>NC_140397.1:3971216-5290789 GCF_056956725.1 Heliconius melpomene rosina
ATAAGACAATATCGCTCCCAAAACAAAGACATGAACAATAACCGGAAGAGGTATGTTTTGATTTAACGATAACTCTAAGTACATTGATAGCCGATATTTGCTGAGGTAATGACTCTCTTCCGTTAGATAGAGATCAAATTGGACGTCTTGTCAGTCACGGACAACGCCGACGACTGAACGTACTTACATTTTATATAACATGTTAATTTTTATGTCAGTCAATATTTAATTATGTTGTTTGCATAGTTGACTGACACAATAATGATTTTTAAACGTTATATACGACTAAATTAAGATTATTCCAGAATTTAGACGAAGGTCGTAATGCACAGTAAGACAGCATTTAACTGTTAACGATAGGTGTGGATTCAATTGTGATTCCCCATTTGAAGAATTCCCCAATCGAGATTTTCACTACTCAACACGCAATGACTCGAATTATAATGGAAACTGTAGTGTCTTGACACTAGGTTCTCTTTGCCTATTCCGCTTTAAACCTTTTGATTCGAATCGTATATATGCGCCATCGCAATGTTTCTATAAATAGTATTTGACATAGTGAGAAGAAAATAGAGAATCGCAAAAAAATATTTTGGTAGTCAATTAGACCTATCGAAAAATAATAAACAGATAGAATTAAAGTTAAGCTTTGTTATTAATTTAATATAAAAAAGGATATGTATATAAGTACGTTTTAAATGTATTTAAACCATATGGCCAATTTTTTAAATTAAAACGTCAATTATCTAAATCTAAATTTAAACAACGACTATTACGATATCAAAAAAAAAATCTACCACTCACGCGTAGCGGGTACAATGCTGTATTGTTAACAGCGCCAAGCCCAACCGTCCAACAGAACAATAAGGCAATAAAATTATGAGATTTTTGGAGAAAAACAATAAACGAAACGAATGGGTTTATGAGAAATGATGTGATGAATGGATTCACACGTGCCGATTGTTACGGGAGCCGTGGGGGATGGCGGGTCTACCTACTGAGTGCCGAAAATCCCTCTTCATACTTCTGGCTTTTGTTTAGGTTTTACCATTTGTTTACTGGTTTGCAAGCCAACTGTCATCTTTTACAAATGTTCTATTAAAAACATGGATAACTAATATATTATTCTTAACCGGGGTTGATTGTATAATAGTACAGTTGATAGGATAATATCTCTAGGTCTAGACAGTGGCGAATAGAGGGGGGAGGGGGGGTGTCATCATGCCCCGGGCGCCGCTCATAAAGGGGCGCCAAATAGTGCGCAAATAGTGTGCCAAATAGTGTTCATCTGGAGGACATGAAACTCACACTCACACTTAAAAATCGTCAAAAACAACAATAATTATTTCTTCCGTATAATTTTCTATTTAATTGTTAGTAATTATCTTTGGATGGCGGAAATTTCCCTACACAAACGTTAACAATATAAATAAGTTGTAACAAATGTATAATAATTTTGACGTAAATAGATGAGAACGTATGACTTAGTGGTCAGAGCGCTTGGATGGTTTGGAGGTACGAGTTGAAATCCCGCTATGTACAATTTTATACGTTTTTTATATAAGTAGGTACATACTTTAAATTTATAATGAGAACTCGACTAAAGGAAAGGAAAGTCCAACATCTTAGTAGATATATGCAATAGCTTCAAAAACGGAAACTGCGTTCAATTGCAACTTATGAGTCTTGAATCGTCTTCATTAAATTGCTAAATTACGGCCAATAAACCTGCTTCAAGTATTATTCCACATTAGCATAAGTTTCATATTCTGATAAGAAAATGTATAATTTCAACTCTCAATCTTGACTAAGACAATGTATTTAGAAAAACGCGATATATTAAATAACTTTAAATAATAATTTACATGTTTAAATTTAAAATATTATTAATTACGTTTATAACAGCTAGATAGCAATGTACGCTGATAGAGTCTAGAGTCCAGACACTCCTTTCTTCGTCGAAGACATTGCTATTATTATAACTTTATTTCAAAAATTAATTGTATTATTATAGCCAATGAATCAGCTTCACGCTGTATCCCGCACACAGCAGGGTAGGCAGAGGGAACCTAGTGTTAAGACAAGGGCATCAAGATTGGGGCATTAAGATAAGATTCCCCACTTTCTGCCGAATTCTGGAGGCATTGCGTGTTGAGTGGCAGAACTCTACGCCGCGCTTTACCTCAACACCAGAGCGAAGAAATGGAAATATAAACGTCAATAAATATTTCACTTCCTCGAGTGGGGATCGAACCCCCAACCGTCGCGGTACACTCACACCATTGTGCCGTTCCCTCACGACGACCTCGAGTGTTGCTAATAGTCAATATATAAATTTTCTATGCATATTTATCACAGTAATTCTCCCTCATCACGCGTAGCCGCTAAACAGTCGGTATTAGATTGCGATCGTAAAATATGTCTTAGAGTACGCCTTGGAGCAGCTTTATTAACACCTTCAATACTAAAGTTTTCTTGTATAACATAATTCTGAATTTATAATCTAGTATATGAGAAATAGTTAATAGTAACTGTGTATTTGTTAAATAAAATTATAATTATGTACGTAAAAGGTTTATCGTTTATAATGATGGAAATGTTGATATAAAACTACATATCGCGTTCTAGAGTGAAAGTGGTCAAACTTAAAAGTTATATTAATTTTCACTTGGCAAAAAATTACCGAAAAAGTTTTGAAATGTTAATATTATTTTCTAGATATTTAAAATATAGTATTTTTCACTAAATTATAGATAGGGTTACAGATAATTATGAAAATCATAGTAAATCAAAATTGTATCTAACTTTTTTACTATTTACACAATTCAATTATAATACCAATTGAAAATGAAGAATAGAATAGGCTTATTTTTTACATTGTTAAAACTCAAACATAAAACCACGCTGAGAAAGTGAAATCAAAAAATCTACATCTCAATTGACAATCAATGACAAGGCAGAAATGGAGGCATTACAACGCTACTTATATAAATAATTTTGCCACGAAATTACTATGTGCGACCACCCTCTTACTTCTAAGTACAGTTATTTATAATAGAAAGTTTTGATGCTACTTTACAGTCGTCTTTATTATGCAATATCTGTAGATGTAATAATAGATTAAAAGAAAAATGGCGAAAGACGTAGAAAATATTTAATATAAATTACTCACTCTGGTGTCGAGGCCATGCCTCCAGAATTCGACGGAAAATGGGGAACGGAGTGTTATAACACTAGGTTCCCTCTGACTACTTTGTTGTGTATGGGATATAGCGTGATGATAAAAAAAAAACATTTTTGAAATATTTTTTACGAATAATATAAACAATTTTTTATATATTTCGCACTTAGGCCTCATTACACACGCGCTTACGCACTATTCATAAACATAACGGGAGCTCACGCCACTCCACTGTAGCGTAAATTTTCGTAAAAAAAATCACAATCCCGACCGACATCGCGTTAGAAATCTCAAGAAAGTAGCACGTTGATATGATAACTGTAATTATAAATATTATTTATATTCGA
Source organism: Heliconius melpomene rosina (assembly GCF_056956725.1). Classification (NCBI taxonomy): domain Eukaryota; kingdom Metazoa; phylum Arthropoda; class Insecta; order Lepidoptera; family Nymphalidae; genus Heliconius; species Heliconius melpomene. Next base: position 3,974,745 of record NC_140397.1, read on the forward strand.
GTGAATGCTACGATTGTACGCGTTTTATTCTTATACCACTTTAACAATCCATTACCGTGGACATTTTTTTTTTAGAAAATGGACATAAGGCAAAATCATAATTATTATAAGACGAATATTTTGCATATCTATCTATATATATAAAATCGAAAGGTCACTCACTCATCACGAAATCTCAGAAACTACATGTGCTAGGAATCTCAAATTTTGCATAGGAGTTATTTATAGGATGTAAGTGCTCGCTAATACGGGAATTTGCAATAATCGACTTCTAAGGGGTTGCTTTTGGGGTTGAAAGTGACACGTCGCGAGCATGGACGTCACTTATAGGACGTAGGTACTCATGGAGACAGAAATTAATAATAAAGTAGTTCACGCAGGCGAAGCCGCGGGCGGGCCGCTAGTATATTATAAAAGTTACAAAACATAAACTAAATAAAGATCAAGTCTCCAATCCCTACGTTAGTATTTTTAAAATTAACAGTAAATAACCTAGAAATATATATTAAGAAACAAAGTTAAATAAAGATATTCTTATATAAAAGAATCCTCTATAACCCAAAAACAATTTTGATGACCAACTATCTATTTACCCAATCAGTCAATAAGAGATATCAAATGTTTTATCTTACTCTACACAAATATTGGTCGAGTATTTCCAATCGTATGTATATAACGGATGGTTAGAGCAATAAATGCTAAAATAACAAATGGAACTTGATATTTTTGAATGCCAATAAAAACAAATATTTAGAGAAAGTACTCTATAGGGGAATGGGGGGCAGAGTGAAGATGAGATGGGCAGATATCATCAAGAAAGACACGAACGCCTGCAACGTTTCCACTCACGATGGGTCCAGTCGAGCGAAGTGGAGAGAAAACACGAGGAAAGCAGACCCCACCATCAGATGGGACTAATAATACATAAGAGAGAGAGAGACTCTTTATGGGAACTATGTCAAAGGTGTGATATATAGATTTGTATATTATTTGATTTTTATCAAATTCACGCTGTATACTATGCATAGCAAGGTAGGCAGAGGGAACCTGGGAACTTAATATTAAGCTTTCCACCAACATCTTGAGGCACTTAAGCTGCCCACTTTCCACCGACTTTTAGAGGTGAAGGTGTGTTGAGTAGCGTTGAAAGCCGCGCTTTGCCTCATTACCAGTGCGAGGAAATGAAAATATTCAATATTTTATTCTCGCGAGTGGGAATCGAACCCACATCCGTCGCATTTACAATCGTACACTTGTATGAGATACCCATCAGTATTTTATAAAAACAGTCACATCTTTGTCCTGCTATATAATAGACTCTAGAATGAACCCAATATCCTCTTGACTTTTAATTAATTAAAATTTGTAACAAAAATAATTATCCGATAAAGGAAGTTGAACGACGACAATTGGTAACAATTATATAATAAAACCAAATACTCTTTTAACCTCCACAATATATAATTGATTGACTTTATTTAGGCTGAAACAATTACGAAACAATTTTAAGCAAAATTATAGGACTTTAAATGAAATTTATTGTTTCTGTTAACTTAAGTAAAAAATGTGTGATTAAATATATTATTATGTAAAAAGATATTTAATGAAAATGTTTTGAAGTAAACAATTACAAGATTTTCTTCGATTTTCTTTAGTCATGGCAGAACACAAAATATATGAAGGCACATACTTAGATATAATATGTATGTAATATAACCTATTGTCTTAATATAACCTATTTATCCAATGTCATAAAAAAAATGCAATTCCCGAAATTTCTTCGTTTTCCCTTCGTAGAATATATTAAAAAAACCTAATATATCTTTGTGTTTTTATTTAACGAAAGATTTAAGAAACTATCAAATTCCACGCAACATACATACCTACTATAATCTTATTCGTAGTCTATCGCCGACGTCGACGTTAATTTCACACCGCATTATATTGTACAAAAAATAATAATGTCATTTATTCTTACGTATTTATGTTTTGAGTGTATTAAACTAACTGTACTGTGGATTGTGACAGGTATATCGTATTATCCATACCTATATTATAAATTCGAAAGTAACTCTGTCTGTCTGTCTGTCTATCTTTTACGCAATCAGGACCAAACCGCTAATTTAATTGTGATAAAATACTCATATACAGATACTTGAGGGTCTCGGGATGAACATAGGATTCGTTTTTTCTCATATTTGTAATATTATCGATATATATCAATATATTAAAATACATTTTAATTTGACATGCAATTTATTCCGCCATGTTAATAACAACCGTCGTTGCTAAGCAACGATTTGCAAAGTTTGTTGTTAGAAAACGTCACCCGAAATGAGCTTAGAAAACTGAAAATAATTTCATAAATATATTTAATAAATATTCGTATAGTTCAAGCGGGCGTAGCCGCGTTCGGGTCCACCAGTTATATATATATATATATATCGTTATTTATACAACGGTATATCTAGCATTCTTAGCCATAAATTGTCTCTTCATTTTACTATATATGAACCTACAACAATCGACCATTTGCATATTACGTGCGGCATATCTATCTATACGTATAATAAAATCGTAAGAGGGTCGGTGTCTGTACTTGAAAGATATTTAAAAAAAATGTTATTGGGAACCTTTATTAACCTAATAGAACCCAAAACAATGATTTTTAATTTTTTTGTCTATTTCTCTGTGCACTTGTTATCGCTAATCTCAGAAGCGGCTTAACCGATTTAAATGCGGTATTCACTATTGGATTCTGGAAAGCTTCCGAAAATATATAGCGTTTATTTTATTACAATCGGTTCATAAATAAAAAATTATGTCAATTTAAAATACTTAGTTCGCCAAATTTGCTAGCCTTAGTTTTCAATTTCTTTAATAATATTTCTGTTTCAAGCGGGCGTAGCCCCGCACGGTACCCACCCACTAGTGAATGAATATATCCAAAACAACTCATAAAATTTGTACCAAGAAATAATATAGGAAACGTCATTCAGTTAACACTTTCTATACATATTAATGTTTTCACCATACGAATATAATGAAAGATGATTTCGGCAATCACCATTATCTCCAACCAATTTCCGGTGCCCATCATCTCTGAATACGATTCAGTTATCTCCCATCATCAGTATTCTACAGTATGGGAGAGCGCCACCATAATTCAACGCCGTAATAAAGATGGGTATCTCCGCGGATCGTACTTTTCGTGCTCGAGCACCTGTAACTTGAGACGTAGCACGCGCACGCGTCGGTCACGAGCACGACTGGGGCCCGTTAGTTCCTATTTATTATGATATGACCACTTTCGTTAATTTCTAAAAGAAATATATATTATTATACTTATTCTACTAATATTAATATTTTCAATTTAAAAAAAAAATACGCTTTTATTTATAACTAGCTACTACATGCGGCTTTACCTAAACTAAATGTAAATAACTAAGAGTTGTGTATCTCTCTGAATGCCTCCCCCGATAAATGAACTATCGAATATCCAAAAGACAAGGAGTTCTTCAAACGTGGGATCCGAATGTTGCCTGAGAGATGGGAAAAAGTAGTTGCAAGTGATGGACAATATTTTGAATAAACTTATATTACCGTTCTTCTATAGTAAATATTTAATTTTTGATAAAAAACAGCGGAAACTTATTTGTACCTCTAATATATTTTTAATTATAGAAAAAAAATATTTAAACAAACTCTTAACATGTGTATGGAAATATTAGTAAAGTTCTTTTGTTTAATATATCATGTTTAAATAGTTTTTAGAAATGTGAAATTTGTTTAAGCTACCGCTATTCATTTACAATGGCCAAAGCAATGACACCTGTATACTTTTAAATCATTAATCATACTGTCGTTAGCTTTCCTTTACCTTCATTTTTAATTTATACTTGCCAAATTTATTCTAAATAATTTTAAAATTATAGGCCCTTAATGCTATACATTTGAATATTTTCAATCTCGAGCTGTTATTCATTTACATGTGAATACGTTATTTATACAAACGTTAGCTGTGTAAATTTTGAGATAACGTTGTTTTCATATTAATAGTACCAAATAAGTGTCAATAATTAGTTAATTACAATTAATTATTTTAATATGAAAAAATTAGAGCTTACAAGCGTTTACAGAAATAAGCCTAGCTAGAAAAAATACGTGACTTTCTTTTTACTTCACGTTGTATCACGCACATAGCTGGGTGCGCAAAGGGAACTTGAGAACCTAGTGTTAAAAGACGAATTCTGAAAGCATTGCGTGTTAAGTAGCGGAACTTAACGCCGAGTGTACAAAATAAAAGGTTTAAAGCACGTAACTAAATCAACACAACTTAACTCGAAGAATGATTCATTCTTTTCAACGCATTCACTGTAATTACAAAGACAATTAGACAATATAACAACAGACATTGCAGTTCCTTGGCGCGTGCGGTCTAACGGCGCGCGATAATCGCACAGATAAAAACAAAGTGAAGAATAACAGAGCACAGATAAAACTCATCGTGCAGATAAAAAAAGGTACCACATAACGGGCCGCGACGCGCTCCGCCTGTCATTACGTTCGTCTTGCAACCTCTTTTCCGTATTGCTGACCACTTCTATCGTTTATATTCTTCAGTATTTTTTTTTGTCATAATATAGAAAGAATTCTTACATATATTTACACTTTTGTAGAGGTCAGTGTGGTGCAGAGGCACAAGCGTGTAAATGCGACAGGTTGTGGGTTCCATTTCTACTTGAGAAATTGAAATATTTATATTTTCATTTCTTTACTCTAGTGTCGAGGCAAAGCGCGGTGTTGACTTCCACCATTCAACACCCAATGCTTTCAGAGTTCGGCGGGAAATGAGGAACATGTCTTAATCGGAACCAAGTGTTAGCACTAGATTCCCAGGTTTCCTCTGCCTATCCCTGCTATGTGGGAAGCGTAAAGCTATAAAAACAATAAAACTTCTATCTAAAAAAATATTAGCGGCTGTATTCAAAACATTTATTTATAATTTTATTACGGCATAATTGTTTACAGTTAACAATGACGTTCTACGCTGTCCACATTAACATGCCAGCATAACTAATTTCCCTTTATTGTCTAATGCTTGAACAGCTTAAGTTTTTATGAGAAATAAAAGGCACGAACAAACATTAAGGGTCTTTTGTATAAACCACTTTTACGTGATTGATGCAATGAAAGACCTTTACCACCATTAGACGTCGCCGTGGGAACTGCTCGGTTATGTAATGTTACATCTTCCTATCTGGGAGATGTTAAAAGAAATATAGAAAAAGTAGCGGCCCGCCCGCGGCTTCGCGTATTGCGTCCTATAAATAACTCCTATGCAAAATTTGAGAATCCTAGCACATGTAGTTTCTGAGATTTCGTGATGAGTGAGTGACCTTTCGATTTTATATATATAAATAGATAAGAAAATTACACTTTTATGATAAATTAAGAACGAAATATGCAAATTAAGAACAAAATAATAAAATTTACAAAGCATTTAAATAATTTGACAAAAATAAGCTAATAAAGAAATAAAATAAATAAAGAATCTTATTAGGTGAAAACGTTAAATGGTTTTGTATATACGAGTACATGTAGCTTATATACCTGATGTTTTTTGGTGCTTCATGCTGTATAACATGTAACAGAGTAGGCAGAGGGAACCTAGTGTTAAGACATTCCGCTCGCCGCTGAAGGCATCGCGTGTTGAATCAAGGAACTACCGCCCTTCGCCTTGTCACAAGAGCGAATTTAATTTGCTCAAGTAAGAATTGAATCCACAACCTGTCACCCTTACCGCCGCTACCACCGCTAATGCCCTTGCGCCATCGAACTCAACAGTTTGAACAACCATGTAAAATTATTCGCTTCTCTTCTAGAAATCGAAATATATACTAAAAACAGCGAAAACAGACATTTACACGCATGTTAACAATTTATTATAGGCTCGACTCATATTCTGTCGTTTCTCTGTAATTTATTCATTCGAATTCTATTTTCTCTTTATGTAAGTAAGCCTGCAGATGTGCTCATTGCAAACTGTCATGAAATTTACAGTATATATATACAATGCGACATAAAATTATCTATTTATAGGGATTATAAGCACGCGACCCCCGTCCTTGGGATTTGGAGATTCGTGTAGCGAATTGCGTCAATACAAAAAAAGGCTGAGTAGGCCTTAAAAATTTTTTGAGGTTTATTGTTAAATAAAATTATTGAAGTTCATAAAAATAAGTCTTTTTTTTTTTCTTTTAAATATTTTAAGAGGCCGTCATGGCGCAGCGGCACAAGGGTGTGACTGTAACGCGACGGTTGTGGGTTCGATCCCCACTCGAGCAAGTGAAATATTTATTTACGTTTATATTTCCATTACTTCGCTCTGGTGTTGAGGCAAAGCGCGGCGTTGAGTTCTGCCACTCAACACGCAATGCCTCCAGAATTCGGCAGAAAGTGGGGAATGGAATATCTTAACACTAGGTTCCCCCTGCCTACCCTGCTGTATGCGGGATACAGCGTGAAGCTAAAAAAAATATTTTAAAACTTTGATATATTGCTTGAAATTACTTGAAAGAATAAATAATAATTCTTGATTTGGAACAAACTCCCTAACCCTATCCAAAGCTACGAGTATATTCGGGAGGAACCCTAATATAGTTTAAGTCCCAATTAAAACAGCATTTACTCGCTCGTGACAAAATTAGTTTAGGTTCAGATAGTACTTTAAATATTAATACAAGAACCGCAATTATTATTTTTTTACTGTTAATTGCATTGTACTTGTCTTTTCACTGCTTAAAAGATATCCACTTCCACTGGTTGGCTTTAAGAGATTACTTTTAGAAATAAACCCACCCCTATAAACTAACCCTTGTGCAAGCCCAAAATGAAAAAAAATATATATTAAATTTTACCTAATGCACAATTATACAAGTTTTTTTAAACACAGAGTTTTTTTTAAAAAACACATGAGCTTCGATTAAATATCTCTGTAAACGTACAGATAAGTTTGAATAGAAACATGGGATCACTAATTTATTTATATTGAATATTATTATCTAATGCTATTTATATTAAATTAATACTAATTATGACTGTGACTGTAACGCGATGGTTGTAGGTTCGATCCCCACTCGAGGAAGTGACATATTTATTTACGTTTATATTTCCATTTCTTCCCTCTGGTGTCGAGGCAAAGCGCGGCGTTGAGTTCTGCCACTCAACACGCAATGCTTCCAGCATTCGGCAGAAAGCGGGGAACGGAGTGTCTTAACACTTGGTTCCTCCTGTCTTCCATGCTGTGTGCGGGATACAGCGGGAAGCTGATTTAATTGAATTTAATTTACTAATTAGCCTTTAATTGTGTTTCTACAATGATATAAAAACTGATTCTGTACTAAGTAATACTTATTTATACAAATTTACGATTAATCAATACTATAATTAATAATAAATTTTATTGATAATACGATTTTATTACATAAATTGATTTTGTAAACCTAAAATATTTTAAATATAAGCCACAAAATTTTAAAAAAATCATAGTTTTTCACTAAAATGTAATTCATTTCGAAAGTTAGCACTCTAACACTTAAGTTAATGCAATAAGAGGACGCACGCGAAGTATTTACGTTCAACTAATCGTACCATTCTAAACATAAATTGGTAATGTTTATGTTTAAAGCATTTTACGTGACCGTTAAACGTTTAACACTCTTAAACACTTTTACCTTGTAAATCTACGTGACAAAATCTTAAGAGATGGCAAAGAAATTCTTATGTAAATTTGTCTAGACATTACATTAGATACTTGAAACAAGTTACAACGGATATTGGAAAGTTTTAATCATATTTAATTGAGGAGAATCTTCTCATGATGAAGACTTGGTGGACCATGGGCGGGTTGTTCACTTAGAAAAATTGAATATAATTGCTTCATTGCATTACATATATAAAGGCGTAGTAACTATAGAATATATGTATATTCTATAGATGCTTCTCTTTACAGATACATCTCAGATCGTGATGCAGTTTAAAATGCAGATTTATACTTACTAACTCAAGACTTTTAGTAGGAAATGATTCCAGTTAATTATAATTTGAAATAAAATAGATAAAACGAAAGGCCAGTCGTGATGCAGCATTGGGTTTCTACTTGAGAACATAAAATATTTAATATTCATTTTTTTGCTCTCCACCCAACACGCAATGCCTTCAGAATTCAGTGGAAAATGGGAAACAGACGTATCTTAACGAATTTCGTAAAGCTAACAGAAGTAACATTTTACAGAAGTCGGTTAATTATAATAATGATGTTGATAATTTAAAATATCAAGAATATTCTGTTAAGTCTAAACACAAAAATTGCTTTTGAGAGAGTTAAAAATAAGACACAAACAAATCTACTTGTTTTCGCGATTTTGAACCTGAACCTAACGTTATCTAGTTTACCCAAAAAAATTAAGCCTGAATTATAAAGCCTAAAAGAATAATTATTAAATCAATTATAGATATAAAATGTCCATTCGAAAACGTCCTTAGCGTGAGACCTTTGAGGTTCTGTCTAATATTTTATCATATCTGTTTTCCGATCGCGCTTATAAATGGCTTAGTCATTTATATAAGCCGACCATTTCACTGCAATAACTTGGTTAAATAAACCAAGGACAAGATTTTTTTAGTACCGAAAATTTTCATATAAAAAAGGTGGCATTATGAATACTGCCTAGTAATAGACGTCAAGGCAGTATATAAATTATTTCGTTCTAGTTAAGTGAGCATATTCGTTTAAAGAGGAAAATCAGCAATAGAAATACGTATTAAGAATAAAATATAAATCTGATTCACGCTGTATCCCGCACACAGTAGGGTAAGCAGAGGGAACCTAGAAAACTTAAGACATTCGTTTCTTCATTTTCCGCGGCACTCAAACACGCGGTTTGCCTGAGCAAGGAAATAAAAGAATAAATAAAAATAAAATCATTTCCCCATCTGGGGGTTACCCATAACCAGTCGCGATCTACGGCCCTGCGCCCCAATTGGTCTAATACTGGCATAAATACTTATTTAGAAAATGTAAAAAAATATATTATAAAGCCTTTCAAATGCTCATAGTTGCTATGATACTGATATCTATTATAATCTTTGTATTCTAAGAAATATATGGAGCCGTAATTTTTAACCGACTTCTGTAAAAAAGGAGGTTATCAATTCGTTGTATCTTTTTTTTTAATTAACGTTACTTTATTCCTTGTCTATTAAATATCTAACGTTTGCACTTCAAATTACTAATATACAATTGCAAAAATCTTACAAACTACACAATTCTTCTAGAATCTTTAATTCTAGAATCTTTAACCTTAGAACCTACCTATGTAAACTCTAGTTATATTACAACCCCTATACAAACTAAAGGCTATGTTTTGCCAAGGGGAGGTTATGCGTCTGTCTGCTCGCCCCAAGTAATCACGTCACTTCCTTTCGATATGGTAATGTGCGGCGCCGGCACGCGACTCTGTGCTTCAGGCACCGGGGAGACCACCTCAGGTCGTAGGTGACCGGTATTATATATCTACATAAATACTTATATATCATAATAAACTAGCATAAATATATAACACAAAAAATAATTAAATTCCTATAAGAAAATGAATTTTTTTTTCAACATTTTTTTCTTCAATATAAAGAAATGTATGTCTGTCTGTCTAATCCGAGTTATTCATAACTTTCAATGATTCTAACAATATGCCATGCTAGCACGTGATCGTACCGCTCTTACAGACATGCGGTATTTGACTAAATTGGAGCATCGGTGGAGTCAGTATTGCTGATATTAAACGATTTAACTAGAATTAAGTATTATTTATAATCTTCCTTTTTAACTATATGTATTTATTTTGTTAAAATTTTTAAAAAAAAGCTTGAAATCGTCTGAAAGCTCCTTTTCATCATCTATTCAATAATTAAGCTCCCTTAAGTTTAGCAGATCTATTTTATGTTTTTAACACAAGTAACAATTAAAAGTATTGTTATTAATTAATAAATTAATATTAGCAGAAATTTTACTAAATAAAATAGATTTTTTGTCGCATATTTAACATATATTTACAAAAAAAATTATAGAATCAAATTTCGTGCTAGCTTGATTCTTGTCATACGCGTGCGTACATGTGCGTGTTCCTTTTTGATCGTTACAATTTCACGATGCTCACATTTAATGCGAATTTTCATATCTATACATATACGGCAATAATGTCTTCAGTTGAATTCAGTTTTCATTAATTTATTAATTTATGATTTTTTAGTGAAACATTACTCTCATTAAATAATTTATCGTATTTTTCTGGTTTGTTGTAGGAAAATAGTAATTTATATTAAACGCCACAATAGTTGGAAATAGATTAAATTATATTATAATAAAAACAATATTAAAAAATAGAAAGAGAAAATAAGCTTTACGTCTGAACCTGAAATCGCGGTACAAATCATGAAGCGTGAACTCCGCATTACAACAACCTAAGTTCATTACACTTTACAATATTAAAAATGTGAAGAAAAAAACAAAAAATAGATAAAAATTAACGTAAAAATTAATTTAAAAAAATCTTATTTACCATTATAAATAAAATTGATTAAAACTAACCATATGAGAAAAAATAATGAATAAAAAATTAAAATTCATATACAAATAATTCTACTAAATAATTAATTATCATAAGCTGATATGGATTTTAAGACTTCAGTAAGCCTGTTTTCAACCCCAAGCACGACAAAGGCTACCTACTGAAATCTACAGCATCCGCGCATCTCTCTTAAGTCTTACCTATTTTTTCCATGACCGATCTTGTAGAGCTCGACGTGCTTGAACTGGGCGTACGTTGCCATTGTAGTTTAGTTATTTCTTACTTTTTAACACGTTTAAAACACAATGTGCAGGCACTGCGCGAATCCGGCGGACAGGAGTTAGAGACGTGCGTTCGCGATGACGTTCGTCAGCTGACTGAGCGCGCGCCGGCAGTGCCCTCGTTTAAGTCGATGGTGCCACCCTCCGCCCGCGCGTGAAAAGTGAACCGCGCATGCGCTTCCTCTCCTCTTGTTTTGTTTTTTTTTTTTTGCTTTTTTTTAATGGAACAGCACCTGGCCCTTCCTGTTTGTCATGTGCACAGATGACTCGTGTCAACGGGTAGACATGTTTGACACTAAATATCCGATGACGGACATTGAACGGCTCAATTTGATGCTTTTTAAAATATTTAAAAATAAGGTTCTATTTAGTTATTTAAAAAAAATATATTGAAATATAAGTTGAATTTTCATATCATGCATCTAATCTAAACAAAAGTTTTTAATTTATATAGTTTATTTAAATTTAATTCCGACTATAATAGACACTACACTTTCCGACTATAATTTTTTTTTAAATAAAAATTAATGACTGCCAAACGTACACGTTATCAGTACACCAAAGCTTGAGATTGTGAATTCTTAAGGCGTATAATTGGCTACTGTTTAATGAACGTCTCTGCAATCCGACACGGTGTCGACTCGTGGTCGTGCGTCCATCGACATTGATTAATGGGAAGTATCGTCCGATTCCTATAATCTCTGTCTGTGATTTAAGACACTCTTACATCGTATAGCAAAGAGAAGAACAACGGTTGTAATGTTCATAGATATTTTGTTTTTTACAGACAGCCGACTTTGATTTCAATCTACTACTATCTTCTGCTATTAGTCGTCTGCCACAACGGCGATGTCATTTTATTAGAGAATAGAGTTTCAATTTCTACAAAGATTACTAATATTTTGTGTGGTTGCTGGTTGCGTCTGGAAATATTCTTAGAGGCGTCTAAATTTAAAATCGTCTTTATTTTATTCAGAATTAAAGATTAATACTTTCAATTCATTACACCCAAAGTACGCAAAGAGGGCTAATGTAGCAGTTAGAAAAAACCTACCCTACCTTTACATTTAATTTAACAATACCCCAAAATAAATTTGAACCGACATCTATCCCGTGAAGTTACAAACTCTATGCTAGTATATTTCGTCAATCCATCTACCATATGCCCTACATGTCAGTAACCGCCATCCATCTCCACGCACACGTCAAACAATTGCTTGCTTCCCAGTTTCAACACTTGCCCATTACAACATAGCCGTATATACACAATTTGTTCAACTATTTTCCACACCATACAAATTGAACAAATTTCAACTCTAGACCGTATAATTAATGATTACTGCGTTCTGAAGTACCGCACGCACTTGATTGCGTTTATAAATATTCCAAAATGCACCGACATTACCTTTCACGGAAATAATTGTTTACACGCTCGCTTCCTGCCAGATATAAATGTATAGACTATGTAGTCTATATAGTCTATGGTCGTATGGTGTACGCAAACGAAATAATTGTTGTCTATAACACAAATGGCGGCAATGGCGGTTTTGTTGATTCATTTTAGCGGGAAAAATTGTATTGAAATAGTAAATGGTTTTTCAAATTTTCAATTTTTAATAGGATTATAATAGGAAAAAAATATCTTAATTTTATTGTAAAACATATCTTTAAGGCACATTATTTAATTTGAAAGGTAATTTATTCTATTTAGAGTCGAGTATTTTTTTGAAAACTTAAAAATTTTATCTAATGGCCCTCGCCATCCTAAATATTTTTGAATTCATTTTTTATTTCGTTTTATAAGAATTTCTATGGAAGCTATAAAAGCTATTAAAGTGTTAAATTACATTAAATTTAGTGTCTTTAGTGAAATCGAAGCTGTTCCTAATATTTGTAAATTTATATGTTGCACTTATAATTTGTAAAAACTGCACTTTAAATTCTAAATAATAATAAACAGAGCTCGTAAATATTTTATAAAATGAAAGTAAATATTTTTGCACATTCTTATTACACAGTTATAAACGAGAAAATGGATAGCAGCATCGTGAATTTGCATGTCTCACTCGACTTCACAATTTGCACTCGCATGCGGGCTAACAGCTATATTTTATAGACCTAATGCACACTCTTATAAACTGCACCAAAAATGACACATTATAATTGGCTGAGAAAGTTACATTTTTTCCCGGCTAAACAGTGGAAGCACAGTGTTAAGACACTTAACTCTCCACTCTCTGCCGATTTCTGGAGGCATTTCGTGTTGAGTGGCGGAATTCAATGTCGCGCTTTTGCCTCGACACCAAAACGATCAAGATGAAAATATTAAATATTTCATTTCCTCGAGTGGGAATCGAACCAACACCCTGTCGCGTTCACAATCACACGCACAACGCTTGTACAAGCGCCACGACTGGTCTGCCAGCTAATTTGATTGCTTGTTATTTTAATAGTAAGTAGTTAAGTATTATTTTAGAGGCATTACCTATCCCTCCTAAAAAAGGAGGAAAGTATGACCACTGTATCTAATCCAAATGAAAATATATTGAACTCAGAATAATCTTGTATCAAACTTCTGAGTGTAGACATTTTCATTTCTAGTAAAGACATAGACGGTAGTTCTAAGAAATCATATACAAAAATACCTAATATTAACTATGTAATTTTGTAGATGATTTCTTAATATAATATAGGGTAATAAGGAAAAAATTATAACGTGTGTCCCAGCCTTTAAGTATATTTTCATTTTCTTCTTATACATTATTTAAATTTATACAACTCTATCATCTATTGATTATGTAGGCCTTAGGAAATTTCTAAGAAAACCACAAGCATTTGTTATAAATCTATTTCTTTTTATATATTTTGGCACATTCAATGAGATACTATAGAGAACGACACGCGATAGGTTCCGCTACGTAAAGTACAATGTTATCTAAATAGTATTAATACAATGTATAGAAATTTGTGATTCAATTAGAGAAAATATCGGTTAAGTGCGAGTCGGATTTGTCCACTAAGGATTCCGTATCAATTTCAGGATTGTAAGTCAACGACAAGTACAACTAAATAAAAGTTGATAAACTTAAATTTGAGTATATGCACTAATTTTGTATGGAATCAATTGCTAATAGGAAAGTCGACAAATTAATTATAACATGTAAACGGCTGTGAAGTTTACGTAATTGATTAAAACCTAAATAATTCACTATTATTCAAAGTGGTAGGTACTTACAACTATCTATGAATAAATAAGATTAAATATTAAATTTAAAACAATGCTGACCAGTCATTATGGCGCAATGGGGCAGCGTCCGATCCGATTGAAAGAGCGACGGTTGTGGATTCGTTTGATCGATTCCCCACTGAGGTAAATTTAATTTATTTTCATATTCCTGCTCTGGTAGACAAAGCGCGGCATTTAAATCCAACATCTCTTTGAAAACATTGCATCTTGAAAAAACAGCTTAAAGGCGTGTAAGACTCGCCCATGTAAAATTTCAAGATTCGCAGCTTCTAGTTTAATATTTTTATTAATTATTTTTTATTAATATAACCACAAAATATAATAATTAAATGTTTACTAAATTAAATTAGAGTCTTAGTTAATTAAGAACATACTCGTACAGAAGGGTAACTTTCTCTAGTGCTAGTACGAAATCTCAAGTATCGTTCACTCGGACTATTAACACGGTAAAGGCAGATATTCCCACGTAGGTATTGCAGGTCAGGCACATAATCGTTCAATATTTGTTGTAGGTAGGTACCTCTATCTACTACCTACTACCTACAAACAGTGGCATAAATATTTCTACCTTTCAAAGCAAAATGTTAACAGATTCATTTAGTTTAAAGTTAATTATATACTTAGTTTTGTTTTGGAAAATAATAATGTTGTCTAATTACTATTATCATTTTTTTTATCTTTGCACTGTGTTTGCCGCACGTAGCAGGGTGGGCAGAAAGACCTGGAAATTAGTGTCAAGACACTCCGTTCCCATTAAAACGATTCCGTTGCGTGAGTGGCGAAACTCATCACCGCTTTGTTTCTTTACCAGAGCGAAGAAATGAAAATATTAGCTATTTCATTTCTCCAACTAAGAATTGAACTCTCAACCTTTCGCGTTTACTACATATATAGCAGGCCTGTGCCTCTACGCCTTGACTGGGTATTTAATATTTATTAGACTTTAACAAATTAAATACAAAAATAAACGAAAGCACCATTACCTAAGTAAATACTATATTTGTAACATATATATCTTATCTTATACTTTTATATCTTTTACTTTAACTTTACCTTTACACTTACAAACCTACCACTACCATATAATGAAATGATTTCATATTATCGTAGAGAAAATCTCGTTATCTGCAATGCGTGCTCACGTACTTACGAATACAGTGATTTCGATCTAAGAATTCCGACGACAAGTATCTAAGACACGACTGGGCCTACCATAATGTGCACTTAATTTCCGATTTGGCTTAAGGTAAGTTAACCTAAGTTAACCTTTTATATTTAGTTTAAATTTAAAAGTTAAAAGTTAGTTTTTTTATATTGCAATTAGATAAGCTTGTGGAAAGGTTGCATTCGTAAATAAAATTCTGTAGATTGCTGGTATCTGTGTAGAACGGTATTTATATACCTTGAAAAATGTTTTTTTTATATTTAATATAAAAATTCCCATCCGTCAAACCCGTAAAGGAGACAAATGTATTAGGTTACTCCGTTCTATTATTTTCGCTTGTGTAGAGACTATAATTGTCACAGAATCGTATGGTGTAATCAGCTATAATCGCATAAGAAATAATAAACAAATGTAAATGCATATTCTTAAAATAGCTTTATATAACAGAGAACTAAAAAAAAAACTACACTACGACTACGACGACTATTTTATTTAAAAAAAATTCTTCAAAAAAGGTCTGATTATTTTTAAAAAAAAACAAAAACAAAAATCGTTTATCTATATAGATATAACGATTAATTATATATTAATTAATCGTTATATCTTTTTTTCAGTGGAAATAAAATGGATTTTTTAATTCAATTAAATTATTTAATTTCAAACTAAAATAGTAATGTGTGGCCCTATATTTGATAAAATCAAAATAAAATTTTCCATTGTCATCTACCTCATATCGTTTTACATAATACATGAATAATTGTAAGAGTAACGGTCCTATATGGATATTTGTAGACAATCTGACATTGACAATCTCTTGGCTCTTCCCACGTGTTCCTTCATTTCAGGGCTGACTGTCTAGAGCTAGTGGCTGTCCGCAACTTCGTTTGCATTTACTTAACGCTTATTTTTAGAGTAGTGGACGTGCGCAGCTTCGCTTGCTTATTTAGGGGAAGAATTCTAGAAAACAATGAAACATGTGTTCAATTAAATACTTTGAAAAATCTAAATTTCAAATTTTAAAAATATCGGTACTTTTTGCAAGTTTTGAGTAAGTTTTTAGGCCTTCACTTTGAGAATTTTTTGCTTGTGTGTAGTTCTTAAACTTTAGCTGCCCTATTATGGTGTTCCATCACCAAAAATATGAAGTATTTTATCCAGATTCTCAATATTTTTATGTCACTGGAAAATGTGATGATTTACGTGATATGCGTGTACAAATAAATAGACTTTTTTTAAAAAATCATGTTAATTACTATTTTTCACTAATAATAAATATTTTTTTCGTAAATTATTTACCATACTATGGACACATCCTAATCTAACCATAAATTGACCCGAACACCGCTTGACCAGAGGTCGGTCATACTGTTTCTAGAGTTGTCTTTACCCATTATTATTAAATAACCGTAAAACAGGTTGTAGCAACCCTCACCTACAAACTTAAAAATAAATTAAAAAAAAAAAACGAAAAAAACAATAGCCATATTTGAATAGGGTCTGTTCCGTGGATTCAATCAACAATGCTTTGAACTGAGACTGTAGGGGAAACACGATCAAGGCATTTCAACCTTTATTTACATAGTACAAAAAGACTACATATAAACACAAATAATTACTTAACGCTTCCTTCACATCATAATGTTAGACACTTTAATAGTTGGAGCTAAATTAAAACGAGTCAGGGAAAGCTATTCAAATGTCCTCGCATCTCTTTGACGGTTAATGTTCTTTTAAGTATTAAAAATATAACAATAGAATGTGACGTTTTTTTAAATCTCATAAAAGTCATCACCTTTTCATTGTTTTGTTTAATAAGCACAAGCACACACAAAGCCGGAGTAAACGTAAAGACAACACAAAATTAATAATATGATATGAATCATAACTTATACAAAGATTTACATATAAAATGTGTAATTATTCATATTTTTTTCTATATAAAACCGAGGAGGAATGGAGGAATGGAGGCCGTCATGGCGCAGCGGCACGAGGCGAGGGTGTGACTGTAACGCGACGGTTGTGGGTTCGATCCCCACTCGAGGAAGTGAAATATTTATTTACGTTTATATTTACATTTCTTCGTCTGGCGTTAAAGCAAAGCGCGGCGTTGAGTTCTGCCACTCAACACTAGGTTCCCTCTGCCTACCTTGAGGTGTGCGGGATACAGCGTGAAGCTGCGTGAATTTTTTTTTTCTATACAAAACGCCCTTGTGGCGCAGTTGAAATGTTTCACTCTGTATATGAATTTATGATTGGTTTTAAGTTCAAATCCCAATCGGCAAGACAATTTATTTCGAACATAAGTAACATTTGTTTCCTGTGTAAGGTAAATATTAATACTGTTTTGCTATACACGATAAATGCTCAAAGAAAAATAGATTTATAATTATATTTTAATTCTTTATATAATTTTGTATAATTATATCTTTCCTACTATATAAAAAAACAACGTTAAAACGTATTATTATTTTAAATTGCTTTACTACTAAACGATTTACTTACAATATTTATATACAGTTAGAAAATATACATAACAATCCAATACCAGTCGTTTAAAATCTAGTTCTACAAGACTTAATCCTAGTAGGAAGGCAATTTAGTCGCCATTTCCACGAATTATCACCCAATACATTCCCAGTACAAGTGTTTCTAATTGAAATATATTTGCTCAGGAATTGTTTTAATCCCATTCTTTATAGGAAAACATAAACACGTATTTACAAGTTCAATTACATTGGATTTAAGACCAATTAGAATTCTCTTTATAGCCCTTAAATGGATTTCTAGTGGAAAAAGTTGCTATACACTCAACACGACGATTAAAATTTTAATTGCAATTAATTTTTTTGTGTGATATTTAATGGTTTATTTATGTCCCAATAGTTATGTTTTTCCTTTGTAATTTTTAGGGTACCGTACATCATACAAAAATCTTATAGGATCTCTTAAGAGATAATCCTCAAAATGCGAAACCCTCGGTAGGCGAGTGCGACTTGTACTTGACCGTTTTTTTATAATATGAATCTAATTTTAGTGTATTTAAATATATATTTAAAGATTAGATACAGCAGTAATTAGCAGTTGTTTTCACTTAAAATAAGCTATCATAATCTCTGCTCTACTTTTAAAAAAAGAAAGTTTGCGCATCAAAGAATGATATAGTTCTAAATTTAAACATCTACAATTAAGTAACTGACGAAAAGATAAGTCAAAATATTTATCAACGAAAAAAGATAGTAACGCTATTGTTCTTATGTTTCTTCAACATAAAACAAGTAGGTAATTCTTCTTTAACCATTCCGTGACTAAGTACTTCATAATGGACGTGGTTGCCTTTCAATTGCTTCGACGCCACCAATTTGGACAAAGAATTATAACCGCATAAGAATGCAATTGTATATAGTAATTATACAATTTGAATAAGTATTAAAACGAACATTACAGTTTATTTGGGTCCGTGTCTGAAGACATTTAAAACATAAAAAAAAATAAAAAAAAAAAAGTAATAAAATTTTAAATCACTTTTCTGGCACTAAGATGAGCTGTTCATAACAAAAATATTTTTATACATTTTAATTTCGTTATGAAATAAATTATTTCTAAGTAAATTTAATTCAGAAATTATTTATCTGTATTTATTATTTTTTTATAAGTAATTATTATCTGTGTTGTTTGTTGTATATTTATGTATACTGGCATATGTATGATGTATGCCAGTAAGAAAAAGCTACATAGGTATTCAATATATTAAAAATTACATTGAAAATTTACTTTCCTAAATAAATAATAATTAAAAATAAAAAAAAATAATCACAAAATAAATCAACGTTAAAACTTAATTTCCTTTTCCAAGCAAAAGACGCGTATCCGAGATTGCAGTATTACAATTTGTATTCGCCGATTAATTCCCACTCCTGACTCTCCACCTGTCGATAATGGACCTCGTTAAAATAAACGTATAATAACTCCGCTATAGAACACTTACAACCGCAGCAATCTAGTCTAGTGGAAATAATAACATGCTTAGGGAATACTATATTATATTTTTTAATCTCTTTGTAATGAAGCCAGTCGTGGCGCAGCGGCACAAGAGTCTCACTGTAAACGCTATTGGTTGTGGGTTCGATCCTTGAAATCGAGGAAATGAAAAAAAATATTTAAATTTATATTCTCATTTCTTTGCTTTGGTGTCGAGGTAAAGCGAGGCGTTAAGTTGACACACTCCACGCGCAATGCCTCCAGAATTCGGCGGAAAATGGGTAACAGAGTGTCTTAACACTTTAACCTTCTACGTGCGGGATACAATGTGAAAGTAATTCAAACTCTTTGTAATTCTGATTTTGTGAGTATTTTAATACAAAAAACAATATATTTAACCAAAAAAATTATAACGAATCTACATCTAATATTATTTTATCATAAATTTTAACGGCATTTTATTACGTATTACGTCTACGTCGCGTTCTGCACTCTAAGTACATTCACGACGCATTTCTTTTAACATAATTATAACTAAAAACGCGGTGGCGATAAAATAAGCCGTCAAACGAAAGTCCCGGTCATTATCGGCAACATAAGATCAATATTGAACAAATAGAAAGCAAATGAGGACCTAAATATTGGCCAGTTATAAGCGCGTTAACGTATTGCCGCTATCTGGACATTCGAACAGCAAATTGTCTGTTCCAAAGCGCGTGTTGAGATCCAATGATAGCGGCTGCGAGCGAGCCCCGTAAATGCACCAGTCTATAAATGCACACAACGAGATAGTTCTGCTTATGGTGTTTGGAAAATTGTATTTATTTTAATTTTGTTTATATTTGCTTATATACAGATTTATTAGTATACAATTTAATTATTATTATTATGTTCTGACGAGCAGTTTTTATGTTCTAGCCTTACATGTCACAGATACTAAATTCGTGAAAAAGTAAAGTACATACAGATAAACTCCTGTCAGCCTACATTAAAAAAATATGTTTAAAAACCGTATAAAAAAAGTACTTTGAAAAATTAAAAATTCAAAGGAAACATGGAAAAGATTGCTTAAAATATTATAAGTATATTTAACATTTTCAAAGTATTATTTCTAAATAATTTTTAAAAACAAGTATATTATTGGTACTCAGCTGAAAATAATCAACGCTAGAGCACTACAGATAAAATATGTTGCAATAATCGAATATCAACTACCTCAATGTCTCGGCTTGTAATTGTTATCGAACCATCGCTTTGTTAACCTAATGTGGCGTGAACGGCTCTTATCAGCTATCTCGCGTAATATTTGTATTTGGAAACTGTTTACCAATTAATTTATATATATAAACTTACGGTCGAGGGAACCTAGTGTTAAAACACTCCGCTTCCCATTTTCAACTGAATTCTAGAGGCGATGCGTGTTGGGTGGCAAAACTTAACGCCGCGCTTTGCCTCAACACCAGAGCAAAGAAATGAAAACATAAATTTATATAAATAATTCATTTCCTCAAGTTTGGATCGAATCCACTACCACCCGCGTGGCGACTGGCTGAGGCCAGTATATTTGTTTGATATTTTATAACGACAAAAACTGTAGCATATAAATTACTTATAATGAACAAGAATATTGAATATTAGTAAACAGGTTGTATAGGAAAATGATTGTCGATAGCGGACAGAACAAATTTACAACAATTATAATCGCTAAATAAGCTACCGCATTAATTACGAAGTGCATTCGTCGATAAAAGCTGTAATAACTGGCCATTTGAAACGTCTCAAACAGCGGGGTTTAGATAAAGGTTTTCCTATTAAGGTATGTGGGAAATTGGAAATAGTATTTATTAAATACGAAAATACTAGAAGAAATACCTCGCTTTTACTTGGGTCCATTTTAAAGATATAAACTATTTAAAAAATTTAAAAATCATTGTTTAGGATTTCTTATTTTAATACAATAACAAATATTGTCATATATCTTCCACGTACAAACAGCGACCACTTAAAATTTTATATGTAGAGATTTTCCATTGTCATTATTGTAATCGTTAAGTTCAGTTTGAATCTGGTTTATCAGAGAAAAGTCATATTGTATACCATACACAGAGATATAAGCTTGCCTGCTTGAAATACCTCTTTTACTTCAAAAATTATATTGTGCTAAATTCATGACTAGAAAATATTAATGTTTTTTTTTTGATACAGTGAGGTTATACTTAAAATAGAATAAAATGCTAATAAATAAAAACTTTTATTTCTACTTTTTATTTGGTCCTTAAATGAAATTATAAATTTAATATAATTCTTAAATTAATCTATCGATCTACCCGTAGAAATTATCACTAGATATATATATATTAAATTACTTAATTTGGTCTTGGTTGTATATATATATATATATATATATATCTAGAAACAAGACCAAATTAAGCGCTACAGTCTTGTATTTGCAATGTTAAGGGAAGTTTAGCAGTAATAAGACTAATACAGTATTGCTTTGGAGATATTTTATAGGATAAGCTATATTTGTAGACGACAACATCACAGCTGCTTAAGATAACAGGGTGAGCTAAGCTAAGCTAAGCTAAAATAGTCTTAACACACGCGACAAACTATATCTAGATTTATATTAACTTTTTTTTTAGCGTCATGCTGCATCCAGTACACAGCAGGATAAGCAAAGGAACCTAGTATTAATACTTTTTTTTTTATTTTTTTTATGGAAATAGGACAAGGCAAACGAGCGTTCGGGTCACCTGATGATGATCACCGCCGCCCACGACCCCGTGCAGCACCGGAGGAGCTACAGGTGCGTTGCCGGCCTTTGAAGTGGAAATAGATAATACATTCCGTTCCCTACTTTCTGCCGAATTCTGGAGGTGTTGCGTGTTGAGTGGCGAAACTCAACGCCGCCGTGCCTCGAAACCATAGCAAATGAAATAAAAATATCTATTAAATACTTCATTTCTTCTAGTGGAAATCAAACTTACACCAAGAGATACAAGATGAAGAGATGTAAACAGAACAATATAAAGACGACAATCTATTTAATATCAACATTCCACCACTGTCCTTCTTTTCTGTTAGAGCTTTAATCGAAATCATTTAGAACGGTGCCCATTTAAATTTGTTAATTGAACATACAACGGAGCTACCTTTGTAAAATTACATAATGTAAAAATACATTTTCCAGTTAAAATTTTAAACTCAGTACCTTATGTCAATTATATATTTATTATTAATAATTGCTTCTTTAACAATAATAATAAAATAATAATAAACGGAATTTATCTGATATAGCACTAATTGGTCAATTTAATGGAGTTCTACTCTTAGGCTCGTATTTATTAATCTCTCTCAAGCCTAAAATCGATCTTAAGAAGCCGGTTACTTTCATAATTATATATTTAACAATAAAAATAGACATCAGACTTGAGACATATTTACAAATGCAGACCTTAAAACCATAGAGATGATTAGAGCTTTTTTTATTGTAAAATTACCATCAACACTCCAGTATCAATCTTATTACATATAGTAAAAGACAACATTGTTAGAAAAATCATTAATTTTAGGTGTTATTTAATTAAATAAAGGAAAATTGACGTGATAACTACCTCAAACTAAAATACGCAAGATTTACGAAATAACTTAGACAATTACAACACACAGCTTACAAAAAACATATTCATCTCATAAATAATAATTTGTAACAGCCCGTAGTACATATATTACATTTTCTACATATATAATGCTTATATATCACGCCATACATAAGCAAAATGTCCATAAAAGTCCACATTCAATTTTTTACTGCAATCTGTCGGCCTTCGACCACTGTTCGTGTTTATAAACAAAAACCCAGTGAAAGTGGTTCGCTCACTTTTTAATCTGTATTTTAAGTTAAATCTTTTTTTTTTATTTTAAAAAAGTAATTATTATTGAACACTTTTTCTTTTTATAATGAGATTGATTTAATTTCCGATGCCGAATTAAATGGTTCTATTTGGGTAAAATTATCTTGTACGGTAGACCTAATTTGTTTAAATAATATATTACAAAGTTTATACGGTAATTGCAATGTGCCAAAGTATAAGCTTTGAAATGCGGTGAAGGTAGTAAACAACATTTATATAAATGCTTGCGATTGTTGTATGATATATGTATATACGTAAATTATAAATAAATAAATCTGGTTCACGCTTTATCCCGCACACAGCAGGTTAAGCAGATGGAGCGTAGAGTTAAGACACTCCGCTCCCCACTCCCTCGAATTCTGAAGATATTGCGTGCTGAGAGGCAGAACTCAACCCTGCACTATTGTCTTGGTACTAAAACGAAAATATTAATAAATAAAAATTCATATCCCCGAGTGGCAATCGAACCCACGACCGTCGCCTTTCCAGTCACACTCTTGTGGCCCTCACAAAGGCCTTATAAGAAATTTCATCATTATATGTTTTTTTTTTTCTTTTTACTTACACGAAAATACACGTGAATGAATGAATGAATGAATATATTAAAATAATAAACGTTGTTAAAACCGTAAAGTATTAATATACTTTACAGTTAATTTCGTTTTAATATTGAAAATTACGGTTTTAATATTCAAAATCGAAAAAATATTAATTTCTTTGGACAAAGTAACAAGAGTCTCGAATACTTCTTATCATACCGTAAACAAAATATAGTCAAAAAAATTATACAACTATTAACCTGTTCTGTTTCTAAAATTAAAAATAACTCGCGTTGCTATGAAATTAATTAAAAACGCTTAATGAGAAATTAAAAACGCCATCTTGCTATATTTATATTTAGGTAAAAATTAGTACCGCTTTCTACAGGCAGTTTTCAGCTTAGTTCACACTCTATTTAACCTCTTGGCCGGAGCACTAAAAAGAAAGTTACATGCTGCGTTAAACAGCAAAATTCCCCCAAAATTACAATTTAGTAGCGTTTTACTCTAATTACACGGATTCATCACAAAATGACGACGACAATGACGGCAATCATGCTCGCATGTCCATAGGAACGATTTGGGCGAAAGTCTATTTTTTTTTTTGTGGCATAGATAAGTGCTTTTTGGTCATGAGAGTATTTTTATAAAATTTTGATTTAAAAAAACTAAATATTGTACGTATTTTTCGTTTTTCGTTTGCGTCTTGTATTTTATATGTTTTAGCTGCCCGTTATATCTCGTACAAAGATAGGGTAGGCAGAGTGAAACAGGGAACCTAAGGTTGAGACACGTCATATCCATTAATACACTTCCTTTCTACACTTTCCGCCGGATTCTGGTGGTTTTGTTTGTTGAGTTCGGCAACTCAACAAGCAAAGCCACCAGAGCGCATGCATATTGGACATAATATTATTTTTGGACATAACATAAAATTTTATAATTTCGGAGTAAATTATTGTTTCTACTTATATTTAATTGATCAAACTAATATATTAATTAGAAAGAAGGAAGTTATATAGATTTACATGATAAGGCATATTGTTTAATATATTATACTTATTTTGCCAGATCCAATAAACACGATCGAAAAAAAAATCATTATTAAAAAAACACTCCAAACAAAATAAATATTGAAAATCATTATAAAAATAAATTAAAAGTGTCCAGTGACTATTAAAATTAAATTAAAATATCCATATATAAGTAGCAATTATTTGGAAATGCATGCTATTTAAATATACGGCGTACAACTTAATGGTTCCCAAAACACTACAAAATTACAGTTAATGAGAGAGAGAGAGAGAGAGAGAGAGAGACTTCATAAAGTACCGAATTGTCAGTAATGACTATTGCCGTGCTCTATTATAGAGCATTTATATACGTCATAAAGTCATTTTTTTATAAAAAGATACTTTCCATAAGCGGTAAAATAATAAGCGGTACAGTGACCTACTATCAAAATTACTGCCAATTCAATGTATTTGTGTCATATCTAATATACTCGTAATATGTGAGTCATTGTGTGTGTATATTTTAAAAAAACCAGCTTCACGCTGTATCCCGCACACAGCAGGATAGACAGAGGGAACCTAATGTTAAGTAAAATAAACTAAGTAGTAAATAGTTCCATTTCTTCGCTCTGGTGTAGAGGCATAGCGCGGTGTTGAGTTCTCCCACTCAACACGCAATGCTTCCAGAATTTCGCAGAAAGTGGGGAACGGAGTGTCTTAACACTGGGTTCTCTCTGCCTACCCCGCTGTATACGGGATAGAGCGTGAAGCTGATTTTTTTAATTATTATCTTTTATCATTTTATTTTCGTCTATATTAACCATGACTCGAAAGCACGGCTCGCTTATTAGAAACACTACCTTTATTTATTAGTTCAGATCGTACGATACGATACCGTATATACTGTAATAGATCTTAATTGTAAAGAAATATGAAAGTAAATATAAAATTTTACATCGGACAAAGGCAAGAAGGTGCTTTCACTTTCATTAATCAAAGTAAATCTATCTAAATGTGCATTAAGTTTATTATGAAGGAATGGATTATTCGACAACGGATTTTGATAGCGTTCAATCAAAGGAAAAATGATTTTGCAGAATTTTATCATAATTCATCTAAATAAGAGGCATGCCACTGTTAAATCTTACGGACCTTACGTCTTTACTATATTATTTATTGTAATAATAATAATTCTTTATTGCACAAATAGAAAATAAAAAAATACAATTAATTTAAATATACACAAATGTGCAATGGCGGCCTTATCACTAAAAGCAACTTCTTCTTCTTTCTTCCTTTCTTTTTTCTTATTAATAACAATTATTATTATTATATTAGATTGTACTGTTCCATTGTTGGGCCAAGGCTTCTCCTCCATTTCTTCCACTCTGGTCTATTTTGTGCTATTGAACATCAGTGAGACCTGTAATGGTTCAGCTCCTCTCGCCATCTCCGTTTCGGTCTGCCAATATTATATTTCTTTCACATTTTTCTTGAGATTCATTTCTCAATCTTTTTCTAATTATTTTAATTTCCTCACAAAGAATTTTCTTTAAGTTTAGCTTAACTTTCTTTATTAATGTATTGTATTATAATTTCACACTTAATACAACTTCTTTTAATTGGTACTGACTATTTAAAACGCGCGGAGCGCGTAGCCAAGTGTTTTTACAAACAAAACTGGCGAGCAGCACCGTGTGTTATTTTACACGAACCATTTGAAGCCACTTTTTACCTATTCGTAACTCAAAAACTATTCCATCTAAAGCTGTCATATTTGGTTCAAATATTTAGACCCCCTACCAGTATACGTGCATTAAATTTCATAAACACAGCTCAAACAGTTATTTAGATAATGACGTCCAAAAATCGTAAATTTTTACGGGGGTGACTGACCTATAGACCTTAATGTTAACCAAGTTCCAGATGACCTAGAATGGTGAAATTTAGCATCCGGTTAAGTAATTGGGTGTATATCAAGGGAAAAATCCGAAACTAGTATTTTTTTAATATTTTCTTATAATTTTTCAATAAATAGATTCAATTAGGAACATTTACTTATAGTGCCTGTAAAGAAATCATAGCAATCAAAGTTCATGATAATTGATTTTTAGGCTTAGCGCCTGACAAAAAAATAAGAGCAATGCATTATTTATATATATGTTGCTTTAATTTATGTCACGCGTTAGTAAATATTTTATTTGTTATGGAGACTAACTTCACTATTACTTACGTAAGCCATCTAAAACAACACGATGCTTTCAAGTATATTTTATAATATAAGATAAGATATGTCTCCATTTGTAGCTGAAGATGCCTCTAATTTATGTCCTGACAAAGCCTGCCATCATGTGGACTTCAAGGGCTTCACGTACAAATATAAAAATATAATAAATGGATTAACATCCTTCATTATTATTTATTATAATTTAAACATATGTTTTAGTACTTATTATACTAAGAGTATTTGCATAGTCGATTAACGTATTTGATATTAAATTATTATTACAATATTTAAGTACTAAGTCCTATATAAGATCCTATAAGGGTTCTGTTTTATTGCTTTCGAGGTACAGAAGCCTAAAACAGAAAAAATACACTAAAAAATAAATATAAAAAAAATAATTATATTGATAGAAATATATATAAAATTTAAGAATAATATACTATCTGTAAGGTCAGTCGTGGTACAGGGGCACAAAGTGTGACTGTTAAACCGACTGGTAGTGAGTTCGATTCCCACTCGAGGAAATGAAATATTAATTTAAACTTATATTTCCATTTCTTCGCTCTGGTGTCGAGGCAAGGCGCGGCGGAGAGTTCCGTGACTCAACACGCAATGCCTCCAGAATTCAATGGAAAGTGGGGTTACTGAGTGTCTTAACACTAGATTCTCTCTGTCTACTCTGCTGTGTGCGGGATACAGCGTGAAGCTGGTTTGATTTTTAATTTGATATATGCAGCCTACCAGCTATCTTAACAGAAGTAATTATAAAGTAATTATTAACAGTAAAAATTTAAGTAATTGTTAATAAAAAAAATAAGAGAAAAAAGAGAAAATTAAAAATTACTTAAACAAAATAATAAAAAATAAATAAATTCGCTTTACGATGTATCCCACACATAGCGGGGTAGACAGAGGGAACCTAGTGTTAAGACACTCAGTTCCCCTCTTTTCATAGAACTCTGGAGGCATTGCGTGTTGAGTTATTCCAACAAAATACTAAAATTAATAATAAATATATCAGATTTCTAAACGCAGCATACATTCATTATTTTCTAATCTGACAACTGTCATTTAATCAACAAAATAAAAACTATAGTCGAGATTCATAGATAAATATAATCTATTTTCATATATAATTAAATATCGTCTTAAGAGTAATAAAACATAATATTATTGACCATAATAAAAAAGTAAATACCTAATTATATTAGATATATTTTATTGTACGAAGGCGCTCATATTTTAATGGTTTTTTTGGCCTGGGTTTCATGATTTTACTGGTTTTAGGAACACTTGTGGAAACGGCAGAGAACGAAGTCGACCTTGGGATCATATCAATTCAGATTTGTACCGTCAGCACTTAATAAACTTATTGTTTATATTTTTTCCAAGACATGTTGAACAATGAGTCGTTCAATAGAATTGCTTGTGGTTGAAACAAGAACCTTACACCGAATTGTTCCAATGCCTCCCGATGGGAGCTGTCTCTTCCATGCTATTGCATATTCTTCGTTTGAGCGTATTGATATACAACAAACTAATAAATTGCGCGAGACTATGGTAGAGTACGTATGTCGTAACTGGAATGATTTAAGTATCTACACTAGCGCTCGAAACGGGAATCTTTACTCTTCTAAAGAAGACATGCTTTGCTTAACTACGTACGGAGCTACTTCCGAAATAAAGGCTGCAGTAGATTTGTACAGTACTAGCGGACGCGCGCAGCTTCGCTTGCTTATTGCTTAGGGGTGAATTCTAATAAACTTTGAAACACGTGTTCAATAAAATATTTTTAAGAGTCTCAATTTCAAATTTTATAAAAATCAGTGGCGATTTAAAGATTTTTCTATATAAACTTTCAACCCCTTATTTACACCCCTAGGGGATGAATTAAAATAAACCACGAAACTTATGTTCAATGAAATATTTTTAAGAGTCTAAATTTCAAATTTTATAAAAATCGGTGGCGATTTAAAGATTTTTCCATACAAACTTTCAACCCCTTATTTGCACCCTTAGGGGGTGAATTCTAGAAATCCATGAAACACATGTTCAATTAAATATTTTAAGAGTCTAAATATCAAATGTTATAAAAATCGGTGGCGATTTAAGAATTTTTCCATACAAACTTTCAACCCCTTATTTGCACCCTTAGGGGGTGAATTCTAGAAAACCATGAAACATATGTTTAATTATATATGTTTAAGAGTCTGAATTTCAAATTTTATAAAAATTGGTGACGATTTCAAAAAAACCTATACAAACTTTCAACCCCTTATTTGCACCCTTAGGGGGAGAATTCTAGAAAATGATGAAACACGTGTTCAATTACATACTTTTAAAAATCTAAATTTCAAATTTTAGAAAAATCAGTGCCAATTTAAAATTTTTTCCATACAAACTTTGAACCCCTATTTCACCCCTTTAGGGTTGAAATTTTTCAAAATCCCTTCTTAGTGGATGTCCAGATTACGAAAGTAAACTTTTGTCCAAATTTAACGTTTCTACGCACAGCGGTTACGGCTGTGCGTGCGTCTTACCTCAGTCAGTGAGGACAAGTCCTTTTATATATATAGATAGATAGATTAAGATAGAAGTGTATTATCACAATGGTGTCCTACTTGGTTTATTCGGCGAACAGAAATGTCCTATGAGTTTTTTATTGAGCAACTATTGAGTTTCTTGCCGTAGTAGCTTCCTATAGGAAAAGTACTTGTAATGGCCAAATTGAATAAAGAATATTTTGATTTTGATTACATTATAAACCTTTCTACTTATGATTTCTGTACAAAAAGTAATGATATCCCGTCAAAAACATAAATGTAAAATGAAAGCCAAGTTCAGTAATAAAACATATGCTTTCAGCGATAAAAGAAGTGAGATGTAAATGTATGCCAAGTTCAATGGTCAGTCCTGAAATTTATTTTTAACAATATAAAATATTTTATAACAACTGTAAATGCCCATTCTTCTTACAACTTGGAGACTTTATTTATGTCTAATATCTGATTTGGCTAGTTTTCAAATTAATTTACATCGATATAAATGAATGTATTCAAATTGTATTCTACTCAGATTCTATTG
Organism: Heliconius melpomene rosina; assembly: GCF_056956725.1. Classification (NCBI taxonomy): domain Eukaryota; kingdom Metazoa; phylum Arthropoda; class Insecta; order Lepidoptera; family Nymphalidae; genus Heliconius; species Heliconius melpomene. The sequence goes on from NC_140397.1 coordinate 4,004,824, forward strand.
TAAATTCATAAGAAAACTAGCCAAATCAGATATTAGACATAAATAAAGTCTCCAAGTTGTAAGAAGAATGGGCATTTACAGTTGTTATAAAATATTTTATATTGTTAAAAATAAATTTCAGGACTGACCATTAAACTTGGCATACATTTACATCTCACTTCTTTTATCGCTGAAAGCATATGTTTTATTACTGAACTTGGCTTTCATTTTACATTTATGTTTTTGACGGGATTGTCGTTTTACCTTACTCGTGTGTAGTCTAACTCTCAATATATTATATAAGCACGTTAAAGACAAAATATGAAAAAAATAATAGAGTTTAAATACGCAATATAATATACTAGCGGCCCGCCCGCGGCATCGTCCGCGTGAACTACGTTATTATTAATTTCTATCTCCATGAGTACCTACGTCCTATAAGTGACGTCCATGAAAAATTTGAGACTCCTAGCATTTGTAGTAACGAAGTTTTATACAAACTTTCAACCCCAAAAACAACCCCTTAAGAGTCGAATATTGCAAATTCCCGTCTTAGCGAGCACCTACGTCCTATAAATAACTCCTATGCAAAATTTGAGATTCCTAGCACATATAGTTACTGAGATTTCGTGATGAGTGAGTGACCTTTCGATTTTATATCTATAGATAAACGATTACAACATATATTATAATATCTATCACTTACATACTTTATCTCACCCTAGTAAATATCACAATAAAACAAGCAACCAAACGAGGTCATATAAGCTGTAGTACACTGAGTGCCACTTGACCGTAGAAATGCCTAAGAACAAAAGCCTCGTGACCCTTCTATGTAAGGCAATCTATTTTTCTGTTTGGATAAGCTATTTTTTTGTTAACGTGACATTTTTAAAAGAAGTAGCCATAATTAGTTTAAAATCGAAAAGTAATAAGAATTATTTAATTTTAAAATAATTATTCTTTTAATTACAATATATTTGTAGCTATGTCTTTTTTTCCAGCTTCACGCTGCACCTTATAGGCGTATAGCAAGGTAGGTAGAGAGAACTTAGTGTTAAGACACTATGCTCACTTCCGTTGCCTCGTCAACAGAGCGCAGACATGAAAATATAAATTAAAATAATATTTCGTTTGCTCGAGTGACGATTGAACCTACAACCAATCTCTTTTTCAGGTTTCATACTTTGTGCACCTGCGCTATTGCTGGCCTCAAGTAATTTAATTAAAAAACAATATTAAAAAATATATATTCGAGTTTCTTCTGTACACTCTATAAAATTCCCAAAAATAACATATACTCACATACAATGACTGAGAGTAAAATGGTGACATCGGGCGTTGAGACACGGTACTCAACGCCGCACTATATCTTGTCAGAGTGGGAAAATGAAAGTAGTTCATTCCTTGATGTTCATTCGAACTCATATAAAATACTAGAGTAAATACTACAGTCACAGACAAAAAAATAAAATACTAGACTATAGCAACAATTTATTAAATTAATTAATTAAATCATTTTCTAATAGTACAAGTGGTGAGTATTTTCTAATTAATTTGTAAAAATAGTTCTAATTTATTTTCTTATAATTAACCAATTTATAATAATAAAAAGAAAATTAATTAAACAGCAGGTTTCTGTGTAAACATGATATCAATCGCTAACCAGGTATACGATACTCTAAAATCACGGAAGCTATTTAATTTAATTACTTTATCGACCACAAAATCTAGATAGCCTAAGCTAAGTATGCAAATACTGTACTAACAAGATATAATGTATTACAATTCAATGATGTAGTATCTAATTACAGTATAATTGGATATTTTATTATAAAAAAATACTTTTTATTTTGAAAAAGAGCAATTCGAATTGAGCTTTGATTACTTTTTAATCGAATTATCTATGAGAGAAACTTTGAAAAAGCTATAAAAGTCGTTTTATAAAATACTAGCGGCCCGCTCGCGGTTTCACCCGCGTGAACTATGTTATTATTAATTTCTGTCTCCATGACTACGTCCTAGTGACGTCTATGCAAAATTTGAGACTCATAGCATTTGTAGTAACGAAGTTTCATACAAACTTTCGACCCCAAAAACAACCCCTTAGAAGTCGAATATTGCAAATTCCCGTCTTAGCGAGCATCTACGTCCTATAAATAACTCCTATGCAAAATTTGAGATTCCTAGCACTTGTAGTCTCTGAGATTTCGTGATGAGTGAGTGACCTTTCGATTTTATATATATAGATGAAGATTGCGTCGGCACTAACATTCCTTGCTATTGATTATATGAGTGCAAATAGAAAAAAATACACACTATAATTTTAAAAATAGTTCATCGATGACGATGTCGGCATTTTAAGTCATTTACCTTTCCTCATCACCAGCTTTCGCATACATGAAATGAATAACTTAGATAATGTAAACCATTTTTTTTTGTGTACTTGGAACCATATCTGGTAAAAACTGATAATAATTATGGAACAATACTTTTTTTATAAGATGACATATGAACAACACTCTTCTTCTTCTTCCTCCTGGCATTAATCCCGGCTATTGCCAGGGTCTGCCTTCCTACACAACCTACTCCACTTTGCACGATCTTTTGCATCCTCGGTGGTTAGACCATTGGCTCTCATGTCCTGCATCACGACATCCAACCAGCGCTTCCTTGGGCGTCCGGGAGGTCGCACCCCAGGGACTGATATAGCAAGGCACTTGCGTCCGACATAGTTCTTAGGCCGGCGCGTAACGTGGCCAAACCATCTCAAGCGACTCTCTTGGAGCTTATCCGCTACGTCACGGACCCCAAGACTACCTCGAATGAATGTGTTGCGTATGCGGTCAGACCGCGTTACGCCGCACATCCACCTCAGCATCTTCATTTCCGTGACGTGAAGCTCCTGAGTGTGCCGAGATAGTGCTGGCCAACATTCGCTGCCGTATAAAAGAACCGGTCGGACGATGCTCTTGTATATCAGCCCCTTGAGCTTGGGCGGTATTCTGCGGTCGCAGACCACACCAGTGACCTCCCGCCATTTGGCCCAGGCAGCGCTTATCCGGCCATGGACATCGTGATCGATGCCTCCAGACTCGTGCATAACGGATCCAAGGTACCTGAACTTCTCCGACTTAACGGCTGGCTCAGGACCTATAAGGATGGTGCTCGAGTCCCGGCTCCCGCAGGCCATGTACTCTGTCTTCGACACATTTAGTTTAAGACCGCCGTTCTCAAGCGTACCCTTCCAGAGGTTCACTTTACGCTCCAGCGTCAGTCGGTTCTCGGCAATGAGTGCTATGTCGTCGGCATACATCATCAGCCATGGAGGCTGGTCCTGGATGTGAGCCGAGACAGTATCGAGCACTACATTGAATAAGAACGGACTAAGAGCCGAGCCCTGGTGAACCCCCACCGTAATCGGGAAGGGTCTAGTGTCGCCAACAGCAGTCCTAACCATAGAAGCGGAATCGTGGTACATGTCTCTGATAATCTCAATATAGGCCTCAGGGATCCCTTTGGATCGCAATGCCCACCAGATACACTGACGAGGTACACAGTCAAAGGCCTTCTGCAGATCTAAAAAGGCCACATGCAGAGCTCTCCTTTTTTCCCTGTATGCCTCCATCAAAGTTCTGAGGGCGAAAATGGCGTCCATGGTGCCCGATCCTGGCTGAAATCCATATTGAGACTCAGAGATAGTACACTCTCGGCGGAGCCTGAGGTCGATCATGCGCTCGAAGAGCTTCATGGTATGACTCATAAGCTTAATGCCCCTATAACTACCACAATCTTGAACACTGCCCCTTCCTTTGTAAATAGGGGTAATGAAGCTAAGCCGCCACTGATGCGGCATCTTACCAGTGTTCAAGATATGGTTAAAAAGGTCAGTAAGCATGAGCACACCAAGAGAGCCCAACGATTTCCACGCTTCGATCGGAATGTCGTCAGGTCCCACCGCTTTTCCGTTCTTCATGCGTCGAAGGCAATTACGTGTTTCGTCAAGGGTTATTGGGGCAATAAGTCCGAGGTTAGGCGGTGGGTCGTGATGAAGACTGCATGGGTGCTGAGTATTCAGCAACTCCTGGAAGTAGCTTCTCCACCTCTCCTTCACAGAGGCATGACTACAGAGCAGCGTGCCCTGGGAATCTTTGACGCAAAGACATTTTGCGATATCTTGCGTCACTTTATCCCGGGAACGTGCCAGTTTGTAAATGAGCTTCTGCCCCTCCACAGTTTCAAGTTTATCATACAATGGTGACAAACTTTCACTGCGGGCTCTGGCTACAGCTCTTTTACAGGCACGTTTAGCTACTGTGTACTCCAGTCTGTCTTCAGGAGAGTTGGATTCCTGCCACTTCTTAAAGGCAGCCTTCTTTTCACGAGTCACCTCCTGCACCTCGTCATTCCACCACCATGTCTCCTTGTCGATGACACGTCCTCCCCTAGAAAGGCCAAGAACTCGCCTGCCCGCCGCAATGATTGCCGACTGAGCCCGATCCCAAGCATCCTGAGCAGTCTCGGTGTTCGTCGAAATATCGTGACTTTTCACCTCTGCCAGGAAGTCGGTCTGCATCGGTCCATTCAGCAACCACCACTTGATCCGAGGCCTACGTTTCTCGGCTACTTTCTTCTTCGGAGTGACGTTAAAGTCCATGACAAGAAGACGATGTTGGGCCGTTAGGCTTTCGCCTGGAATGACCTTACAGTTAGTTACCCTGCCCATATGACACCGTCTGGTCAATAAGTAGTCTATTTGAGTTGAGTGGGACCCGCTCTTATACGTGATAAGGTGCTGAGAATTCTTTTGGAAGAACGTATTCACGACGGCCAGATCAGACGCAATACAGGTTCTCAGAATGTTTTCTCCCTCTGCATTGCGAAGACCGTGCCCAAAACCCCCTTGAACACGTTCATACGGCTCAGCAGCCTTACCGACGTGCCCGTTCAAGTCCCCCCCAACTAAGACCACTTCGGTAGACGGCACAGCAAGTAGCACCCCTTCATACTGCTCCCAGAATGTCTCCTTTTCGGCCGCGCTACATCCCGCCTGGGGAGCATAGGCACTGATTAAGTTTGTGATAACGCCCTCAATCAGTACCCTCACTCGCATCAAGCGGTCGGAGCGACGGTCAACTTCAAGGAGCCCATTCTGAAGCTCTTCAGAAAGCACTACCGCTACACCATTTCTACCCGAAGGTGACCCAGTGTATATAAGCCGGTAACCCTGTCCGATGTTACGGGACTTATTGCCCTTCCAGCGAGTTTCCTGGAGGAAAGCACACTGGACCCGACGTCTCATGAGTACATCTGCGAGTTCCCTGCATCGTCCGGTTAGAGAGCCAATATTCCACGTTGCAAAGCGGAGTTTTCGTCTGGGTACTTGCGTCTTTAACCGTGCCCGTACTTGACACGGTAGCCCTTGCCCACTTGTCGCAGGTGTAGGGCGATGTGCCTGCGCGTCGTTTTGCGGCGACGCCCTAGCCGTACCCAGTCTTTTCTTATTCCGTTTCATGTACTGGCGGTTTGCGGTTTTCGTGGAGCGACTGCCGTCTGACCTCCAAACCCCTTTGTGGGGAAAACCGAAGGGAGAGGAAAATAGAAGGGTAGGATAGGAAAAGGAAGGGGGGAGCTAAGGAAGGAGGAGAGGGGGGGGACACCATTCTTACGGACTGGATGAGGATATAAGAGTGGCGGCTCGAGGATCCGGGGTCGCGTACCCGTATGCCCACAAACCAATATCGGACAGATATTAGTCTGGACACCCTCTGGACCAATGAATAACACTATTCTCCACTAAGTCTCCCGTTACTTCACTAATAAATAGTTGAAATAATTACATAATTATTCCCTCCTAAATATATGCGTAAATAAGGAAATAAAAATAAACTAAATATATTTTGTTAGGCATGTATCTCATATAAATATTAATATATGTAGATTGTATTATGTTCTTAGGCATTCGAAATAAATAATGATTACTTAAAATTAATACTAAGAATTATTTTTTTATAGTCATAATGTTTCTTAAAAAAAATATAGAAGTAAATTTTAAAGCAATGAGCTAAAGACATAAACGAGATCCTCAGACATAATAAATAAATATTCTGTATAAAGTTTATTTAAAAAAAATTATAGACTAAGTACTTACTTACTCTGTACTAACTTCACGCTTTATCCCTAGCGGGGTAGTCGGAGAGAACGGAGAGCCAAACGCTACGGTCTCTACATACCTCTTTCACCTCGTCCACTATCATCAACCTCTTCGGGTGCTCCTCATGCTTTTTACGTGATCTTCCTCCAGTATCTTTGATACTGTGTTTTCCAAGGTCAACTGAGGTCTCCCTCCACCTCTCTTACCACTCACTTTGTAAAGTATTTTAAAATTAAAACGTTTTCCCATACATACATATATATATTGTTAAACTAAGTATAGATGTAAATAGTTTTCTCTCGCCAGCCCTTTAAAGAAACAACACGAAGCTATACGACAACAAGAGAATGCCGGACACCATGTCGTCGGTAACCTTTCTACCTTTCTGATAAACCGCTTACACGTCCCCAGGCCCAGGGTATTTGCTTTTAATTGCAATGGATATTTGTATAGCAATAATCTCTCTTGTCTTTGTGTGTTAACTTATATCAGAATTAAACTGGCTAATTTATATATATGTCGGAGTCGGGTGGATTTCCCTCGCACATAGTTTTTGAGTACCCGATCTACTGTGGGCTACCGTGGATAATGTTGGCATGAGTAGACACAATTTGTGATATTACGAATTAATTACAACACCGTAATCAATTCACAAGAAAGCAGCTATCGCTATCACAGTAGGTAGATACACAGCACGGAACGCGGGACAGTTTCAGTGTCGTCTGCACCGGCCGACCGCCCAACACAAAGTGAGTCAATGTCCGTCGGCCACGCTTCGACTCGCCCCTTCCATACCAATGCATAACACTAACTCTGTCGAGCGCCAACAGATGGCGCTGGCGTTCCGGAAGCACCTCAGTACTACAAATTCCGACATATATAAAATCGAAAGGTCACTCACTCATCACGAAATCTCAGAAACTACATGTGCTAGAAATCTCAAATTTTTCATAGGAGTTATTATAGGACGTAGGTGCTCGCTAAGACGGGTATTTGCAATATTCGACTTCTAAGGGGTTGTTTTTGGGGTCGAAAGTTTGTATGAAACTTCGTTACTACAAATGCTAGGAGTCTCAAATTTTGCATAGACGTCACTAGGACGTAGTCATAGAGACAGAAATTAATAATAACATAGTTCACGCGGGTGTAACCGCGAGCGGGCCGCTAGTTATATATATATAGAATTAAAAAATTGGCTGCAGTTGTACTATTGTTGTACGCTTGCATTACGTTGTACTAGTTGTACTGTTGGGGAACGGAGTGTGTTAACACTAGGTTCCCTCTGCCTACCCTGCTGTGTGCGGGATATAGCGTGAAGCTCATTTTTTTTTAGTTGTACTATAAGTTATGCAATCGCTAATTTCATAACTTCAATATAAAAAATGAAGTGAACATAACAGTATATTAAAGATGGAAATTACAAAAATATGATTTATCGTAGCAACGATTAAAATTAAGACCGACTTTAAAACAATGTAAGTACTTAAGTGTTTTTTTTTTGTGACAGCAGTATCGGCAATGGGTACCTAATGTTAAGACATTCCGTTTCCCATTAACCGCCAAATTCTGGAAGCTTGCGTCTTGAGTGGCGGAACACAACGCCGCGCTTTGCCTCGACACCAAAGCAAAGAAATTAAAATTAAAAAAACATGTTAAATATTTTTTTTCTGCAAATCATTTTTATTATTACCCAGCGTATTATGAACACCACCAATTAAAACTAATAAAACTATCGTGCAATTCGATCTGGCAATCCCTTAATCTTTCCGCTGTACCTACCGCACACCAGCTATCTGGTGCTTATTTAATGAAGTCAAACTTGATTACTTCCAAGTCAAGGGAACCTGTAATATCAGATCAGCTATATCAGAGACCAGAACGTTTACAATTTATAACTTTGTTAATTAATCATATTAATAACAGGCAGTCAGGTCTGTCTGTGTAATTAAATTAACTCTGCGAATCTAACACTGACACCTATTAAGGGATTTTATCTGTAAATATTGTCAGGTAGAAATGCTTATCTTAAAATAATATATCAAACTTTATATAATTTCGTAAATAAAATAAAAGGGGAGAAAAATATTTTTCCTCTTTTCAAATTTGTTTTTGTTGTTATGTTCAAAAAAATTACAATCTCGAAATTTGGCGGAAAGTGGCGACTGGGCTGTCTTAGGGTCTATCTGCCGACTTTTCAATATGAGATCCATCATATCACAGCTAAAGATGTGTGATATGTACCCACGGTGGTTACTGGTTCGATTCCATTCAAAATAACGTGTGCAAAATAACTATGTTTTAAAAATTCTAAAATAACGTCTTTCATATTAGTCACCCTAGTCTTGGAGTTGGGATACAAGAAATTAATGAAGATGAACTGCTATATTCCACTATTAATAGAGGAAATGAACATTGCTTTTTACAACTTGCACTATATATATAATTATTTTTCGATTAATAGAAAACGAAACGCATCGGATGTTTCCCATTTACTTTATGACAAGTATTAACTATTCCGTAGAATAAATTACACAATTATACATAATTTTTAATATATAACGTTTAACTGTGAATTAAATGTAATTTTATCGCCTTTTTTACTGTATATAATGTTTAATCAATTTAAATAAATGACTGTCTCAACAGCCATAATATTAGTAATATAACTTAAAGTAACCGTAATGGAGTTGCAAATAGCGGGTTTAAATTAACTAAATTATAAAATTAAATATAATTTGAAACATATTTTTGTTACATTTTTCATTTTTATTTTCAAGCCCGTGGTGGCGCAGCGGTAACGCGACGGTTGTGGGGTCGATCCTCACTCGAGGAAGTGAAATATTTATTTACATATATATATATATATATATATATATATATATATATATAAATAATTCCATTAAGAAATATTTCCATTTCTTCGCTCTGCTGTAGAAGCAAAGCGCGGCGTTGAACTCCGCCACTCAATGAAGCTGATGCAAAATTTACTACGCAAATTTCCATAGACACTTCGAGTATTAAGAAACAAAAACTTTCTCCAGCTCCAAACCACCAGATAAAGCAACTCTTCAACAGTCTCTCCATCTATCTCACAGTATACGAGTATTAATATATTAAATTACCTTATCAAATGTTCACAAACTGTAAATCTGACGAGTGACAAATGAACATGCTGGTCCATCAATTTGGTGAACCAGCAATGTTCGCACGGGTGTACCTATCTATCTACTTCAATAAAACATTGCTTAACTATTACTTAACTATAGGTTTCAAATAAACAATGGCGTTTATTGTAAGTTTTTTTTTTAGATCAAATACAGAATTATTTTTATAATTATACTTCAATTTATTATTAAAATAGAGTATAGCTTAAACCTAAATGGCTCCAGAATTCGGCGGAAAACGGGGAACGGGTGTGTCTTAATGGGAACGGAGTGCTCTAAGGTTCCCAGGAAGCAGGTGACGGTTGAATTCCATTACTCAACACGGAAAGGTCCTGAAGTCGGACAGGATGTGAAAAACTGAATAACTTATCACTAAGTTCTATCAACAAATGCTTTTTACCTCATAGAGAACAAAGCTTGAATAAAAAACAACCATAAATAAGCAAAAGTACAGAATATGTTTTCTATGCTGTATCGAAAAAAATATAATATACTTATAACATGAGGCTTCAATTTGTTAGAAAATAAATAATAGTACGTTAGATTCACATATTATGGCTGCAGAATTCGGTGGAAAGTGAAGAACAGAAGGGTGTTAATGACAACGGAGTATCTTAACACTATGTTCCCGGTTTTCCTCTATTTACTCGGATATGAAAGATATAGCGTAAACCTAAATAAAACAATTTACTTAAATATATTCTACTTAAATATATACAACCTTTTAATTCATATGGTTGTAGTTATTTTTATGACAATAGAAAAATATATTTAAAAAAAAGTTATTCATAGTTTGAGAAACACTGATTTAATAGCAAGTACATACTCGAAATACCGTGAGACTCATCGTAGTTACATTAAAACTGACCCACTTTTCCTTGTATTATTATATCAAATTTCTCCTTAAATGGCCTTTCATACGTTACAAAGCTTCGTAGTACAATAAGAATTCTTTTTGATGTTTTCAGAAGGCAAATTTTAAAGTACATATTACATACTTTTTCTACGTAAAATTTCTGTATACCATTTACAAAGGAAAATGGCTTAGTAGAATATAAAGTAAAAAGTAAAAATATTCATTGTATAAGTATATCGCGAGGTTTGTTATCTATGGTATTAAGAAAATTTTTGTTTAGGTTCACGCAGTTTCCCGCATATAATAGGGTAGGCAGAGGAAAGGCCTAGGAGGCCTAGTGCTTCAAAACCAGAGTGAATAGGTATATGCCTAGGCAAGCGTGGCACACCGTAGATCGCGTCAACGCTCACCAGACTTGATGCGGTCAAACGCAAGCCTATTCAATATATACAAAAAAAAAAAGACACTCCAAACTTTTTACCTAGTTCTGGAAGTATTGCTAATGATAGGAGTAGCGAGAAATGAAAATATTCAATATTTAATTTCCTCGAATGGGAATCGAACTCACAACCTGTTACACTAAAAAAAAACTGGCCTCACAAAAAAAAGAATGATCTACAAAATTTTTTTACGAAAATTTAATACCATATAAGGAAAATACAAACTTCACAGTACACACGCTATAGCCTAACAAAAACAGATTTCATCACCCACAATTCGATCAACCAGCAACAAGCCAACATAAAGCAGCATCACCTCATGTTAAAGCGTCCATTCCACTGACATTCCAATTAAGTAAACATTCTCTCTCGTAATCGCACCAAATAGTGTTTTTAATCGCATTCCTAGATGTTGCTATAGCTTTCCAATCGGGCGCAGGCGTGAAATGTAATACAATGGAGTTCGTGAGTCCCCTTCCAAATGTTTACTGCGGATATATCTTGAGATAATTATCAATGAATTATTGTTGTGATAATAAAAATGATAATATTAAATATGAGACCAGTCGTGGTGACTGTAAATGCGACAGGTAACGCACATAACAAAGTAGGCAAAGAGAACATAGAGTCGAGACACTCCGTTCCCTATTTTCCACCAAATTCTGAAGATATTGCGTTGCGCTATACCCAGAGACAAGAGCGAAAAAAATAATATATTAAATATTTCATTTCCTCGAATGAGAATCGAACTCACAATCATTCGCATTTAGAGCCACACACTTGTGCCCTACGCCAATACTGGTCTCAATTATTTATATATCCTTGTAATTTTCTCTACATTACCCAGCGGCCGTTATCAGTGGCTGTACCTTAATTGATGTGGTTGTTTATAACTCCTTATCAATACGGAGGCTGGATACAAATGTTCCGTGCAATTGCAATGCGATAATGCTTAATGCTTAGCAGATCATTTGCAAATCGCACAACACTATCTAAACTTGGTTTATTATAATTATTGGAAGCCTAGATTGGCCGTTTGGTTTCTAATTCACTCTAAAAAATAAAAATTTACATATCTTTAAAGCTTGTTTTCCCGCATTTAACAGAATAGGCACAACAAGCTTAGTGTTGAGACACTCCGCTCCCCAGTTTCCAACGAATTCCAGAGACATTGCGTGTAGAGTAGCGAAACTCGATGTCGAACTCTGCCTAGACACCAGAGCTAAGAAATGTAAATAATAAATATTGCATTTCTTCAAGTGGGAATCGAACCTACCAGTCCAGCCAGTCCTCTCGTAAAGAGATATTAGATGAAGTTTTATATATATCTAAGTTAAGCATATAGTTTCTATATAAAGATTATAATAATTCTTATTCTATTTCAAAACTTTAGTTTTCACTATTTCGCAATTTAAATCTACTTTTGGTCATAAATATCGTACGACAATGGCCACCACTCAGCGACTCACGCGTCTCGGGCACGATCTCTCGTGCGACACCTTCGCGTCGATAAACTAGCTAGCTAAGTTAATCAGGTGGAACGTTCCTATAGTTAAGTAGGAAGAAAGTTTTAGAGGAACCTTAAATTTTATTTCAAATCAAATCAGCTGTATCCCGCAGGAAGCATGGTAGGCAGAGGGAACCTAGTGTTAGGACAGAGAAAAATATATAAAAATAAATTTATTTCATGATAAGAAAATTTATTTCAAATTAGAATCTGATGCCATCGTTGAGCAGAAGCAGGAGGGTATGACTGTAACACTACGGTTGTGGGTTCGATCCCACTAAGGAGAAAAAGAGAAAGAAGAAATTATTATTTATTACTATTCTCACTTCTTCGCTCTGGAAAGTGAGGAACGGAGTGTCTTAGCACTAGGTTCCCTCTGCCCAGCTGAAAAAAGAAATGAAAATATGATAAAACATGGAAACCAAACTATATACATAAACTAAATATTTCACATGTCACTCATCGGCTAGGCGACAGTCATCCATCACTGCCTCTGCAGCAGACAAATAGATTAGGGAAACGTTCAGTTCTATATTGAACGAGGTTATCAAAATTCTGAAATTTACATTCACAATGTTAAGTCAGAGGTGTCTTTAAAGCTTTTTTTGGCTCCACAATGTTTCCCGCACATAGCAGAGTAGACAGAGGGAACCTGGGAACCTAGTGTTAAGACACTGCGTTCCCATTAAAACACTTCCGTTGTCCAATTTCAGCCGAATTTTGGAGACGTTGTATGTTGAGTGAGGAAATGAAAATATGAAATATTTAATTTCCACGAGTGGAAATCAAACCCACAACCTATCGCATTTTCAGTCGCACGATTCTGCCCCTGTATCATAACAATAATTACTAAATATTTATAAGAAACTGAACAATATCGTAGAATTTTGACAATGATTTATAATATCTTCGCCACAACGCCCATTCTAGATTTGGAACGATAAGGCTAAGCCAAGATGAATTAACTTTATCTTTTTAGAAATAAAAGCTACTAGAGCTGTAACCGTTACCTAAGTCTAGTAAAAGCTTCTAATAATAAAAGGTTTAGACACGATTTGAGTTATTAATATTGGAATTAGTGTTCCTATTTTTTTAAGAAAAATTAAAATAATTATTTATGAGTATAAAATTTTCTCGACTGGGAATCGAACCCGCAGCCTGTTGCGTTTACGCAGATTTAAGGGTAATTATAATTGTTAACTTTACCAATCTAAAACTATTAATCTGCATTAATTTTCTAACCATCAATAAAACGTTTAATAATTATTTAATTTTCTAAATCGAATTAGTCATATCTTGAAAATACTGCTTCAGATTTGACTGACAAAATAAACTCTTCAAGTCTATCATATCAGGCCTTTATATATGTAATTACATAAACCTGCAGTAAGTATTTAGTAATGACACCGAGTTAAGCCCAAAGCGATTTCCATCTGACCCCAGCAACTCATTAGGTACGAACATGTATTTTATTTAGTGAAATAAATCTAACTATTTGTGTGGCTTTGCTTAAATAATAATATTTAAAACCTTAAAATGATTTTAGAATCACGCTGTATCCCGCACACAGCAGGATAGGCAAAGGGAACCTAGTGTTAAACCACTCCGTTCTCCATTTTCTGCTGAATTCTGGTACCATTTGCCTTTGCCTCGACAACAAAGCGAAAACCAATAGAAATATTAAATATTTCATTTACTCAAGTGGGAATCGAACCCACGACTGATAGCAATATATTTATATATTTATATTTTACCATAAATTCGCTAACATATTACAATCAGAAGGATACACGGCGTTATTCACATCTTATTGACTTCAAAGTCGATTTGCATTTTCCGCTAAGCCGCACTAAATGGACAGGAGGTTTAAGGTGACGTTTCTTAGGCGATAATGGTTATATATTATACTATAAATTCATGGTGATATCTCTCTCTCTCTCTATTTTATTATTTTTAACGTACTTTATTAGCTAATGTAGTTATAATATTAAACGTTGCTTAATAAATTGACACTTGCCAAGAAGTGTAAATGACTAAAACGACATTTGCACGATCTTACGGTAGACAAATTTATTTCTAATAAATAAATTATTTATATATATAATATTATAAAGAAAGATCTCAGGAATTTCGCACACAGCAGGTTAAGCAAAGGGAACCTAGTGTTAAGACATTCCGTTCCCCACTTTCTGCTGAATTCTGGAGGCAATAAAAGTAAAAGTTAAATAATAATAAAAGTCTTTCTTCTAATAGTCAATATATAACAAAATAATATGTAAAAGTATAGTAGGTACATATAAGGTATCGATATCATAAAGAGAGATCTAAGTGACTTGCCTCAAACAAAAACACAACTTAAGTGACGTCAATCTTCATATTTCTGCTTTTGCAACGCACCGTGAATAATGACAGTGGCAGAGGCCTAGGCCTTTCGCTTTGCTTGTTTTTCAGTCTTTTTTACGTTCACGCACTTTCGATTGTAGATGAAAAAGGAATAAGGCGTGTTGTCCAAATAACTATAGCGCTAACAAAAACACCCATAAAAATACTTTCCACCATCATCAAATACCTTTCTATATAGCACTAGTGACTCGTTCGCGGCTTCGTCCGCTTGAATCGCATAATAATTTGTTTACAAATCTGAAATACTTTTGTTTTTTATTCATATTATCATTTTAACATGAACGATGAAAACTAAAGTTTCATCCAATTCAATAAGGCAATTATGTCACAAATATTAATATAACTTTTTTTTGGGAGCACTTATACCAAAATACAATTGTGATTGAGAGTATTTAAAGCAGCTTTGCCGTTACTGAGATTGTGTACAAACTCACAGACAAATCGACAAAAAATTTAAAATGTTAAATAATAGATTTCCTCAAAAGTCTTCCATGAACAGACAACGATAAGATACAATTTTATTATACACTAGCGGACGCGCGCAGCTTCGCTTGCGTAATTAAGGGTGAATTCTAATAAACCACGAAACATGTGTTCAATGAAATATTTTTAAGAGTCTAAATTTTAAATTATATAAAAATCGGTGGCGTTTTAAAGATTTTTCCATACAAACTTTCAACCCCTTAATTGCACCTTTAGGGGGAGAATTCTAGAAAACGATGAAATACGTGTTCAATTAAATACTTTTAAAAATCTAAATTTCAAATTTTATAAAAATCGGTGCCGATTTAATTTTTTTTCCATACAAACTTACAACCCCTATTTCACCCTTTTAGGGTTAAAATTTTTTAAAATCCCTTCTTAGTGGATGTCCAGATTACGAAAGTAAACATCTGTCCAAATTCCACGTTTCTATCATCAGCGGTTACGGCTGCGCGTGCGTCTTACCTCAGTCAGTGAGGACAAGTCCTTTTATATATATAGATATACAAATATAACTACTCCGTTCTAGCTGTCCTATGAATAGAGGAACTTAGTGGAAATAATTTCTCAATCCGCCGTGCGCCACAATTACTATTTTCGCTTAACTGTAAGTACGAGTCTGGGCTAAACGTTCACATAAGAGCTTTCTTATGTAAAACCACATAGGAATAAACTAACGTTGATTTCAAAACATTTTGATACATTTTATTATACACCTCATAAGATTTAGCCTGAAGCTTAACATGTAAAATTAATTAGAAATGTACATAAACTAAAAAAATCGAACTGTAACCTGTATATAGCAGGGTAAGAGAGGGAACCCTAGTTTTAAGATACTCCGGTCCCCACTTTCCGCAGAGTTTTTCGTTGCATTGCCTGTTGAATGGCGGATCTCAACACTGTTCTTTTGCCTTGGTGGAGCAAACAAAGAGAATATAAACAAATAATAATTAATTCTCCATTCAGTTCAGGGGTAATCGAATCCACAACCGTCACGTTACCCTTGTGCCCCAGCACCACGACGGTCTCGGTATATAAACCACCACAGCATATTTATATTTAAAGTATAAATACACTTACACCATATTGTTATAACGAATTGTTAGAAGATTGCATAAAAATATCTTAAACTTTCATTAAATGAATCTAAGCCAGCATCAAAATTGGTTTCCTTATTATCTCTTATTAAAGTACAAGTTTTCCTTTTAGTTATAATAATAAATTACAATCGAAGTGCACCAATCATTCGTTAGAACTTTCGATCATAAAATCAAATTGCCGATCTGTATTGATTCTATTCTTTATTTTCGAGCGATTATGAAACTATGATGAATAGCGTTAAAGGCGTTTATCCACTAAATTCGATAAATATAGCACACAGATAATATAATAAAATCTCTGCTTTTTTTTACAATGTTTTTTTTAATAAAAAATAAATATTTATATTACTTAAAAACTTTTTTATTTTCTAGAAGAATAGTTAAGTTTAAGTTTAAATATCAATACTATTTTAAAAATAATATTTTATAATTTTTTTTATAATAACAAATTTTCGTAAGTATATTTTTGTCTGTTTATCAATTTGTCTGTGCGTTTGTGCACGCTAATATGAAAAACGACCTAACCGATTTAATTGCACTTAATTCACTATTATATTTAGGCAAACTTCCCTTAATTTAGTGTTTGGTTTATTAAAATCGGCTTATAAATTATTATTTTTTTGACTTAGATGTTCTAAATGAAGCTTCAAAATCGCATGTTTTTTTTTATTTAGTGGACAACATTATATGCCTTGCCAACATACCGTACTATAGAATAAAAAACTGAGGTGCCATTATGAAGCCTGGGTCATTCAGATAAGCCACAACGGTATCTCATTGAACGTAATTAGCTTATTACATAAGGAATGAAAAGCTTAAAATCTATTTGGTATTAGAAAGTAAATTGTAGTTTGTGTAATATCAAACTGTACAATTTTTGGCACTTTATTATGATATCACTAGAGAATTAGATTTTTTTTAAAAAAATCACATAGTTTTTAGCGCATAATTGTAGTTTATGGTAGCGGGTTCAAAATTTCGTGGCTATATTCATGTACCTACATATTAAATGTAAGTAAATTATACCAGCCTGTAAGTAATGGCCAGTTGTGCCCCTATAAAGCGACTGTAAACGTGACTGGCTATGGGTTCGATCCCCACTCGACGAAATGAATATAAAAAGAAATATTTATAGAACTTTATATATTCCAACCCAAGGTCAGAGCTCTTCTAGCTCGGCCTCCCAAAGCCCGGTGACGCTGTAGAGGCCAGTATCATCCTGGCCAACAGCATGCAGCTCAGTCGAGAAACGAAAAACTAAATTTATATTTTCATTTCTTAGCTCTGGTCACAAAACTAAGCACGGCGTTGAGCTTCGCCACTCAATACGTAATGCCTCTAAAAACTCTTAACACTGCTAGATGCGGGATACAGCGTGAAAATAAGAAAGAAGGAAGACACTTTTATTAAAACAAAACTAGAAATTCATGAAATAACAGCCTATACCAAACAACTCCATTTCCGTTTTACATAATACAAAATTATACAACTTAATAGACATAAACATATAAAAGCTATACACACTGACATTACGTTTAATTTCAAAACTTTTAATTATATGAAAAAAGGATTTCCTGCAATTAGCAATGGTATCTATAATTACGAAATTAATTAACTCAATGACTAAAGAAAATAATCTCGAACGGATCGAGGAAATCCGCAATAGAGAGGACGACTTTATTATGCTGCACTCGATCAAAGCTGACTTTAACAGTATAATAGACCCGCATTAGCTTCTTGGACGGGTTAAATTATGATATTTAATGAAAGATGGGAATTTCTTTGATGGTGGATGTGTTATGTACTAAATGCGTAAAATTATATATTGTATATACAATAATAAAATATATTGATTACTTTTTAAATTTGGCGGAAAATGGAAAACGGAGAGTCTAGGTTCCCTCTGTCTATCCTGCGTGTGTTTAACTATATGTAAACTTATTTTGTAATAAAGTTGTATGTATTCATAATAATATACTTATAAAGTTGAACTTTTGAATTTCATTTATAAATAAATTTAAATTTTAAAATTATCAAAAATAAATTAATAATACATTTTAAACATATGTATGTATAAGTAACCCTAAAAACCAAAATCAACAAATAACAAAAGCTTCAAAAATATCATAAGTGGTAGGTAGGTAGCTACCAACGAGTACCTTACCAATATACATAAATCCTAAATTACCATTTGCCGGTTGCCCACGCTGATAGCTTTCGCCTCTCGAATTTAATGTGGGAAAGGGGCAGAGGTCGATAATTCGCTCCCGCGAGAAGCAAACTAATGACCAATCAATATTACCATGTTAATATCTAAGCGCACTGTAATGCTTTGTTGAGATCCAGAACGTTCTACCACTTTATATTACACTATTTATATATATTTATTTTATTGGCAACCTGAATTAAAGCCTAGCAGTAGAAACCTCTCTACTATAAAAAATAAACAGTTAACTCATCGAAATACGTTATAAGATCCACAATTGTTAAGATATATTTCTACACAAGTTACAAGTACATTAAGACAATTAAGGAAACCATATACCACTCCCATAAATTACATCAGCAACCATGATTTGTGGGTGCGTTCATAAACGAAAACGAAAATCAATTCGTTGACGTCCAAACTGTCAGAATAGAAAACGTTAACCAGAGTTATTTGAACTGCCCCGGGGTGGCCGTTAATAGATCTACGGTTGCAACAGCGGCGTTGCGCGTGCGCATCGGACTCGCTCGTAAAATTACGAAACTTAAACAGAAATAACCGGACTAACAAAGAGCTATTTTAAAATAGGACGTTCCGCTTCCTGGTCCAATCAGCTAAAATAACTACGGAACCCAATGGACTATTGAGCCGGATCGCGGCTTCCGCGAACGTCTTGAGATAGCCGTTATGAAATTGTGTCATGTTTAGAATGGTTCTAATGTATCTTTGATTACTCTCAAAAGTTAATATCGGATTACAGTAAAAGTTCGCTTTGATTACTATTGATTAATATTTTGTACTATTTCTTTTATGTTAAGTTAGTTAGTTAATAAGTTTTAGTTAAAGTTCACCTCTGTAGCTTCTTTGACATATTCGGAGTAGAGGTTCAGAGCTGAGATAAGTGCTCAGGTCGGACTGCTTATTAGAGATGGCGACGGAAGAACCCCACAGGTTCAACGGCGGCAGTCGAGTCTCCCAGGAAGATTACGACCTTGAAGTCAGGTGGCAACCGATCGTAAAATGAAAGCCATTATCATGAATGCTACATGATAAGGAAAGCCGACCCCGTTTAACAGGATAAGATAAGGTGAGGGCAAAGAAGAAGAAGAAGCGGAAGATGGCTAGTTAGTTTTAGTTAAAGGTACACCCTTTAACTATATTGAAGAGAGGTACTACGGTGGGATTGAAGTCAAATGTATTATATATTTTATGCACGTTTTATGGTGCTCAATTGCAATTAATTAAAACTGCACTTGACCGAATACTAATATTTCTAGAATCTGGCCATCAATTTTAACATGCTTACTTATTTTTATATGAACATCATTTTCAATAAAATACATTTACATTAATTGATGTATAATTTTTTAAACGTTTACTTATTAAATATATTTCAGATAATTGCAAACTCTACCACAAACACTAAAATTAAAATTTTACCTATTAATTTTGTCGAAGTCGTTTTATTTATTAGTAAAATAAATGCTTCTTAGCGTTAAGCCCGCCTATTGTACATTTTTATTTTTATTTTGTGCAATAAAGAATATAAATAAAATAAATAAATATATCTTTAAAATGTTGACGGTAAAAACTTTTTAATTTTACATTTGAAATTGCATATACTTATTTTAAATTATAAAATCAGTTTTACGCTGTATCCTTCATATAGCAGGGTAGGAAGAGGGAATACAGTGTTAAAACGATCCGTTACCCACTTTCCACCAATTTTTTCAAGTCATTGCATGATGAGTGGCGGAATTCAACGACAGCCTTTTGCTTAGAGAAAGAGTAGAAATAAAAAAATAATAAATAATAATTCAATCCCCCAAGTATTTGTATTATATTGTGTAATTTTATATTATTCTTAAACATATTATTACAAGAGCCCATCTGGCACCAGAACGCACTATTTCACGATGCATCATTAGAAACGAGAAAATATAATTTATTACTCATGAGTTATGCGCGTCTATTAGAATGATTAGAATAATTTATTGGCGTTTGATTGTAGCCGTGATACACACTCGACGCTGAATTGCGTCTTTAGAACAAGCGTATACTAAGTATCATCCAAAGCAGTCTCCACTATAGAAGTAGGAATTATTAATAGTAGGAAAATAGCAATTTATTCTTTAATTTATATGTCAACAGAAAAGTTAATTAGTATCTTTTACTTCTTATAACGTTTGCGGTGGATGGAATGCTGCGTGGATTGTCACGGGTCGCTACGAGTAAACCTTACATATCGGTCCCCATTCATCAATTAAATTAATAACTTGTATTTTCGTTGAAATCAGTTTGGTTTTAATTTTAATTCATGTGTGGACAATTAATAATTCAAATTTAAAATTAATCATTTTATATGAAAATTAATAGGGCCCCCATTTCATTGCTACCCTCGGGCCCCCACATATCTAAATCCGGCCCTGATTGTGCCTTATGATAGATATGTTATAACATTTGCAATACGCTTTTGATTCATTAATTAAAATCTATTATGATTTAATGAAAGCCGTTATGCATTGCCTCAGAGTAGCTACAGTTAATACGCATACAATTGAACAGATTCGAGGCGCTGTTCCTATAAATCAGCACAGGTCGTACAGCTCATTCGAAGATCCATAGATTGGTATGATTTGTGGCTGGTAGCGTTAGCTTTTGTAACATCCACTTGTACAGGAAACCCCGCATTAATACTTGTAATATTTTACATGTAAAGTAATACAAGTTACATTTTATAGATTAATAAATAATAATAATTTAACTCTGTAGTTGATTAATTTTATAAATAACAGTTTGTTTATTAGTATTAGTTGTTACTGTGCATCATTAAGACAATTTTTTTGTTATTCTTTTAATAAGTAAGTATTATTTTAAAAAATATAAATATCATATTTGGCTTTAATTTAAAAACATATTTTTATATGCTTTTACTCTAGTTTAATACTAAAGTCTAATAAAGTTCCATTTTATAGGCAATGAAATGGATATAATTTAACTTCAGAATTAAAGCTATCATCACAAATTCTTCGCCTAAATACAGGATCAGTAGAAATCTATTCATAGCACAAACAACCAAACGCATCAAAGCGTACGTCTGTCGTGAAAGGAAAGATATGAATAACAGAAGAAAGTTACCCGCATGCTTCTGTAGACTCTTCCTTGCAACAGACTGCAATAAAATAAGAATAAAATAAATAACATATACTTGAATAACTTAATACACTAGCTTTTAATAAGAAAAAATAATCTTTTTTGCCATGAATACAGATATTTCTCCGTCCAAAATAAAACCCATAAGTTTCACAAGTCAAAAATATTACTGATTTTAACGACAATTTCTCCAGTCTTCTATAACGCAGTTCATTCTGACAAACTTTTTCACTATATTTGAGATTAATTTAAAGATATCTCCAATCATCTGAGTAATCTGCTTAGAAAATATTGCAATTAATGATTTCACTGGTCCTAATGTTATCAGAATTAGACGACCGCTATCAGCTCTACAAAGTGGATTTACTGATACGTCATCAATTCAAGGACATTTTCTGTAAAGGCTTCTTCACGGACCATTTAAATAATCTAAAGACGACGACTGTCATTTAAATCCGACTAAAAGCAATAACTGTTTATATGGGAATGAAATGTGAATACAGCCATGTTTACTGCAATAGGTCTACCTGCTATTAATATCCATAGTAGTTGATGAATTTCAAATTATAGAATCAAAATACGATACAAATTATAAAATTTGAGGTCGTCGTGGCGCAGCGGCTCAATGGTGTGACTGTAATACGACGGTTGTGGGTTCGATTCCCACTCGAAGAAGTGAAATATTTATTTATGTTTATATTTCTATTTCTTCGCTCTGGTGTCGTCTGGTGTCGGCGTTGAGTTCTGTCACTCAACACGCAATGCCTCCAGAATTAGGCAGAAAGTGGGGAACCCTCCCTTTCCTTCCCTCTGCTTAACCTGCTGTGTGCGGGATATAGCGTGAAGCTGATTTTTTTTTCTTAAGTCATACTTTTTCATATAATCATAAACTAATAAGTATTTTTTTATATACATTATAAACTTATTACTAAAATTACAAAATTGTTGTATAATTTTCTGTAGATATAATATTGACGCCGATCATTTACAGCAATCATAATTAAGTGTGTAATTTAATTTAATAACTTCAAAGAGGTAATTTGGTTTAAATTGACTATTTCTTACATCACACTATATCAGGAACTAGTACTTACTACTATAATATATAACATACATATATGTTTATTGTATATAATATAATGCTAATTACGATAATTATGTCCACAAAAAACCGGTTAAGGCATCGTTAGGGTTAGGTTTCTGTACCAATTTCAGGGGTCGACAGGAAGTATAAGTTATAAAAGTTAACAAATTTAAGTTTACGGACATATGCACTCATTTTTAACTTACTTCTGTAAGAAAAGGAGGTTATCAATTCGACTGTTACCTCATAACTTTTGACTGGGTAAACCGATTTTGATAAAAAACA
Organism: Heliconius melpomene rosina; assembly: GCF_056956725.1. Taxonomy (NCBI): domain Eukaryota; kingdom Metazoa; phylum Arthropoda; class Insecta; order Lepidoptera; family Nymphalidae; genus Heliconius; species Heliconius melpomene. The sequence continues at coordinate 4,027,638 of NC_140397.1, forward strand.
TATATATGAAAGGTAGTGCTTCCCTTTGTGCTTTTTGGTCCATTTCTGGTAATGGTATCAATGAGAAAATCTCATAAGTCTTAAAATTGCATTAGGTATGTGGGCAACAAATGGAAAAATAACGACACTGCATACTTGTGTGAACTGATTCCTAGTCTCTTCTCTCTTCTCTTCTTATTCTCTCTAGAGATTGATAGTCTCTTAAAATTTAAATTCACAGACGTACAAACAAAATTTAAACAGCTAGCTAGCTATAAATTCCTTGCACTTGCTAACTTAACGTCGTCCATTCATCAATAATGCATTATATTGCTAAAATCGTGACGTCACGCACAAGAAAATGCGTTTGACAATTGCGAAACACCGTAAAACGTCCCGCGAGGCTTTCCCCCTACAATTTATGGACAGAAGACAGATATTATGCGGTTGTAGCGCATACAATGCGTGTATATTATTAATGCAAATAGCGAGAATATCTGATAATAATTCATTGTATACAGTGCGAGGACATAAATCCATGGAGTCGTTTTCCATGGTGAGAATCCGATAGAATTTGGCTTCAGGCGAAGATCTATTTTGTGCAGCAAATATCGTGAGCTGGTCTCGAGTGACAATATTACAGGTTATAGTATAGGTATATGAATCTAATTCTTACTTTATAAATCTTTAACTAATCTAATTTCTAATGGACTGTATAAATATGTGTGTTCCTAGTATAATAAGACAGTAAAAGGGCGATTTTGAGTTAATTTCCAACTCGGTGACCATTTAATAGTTTAATTTCCTCGTTCTAGTAGCGAAGTAAAGCACGGCGTTGAAATCCGCCATCCAACGAAGAAAATAATGTTTTTTAATGGGAAATAAGTGTCTTTAGGTTTTCGGGTTCCCTCTGCCTACCTAGCAATGTGCGGAATACTATAAGAAAAATAAAAATAACGAAAAAATATATTTAGTACCATCATAAAAGGAATAAAGCCTGACCCAAATACAATAATTATGAAAAGCGGGTCGAGATCCCAATACAACAACAATATACGTCCCTATATCCATCAATCACGACATTATTTATTCTATCGATCGTTTACTATCCGCTGGCAGTAAACTGGGACGTGCCAGGCGGGGACAGGACGGTGCTCATTTCGTGTTTCTGTTAAAAAATGTCTGTTTCTTTCAATGTCATATAGTTATTATGTTAGATTTATACTTTAGATATGTTGAAGAATATAGAGTAGGTGAGTCTTGAAAAGAAGAATCCAATATGATCATTTATAAAATAAGTAATAATATATCTAATGTCGAATGATGGTTCGAGGATGAAGTGACGCAGGGGCACAAGAGTATGACTGCTGTGGTTCTAAAGCGACGATTGAGAGTTCGAGCCCCACTCGGAGGAATTATTGTTAATATTTTTATTCCTTCGCTTTTGCACCAAGGCGAAAGTCCAGGGTTGACTCGAAAAATTGGGCGGAAATGGGGGAACGGAGTGTCTTAATACTAGGTTCCCTCTGCCTACCCTGCTATATGTGGAATACAGCGTGAAGCATAATAGTCGTTACACGGAATGGAAAAACAAATTGTATATTTTTTAACAGGCGGCAATTTAAAGCAGACACATTAGTCTTTTTTTTATATAAGTAACTAGCGGACGCGCGCAGCTTCACTTGCGTATTTAAGGGTGAATTCTAATAACCCATGAAACACGTGTTCAATGAAATATTTTTAAGAGTCTAAATTTAAAATTTTATAAAAATCGGTGGCGATTTATAGATTTTTCCATACAAACTTTCAACCCCTTATTGGCACTCATAGGGGGTGAATTCTAGAAAACCATGAAACACATGTTCAATTAAATACTTTTAAGAGTCTGAATTTCAAATTTTATAAAAATTGGTGCCGATTAAATAAAATTCTATACAAACTTTCAACCCCTTATTTGCACCCTTAGGGAAAGAATTCTAGAAAACCATGAAACACGTGTTCAATTAAATATTTTTAAGAGTCTGAATTTAAAATTTAATAATAATCGGTGAAGATTTAATTTTTTTTCCATACAAACTTTCAACCCCTATTTCACCCCTTTCGGATAACATTTTTTCAAAATCCCTTCTTAGTGGATGTCCAGATTACAAAAGTAAACATCTGTCCAAATTCCACGTTTGTACCATCAACGGTTACGGCTGTGCGTGCGTCTTACCTCAGTCAGTGAGGACAAGTCCTTTTATATATATAGATTATAATATGCAAATATGAACAATTAATTTGGTTATTTAATACTAATAAAATAAGTACTAATAAAAATAATGCTCTCATATTGATTTTTAAGTGTAATAAACAACAATTACAATAAAGGGGTACATATTTTTTGCAAGTTGGTAACATAAAAATACAAATAATTTTAGAATAAACAGCAATTGACAGCCATCTTTGTTATAAAAAAATATACTGCCACAGATTACTTATAAATTAATCCCTGCTTCAAGGAATAACAGAGAGTTGATATAAATTTGACATTTTTCTAATATCCTTTTTAGAAAGCAACAATTTTCTAATATCCTTTAACTCCTTATCCTTAAAACCATTTATACTACGATTGTAAATAAGTTAATAATTGAAATGTCATCGAAACAAAACGAGAAAATGAGAAGTCGCTTGACCAGAACGGATACCCAACTGGAGGACACAAATCAATTACCACTGCCAGCAATCATTTGCTAATAGCCACCACGTCAGCGGCCACGGGCTACAGTCACGGCTGTTTATAATCTCCTATATAAAGAGGCTTACACTCAATGTAAGAAGTAAAAACGTTTTAGATTTGCCTTGAATTTTTTTTTTTTTTTTTGCGAAGAAAAGAAATTTATGGAGAAAAGATGGACCATAAGTGTATAGATCAGATTCAGATGATCAGATTTTTAATTTGAAGAGAAAAACCTTTTTCTCATCCCGCTGAATGTTGGTATGTATGTTGAGTGGCGGAATTCATCACCACGCATCACCTCGTCACCAGCGCGGAGTAAATAAAAATATTAAACATATCATTCCCCCGAGTGGCAATCGAACCCATAACTCTTCTCATCTCTTATTGCAACCTATGTTAAAGTATAAATGTGTACTTATATAATAACATAATATTTTTATCATTAATGTTTGTTAAATAACTGTGTATAGACTGTCTTACAATATTACAGATCATTACCGCGAGTGAAACTTAGCCATTTCCCGCCAGCAGGTATCGGCAGCCAAGCGAAACCTATGAAATCATTCTACTCTCTCTCTCATCTTTTATTTTTGAATATTATATAGAAGGCAGAAAATATCTAACCACCGCCAGAATGTAAATTTAAAAAAAATTGTAAATGATAGTTAGTTACTGTAATGTCATCAACGTGGATTCCTGCAGAATGAGCTGATTATGTCTGTGTCTTCTGGTATGGTGGCTTTGAGACTTCAAAGATTTTATGAATGGGTCCCAGTATAATGTGTACTGCACGTGCAGAAGAAATCTAGTGTTAAGACACTCCGTTTCCCATTTTCCGCCGAAATCTGAAGGCATGCGTGCGTGCGTTGAGTCAGTCAACGAAGCGCTTTGCCTCGACAGAGAGAAGAAATGAAAATATCATACCGGTATTTTATTTCCTCAAGTGAAATCGAACCCAGAACCAGTCGCGTTTACTGTCACACGCTTGTGCCCCTGCATCACAACAGGCCTCAACTACGTAAATATAGATAACTAGCGGCCCGCTCGCGGTTTCACCCGCGTGAACTATGTTATTATTAATTTCTGTCTCCATGACTACGTCCTAGTGACGTCTATGCAAGACTCCTAGCATTTGTAGTAACGAAGTTTCATACAAACTTTCAACCCCAAAAACAACCCCTGAAAAGTCGAATATTGCAAATTCCCGTCTTAGCGAGCACCTACGTCCTATAAGTAACTCCTATGCAAAATTTGAGAATCCTAGCACATGTAGTTTCTGAGATATCGTGATGAGTGAGTGACCTTTCGATTTTATATATATAAGAAGATAGATAAATATTGTCTTCTTATACTTTCCTTACAAAAAATACAATACATGAACATTGTTTACTTCCTATTACTTGCTAATTTCACTTATAATTAGATTTAACTCTATAAATTACTCTATGGAACATACCTTACATTCATGACAAATGCTGTCCCATAACTTTCCTTATAAGCTACAACACCGCAAGAACTGAGCCGTAATAGGGTTTCAATAAAATAATTACATCGTTGACGCCTCTATAGTAAATGTCTAAGAGCTGGCATTCTAGTGTAGTTTTTTCATTAAACTACTATCCGGCTTTCTTATGGACCTTATATTGATATTTTTAATAAAACTTTTAATAACGATTTGTTCCAAAAATAAAAGAAGCCAGCCGTGGCTTAAGCACAATTGAGTGACGCGACAGGTTGTTCGATTTAAGCTCGAGGAAATCTTTAATTCAATCTCTTTTTAAATATCTTCGTTTCTTCGCTCTGGTGTTGAGACAAAGCGCGGCGTTAAGTTCCGCCACTCAACACCCAATGCCTCCAGAATTTGGCGGAAAATTGGGAGATGAGTGTCTTAACACTAGGCTACTTCTACCTACCCTGCTACATGCGGGATACTGCGTAAAGCTAAAAACGACTGAACTAAGCTAAACTTTTCATTGAAAAATATATCTCCGAAAACAATACAATATAACAAAACAGTACAATAATAATTAATTTGTAAGCAATAAACGTTTTTGTTCATTTATGGCTCATTCTATTAATTTGTGGTCGAAATAAATGGCCGCCATCAGCTCTACTCCAATACACTAATTGACATTATCTGTCAAGTAGAGTGTACTATCAGATCGTCTAATTAACAGATATCGTAGCGGAGATGTGGGGGGGTGAACGAACAATCCTCCTCTTACCTTCAAGTTGGCGTTTACGACTATAGACTATAGTATAAACTGTACTTAACATCAGCATTGATATATTATGTTTTAAAATCACAACAAAATATATTTTCTTAGCTTCGTGCTGTACCCGGCACACATCAGGGCAGGCAGAGGGAACCTAAGTTAAAACACACCGTCTCCCATTTTCCGCCGAATTTTGAAGGCATTGCGAATACGAAACCAATCAACAGATTGGTGGAACTAAACGTCGCGCAACGCAGACATGACGATATATTTTATTTCCTCGAGTGGTGATGAGGAAAAACAGAAAATAAATGATAAAACAAGTTCTACAAACATTGAAGAAGGAACTAAACTCTCAATCCGCAACTCAATAAAATATATCAATTTCGAGGGAAAGAAAGTTGACTCGGACAAATGACGCGTTAGAAACATATTGATTAATATAATTCCAGAACCTAACCATATAAGCTGGTTTCTTACGCGAAACATGTATAAAGAAATGCCAGAGCTGTTAAATGGATTGACCGAGAAATGTCACACGGACAAGCCGTCTGTCGGCAACTCCTTATATGCTGCTGGGGTGTCAGTGGGACATCACACCTGAGTCAAAACCTGGTTTCTAATTTATGATGTCTTGATGAAGTCTTTACGACCAATTTCTAGATAAGCAATTTGTTTAGGATTGATTTCATATGTTATTCACATTTTTTAAATTAAGCTATAACCTATTTTATTTCTGAGCGACTGCTGCCGAAACTATGCAGTAGACTGCTAAAATTTAGCATGGCAGGTAGTTTCTTGGGGAGTATCGAGGACCACTAATAGAGGATTTCTTGAAATTCCTATGGGAAACACAGGTTTTTCCTCCTCTATGGGAAGCGATTCCGGATATTTTACTTAAAATTTACGTACCATATAACGATGTAACAACAATACTCTATAAAATTTAATTCTATATATATAAAATAATATTTTTTATAATAAAATCAATAATAATAATAATTTAAACCTCATAATTATTTGGCAGAACAATGAGCACATTGAAACAGGCTGTAACATTCCCTGCATGAGGATACCACAAGACTAGCGAGGCATGTAATAGGGCAGCTTCCGCGGGGCGCGCCCCCATTGTCCGCAGCGCGACGTGCGTGACTGTCATAAGCTTTCGATCATTTTATAGCTTTAAAAAAACCATAAACATGTGAATATTGTTGTGTTAATAATTTGTTTTTAATATTATACGTTATCTATAATCAAACTATTTATTTTACAGTAATCTGTGGCTATTATATAGTATGTTTTTTTCTATGCATAATTAAATGTATCAAGCGGAAGTCATAGTTTTTAGGATTCCGTATTTTAAAATAAAAAAACAAACTAACGGACAACTTTGTGAATAATTAAAGGTTCACAATTTTTTCCGTCTGTCTGTATGACAATGTGTCAAGACCACTTTTTTCAAGACAGCTTGCAGGTATCAAGGTGAAATTTATAAAAATCAAATATCCAGGTCTAAGGACCCGGTTGGAGCACAGAAATTAGACCTCTAAAAATAAGGCTTCTAAGTCAATACAATAAAGATAGTAAAGAATAATAAGAATAGTAAAGATACGAGCGTTTATGCTGTATGCATAATGTTGTATAAAATTTGTCGGGTAATCAAAACTTATAGGGTTAGGTATATAAAATTTAATAAGAAATGTAAACAAGGAAAAACTTACTTCATTTCAAACAAAAAGACTGCAAATTTGAATTTGTCAATTTTTATAAGTCTCGTTCCCAATTACCATCACGAAATTGGTTCGGAACCTACTGTGGACGAGACCGATCGCGCTTGGCTGATTTAAAAAAAAAATAACAAACAGTTTACGACCGGCGTCTCCGCAATGCATTGTTTGGCCCCATCGCTGCGAGGCTTCCCGGCAACTATCCAGTTACAGGTTACCACTGCCTATTCATACTTCCTTGTAATCCTATTTCATCACCCCATTTGTTCGATTTATAAATATAGAACATATTACATATTAATTTACCTTAAAGACATTGCCTTATAACAAAAAACGAAGCTGTAAAAGAATATTATGTAATATTTTTTTAGTTTAGTAGTGGCAAACTTATATAATAGAGTAGGCAGAGAAAAAAAATCTCAATACCGATCTCCACCTTCCGCAAAATTTGCAAGTACTTAATTCAATCATAGAATTGAAAAATGAAAATAATTTAAATATAATAATTTCTCCGAGTGCCACAGCCATCGCGCTCATCTTTGAGTAATCAATGTATAACATTCAAAGATATAATAAATAGACTCTTATTTTGAAGACACCTAAAAAAAACAAAATACCCACCAAGTCCAAATCTGAGTGGGCTTATGTAATGTGTGTTTTTACAATTGGAATGTAAATTGCAAAATTAGAGCAAAAGTTAAAGCATATCTTCTTTTAAGGAAGAGCCAAGGTAAGCCGCCTACCAGCTTTTAAAACATAAATCTGGATCTCCCACTCACTCAATTAGAGCCAGCATTTTATACCTAGTTATATTAGAAATAAGAACACTATGGCGCAGTATTTAACTGGTTTTTATTTAATTGTTTAATTGCCTTGTGTATTATAATTTATATTTTGTAAATTTTCACAATTGTCTCATAATGTAATTTTAATGATTTGATTTTTTCAAAATTTAAAATAAATAGTTTTTTAAACATACCTACATATAATAGAAAACTACCCTTGTTAGTAGTTCAAAACAGAAATAAAATACATTAGCAATTTTCACTTTCAATACTTTCCCTAGGGACCGTCGATTTATTTAATATATAACATTTGTAATTGGATAAAATTCAATTTAGAAAACTGGAAAACTTGGCCTTCCCACCACCTCATAAAATCGCATATAAGTACTTCTACACTGCAAAATATTTAAAGAATAATATAAATCTTTCATATTGTGCAAGATTAAATGCGACGAGAATGTACGTACTCGCTGTTTCTAAACAAATGATGTGAATTTCAAGAATGTCTCAATCACATATTTAATTAAACTTAACAAATTAGAACTTTTTAAGCTTCTCGTTGAATGAAATTAAGATAAAAAAATATGATTAATTATAACTAAATAATTAATATAGAAAAATACTAACTTTGTAATTGAGCTCCTTTCATCTTCGCGCAGCCCGACGAACATCATAGTAGAAGGCATTGTGACGAACACACAAACACTCAAATATTGAAGTAAAAACTAATGTAAAAGTAATTAAAGTAAAAACTGAATGAGAAATAATTAGAAAATAATAAAATCTTATGTACCTATATATCGTGCTAGATACCTCGTGTATATAGGGCGAACTGTCGCCGCACATTTAATGTTTATGACAAAGGAGACGTGGGCGAAATATATGTAGGTGTTCAGCCAGCCTTAAATGGTAGTTAGTTATTATTTAGAATTATGATTCCCCCTTCTTCCTTAATATTCCCGTCATAATTACATTTTGCACTATTTCTGATTTCACTAGGTTAACACACTGCGCTGTGTTTATTTGTTAGTTATCCGATCCAGGACATATTTGATAAGAAAAATAGAAATTTAATAATAAAATTTATGTCATCAATTCCTATATTGTGTTGGCCAATATCGTGATTTAAAAAATTAAATAACATTTTTCTTAAGCAAATTAACAAATAAATTACGTTGCTCGTAAATTATCTAAGGCTCTACACAAAATACATAAATTTATACCTATACATACAATTTAAATTATCTACTTTTTACTGAAAGATAGAAGGAGCATCCAGAAATCGCGGGATCGGGATTGGACCAAATTAAAATGGTACCACACGGTAATCACCAGCTTTCAAATAAAAAGAGAATCATCAAAATCGGTTTACCCAGTCAAAAGTTCTGAGGTTACAGACATTAAAAAAATACAGTCGAATTGTGTTAATATATGAATTAAAAAAAAACTCAATTGTATCTCTTAAATTAAAAACAATAATTGTATCTCTTAAAGTTCATATTCAATTTTATTTATTTCACTATATATAAATTAATATCTAAGTTTTAAAACATATATTAAAATATTCTGTATATAAATTCTGGGATATAAATTGAAATTGATATTGTTAAATTTAACGTTTCATATTAATAAATAATCTATGTTCCTCGTAATAATGAAGTTTTATGACAAGCTTCGAATGTTTATTTTGAATATTCTTGTGCTTCTCGTTCAGAAATGTATACGATATATTTTGTACAACTAATTCATATTTTATTGCAATTATATGAATAAATACAGAAACATTAAAATGAATTATCAATATTTTTGTTATTTTTATATAATTATGGTTTTTAACTGCATCGCTCTATTAAAAAAGATTATAATTACAAAACATTTAGAGGAATAATTTCAGAACACAGCTTTGCTTTGGCTATGGTTCCATAGTTTACGAACGTTTGACGGCTTTGGATTGTAAATTGTGATAACTTGTTATTCCCTTTGAAAGTTAATTATATTTTCATATTTTCTAATCGTTTCAATTATGATAACTGAGTAATTTCGACAATAATGTTGAGTCAAACTTCAACAGAAGCGCTGCTTTCAGCGACTTATGTTGAAAATTACTTAGATTGCGTTGAAAATTTGCCCAATGACCTGCAACGACATTTATCGCGTATGCGAGAATTAGATGTGACTTACAGAGGTAAAATGCGCAATTTCTGCTTGTATTTCCTTTCATTAATCCCTTCTACACTTTTACCAAAAACTCCCATTCATTTTAACTATTCATACGATAAAGTATTCATATGTTGACGTTTTCATTTGTAATCCATTCTCCAATTCTATTTCTTCACAATCATGACGCTTTAATCAATGATTTAAGAAAAAACATCTATTTATTATTTTTATCTACAACTTTGCATACATTTTCATTCATCAAATTGTAAAAGATTTATATTTGCCAATTTTTGTCATGTGTATTTGTTTATAACATTGCATACTTACTTACAATATACTGTAACACTAATAACTTTCTATTGTACAAATTAAATACGAGAATTATATACTATAATTAACATAACAATTTTTTTTACAGAATGTCTTCGAGATGCTGAAACACACTTAGCTGTTTGCATTGGGCCAAATACAGAAGAGAGACGTCGTGGGAGAGCAGCTTTGCGTCTTCAAACAGCTCTAGTAGCTGCACAGGAAATTGGTGATGAAAAACTACAAGTTGTACAAGTGTTGCAAGACCTCATCGACAACAAACAAAGATGTCTTGATGCAGATCATAAGAAATTAGGTAAGTCACTGATTTTACTTTTATTTATGCTACTATCCAATAAAGCAAAAGCTTGGGTTATAAAATAAACAGTGGTTAGAGTTAGAGTAACAATCTGGTTGTAGGTTATCCCCACTCCAAACTGAAAATTTAAGATAATTTATAATTTTTTGTGTTCTATAGTTTCCTGTCTAGAAGTAAACACAAATGGGACAGTAAAAGAAGAATCACCTCAAGCTTCCGAATCCCGATCAAGTGATAAAGACACAAGTACACCAATTCAACAACAACAAACACCTGCTCCGCCACCACCTGAGAGATCTAATGAGAAAGAAAAAGAAAAAATAGATAAAGACAAATCTGGAGGTACAAAATTTTTTATTCTATTAGTAACTGTTACATTATTATTTCACTTTTAAAATGAGAAGTTTAGTTAGATTGTTTTCTAATATTTTTGTTAAAATAAAACAATTTCTTATATATTGAAGGCCAGCAATCAACATAACATAAATAAAGTAATAAAAGTTTTTTTTTAATTTATGGTGTAATAAAATATTAAATAAATAAATGTCTCTAATATGCATATATTCAAAATACTGATGAAACTGGTTGACAAAACTTTTTATACTAAAAATGTATGGTATTTCGTCGATCAGTTTCTATTAAAAACTTATTTTCCAAGAAATTCAAGATTTGTTGACGTGTTGACAAATCAAAACATGCAATACCAATACCGATTCTCTGTAGAGTGTAATCAGTTAAATAAAATAAAATCTTACAATGGATGTGTAATATAATAATTTTCATTCAGGTGAAAGGTGGTCAAAACGACCTCGAAGATTGAGAACAACAGCAGGAGTGGCTACGGATGGTGCAGACTCTGGGGAACGAGACAATGAGAGACATACACATAATACTACTCATAAGAAAGGTATGAGGTTAATCAACAAAAACTCACATATATTTATAATAAAATATTGTATAATGTGTTAGATTTAAACAAACTGAACTTTTACAGGTATAGGTAAGAAGAAAAAGCGCAAAGCTCGTCAAGCCGCACAACGGTCTGAGACACCGCCGGAAGAAACGGATGCCATTGATCCAGATGAGCCGCGGTACTGTCTCTGTGATCAAATATCGTATGGTGAAATGATTCTGTGTGATAATGACCTATGTCCGATAGAATGGTTCCATTTTTCATGTGTTTTTCTCACAACTAAGCCGAAAGGCAAGTGGTTTTGCCCAAAGTGTCGGGGTGATAGACCTAATGTGATGAAACCCAAGGGACAATTCTTAAAGGAATTAGAAAGGTATAATAGAGAAAAAGAAGAGAAAGCATAGAATTTACAGCACAAGTGAGGTGATTTGTTGATTTTCTTGCTTATATATGTTTCTCTTGTGAGATATCAATAGGCACTTAGAAGATAAACAGAAAATATTATATTTCAATCCCATATCGAAATATATACATGAAGATTTAATATTCGTTTTTTGAATTATGTTCATTAAAAATAGGCCGTTGTGGCGCAGCGGCACAAGCGGGTGTGACTGTACCGCGACGGTTGTGGGTTCGATCCCCACTCGAGGAAGGGAAATATTCATTTACGTTTATATGTCCATTTCTTCGCTCTAGTGTCAAGGCGAAGCGCGACGTTGAGTTCTGCCACTCAACACGCAATGCCTCCAGAATTCGGCAGAAATTGGGGAACAGAGTCTTAACACTAGGTTCCCTCTGCCTACCCTACTGTGTGCATACAGTGTGAAGCTGATTTATTTTCAAAAATATATATATGTTTTTCTCTTTTTCTTTTCTGATTTCAAGAAAGTTTATCACCACCTCACATGTGCTTAACAGACTAACAGATATAAGTATTTATAATGTGATGATTATAATAATAACGTGCAGATTTTTATTAAGAAATTAAATTGTCACTATTGCCAGAAACAATGAGGATTGATTGTTTTATTTAACATTTATACTGGCAATATTCTAGAATATTGGTTCATAAAAGAAGAACTTTTCGACATAATATTATAAGTACAGCGTGAAGTTAACGCATTTATTAAATTCTGTACAGAAAGTAAGTAGTTTTTTAATACAGTTAGTGTTAACAGATTAATTCTGATTTTAAATATAAGTTTTCGAAATATTCGGTGTTTTTATTTTTTGTTCAACCTTTGCATGAAGCAAAATAAAATTGATCAATATAAAATAATTTTTCAAATAAATTACAATTTAGGGGTGATATGTAATTATTATTATGACATTTTTTAAAGATTTGAGAATTCCTAATTTTAAAAAAATCTTGATTTGTTATGTTCCATTTACAACAACAATAAGTATATAATAATATCAATATACCCAATTAGATATTTGAGGCCATTGGTGGTGCAGCGGCACATTAACTAAAAACTGGTTGTGGGTTCGATCCCCAATTAAGGAAATGAAATATTTATTTAAAAATGATATTTCCATTTCTTCGCTCTGGTGTCGAGGTAAAAGGCGGCGTTTTGCCACTCAACATACAATGCCTCCAGAAGAAGAAGCCAAAAGAAGCAGAAAGTGGGAAACTGAGTGTCTTAACACTGGGTTCCCTCTGTCTACCCTGCTGTGTGCGGGATACAGTGTGAAGCTGATTTCATTCGATTTTACTCAATAAAAAAGTATGGTATTCAAATGTCTGTTTTTAATTTTTTTTAACATTAGCACACAAATTGCAAAATGGGTGAAAATTCCATGAAATAAAACTATGAAATGTGTTTTAAATTCAGTATATTTTGTACATGAATATACACAACTTGTCTATTAGTAACCATGCGGAGTACACAGAGAAACACAATCTATATGAAATAAACTCTAAAACGTTTAAAACTACACTTTATTTTTTATGCTTGAATATATTCCAAGTTAAATGTTATGTATGTCGTAACTCTATGATTTGTCTATAATATTGCAATGGCTTATATTTCCGACTAGATTATTATTATCAATACATTATTTCTATATTGTAAAAACATATTTAAGAATATTTAAGCATAAAAAATATAATTAACCAAACATAATGCTCATGGCACAAATTATATTTTTTTTACGCTGTATCTCTTTAATATAGCAAGCCAGGCGAAAGAATTCAGTGTGAAAACACTCCCTTCTCCACTTTTACATTGATGTGACATTACATATTAAGTGGGAATCAAACCCAAAACCATGGCGTTTACAACTGCCAAACGCCATTTACTGTGCCATATTGGCATTAATTATAATAATTGTAAGAGTAAATTGAAGAAAACAACACATTATTTCTTTTAAATAAATACTACACGCTTCTATATAATTTTAATAGTAAATTGCAGTCTCAAACCAAAACTGAGGTCTACTTAAGGTAGAGAGTTGTCACATTAAAACGGCAAGATACAATTAATACTTTAAAATAAAAAAGACGAATATCTTAAAATACAATATAGTTTGTGACAATGATTAAATATGACACAAATTTGAACACAAATCTAATAAATTAATCACTAAATAAAAACTTATAAAATATTTTTTATATATGTCATTCAAACAAACTAAATTATACACTCTTTATAATAAACATTCACACTAAACTCTATGGCAGTATATATAATAAAATAAAATAAAAAATCTACATGATGTAACTAGATTGTTATTTTTTTTACAATTTTTGAAAAATAATAAATTTACGTAGTATTTGAATGTAACACCTACAGAGTAGTACATTTATTTTTTATTTCTAATCAATTCCTTATGATCTTAATATTGAAACTATTTTCATAATTATAACCTTTAACTGCATTTATAATTTTTATTTAATAAATTTAAAATTCATTATTTATATTTCCTATAAGTACAGAATGTAGTGTAATTTTTGAGCTTTAATACCAACATTACAATAAATATAGGAAATTTTAAACTTATTATAGTAAAACTATCATCATATAATTTTAAATACACTATTGTAACTGTTTTTAAAAACATTTATACCCAAACCCCATGAGGATTTTTATTAGTGGGGGCAGCATTTTCCAACTGTCTTGGCGAACCAATTATTCTACGTGCACTTCCCGCTTTACATAGACCTGGAAACAAGTAACAATATTATAATTTCTTATATGCTCTAATACAATTTATTTATTTTTTTATAAAGGGAAGGGAAGTAGGGTAAGTAAGGAAGTTTTTACACTTTTCCAGTATCCAAAAAAAAATTGCTTAGAATTATTTAGCAAGAGAAAATGCTATTTATTTAAAAAAAATATAAAAAAATGTACTAACCATCTAGTGGGTGTCTTAGTTCATCGACACTACCCGTAAGGCTTTGAAGGTTTGCTTCTTTCATTTCTTGCACTAATCGCTCCACTTGACGTTTCTTCTCCATTATAGCATTCTCCAAAACGCCAACCTGTTATCAAAAATTACTGTAGATATAAAAATATTTAATTGAACAAATAAAGTATTATACAATTAATCAACATCTTTTTGAATTAATGAAATATAAAAATATAATTATATTTTTTATAAAACTTTTAACGTAGCGCGGATTTGAAAGCCGTTCAAGCGCTCTTACCACTATAAGCTATATTATGTTCTCATCACGCTACGTCAAAATTCTCATATGTTTGTTACAACTATCTATGTTGTTAGTAATCTCTGTTAAGATATGTAGTACCTCTCTTTTCAGGTTCTCCGCAGTAAGGTGGTTAATCTCCGTGGCATGTTTCGCTTGTTGGATTTGAGTTTGTAAATTCTCGACTTCGGCTAGCATTGATCTTTCCAGGGCTTGTCTAGTTATACAAAAAATCAAAACATAAGATCAAAAATTATTATATATAAAAGTATTTTTTGGAAACATATCATGATAATTTGAACATAGCTGGAATGGAACCGGTGTCTCTTGGAAACCATCCAAGCGGTCTTACCACTAAGCCATAAGCTTGATAAGAAGTACGGTCCACAAGTTGTGACCGCCTTGAAGTTACTTTTTCTAAGCTTTTGTGCAAGAAGAAATCAATTTAATCCTAATATTAAATATAACCCAAATACATCACAGTGGTCACGACTCGTCGATCGTACTGTAGAAGTGGTTTAAGTTCAAGTCCCACTACCTACATCAGTTTTCAGGAAGTATCTTAATTAAACTCACAACCATCTTGATTATAGCTGTCCCACTGCACCTCAATGGATTTTTATTTAGCCTCACGCTGTATACCGCACGTAGCAGGGTAGCGAGAGGGAACCTGGGAACTTAGTGATAACCACAATCCGTTCCCCAATTTCCACCAAATTCTTGAAGCATTATGTATTGAGTGGCGGAACTCAAGGCCGCACTTTGCCTTATTATCATAGCAAAGAAATGAAAATATTCGAATCCGCAACCGTCGCATTTCGACACACACTTGTGCCAATACGCCACCAGGACCTCACAATTTATTTTATTATATTAAAAATTACCGATTCTCCTGCTGACGACTATTAATAACACGCTGCTCGTTGTGTATGTCCTCCATTAATTTTCGTATTTTATTTTTACACTGTAACAGTTCAGTTTCACAGTTGGCCAGCTTGGATCGCACTAAAACTATTTCTGACTTCAAAGTCTTCTCGTTTTGTTTCACTATTTCACTCTCTTCTTCTACATAATTTAAGGCTTGTACCTACCACATAAAAAGTATTTATCAAAATAACCATGTTTATGAATCTTATTTAAAGAGATATACAATTTTATGCCTTAAATCTTAAGTGTTTAGTGCAATCAGATCAAACAGTCTATCATATTTTAAATATAAAAATTTCACAGCAGGATTGAACCCACAACCACAAACATATATTTTACTACACGCATACTTAAGAACAATAAATTCGTATTTTAACAATAGCTGTAATTTAGAGCAAATACTTTTGTTAAGATGTAAATTGATTTAGGGTGGTAACACACTATAGTAACGGTGACGGTTCGTTGTCGGTCCGATCTCAGTCTGCCAAAATACTGTTAAATGAGAAACAATCTGAGCATTTATACTACCAAGTTCCAGTCCAATCACGCAAAAAAGTATATTTAAAATTGAAAAAAGCAACACAGCAGGGTAGGAAGAGGGAAACCTAGTGTTAAGACACTCCGTTCCCCAGCTTCCACTGAATTTTTCGAGACATTGCGTGTTGAGTGGTGGATCTCAACGTCGGGCTTTTGCCTTGGCCAGAACGAAGAAATGACAATATTAATAAATGATAATTTATTCCCTTAATTGGGGATCGAACACACAAACGTCGCGTTGCAGTCATACTTTGTGCTCCTGCGCCACAAAGGCCTCTTTTGAGAATATTCCTCATATAAATATATTTTAACATACTGAGATCGGATCAACAACAAACCGCGACCGACACTATAGTGTGAATCCGGCCTTACCGTGGGAAATCTATGTAGCATATTGTGAGAATATAATTCTATGGAAAGAATGTTATCATTTTACAAGCTTGCATTATTGTTCTTGTTTCTAAACAAAAGTTTGATATTTAATGAACTTCTCAGAAATTAATATGTCTAGTTTTCATGTTAACAAAATATTGATATATATTGAAAATATATTTATCTGGTACAATATAGAAAAGACACCTTCTTCTTCTTATACATAATCAATATAATAGAGACTCAAAAATGGGGTTCCCAACATTTTATGAATTATTTAATAATATCTGGTTTGCCATTTAGTTTATCAACAATTTTAATTTAAAACTAGTAAAATAACTAATAGTTGTATATGTTACATGATATTTTTTAAGAGCCCGCGGTATTACTGATCGTGGTTACAGTGGACTACATCATTCCCCCCTTTAAATGAACAACACAAAAATATTTTTTCAATTAAAAGTAGTAGTAATTAAGTTAATTTCATTATCATACATTAATAATTAATTATAGAAGTAAAGATAAGACTTATAACTTTCGAATTTTTACCTGAATTTTAATACAAAAGTATAATAATATTAAGTTTCTTTTATGAAATATCTACCTGCTCTGTGCTTATCCGTAGTTGGTTATCAGCTGAACTAATTTGTTGCTGTAGCAACTCCACTTGCCGTTCTTGCTCTCGCCCTTTATTCTCCCAGTAACCAATTTCTGCATCAAACTTAAAAAAAAACAAAAGTTTAAAGTTTTATTCCACACTAAGGATAGAAAGAAAATGTATAGAAATTACATCACATAAACTAAAAGACATAGACATTTATGTCTCTTAAATAAGTGTTAACTATAACTTCTTTCTTTTGTTGAAGAATAGAGTCTTCTGTACAAGAAAATGTGTTAAAATAAAAAATATATATATATTATACCTTGATAAGATCAACTTGCTGACTGGACAGTTTCTCTCGTTGATAATTAACAAGGGAAACCAGCTCTCTGTACTGATTGTTGTAGCTGACTGCCTCAGGATTGACTTCTTGATCAGAAACATTGGTAGGTGTCACGGCAGGCCTGGTGGTACGATTCGGTGACTTCCTTAATGAAGGTGGCGGTGGAGATCTATATGGTGGTGGTGGGTCTCTGTTAAAATTATAGATCAATATGTTTTTGGATAACATAAATTATTTAACTGAAATCTCTGGCGCAAATAAAATTATGATAAATTACTAGAAATCATATAAAAATGTTCTAATCTTAGTAGTGGGACTTGAATCTCTTGGCAGTGGCGTAGCTAGGGTATTTGCTGCCCGGTGCGGCTCGGGGGACATGATGCCCCTTTCCTGTTGATGACTTCTAAAAAAAAAACAAAAAAAAAAAAAACGAAATCATCGACGTTGAGTTCTAAAAGAACAAAGTGATCGTGAATGTTGACTTCTAAAAAAAAAAACGAAATCATCGACGTTGAGTTCTAAAAAACAAAGTGATCGTCGACTTTGATGCCCCTTTTATTTTGATGCCCGGTGCGGCTTAAAGGACTTGATGCCCTTTAAAATGGTATAAAGTCTAAAAAACAAAGAAAAAACACACTAATCGTCGACTTTGATGTCCTTTTCCTGTTGATGCCCGGTGCGACCGCACCGCTCGCACCCCCCTAGCTACGCCACTGTCTCTTGGTAACCCTCCCAAGTGCTTTGACCACTATCTTTATTCTACTACTAAGCCATATATTTTCATTAATCTTCATCAAATTCTCAAATGCTTATCACAATTCATTATTTTGTTAACAACATAGGGTGACTTGATAACAATGTATAACTTAATGGCCAGAGCAATTAGATGAATTTCAATCAAAAGGGTACAAATCCCACCTTATTCAATATTTATTTTATGAAATTGTTGTGGATTTGATTTGACCTGAGGGAATGAATGTTTCAAAATCAATATTAAATTTAGTAAAGCTTACCTATAAGGTGGGACATCTTTAAGCACGGGACTATTAGATTCAGGACTCTTAGCTTGTTGTACACCCTTTACAACACCAACGGGATTGCCAGGGGATGTGTTATTTACATTAAGTGTAGGGGTGGTAATCACATGATTTGGTGAATTTTGCTTATCTGCTACAGGGTTAGTATTGTGACTCCTGTTGAAAGAATATGTTGAAATGTCATATACAGTACAGTGTCAATTATTTAAAATAACTTATTTGATTTCAAGATACTTATTATAAGACTACACTCAATACAATTTGATTATGCAAAAAAACCTAATATATGTCCTCTGATTAATTTAGATAATTAAAACCATTGCACTTAGAATATGTATTTTGATATGTTAGATAAACATTGACACTCTTGCTAATAGTATTTCGATTTTTATTAATTACATACCCATTTCCAATTGGTGATCTAGAATTATGAGTGAGTTGTGGTTTTTGGTTGTTGCTGCTGTTATCAGATCTTCTGAGTATAAACTGAATGTCATTTGAATATTCACCCCATTTCATAAGTATCTATAAATGTATGTTAGGTTATTAGATCAACTTGTTAATATTAATAATTTAGAGAGATAATCAACATTAATTTTATTTATATTTTCCACTTGCTAATTTACCTTCAATGGATATTCTTGTGGAGCTAGCAATCTTTCATTATTTCGCCATCTCTCTATTAGAGTGAATCTCCCAACTTTGCCAGTGGCGTGTGCTAATGCAAATACTACATCCTGAAATTTTGTTGTTATTTTTAAACATTCAAAAATGCACGCTTAAATCTAGTAAATTATTTTTATTTATTTGTACGCTGAAAATTAAGATTTTTAAGCTTTAGCTGAGTGTGTAGTGTTTATAAAAAAAAGCTCAATAAGAAGCTTAGAAAGGCGTAAAGCTTAATATAGCATCAGACTGCTTAAAGTAGTCACTGAGTATAGAAATAAAGACACATATCAAATAAAAAAAACTATTTTGAGCACTTTCAACTTTCATAATTACGATGAGAAATGAATATACTGACCTGACAAGTCGTAGTCTCCGTCACCCCACAAACAATCCTTTGTATTCCCTCGACCCAGACCTTCAACTCCATTAATTTCAGAGAACAACTTAATTTACGGCGCACACAGTTCTATGAATACATTATATGTTATATTCACTCCGTAAGTAATCTGTTTTCTAAGTAAAACAAACGGAAACACATCACAAACATTCCGAATTCACAATAGAAAATATAAGCTCAAAAGCAAAACCTCAAAGTGGGTTATGAGAAGAATCGTTCGGAAATTTAGCTTTCATAGTGTTACTACATTGTTTGACAATTTAAATAATTTTTCGTATTATTAATACTCAATTCAATTAGTAATAATGTATATAATAGTGTATTAATTTTTTTATATATTTAAAGAATTTAGTATGTGATATTTTGTCTAAAGCATTTAATTTTTATCTTTTTTCATTTTTGAATTTTAACGACTAATTCTCAATTTAAAAAATAGATGGATATAACTGACAATTTATTAACGATAGTAAATTTCAATGGATCAGTGGATGATTTATTTTACTGAAAGAGGAAAATAGAAAAACTTTAAATAGCATAAACTGATATATTGATATATTATTTGTTAATATGGCTCAAGAAGAAGATGAGGTACTTTTATCTTTAAAATTATCTCTAATTATTTAAAAGATTATCTTAGACAAATTACCACACATTGCAATTTATTTTATTATGCTATTAAAGTGACAAAGTACATACAGGCCGTCATGTCGAGAGGCAGAAGCGCGACGGTTGTTGATTCGATTCCCACCCAGGGAAATGAAATATTTAATATTTTCATTTTCTCACTCTGGTAACGAGATAATCATATGGTAATGATGCAAAGCGTAGCGGTAAGTTCTGCCGCGGAAAATGTCTTAGTGGTAAGGTTCCTATGTTCCCTCTGCCTACTCTGCTACGTGTATACAACATAGGTAAATGAGTATAGTTGATAAAGATTTTCTCTTATCACCTCCGCCCAACACTATGAATCCAATGAAAGTGCAATGAAATATCTATTATAAATATTTTGCTATGTATTGCGATTTGGGTTACAAACAAATACGAAATGTCCTATGTTCAAGTAAGTAGTGGGTACAATAAAAAAATATTTATGATTTAAATTCAGGATGTACTTTTCAATGTGGAGGAAACTCAAAAAATAGTTCGAGATAACATAGAATTCTGTCTTGGGGGTAATATATACAGCCATTCCCGAGTACCTCAATGGATTACTGTTATTACTGAAAAGACATTATCTAGGCTGAATAAACTTAATAAACCGTATAAATTTATAAGTAAGTTAACTCTTAAAATATGTAGGTAATTAATTTCATATTGGACAACGACGTAATTCAGATATGTTACTTTTATATATTGTTTCGGCTTATGCTGTATCCCGCATATAGCACGGTAGAGGAAGCCTAGTGTTAAAACACTCCGTTCCCTAATTTCCGCCAAATTTTCCAGGCCATACTTGTTGACGGAACTCAATGCCGCGCTTTTTGCCTTGGTACCAGAGCAAAGAAATGAAAATATTAATAAATCTTAATTTATTACCTCGAGTAGGAGTCGAACACAGAACCGCGCGTTACAGTCACACGCCTGTGTCCCGACCGATAAGTCTCGACGGCCTCATAGGAGTATTATATAAACAATAGTATAAGAAATATTAAGGAATAAGTTCCTGTAATTTTTATTGCACTTAGAAATCACTAATTATAAACACAACAATTCTGGGTTACATTTTCACTAGGCTGAGTGAATGATTCTCATTTCCTCGCCCTGGAAACAAGTCAAAGCGCGGTGTAGAGCTCCGCCACTCAACACGCATTGTCACAAAAATTGAAGGGCTGCGTGGGGAACGTAATAAATGGCAGGATCGCTTTGCCTATACTGTATACTATATAAAGCATGAATTCCATAGAAAAAGACGACCTACATACTTAATTGTTTTAGTGAGAATGACGGTGACCCAAAAAAACGGCTCCGGCTTACACACTGCAGCCGCATATTTTTGGGACACGGCTACAGATGGAACGTGCACTGTGCGCTGGGAAAATAAATACATGTATTGCATAGTTAATGTATGGGCGCTAGCTCTCCAAATATAGATATTGATTATTACTAATTTTTTTTATTAATAGATATTAAAACAATTCTTAACTGAAATGTAAGGTTTTTCGCAAGAAAATTAAAAACTAGCTAATGTGAGTGCACTCTAAGAGGTCCGTACGAATTTTATAATTGTTGGTGAAGGTAGAGTATGAAGATAACCAAAAAAAGACCAACTGAAATTTACCGGCTTATGCGCTTATTTTGTAAGAACTATAAATATGACTTTCTAGTGTCTTATAGATTTTGATTACTTTACAAGCATCAAAATACAAATATAATATTGTCATTAACATCCGAAACTCTTAACAGACGGGACGACAGACTAATTGTATAATAACAATGATTTGTGTTTATTTTTATTTATAGATAGGGAACCCTAAAACCAAACAATATCGCGAAAAATCAAGGCCATAATAAAACTACAAAAATAAAGCACATTTTAGTATTTTTATTTTTGGTAAAATTTACCACAATACAAAATAATGATAGAAATAAATAAAGTAATAAAATGTATAGACAGGTCATAGAACTTGTAAAATTGGTGCTTTTAAAGCAATATAATATAATTTATAATAACATTAGGCAAAATGGCATGTGTACATTAAAAATAAAAGCAATTATTTTTAACACAAAATAATATCAAGAGCAGACATTTTCACTTAAAATAACCTAATGAAAACAATTAATTCATCACTTAGTGATTTGGTCTTTCAATTAATTTAAATTTGTATACAGGACTAATAAAATGCACATGCGCTAATTTAAAGCATGGTGTCACATCCAACACAACTCAAAATAATTAAAAACCTATAAAAATATTAAATCGAAGATAACAACATGTCAATAAATTTAAAATTACATATTATTATTATTATTATACAGAAGGTACAGAAGAGGGGAAAAAATTAATTGATTTTATATTACTTGATTAAAAAACTTATATTAAAAATAGATGTTAATTATAATCCATATTCATTAAAATTACCTGTACTTTGTTATTTATTATCGTAACTCGATGTACAACTTCTACTAAGTTTATGATTGATTCCAAAATATATAGTATGATTACCTAATGAAAATATATTTGATGGTATGGCTATAAAAATTTAAATTTCTAAAGACTAGTCCACAATTTTCCACTTTTAAAATGAAAGTGCATCAAAAATAATGAAGTAAAAATCTACAACTTTTTAGAAAAACAAAAACGTTCGCTAACAGTATCAGTATGATAAAGCTATAGATCAGACGGAAATTCCACAGCGTTAAAAAGGGGCCGTATAAAAATTACTAGTACAGAGTAGAATTACCTTATATGTATGTATGCACCTCGAAATTATTTTTTCACAAATGAAACTTCAATTTTTGCAATGAAATAAAAATTTAGCATTGTTTACTACAATGATAATAAAGTACTATTGGTGCCATATCAACTGTACAAGGTCTGGATTATCAGTAATACTATAGCTATTGTTATTAAATTTTTATAGGCTTTATCTATAGAATATGTTAATACTGCTTAATAGATGCAGTTTTTCATTTTCTAACACTATTGTTGAAATCGTTCCTGCATCTAATTATATTACTTAATAGTAAAAATTGGAAAAAACACTGGTACACTAGTTTACTTTCTTTATGTGATGATAATGTGATGTTTTAATTCTAACTTTATTATTCTTAACACGCATCAACCAAAAACAGTCAAATATGGTGTTCTGATAAAAAAATAATAAACTCAAGCTGTGCTGAAAAATATTAAAGCTAAAAATGTGCATTTTCATAATAAACCGTTCCAGGCTGGGAGTGAAGAGCGATCGCGAATAGCGCCCGAGCCGACCCACACACCGAATAACTTATTATTTACAAAGTATTCAATAATTCTATAAAGTATGTCCTATCACTATGACTAAAATAAAACGATTTGTCGCTTAACCACATTATTATGACAGATAATTCCTCTTATTTACAAAAATTTTCTATACAATCATTAAAAATAGTAAAAAAAAAAGTAACATTGTACTCGTAACTTATACATAACAACCCTTCATTCGAATGTACTTATCGTGGTTATCTATCGTCTAATAATCCGCCGTTTATATTTATATACACGCTAAGTTAGTCGAGACTTAACTGATCGCAAGGGACGAAAATAAGAACAAATGAGGAACAAATATACTACCACTAACCATTCTCACCCCACCCGGAGGTTAACTCATATCACATCGAATCAAGCAACGGTTGTTTACACCATCCCGTTGGTATCCTACCAATTTATTTCATAAAACGATTACAAATTAAAAATTATTTACACAATATATATAAAAACCTATCACAAAATAATTAATATTAAATGTAAAACCAATGTAATGTACAATCCAACAATTTAAAACACTGGGTAGATTCAAAAAGAGATCTCAACAAGATTCATGAAAACTTTCGTATCGATCGCTCTAGTGGCGCTAACGTCAAGATAAAGGTGGGAAGTAATGCGATATGTGAAATATAACTTATTGTCTTACATATATATTATGTACATATAAAAAAATTGTGCTCGACCCAGTATTCTATTACGCACCTTAACAACTTCTAGACGATAGTCAGAAGAGAATATCCACTTTCAACGTTCCTCGGGAGACACATTAGCTTCCTACTTACGTTTCTAATATGTAAGTTTAAGTCTAAACCAGTAAAGTATGTACTTATAATTATGCTACAAAGTAATTATGCCGACTGAGCTGTGTCCGCGTCAATTCTCTCTTTTGGATCACGACGCTTACGTAGTTTATGAGATAAGTTAACAATATGTATGTTTCACTTTGCTCACTACACTTTGCCTTTAGATAACACCAGTATAATTGACCATCAAATCATTCCTTTTGTCGTTCAATTTAGATATTTTCGACACTTCTTGGCGCCGCACGTGCACGGTATTTTGACTTCCTCAAATGGGAACTTATAGTCGTAAGTGAGTTCCTCGCCGACGGTAATGCGACGCAAGGCAAATATGAGTATGTGTTTGTGTCCGTGGATATCGACGACGCGGGAGTAGCAGTTGGGCTGAAACAATTAAAAAAAAAATTGTTATACATACTAAAATTATTGTAAGTATATTGATAATAGCATATGCTTTTTAGAAACCTTATCCCTACTAAGAAAAATATTTTTAGAAAAGGTATAAAAATTTTAATAATTTGAATAGTGTGGAATAGAATTTTATAAAAATATTAACTTACATCACAAGAATGGTTTATAAATCTCGCAGCGTTTCCTTTGAGGGTGGCATCGACAACAAGGTTGTCGTCAATGCGGAACATATAACAACCACCGACTCCGCGACGTCCGCTCATAGCCTCGTATTTCTTCTCGCGCTGATCGGCTAAAACGGCACGTATGACTTCGCCGGCATATTCTATTACCATATCACCTGAGAAAATAAAATATATTATTAGACAAAAAAATCTTTTCAGCAACCAAAAATACAATTTAAAACCAATATTCTACCTTCTTCAATATCTCGTTTACAGAATAGTCCTCGTCCGTGAATATGTGAACGGTAGACACCGACCGACACTTTCGATGTTTCTTTTAACTGTCTAAATCTCATTGCTGGAGGCAACGTCGCCAATCGTCTGAAATTAAAAACGTGTCTTTGTATTATATAAAAAAATAGTTTCTGATTATTTTATAGTATACATACATATAGAACGTTGTGTGAAGAGTGAGAAGCACTCTTTTTTAAAAAAAAGTAACATTTCTGTGTTTTTAAATAAGAATAATTACCTTGATATAGAACTGTCTCCCTCTTGACCACCGAAGGGTGGGGGCTCTTCTCTAAAAGGCGAAGCCATCCAGCTGAACATATCATGATTTTGTTTTCTAGCAACAGGTCCCGTACGTGCACTTCCCCATGGGCTCTCTTTGAAACCCTCACTCAAGTCCAAATCATTGTCCCAACTGTTTAATGCGCGTCCTTGTCGTACTTTATATTTTGAACATCGATTTGCCTGAATGATTAAAAAAGAAAATGTAAAAAAAGGTAAGTATATAGCATACATAGTTATACTAAGAAAACATAAATAATACTTACGCCTGGTAGTTGTTCAATCAAGTATCTCAATGCATTATTGTTTAGGCCCAGCAAATGAGCTCCAGATAAAGCAGACGGTAAGTTATATTGAATTAATGGTAAACCAGACTGTTTTCTTGCGTTTTGGACAGACTCTATAACCTTGGCCCAAAGGTCAGTTAAAGATGATGAAGAGTAATTAAAACCATCCTCGGATGATATTTCATATATAAGCTTTGGGCCATCATCTTTAGGTGGTTCCGGAGCAGGCTTCGGTTGCGATAATCGGTTTTCTTGGCCTTTTAGTGCTTTAGTTTGTTTCTTCATGGCCACCGTTTCTCCGTCCGATTTTTTATCTAATAGTGGACGTTTTAATATTTTAGTATTCGGATTGGGTAATTTCGCGGTCACATTTGCTTTATTAGTATCTTTTTCTACTAAAACTTTTGGTGTCTCTGGTGTAACGTCTAAGCTGGGTAGCGACGTCATTTTTGGTATAGTTTCCACTGGCTCTGTGTTACGAAGAGCTGCAATTGAAAGGGATGCTGAGCTTGTAGTAGGTTGCTGCGTTTCATTGGATAGTTGTACAGCTCGAACAGCATCGCGTTCATCCTTTTCCCGTTTAGCTTTCTCCAATTCCATCATCCTCTTAGATTCTTCAATTGCTTTCTCGAGGTCACTATCGACGTTTTCATCCTTTATATTTAAATCGGGCATATCATGGCTCACTGCCCTATGTTTAGGCACAGCAGGAGTCTTCGTGCCAGTTGTTTTGGAAACTTTACTTTGGCCGTCCCTGTGCAATGGCAGCACTCTATTCATCGGCCGCATTGACATTGGATTAACAACATTAGTTGGTATGCCAGATTGCTGAGTAGGCGGCGCTTTAGGTAGAGATATACTAGAACTGTTTTGACTGGGCAAATTAATTGTGCTATTCTGAACAGGAATGCAAATCATGTTACTATTGTTATTATTGTTTTGATTTTGTATTATATTAGAATTAGTTTGAAGGGGAAAACTTAAATCTGCTGCTGCCTTTGAAGCGATTTTGGGATCGACAAGATTATTTTGCACTGTAATGTTTACAGTATTATTGCTAGAGTTGACGTTTATGTTCATTGGTGCACTATTTGGTATCGCTTGGAAAGGAACGTTGATCATTGTACTACTTTCACTTTTTTGTTGATATGTTAAAGAATCACCAGATATTCCGGGAACATTATTACTGGTGTTATTTGTCACTACACGAATATTATGTTGCTGTGACATATGTTGACTCATATTATTTTCAATATTGGCGTTATTTAGTCTATTCCTTTCCGGTAGATTGATTACCCTATTATTATTTGGAGAATTCATTTGCATAAATCCTATTTGATTGCTGACTGATATGTTATGATTTTGCTTCTGTTCATTGTTGGCAGCCAAGTTAGCTTTTGAGCAATCAGCGGCAGAAATATTAGTAATATTAGGTGGAGGCGGCGGTCCCATAACATTTTTACTTCTTACTGTATCTTGCCCAAATTTAGATTGATCAGGAACCGTCATATTAGTTCTGTTGAGTTGATTGTCTAGACTTGTTATTTGAGGTTGATTCGTATTGCTAGTATTTAAACTGCAACTATTTATGTTCATTTGAGTATTGTTTGGCACTTGACTACCCAATATTTGATTTTGATGGTTACTTGAATGAGACTGCGTGTTATTTATCATCATGTGACTTGTATTACTTGACATTATGTTCGTCACGTTATGATCTGAAGTATTGTTGCAATTCATCAGCATGTCATGACCTGACATGTTGTTTTGATTGTTGCCGCCGTAAACCGAGTTATTACTAACGTTGTTAATCATCATATTATTGGACATATTGGTATTGTTCATATTCATACTGTGCATGGTACTGGCTGTATTGCTCATGTTCATATTATTGTTGGCATTAATATTCGCACACATGTCAAATGATGGATTATTATTAAACTGATTGCTAGTATTTGAACAGCTTCCACTACATGAATTTTGAATCTCGTTTTTAATATCTGGAATGTTGGGCATGTGCATAATCTGATTATTTATCGATTGGTGAGTAGAGTTAGTCATTTGCATAGAGTTGTTCATATTATTATGCATATTCATACTATTCATCGAATTAAGATTATTCATCTGATGTTGCATAAGATTATTATGTTCCAAAGAGTTTCTATTACTTTGCATTTGGTTCATAGAACTTAAATTTTGCATTCCCATAGAATTATTATCATGTCTATTATTATGAATGTTCGACATTACCCCGGAATTATCTAATTGATTTCCTAGACCCATATTAACATTGTTGCTAGTCATGTGGTGCATATGCATAGTATTTTCCATTTGTTGTCGATTGTGCATTTGATTTGATACATGTTGATGCATTCCCAATAGATTATTATCAATATGCTGGCGATTATTCTGTAACTGCATCATATTTGACATTTGGTGTTGGTGATGGTGAATATTATCCATTTGTCTATTTTGTTGAATAGACATCTGTTGATTCATATGCATATTATTTTCCATTTGAGATCGATTGTTAGTTGGCGTTATGTGATGATTCATTTGCTGCATAGAGTGCATTTGTTGATTATGTAAAGATTCGAGAGATCGATTATTTGTATGAATTTGATGATTGACTGAATTCATATTGTGTGACTGCATATTGTCCATAATCATTCTGTTATTTTGCATATTACTCATGTTAGAAAGAGATTGATTGACATGCATGTGGTTTAAATCACTAAGATCATTTCGGTTCATTGTGTGACTATTTATATTATGCATATTCATATTCTGATTCATAATATTACTGTTATCTGGCGTAGCTCTATTAGATAACATATTGTTGTTTTGGTTATGAGTTTGTTGACCATTGATAAGGTTATCATGAAATTGTCTATTTGATGGCACCTGATTTATTTGTTGTAATTGGTTACTATTCTCAATGTGACGATTATGTTGAATCTGTCCATTCATAATGTGGATTTGATTTGAAGACGAATGTTGGTTATTGTCATGAGACATCATCTGCATGTTATTATGCGACAAATTAGGACCGCTTATAGATGTAGTATTCATGTCGTGTTGTTGATTATTTTCACTGGATACCGACATGTTTACACGACTATTTACTACTTCTTGACATGACATATTTATATTTTGCATTGAGGTGTTCACTGAATTCATAAGCTGTATTTGACCATGTGAGGAGTTATTTGAAATTGAGCACATTTGGTTTTGGTTGTTGGACATATTAATAGAATTCTGATTATTGGATACTTGGGGACGTATCATGTTTGGTGGTATTATACTAATTGAGGGAGAATTACTCATGTTCCCTGCCACTTGGCAACTGCTTAATTTATGAATATTTATTGAATTTTGCATATTATCATTGCTTTGTTTGCTATCACTTGGCCCCATATTTTGAAAACTTTTCTCATTCTGAGCATGTTGTTGTGAATGTGACGCCATGATTTCCTGGGAAAAATTTAAATGCCCTCCCTCTGCTTTTGAAAGTGCGTTAATTTTGCTTAATTTTAACGTTGTGTCAGCGTCAAAGTTGTTGTTCATAGAAGAAGATGGTGGATAAATATTTCCAGCAGTTATTTGTATTACATTATTAGATGTAGAATGCGTAATATGATGGCTTGTGTTTATATTCGATTCGAATTGTTGTGAATGCATATTAGTTGTCATTGAATTTCCAGTGTTATTCATAGATAACATACAATTTTGGTTTTCTTTTGCCGATTCATTGTGAGAGATTTGTCTTCCACCTGTCAGCATATTGTTTTGAGCTGAAGAATTTTGTGTTATATTGATGTTCTTCATCCCTAAATTATGTAAATCCGGTTTGTTCTCAGGTAGCCTCCATGGAGTCGGAGACTTCATACTTTGAGTTACGCTTATTGTGGGTAAGCTAGAGCAATTCGAACTCTCATGAAGATTGCCGCTAATCTCAATGACGTGAGAATTTTCAATCTTCATAGGACCATTTTTATTGGTAGGCGCTATTGAACTCGACACAATAGGCTGGGATAATTGAAGGGATTGCATTGAATACGAATTGGCTGTGTTAGGAATAGATTGAGAAATAGCCATTACTGGCTGCCCAATTGATGATACGAGGGTCACATTCGGCGACATCGACACATTGTTTGGTTTAGACATATTTACTCTTTGAGTATTTTGAGAAGTATTTGACAACGTCATAGTGTGAATTTGTGACGTTATTGGGTTTAAGTTTGGTTTTGCAGTTATAAAACTACCAGCTTGCGATCCGATTGTCAGTGAAGAGGGACCCATTTGTATCACTTTGGGTGTTTGGCGATTATTATTTCCTTGTTTATCTGGCAATGGCTGTAATGTCAAGTTTGGAACTGTCGTCTTTACATTCTTGAGTACAGGTGACGATTGTACAGATTGGGCTGTTACAACATTCGGAGCCGAAGAAGCAGCCTGCGTTGCAACAGCTTCACCAACATTATTAACTACAACATATCCCGTAGGTACTTCTACAATAGGTTCTATTTTACTCGCTTGGAACACTTGTGTAGTTGTTGCCGAAAAACTACTGTTTTGTGCGAGAACTCCTTGCATAGCTGTAGATACGAATTGTTGAGACGACATAACTGTATTTTGTACTATTGTTTCCAAACCGTAATATACTGGTTGTGTAGTTGTTAAGTACATACAACCTGAAGGATCAGTTACCATTTCTAGGGTTGGCGTCGAGCCTAATAATACTTGATCATTACAAAATTGAGGTAGTATAGTTCCCTGGGGCAAAATAGTCGTACCAGGTGCAGACGATATTAAAGTATTTCCTTGAGACTGCAGAGCATTAGGTATGATTGTTGTTTGTCCATTTCCTATACCACTTTGTGGTACGACAGTGGCACCTGCTGTCTGCAATGTATTATTTGGCAGAAGTGTAGCAGTTTGCGAAGTTATATTGCCAGGCGCTAAGCCTTGAATAGTGCCTTGCGGTATTATAGTTGTCCCATTTTGAGTATGAATTGCTTGGGGCAGTATAGTTGGTCCATTGGGACCTTGAGAAATTATGCCTTGAGTTTGAATAGTTCCTTGGGGTAATATTGTGGCACCTTGTTGGATTGCTTGGGGTAATATACCAACATTGCCTTGTGGCAGCAATACTGGTATACCTCCACTGGGGACTGCTACTAAGCCACCTGATTCTGTTTGCTGTATTTGGAATGTTTGAGGAACAAGACCACTTTGAGAAATAAATTGCGTCGGTCCCGTTTTAAAGTCTCCTTGAGGCGCTATTGTGGCAATATATTGCATGTTTTGATTCTGTTGTTGAGACAACGCCTCTACATAAGCTGACATTATATTTTGGTTAGCAACAGGTTGTACAATTATAGATGGCTGACCAGTTTGATTGTTAGTTTGTAACTGTATAACAGTATTGCCTGGTCCAAGAGGAGATTGATTAATTGTTGTAAAAGTCTTCTCTAATTTAGTATGCCTCTTAATTGTTGTTGGTTTAGGCATTGGACGGCCCCTACCTCGATTAGCAGCTTGAAAAATCGGTTTAGGATGCACGGGCGCAGGTTGTTTCTTAGGTGACTTTTGCGCCGTATGGGGAAGTATAATCTGTTGCTTAGGGTGTGTATTAGGTGAAGAAAGTCGTTGAGCAGTCATTGCGGGAACTACTATTGTAGGATTTCCTTGGATTTGTGGTCGAATCATTGGTTGAATATTTTGGATAATTGAAGTACTCGGCATTCCTTGTATTGAATTGACCGGTAGCGCTATAGAAGACGCGCTTGCCATATTAGGAAAGTTTGCTACTTGGTTCTTGCCCTGAATGATAGGCGTAATTCCTCCTGTTTGATTAGTAGGAATAGTCAGGACTTGATTTGAGTTAGACGTCAAAACTTGAATCCCACCTGGGCCAGAGAGTAGGTGTGTCATATCACTTCCTTGTATCTGTTGTATGTTGGCATTTCCATTTCCTGGCTTCACACAAATATTATAAGGTAGCAAACCAGGTTGTGTAATTATTTGTGGTGCCATTATTTTCTGACCAGCTGCTGAACTGGTTTTGGGAGGTAGGAGCATTTGTGGTGTAACAACAATTTGAGGTGATGATAATACTTGTTGATTTGCAGACACTTGAACATTTGTAGTTTTACTTTGATCAAATATCACTGTACCAGATTTCATTTGCTCTGTAATTGTCATAGTCATCTCGTTAGTTGGCCCTGGTGAAGGGGTTTCAACAATGGTGCCATTAATAGTAATTTGCCGTGTATTGATTGATGTCCTTCTAGCAGATATACCTTCAGCTTTTACGGTATTTTCAGTGCCGCTTACCACTCCGGCATGAATGATCATCGGCTGTGCAAAAGCGCCTGCAGAGTTATTAAGGAAAGCATTTTGCAAAGTTGTTAAAGTTCTATTCTCAGGAGATTTAGGATTCTCGCTTTCACTTTCACTAGTGGACATCATATCACAAGATGGTATATGTCTATCATAAGACTCCTTATTTCTGTAAGTACACTGACATCTGTCACATCTAACTAACTGCTCCATTTGGCCTGGAATACCAGAATTATCATCTAACGGTCGCATGACTAACTCTGGTTGGTTTAGTGCATTTCCAGCAATTGTTACAGTATAAGTACTTTCAGTTCCACTAGCTCTGTATAAAAATTGGTTAGGTTGGTTCTTTAAAGCATCACTTCCCAGATGATTATCTTCTGCACCATCTAGTTGTTGAATTGGAGTGAAATCATCTTGGGGACTTCCGGGACGGGAGCTACAATTGCTTTCGGAACCCGACCAATCAGCGGCTCCATCTAATTGTGAAATTGGACTACAATGTATTTTCGTGTAAAAATCAATTACGTCAGGATAATACCCTTCAGTTTTATCATTTTTGTTTTCGGTATTAGATTCATCTTTTTGTTTAGGAGATGTTGTACAATAATTGAGACCTGATGTGTGGGGTGCTTCATTACAAACATCGCTCGTAGTTGCCTCACATTTAGGTTTTTTATCAGTATTGGTTCTGTCTATTTCTTTTATAGACTCTAAAGAATTTTCAGTTAGTCTCTGTATTGGACTTAATTTACCAGTAAATGTCGATGATTTTCCCATTTTGCACCTTTTTATTGTAGACGACAGTAAGCTTGTGTCAAATTTATTATTCCAGGTCAAGCTTGTGGACCGCTGTTGACCTCTACCTGTTGTCAATGATTTGAGGTTATGATTTTGTAGCAACATTTCTGACTTACTTCTCTTCAATTCTTTATTTCCTGATTCCAAACGGGCATTAAAAAGTTCATCAATAAAATCATTTGAGCGTGAATCTGACTTATCATCTGACTGGCTCATTGCTCCAATAAACTCATTTTTCAAATCCATAGCTACGAGATCTTCATAAGACATTAATTTAGGAAAAATGTCTTGCATTGATATACCATCTAGTAAGTCATGGTTTAAATCTTCAAATATAGCATCTTTTACTTCAGGAGGAAGAAGATCAGCCGTATTTTGAGGTTCATCTTCGTCTTGCTGTTCTTGCTTACAAACATTATCCAACAAATATTCAACAACTTGTTTTACAGCTAAAACTTCCAAAGTTACAGTATTTCCAAATTTGATTGGAGATTTGTCATTTTTAAACATAAGAACAGTCTTACTAGACCCAGTTTCCAAGCTCTCGTGCCACGCACCTATTTCAGCCATAACTCGCTCTACTACTTGATCATCTAATGTGTGATCAACAGTGATGTTGACACCAAAATCAAATCCAGGCATTGGTTCTGCTAAGATTAGTTTGGTCTTTATAGTGTATCTAACAATTTTTGTTGGCTTTTTACAAGACCAAAATAGTCGACTACAGGAAAAATCTACTGGCATTAAGAATTCCTCATAATCTGATACAGATGGGACTATTTTTCCGAGACTATGGACAGTAAGAGAGCCCATAAGAAACTGCACTTTGTTTATTTCACTGTAGCGCTTCTTTTTCTTATCAAGCTCTACATAGACTGGTCTTGTTAGTTCAAAGTCTGCATCTTTTTGCAGGCTCTTCTTAGGTACGTCTTTGCCGTGTGTTGGACAAAAAACTCTCTTGTCATCCATAAATGCACAACTGGCTTTTCTCGCACAAGCATAATGATATGTTTCGCTGCAATTTTTTGCACAACATCCGACACTTGCACCTTTTACTTCACACTCAGCACATTTAATCATCTTTCCCCTAGATATTGCTGAATGCACATTTTGAAGTGATCCATCAATTTCTTCAAACACTTCTGCAGACCATAGGGCACAGTTTGCATGGATCCAATCATTTTGCCCACAATAAAGTAAACGTCCTTCCATAGACGAAAGTCCATCACCAATAGTTTTACACAGAATGCAAATCCTAGAATCAACCATAGGATAAAATTCAAGTAATTCTTCTTCTTCTTTCTGTCCCTCAGATTCGAGTTTGGGGACTATTTGATCTTGGGGCCTTTCTACATGAGTAGTTGTTTTCGTACCTTTATTATCTGCCATTTCTAAATCCTTAACAGAATCTGTGTCTTCCTGTTCACCTTCAACTTCTAAATTAGGCTGTAGACAGTTGCTTTCACAATCAAACCAGGGAAATGTTTCTGAGAATAGATCTTTATATATTGTTTTAAGATCAATATTTGTAGTTCTCTCAATGACATCTCTCATGTCGTGGTTAAAGTCTTTGAGAGAGATGTACTCATCACTGTTCACTCTCTTCTTTATATCAAGTAGTGATGGTGAAATCAATCTACTTAAATCTTCAAGACTGTCGATCGACATATTTGATTGCCTAATAATGGCTGGGCTGAGATCTTGTTCACTACGGGCATGATGGAATGTTTTCACTGGTTCATCATCATCTGATATTGGTTCATATTTATCATCATGTATGGTTGTGGGCAACATTGTAGTTGCTTTTTCCGTTTTAGCCTGAGGTGGATAATTTTCATGAACTTCTACACATGGTGCATTAAAGTCAGTCTTGTTGTTATATAGACCAGTAGAAAAACATATTTCCTTATTTTGCATCAATGGTTCTTGAAGATTAACAACTTTATGTGTTGTGTGAGGAATTTCTTCCTTTTCCATTTCAACATCAGTGAGTAAAGATGAACAATGCCATATTTGGGAATTGTTAGGATCATCAAATTTGTTTTGGGCGAGATTGTTGTTCCGCCGACCTCTTGCAGTGTTCCTATAAACTTTAGTTTCAGTTGTATTTTTCATTGCTTCATCATTATTATCAAAATGGAGTTTTCTAATAGCCTGTGGCGACATCAATCTGTAAGGCTTGTTGGGCACTGGAGTGTTCTTATGTGGTGTTAACTTAAGTAGTGCACAAGCTTTTTTATTTTTGGCGAGCAGCTTTAGTAGATGAAGGAGTCTGCCTTTCAAATGCTCTGTTATCATTTTTCTCCATGGAGGATCATTGGGCATACATTTGCAACAAATATATTCAATAGAAGGTGGCAAAGCTGACAATAATTGATAATCTTCCCCAGATAAGCCTTCACAGCTGGCGTGGACCCACCTACCGCACCAGCCACATTCCATCATCTGTAAAAGATTATATATTCATTAATATCTAAATAGGATATTAAAATTATGTTTTTACTGTAATCTGCATCTAGCAGGAGGTAGAAAGAGGAATTGTTTCGAGACATTGCGTGTTTATTGCATTAGTCCTGTCTGTATGTCCTGTTACCAAAGCATGAAAATATTTAATTTTCCCAAATGGAAATCAGATTCATAACCCTCACATTTAAGTGCACTAAACACTGTGCTGGAGAGCAAAGACAGCCTCACTCTTAACTTTTGTTGGTACACATATTTTATATAGCAAAGACTATAATGATTTTTAGTATTTGCATGTTTGCATTATTCTATTACAATTGAATAAGCTAATTGTATAACAATGGTTTTCCATATTGAATAACCATGCTTTACATGTTTCGGCTTCACGCTTTCTACCGTAAATCAGGGTAGGCGGAAGGAACCTAGTGAAAAGACACTCCATACCTCACTTTCTATTCTATACTGCTCATTTAGTACTATTAAGTATACATACTTTTTTACCACTTTTTACTTTTTTTTTAATATACATACAAACGTAATACTTAGGCATACCTAGGCATGAAAAATGCTTACATTTTATCAACTATTAAAAAGAAGTACATACCTTACTATCAAAATCGTTGTCTCTATAGCATGCCTGACAGAGGGGACAATAATTGCCTTTTTGTCGTAACTTAAAGCAGGGACGACAAAACGGCAAGCTCCCTACGAATTTGTTCACGCGATTGCTGTCACAGCTCTTGCATTTTAAGCATGAAGAGCAAATCTGTAATAAAATATAGTTCTAATTAATTTTAAAATAAAGTAATAATATTAGTGCTTCTATTGTATTTTATTTACTTATAAATTAGAAACTACTAAGTTTAATCCTAGCACTTAAAATGTCAATTTACTTATGAACAATATAGGGTAAACTAAATGGTGATTAAGCACTAATAGTTGTTATCTTCTTCTCTCTCTTCTAACTGTAGCATTTACAGTCGCACATATAATGTTGAATTTTCGTAGAATATTTTTAAAGGTTGTTATGTTCTGTATTATAAATTTATGTGTAAAAAAATAATAATAAGAATATAGTAACTCATAAATGGGTTTTTTATGGCAATCCATTTGTAATTCTTAAAATGGGCAACAGCTGTAAGTCTATCTTTATAATTATCAAATGAAAACCAATACAAAACGCACCTGCGGCCAATCACTCCTGTGGTCGGGCGGCGCGGCAGGCAAGCACGCGGCGTGGTACGGGCGCGCACATGTGCGGCACCGCAGGCGGGCGGCGGGGCGCGCGCAAGCAGCGCACCAAACGCACCGCGAGCACGTCCACGCGCCGCCGCCTCCACCCGCCTCCTCGGCGCACCACACGTGGTACCACTCGCAACAGCTGCCGCAGACTAGCATCTGGAATTTCAGATAAATATCAAAATCACCGCACTCAGCAGGGTAGGCAAGGGGTATCTCAGGTTAAGACACCACTTTACAGTTTACCACTTTCCGCCGAATTCTTCCGCGGCATTGCATGTTTAGTAGTGGAACACAACGCCGCGCTTTGGCCTCGACACCAGAGCGAAGAAATGAAACTTTGAATTTAAATAAATATTTCCTTTCCTTGAGTTGTCCCTGCGCCACTACTGGCCTCTGGGATTTGGTGGTGGGAAATATAGTATATAGTACCAGTGCAGTATGGTCATGTTCACTCTGAAGTTAGCTGTAGATGGCTGCGTCAGAGATATTCAAGACTTGATTTTAGGCTCTTTTTCTTACTTTTGCTTATAACTTCCTAAGTAAACTCAGAACTCAGAATGCCTAACTTCAGCCATGACTCGTCGACCATAGTGTAGATACTATATTCCATTATTTTTCATCATCGTTTTTATTTTAATAAAAAATCTTTAATTACAAATAACTTAATTTGAATAACAAGTAGAATAAAGAAATACAGGAAAACAGCACACAAGCGGCGACGTACTAGATTGGATAAGGAATTTCATTTATTAACATTTAGAATTAATTCTGTACTGTACATGTCTTTTACTCTATATTGAAATTACTAATAATTTAGTTATTTTAGTTTTCTCTCTTTTAAGAATAAAATTTTTGACAAATTAAAAATTTACATTGTCGTAGTACCTATGCTATAGGTACAGGCAATATGACAGGATTTTATAAAATATTTAACTTGTATATTAAAAGCTATTATACTACTTCCTATCATAATAAAATTATACCTCAAATCCAAAGCAACATTATATCACAAACACAATAAGTTAAAATAAAGATTTTAATTTCCTGTTGCTTTTTTCTTTTTTGTTGAGTGGCGAAATAAAACGCCGCGCTTTGTTAACCGAGCGAGGTAATAAAAAATAAATATTAAATATATCATCCCCCAAGTGGAAATTGAACCCATAACTGTCGTGTTTACAGTAGCACGCTTTTGCTCCTGCACCAGGACGACCTTCAATTAAAAACATAATTTTTATTTTTATTTGTATTTATACTATTACATATTACAAGCATGAAATTACTCTTAATTATTTACTATTATATTAATTACAATAGTGTATTTTATCTTACCTTCTCTTTACCAGCACTCCCACATAGAAAACAAAGCTTTGCTAAAGTGAACGGGAGAGTGCCGATGAGACCAAATCCAGAATTACAAACTTCATCTGGATCATAGCTTTCCCAAAAGTCAACACAAATCAATTCAGGACGATTCTGGCCACATTTTTGAGCACGACCGCGAACCTGAAACCAAACAGAATAATATTTACAGAAATTGCATTTTTTTGTTATTATAATTAAGAAAACCCTAAATGACAATTTTTAGACAAGAATCTTAGCCAAGTTTTTATTATAAATTTACAAAGTAAAATTAATAAATAAATGTAAAAGTAGATGAAGCAGTCGCGGCGCAGGGGCGCAACAACAGGTTGTAGGTCCAACTCCCACAATTTTCCAAGGAGATGAAATATTTCAAATCTTCATTCCCTCAGTCTAGTAACGAAGCAAAGCGCGCGTTGAGTTTTGCCACTCAACACGCGATGCCACCACAATGAATATTACAGAAAATTATAAAGGTACCTACATTAGTAATATTAGTGAGTGGTTTCATTGTTGCCTTCTTTGGAACCATTTCCATAATAATTTCATCTTCACTAGACTCGTTTTTATTTTGAGGCTTTGTAACAATTGTAGTGTCCACCTTTCTCTTTTTGGGCTCTACATGAATTTCTTGCTCACTTTCCTTAGTAATAATAGCTTCTGGTACAATCTGAAGAGGCTTATTCTCTGTATCTAAGTCTGAATCCAAGCTCGGCACAATTGGACTGACTCTTTCTTTTTCATCAATAGACGCATCCTCATCAGACTGTAACAATTTATCTTTTTCTTTCTCTTCTTGAGTTGGGAATGTTGCTATTGGTTGACCCAATACAATAGATGCACTACGGCAAACATGTTTTACCCTGGGTCCTTTAAGTTCCATCTTTTGGCGCTTAGGATCTTCTGTTTGTTTAGATTCACCCTTATCTTTCTTTCGCACCTTAACTCTTGTTATACGACGCTTTCTACTACTGCCAAATTCTTCATTAGATTCATCATTGACTTGATCTTTTTGTTGTTTTATATCCTCCTATAAACAGAACAATATCAAAATATAAACAACTAATTACTGTAACAATGAGTAAAGCGTAAGCGTAAATGAATAAATAGAACAACATTTTATAGGTAAACAACATATAAAGCATTTACATACAAATTTATTTCTATTACAAAATAAGTTTAAATGATCTTACCTCAGGTTTTTCTGCTTCTTCAGGTTTTTGTATTGTTTTTATTGCAAAAATGTTGTTATCACTTTCGGGTACTAGAGAAGTGAAGGGAGATTGAGTTGTAGAAGTGTTACTCGACCCTATCCTGAGTGGATGGGGCTGAACTAATGATGCAGTAGGTTTAGACCCACTTCTCATATAAGAGGGAAGCATTGCGGTTAAAGTAGCTCTTATGTGTGGTGGCACTTGGAAAGCTTTTAAACACAGTTTTAACCAACAAGCTGGACATCGAGATTTGTTTGTACATTTAAGTAGTTTCCATTGTTGTGATCTAACTACAGGTGGCACATGACAGTTTCCTAAAATGAAAAATTCAATAATAATATTGGTACATTGCAATCTATAGATAGAGAAAATTTTAGAAATTTATTTACCTTCGCCTCTTACACAATGAGTAACAACAGGTTGAGTTCTCAAAACCATCTTGTCCTTTTTAAGTAACTTTGAAATAAATTTGCGACAGGATTCACAAGAATAGATGCCAAATTTTCGAGCCTGACGCACAAATCTATAAAACCGTACTGCACCACATACTCCACACGTAACTGTTGCTGGAGGATTATTAGCTAAAAAAATAAACACTAGTTAAATAAATATTTCTAAAACATTTTTTTTTTTTTTTTTTTTTTCTTTAAGAATATTCATCTAAAACATTAGATGGCAGACTTGTTGTCTAACCAGATTGAAAAAACAGTAATATATTTAAAATATAACCATTACCTTGAGTATACCTTACTATACTTATAAAATCAAAGTGAAAAATCTTATATTTGAAATGTATCTAATATTTCAATGTTTTATAAAAAGTTGACATTGTTTTATTATTTTTAGAAAAAAATCTAAACTACACTATGAATAAGGTGATACAAAAGATATCTTACATGACACTGTTGTGAGGGCTGAAAATGGTCCATCAAGTCCAGTTGTAGATGGTGCCGGGCTTGTTAACTGTAGCCTGGCTTCTCTAATAATTACTTTACCACTTAGTAACTGGGATGCAGATGATTTATCCCTTTCTGGACTAGCAGGTGGTTGTTTTTCACCTTCTTCTCCACTCCCTTCTAAACTCTCACTCTCCCAACTTTCCTCAGATTCAGAACCACTACTACTAGTTGAGCTGCTTGCATCTGAAATATCCATGAGCTTCCTCATAGCATGTCCTGATCTATCTTCTTTATTTGGTTCAGGAGATTTAACCTTCTCCAAATTCTCGACAATTGGATTTTCATCTTGTGATGATTCTTGCTCCTTATCATAAGAAAAAAAGTCTCTCACAACTTTTCTAGAAGTAGAATTTGTCAGATTCGAAAATGAGTTACTTGATGTTTTATCCTTAAACAGACTGGAAGTAAGTAAAGGTTTGTCTCTATTCTTTTCATTTTCACTAGGCTTCTCTGTATCTTCTTCAACTTGGCCACCTTCATCATCATGTATATTATTAAATACTAGTCTTTTTAATTTTGGTTTCTTGAGTACTTTACCAGATGACAGACCACTCGTAACCATTGCTTGTTCATCTCCATCAATAAACTTTTTATTGGGTTTTATCACTCTTGATGAATGACTACTTCTTACAGGCAATACAAATTTGTTGCCATTATCAACTGGCGATGAATTTCTTGGTGGTGGTGATGTACTTCGGATATCACTAAACTGTGAAAATTTATTTGTTGGTTTAGAAAGAGGATTGAGATTTTTTCTTTGATAGCCTTCTTGGTGTTCTAAAGATGATTTAGAACTCAAATCAGTTAACTTGGCAGGCTTAAGGATGCTATTGAATGTAGAATATTCAGTTTGTTTTAATGATGATTTTTTCTTAATTATAGAAACAAGTGGAGCGTGATGTTTTATTGGAACTTTTTTTAATGGCAAGAATATATCTTCACAGCTTTCGACTGTACCAAATGTCACTGTTTTCTTTATTGGTTTAGGTTTGTCATTTTTAGGCATATCCATTTTATTTTGTGATCTTGTCCGCACTGGAGATTTAGAGGAATCAATAGTAGTATTATCTATGTTATCCTGTTTATTTTTAACAATACTATTGGTTATTTTATTCTCATTTGCTGTATTTGCCTCATTCTCACTATTGTTTTCCTTCTTCTCTTCTTCCTGAAACATTAAGAATATGTACTTAGCTAAGTGCAATAAAGAATATAATAAGTATGTTCATTTACTACTTAACTAACATAATAAACATAAAATTGCCTTAATACTATGAATATATAGAAATGTAGCACAAGGCATAGATTGTGAGTTTTGTTATTATTAAGGTCAAACTTATTAATATACATATTGTCTGTGACATTGAGATAAGAAGGACAAGTCATTTTATTCAATTATTGAAATATATAAAATTATTTATGAATCCTAATCAAATATCTGACAAATGTGGTGGATTTTATATCAAGGATGCTTCTTAAAACATCTAGCTGGTATCTTGTCATTTGACATGAATCAATTAGAAAGTGAACTTTTAAAGATACAAATGTTATGTTATAATAATAATGAAACAGTTAAACCCTTTATGAACAAAAAAATATTCTCTCTCTTTCTTATTACATTGTTATTATATACACAACATAAAGCAAACATAATAATTTACAATTTGTTTGTTTAAAAGTTAGGTTATAAAATCATTTCCACAAATATAAACATGTGTAATAAACGATATATTGGCTATAATTATAAAATATTTATTTTCATATTTTTATGGAAATTATCCGTAACTTCTTTGTTGACATTACAATAAATTAATAAAATCTTGAATGTCAAAATACGTTTTGTATTGGCGCTTCATTACGCTTGGCGCTTCACTTAGCTTGTAGTTATTACGTAAACACAACATATCTTCAAAAACATATTTTATTTTACATAACATACATCTACTAACAAAAACGTTACTAAGTGCGTTTTACCTCTTTCTCTCCAGCAAAATCGTTGGCAGCCGAACTTCGGCTGGCCGAGTGGTTCTCTGGTGCAGTTTCATGATAAACAGCACCAGATAGGACACTAATACGCTTTCTATTCTGGAATTTTAGCGGTTTCCCGGGGAACCTAGACCTTCCCATTTTGATATGCACATAAACGAAGGATACTCAGTGCGTTCCCAGCGGTCGCAATGAAACTGGCGCGCATGCTCCGGCCCGCGCGCTCCGCAACGCCATTCCACTCATTTATGCAATGTGTACGACAAATTACGACGCAGTTCTCATCACAAGCACAAACGAATATAAACACGAAATAAACCCTTCACATTATTTATTAATATTAACACTTTACACTGTTTTTGCAAAAGACGACATCATCCATCATTTTAATGGTAGATTGATCGTTAAACGAGAGCCGTCGTAACGCTTCCATTCAGCGGAGCGTCAGCGATAAAACAAAAGAGAATGTAGTAATGCACTCGTTTCTATCACACAACACATTGGTTATAGTAGGTATGTTTTGTTCCATTTGCTAACACAATCGAATTATTGAAATGAATCTCTTGTAATTTGACAAAGATGGCTGTGCGACGCGCTATACGGCTATAACAATAGCGAACACGAGTGATTAACGAGACGAGGCGCGCGAGGCCGCGGTGTGAACGACACCTGGCTCTCGGAGGCCAGTTATGGATTTTGAACCAATCGCGACGTTAATTCGGACCGGTATGAAAACAAACATGTCGTTCGCTACGTCTTGCTCTATATGGTAACTATCTGCATAGACGCGTCACTTTACTCACTCCTCGATGTTTTTTTATCAATAAAAATGTTATGTTTTCATCTCCCTGCGCGATTGCTCGGCGGTTATTATTTATGATTGTTCTGGTTAATGAAAAAAATGTATAAGGCGTTATATACCATT
This sequence comes from Heliconius melpomene rosina, assembly GCF_056956725.1. Taxonomy (NCBI): domain Eukaryota; kingdom Metazoa; phylum Arthropoda; class Insecta; order Lepidoptera; family Nymphalidae; genus Heliconius; species Heliconius melpomene. Next base: position 4,070,790 of record NC_140397.1, read on the forward strand.
GTGGGTTATATTTTTATGTAGGGATTTCATTTTATTGTTATATCTTCGATTTTACAAAATGTTTATAATTTTTGCTCATAAAAAATTAACACTTTAGGCGCAAACTCCGGGTGATTATTTTATTTATTACTTTTTAAATCATGTAATTTAAATGTTAGGTAAGAAAAGTATATATTTTTATGTACTTATTAAAGAAATCATAATTAAATTTAGGATTGAATACAAATGCAATACAATATTATATCTACTATATTATATAAAAATAGTAATTAATTACTACATAACATAATAATTTATACTAAGATTTTAAATAAGTTTTTCCAATCACCATGTATAAAGTTAATTATAAAATATTTTATAATAAGGTGTTCTTATTTTAAAAATAAATACCTACATAATGGTGATTCATCATTTGAATCTGATTTGTATTTAAAAAATATATTTACACCCATAATGAAAACCATACACACATACTTCTAAGCATATTGTATAGTTACCCGCACCCTACTTATAATGTACCCCTAAACTCTACCGGTCGATCATGCGTAAAGGGCCGGAGAAGGGATGCAAAAAGGGAAGAGGATCGGCTTTAACCATAGAAAATATAAGTATATATACATCTTATGAGACTCAAATATATTTAAAAAATAGTAATAACTACGTGATAAGGCAATGCTATTTTTCATACTGACCTCTAGCGTGAGTTATGAGAACAAAAAGTTCCTTGCTGAAACACTTCCTGAAATACACAGAGAAGCGGCAGCATGTCCTCGTCAGATTTGATTTCGATCGAAGCGAAGGAGTTTGCTCACAATTTTCCTTATTTATCACATAAAGTTTACACTTTTTAGGTTTTAAACATAAACAATGTACGACATATTATTGTAGTAAGATAGTAAACAACATTTCGCGTGTAAATATTATGGTAGGAGTAATATTTACATGACTTTCGTTGCACTGGTGTTAGTGCGTGAATGTGTTGTAGCGAGACTGGCAACGAGGCGGCGCGCATGCCGCAAGGGACACGATGTAAATATAAAAATGGACAAACTCCCCTTCTGAGGGCTCACCCGAATGAATCACAGTAACTTAGAAGAGTTTTTTAATGTTCTAATCAAATATTTTCATTCTAATAAGATATTAACACTAGTGCACTTCACTTTTTTCACTGCATAAACTTGTAGCGTAGGATTTAAATTTAAGCGGTATCGAATTATAATGTTAACTTCCGTATAGCTGTTGACAAAATATTGATCGACGCGACTCCCGCCGTCCGTGGACATCTTTCACTGAGAGTGATATTAGGACGAAGGATTATCGTTGTAGATCAGCCGCTTACTATCCGTATTGTGTCCAAATACAAGACATTAGATAGACCCACCCGAGTCAGGTAGAAATTTTTTGTGTTATTTTTTGGGTTTTGCTTGCTCGCGTAGGTAAAAAAATCATGACTCATACTAACATTTAAAATATTTAGTTTTAATATTTATTGAACCTAGATTTACCAGGGTTACCTACGATGGGAATTTTATAGCATTTCACAAAATTCCTTGTTTCCTTTATTAGAATTTTTAAAATTAAATGACATGGGGCCGTAGCATCGTAGTATCTCACTGTTAACGCTGTCGCTGTGGGTTCGATACCCGCTCTACAAAATTTCTCTGATAAATACGTAAAAGCTCTGTTTGAGGTGGAAAGTGGGGAAAGGAGTGTCTTGACATAAGGTTTTTTTTCCACTTTGCTAGTATTGTAGTATAAAGTGTAAAATTTAAATAAATATTTCCGGTTTGTAGAATAGTTCATAAATACGGGCCTAATTTATTTATAGGTAGTTATAGAAAGTAAAGTTTTTATTTATTAATAAAAATGCATTTTAAATAGGAAATGATATACTTGAGTTACAAAGACTACGCGACTAAGAGTCGGGCCCCCCCACAGAGTCAGTAGACAGAGTTTGATGACTTTGGAAAAAGGAAAAGAGTAGGATACCTATATCGTGGCTCATATACTTACGTAACTCATAATCTATATTATATATAGGTACCATAAGGCGGGGGAGGCAGAGAGATTCTCTATTTTCTGTCCGAAAAATTTTTTTCGAGGCTCCTTTAAATTTTGCGAGGTTCCTGGTAAAGTTTTAAATGGTTGGAGAATTACTTATAGGTCCTGACTGTTAAACCTAATAAATTATTGGGCTTGTTTTTTCTTTTTAATTTTATGCAGTTGGGTTTTTGTTTTTTATAATTATTTTTCATTTTTCACTTTTTTGCTAGGATTCATTAAGATTATGAAACGAAAAATTTCGCAATCTTATTATTTCCTTGAAGATGTGAATATAATATCTTCTATCTTGAGGATGTGAATATAATATATAATGAAATAAATAACATGGAGTGCGTGCATGGTTTAAAACGAGTTCGGTTCGATTCCAGTCATCCAGTGAGACGAATCTAACGATACCTCAATTATGTAAATCCGTTCAGCTGTTCTGGAGATATAAGGCAATAAAAAATATTACATATATACATTTAAGATATGCACGAAAAACATAACACTCCCTTAACAGTCAGGAAAAAAGGAAGTGGGAATTTATCATTAATTTTTGATCGGGCTCGAGTAATTCATTTTTGACTATTATTTCTTCATATAGTATGCACAATAATAAAATAAAAAGGTGTAGTATTTTAATTTTATTTATTTTAATATATGTATATTTGAAACGTACAGATATATGCTCTCCAATAATATTATAATCTACAGCATTTTAAATTTCTTAAAATGCATTTAAAACATTATGTATGCTTACACTAATCCTACATTAAGTAGTCTACAATTTGAATATTTCCTCTATTAACCAAATAATATATTTATATGCTTACCACTATTGCAGTGTATTTTAGTAAAACTCATATATACATTTTTTTTTACTAGAAATGTTTAGTTATAAATAAATATATTAAATCCATATTTTTAGTGCATAATTTTTTATGAATCCATTAGTTTTGTTATCTGTATTTAACTTATTGACATTTCAGAATTGGCGCCAATAATCTATTGTTCAGATCACTTACGATTTTGCAGTTTGCTTTCATTTACTTTTTGAACGAGGGATATATCTCATCGTTTTGTCAACTATTTAATACAAATTATTAAAATTCTCACGTTTCAGTTTTTATTCCATACTTTAGATCCTTGTTATAAAACTATTCTATTTGTATATTTTTCGAATAGATAGTTACATTTTTGATTTAAATCCTGAATTCCTAACTGCAATCAAAAATGTCACAAGCTATACTAAAATTTACACGCCTAACTGCAAATGCTTTTTCTCCTAAGAAAGGTTCTGATAAAGCAGCTGGATTCGACTTAAAAAGGTAAGTTAGCGATAATACTTAAATAAATGAATTGATAATATTCCATAGCTTAGCCAATTCTTCTACGTACAAAGTGGTTGAAATCCTTTACATGTTCAGAACGCCATAATCAAAGAACAATTAAATAAAACCCTTTACCTTATATTATTGTATTAGGTTATCATAATGTATCATTTGTGCACAAGTTTAAAAAATATAATAACATTTGTCATACAATTTTCCCATATAACAAACCTTTATTATCATACTTATTAACATTTACTTTTAGTGCATATGATTATGTTGTACCTGCTCGTGGAAAGGAAATTATTAAGACAGATTTGCAAATAGAATTACCTTCAGGATGCTATGGCAGGGTTGCTCCAAGATCTGGGTTAGCTGCTAAAAACTACATAGATGTTGGAGGTAACATATTTAAAAACATTATTTCTTTCAGCCTTTGTATCACATATAGCAGGGTACACTTCTGTGTGTTCCTTCTGGAACATAGTGTTAAGACTCTACATTTACCAATTCTTAGATTTTTGAGACACCTTGAGTGGCAAAACTCAATGCCACACCAATTGTTACAATGAGGAAATGAAAATAATTAATTCCCCCCAACTGGGAATTGAACTCACATTTGCAGTGAGATGCTGTGCTACTATGCTACTTAACAATTATAATAGTAATAAGGTTCTGGTTTTGAAAGAAATGAAGAAAGAATGGAATGTAAAATCTGTGTAAATATTAAGATATTAGAACAAGTGAATGAAGTGATATATTTGGGAAGTATGTTTAGTAGAGATGGATGTGGAAAGGTGTATTGCTGCCAGTATCAAGGTTAACGGAGCCTTAGCTTCATTTATGAGACAGTGAACATAAGCGCAGCTGAATATTTAGCTGTACACAATGCAGTGTTGGTACTGGCCAGTGAAACATGTGTATTGCATTTTACAAAATTATATTATCATTTAAAATTATTAATAATCATGCATTTTTTTGACATAAAATAAAAAGTTAATTTATACATTCTTACTTATAACATTCTTTATTAACTTTTTTTTAAATATTTGTACAGCATTTAGTTAAAGAGTAATAGTGTTTTGGAGTTGTGAGTGTAATTCAATATCCTAAAGAAAAGTGAATAGTGTAATATAGTTACTTAACACAAGTTCCCTGTGCTTACTGTGATAAATATAAGGGAAAAAATTACTTATCCAAATCATATTCTTATCTGTTTGTATATCAGTTTGTACATAAAGAGAGACCTAAAAGATTGCCGACTTCCATAAACCATGAATAGAACAGTTGTGTGAACTGACTCTTGTCTTAAAGTTTATTAATACATACTAAAAAAGAGTTAAGCTATGTAGCAATAAAATTATCTAATCTCAAATAGAATAGATGATTGAATGACATCTTTTAACATTTTTTATTTAGCAACAACAATCATTAAATATTTCAGAACTTTTTCTTTTCTTTTTATAATATTAAAAAGTCTTAGGTTTAATTTCTATTCGGGACTGCAAATGTGTAGCACAGTGTCTTGTATTTGGGCACAATGAAGGAAAAAATAAAAAAAAGAATTTATATATTAAAAGATGTAACAGTTATTCTTTATTATACATAAATATTATAATTTTTTAACTTTAAAATTTTTGTATTTATAGCTGGTGTCATAGATGAAGACTACCGTGGAAACATTGGAGTGGTGTTATTCAATCATTCCAGTGAAGATTTTGCAGTTAAAAAAGGTGATAGAATTGCTCAACTAATATGTGAAAGAATTTTCTACCCAGATATAGTTGAAGTTGACAATCTATCAGAAACAAAAAGAGGGGAAGGTGGTTTTGGGTCTACAGGAACAAAATGAAAAACCTGTGTTAATCTAAGTTGTATAATTAAAATAGATCTGTATTAAAATAAACATTATTTAATTCTCTTTAATTTTTTTTTTTAGAATTACAACAAATAGTTTGTTGTATTAAGTACTGTTACCCTCAAAATTATCCAATACACTGGAAAAAATCACTTTTTCTTGAGCTGGTATGCATCCATTGTTGGAACTAACCTCCTTTCTTTTAAGGAAAGGCATAAGGAAACTCTTTATTTTATTGTCTGTATGTACTCCAAAATCTGTTTCAGCTTTTCCAACTTGTTTTTCTATTATTTCAACATTTATTTGTAATTTTGAAACTACTTCACTTAAAGTAATAATTTTCCTTGAGAGTGTTGTTACTTCATTTCTATATCGGCAAATATCGTCAGTTACAGTACTGCTACAATCATTGTTTTTTAATTTTATCATTTGTAAAACACTTGTTAGTTCTTCCAATCTGGTAATCATATTGTCAATAACGTCCTGTACAGTTTGAAATCCATTCGCCAAGTCTATCTTGAAGTATTCTGAATAATCCTTAACTATTTCCTTTAACATATTTAATATTTAGACACCAAAATCTGGATATAAGTATTCCAAACAACTTGCTATCTTATCAAGCACGTCTGTCACAAGTTTTGACAATCCTTGAAAAGAGTTCGGGCACAACTTTATTAATTTTATAAAAAAATCCATTTTGGCAAACAAAAACCAAACATTATACTATTTTGTAAAGACTTCATCTTGTGTAGTATAAATTTTGCAATAAATATAGCCATGACATAATTTATTTTATATTCCATACAAAACTGGCAAATTCGATAGTTACATACGTAGTGCTAATGCTATTTCACTCTAACTTGTTCTTAACAAATGATAAAAAAGGACAGAGAAATCGTAAAACCTGATCTAGACATACTTTCAATATATTTGAATTATTTTATGCGTCAAGAACAGTAATCTAAATAAAGCTTATTACAATTAAATAAGGTATACAATTCAATACCCACACGCATAATTTCATTTGTGAACTTATAATTTTTATTAAAATATAGTATTTTTAAAATTAATTAATATAGTTAATATGAATTGTATTGTTTACTTTTTTAAATATTTTAAGTTAATTGAGTAAATTTAAAATGTGGCAGAATGTTTTGTACTCATTGCCAAAATGGAAAAAAAAAATATGATACAGATAATGGTATTTTATTCCGACAGGCGACCCGCGACATTACTCTGAAAATGTAGTACCTACTCTGTGCTTGGTACAATAATATAATTTTATATTGTATGTTTGATAGTGAATAATCGTATATATGTTTATTTTTATGAATTAAATAACAGATCAGTGTTGATATGCTGCCTTCAACGGGTTATTTTAAAGGCATAAGTTGTCCTTTTTATGATAGTGGCTTATGTGAGCGGCCCTATTGCCATTTTCGTCATGTTAAAAAGGAAGCACAAAATATTTGTTCAGAAGGTATTGAGAGTGGGGAAATTCTTCAAAAATTAGTGTCAGCCGCTGTTCAAAAAGTTTTACAACAAACTGACACTGGTGCAACTTCGCTAACTCAAGGGCCTATTTCTGAAAAAGATAGTTTGTTACCAGGAGTTTCTAAAGTAACGTACAACCCGACACCGATATCAGAGCTTAATAAAATTAATAATACAGATTTTGAAAATATTGATGACATAAACGAACAAAAAAGACGACATATACCAGTGCCATATACACCACGTAAACCAACTAGTTTACCTATTAAGAGGCCTGTTGATACTAATGGTTCAAAATTATTTACTTATACGCCGCCAGTAAAATATACTCCAGGATCAGAGGTTGCTCAAATTGATCCATATTTACCAAAAGGAACAACAGAATCAACTGAAAAGTATTTACCAGGAACTGAAACTTCTATACCAGAGTACACTCCTGATGAAACACAAAACTCAACTAAAGTAAATTACATTCCAACAGATAAAAATGTACATAAAAATAAAGTACTAGAATACAAACCAGTAAAACTCAAACCTCAACTGCCATCATTAAAATACCAGCCAACGCCTAAGTCATTAGTTCCTTGTTTTTCAAGTGATGAGGATGATGAGCCAGATAATAAAAAAAGAAAACTTTCAAATGACCTTAATGGCTTAGATGATTTAGGACCAGAGTTTGACATATTAGATCAAATTCTGGATGAAACGAAGACAGAAAAAGACAATAATGTGGCCCCAATAAGCTCCAAAGAAAGTAATGACAGTACAACAGACAAAAATAAAGGGAAAATTATCACACCTAAAGAAAGTTCCAAAGAAGGAAAAACTAAGAGTTCTTCTAAGTTAGATAAAAATCGATCTGAAAAAAAAGCAGAAAACAAAGCTAAAGAAAAATCTAAGGAAAAATTAGAACATAAAGAAAGAAAAGAAAAACACACAAATTCTGACAAAAAATCCAGTCACAAAAGCTCCAGCAAGGATCAAAGCAAAACAGATAGAAAAAATAAAAGTGAGAAGAGGTCACACTCAAAAGATAAAATTTCTGATAAAAGTTCCAGGCATTCAAGTACTTCATCAAAACATTCAAGACATGATAAAAAAGAAAAACATGAAGTAAAACATAATGACACTAGTCATCACAAAAGTAGTTATAGTCATTCTAAAGATAAAGATAAAAAAGGCAGTCATAAAAAAAGAAGTGAAAAGGAAAAGACAAAGACTGCCATTGATTTTGATGACAACCATTGTTATGAAGAAGAGTTAAATGATATATCAGAATCAGATGAGGAAACAATTGCTGAAGAATGTAAAAGAATTTTTGAAGAATATGTACCCGAAGTAAAATCACAACCAAAACATGAAATTGACAAATCAGAAAATGAGCTAGATAATGAAGAATTTATAGTAACAAGTAAAAAAAGGATATCGAGAACAGTTGACAAGAACATAAAAATTATACCCAAAGCTCCTATAAAACCAGATTTCAAAGTTAATGCAGCTCAAGCTATGGCAGAGAGATTAGCTAAAGTTAGAGAATTTCATGCATCTAAAAATTCTGAAATTTCTGTTACTACTAATCAAAAACTTGAAAATAACAAAATGGTCTTCAGTACACCTCCCACTAATGTCACTTCAAAAGTTCGTATTGCCCATGTACCATATGCATCAACACTATTGTCAGCAAAAAAAATTATTCTTCCCAAAAATGTTGCTTCGGAGCCCGATCCATCCACTAGTAGTACCATTATACAAACTGTCAAAAAAGGTGTTCAGAGGGTAGCACATATTCCTAATGAAAAATTCATTGATAGACCAGGAGTCTTAGAGCCACTGGGATCCAAAATTCCTGCAAATATAAGATCAACTTATTTAAATATGATGATTGATCACTGTTTAAATATTTATCTCTCCCCTACTGATGCTTATGCTCGAGCCCAAAATGAAGAATTAACAACCAGTAAAAAATGTTCTACCGTACAAATCTATAAAAATTCTGCTGTTTTAACTATAAGTCGATTAAAAAAAGAACTTAGGGATTGTAATGGTATTAAAAAATCTGGTGATGAATGTATAAGTTTGCAGAAAAATCCACAGTGTGCAGTAAATAAATCAGGTTCTGCTGGTTCATGGAGTATAGAAAATAAGAATAAAAGGAATTTTGAAGATGTGAAGCAATTTACTGGTTCAAAATTATATAATAATATTAAAAAATGGATATTAACAGAAGAGCAACTTAAAGAAAATGGTTTCCCCATGTCACATAGTAGTGGGGAAAAAGGAAGAGCCATAATATATGGCCAAAATAAGAAGAATCCTCCAAAAGGTTTTATAAGAAATTGTTGTAGGTGCAAAAAAGACTATACAGTAGACAAGAAAGGTTTTGCAGCTATTAAAGAAGAATGTATATACCATCCTAATAACAAATATAGAGTACGAGGTGAAGTTCGTTATCAATGTTGTAGTCAAGACGGCACATCTGACGGTTGTTGTATAGCTTCAAGTCATGTATATGAATATGTAGATTTTGAAAATTTAAAAGGATATGTAAAAACATTACCCCCTGAGAGTGTTATGGAAGACTATGGTGTATATGCATTGGATTGTGAAATGTGTTATACAACCCATGGCTTAGACTTAACCAGGGTCACAGTGATTAATGCTTCATGTAAAGTAGTGTATGAAACTCTTATCAAGCCATTACATCCAATTATTGATTACAACACAAGATACTCAGGTATTACTGAAGAGCAAATGTCTCAAGTGAAAACTACACTACTGGAAGTGCAGGCAACACTGCTTGCAATGTTTAATAGCAAAACTATATTAATAGGACATAGTCTAGAATCTGATTTTAAGGCATTAAAACTTATTCATGACACCGTTGTGGATACAAGTGTTCTGTTTCCTCATAAAATGGGTCCACCTTATAAGAGAGCTCTTAGAAATCTATCATCCGAATATCTAAAGAAAATTATTCAAAATTCTGTTGACGGACATGATAGTGCTGAAGATGCAACCGTTTGTATGGAATTAATACTTTTTAAAGTTAGAGAAGATTTAAAAATGAGGTGATGGTAATTTACATGTCATGATTTTGGAAATGTGTTGTTATTAATAACATTTGTCATGAATGATTTATAAACTGGAATAAATAGCATATTTAAACAATAATTCCACATAAAAATTTGTGCCTAGAGTTGATATATCATACTTGCCTATAGTTACTGTAATGTATTGTATAAATTTTTCTACAAAGGTAGTGAAAACATTTGCACACATAAAATTGACTCTAAAATGTAAACGGTAAAAAAAACTTTTGTTACCTTATTTCTAATTAATATTTACATATAAGTTAAAATATTAATAAGGAACTTTATTTATTTTATAGCAATAAATTGTTACAATAATTCTTTTGAAGAAATGTGTAAACTTCTTTGCATAAAATATTTTATAATATTTCATTTTATTTCCAGTCCAATATAATTTCTATATTTATAATTTTAATATATTTGTTTCAATAAATATCAATATTTTTTTGCATATAGATCAGTTCTTAGTGGAGTGTTTGATACATTTGTTATCAAAGTTAATAGTGATAGTTTTAATTAAAACACAAATTTGAAACCAAAAATAATATTTACTAGAAGACAAACATTGTACACACACCTACATAAATGTTGAAACTTCAGACCATATAATTTTCTCTTCATTAGAAGGCAAGATAATTGTTTCAACAGTTTTAGAAATCTTTCATTGGGACAATTTATGCCTTGAAAATATTTTCAATGTAGTGGAGATAATTAAAATACATTTAAAAAGGAATAAACATGTAAGTAATGCATACCTTTAATGATCATTGCTGAAAGTTAAATAAATTGTTTTTTTTTATTCAAAAAAATTTATTATATCCAGTTACAGTTACATATTAACATTACAAAAAAAAATCTTTAACAATTAATGTTACAAAACAAATAAACACTAGCAATGTATGTGGATATTTACTCACATTCTAAATTATTTTAATTTATTGGAAAACAACAAAAAATTGTAGACTTGTTGCATTAGAATAACACAACAATTTAAAAAATTACTTGAATATGAGTCAAAAAGAACCAAATATAAAAATGGCATTATGTTAAATATTTTGTGAAATTACTACTTATCTATTGTTAATTGTATGTAATGAAATATTTCTAAGTTGTCCAAATATTAAATAATGGTTAGTACTTATAATCTTAGGAGTCTACCATAAATGATTTAGAAATTGCATTTAATTGTTTTTTTTTCTTATAATTATTTTTTCATTCTCTTTATGATTTCTATTTAGTATTATTTAAATTTGATATAAGTTATGTAACAACACTTGTGAAGCGAGTGTTAGTAACTGCGACACAGTTTGATACTACTGCAGTTTTTGTAATATACTAAAATTTGGAAATAAATATTATTATAATAATATTGTATAAACATACATTGGTTGCCAGAATCTAAGGTACATATATTATATGATTAAATAATTACAATTATAATTTACACACATGTCCCAATGAGTGTATCAAGGTGTTCACCAAATACCATCAAAGATTTCTCAAACAACATATTGTTTGGTTTTTTTTGCCTGCTAATCAATAAATGACTGTTCTACACATGCTTTGACTCTTTTTTCATACTCTCGACGATTCTCCTTATAAAGCTGTGCAGCCATTGAATTTGCTGGTGAATTTGGGTTAGGGTCACTTAATAATGACTGAAAATAGAAAAAAAAAGTATAATAAAAAAGCACAGCATTTGCAGATAATATTTGCATTGATGTTTGAAATTACCTGTATTGAAGTTAAAATTGCTGAAACGTCATATGTAGGGCTCCATCTATTTTGTAAAATGTCTAAACAAATGCCACCATCTGCATATACATTAGGATGAAACATTTTAGAAACAAATCTGACTGTTGGTGGTTTGTTAGGGTATTCTTCTGTAAATTCAATCGTTAATTTGAAGGTACCATCTTCAAATGGAGTATCATGAGGTCCAAATATCACAGCATTCCAGATCATGATATTGTTGTCAGTGGGTGCTCCTGATACACCAGTAGGTGGATCCTCTTGTAAGCTTTAAAAAGAGTTAGAATATTTGATTCAGTATCATTGGAAAAACATAAGCCTACATTTTTTGTAAAATGTTCTATTTATAGATATTTAAGTCTAATTCGAATACAAAGTAAAGATTTCAGAGCTTGAGGGCCTATATTCAATTCGATGAATATCCGTATGTGACTTAAAATAATGTTTTGTTGTTCTTGAAAATTATGTAGAACAAAATAGAAATCGATGAAGGTGACGGTGATGTAATTTGATGAATCATGAGCAATAAATAATATATCAAAAAGCATTCCAAAATTTGCGAATTAACTATGTGGGCCAATTTAACAAACCGTTTGAAATCTCTCATCAGACGTCTTCTGGCAGGAGTTGACATTTTGTTTTAGACACTCGGTTCACTGTACGCACAATTGGTTATACTGGACAATGGGGTGGCTCTCATGAACTCGTATTCTCTTATTATTTTGTCATGTGAGATTAGCCAGCGTTTGATTCTTTGTTTGCAAAATAAGACGTCGTCACCACCAATGAAAGGGTTGTCAGGATGACCATGAAATTAGCAAAAAAACCACTGAGATCACTTCGATGCAAAGATGTCAATTAAAAATTGTGTCATTTGTTTCTTAAGGTTGGCAGTAACTATTTTTGAGTTAGATATATATTGTCGATGGTTACATAAAAAAAAATTGATACCGTATTTTTACATTTAATAAAAAAGAGATTTTTATGATATATTTTCTATGTTCTAGTTGAACAATGTTTAAAATGATTAGTACTTATACATAATTTAGTATTTAAATAATATATTTAAAAATAATGATATAATGTAATAAGTAAGTTAAGGGTCTAACTCTAACAGATTAAGTAAATGAGGTCTAAATTGGATTTTGTTAATTCTGTTTTACATAGTTTATATTATTTCTGTATTTAAAAGCGTAGTATATATTATGTAGCGAAATCTTGCCGTAATTCATTGAGGATGCAGTCAATGAGGATGCTATGGAGGTCACAGTTCGTAATGCAATTAAAAGTTTATTTTCTCGATATATATTGATGATATCTGATGATATCTGTATGAATCCATAAGCTTAGTATACCATGCTAACCTCAGAACCTAGTGTTAAGTCATTATATGCTATTACATATGCTAGAGACTGTCGGACTGACAAATGACAACTATATGTTCATTATATTTGTTGTCATTTGTCAATTTTTATTGTATTGTATCAAAACCAAAAATTGTATTGAGATATATTTTTATTCGCACGCCAGGAACGCCATAGTAAAAGGACTGACCTGAAAGATATATTTTCCCTTTTTTTGCTTTAAAACAACTATGAATGAACAACAATCAAAGAAAATTTTCTTCAATAAATCAACAGTAAGGACTTTCTCTTTAAGTTTATCATTAACTAAAAAATATATTTTATTTTTAATATATATTTTTACTTGTAGTTACTCAGTCTTAAAGCAGAATTATTGAAGAAACAAGAAGAAGTCCAAGAGAAAAAGCATCTGCCCCAACATAATATACTTAATTTTAAACCACTGCAGCAATCAGCTGATAAGAAAAATAAGACTGAACATCAAGCCAAGAGAACTTTAAAAGATAATTTAAAAGTAATTGATACAGAAGAATTCGAAGCTTGCAGAAAATCAAAGTATGTAATCATATTATGAACATTAAATTGTATTAAATACTAGGTTCTGCATGCAACTTCTCTCCCATGGTCACAATTTTTTAAATATGTCTTGTTTTGTAATTTTAGGTTAGCTTTAGAAAGAAAAGCCGAATTATATGAACATTTGTCAGATGGAGCAGGGAATTCTCAGCTGGCTGGCCATTTCCTTGTTGATTTTAAAGGAAAAAAGACAGAAACCTCTAAAATAGAATCTGTGCCCTCTGATAACAATGAAGTGCTACCATTCTGTGAAGATGATAGTGAATGGTAATTATTGTAAAAAACTAACAGTATTAGCAAATGTAACAGGCTGTAATTTAACACTTTTTTCATGCATTCTCCTATTGTGTTGTTTTATGTATTTTTGACTGTACCTTCCTGTATTCTTTGACATTGGTAAAGTGATAAAGGCTCAAAATGCATATTGGGAATGCCATAATCAAGAACAAACTTCAAAGCGGAATAAATTTCAATTTCTCCCAAGTTTTTAGGATTACATACTCAAAGGATAAAATGTAACTCTATTACTAAGACTCCACTGTATGTCATTAACCATGAAAGTTAGACAGTTGAAATTTTTACAGATTATCGAATCCACTGTTCAAGACACTGTGTTCTCCACAAGACCAAATTCTGTCCTAATTTGAAATAGAGATATTGCATGTTAATAGATAGAACACTATCAATGAAAATAATTCATTCCCTCAAGTTAAGATTGAACCTACAACTATTACATTTATAACCAGGCATTCTCACTGTACCAAAATATACTGCATAAGTACAATATAATTTTGTATATTGATAATGATATTGTATGTTTCTGTTTTCAGGATTGAATTCACAGATTTCTTAGGTAGAACTAGAAAATGTCTTAAATGTGATTTGGAGTATTATAAGAAGAGAGATGAAGAACTTAAGAATGTTATGATCAATAAGTCTAAAGAACAAGAGCCTGCTAACATAGTAAGTATATTCAAAGACTTTATGTTTAGCAGATCAGGTAGAGAAAATCTAGTATTAAAATACTTCATTCCCGAATTTTAGCCCATTTTGCGAGATATTAGTGGAATTGAATCCTCACACTCTGCGCCACAATGTCTTCAATATACGATAACTCATATAATACAAAACTTTTTTAGTATATTTTTTTTACATATTTTTGTCTGTGTTAAATAAGCAATTTCAGTTGCAAACAGTTGGATATTTTGTATAGTCACAGTAATATCTGTTTTAACAGTGACTTTATATATACTTGAATGTTGACAACTGAAAAAAAAAATACAAATATTTGCATCAGTGCAAGTGTATGTTCCAAATAAAAAAAGTTTTTACAGTAGGTGGTTAAAATTTTCTTAAAAGTATTAATGTATATTCTTTAAAAAGTACTGTTTCTGAAATTTATCATAGCACCACTAGCATGTAAATTACATGAAAAATAAAAAAAAAATGCAATTAAAATGCCCTGCACTGATGCTTGCGATGTTTATTCGTTTTCAAATACTTAATATAGTTATTATATTGTGCAGATATTGCCTGAAGATACTTAAAAAATATCATAAAAAAATCTACTTATCTGTATTAATTAATTTTTTTGTCATGATTTTAGGAGTCCAAAATAGAAGAAACGGAAAAACCGATGTTAGTGCAAAAGACTAATGACTATTTACAGTCGCTACGCGAAAAATGGGAAGAGAAAGAAAAAGAATTGTTGGGAAAAGATAAGGACATACATTATCAAGATTTACTTTTTGATGGTATGTCATATAGTATAGTAAAAATATTTGTTCGTCAGTAACTTGCTCGTTATTGTTTTGTAATATATAATATCTAGCTTTACTTTACACTTTATTCCTAGAAATTTTGCATTATTACTTTTGTTCACACAAATATCGTGTTTTATTACTTAGATATTTTATGTGATCCCAATCAGAGAGAATGGAATCACCAAATAAGGACTTTCTAAAAAGGAAGAAGTATTACAAAAATACCATTTGAATGGAGTGTTCGAGGAGAACCTAGTGTCTAACATTCATTAGGTGTCCCTGGTCTACCCTGTTGTACGCAGTGCGGCTTGAAGCGTAAAGCTATAAAAATACAATAATACTTTTATTCACAGAGGCAAGAATCCATGGCGTGGGGTATTATTCCTTCAGTACAGACGAAACTGAGCGTCGTAAGCAAATGGAGGACCTCGTAAAGACACGACAAGAGACTTTAAATGCACAGAAACAAGCCGAGGAGATAAGGAAGAAACGGGATGATCTAATAGCGGCCAGAGTAGCGGCAGCACGTGCCAGACAAAGGGCGAGAGCTGGGTTACCACCTGAGGATCCTGAAGGTATTCTATGGAATATAGTAAGAGGAGGAGGCCAGTCATGGCGCAGGGGCATAAACTGTAACTGGTTGTGGGTTCAAACCCCACTGGAAGAGATAAAATATTTATTTAAATTTATATTTCCATTTTTTCGCTCTTGTGTCAAGAACAGGCGGCGTTGAGTTCACTCAACACGATATACCTCTAGAATTCGCCGGAAAGTAGGAACACAGTGTTTTAACACTTGGCTCCCTCTGCCTACCTTGTTGTGTGCAGGATACAGCGTGAAGCTAAAATGTTTCATAATGTATTGAATTATTTTCTCTTTCATATTACCGTTTCCTCATTCTGGTAACAGAAAAAAGTGCTCAGTGGAGAGTGGGGAACACTAGGTTCGTTCTACCTGCGTGCTAGATGCAGGATAGACTGACTTTTCTTTCAGCTTTTATTGAGTACACATAGTAGGCAAAGCTTTTTATGTTATAAAAATGCTTAAAATATATTTTTAGTAAAGCAGGATTTGTACCCGTCCGTTTGCAGCGTAACACAGCGTAAGCTTACATATTCTAGAAGACGGTTACAGCTGTAAGCTCTTATTGCTCTTAATGTATCGAACCAAGCCTTGTTTATACTTTTCTGTCTACCAATGTTTTTATAAAGAACTTTGCTTCTCTTCTTGTCTAGCAACATTTTTCTTATAATTATTATTACGTAGCCGAACTCAAAATCGCGTCTCTGGAAAATTATGCAATTCGAGGTCAAAATGCTTATACGATTTATAAAATATATTTCTGTTGTTGATTTGGAAATTATTCCAAGTGAAGAAAAAGTATTGACTTAAAACCCACAACAAACTTAAACACCTTTTTTTTAATAAAAGCTTGAAATTTATTTTCAGAAAAGAAAAAAGATTTCACCACGTGTCTGTTGCAATTTCTAAATCAACAGAAAAATGAAGCAGATAAGAAAGCAAAAGAAGAAGAGAAGAGGATACGAGAGGAGAACGAGAAAGAGCGACAGAAATTACGTGATGCTTATATCCGTGACTGGGATATTGGCAAAGATGGCGTCGAAGGTAAAGTCGGACAGTTCAGAGAAATGTCCCAAGAAGAATATGTTGAACAGCAAAGATCTAAAAGAATTGATGAATTTGCACCATTAAAAACAAACTTAGATAATGACAAGTCTAAATACAATTTTGACTCACATGGCAAGAAGGTTGAATTAAACGAAAAACGAAATGAAACTAAAACATGGTCGAATGTGAGGCCAGTGAGGACACTGTTACCTCCGTCTATAGGAGAAATTAGTGTTGAAGAAGAGAAAGGTTTGTATTTTTCCACGAAAAAGACAGAAAATGTTGTCAAATATAAGAATTTTGTTAAAGCACAAGAAGGCACACCTATTGCAAATGAGTTAAGTGATGATGAAAACGAAAAAACAGTTGTACCAGAGAAAAGAAAACTTGTAAAGGAATATACAGAAATAGCACCACCACCAACTTATGACTACTATGGACCCACCCCCAAACACAGAAGACCAGAGAAACCATTTACTTCAGACATGAGGGATGCCATGGCTCAGGGGTCTAAAAGTTTAGAACCCAAGGAAAGTAATAGAAAATTACCACAACATTATGATTTCACTTTCGATTGACGATAATACAAGATGTATAACTAAAGTAAAATCTTAAACTTTACAAAAATAAGTATCTAATATTTGTAAATACTGTACTAAAAATACTGTACTGTAAAAAAAGTGCGAAAAATAAATAAAACGACGTATAATTATTTATTTGTTTTATTTCCATACAGAATATGTGAAAATTTAAAACAAGCTAATATCACGTGAATATCACAATTCTACTTGCGCTTACCTAAATTAACAGAGATCATTTTTATGTAAAAGCATTAAATTTTTATATAAGATAAGAAAGTACGATGAGAATAGAAAAAGGAATAATGTTATAGGATAAAACGTGGTTTTTATATGTTACACTATTATTTTTAAGTTCTGGCTTAGGTGTAGGGACTTCTGTCATTGTTTCTATTGTAGTGTCTATTGTTTCCGCACTTGTCGTTATTGTTGTTATTTTGTCGCTGACTGGTCTAGGACTAGCGTTTTGTTGTAAAGCTTCAGCTGTAGGTAGTTCTTCACTGGGTTTTACAGGTTTACTCAGTTTGTCCGTCTTTAATACTTCCAAGCCTTTCCGTATATCGTCTGATGGTGAAATAATATCTCTCCTCGGGATCATGTCCATTTTTTTTGTGGTTTCATCTTCTACTTCATCTCCTGTAGACGCGACTTCTGTAGAAGACAGGTTTTCATCGGTTTCCTCCAGAGCCGGTTGGTCGCCTAACATGATTTCTGTTATATCATCGGAAGTGACGTTACTAGGGACATTAAGTTCGCCATTTTCAATCGCCGATACATTAGTAATTATAATTGTGTTTTGGTCATTCGACGGTAAAAATTTGCTTGGTTTGATTTGTGTTCTTTTCTTAATACGTGAAGTTTGTGTTTTTGATACGAGCTTGTTAAGAATCGCGAAAGCTTCTTCTTCTCGTTCCATGTTAGGACCATTGCACAAATCACCCCGACACGGACAGGTCATCTTCCAGGTCCTAGTTGAATTGCAGAACAGTGGGTAGCACTCGTCCTGGTAAATTTTCACACAAAGTCTCGATTCGATATATGCTAGAATAGGAAGTTAAAAGTTAATAATGATTTAAGTAAAATATGTTTACAATGATGGGAAATGTAATTTAATTCCTTAATATATTGAATAACATTTTTAAAGTGTTAATCCACACTTAAGAAAGAAAAATACTTTTTAGACACTATATAAGGTAAAAAACTCTCGCTACGTTCTAGGTAATTTGAATGTTTCAAATAAAAATATTGATTAATATTGTAAAGAAATACGTTTTCATTAAGACATCTTTGAATACGAGTCTACGTTTAGGTCAAACTAAGTGGATGATGTTGGTTAGTGGGTCACATCGGGGCCCTCTACGTCAGCGGATATACTAATTTATGGCGGTTACGTATGCGTATTCTTAGAATGGAAAAAAATGTGTTTTGTGATTTGATCATCGTCATCAATCATTTATATTATACATCACTGATGAAAGGAATAATGAAGGTGCAGTTTTATTTTAAAAAATAAATATTTAAATTATTTCATTTTCTCTCCGCCTTTGTGATTAACTTCTTTCGGCGTACCCTGCTATGAGGGGTCATGGAGACGTCATTGGCTGGCCCTTAGCTGTAAACAAGATAGGGACCACGACTATTTTCAGGAGGACACGGTCACACCTGGTCCCCCTATTCCTACTCCCATGGATAAACTATTAGGCTGAAAAAAAGTAACATAAAAAGATATTACGTGGTGCAGTAGCGATAATCGCACAATGTGGTAGTTCGGGCTCGCAGGTGGTGACGTGGTTGCCGGCGGCGTCGCAGGGGGGAGCGCGTCTGCTGCGGTGCACTTGTTCAGCTAGCGGTCCGCACCAATAGCAGCTGCGGGTCTTCTCTGTTACGACGGCATCTAAAAAACAATAAACTTGCCTTGTTACCTGTTTAGTATGGCTTGTGGGAATTATTTGTATTTTCTAAGTATAAATATATCGATCGTCTTTATATAAATGGACTTGGATGTCAAAAGAAAAGTTTGAAAGTATGAAGAAAATCTTGGTCTTAAAAAATAAATAAAACTACAAAATATAAGTGTATAGTAGGTATATACTAGGTATATATTTAAAATTTATTTTTAACAGCAAGATAAACAGTCTGCAATTTTTTTATACTTTATTAATGAATTATTACCAATAAGGCCCTGGGAATAAAGGAAATACCGAATTCTGGAGGTAGATTTTTGAAATATTTCATACATATTTCATGAGATTAATTATCTTTTTTGATGTACGGGACCCTAAAAATAAAATAAAAAAAAAATAACATTTCAATTAATTACTAACTTTAATTAAAGATAAGCATTGATACGTTTGCATGTTATATGGCCTAAACAAATATTAATTTAGGCGTGAAGGACCTTATATACAACTGTTAATTAAATGTTAATCTATACTCGATTGATGAGTTTAAAATATAGACAGTCTTATGAGTAAATACTATATTAAAGTTAGCACGCTGTATCCCGCATATAGTGTCAATGCACCGTTCTCTAGACCCCGGTGAGTTTTTGAGATATTTCTATTGAGCAGCGGAATTTAACACGTCGCTTAGTGCTGTGCTTGTGCTTGGTGCTGTTAACATAGCGAAGAAATGAAAATACTTCTTTTCATTCAAGCTAACATTCCTGACTATATAATTCTAATTAGATTTTGTACATGTATTTTATCTCCTTTATTTTATAAATAAATTTTATCTGACTAATTTATCCGACTAATTTATAATTTTTACGTCCGTAGCTGTAGCGGTGGTACTATACGAATTGAAGAAATGATATTAGTTTTCATGTATGTTAAAATTATATTAAAAAAACACAATATCTGTTTAGGGAAAGTTAATTATAAACTGAAAAACGAATCTTTTAATAGTCAACATTAAGTCGGCTAAAAGTTACTCTCAAAAGTGGGTTAATGTGAGTGCAGTTTGTAAAGAGACAGTTTTCAGAATTTTAGTAAGAAAACAATGTATGGCTCCACTTTTTAAAAAAATCTGTAGAAATATTTTTTAAGAATACCTAGAACCCTTTCCACAATTTCTGTCACATTTTCTAGATATTGTGTGTTGAGTGTGGGAATTTAAAAAAAAAGACTGTAACGAAAAGAGGGATATGACAAAATGAGGAATTAGGTTTTAAAAAAACCTGTAATTTGGATATTTTACCATTAAAAAGGGAAATAAGCCACTTATTTATAATTGAAAGCTCAAGTCCACAGTAAATGTTGAAATATTAATCATCTAAGCGATTACCATTTGTCAATCAAGAGGTATTATGACATCGTATTAGTTTTTAGCCATATACGAAATTAATATTTGTGTTTGTGTTCACGTTTCATAGCAAACGCTATGAATAATTAATATGGATAGAGCCATTTTATTATTAGACTCTTTTTGGGCTTCAGAATTTTTAAATTCTTGATACAGCTATTTAAGGCAAACATATGAGGTCAGGACGCGGGGACACAAGCGTGTGACTGTTAACGCTATAAGTTCAATTTCCACTCGAAGAAATTAAATATATTTTCATATTTTCATTGCGTGACGTGGCAGCGTGGCAAAGCGCGGCATCGATTGAGAACAGAGTGTCTTGACACTAGGTTTGCAGGTTCCCTGTGCCTACCTCTGCTATGTGCAAGATACATCACAAAGCAAACATTTATATACTTATTACTTTTGTTATTAATAAGCGACTAAAATTAATATTAATAGAAAAACAAAGAAATAAAATAACGAGTTAATAAAAAAAAATATCATGAAAAACAATAGTAGTATAAAAATATAGTGAAAGCTTAACCGTTAAACATATTGATAATATATCAAATGATTATCATAAACCATGATGTACTTAAGTAACAAACAACGGTCGATACAACTAGGACAGGGTTCCCTGAGGGTCCCGCGTCAGTTGGTGATCATTTATTCAGTTTTGCGGAAAGACAGCGTTGATTACTCTCTGCAGTGCCACCGTAAATATTGTGCTACGAAAAATATAGTTCTACACGTTCCGTGTCATTTCTAGGAATAATAAACGCTTTTAGAGTTCCGTTTGGTTTCTATTAAATTTATTAATTCTTTTATATAAGAACCCTTATTAAGTATACGTCCGGAATGTTCATTTGTAGTGTTACTTCTGTTTAGGGTTCCGTAAGTCAAAAGGAAAAGTTATAGAATCATTTTGTTGTTCGTTTGTCCGTCTGTTAAGAGTATTTTTCTCAAGATTGCGTAGAGCTAAAATTATAATAATATCTAATATTCAGGTCTATGGTCCCTTGAAATACCGAAAAATGAAGCCTCTAAGTCAACGCAATCAAAAGATACGAGTAAATGCATCGATTTGTATGAAATGTATATATGTATATGTATTTTGTATGAAATTCACCGCGTAATCAAGTCCTACTAGGTCAATTCCCGTGGAAATACAGTTAAAAAATTTGGCACAAAGTGTGAATTTACAAAAGAAATAAAGGAAAATATAGTAAGAGTAAAAAATTTAAAAATATTTAGTTGAAAAAAATCATTACAAACTTATATTTGTCGTTCGTTTCATACAAAATGAGTGCATTTACCCACAAATTTTAGTTTGTAAGCTTTTAAAAGTTGTACTTCCCGTTGACCTAGAATCTTGAAATTGGTACGGACGCCTCGGTAGGCGAATTTGACTCGTACCTAACCTTTTAATAGTTATACTATTATTCTCAGAGTTTAAGATTTATAAGTGATTTCATTTCAATCATAAAATATAATTTTATATATTTAATGAATTAATAAACATTAGCAACCCTTTTATTATACGGAACACATGTACCATCGTAGAGCTCCACTCGCATAACCCGTTTTATTTTCTTTGTGGAGTTACATATATTGCGGTCGCCACACGTAGGACTATAAATTTTTGTTGCTTTATAGCCTTTATGTTGAATAAAATATGAACTAAAAGTGCAGGACCGTAGGTGTGCTATGTTCCAGATATGCATTTTGTCGTTTCCAGTTATTCACTGGGCATACAAAGGAAAATTGAAATATCTGCTCGTGTTTGCTTTTAATATATCCCAAAAAATTGGACGATGAATAAATATATTCTGAAAGTAATTATAGTTTTTTTTAATTTTAAATGTTATTCTTTTGATATATTATCTTTATTTAAGATATCTTGTGTAACTACACGTATAGATTAAAATATTAAGATGTAATTTACAACAACTATTTATATTATATATTTCGTAGGTATATTCAGTATATTCGCCCTGGTGTCGTGTCGAGGCAAATACAGAGAGGAGGAGAGGAGACTACAGTAGAGCGTGAATCCGAAAACAAAATGATATAATAAATGAATGATGTGTAATTCGAGTTTAATGAAGAAGCACAAATCCATTTGAAGGGAGCCTGTGCAAGCTCTCGACACGAAAGTAGGCGCAAGTTGTGAATGTTTTATAGCGGCGCGGGCCGGGTCGAGAGAAATTTAGCACTTGGAGAATAAATTGAACAAGCTTTCCCACAGCGCCTTCCTGGCGGCTCGCTTTGTGAACTTGCCGTGACCTGAAACACGAGTGCCGACGCCTGGCTGCGTACTCCTTATGTATACATGAACATATGTACGGGTGAATATATTACGTTACTTATGTATATTACTGATTTTTAAATAAAGTTTAGTAAAAGGAAATATTTGTGAAATTTAAAATATGTAATAAAATACTTTTTAGAAAATGTAATATATATGTTTTTCTTTCCTAAGTATGGAATAACAGTTTACATATGTAAGAAAAAAAAAATCGACAATAACATGTTGAATTTATACATAGATAGTATATCGTAACAGTGAAAGAAAAAATAAAGTAAATTATTTCCTATTCTATTTTCATTTGTAGCACGCCATTTCTATTATTCAAAGGCTAAACAATGTATTAAAAATTCAGTACTGAGCAAATAATTAATATAATGCATGTACCTTATGACATGAAGCTACCGCTGTTTTTAAATATACTTATTATTGTCACAAGTGGCTGTAAAAAAACTACCAATACTAAATATAATTAATATTTATTGACGTTTATATTTCCATTTCTTCGCCTTGGTGTCTAGGTAAAGCGCGGCGTTGAGATCTGCACGCAGTGCCTCCAGAATTCGGCGCAGAAAGTGGGGAACGGAGTGTCCTAACACAAGGTTCCCTCTGCCTACCCTGCTGTGTGCGGGATACAGCGTGAAGCTGTTTTTTTTTATTAATATTAAATGTATCTAAATATTAGTAAAATATTACTAAGATAATTTTGTAGTAAGAACTGGACTGAACAGTAGTAAGTATATTTCAGAAAGTTGTAGTATACTTTAGACGTAAGTGTAAATTCTGACTTCAGTTCATTTTCATGCAATAAATACTTCGCCCGCTTAAGCTTTTTGTTATATAATAGAAAATCTTTACTTCAATTGTATATTCTATTTATATGCTATTCCAATGTATAAGCTATATTACTTTAAAGTTTCATCTCAATCCGTTAAGTAGCTTTGCGTGAAAGTGGAACAAACATCAATTCTCACAAAGTTTGAAATTTCACATTTATAATATTAGTAAGATATTTTTTTTATTTGAGGAAAAGAGAAGGAGGAGAGAGGAGGTTCTTTTTTTAGTGCGAATATTTTTATAATCCAGCACAAATTTGTATATAGCTTTCTATTGTAGAAAAAAAGCTTTTAATTGTTACATATTGAAGAGAATACATTGCTTATAATTTTTTTTCACTTATTTTATTCAACAAGTACAATTTTAAAGTATATAGTATACATTTTAAAAGCAATGAGAAAAAGCACGTGTCCTGAAGGTCTGGGAAATTATTGAATAAAATATTATCGACGACGCGAGCGATTGTTTCTTTGTATTAAGAATATTTTTTTAAGTAACAAAGACGGCCGTTTTTGTTACTACTAAAAAATATTGACGACACTTTAAATTTTAGTATATAAAATAAACTATTTAAAAGAGGGGATTTTTTCCAAACCTACTAAAATAATTTACACAAAAAGATGTTAAGTGACTTTGTAATCGATTTTTAGATTTGAGTTAAGGTAAACGTACTTACTAAAAAAATTGTATCTATATGTAAAATTTTATACTAGAAGATAATTATTCATTTCCATAGCGATATACGTATAGATAGAAGATAAAAGTAATGGTGGCTTTCCATTAAATGACAATATGTGTCATATAATTCATTTTATTCAATTCATGACCTTAAACGGTTTTTTCTTATAAAATGATTCGGTTAATGTATTATTATATATATTTTATTATCTTTATTTATTGCCCTCATACATTTTCCGTTTTTTTATAATATACATAAAAAATGAGTTTTCCGAATTCCAGAGGCATTGCGTGTTGAATTGCGATACTCAACACCGTGCTTTACTTCGACACCAGAGCGAAAAAATAAAATATGGATTTTAAATAAATATCCTCGAGTGGGAATCGAACTCATACCACAACATGACTTTATAATAGACATAGAAAACTTAAAGTTAAGACAATTCTTAATCTGTAGGACATTCAAATGTATGAATCGATATAAAATTCTCTTTTTATTAAAAAAAATACATTCACAATTATGAAAATATTCTTATAAAAATGCGTAAAAATAATATTTTCTTTTAAGAATTATTATTTGATAAACTACGTAGAGATTCTTCAAATAGCTTTTGTCAATACCGGAACATACGTCCTATTGGGCGAGTTCCAGGAAGTACTTGGAACGGTAAGAGTTTTCTCCGGCAAAATGTTCGTAAATTGGTGTGTTCCTTTAAATTATTTAGACGTCTGCAAAAGCGATGTGTCCCAGTTACGCCAGTTTATGTAAACGAATGTCAGTTAACATTGACTAATGTTGTTTCCTAACAATATGTTATTATTTTATGAGCTCATGTGGTACTTAATGTTGTTTTAGAATTTTATTTCACATTCTCATTTGATACTTTTCCACTTCATCCAGTACTTTGTTGATTCGGGATAGGACCAAGACCATGATTCACGGGTTTTCTTAATGATATTTATTTAGTATGTAGGCAACGTAGCAAAAGTTTGACTTCTGTCAGCTAACTAGTATACATATACAATTATATTAAGATTTAAATATTGCTTGCTTATTATTATATAGTTTATACGTTTGCGAGGGTCTCAACAAGACACATAGTTTTTACTTTATCCCACACATAGAGGAAAATCTTTGCACCTAGTGTTAAGAAACTCCGTTCCTCATTTTCTGTCGTATTTTGAAAGCGTTGAGTTGAATTGCGGAACTCAACGACGCGTTTTGCCTCGATACCAGAGTGAAGAATTGAAAATATTAAATATTTAATTTCCTCGAACGGGGATTGAACTCACAACTGGCAGAAAATATATAATATAAATATATTTATTTCGGTTTAATATTAAAAAATGGTTGCGCAAATAAAACATAAACGCTTCAAAACATTTTAGTATTTTTACTTATTGGATAGCAACTCACCACTTAGCATAATGAAAGCCAGACCGCTCAGTAGAAGCAATCTCGACGATGGACCACAAAACTTCGTTCCCGCCATCTGATACCAAAGTGTTATTATGAAATTAATGTTTCCATCTAACAAAAAGCGAAATAGAATTTAAAAAATAAGAAAATATTTTCGTTTTTATATTAAAAATTCACAAAAGCCAAATCGTTTTAATTAATTTAAGTTATAAATATTAATAGATTTTTTTTTGTCAATTTTTAAAATTAATTTTAAATTATTAAATTTAGTACCTTATTTTTTTTTATATACTGTCAGTCGTGAGTAGGACAATGGGTCACCGCACGCGTGGCTACGCGCGGACTGCGCGCTGTAGCTTGTAGAGGTGACGTAGTGTGTGACGTATATGTCATTGTATATACGTTACATTAATACGAACTAATTGTAGAAACTTTTAAAGTTAATTTTATTTGTTTTTTTTATATGGTAAGTTGTACTTGTGATATAATATAAAATATAATTATTTTCTATTTTTCTAATAGTTAATTATATACATTTTCACTCAAGACTTTTGTCTGGTAACAAGACAAAGCGCGGTGTTGGGTTCCGCTACTCAACAAGGAATATCTCAAAAATTGGCCGGAAAATGAAATGCACATTACACACACACTATCTACCTCTAAATTTTTAATTTTATGTTATTATTAATTTAGTTATATGTTTTCTATTAATTTTGTACTGTATTTTTTTTTTCTGTTTCTACAATTAATGCAGAAAGTGTTTTGGTAAAACAGGCCATCTGTTACAATTACGTGTAGTAGTCATACTAATAATTTACTAGGGTGGTTTCATTAATTTCTATGTAGCTTAATAGTACGTGAAACAGAAATGAATATATTAAATTATTAATATTTTATAAGCATTTTGTTTTCTTTATCATTTAAGTAGAACGTAGCAGTTCATATAAAAATAAACTAGTAACCTTTTCTTCTTCTTCTTTTCTTATCTATATCAGCGAAATATATTTATCTACGAGCTGTGGCTTATGCGTGAAGAAATTAAACAAAAATATAGATAGCAAAAGCCATCAGAGATCTGGCTCTTACCATTATCATTTCACTTATTTCCTCGACAAAAATATGTATCCCGCATACAGCAGGGTAGGCAGAGGGTACCTAGTCTTAAGACATGACATTTCGTCCACTTTCCGAATCCTGGAGACATTGCGTGATGAATGGCGGAGCTCCACCTTACTAAAGCAATAATGTAAGATATAACCCTTTTACTAAGGCTCTATAACAGAAATTGAAAGAATAGCTCGTTAGTGTATATTTGTGTTCGACTTTTCCATGGATATGGTAGTATTGTGATGTAGGTCATCGGCGCATCCAGCCTGCATTGCGACGCCCTCGCCGCCTTATCAACTTGCCGCCGCATCATTCATGATGTTCTTGTAAAACGTAGTTTGCATTATTTTAAATTATATTATAATGTATAGAACTTGTTTTTTAGTGAGGTGCCTACTAATTCTGTTTTTAAATTCTTTGATTATTTAATGATTTTAAATTTTTCTGTTTCCAACTTAATTATGTATAAAATGTCTGGATGAATATTTAAATGCTGGATGGAAGTTCGTACAGAGCTTATAACTTAAATGTGTACATAGTAAGGAAATAAATTATAACCTAAAAAATAACATATTTGTAACGTCTTGTAAGTGTTGTAAAATGTTAAATATTCATATAAATTATAAACTGGAACCAAAATATCAATATTAAAAACACGCGTATCTACATATATCTCAATACTTATAAACTTGTTACGGGGGTTGTGAAATTTGGGGGAGCGTCGAGATTTATTTAAAGGTTAGGCGGGACGGTGTTCCATCTTCATTCCGCACCTCCGGGTGACACTGCTGGAGCGCTGGTACGCGAGGTGGAATAAATACGTCTATTTGTATAGATTTGCAATCAACCGAGGGTCTGGGGCAGCCAAATGGTTGTTGTATGGTTGGAATTCGCAAATTACGTATTGGAACCATTTTAATGTGAAATCGAATGGAAATGCAATTACTTTGTTTGATAAATGAATGTAGGTGGTATGTTGAGTATTTTGTAATAAGATTATATTATTTTTTTGTACTAGTGTCGTTTGTTTTAGTGTTCTTTTCATTTATTTTAGCGTAATTCAATTATTTAATTTCAGCTATTATAAGATTATAGAATGGTTAAAATAAATTTTCATTTTAAGATACCAAAGAACCCAAGGCAAGTTGCAAATTTTTTAATGTATCATGGATACTAATATAAGATCATATTAATAAACAATAGTTATACAGAAGGCAGTGTTACTTGAGACGGCACGTATTGTGCGGCGGTTCCTCTGTCTGGAGCCCTAACCACCGATGGCTTGGACCCTCGTCCCGCCCTCGGAAGAGTGGTTTTTTATATTTTTAAATGTATTTTTTTATAATAATTTATATTTAAAAATGTAAATTTGATTCACTAATTTAATAAAAGTATATAAGTATCAGTAGTAATAGTCTATACTCTATACTAATATAATAAAGCGGAAGAGTTTGTTTGTTTGTTTGTTTGTTTGTTTGTTTGAACGCTAAGATCTCTGGATCTACTGGATCGATTTACTTTGTTTTTGTTTTGTATGAAAGTTGCACTCTTCAGAAGTGCTATAGGCTATATAATATTACATTACACATATATACTAATAATACTTTCTAATTTGACATGCAATTTATTCTGCCATGTTAATAACAACCGTCGTTGCTAAGCACCGGTTTGCAAAGTTTCTTTGTTGTTTTAAGAAAACGTCACCCAAAATGAACTTATATTTTGATATTCATCCTTATAAAAATAAATATATTATATAATATTTAATAAATATTCTTATAGTTCAAGCAGGCGTAGCCGCGTCCAGGTCCACTAGTTATTAATAAAATTTATGTATGAAAAATATTCATTCGTCGAACTATTTTTATAAATATAAATAAATAAGAAATTTTCTTCGCTATAAGTACTAATATGTATATTATTGCTGTCTTCGATGTATTTTAGCTATAAACTGTCTGTCTAAACTATAAAGATACGACCGACAGCTGCCATTTGAATATTTTATATTCATACTATAATATTTTCCAACGTGTACTGGGAGTCGGGATGTTGTTTATGGATCCGATAAAGATATTCTTACGAAAACTAAATGGGCTCCAAAGGATAACCATATACGTACGTCTAGCTACCATTTATATGTAGTGTATTTACTAATACTTATTTATTAATATTCTTTTAATCAAAGATGCTGGAGTCATGTCGTGTTGAGTGGTGGAACTCAACGAGCTTTGCCTCGACTGCAGACAGAAAAAAAATAAAATATTAAATATTTTTCCCAAGTGGGAATCGAATCCACAACCTATCGCGTTTACAATCACTAGCTTGTGGATCTGCCCCCCACTGGCCTCGAAAAAATGAAAGTAAAAGTAATTCATTAAACAAATATTGGCTTAACACAAAATGAGACGACAATGAAAAGGACGTCCGTTGCATATTTTACAAGCGTTGCTCAATTGATCGCGTTGAACGCACATGCAAATCATTTAGGTATTTGCCGACCATAACGTCCCTGATTTTATTATTATTGGGGACGGGGACCCCTGGCTCGCTGGTTTCTGTTGTCATGCAAGAACAAAGTCTCGCCAGTATTTTATTTTTCATATTTTTCTTTTCCTCAAGCTTGCCAAGTCTTTTCATTTTAGCGGTCAAAGGTAATTTTTCTTTGTGCCTGTCCTAAATTGACAGAAATAAACGAGTTGAAGTTGGGTTATAACTTAAACAAGCGAGTCTTGTCGCGCGTAGTGGAATTCTGTAATGACATTTTATAAAGTAATTGTGTAAAAAAAGTAAAGAAACTTAAACAGAAATATAAGAAAGAAGGAACGTTTGAAGTTTGAAATTTACAGGTGGATTTACTATTTCATTTATATCTTTTAAAATTATAAAATATTAAAAAAAACTCGTACAGAAATATCTTTAAAAATAATAACGTGGAAGTGAGGCTGCCTTAGATCTCATTCCGTTTTTGGTCGAGATATTTAAAGTTATAGTACAAATTATATAAATCTTATTTCAGTTCAGTTAGCTTTTTCCATACTTTTTTGTTATCTACATTTAGCATAAGAAAATTATTATTTAAAAATTTGAACGTAGCGGGATTTTTAATCCACGCCTTTAAAATTAATTCGTCTAAGTTAGAGCTCTTACCAATTTAGC
This sequence comes from Heliconius melpomene rosina, assembly GCF_056956725.1. Lineage (NCBI taxonomy): Eukaryota > Metazoa > Arthropoda > Insecta > Lepidoptera > Nymphalidae > Heliconius > Heliconius melpomene. The sequence goes on from NC_140397.1 coordinate 4,101,061, forward strand.
TTATCATCTTATCACGCTATGCTAAAATTCTTATACGTCTATTATATTTTTTTATTTCGTTAGCATCTCTGTAAGGGGGCTTTTAAATACCCTAAAGATCATTAAAAATAATACCGTCAGATAAAATGCTATTTTAAGTTCAAGAAATGAAAATATTAATAAGTAATAATTTACTTCCTCGAGTGGAAATTGAACCCACACCTAGCGCAACCGCGTCTCGACGGCCTCATTTATTTTAAATATTTTTGAATATTTTGATTTAACCTGTATTTTTTAAGTATATATAAGCAATTAATATTGGTGTTGCCCCTATAAGTACTCTATAGGTACACCGGTAACTCAAATAAAGACAAGCGGAAAGTGAATAATAGCCTGGAAATAGTCCGTACATCTCAATCTTAGCCCTGTCCTGTTTACACGCTGCTTGAGATACGGTCTTTATTGAGAGAAAAACACTCTTTAACTGATCACATCACGATCAGCTCCACAGTATCCTGCATACAGCAGAGTAGGCAGAGGTAACCTAGTGTTAAAACACTTCGTTCTCCCCCTACCAGTTGATTTTTTGGTTTGGTTGAGGCATTGCAGATTGAATGGCGGTACCAGGCTTATGCCTTGGTGCCAGAGCGAAGAACTGAATATATTAAGAAATAAAAATTAATTCCCTCGAGTCGGGATCGAACCCACAACCGTCGCGGTACAAACATACTATTTAATAATTTATATAATAGAATATTTAATTGCTTCTGTTGCATTATAATTAAAATTAAGCAAGATTTATTATAGTATAACTTAGGTGTTTAGCGATGACAGTTGTCCTAAGAAGTAAATAACGTAACGAACTCGTGGTAGCAATTTTCAAAGGGGCTTACTTGGGACTCGTACATTTATTGCGAATGCGTATACATTTATCTCCGTTACATCGTGTTCGTGAGTCGAAAGGGTTCTGTAATGTGACGGTGCTCACAGAACAATGGGGTTGTCTGGAATGTCAGGTTGATTTGGGTAATGTCGTCCGAGTCTAGTGACTTCCCACGCTAAGCTTCTGAAGATAATATATAAAGAAACAAAAGACATGTTCAAGAAAAGGGCAGATATTAATAAAATAAAAACAATAAAGAAAATAATAATTTATAATGTTATTTTATTAACCGACTCTCAAAGAAAAGGTATTCTCAATTCGTCAGAATTTTTTTATATTCGAATATCCTGATAAAATTAAGTGTGTCACTTCGTTCAAAACTGGACTGAATTGAATGGATTTAAATTGGACTTTTATTTACTGTAGAGTTATTATTGGTCAAGAGAAAGATATTGAGTATAATTGATTATAAAGATATAATATATAGAAGATTTGTTGTTGAACAATAATAAAACTGTTAAACTGTAAGAAATACAGAAATGTCCCCATAGATAGATGGTTGATAGCAAAAAGTTACAATTTTAGCTCTAAAACATGAATTTGAGGAACTTTTAGATATGAAAAGCGGTAATTTCAGTTTCTTTAACTCTAAATAATAAACTTCTTTGTCTATTTATATGTATGTCTTATACAATTAATACTGGCACGTGTATTTGTACTACAATAAACACAGGATGCGATATGCACCTCAAGTGCAGGACGTCCGAGCGACCCTCGACCTTGTCAGCTGTTCTAATAATACAATGCCTGGCGTGGATTAGGGCTGCCTGCTAACGTTGGCTATGGATTTTATATTTATTTGTTGTCCTAGAACTTTTGTGAGTCATAGGAGTAAGAGAAGAGGAATTAGAAGAATTAATATTATAATTATATTTATCTAATATTTTTTACAATGACTCTAAATAAACGTAAAAGGCCACACTTTGTTATTCTTAAAGGCTAACATTTGTCATAACAAAGCTGATGCAGCTAATGATTCAAAGCACTGGCGGTGCTCCAGAGGTTTCTAATTGGGTCAGTGTTCCGCAATGCATGGCATCTGCGCAGGTATCCCCAGATGGAATTTCCTATTACTCGTAGCTTGCACTGTGACAGCTAGATAATTGCCGATATTCTCTAACGTTATCTGTTTATTAAAAAAATGAAATATATATAGAGTTGAGGACAGAGAGATCGTTGCGCAGTGGAACAAGCATCCGACTGTGGATTAGAAGAGAATGTTCACGCGAAAAGTAGGGAACTGAAGCGTCTTACTTGGAAACGGAATGTTTTAATACTAGTGTCCCAGATTCCTCTGCTTATTCTGCTACAGCTGTGCTGGAAATAGGGTGTAGCTAAAAAATGACGTCTACTTACTGTATTCCTTATTGTAACGGGTAAAGACCCCACATAATATAATTAATATTTAAAGATAAAAAATAGTTAAAAAGCAAAAAGCTTACATAATATACGTACATATATATTTAATTAAATAACTTATATAGTAACTTGAGTCACCTAACAGACTCTGAACATATTTTTTTATATTATGACTAATACTTTATCGATCCGTCTAACGCACTGTCTCGTTATAAACAGATCTGGGTCACGTCAATTTAGTCGATATGCATGGACGGCTTACCACGAGGTTGGAATTTAGCCAAACACCTCGAATATTTTTCAATAAAAATAAATTGCTTATTCAAATATGTACATCCTATGTTGAATAACTTGAAAAAAGTGGCTTATTGGAAGTTGGCTTGTTTCTAACAAAACCATTAAAAGCTAAAGATTAAAAGAAGTAGTTGTTAACTTTAAAATTATGATTTTTTATAGTTATGTTTCGTATTGAACTTTAAGTTCTACTAGTTTTACATGGCTTAGGAAAATACCTGGTTTAGTTCATTCAAATATCATTCTATAGTTTAAAAATAAAATATTTAAAGCGACGGTTCGATTTCCACTCGGAATAAATCATTATTTTCATTTTATCGTCCCGGTAAGAAGACAAAGCAAGCGCGGCGTTGAATTCCGCCATTCAAGACGCAATGTCTCGGAAATTGAGCAGTAGAACCGATACGATAAAATGTATTTTAGAAGCTACAGGGGAACAGATGAACATACATACATAATGGTCAAAATCATAACCCTCCTTTTTGCTTCGTTGGACAAAAAATAAAACATAACTTGATATCTTAATGTTTATAACTATTACATTATCATCTAAAGTCAACATTACACGTACAACGTGCCAACCACATCAACGTTTATAAGTTATGATAAATGGAATGATCTGTGAGCCGCACCAGCTCGCATATTAATGAAGCATTCTCTTGTTCCAGCCTCGGGCCCCAAAATGAAAGTGTCGTGCTGCATCATTGAGGAGATGTCGTTATTATGAAAATGAATTCATTAGGGCCACGAGTACCTACGTAGTGTGCCCGTACATTAACATAAATAATAATTACACAAATGGACTGGAGCTATTACCATCTGTTTTATGTCTTCTTTCCTATTTGGAAATATGTAATGTTTTGAAAGATATTATAATTCTTGTGCGTGATTGTCGTCCCAATCATCAAACCTGCTTTGCTAATATAGATGTAATACGACTAAACTATGGGGTATTACGAGACTAAACTGTGAGGTGTTAGTTACGTTGGCTATAATATTCTCATTGAATAATAAAAAAGCAATTTTAAATTTCTAATCAATTTTATCCATTCTGTTAAACATAATTATTTATATTATAATTTATTATGTTAGAAAAATGTAAAATTACTATACAAAATAAATGTTCTGCGAGGATTAAGCTGAGTTTTACATTTGTGTAGATAAATTATCATTAAAGGTAGAGCCAATGAAAACTTTTAACAATAAAAAAAATCAATTATTAGCCATCATTAAAAACAAATTAAATATACAAAATATACCAAGTCTTCTATGCCAAACCTGGCATCGTCATCAATTTCACTTTCCTCTTGTGTCATTTCATGTTTGTGTTAATTATGAACGTAACAACCGCTATATCATCAAGAACAGCGTTGTGATAACGAACTTACATTCTTCCTTTACTGCTTGGTCACTTATATTTAATCTATTCTTGTATAGTGATACTGCCAATTGGTGCTGAAGAGGTGCAGCACCAATTACGTTAAGGCACGGGCCGCGCCTCACGCCTGCCGAAAAGCATAACCGGTACAAACCAAGTAAGGGATGCGCCGCGCCGTCGCCTTTAAAACTATACTATCTATGTTAAATCGAAGTTAAATTAAAACAGCTTCACGCTGTAGCTGTGTGCGGACACAGCAGGGTAGGCAGAAAGAACATATTGTTAATACACTCCGTTCCCCACCTTCCGCCCAATTCTGAAGACATTGCGTGTTGAGTGGCGGAAGTCAACGCCGCTCTTTGCCTCGACACCAGAGCGAAGAAATGGAAATATAAACGTAAATAAATATTTCACTTCCTCGAGTTGGGATCGAACCCACAACCGGCGCGTTACAGTCACACCCTTGTGTCGCTGCGCCACGACGGCCTATCTATGTTCACTCGTACAAATGCAAAGCTCAGCTTACGCTTTATATATACTACCCTCATACATATATATACTATACTACCCTCAAATAAAATAATTAATGTTATAAAAGTATACAAAGTTTTTTTAGGGTAATATTCATTTTAAGTTCTTTTCTAATTTTTCTGAAAAGCAACAGAAAAAATATTAAAATAGCGAGAAGAAGTTACTAAGCGAAGCGACGATAGCCAACTAAGAAATACGTAAACTTTATGAATGGAATTGGAAAAAACTTTGTTTCAATTAGAGCCGAGGGCAACGGAGTGTGGCATTTTAATTAGTGAATTAACAGAGAAATAAGATCCTTACATTTTCAATTATACAACCATTTACAGTATTTCGTTAATAATGTAACTTATGTTGTCTCAATGTTGCCAGCACCAATTATAAACAAATATTAAATTATCCTAGCTTATACATTCATAACAGATATATTTCTCTTTTGATGTTTTACATTAAATTAAATGTAAAAAAAATTAAATTAAATCAGCTTCACGCTCTATCCCGCACACAGTAGGGTAGGCAGAGGGAACACAGTGTTAAGACACTCGGTTCCCTACATTTCTTCGAATTCCGGAGGCATTATGCGTTACTTCGTTAACAGAGCGAATAAATAAATATTTCATTTCCTCGAGTGGGAATCGAACCCATAACCTGTCGTGTTCTTCACATATTATTGCTCCTATGAAACGACTGACCTCAAATTATATGTATTTAATATAATTAGGTTACTTAATATAGAAAACATGAGCTAATAAAATGAAAAGAAATTTATTGTTCCATGTATTCCGCCCAAAAACATATAATATTTCGTAACATTTATATCCTACGTAATACACTCGTTTATTATATTTATATGAAACACGCACAAACTTGCGACGCTCACGTCTTCCCGTTCACAAGTTGTAAGCCAACACGGCGCTATATCCTGTTGCGGAAGTTATTCATTATTCATTGTTACATATCTTAGTACTGTTGTGAATTCAATGTTTTATCTTAAGTTTGTAAAAAGTAAAACAAATAAAAAAAAACAGTTCACGCTGTATCCCGCACACAACAGGGTACAAGGGGACAAGGGAATCTAGTGTTAAGACATTCTCTTCTGGATGCACTGCACGTTGAGTGGCGGAACTCAACGCCGCCTTTGCGTCGACACCGGAGCGAAGAAATGAAAATATGAATTTAAATAAATATTTCATTTCCGCGAGCGGGGATTGAACCCACAACCATTCGCGCATACAGTCTCACATGTGCCCCTACGCCACACAGGCACACACAATCAGTAAACGAGATTGATTGTGGTTTCGATCCCCAATCAAGGAAGTTAAAGTATTTATTTAAATTAACATTTTCATTTCTTCGCTCTGGGGCCGACGACGTCGAGTTATGGCACTAAAAACGCAATGCCTCCAGAATTCAGCGGAAAATGAAGAACAGAGTGTCTTTACACTTGGTACCCTCTGCCTACCTTGCCGTGTGCGTGAAGCTGATTTATCATCAAAATTTTCATATTTTCAGTTTCATTTGATAAACGCATATAGTTAAATAATATATTTTATGAAATAACTATTTTTACACAAAAATTGCATGTGCCTTTTTTAGCTAAATTTATGCAACGACATGCTTTAGCTATACTACATATACTTATATTTAACATTGGCATACTTTATTATGGCTTTTTTATATGGGATAGTTCATTATTTTGTATATTTAATTGAATTTGACTATTGTAACTTCGAGCTTTGAGATATTTATTAATTAAATAATCTATGAACCTTATATCTTTAATTAAATATACATATAACGGTATAAACCAATTGTACGATAAAAGAATAACAAATTAATATTACAGGCTCGTTGTCTTATAATTATTTATTAAAACAAATTCGCTCACATTTTTCGACAAAAAGAAAATTGTCGAGCGACATTTTTATACATTTTATTAATTAAATTATAGAAAAAACATACATTATAATAAAATTCATTTACGGTTTCTGATACAATAATTAATTTGATTAATTTCAGCTTTTCGAACCTTAAATGAAAACTTAAAAATGATTCTTAACAAACTCAACGATATTCGAGCCTCAGCTTGTACCCAATTAATATTTTGAATGACAATTATTTAGAGGTAGCATCTTTAAGGCTTCCCTTTTAAAATACAATAAAGTTAAACTGAAATTTGTATTAATTAATTATATAATAAATTTAAATTGTTATTCCTGAACAAATTTAATGAATATTTGACATTAAGTGGCGTTTGAATTATATTTTTTTTCCATATATTTATGTATAAATAAATAATTACTCTACCCATAGACAACCGTTGATCCGTCGGTTGCGATACATCCTGCATATATATTGAACGTTTACGGAGACTGTAAAATATTTGTAAGAATGTTAAAAATTTGCAACGATTTAAAACGCATTTTCACGCTTTTTATCTTATGGCAGGGTAGACAGAACAAGTGTTGAGACACTACGTTTCATATTTTACGTATAGTGTTTCTTTAATTATTATCTCAATCTTTATATTTGGTGTATGTATGATATCGTGAAGCTGAAGATCGAGTGTGGTGGCGAGAATTGGGGAAGGCCTATGTCCAACAGTGGACAAAAGATGGCTGTTGATGATGATGATGATGATGATGATGATATCGTATAATAGTAATATTAAAATGTTTTTTTTTCAATTGTTGTATATATACCGGGATGAATGAAAATAAGTATAAATAATAACTGAGAATTCGCCCTCAGTTATTATTCATATTTTCGACGCCATCAATCCCTTTTTATTTTGTCGCCAGGAGACCTTTCTGAATTATTAATGTAGCGTATAATTTTAGCTTTCCCTTCTCTTTAGAACGTTAGGCAGACGTTTTAAACGACCATTTCATATCAAGCGATTCGTTTGTATTTCACCGAGTTTTTTTTTATTTATATTTTCATCGAGAGGCCGTCGTGGCCCAGTGGCACAAGGGTGTGACTGCAACGCGACGATTTTGGGTTCGATTCTCACTCGAGGAATTGAAATATTTATTTACGTTTATATTTCCATTTCTTCGCTCTGATGTCGAGGCAAACCGCGGCGTTGAGTTCTGCAACTCAACACGCAATGCCTCCAGAATTCGGCAGAAAGTGGGGAACGGAGTGTCTTAACACTGGCCCTCTGCCTACCCTGCTGTGTGCGGATTACAGCGTGAAGCTGATTATTTCATTTATAATGTATAGTAGGTACCAATTTTTTTTTAATATATTTATAGGTGACATATGTATATATGTCACCAAAATACACCACCTACCCATAGCACCAAAGAAACATAAATTCTGAACACATATCATACGTCGTACACAACATTTTTTTAATCATCATTTAGATCGGCCAATATGCTGGAACATACTCGTATTGCAATGCATGTAGGGAAGAATAAAAGTTTGTGTTTTTAGGTTAAATATATAAAAAAGATACATTACTTTAAAAGCTTAAAGAAAAACTAATATATGAATAATAATGAAACATAAGTTGGCTTAAGCATATGTGGATTATTAGAAAAAAAAATCTTTACTATCTAAAACTAAATTGTACAAAACACAACACTAAACGATTAATTCAATTCACTCTTAATATACAATTAATTTATTTACAAATTACCAGTATTTAGTGGGTATTTACTATTTATTGTTAAAATAATAAATTAAATTTTATATTATGAAGTCGCAAAATAAATAATTTTAAGCAGATTAAGAAAACTGTGGAAAATAACTAGGGCGTTCATTAATGCTCATTCGCTGCATTCACCGCGCCATCGTAGCTCAGTTAATCTACCCTTAAACAATAAATAAAGTAGGTGTCTTTTTTCATATTTTTAATTATTTTCCATAATAAATAGAAACGTGAAATGATATATTTATAAAGAGAAGTATAGATTTTGATCATATATACTACAAATTCTACTACTTTTCATTTGAAGATGTATTAACTGAGTAGTCCTAGCTCTTACGACAACGGATAAAGATATTGTGTTTGTTATGAACTTTTTTTAACTTAACTTAACTTACATACCTCTTTCGCCTCGTCCACTGTCATCAACCTCTTCATACATGCTCTCCGGGGGGTCCTCATGCTTTTTACGTGACATTTCTCCAGTATCTTTGATACTGTGTTTTCAAAGATCACCCGAGGTCTCCCCCTACCTCTCTTACCACTTACTTTTCCAGCATAAATCTTTTTTGCCATTCTTTCATCACTCATTCGTTCGACGTGCCCAAACCAGCTGAGCACGTTCTTCTTCATTCTCACTGTGACATCCTCGCTAGTACCTGCCATTTTGTTTGTCTCTTCATTGCGGATTCGATCAGCTAAGTTGACTCCGCATATCATACGAAGAGATCGCATCTCCACGGCATTCATGTTTCTTTTTTATTTTATGTAAAGCATATATACTTTATAATTTTCTTAAAATATGTCTTTTATATATTACTACTATGTATTTAAACCATTTAATATGTCTTACACATGATGTCCCCTAAATTAACATCGAAAAGCATTCATTATAAATTACTTACTAATTTTTAACAACGACTATAGGGTAAGGTATGGCCTTAAGTTTCCGGTAGTCCCCAGATTCTCATCAAATATGTTCTAACAATCATATTTGGCGCAATAGCTGGAATATTTGCTAAATTTATTAACAGACCCTTCTCGTTTAAGTGCTTAACTAAATTACTCCCATTTGAAGGGATGATTCATATCGTATAACTGCCAGACGAGTGTAAGGCTTCATTCATATCTATCTATATCTTTCTGTATTGCCTACCAAACATTTCATAGAGAAATAAATTATAACACAAAAGGAATTGATTGGATATTGGGGCCGCTTCATGGCTTATGGGCACAAGCGTGCGACTGTATATTCGTTGGTTGTGGGTTCGACTTCCACTCGGTCAACGGGGCAAGTCCTCAACGGTAACGGAAGTGTCTTATAATTTTGATTTAATTTCCACTCGAAGAAAAAACATATCTAGATATATCTAATGAAAGTATTAAATATATATTTTCTTCAAGTGGGAATCAAATCTACACCCTCCTCTTATCCTCTTCAACACTCTTATTTATTTATAAAATCATTTAAGTCTCCTATTATTCGTTAATAGAACTAACGAGACGTTTTAAAAAACATATTCACCTTCCAGCTAGCACAAGAGTTTATTTAGATTTTTGCGAGTATCGATCTACATGTTTTATCGTCAGGAGACTTTTTGAATTCGTAATGTCTCGTATAATTTCCTTTAGTCTCGAAAGCGGACGCTCCTCCCTCCACTCGTTTAAAAGGTGCTACGAATTAATTTCGTCTGACTTCGAGGGTCTACGGAATATGTTACCGCTTAATGAGGCGCTCTATATACTTATTTTGGTCGTATAAAATATATCGTAGAAAATTATATATATGAGTGAAATATTCATATATTTATATGAATTCAGATATATCTTCACTTAATAATGTTTTGTATTAAAATATATGTTCATTTATATAATATTTAGTTAATAAATAATGTAAATGAAAGTTCATCACTAATTATTACTACCTTACCCGTGTAGAGATCAGCTTCATCCTGTATCCCGCACACATCAGGGTAGGCAGAGGGAACCTAGTGGTAAAACACTGCGTTCCCTATTTTCCATAGCTATTTCTCTTTATTCTTTTCCTCATTCATCTATTTACCTATATAGTTTGGTTGATGTTTCCATAGATGCATATTATTTAGCAACTGCCCTCTTTAAGTGAGTGCCAAATGAGATTTTCCGTTCATCCATTTAAAGTTGGCATAATTATGAAAATGAAAATTTCATAATTATGTCAACTAAAAATGCCCAACGCGTTAATTAAATTTGCTAAGAAATATTTTTCATATGATATTATTGTGTAGAGGATCTCTTAGTACCCTACATCAGATGTTATAGATATTTAATTTTTGTATAATTTAAGCACAAGAAAAGTAAATAAAGCACTCACTGTATCCCGCATAAAGCTGGGTAGGCACCTGGGAACCTAATGAGGAGTGCCTCGAGAATTCGGAAATTAATTTTGCGGAATGCGGAACTTAAGAGAATATTTAGTGTTAAGAAATTCCGCTTTCTACCTAATTTTACGATACAAGCAAGTACATGTATAGATTTGAATATATTTTTTTATCAGCTTTACGCTGTAAACGGAGGGCTGTTAGGTTCTCTTTGCCTACTCTGCTCTGTGCGGGATACAGCGTGAAGCTGATCTAATAAGAATATTATTTTATATTTACAATATAAATATTTTTTGACCAATATCACCTTCTCGGTCACATATTTCATATCAGCGATCTCATCAGATCAGTTTCCCAGTCGAGCCTATCCCGATCGTTTTCGAACTAATTGTACTTGTTTACTTGGGGCACCGACCTTTTGCCAGTTCCTCTGAAACCGAAGAGATATTGTCAACTAGTCGAACTACGCAATATTCGGTGATAACTTTAGGACTCTTGTATAAACAACGTCCTGATAACTGCTATATAAGTAATTATATCCATTGGATTAACAACTACGCCATCTACGTCTCGACCTACAAAATAAGTTCGTCCATACTCAAGAGAACTTCAATATCTGTAGTTTTGGCACTTTACCAACTTCTAAGAACTAAGATCGAAGCTGTATATAATTGATATTACGCTATTGGAACTAATAGAAGAGCTTATTATCTACCAGCTTGTATCTATTTATTATTTTCATATATCCTTAAAGGAAAAATGTTTACATATAAGCAGACGTATCGTATACTATATTTCATACGAGCTTGAATTTATCATCTATATATATATAAAAAACTAGTGTACGCCCGCTTGAACTATAGGAATATTTATTAAATATATTTATGAAATTATTTTCAGTTGCGTTAAGCAAGCTCATTTTGGGTGACTTTCTAACAACAAACTTTGCAAATCGTTGCTTAGCAACGGTTGTTATTAACATGGCAGAATAAATTGCATGTCAAAATAATAAATATTTTAATATATTGGTATATGTCGATAATATTACAAATATGAGAAAAAAAAGTATCCTATGTTCATCCCGAGACCCTCAAGTATCTCTATATGAGTATTTTATCACAATTAAATTAGCGGTTTGGCCCTGATTGCGTAAGAGACAGACAGACAGACAGACAGAGTTATTTTCGAATTTATAATATAGGTATGGATACAAGCTCTCACTGACTGGTAGAAATTGAGTGGTAGAAACGTGAAATTTGGACAGATGTTTATTTTCGTAATCTAGACTAAGACTAGATAGACTAGACTTTCGTATCCATTAAGGAGGGATTTTGAAAAATTTTAACTGTAAAGGGATGAAATGGGGGTTGAAAGTTTGTATGGAAAAAAATTGAAATCAGCACCGATTTTTATAAAATTTAAAATTCAGACTCTCAAAATTATTCAATTGAACACGTGTTTCACGGTTTTTTTTTAATTCACCATCTAAGGGTAGCATCACATAAGCAAGCTAAGCTCCGCGCGCCCACTAGTTTATGTATAAAAGGAAATGAGAAAAATATTCCACTTTGCTTGTCATCTCATCTTATAGGAAAACATTATGCAGTTGACGTGAATAATATTCTTTGCGCTTATCTAATACTTCCACGAGACGTCAATAATGTCTTGAAAGCGATGAAACAGCGGGATGTGAATGCAAAATATCGTGAAGCGGGCAATAAGCCCGTGTTAGCGTTGCTACCGTCGCCCTCACTTCGCATCGTTGCGTTGGACGCTGTTTGCATCCTGTCTCTTCATTTGAAGATGTCTTTCTATCATGTTTTAATATACCTGAAGTGTTTCTCTTTTTAGGGCAGAAAACATCAAATGACAAATCATTTATTATCCGCTTAATGAGAGCACGTTTCTTAAAAAAAATCTTTTAGCTTTGCGTTCAGTGAAAAGACACTTCATTCTCACTTTTCTTTGTGTTGAGTGACAGAATATTCAAATGTCGATATTATTTAAATGTGATTTAAATATGTAAAAACTAAAATTCACATTAAATGTGAATTTTCTTAATGAACTCCAAAAAGAGCCTACATTTCTGTTTGTTTTGCCGAGTCAAAAATTACAAAACTAAAAATTCTTAAATTAAAATATTATCAACGATGTACAGTAAATAACAAACTAATTCTTATTTGGAAATTTATTGCTGTGAATTTAAAAATGAAAATTCCTATGATATACCTTACCTTTACATTATTATATTTTATACACATTTTATTTCTAAGTATATAGGTACGTTTATTTTTAAAATTTAATACTTAGCTCTACTCATATACTGGGACCTTGTTTTATTAAAATAAAAATGAATTTATCTGATAAAACGTCCACACTGCTCTTGTATCAAGTTTTAAGCTAGAATCGATTGCCTCGAGCGCTAAGGTAGATAAATCTATGTGAATGTAAAATTATTTTTCATATTTTATATCACATTCTTCATGTAACATAAACTAATTGTGTGTTGATTTGAAAAAAAAGCTTTTAAAAAATATACGTAGTGGATTTGTCAAAATTTGAGCTGTATATCTAAATAAAGTGACTTTAATTAAAATAATTAGAAATGAAAGCTATTCCGAACTTCGCAGAAAGATAAAAGACACTACGATATTTGTAGTTTTATTTATTTTATTGTGTTATTTACTGACATTTCAAGTTATGAAAAGAAAATAATAAAATCTATATTTGGCTAAACAATGCTTCGATTTCTTATTTCTTCTTCCTTATTATTTTAATATATTTTTAATACATGTAAATAAAATGTAAATTTAAATCAATACAATCTGAAATGAAATCCTCATTAATGTTTGTTTATTAAAACTATTGTGACAATATACCAACATTATATAACAAAGAATTGCAACGATAGCGTAGTAAAGGGCACTCAGGATTCGATTTTATTTGATACTTGTCCGACGTCTGTCTGGGAACGCACCCCTTACTTTCCTTGTTCTCCTTTCATTCTCCACCAATGCAATTTAAGCTAAATTTTATAATAAAAATCTTTAAATTTTATAAAATTCTAAAAGTATATTAATTTTCTAAGAAACAATATTTTTTAACTGACATCTTTTCCAAGAAGGAAGAGTTCTATGTTTGTTATTTTTTTATGTGTGTCCTTTGATTTCTCTGTCAAAAATAAAAAATACCCATGGGCCATGTTGGCACATACTCAAAACATGATAGATTTTAACTATTAAATACTAGTTACTACCTTTAAATAGGTATATCCTTCTTTCTTATTCTTTGTCGTTTTCTTCATTACTGAAGGTCGTGCCCGTTCTGGTAGGTAGACGAGTAAACGAGATCCTACCACGCCTCCTTCTACCGTCCTCTGCTTGCCTTATTGCGCTAATCATGGACAGTCAGCAACGCCTAAATTGTTAAATGTTTGTCCAAGCGAATAAAATGGAAATATTAAATATTTCATTTCCTCGAGTGGCAATCGAACCCACAACCTAGCGTTTACAGTCACACATTGTGCCCCAGCGCCACGACTGGCTCTCTCTCTCTCTCTCTGTAATTGTTAGATACTTGTAAAATATAGTTGAAGATCGAAAATTTTATGTAATCCCTTGGAGTCGTTAAACTAAATGAATTTACAAACTTCAAGGATAAATTCTCGCGCTGATTAAGAAGCAACAAACATTTGGCATGTCAAGGTGACGTATCGCTGAACTTTAACCGGCAATTAGGAGCAAGTTCCTGAGTCGTTAACTTTACAAATCGGTTATAAACTTGGATGCTCGCCAGAACCTCTGGAATTGCGGACCGCATCCGAGGACCGGGCGGATTTAGAGTTGCATTTCGAGGAGTTCTGCAACATATTTTCTGAACAAGCAGTTTTTTATTTACTTTATTATTTATAATATGTATGTCTTTGTAGTATTTATGTTATTTTTCTAATAATAACATTTGTACTTGGATATGTAATTGATACTAATATTTGTAAACATTATATATTAGTCCAGGTCCACGACGGAAGGCTTGCTCGCAGCGATGCCTTAATGTAAACGATGGTGAAATCATTATAAAAAGAGAGTGGTTCTGGTATTTGAAAGAAATGAAGAGAGAAATCCCAATTTACAGTTTCCATAGATCTAATAATTTTGACACCATTTGTCATCTACCTTGAAGTTATAATATATGTAAATATATGTACATTATAACTAATATTCAAAATATTAATGTTTCATAGAGCGTTGATTAGATTTATTTAAAGCTCGAGTGAGGCAACATTTTGTAATTAAATTATTCAGGGCCGGTGTTGCGAGAGGCGTGTCCCCCATGTCCCCCAAGGTCCCCCATGCAACGTGAAATGGTAATCGTTAAACTAAGTTTATAACAAGTTGAAACGATGAAATATTTATTATCCTGTTAGGAGTTCTGAAAATATGGAATCTTTAACTGCTAATGTAAAATTTATGAGAGGTGTGTAGAGTCGTGTATTTAGTTAACTAAATTAATAGAAAAAATAAATAATAGTGTTTTTCTTTTTTGATTGGAGAAAATTTATATTTAAAACATAGAGTTTTTGGCGGAGTTAAACAAATTGCTCTAAATTAAGAAAGTTAAGTAAGAGTAAGAGAGGAGAGGAAAGGCCTATGTCCAGAAGTGGACGAAGACAGGCTGATGATGATGATGATGATGACACTATAAAGTATATCTACGACAAAATTTGACATGAAGAAAAAAATCAATTTGAATTCAATATTATAAAAACTAATTCACAATTTTTATAACTCTCCTAAAAACATTTCTATATTTTTAGCATTAGACTGTTAATAATAAATTTATTCTTAAAACCACGTGATATTTTGCAAAAGACATTAAAGTTGTTCAAATATTAAATTCCATATAAACCGTCTCATCATTTTATGCTAGGCAAACCTTCACAAAATACATTACTGTATTACGAGATCTGATCCCTTGACGTCTGGTGAAATTAATTCAAGGTACCTTTTACAAAGTGTCACCAGGACCCTCGATGCGAGGGAAATTTATATGTCACATTATCTATTCTAAAAGGTGTCCTTCAAAATGAAATGAAAAGATCGACGACGACAGAAATATAAATGTGTCTTGTTTTTCTTTTATAGTAACGTGGCAATACTATAAAAGTTTGAGAGGAATAGCTAATGCAGATGTCTCTCTGTGCGAGTTGAACGAGAACACTTTCTTGATTGATGTTTCATATTTCTGTTCGAAAACAAATATAAGCATCGTGTTTTACAATATTTCACAATAAACTGAAGAAATATTTTTGAGAGCTTTTACTATGTTTCATATTAGGTTTTATATAAGGTTTATTTAAAGAAAAAGTTATTGTAAATATTTACGTAGCAGGTATTTGAGGCAAATGCGAATTTTGTTACTGTCTTACATTATTATTTTCCAATAAATCGTAACTATTATTTTGCAAATACATATTTATACTCATTCAGACTGGAGAATTATCTATAGAGCACGAAATCACGAAAATTAAGCAGAAAGTAGGAGACGGAGTATCTTAACACTAAGTCTCTTCTGCCTTCCCGAATATATGCAAGATACAACGTGAAATTAAAAAAACTGATAAGGTATCATTTCAAAATAAAAAACATATATATTAAATCGTAGTTCAAAAATTCTGAGCACGTTCAATCTGAATATACTCGTTCGTATATTCAGAATATACGAACGAACGCGATTTTAGTTCATATCACACATATATGACATATATATGTACAAACAGAAATACCTACATACATAAATATATACATAAGCTCACAGCTTCGTATTGTTTATATCGCGGCTTAAATTATTTACTAACATTAACGTGACAGCGCCATATGACGCTTCGCAGCCATTATATTTGATGTTTCGCTGAATATTATGTGCTTGTTTTAAGCGTGTACTCGTATGTATAGGCGGGATGTGGTGATTACGAAGAGATACTGGTAATGCTATTAGATCATTCCATTTCTCATATCATTTATTATTTTTTCTTTTTTTTTCAGCTTTACGCAGCATCCCGCATGTAACAGAGTGGCAAAGTAGCCTAGTATTAGGAGATTCCACACTCTACTTTCCGCATTCCGGAGGCATTATGTGTTGAGTGGCGGAACTGGCGCTTTTGCCTCAACATCAATCAACAATGAAAATATTAAATACTAGTGGGCCCGTGCGGGGCTACGCCCGCTTAAAATAGATATATTAATAAAGAAATTGAAAACTAAAGATTCAGTCAATTCAGTAAAACAGTTGTATAAAATAACTATTACGGCAATTAGCAAACTTGTCGAACTAGGTAAATACTTTAAATTGATATAACTTTTTATTAACTTTTTTATCCTATATCTTATAAAACAAAGTCGCTTTTCGTGTCTGTCTGTTGTTTCTAACTCTTCTTCTTCTAAACCACCCAACGGATTTTGTTGCGGTTTTCACCATTTAGTCGAGTATTTTTCATAGGAGGTTTATATATAGTTTATTATTTGTACATTCTTATGTAAATTAACATAAATACGATAAATATGTATAAAGTCCTACCCGTTGAGACACTTTCGCGCATGCGCTGCTTTAATGGTAAGTACTACATGAAAAAAATGTACTGGAATATTGTTCCTCTTAATAAGATCTACAAAAAAGTCCGCGACGGCATATTTGTATCTTTTAAGAATAAGAGGGTCGCTAGTTATATTATATTTTCAATTTCCGATTGTAATAAAATAAACCCTATATGTTTTCGAAAGCTTGCCAGAATCCAATAGTGAAAATCGCATCTAAATAGGTTAAGCTATGATTAGCGATTACAAACGCACTGACAAACAGACAAAAAAAATTAAAACATTGTTTTGGGTTCTATTAGGTTAATAAAGGTTCCCAATAACATTTTTTTTAAATGACTTCCAAGTACAAACACCGTCCCTCTTACGATTTTGTTATAAGTATAGATTTCATTTCAGTCTCGAAAGTGGATTATTTCTTTTATTTCTTACTTCTTACCAAATTCCATAATTATAAATGTACAGAAAATATTCTGGGCGAATTTCATACAAAATGCAGCAAAATTTTATTATATGCATAAATGCTCGTATCTTTTGATTGCGGTGACCTAAAAGCTTAATTGATTCTGTGCTTCAAGGGACGGTACGGTTCAAGGCACCTGAGTATTGGATATAAATATCAGATTAATACCTCAAGGCGATCTCGAAATAAATGATCTTGGCCGACAGACGGACAATGTTCTTTTTCATCAATATATATTTCCATTTTCTTATAAAGTAGGCGTCGAATTTGTGAAAAAACTACTTGTGAATAGAAATCCGATTCATGCTCACAAAAAAAATCCACCTTATTCTGACGTCCATTCGTTATTGTAAATTCTTATTTAATACTAGTGACTTGTCTGTGGCTTTACGCGCTTGAATAGAATTATTACAATATTTGATTTTTTTATGGTTCCGTACCTTTTAGGGCAAAAAGGAACCCTTGTAAGATTATTTTGCTTCCGTCTGTCTGATGATAAGACCTGTTCTGGTATTTGAAAGAAATGAAGAAAGGACAGAATGCAAGATCATGTATGAAGAGGTTGATGATATTGGACGTGGATAATGAGGTATGTAGTTCAAGTGAAGTATCAGAAGAAAGGACTTTGGCTAAACAAAGCTTGTATTCCAGAAAAAGCTCGAGAGGAGCTCGAGTCGCGTTTGTCCGGTTTTTGTTTTATTTTAATTGCATTGGGCACAAGTAGAAAATTTATCCTTTATGTTAACTCTAGGCTTTAAACTATTACTATTTCTATACAGTAGGCATTTTCAAGTCGAAGAGCTGAAGATCGAGCCCAGTGGCCGTTGGAGAGGCCTATGTCCAGCAGAGGAAGAGGACAGGCTGATGATGATGATGATGATGAGGCATTTTCATTAATAACTTTCAGGCTAGTATTATTTGCGTGACTCGCTAACATACTTACTACACATTATTTGCTAAATACATACAGATGTATTTAGCAAATAATTACGCGAAACCAACTTTTACATTCACATCCTGTTGTTTTACTGATTTTATTCATACTTCTATTGTATTTTTATTTAAAAAATCTAATCTACAACTTACTGTTATTACAAACAGACGTAATAACGTTGAGGGGACACAACGTAATTAATTAATCTACAACGAATAACAACTTTATTGAATCAATTTGGTAACTGTTGGTTGGTCTTCCGTTTTCATTTTGAACATAGTTATTATAGTTTAAAAATATATATTAATGTGATCAGTTAATATATCAATAAAAAGAGCAATTACTCAGAAGAATTATTATATTTCTGTATGAAGAGGTTGATGACAGTGGACGAGGCGAAAGAGGTATGTAGAGACCGTTCTCTTTGACTACCCCGCTAGGGATACAGTGTGAAGTTAAGTTAGTATAACCTGTAGCCCACCTGTAGCCTTCCACAATAAATGAGCCATCCAATATAAAAAGAATTTAATGATTCAAATTAACCATTTCAGTGATTAGCTTATTCAACCAAACACGCTTTTTCTTCACTTCATGCTGTGTCCCTCATATAGCAGCGTTTTGCCTTGGCACCAGAGCGAAGATATAAAAATTTTAATAATTATTAAAATGTTCTGAGTGGGAATCGAACGCACAACCGTCGTATTTACAGTCACAACACCCATGCCCTTGTCTCCACAATGGTCTCCAAACTCTTTAAATACATAATATAGTATAGATATGTAAATATATATATATATATATATATATATATATATATATATATTATATAGTATATGATAGTCCAGGGTCCACCGCCAGCGACTGGACAATCGATCCACTGCAGATATTGTTTGCTGAAGATTAATTCAGCGACGACGCGCACCTGACGACGTGCGCTGTCCGCCTGAATGCACCGTAAATGTGCATTTTACGCTTCGGTGCATCCCATTTACAATTTACATTGTTCATATTTGTATATTTATTTTAATTTAAGCTTCTAGCTATTAAAATTAGTTTTTTTTTTGTTTCACGTAGTATCCCGCACGCATAATAGGTGTGCGAGCCTTGAATAGTGTTAAAATACTCCGGTTCCGTTAATATACCTCATTCCGCTCTTTTCGCGTGAATTTTCTAGGCGAACGAGTACTGAGTGGCAGAACTCAACGCCGCGCTTTGCCTTGACACCAGAGCGAAGAAATGGAAATATAAACGTAAATAAATATTTCACTTCCTCGAGTGGGGGTCGAACCCACAACCGTCGCGTTACAGTCACACCCTTGTGCCGCTGCGCCATGACGGCCTCTGAAACTGAACTGAACTGAATATATCCTAAAAATAAAGTCTGATTCATCCGATAAATTCGGAATTTTTGATAAATTACAATTTATCAAAAATAAATTCAGACACAAAATACCGAATGTGATTTAAGAATAAGGGAAGCGGTAAAAAGGCAATCAAAGCTGCGGAACGATTTGCCTTGAGTGAATTCTGCGGTGGGGGACACTCGTATGTGACGACTTCAGAGAAATCTCCTTGAAATTTGGATCTTGAAAAATAAACGAATCATTTATATCACGTTAGCTACAAATATATAACAAAGTAGTAGCTAGGTAGCTTTCTTTCATATATAATAATATAACATTCTGCTTGAGGACTAACTGGAAATTAAACTTCGTTTGGTTCATCTATATATATAAAATCGAAAGGTCACTCACTCACTCATCACGATATCTCAGAATCTACATGTGCTAGAAATTTTGCACAGGAGTTATTTATAGTACGTAGGTGCTCGCTAAGACGGGAATTTGCAATATTCGACTTCTAAGGGGTTGTTTTTGGGGTCGAAAGTTTGTGTGAAACTTCGTTACTACAAGTGCTAGGAGTTTCAAATTTTGAATGGACGTCACTTATAGGACGTAGGTACTCATGGAGACAGAAATTAATAATAACGATCTATCTTTATAAGGAATAAACACATTGTGTAACAAATTACCTAAGATCTTTATACAGTAGTAAATGAAAACGCTTCCTAGGAATGTGTCTGTCATAGAGACTCGTAGTATTTAAAGTATGCAACTGATATAACAACTTTCTTTAGATATTTTTTCAGTAGATACCCAAAATTAAGGTCGATTGTTAAATTTTATGGATGTCATTATTTTTTTATACTTCTTAATATTATGCTGGATTTATTTGATAAACATTATAATTTAGTGTAGGCCAAAACCTAATATTAATATTATAAAAAGTGTATAAAAGTGTCTTAACAAAACACTCCTCTCAAATTATTTAATTATTATATTTATAATAGTGTCTCTTTTATTTTTTCTTATTTAATTAATTATTATTTTTATTAATAGTGTCGCTTTTCTCTATATTTTGGTGTAAACGATGCGATAGAGGTATAAATCGGTTAGCACTCGCTATCGGCGTAACCCCGCTGTCACTGCAACGGATGACGCCGACACGGAGGACGGCGTCGACGGCTGTCGGTACGAAAGATATTTATTGCTATCAAAAACCAAATTGAGATGGATGCTTCACCATCATGTGATTTAGAACCTGAAACATTTGTTTTATATATGTGAGGAGATTGATTTTTATTTGTTTTGAAGGTTTATATGCGTTAGAGAGTTAGAGGCCAGGAGTGGTGCAGAGGCACGGAGTGTGACTGTAAAACCGATTGGTTGTGGGTTCGATCCCCACAGGAGGAGATGAAATATTTATTTAAATTGATATTTCCATTTCTTCGCTCTGGTATCAAGGCAAAGCTCGCCGTTGAGTTCTGCAACTCAACACGCAATGCCTCCAGAATTCGGCAGAAAATGGGGAACGGTGTGTCTTAACACTAGGTTCCCTCTACCTACCCTGCTGTGTGCGGGATACAGCGTGAAGCTGATTTAATTTTTGATTTTTTATGTACGATAGATGTCTGTACGTATTTAGTTGTAAAGATATATTGGTAATGGTGATAAAAGAATGGCAATGTAAATAAAAATTAACTATAAGCTTTAATAATAATATTTAGTATCTGTTGATTACAACGTAGCTAACAGCAGAAACATACAAGTTTTAGCGTACAATAGGAGTATATAATATTATTTGGCAAAAAATATATAATAATTAATTATTTTTTTGTTTGTTTCTCTAGCAAACTTAGTAGGATTTCCCTGTGGTAATATCAAAGTTGCTAGACTGAATTTGCTAAGGGAAAACAATTCACGCAACTATGTATATATGGTTCTATAATAATTATATATTGTTAGAAATCAGAAGTGAAGTATATTAAAAAACGTTAGTAACTTACAAAATATCTGTTAACATATCGGAAGTGGAACATGGAATGTCTGGGACTTGCGACCACAGATGTAGCCTTAAGGGTACCTGATGTATCAACACTCGCCTTGCCTCCTCCAGCCCAGTGTAATTATAAATAGGTGTTAACCACATTTATTATTAAAACTAGCGGACGCGCGCAGCTTCGCTTGCGTATTCAAGGGTGAATTCTAATAACCTATGAAACATGTGTTTAACGAAATATTTTTAAGAGTCTAAATTTCAAATTTTATAAAAATCGGTGGCGATTTAAAGATTTTTCCATACAAACTTTCGACCCCTTATTTGCACCCTTAGGGGGTGAATTCTAGAAAACCATGAAAGACATGTTCAATAAAATATTTTTAAGAGTCTAAATTTCAAATTTTATAATAATCGGTGGCGTTTTAAAGATTTTTCCATACAAACTTTTATCCCTTTATTTGCACCTTTAGGAGAAGAATTCTAAAAAACCATGAAACATGTGTTCAATTAAATACTTTTAAGAGTCTGAATTCCAAATTTTATTAAAATTGGTGCCGATTTTAAAAAAATTCTATACAAACTTTCAACCCCATATTTGCACCCTTAGGGAGAGAATTCTAGAAAACGATGAAACACGTGTTCAATTAAATAGTTTTAAAAATCTAAATTTCAAATTTTATAAAAATCGGTGCCGATTTAATTTTTTTTCCATACAAACTTTGAACCCCTATTTCACCCCTTTAGGGTTAAAATTTTTCAAAATCCCTTCTTAGTGGATGTCCAGATTACGAAAGTAAACATCTCTCCAAATTTAACGTTTCTATCATCAGCGGTCACAGCTGTGCGTGCGTCTTACCTCAGTCAGTGAGGACAAGTCCTTTTATATATATAGATAACAGTTAATTAATCAAATAAGTAATTTGTCCAAATAATCGAGTCCGCCAACAATATAGTATCAAAATTAATATGGTTCTATAATATCCATTGTACTACAACGAATTTATCAAAATTGAATAAAATTTTGATTCATACTTTTTTATACCAACATTTATAAAAAAATACGTGACGGGATTTGAACCCGCTCCTAGGCTATGGCGGTTTTCAAAAGGTAAAAAGTATTTTTCTTTCCTAAGTGTGAATTAACACATTAAAAAAATGTTAATTTTTTTTTATTTATTTGCTTGAAGTAGGAAATGTTATAGAATTTTCGCATGGAATTAATGTTTTGTTACAATATTATATTAATATTATTTTATTTGAACTGATTGATGATATTTTTTATATTAAATGATATATATTGATGATATTTTATAAATAACATTAAATATAACATTTTTGATAATTAATCTTACAGTCACTTTTTATATAAAAAAAATTAAATATTGTCAATTTAACCTAATCATTCGTGTGTTCTCCATATAACGTGACATCGGCGAAGTGATTGGTGCTCAACTGACACGTTCGGAACGCCATAAACTAAGAACTGAACTGAATTTAACCTATATATATACTAGTGGGCCCGGACGCTGCTACGCCCGCGAAAATATAAGCCTAAATAATTAAAATAAGTTAAAAAATAATAATAAGTGGAGATTTATTATTAGAAAAAATATCTGAGTAACCGAAATGAACAAATAAAAGAAGTAAAAGTAACTAAAGGAAATTCTTAATATTAGAAAAAGTACCTAAAGTTTGCCGTGCGCGCGTTCTATATTAAATAATTATTAATTTTTGCGAACAATATTAAATAAAATCCCAAATGATTAAAATTACGATATTTTAAGTGTATAACATCGGTATAGATAACCGAACTGATATAAATTCATT
This sequence comes from Heliconius melpomene rosina, assembly GCF_056956725.1. Classification (NCBI taxonomy): domain Eukaryota; kingdom Metazoa; phylum Arthropoda; class Insecta; order Lepidoptera; family Nymphalidae; genus Heliconius; species Heliconius melpomene. The sequence continues at coordinate 4,124,713 of NC_140397.1, forward strand.
ATAAGCAGGTAATAATTACATAAAAAATAATAGTAATTCGAAAATATCAAAGTCATCTGCCCGTTCGCGTCGGTCATACTATACCACTCGAAGGCTAGGTCATTTCGCATCAGTGACATCTTATTTATTTATTAGAATGTTATACAGTAAACTATAATTTCCATCTAGATGAAATGCTAAAAGTGACTATTATATATATTTTCATAATGAATATCAAATTATAGAAATCATCTAATTTTTGTTAATGTATACAAATCTATATCGGCGCGCGCCATGTATGCATTAAGCAAACTCACTTTAAGTGACGTTTTCTTAAAACAACAAACTTTGCAAGCCGTTGCTTAGCAACGCGTAGCGACAATTGTTATTAACATGGCGGAATAAATTCCTTGTCAAATTCATTATTTTAATATATTGGTATATATCGAAAATATTACAAATATGAGAAAAAAAAGTATCCTATGTTCATCCCGAGACCCTCAAGTATCTCTATATGAGTATTTTATCACAATTAAATTAGCGGTTTGGCCCTGATTGTGTAAAAGACAGACAGACAGACAGACAGACAGACAGAGTTACTTTCGAATTTATAATATAGGTATGGATATACTAGTGGACCCGGACGCGGCTCCTGCTTGAACTATAAGAATATTTTCGCGTCGGTCATACTCATACTATGCTGCCCGAAGGCTAGGTCATTTCAAATCAATGACATGTTCTTAATTATTTATTAGAATGTTATACAGTAAACTATAATTTCAATCTAGATAAAATGCTAAAAGTGACTCTTATATTTATTTTCATAAGGATGAATATCAAAATGTCGCAGTAACCGTCGCGTAGCGACGCGACGGTTGTTATTAACTTGGCAGAATAAATTGCATGTCAAATTAGAAAGTAATTTAGAATATATTAGTTTATATGTGTAATGTAATGTTATATAGCCTATAGCACTTCTGAAGAATGCAGCTTTCATACAAAACAAAAACAAAATAAATCGGACCAGTAGATCGAGAGATCTTAGCGTTCAAACAAACAAACAAACAAACTCTTCCGCTTTATTATATTAGTATAGATATACATTTAGTTTTTCGTTTACCTTGTTAAATGTAATAATTCCAAAATATTAAATATTCCACGTATAATGAAAGTATAAGTGCGATATTGATTACGTGTGTGCCCCGACTGCCTCATAAATATCTCAGCGCCTCAAACTTGCTGCAAACTTAGTTAAGCACCGCGATTTTGATATAATACCAGAGACGCTAACACCAGCGCCGCGTCGGCCCTGAATAATTCAATAACAGAGTACAGCTTTACTTGCGCTCTGCTATTAATTATCACCAATATCAAACTATATGTACGCTTATATTTCAAATTGGGAAATAAATGAATTGTATTTTGAAAATGAAAATATTTGAAATTGTTTTTGGCTGACATAATTGGATTATGTCCTTTATTTATTGTATAAATATTTAGTGAAATAAAGTGTGTGTTAAGATACACCGTTCGCAAATTTCCGCCGGATGAAGCATTACCTGTTACACGGCGGAACTTAACACCGCGCTTTTCCTTGTTACCAGAGCGAAAAAATGGAAATATTAATAAATAATAATTCATTTCGATTTTCCCGAGTACATAACTATCCCGCGGATAATTCCAGGTTGAAAAGCGTATATGTTGCTCCACAACTTCCTCTATCGTTCAGTAAAAGTCCCATATAAATCAATTTAGCTGTTCCGGAGATTAGCCCAGACAAAACAAAAAGACAGATAGACAAACAAAATAATTTAAATTATTTGCTTGTGCTTTAGCATCGGGTAAATATCTATATTCACCTGTACAAACATTACGGTCGTGTTTTGTTTTGAAATTACAGACTATAGATAATAATTTGAATATTAAATATTAAATGTTTATAATCCAGTATTATTTTAAATAATATTCTATAATTGCATTCAATTGGAATGAATACGTATCGGCTGAATAAACTGATTTAACACTAATTTCAGCTCTCTGACGTCCCAATCCCGGGATCTCGACTCGTCGTTCTATTTATACTGTATTTCGTTTTGCAATCGTCTGAGCATAATTTAAATGTGATCAAATTTAATTTCCTACTGGAATATACACTTAGCTCATTCATTTCGTCTTTTTCAATTTGATCTTATCTTAAACATTTAAAATAAATGAGTTTTAAATTTATAATGTATGTAAAAATAAAATAAATTAATCAGTTTCACGCTGTATCCCGCACACAGCAGGGTAGGCAGAGGGAATGAAAGAAATGGAAATATAAACGTAAATAAATATTTCACTTCCTCGAGTGGGGATCGAACCCACAATCATCGAGTTACACCCTTGTGCCGCTGCGCGACGACGGCCTACAATGTGTTCATATATCTATATAAAAATATCTTTAATTAATAATGATCTTGATGTGATCTTCTACGGTTCCTACAATTGGGGGGCTTTTAAGCGTAGTGGCACCTTTACATTCAAGTTCGGGAATGCTGATGTTGGAGGTGCCCATAAGTGAAGATTAACATCAAGAGGTCTTTTGCTCTCTAAATATTAAAATAGGTTATAATAAAAAATATTACAGCTTAATACAAAAATAATCGTGTTACTGGGAAATTAATTAATTGTATTAAAAATAACAAATACCTATATCTCACTGCATCTGTAATTAATTTATAGAACTATTGAAATTAAAAATGTAAACTCGATTCAAAGCATTTTATATTTGTTAAGTGAAAAGTATAGACCCATTTCATTACGTCTCAATTGATTTTTTTCCCACTAAATGAAATTCCTGCTTTCGACTGAATGCAATTCAATGAAATCAGAATTTTCAGTTTAAAATAAAAATAGTCGAAATATTACTTTGGAATTGTGTTCAAAGAATGTTAATATATATGAGAATATCAAGTGTCGTATTGTATGTACATTATATAATTTAATCAAAAATTAATATTTAGTAATTGTAAAAAAAATGTAGCGATGTTAACCTATTAAAAATATCCAACTGGCTGAATAAGTATTTAAGAAATAAATAATACATATAAAATTAAACTACTTACTAAAAAAGTAAAATAAAAATTAATTTATTTTACTTTTATATGTAGAGTTTTGGCATTATACCTGTGTATATTTTAAATTTATAAGTAACAAAGTAACTCATTCTTTAAATTTATAACTTATAATGCTATGCTAAATGCTACGTCGCGTCGTTTCATTTAAAAAATAACATTAAAAGAATTGCTAATGTAAGATGTACGTGAAAAGTGTACGAAATTCAGGAACATAAAAAACTGTTTTAATTATGAACGCAGTTAGGTGGGAAACACGCCATGAATAACTCTAGTTATTCGTTGTTTTGCATTTTCTTCCTCGTGGACATTAGAGATTTCAACTGGTTAAAATTTGCAACTTACAAAAACATTTTATTTTGCCTTTTACAAATTTTTGCTTTACTTGTAAAGTAGAAAACAGTCATACATTTAGTCTGGCCGTAAATACTGTTACAATTAAAAACAAACAAAATATTAGTTTTGAATTTGGAATTTGTCATTATACGATTGATCATTGTAGTTTCTTATTTTCGCGCCAATATATTGTGAAATATTTGATATTAAAATCGCTGTGATTGCATTACATAAAGTACATATGGAGCCAAATATATTTTTTTAATTCCTCCATACTCTTGGTATTAGTTAAATGTTTGTATACCAGGCCATCGATAGAGACAATGAAACCTCCTGTTTGTGACAGAAAAAGATCTGCCCGTACAAGCAACCCTTTGAAACAGGCAATCAATGCAGTAAAAGATGAAGATAGAACCTAGAACCATGTCGCGTATTTTAAAAGGTGACTTACGACTTGCATCCTATACTATAATAATCTGTAATGATTGCTTATAAAACAATATAGTGGCAAAATACAGGGCTTGTTCCGTAGATATGCTATACAAACAAAAAAAATATATAATTACTTGTTTTTTTTTGCACCACCAATTTTTCTTAAAGAATATTACCTGTCGTTGTAGTCTATGTACAGTGTATGTATTTTATGATATTATGTATGTATGTATAATACTCTATTTATATATATGTATGATTGTATGTATGTATATATGTATTTATTGAATATATATATAAATGTATGATATATAACAAAAATATCTTTGTGCAGCGTCAGCCAACTATGATCTCCTATTATTAGTTATTGTAAATAAAAGGTTGCCTGTAAGAGATCACTTACAGTGATAAGGCCGCCCTTGCGCTATGTTAAAATACTATAATTCTCATGTATCTTTATGTATCTTTGTGCAATAAAGTATTTTTGATTTGATTTGATTTAACACGTACTATATACAACTATCAGTATTTACATTTATAAACACGGTATTTACTTGGTCCGTTCTGAAATTTCAAAATGCAATTTAAAATTTGTAAAGGTATCGGAGTTGCGGCTTGAATATTTGATGTATTGTGTAAGCTAACTTGCTCGCCAGTAAAAGCCTTTCACACTGATGGATAAAATTATCTCGCACCAATAAACAAAGTGTAAACAAAGCTAAATGTTTGTCTGAAATTGTATAAAGTCATTTTCAAATTGTAGAAAGTCATTTGTTATGGGTTCGAGGTAAATAATTGTGTTTTATTTAATGAAAATTTTATTTAGTACTAGCGACCCGCTCGCGACTTCGCCCGCTTGAACTACACAATTATTTCTCTTCTTCTCTCATCATCTTAATTTCGTTCGTGTCCTAATAAAATTATTATCTTAAAACAATATACATCGAATTTTCAGCCAGTTCAATAAAACAATTCGTTTCTATTTAAATTATTTATCAATAAACACCAAGTAACCGGTAAGAGAGGTAGGGGGAGACCTCGGTTGACCTTCGAAAACACAGCATCAAAGGCACTGGAGGAATGTCAAGTAAAAAGCATGAGGACCCCCCGGAGAGCATGTATGAAGAGGTTGATGACAGTGGACGAGGCGAAAGAGGTATGTAGAGACCGTAGTGTCTGACGCTCCGTTCTCTCTGACTACCCCGCTAGAGACAAAGCGTGAAGCTATGTATATAAACACCAAATGTTTTAATGTCAGTCATTCGGTCTTTAATATCACATTCGTCTATTGACACACCAGAGAAGTTATATCATCAATTCACACTACCTGCCGCCGGCGACCGACGAGCCGCTTTGTCTGCCTCGCGGCTATTTAGCAAGCTGTCCAGAACAGCTTTTGGAGTATTTTGCATCGTAAATTATACTGGCAGTCTACATGGAAATTTAAAATATACAAAAACTTAAAAACTTACATATAAGTTATAACGCTTTTGTTATTATTATTATTAAATTTATTTAGCTTTTCATTTCGCGCACTTTTCCCTGTATTCAGGAGGAATTGGCGGTACTCAACGCTATTTTATCTTGTTACTATACCAAGAAAAATTAAAATATTAAATATTTCATTTCCTCGAGTGAAAATCGAACCCACACGTCGCACATTTGGTCGCTTCGTTAATTTACTAATCTGTTTTCGTTACTTGTGTATGATCAAAACATAAATATAGTTACCAAACAAAAAGTGCACAAATAAATAAATGTAAGCATAAAAATACTTATGCCCACTCTCGCAGCTCTGGAACTTACGTCTAGTCTTGGTAAAATGCCCGGGGGGGCAGAAAAATATTTGATTTAGAAGTCATACCCGTCTCGTTGATATAATGTTTGCTCTGAATACATATAATATATTTCAATATAATGATACAAATTCTAAGTTTGAGGCCTGTCGTGACGCAGGGGCCCCATAATGTGACTTGCCGTGACTGGTTGTGGAATCCACTCGAAGAAATTAAATATTTAATACTTTCATATATCTATATCATTCTCTGATATCGAGGCGAGACCCGCCATTCAACACACAATATCTCCAGAATTCGCTGGAAAAGGAGGAACGGAGTGTCTTAACACTAGGTTTCTCTCCGTCTATATTGATGTCTGCGGGATACAATGTGACGCTGTAAGATTACTCATGTAATAATTATCATTAACATTATTACATGTTTACATTCCACTAATATTAGTTTGAAACAATAAATGATTGGTTTTTGGATCAAAGTAATAAAAAAATATTTTTATTTATAATTTGTCTTCACATATATTATTATATTTGCATTATACTTAGTTAATAAACCTATATCAAGTACGATGGTGGACTTTAAAATGTAATACCTCACGTCGCTCTAATCATATTTTTTTGTATTATATATAGATTTAATAAACTTAAGATTTTAAATTTTAAAGAGAATCAAATTACGATTATTTTATTAAACATAACAAACGAATATCTTGTCAAAGTCAGCTATAAAACATTCTACAAATCGACAATCCAACAATCACAACAAACCCTTTTGCTACCAGCTACCAGCTAGTAAAATATTTGCAACTTGGGACGGCCCCATCCATTTATCACCTCCTCCCCAAATAACTAGGAATCAAATGTCTGCAACACAAGCCACTTTCAATTACAATTCCCGCTTTGGATATACATAGGTAGACAAGTAGCAGAGGAATGAGCACTGTTTTAATCCCCAGGCTTAAAATTAATTCCTTTTGACGTACTTTGTTGTACGCTCCTTCTGAGCCTTTAATAAAAACCCGATTAAAATACGATGCTTGCAATCAAAAGGGAAAACAATTTATAACGAAATACAAGCGTTGAAAAATAATTGGATTAACAGTGTTTGTGGAGAAATATATTTATTTCGCATAAAAGGAATACTTTAAAACTTTTGCAATACAAGAATAAAAGTCAAAAACACCAATTAAAAAAGATTCCGAACCTCCTACTCCTCCTCCTTAAAAATGAGAAAATCAAAGATTCACAAACAAACCGTATCATTGAGCTATTAAATACAAATTTATTATGATTCTCATGCAAATAGGGTATTTAGGGGCGCTGAGCTCCGCCACTCAACATACAATGCCCCGGAAATTTAACGAAAAGTGGGGAACTGAGTGTCATTACAGTTCGAACAAGGTTCCATCTGCCTACTCAGCTATATGCAGGATACAGAATGAAGCTGAAAAAAATGATTAGTAAACAATAAAAATCAATCAATTTATTTTTAATCATTTATTCAATAAATCACAACAAATTACCGACGATCGGTGTTGCCATTTAAAATTTACTTTATAATTGACTCTAAGTCTACAGAAAATGAACTTACATTGTATATCGAAGTATAGTGCTTAGCATCTCTTAGTGATCACTTAAGGCTTCTTATTTAGAGAATTTAATAATGAACTGCCGTTAAAAATTTATTTTTTTATAAATAATTATTTTTTAACCAAACACGTTAAATACTCAATAATTAAATAATTAAATCGGGGATAATATTTTTAAAATATTAAATGAAGGTGACTAACAAAAGACACTGATTTAACATGACGTAATGCTAACTAATGAAATATAAAAAAATCATAATGTTTAAAATAATCTAATTTCTTATTATTCTAAGAATTATATTGTACATGGGTAAAATTTTGTTTTGTAAATCTTTGGCAACCATTCTGGGAAACTTTACTTTGAACGAACGAAAACAAATTTAAACATTGTAAAGTAATTTTGTTCCCATATTTAATATTTACATAATTATCAAAGTCAACACTATCGTGAATATAAATTCTCTTCATCATATTTGTTAAGAACATTTTTTTTATTTATACTATCGTGAGAGAAAATGATGAAGAAATTATTAATAAAAATATTTTTGACAACAAGGCTGGGGCATTATTTTCTTCAGCTGGCAAATACGAGCTGGGAGCGGCGGGTGCTGCCTGAGATTTATTTTCTTCAAAGGTACCGCTCCCTTCTCCCTCGTCTTCATCATCATCAGGTGGAACTGTCGTCTTATGTTTTAAAGCTTCCGCCCGCGGTGCTTCCTCTGACGTTCCGATCGATAACTTCTCAATCGCTAGGTCATGATGCGATTTTTCTCCAAGCATGCTGGCATTAGTTACCATCTTATATAACTCTGATGAGGTAAAATTCTTGAATAATGAAGATTTTAAGAATGCTGCAGTGAACTCCGTAGTGTTAGTTGGAATTTTAGTTGAAAAATTAACTAGCTCATTTTGTAGTAGTTCAGAGTATGGCGCGTTGCAGAGGTGGCCGTAGCATATGCAGGTCATCTCCAGGGCCAATTTCGAATTAAGCGTTAATGAACACGGCAGCTCGCTTGCAACTGCGCATGTTAATATAGACGTAAAATCTGCAAAACGATGATAATTTCAACTGAGGTATATTTTGAAAAATAAAAACAGCTTTATGCTGCATCCCGCACACAACAGGATAGTGTTAAGACTCTCCATTGCCCACTTTCCGCTGAATTCTGGAGGCATTGCGTGTTGAATAGCGGAACTTAACTCCGCGCTTTGCCTCGAAACAAGAGCGAAGAAATTATAATATCAATTTAAATAAATATTTTAGGTGGAGATTGAACCCACAACCAGTAGCGTTATAGTTGCACTTTATGCTCCTCCGCCACGACTGGCCTCTAATTTTGAAATTTTGCTGAATCAACACAGTACGTATGTTACTAAAAGATAAACTACACTTCAAATTCAAAATTCAAATTCAAAATATTCTTTATTCAAATAGACTGTTATAAGCACTTTTGACTCGTCGTATGAACATATAAGCACTTAAAGTAGGAACCTATTTATGAAAAAAAAAGAGAGATTTGTAGCTGCAAATCTGAAGAAGTGAAGATATCGATAACGCAACCATAAAGTTCACTCGGACCCCGATTGCGCTATTAACAACCCTTATCACGTTGATAGCGGTTATATTTCTAGTATTATCTGAGCTCTCGGTAGTGTATTGTACTAGAAACTATATGAAAGTACTGAACATTTTATTTCTTTATTTAAATTCTTTTTATTGATTTCCTCTGTATAGGGGTGGGTTCGATTCCCTCTCGGGGTAATGAAATATTTCATATTTTCATTTCTGCGATGCTATAATTTGCGCGAATATCAAAATATTAATTAGTAAAGAAGTCAAATAAAATTATCTTACTAGGTGCAGTCGCTACGGTAGCACAAAATGGCTGACCAGCCGGGCACACGACTGGGGAACCAGTGTGTTCACATGCTGTTAAATTGTGACTGCAATGATGACATCTTCTAGGTGACAAGTCTGAAAATAAGAAAATTATATTATTCAATCTACATTAAATATTTAATAGAGCAGTATTTGTTGATTTGAGCTTTCTACATCTTCTTTCAATATATGTTGATATCTTTTATTCAGCTTTGCATTGGTATTCCGCTCGTAGTAGGGTACGTAGAGAGTGCTATAGTTAAGAGTATATTCTACTCTATGCCTAAAAGTAAGACACTGTGTGTAGAGGAGCGGAACTGAACGCCACGTTTTGTTTTAGGAAAAAAAAGGAACCCATAACCATCGGGTTACAGTCACACGCTTGTGCTATTACTATTTGGAGGTAATAACTTAGCATTATAAGAATTTTATTAGTATTGAATTAAACAAGAACATTACAGACAGTCGAATGGGTTAGTTCCATTTCACAAAAAAAAAAAGAAATCGCTTTTAAAAAAGCACCAAGTAGAGTGAGTGCCTTACTACTTTAGTTACCACGCTTTTATTAGCTCGAGCTGTAACTATGTGTATGTAATAAAATCTAAGAATCTGTATTACACTCACTTCTAATTGTTCTATCACCATGAAACTTAGCAATTATATATAGACTAGTGAACCCGAACGCGGCTACGCCCGCTTGAACTATACGAATATTTATTAAATATATTTATGAAATTATTTACAGGTTTCAATAGAGGCATGCGTTAAGCAAGCTCATTATGGGTGACGTTTTCTAACAACAAACTTTGCAAATGGTTGCTTAGCAACGACGGTTGTTATTAACATGGCGGAATAAATTGTATGTCAAATTAATAAATATTTTAATATATTGATATATCGAAAACATTACAAATATGAGAAGACAGACAGACAGACAGACAGAGTTACTTTCGAATTTATAATATAGGTATGGATTACATGACAATACAATATTATGGTACGATCCAGCTGGTCTGATGGTGGAAGAAGAAGATGGCTGGTGAGACCTTGAACTACTTATAAAAATATCATGTTTGTCCTCATTAAATTCGTTCTATTAAAAAGTGTGTTGTTATTTTTTCAAATTATTAATTTAATTTAAGAGTATAGTCAGATATTGTCAGATTTTACATTTATCTTAGAGCAATTATTATTTTATTATTTAAGTAATAAATATTTAAATTGTTCATACAACAATAATTAGTTTCATATGAATCTTAAAATATTATAAATTATAATTTACATTTAGTCTTTTTTTTTAAACATTCAACTTCCTTTAAATTTTTTATTTATATTTAAATTGACTAACAAAAAACTTATTCATTTTCAAATTATAATTTTGAAAGTTAGGATTACTTTTCCTTATAAAAAAAGTATAAAAAGCTATATTATGTTATAATCTGTATTGTAGAAAACTTTTTATTTTGAATATTTTTTTCATTTTTGTTTTCTATATTAATAAGCAGAATAATGTCTTTAAGTGGAAAAAAAAATTAAAATAAGAGGTTGATACGCCATTAATATTAAAATTGTTAATAAGAATATACAAGACTGCGAAAATGTCTTGTGCTTTAATATTTTTTCCTGAGCAAAACATAATCAGAATACACTTGAGAATAGTCCCCCACAATTTATGTTATGCTAAATTCTTCCCTCCGGACACCAACCCCAAAAGTTTGGATGTAAATATAAAGATTATGCCTTTGTAAATGACCTTTACAATGTTGTGCTTATAACTTTATAAACATTAAAATGGTATATATATATACATATATATATATATATATATATTTATATATATATTTATAGAGGCCAGTCGTGACGCAGCACAAGCATGTTGTGGGTTCGATCCCCACTTGAAGAAATGAAATATTGAACATTACACTTTTTAGAAAGCCTCTTTGAATATCGTCCAATGAACGCGGGTTCAAATCCCGCTACGTTAATTATTTTTATATGTTTTCTAAAAAGTATTTTTCTTTCCTAAGTGAGGAATAATACTTTAAAAATGTAAAAAAATATATAATATTTTCATTTTTGATGTCATGGCAAAACGCGCCATTGACTTTCACAACTCAACAGAAAGTGAACAGCGGAGTGTCTTAACACTAGGCTCTCCCTGTTTACCCCGCTATATGCGAGATACAGCGTGAAGTTGAAAAAAGAAAGAAAAATAAAATTATAAACATACCTATAATCATTTATACATAGCCACGCCACCGTGGCATACTTGGGCCCTGACCAAATATGATAAGGAAATATTTATATTTTGTTGGCAAGTCGAACTAACTGAGCGTTGTATTTTGCCATTTAATGCTTAAGTGGATAAATAAGAGTAGAAAACATAAAATATATGTTTACAACACTGACAATACATAGCCTTCATGGTATTTTGTATACGATAGTCACGAGTTGAAATTCCATTTAGGAGATTTTTTTCCCGCGTTACACTGCATGCAGCAGGGTAGACAGATGGAGGTACTTTCAGCCGAATTCTAGAGGCATTGCGCACTTGGTGCCGACACCGGAGCAAAGAAATTAAAATATTAAGTACTTATTTCATTTTCTCGGGTGGGAATCGAATCAACAACCTGTCACGTTCAGAGTCACACGCTTGTACCACTACGACACGACTGGCCTCTTCATTAATTGCACTGGTAAGATAATGGATATAAATGAGTAAAAACACTATTTCAATTTAGTTTCCCATCTCGATAAATGGAAAATCTTGCACAAAGTAATACCAAATGTAATATTTTAACATTAATAACAAAATATTACATAATATTAATAATTTCTATAATAAGGCGGAATAAAAAAGCACAAATTTAATACGAACACCAAACAGTTTCAAATTTATACCTCTCGTAAAACATATGAACCGCCCAATAAGAGCCTTCCACGCAGACAACCCCTTCAACAATGCCATTATAAGTGCTATAAAGTTTAATGCGTCGAACGCGGAACGCCCAACGAGAAGTGCTCTGGACAGTGATCCAATATGAGGTGAAACGGAACGTGGTAATTCGGTGTAAGTGTTCGCTTTTAAAGTAATAAAATGTATTTTTTTTAGGATTCCCTACCTTAAAACGAAAAAATGGAACCCTTATCACGGTAAGAGAGGTTAAGGAGACCTCAGTTGACCTTCAAAAACACAGTGTCGAAGATATTGGAGGAAGGTCATGTAAAAAGCCTGATGAGCATCACAGTGGACCAGGCGAAAGGGATTTACAGTTATCCGACTATCAAGACCATTTATCGCGTAGAGATATGAAATTAAGCTTAATTATTTAATTTAAGCTTAATTAATTAATTTAATGTATTATTAACTGAATAAATTAAGCTTCTAACGGAACGCAATCAAAAGATACGACCATTTATGCATCCATTTTGCTGCATTTCGTATGAAATTAGACGTCTAATCAAAACCTATAGGGTACTTCTCGTGGACCTACAATTATAAAATTTGGCACGAAGTGAGAACTTTTTTTTTTCTATGGACCTGTAAATTTATTCCTTTAAATTTACAAAAAAATATTACAAACTTATATTTTACATATAGTTAATTTCATACAAAATGATGGCTTATACAAATTTATTTTGCCAACTTTTATAAATTGTTTTTCACATTGACCCACAAATCTGAAATTGGTAAGAAAGCGTCGCTGGGCCAGTCTGATTCGCACTTAAGGTCGTATATAGCAGTGTAGACAGGAGGAACCTAGTGCTAAGATACTCCGTTCCCTATTATCTTCCGAATTTTCGAACAATTGTGTAGTGGCGAAATTTAACGCCGCGGAGAAATATTAATCTTTACGACTGCCTCTAAATATATATATACAGGGTGTCCCAGGAGTCAACGATAAAACGATAACCTGAACATTTCCAGGGGCTGGCCCAGGACTTATAAGGATAGTGCTCGAGTCCGAGCTCTCGCAGGCCATATACTCGTCTTTGACACATTGCCAATATGCATTTCATTAATGGAAAATGGTTTTGTTACGCGAATGCTGCAGCTAGAATGTATAAGAAATGATACCAAAACGCTGAACGTCATCCCGATTATCGTGTATTTCGATTTTTCTCTCTTCAACAAAGAAGTAATCTAGCAAGTGTCGTACCATTTCAGGATCCAGATTAAATGCGCCAACTTTTAACGTTACTTGCAAAAACAGTGTAGTACATTTTTTTTATAGTACAGTCGGTTAAAGTTGGGTGTAGTAAATATTTTGAATTTAATGTTTGGCAAAAACACCACATTTTATTGAAAACTGATGCAGGTATGTTTCAATCTTAAACTGTAATTCACAGAAGGGTTACTCATGATTACATTACAGAACAAAAATGAAGAAAGAGTAATATTTGTAGTCCTGGGACTTGAAAAACCATCACAGGGTGTCGATTTTTCTGATATTTTTTAAAATCAATATAATATGAAAAATACATGACAAAGATTTTTTTTTATATTTTTCTCATAACTGTCACGACTTGGTCTATCACCTGGTTTCGTTTTATCCTTGACTCCTAGGACACCCTGTATATATATATATATATATATATTCGTATTATGGGAAGATATATAGAAGAATAGAAGGTCTCAAAGTGCAGCTTTCTTAACGACGTAATATATTTTTATTAATAAATAATTATAACAAATTAAATTAAACGAAAATCGTACAAATTAGGCGAAAAGAAAATCGTAAATAAACAATATGCATCTATTATAATATCATTGTAATATAAAAAAATTAAAATTTTGCTAATATTGGAGCAATTTAAGAAGCGTCTGTAACAGCTGCCAATAACATTACAAGTCAGTTGACCTTCTTTCTATAAAAGCCAAATCACACTTTATTGAATAAGGGCCCTTACCGCTTTTGTATATAAAGAGGCTGCCATTTTTGCGTGTATTTTTAGAACGAACACTTAAAAATTGTTTAATTTTGTTTATTAATTTTTATATCTATATCTGGAAGGTGAACTTAATGACATTTAGTATCTTTTCGTAACTTGCTCGTTAGAAAGATAGATAGATATAAAATCTAACCATTTGACAAAAGCATAATTTTAGTTTTCTAATTTGAAAAATATATAATCTTCTGGCTTTGAATGACCATTCTTTGCATGTAGCGCAATTATAGTAACATATTTGCCTATTGTACCACGGCGCATATTGGGTAAAAAATAATATTTAATTTTTAAATAACTAGAACTAGATATTAGCTAGCTAGGATTGGAATATAAAACTCACCTTTTTGCTGTAAAGTACCAGTTTGCACGTCTACAACGAACATTGCAAGGATACTTAAAATCCACAACAAAGAAAACATTATTATTTTCATTGGCACTTCTCCGTCACACTCAGTCTCTTACAGAGGTTTTTTCAATTCACTTAAAGAATTTTATTGGACGCCTGAAAAACAATTGTGAATAATTTTCACATCAGCGCACAGTATTGGACAAAATCGCTAAAGCGCTAACATTTATTTAATCGCCTCTTTTGTTTAGGAAATTGGAACATTTTGCAAGTTAATTTGTTTTAATCAGCTGCGCTCCAAACTCCCCTCGGCGCTTTTTTACAAAAACCTACCTTTGGCTTTTTATTGGGTATTCTTTCTTTTTTCAATAATAATTTTTTTATCTAACCAAATAAATACAGTAATCATTTATTTCTTTTTCTTAAATCATCGTTTCGTTATATGTACAACTAACGAAACGAAACAAAAGAAAAATTATTAAATCTATTCTAGATACAAAATTAAAAGTAAAATACGATGTCAAATATTCTTAGGTTGTTTTAAAAAAAAAAAACGTTTTCGTTATCTGTACTCAAATCAATACTAATTATGATATCAAACAATAACACAAATATTAAAAGAAACGTTACTAAAAAATGTCTTTGTCTTTTACCTCTTAAATTATTTCTATTCCGTTGTTTATGAGAAATTGTATAAAATAAACAAATTTAAACACAATTATTTAAATAATAAACAAAAGATTTGTACACAATTGAATAAACGCGTAGATATCCAGAGCTACGACGTAGCTGAACGCGTAGCGTCTGCAGCTACGTCAGAGAGGCGACTGCCGTAGCGGACGAGATGCTGGGAAGCCCGACGGCTATACTTATTTTACTCGAGATCATCTCAATGAGCGAGATTAATTCTTTGTTTCACTCTCATTGCTATTTTCTATATAAAACCTTATATAATTGTTCCTAGGACACAAGTAGTGGGAAACGACTATGTATTATTATAATGTATCGTTAATGTAGCTCGGTTTATCGATATCATGTTATTGGCAACAAGCTGTCACTTAGTGGATTTCGAAGCAATTGAGTGAAACGTTTTCTTTATTGTTTATGTCTTTTCTAGAACAATTTTACTAGTACATTAATAAGAAAATAAATGTTCGGTTTACGTGGCAATAAATAATTTGAGATGCTTTGTTTCAATGGTACAAGACAGATTGTCTCTACCTGCCCCGCAATATGCGGGGAATACGTAAAGCGAAAAAAAAATTTTTTTTCCTAGTCTGTACTATCCCATTGTTGGGCAAAGGCCTCTCTCCACTTCTTCCATTCTGGTCTATTTCGAGCTTTTGAGCACCAGTCAGACCTATAATGATCGCCATCTCCGTTTTGGTCTGCCAATTCTCCTTTTAGAGCTCGGAATCGGTAGAAGATTTCGCCCAAGACTTTTTAAAAATAAAAAAAATATTAAATTAAATAATCTATATATTTTTGTTTATATTTTTAGAAAGTCTCCAATATCTCCTGAAGCATAAATGAATTAAAATAATATCATTTTAATTATTTATACAAAAAAATATCTGGTTTAGTAGGTGTAAGTAAGCACTGATATATAGCTAATGTTGGGTAGATAAATCTTTCAGAAAAGGTGTAGAATATGAGAAAGGAAGAGGGGTAGATATATTAATTGGCAATTTTCGTATACGAATGCCCATTCTCAGGGTTGTTTATCAGACATTAGATAATAGGCATTCATTTGCTCGCTTTCCCGCAGTGATTTATCACATTAATTCTTTCTTATGGTTGCAAGTAAGTGTCCCGCATAGTTGTCTAGATCTTAATTTCTTTAATATAAATATGTAAATAAATAAGGATTTTATTGTTCATTTTCATTTTACATTTTATTTCATTTGTTTCATTTATTCAATCAATCAATCAAATCAGCCTTTTCGGGTCCACTGCTGGACATAGGCCTCTCCCAGGGTGCGCCAAAGCTCCCGATCCTCCACCTTCCGCATCCAGTCGAAGCCAGCAACCTTCTTCAGGTCGTCGGTCCATCGAGCTGGAGGGCGCCCTACGCTACGCCTGCCAATCCGCGGTCTCCACTCAAGGACTCGTCTGCTCCAACGGCCATCGGTCCTTCGACAGACGTGTCCAGCCCATTGCCATTTCAACGTACTAATTCTGCGAGCGATGTCGGTAACTCCGGTTCTTCTCCGGATAACCTCATTCATTTATTATCACTAAGAAATTTAGCAATATTTTGGCGAAATCTATTGGAGATTCATTATTCTTATTTTTTAGCTTCACGCTGTACACACACATAGGAGGGTATATAAAGGGTATTTAGTGTCAAGATACTCCGTTCCCTGAATACTGGAGGCATTGTGTGTTGAGTGGTGGAGTATGTCATCTCCTATAATGGGAAGGGAATCTGGAACCTGCCACGTGCACAGATACACACGTGGTCCGCTGTGCCATATGGTTTTAATACCACATTTAACAAATTTCATTTAACAAATGAAAAATTGAAAAAACAATGAAATATTGAGTTCATTCTGAAAAGTTTGTTTAATAAAATAATTGAGACAGGCTGTGCGAGACCAATATGTAATTGGGCCTATAAAAATGTGTTTTATTAAATTTTTGGACGCAAGCTCTTTTAAATTTTAATTATTATTCTCAAAATAAAGTCAATCCACGTATTTTAAATTTCCATATAGTGATCTGTAAAGTGGGACAATTAAACATAAGAATATTATTTAAGTCAAATTTCAATAAGATTTTTGTCGTTTTTTGTATGATACATTATAAAATATATATTTAAAAAAAATACAAAGATCCACTAATTTTATGAAGATTCAATAATATCTAACATTAATGGCTTAAAAAACGATTTTTATTAAATTTACGAATTTTATTTTAATTATACGACGTATGATTAGCTTGTTTGTTAATAGAAGTAGCATACTTTCAATAGAATTTGTTTGGCGAGTGTATTTTTTAGAAAAAAACTTGTCAAGCGTGAGTCTGTTTTTTTTCTATGAAATATGTATAATTTTTCACATTTCTGATTTTTATCGTAAATACTCACCTTCGTACCAAATTTCATAGCTGTAGGTCCACGGCAAGTACTATATAGCTTTTGATTATGCGCCGACTTTTAAATAAAATGCACTAAAACGCTCTAAATCTATAAATGCTCGTATTTTTTGTTCGCGTCGACTTAGAAATTAGATTTTTAATATCCAAATATTTGATATTAATCTCAAAATAAATGGTCTTGGTCGTTATCGCAAACAACCAAGTGATCCTATAAGAATTTACCTTTTGAGGTACAAAACCCTAATAATGTTCAAATTGATATATTGCATGAAAACGTGCAATTAAAACTTAAACTAAGCTCGTACCGGCAATAACTACGCTTGTTCAATGTTCGCAGTACGAACTGTGACACTCCTAGACCGAGTATAACTTACAACACTTGTTACAACTTCGTAGAGCCGTAGTGCTGACTGTGTTGAGTGTTGTTGTGACCTTATAACTCAAATTCAAAGAGGGTATTTTCAATGTGTTAAAGCTAAGGAAAGTAGGTAGATACTTTCATGCTTAATACGAAATTAGGAAATAATACATATAGTTTTTTTTAGCTTTACTCTGTATTTCGCTCTTAGCAACCCTGCTAACCAGCTGCCTACCCAGGCAGAGGGAATCTGGGAACCTAGTAGGTGTGTTAAAACAGTTTCGTTCCCCATTTTCCACCATATCATGGAGACTCAGTGTTGAGTGGCAAAAGAAATTAAAATATTAAAAAAAAAATCATTTCCTCGAATGAGAATCGAATCTACAACCTGTCGCGTTAACAATCACTAGATTGTACGCCACGACTGGCCTCAATACAATGGCCGATATAATTATGTAGCTCGATTTAATTTTCTGTAGCTTGATTAGCAAATATATTATAAAAACTTTTTTTATATTGTAACGTCTATTTTTAATAATATAAAGATTAGAACGATTTTAAAATAATCCTGTTCCCGTATGATTTTTTTTTAACTTGAAAATCTTATATTTTTCTAACGTCTTAAACAAGTTAAAAATCTATAAACTAAATAGTATAAGAAACTTAAGATTGAAATTAAACCTTTTATTAGTTTTTTTAACCTTTCACAAAAAAAACTAGTTCTTAGATGGTCTTGAACTAAAAATAGAGAGAGGGGTTCGATTGCAATAAGTCCAGACCAAATAAAAACTTGACGATCGTTAAGTTGAAACGTAATGGAAGTCTTAGAAAAAAGCAATTTATATCAATGACAGTCGTATAGTAAGTACATGTAGGTATAACAGTATTATATATCTTTTTTCATTTTCAATACATATTTACATATTTTAAAAATTACAAAAAAAAATCTTTAATTAAATTTTTAATAACTTATCTAATAAATTGGTTGTAACCTATCTCTTTCTTCCTTTGTATAACGTATATAAGCAAAGAATAAATTAAATAATATTTTATAAAATACCAAAGTTAGAAGTTGAGGCCGTCATGGCGCAGCGGCACAAGGGACTGTAACGCGACGGTTGTGGGTTCGATCCCCACTTGAGGAAGTGAAATATTTAATTTCGTTTATATTTCCATTTCTTCGCTTTGGTGTCGAGGCAAAGCGCGACGTTAAGTTCTGCCACTCAACAGGCAATTCCTGTAGATTTCAACAAAAAATGGGGAACGGAGTGTCTTAACACAAGGTTTCCTCTGCCTACCCTGCTATTTAATTTAACTTTTTACCAAAGTTATAAGGATTGCCGGTAACATATATGTATATTAGGTAGCAACCCCATGTCTCAATTTCAATTAGCCAATATATTCGTATTCAAGACAGGTGTACGCAAAATATTAATTCGGCCATTACGGGCCCACAACACAAATCGGATCGCACCGCTTGAATATTAACATGATTGTAGAGAATCCGATTCGGAACTAGGATAATGCTTATCTTGCAACTATAATGGACTAATTTACCTTCATATTAATTTATTAATTAATACATTATTAATGTATTAGTATGCTACCTAGACATCTAGTGTAAAAACACTCCGTTCGCCATTAAGACACTTCCGTTACCGACTTTCTTCCAATTTCTTGAGACATTGCGTTACCGGAGAGAAGAAATAAAAATATCCTATGAGTTTAGACCCTAAAAATGATGTCTATAAAAACCTTTTTACAAAAAAATAAATAATTTAAAAAAATATATTAGGTACTTCGAATCTGACTTTTAGTAGATATAAAAATATTACTAAGAGTTTACAGTTTTATATACAAACATATAAAAGTACCGTAAAATTCCGTTCAACTTAAGGTAAGTTGAAACTTTTAAAGTTTTAAAAGAACATTTTTAAAATACTTCTTTTAAGTTTTTTAAAGCTTAGTATATCTTCAATACTTTCTAACACCATTTAAGATTGGTAAAGAACTTAAGCATTAAGCTGGTACTGTAATTCCTGGTTATAATATACCCCCTACCTTCAGTCGAAATTTTTAAGGCATTTCTTGTTTAATGGCAGAACTCAACGCCGGCCTTTGCCTTGGTGTCAGAGCGACAAAATTAAAAAGTAATAAATAACAACTTCCTTCGATTGAGGTCGAACCCACAACCATCGCGTTACAGTTCCACACTCGTGCGCCTGCGCCATAACGCCTTCACAATTTTTCTAATCATAAAACTATATGTACATACATATATATAAAAATAGGGATCAAAGTGTAGCATCGATCCAATTAAAACTTGTACTGGTGATAATTATAGTTCGGTTACTCTTTCACGCCGCGCGCAAGCTGACGTGACACCCCGAGAATAACTTATCAGACTTGTTATTGCATTGTAAACTTGACAAATTGGCAGATTAATATAACATTTAAATATGGATATCCTGAAGGCTCAGATGATGATGCTCAGAAGATTTTAACGAAATCCATGTTAGTATACTTTCAGAACAAATAAAAGATATATTACCTATTGTACGTATGTAAAAGAGCCTTGGTCCAAGGGCACAAAGTGTGACTATAAACGCGACTGGTTGTGGGTTCGATCCCCTCTCGAGGAAATGAAATATTGATTTAAAATGCCCGTATATTTTCGGCGTTGAGTTCCGCCTCTCAACACGCAATGTCCAGAATTCGGCCGAAAGTGCAGAATGGATCGTCTGAGGTATCTCTACTAGGTTCCCTTTGCCTACTCCTCTGTGTGCGGGATACAGGTGAAGCGGATTTAATCTAATTTATTTAATTTTTACTCATGTAACTTTACAGCTATGTAAATTAATTTCAAAGATTTCCCTTATTTTTAAACGTGATGTCCTTTAATTATTTAATTCTGCTTATTCTAAGTATTTAAAAACTTTTGTGCTATAGGTATATTAATGTATGTATAAACAGTGTAATAAACATAATTATTGACGGAAAAATGAAAAGAAAAATATTTAAAAGTTCTCTATAGCAAAATTATGTTTAAAAATATAACCTAATAGTTTAGTAAAATCTTAATACCATATAGATTTTATAAAAAATAAATTATTATCCAGTTATGTTCGTGTTCAAAATTCACGATTAAAATATCTAATTCGATCCTCTAGATATTAAATATAACTCAGACCAAATACAACGTAGACGTCGATGTAAATTTAAAAGATAATAAATTAGTAATCACAGTTCAGTTTAATAAGAAACAGTTGCGTAAAGCCTAATGCCATTACTCGCTAAGACACACCAATACAACCAATCTTACCTAATTCCACTATAACTCCACTAATTACTTAGACTCTTAGACTACGTAATACAAAGTCGACTCTTGAAATAGCTGGGAACCTTTGTTCGTGCTTCGTTTGCAGACAACTTTCGAAGCGGCAAAACAAATTCACGTCGCCGACCAGACTTTTACAAACAATGTGGATAGTACAGCCAAATTGTTTTCTTGCTGGAAATTACTTAAATACTATATGGGGCTCGTTGTGGCCCACTCGAGGAAATTAAAATATTCACTATTTTCATTTTTTTCGCTCTGTAATGAGGCAAAACGCGGTGTTGAGTTCCGTCTCTGAAGACGAAATGCCTTCAGATTCCGGGGGAAGGGGGGAAACGAAGTGTCTTAACTCTACGTTCCTAGGTTCTCTCTGCCTATTCTGTTATGGGTGAATATAGATAGCTTAGGAAAAAGTAAAAAGCGTGTATACATATGTCGTATAAATCACCACATGTGGTACCAGGATAAAGCTTTCATCGATCCTACTTCTCAAACCGAAATGAGCTCGCTCCGTCACTCTCCGTCATCAACATTTGTTATCGGGAAAGCAATAATCGGTTGTGGGGATATGAATGGGCCTTTTTAGCTCATAATATATTGACATGTCTGCCGAAATATATTTTATATAATTAATTTAATAAATAAATATAGGTATAACAAGTTATTTTAAAAATCAAAATCAAAATCAGCTTCACGCTGTATCCCGCACTCAGCAGGGTAGGCAGAGGGAACCTCGTGAGCCACTCCCCCACTTTTCGCCGAATTCTGAAGACATTGCGTGGGGGGAACTCAACGCCGCTAAACACGTTATTTATTATTTAATAAATTTATAAATTGATTTTGTAAAATTGAGTTTTCCTTTTTAGTATGTTTTACTACAATGACGTAGTACCGTAAGGTAATTCAGTACACTAAACAAATTACTACAATTATTTTAAGGTAAGTAAGTACCTAAGTATATTTAGCTTCGTAAGTCGTACATTTCTACCAATACAATCGATAAAAACGTGCGAATAGGCCAGATGTCAGTTATTTCTAGACATAGATGTTTCGTCTTAATAATAGAAATCCATCAAATTCAAATAATTAGGTACGACAACCTGAGACAATTTTAAATATTTTTATCTTTATAGCTTTTCTATAATAATATACCTAGTGCTAAAGAAATTCAATTAAATACATATGTACTATATTTTTAAGCGATGAAACTTGAATAGATTTTTTTATCATTCTAGAGTGTTCGTGTCTCTCGTAATAAGTCTTTCTTTGCAAAGCAATGAATATTTAATGAGAGCTGTAGGTACAACCCTTTCTATTTTTTGCGACACACCTTAGAGATGATACTGCTAATTAAATATAGATATAAGATTTACGATTTAGATTAAATATAGATATACATTTTTCATGTGTTTTATTAATAAAAATGTAAAACAAAATATTGTAAAACAAAAGTTTTTATTACAATAACTATGGAAAATCTTAGGTAAAATGTTCATAAATCAATTTTGCCAACATTTCTATTTTTAGTGTACCTACCTATACTACATCTCTAACTTTACTTTGAATGAAGTGGCTGAAGTGGCAATGGGCTGGTCACATTTGCCACAGAACCGATGACCGTTGGTGTAAGCGCGTTCTAGAGTGGAGATCACGCCTCGGCAAGCGTAATGTAGGACGTCCTCCAGCTAGATGGGGTGACGATGTTCGCAAAGTGGCAGGCAACGGCTGGATGCGAAGAGCTGAAGAAGTTCAGTGGCGCGCCATTGGAGAGGCGTAGGTCCAGCAGTGGACGAGGACAGGCTGATGATGATGATGATGATGATGAACTTTACTTTTGTATCCTTAAGTGTAATCTAAATGTACAGGGTGAGTCATATTGAACTTTCCGATTTCAATAAGGTGTGTATTAAAAACAAAGCGACATGCAGTAAAAATTATTTTATTGTTTGAAAGCACATAACATGCAGTTTTAATTTAGTTGGTTTTAAAAATGATATCCTGTAAATGTCTACCTCCATTGACCACACACTGCTGAAGCCTTTCCCGGAAGTTGTCCATTACTCGTCGAGTCATATTCAGCGGAATAGCATTGATTTCTTCCGTGATTGCAGCCTTCAGTTCATCGATGGTTCGGGGACGATGCGTGTACGCCTTTTCCTTCAGGTAACCCCAGAGAAAGAAATCGCAGGGGGTTAAATCAGGTGATCTCGGCGGCCACCCAACGTCACCTCGCAAAGAAATGAGATGACCGGGAAACATTTGTCGCAGGATTTCCATTGAACGCCTGGATGTATGGGCTGTAGCACCATCTTGTTGGAACCAGATGTTATCGTTGTCATGATTCTGCGTTAATTCCTCCAATTTCGGTTTCAGAAAAGTTTCAAGCATGTCGCAATACCGAGCAGAGGTAACTGTGACGACTTGACCATCTTCTTCAAAAAAATAGGGACCCCACACACCAAACTCTGCAATAGCGCACCACACTGTCACTCGAGGGCTGTGAAGTGGTCGTTCGTGTAGGTTTCGTGGGTTATTCTCAGCCCAGTATCGAAAATTCTGTTTGTTGACAGTTCCGGCGAGGTGAAAATGTGCCTCATCACTGAAGATCAAAACAGCAGTGCGGGGGATCTGCTGAATGTCGCGGCATAAATTTGTTCGTGTGTCTAAGTCTCTAACTGTTAATTCTTGCACTACCTGAATCTTGTATGGGTGAAATTTAAGGTCTCTATGCAGTATTCTGCGGACACTACTGAAAGATAATCCTAGTGAAGCGACATGTTTCCGAACAGAACGCCGAGGGGATTGTTGAATTGAAGCCCGCACTCTATCCACGTTTTCCGCTGACGTTGACGTCCTAATTCGGCCTTGTGGTCTTGTTTTTAATGCTGATGATGTTGCTCTAAAATTTGATACCCAATTTCTGATTGTTGGTCCAGTGGGAATGGGATCACGTCGACCAATAGCAAAATGTAAACGGAACGCACGCTGTGTTGTGATCACGGAGCCGCCATTTTTAATAAACTCTTCAACTACGAACGCACGATGTTGTCCCGACCAAGCCATTGCTCACACTAAAACTGCATGTCATGGCGCGTCTAATGACACCATCCCCACCCTTCTACTCCTTCCCTTCTTCGTGCAACGTCCTTCCAAAACCGGAAAGTTCAATATGACTCACCCTGTATAATGACAAAGTCAGCAGTACTTTTTCCCTCGATAGATATGAAAATATCTTCAAACGAATATTAATCTAAAAACATTTGCCTAGTCACGAAACTCGCGTCCGTTCATAGAAATCTCTTTATCCAATAGAAAACGATTTTTATGACGCCATAAAAGAGTTATTGCTTCGACGATAACAGGCAATTTATAACACTTGCGTCGCCCTCGTTGAAGCTTCGCAGCTAGGAGTAAAGCGCTAACACATTTTACGCTTCCACATAAATAATGATGCCACTTATCTCAACCAGCTGAGTCACAGATTGTAGTATTTGAGTTTTCTATGGGAGTTATTATGAAACTGCAATCATAAAGATATTTATATTTTCGATTTTATCTACGATTTACGCAAATGATGTAACTATTAATAATAATTAATATTTGAAAAAACTAAATACTCGCTTTTGAACAGAATACATTAATAAGAGGTACTATAGTAGGTAGTTTCATCAGCTGTCTTCCAATTCCTTCATCAGACCATTCGATAGCACCATAACAGTGTATTGTCGTTTAATCTACTTACTTATATATAATTTCCAAGTTTCATGCTGATATAACAATTAGAAGTGCGTATAATTCAGATTGTTAGATTTTATTAGGTACTTACCTACATAGATGGTGACAGCTCGACCTAATAAAAGCGTGTTAAAAATGTTTTTATTCAGAAAGAAAAAAAAATGGTTATTCAGGGCAGCCCAAAATTATTTTGATGAAATAGACTTGCCCTATTAATTTCATGACTACATTTACACTTCGGTCAGCGTGACGTAGTAGGTACCTACAACTTATAAGACAAACTTAAATTTGTCGGTGTACTTATGCATTCATTTTATAAGAAATTTACCTTCTACAAATTGTGAATTGGAATTTTTCTTAATTTTTTTTCTGTTCTAACTACAAAACTGTATAGGTATTTGATATAAATTAAGCTTGATGACTCGCAATATGAGAAACATGGTCTTGATAGGCGGACTATATAGGGATAGACGGATCCTATAGGATTGCGTTTTTAAATTTTAAGCTACGGAACCCTAAAATCAAAACCCTGGAGGCATTGCGTGTTGAGTGGCAGAATTCAACGCCGCGCTATGCTTCTTTAAGCTTATAGTTATATTAAAAACTATCCAAAATCTGTACATAAATCATAGCCTGTGTATTATTTGGATGTAAGAGCTATAATACTGAAATGTTTCCTCTAAATTTGTAGTTGTTTTTTCTTGAAAGTGGAACAAACATTCCTCACAAACTTTCACATTTATCATGTCTTTACATATAATAATATAGTCATAACTCTCCTATTTAGCTTCCTCATAAAATGGTGAGGTTTTAGAGACAATTGTGGTACATGCGACTGAGACAGCATAGGCTGTGAACATAAGCATGACGGTTTGATCCAGATTAAAGGTTTTTGTTTTAAATTTCCTTGCTCTGGTAGAGTTTTTTGGCACTAGGTTCTCTTTGTTTACACTGTTTTTCAGCCTAAAATATATAAACAAAGAGCCACTAGCAATGAGGATGTAAAATCCTGGGTAACATTATATATAGTATATAATTATAGTATATAAACTAAGAACTGAGTTTATGGAATAAAAACACTTAATAATTATAAAAGTATATATTTATTTATGTCATATATACCATTTATTTATGAGCTAATAAATGTCTTGTGGTGGTGGCCGGCCAAACAATAAAGTCCAAGAAACAGGTTGTTTTAACTGTGTAAGTAAATCCTCTTCATCTTTAAAAATAGGGATGATATTTGTTAGGCATTTTACCATATCATATGCATCGGGTATATTGTCTCCTTCTGAACAATACTTATATAATATTAAACAAGGAAGATTCTTCTCTACAGAAATTTTATATAATAAAGAAGCAAAACCTCCTCCAAAAATTTGTACTTCACCATTATCACTGTCATGTTTCACTAAATTTGCAGCCTTTATGTTATTCACATAAACATTTTCTTCATTTGTCATATAACGAAAAGGGGAACTCAGAATGTGCTTTTTTTCATGAGCAAAACTACTGGTTAAAATAATGATGTCCTTGATTTTCTTCTCAATAAACGTTGATACAACTTCTCCTAGAAAAGTTTTAGCATATTTAAATACTAACGGTGATCTAATTTGCAAGACACATATTTTCTTGGCTTCACACTTATATATTTCACAAGACATCGAAAGGTTAGATGATTTCAAATTATAGGGATCATATCCTATAACTGGAATTTGTGCTGGGCTGTACACAGACCCTACGTTTAACATATTTAAAGAAGAAATAAGCAAATCACATGCCAATTGTCCGACATTGCCCACAGCGACACTTGGAATTAATAATGTATAATCATTAAAAGAACTTTCATCCTTGAATTTCCATATACAACCTGTATCCATTTTGTAAATAAATTTATACCAGATACTTTAATGATAACTTTGTATACAAAATAAATTTCAAATATTTACAGTCATGGTTTATTTGAATGACATTATTATTTTGATATTTGACATAACAATTCATAGTTTGCCAGTAGTCGAGTAAAATTTACAATTTTGAATTGAGTTAAAAGAAATTACAAGAACAAGAAATTTATTATTTAATATTTTAATTTCTGTTTTGTTCTGTTCTGTTATTTTTTTTATGGCATTCCAAGCGTGCCAGATATTTAAATTTCTCCGCTCTTGTGTGGAGACACAGCGCGGTGTTGAGATCTATCACTCAACATACAGCCTCTGGGATTTACTGGAAAATGAAAAACGAAGTGTCCTATTAGAAGACACAAGATCCCCTCTGTCTTCCTTGCTATGTCAATACAACATGAAGCTAAAAAAATGTGTTATTATACTCGTTACGTATTATAAGGTGCAAAAATATAAATCATCTCTATTTAGACCGTAAGTTGGGTCAATAGATTCATTATATGGGGTGAATAGAAAATGTTACAGTTGCTATTGCTTCAATATGCCAGAGAAAAAAACCTAATTTAAAATCTTAAAGTATTTCTATTGACCATAGTTTTTATTTACTTTATAATTTAACTACTATCACTACAGATATTTTAAAATTTTGCAATCAAATAAATACTCTATTATTAAATGACAAATAATAAACTGAATGACACTGACGTTTCTTTCTTTCCGGTTCCAGTCAATTGCGGTGGCGTTTAATACATTAATTATTATTTCAATCAATTATTTTTAAGTAAATTCGGAAATCAAGAAATTATAGCGTTCAACTGATTATGAATGAGAAACAAAGTGTTGATCCACAGATAGAAGATTTCATTCGTACAGAAACTCAAAAGCAACGATTTCAGGTAAACAACAATGATAAAAATATGATTACATATTTTATTCAACCACAATTAAGGATTTTCCTCCTTTGATACAGTTACAGGAGGTTAATTTATTTCTTATTCTATGTTTTATTTTATACTTTTATTTAATTGTTTACACTGACCTTTGCCCTTACTTTGATATTACTTTATTTATATATTCCACCACTTAACATTTTGGTTAAAATTATTTCAGGTTCTTGTTCACGGATTAACGGACACCTGTTGGGATTCTTGCATGGGAAGACCATCCATCCGTTTAGACTCAAAAACGGAAGTATGCATTATGAACTGTGTTGAAAGGTTTATTGATGCAACAACTTTTATAACAAAAAGACTAATGAGTACAACTAAATACCGATCTGAGACACCTCTTGGATTCCAATAATAAAAAAAAATTAATTAACAAAAAATAAAAATGCTATCAAGTATTAAAAATTTCCTTACACGCCATAAGAAGAAATTCTTAGTAACTGGTGCATTATTTGGTTCTCTATATTTCCTTATGAGCTACGCTCAGAAAAGACTTAGAGAATGGCAAGAAAAAGAAGCCAAAAAGTTCTTTGAAATGACTCGTAAAAAACAACACTTTGAAAGTACTGAGAGAACTTGCAATCAAACAATACTATCGCTATCTAAAATTGTTTCAGAAGGAATTTTAGGTATTCTTGATACAGAAAAAATCATACAAAAACTACAGAATAATCCTGACAGTAAACTTGTTTTATGGGAACAGATGAAAATTATTATTTTTACTAGGCTTTGTGTCTTAGTATATGCACTCTCTATACTTAATGTCACTTTGAGAGTGCAATTGAATGTTATTGGAGGATACCTATATAGGGATTCTGTGCATGAGGAGGAACCACTCATTGACAGTGAATTGCAAGCAAAATATTTATCCTTGTGCCACCATTTTGTAGGATCTGGAGTTGAAGACTTAGTAAAGCAAATAGAAAAAGCTGTAAAAAGAGTAGTAGAGCCTATATCATTAAAGAAGAAAATTACTTTGCAAGAAGTTGAACAAATATTTTGGTCTATACAAACAATTTTATGCACAGATACAAGTGATGGAGATCCAGTAAAGAAAATGGTACACTATTTGGTTGATCATACAGAAATAAATGAGGCTAGATTTGAAACTATTGTAAAAGAAACAATGGATATATTAGAAAGTGATGAAGTAACTTCAGTAGCTATGTCTACAGTCAGCAGGAGCTTCTCCTCAATTGTGGATGAAATTGCTAATTTATTTGCAGCAAAATGGGTTCCAACAAAGAAAAATCATTTGGAAGTCTTAGAGGACCATATTGTAACAAATGGTGCTTTAAAATTGGGAAATGACTTTGTTGATGTAAACAAGGTGGAAATACATTTTGTCAAGTTACTGCCAGTTGTGAATGAACTTATAACAAAAAATACTTGCAAGGGCAATACCAACATTCCAGATCTATTAACTCAACAACTCACTCTGAATGAAAAGCTTAAGGTACTAGGTGCAAACATCTATGAAGTATTTAGCAATTTATAGATGTTAAATTAGTAGTAAAATAATGAATAGTTATAAAAAAAAGACTTTGTGTATAATTTGAAACCATACATTTGTTATGTTACTTTGGACTTCATATTGGACATAACAATAAATTGTTTAAGACTGTATTTCATATGGAAATAATTTAAATTGTGGGATGGTTTTTATTGTGAATGGGGGACACATTTGGGGCTTATAATAAAAGTGGTTAAAATATGTATTTAAAGATTTTTGTCTTATCCTAAGTTTATTATAGGCACCTTTTTTTGCCATGTTGTAAATGGCTTTATGAAATTTAGTATATTTTTACAAATAGGTTTATTATATATTACACTATGATATACAGTGGGTAAAAAAAGTATTTGCACACCAATTTTTTTTAAATTTACACCTACAAAAACAGAATGATTTCAATTAATTATTGTATTTAATAGCTTAATCTATATATATTTGGAATCGATTATTAAAAATTCTTAGAAATTAGAAGTAAAAAAATGAGATGGTAAAAAGACCTTTTCTTAAAGTCAAATAAGTATTTGCTGATGATATCGTCTTGTTCTCGTCATCCGCGTCAGAGATGCAAACTATGCTTAAAGACCTAAGCAAAGCCAGCCTTGAGGTTGGACTAAAAAGAATATGGCAAAGACCAAGCTGATGACCAACAGCATACAGCAAAAGGTGACCGTAGGTTCAGAAGAGATGCAGTATGTCCAAGAATATATCTACCTGGGTCAAATAGTGTCCTTTCAGTGCCGACAAGACAAAGAAGTCGAAAGACGAATACAAAATGCCTGGAGGAGCTATTGGTCTATGGGTGACCTTATGAAAGGAGATCTTCCTCTGCGACATAAAAGACGACTAATGGACATGTGCATCCTTCCAGTACTCACCTATGGTGCCCAGACTTGGTCTTTGACAAACTCACAGAAGTCCGCCCTCAAGGTTTGCCAACGTGCGATGGAGCGCAGTATCTTAGGTGTCAAATTAATGGATAAAA
Source organism: Heliconius melpomene rosina (assembly GCF_056956725.1). Lineage (NCBI taxonomy): Eukaryota > Metazoa > Arthropoda > Insecta > Lepidoptera > Nymphalidae > Heliconius > Heliconius melpomene. Next base: position 4,155,007 of record NC_140397.1, read on the forward strand.
TCCGAAACACCCAACTGCGCTCTCGCACAAAAATCGCTGACGTGGGCATGAAAGCCGCTATGCTGAAATGGGACTGGGCCGGACACGTCTGCCGCTTGCCTGAAGAGTCTTGGGCGAAATCTTCTACCAGGTGGATCCCAAGCTCTAAAAGGAGAATTGGCAGACCAAAACGGAGATGGCGGGACGAGCTGGACCATTACAAACCTGATTGGTACTCAATAGCGAAAAATAGACCAGAATGGAAGAAGTGGAGAGAGGCCTTTGCCCAACAATGGGATGGTGCAGGCTAGTTAAAAAAAAAAAAAGTATTTGCACACCAACCATTCTCTTGATACAATGTTATTCCCGCGACATTTTGTCACTTTAGGTAAAATATGAACATCGCTTGTATACATGTGAACATCGGGAAACGTATCCTACTATGGAGAGCTTTATTTAGTGTTCAGAAAAAATCTTGGAAGCCAACATGCCGAAAGAATTTGAACTGTCGTTATCGACGCGTGAAGAAATTATTTTACTCCGTAATGAAGGTTGAAGTTATCGCCAAATCGGGTCAAATTTAAAGTTAAATTACTCGACTGTGTAGTAAATTATAAAAAACCGAGAAGAAATGGATAGTGTTGAAAATAAGGAAAGGTCCGTTCTTCCGAAGAAGCTCAGTACGAGAGAAAGGCGACAAATTTTAAAATCTGTACAAAATAAACCATTTACAAGTGTTCAAAGCTTAGCAAATGACATCGCGTCAAGTTCAGGTAAGGTTGTCTGTGCCCAAACTGTAAGAAACGTACTGGATAATGGTGGTCTTCTCAGCAGAGCAGCGAGGAAAAATTCTTTCATAAGTGAGGCCAATATAGCAAAAAGACTAACTTTCGCGAAAGAATACGTAAATATGCGTTTAGAATTTTGCAATAATTTTATTTTTTTCTGATGGAAGCAAATTTTATCTTTTTGGATCGGACAGACAAAGATTTGTGTGGTCCAAGCCAAATACTGAACTGCAGGCGAAACATGTGCATAGTACAGTCAAACACGGCGGTGGTTGTGATGGTTTGAGGCTGCATGACAGCAAATGGTGTATGAAACTTTGCTTTTATCGAAGGAATAATGAAAGCTGTAGATTACGTAAGTTAAGTGTAGCGCGATATTTTATCTTGCAGCGCATTCAAATTTGGCGTAAGTATGTGAGACAAACTACTTTCAGTAGGACAACGATCCTAAGTATACAGCTATGAAATAAATAAGGAATGGGTGTTGTATAATGCCCGTAGAATGCTGAAAACTCCGCCACAAACGCCAGACATCAACCCAATTGAAAATTTATGGCATCTGCTGGATTAAAATGTGAGGAAAATGACATTATTAAATAAAAAATATGTGAAGCGTGCTTTGGTGGAGAAATGGGCTAAAATCTCGATTTAAACAACGTCCAAATTATTGAAATCGATGCCAGGGAGATTGCAAGCCATCATTGATGCTAATGGAATGCACACAAAATATTAAGTGTCTTTTCTTTCATTTATTATTGATTTTTTTTACGAAATACGTACAACACGTATGGTGTGCAAATATTTATTATTATTTGATTTTAAAATATGTGTTTATACCGTCTCATTTTTTCATTTCTATTTTCTAAGAAATTTTATTAACCAATTCTAAAAATATATAGAATAAGCTATTAAATACAATAATTAACTAAAATCATTCTGTTTTTTTGTAGATGTAACTCCATAAAATTAAGGTGTGCAAATACTTTTTTTACCCACTGTAGATGTGTGACAGGAGAAAATACTTGACTTTCTATGAATATATGGCGGCGGTTTTTATTTTTTATTAATGGCGGCAGATGGATAATGGCTGGTACTTTCATCCCAAGCATCCTAATCCCATTCCTGATAAGTAAGACCAGTGCTATTCGCTGATAAACGAAATATCCCTAAATTAGATGACGAAAGGCTTACAAAACAATTAAGATCAAATTTCAAGGCCTATAATCTCTTGGACCACAGAATAAATTAAATTTTATCTACAATCATAAAATCTGGTACGGAACCATTGATGGGCGAGTCCAACGCACTTATTCTATTTTTATATTTTGGAATATTCAAAATATTTAAATGTCTGCTACTGTACCTACTGGCGATAAAGCTTGCTCTTTCGCATTTGCATTTTATTTTTAGTAGTAAGTGCACGATAAAGAATATAACGTAACGTAGTATGTTAACAATTACCAATATAAATTATAATTTTAAAAATTATCTTGGAGACTTAAATATTTTCACAAAAACTAAGTATTATAAAAATACCTAATTGATATCCTGTGTATACTACATACATACATAGCTTCACGCTTTATCCCTAGCGGGGTAGTCGGAGACAATTGAGCGCCAAACTTCTTCATTCTCACGTTCGTCTTCATTCCAGTGGCGTAGCTAGGGGGGTGCGAGTGGAGCGGTCGCACCGGGCATCAAAAGGAAAAGGGCATCAAAGTCGACGATCAGTGTGTTTTTTCTTTGTTTTTTAGACCTTATACCATTTTAAAGGGCATCAAGTCCTCTAAGCCGCACCGGGCATCAAAAAGAAAGGGGCATCAAAGTTGACGATTACTTTGTTTTTTTTAGAACTCATCAAGAGAAAAGGGGCATGAAAGTCGAGAACTCATCGTCAACGATCTTTTTTTTTTAGAACTCAACGTCGACGATCACTTTGTTTTTTTAGAACTCAACGTCGACGATCACGTTTTTTTTTTTTGAACTCATCAACAGGAAAGGGGCATCAAGTCCCCAAGCCGCACCGGGCAGCAAATACCCTAGCTACGCCACTGCTTCATTCTCACTGTGATATCCTCGCTAGTGCGTCGGGGTCGGCCCCCGAGGGTTTATTAATACGGAATACCAAGTTGACAATTGTATTCCTACGGGAAACTTTTAAATATTGACTAAGTAAATGAACTATGTTGTATTGACGAAATTCTATGTTTTGGGCGTAGGCAATGCACTAGTTTTGTATGAAATGAACTACTATAATACATAAGGTTGTAGGGTTCCGTACCTCAAGAGATAAAAACGGAACTCTTATAGGATAATTAAAATTTTGTCTTATCTGCGCTCTGCCGCGACAACAAACAGTGTCGCAATATTTTCATTATACTAAAAAAAACAATTATCAAATAATAAATGTTTAAAACAAAAAAATAATAAAATACTTGATTAAAAGTGGAAATACAGTTACATTATGGAAACGGAACACATCACAAAGACGAGCTAGCTAAATATCATTAGTAGGCATGTACGTAAATACATGCAAGGTACAAAAAGAAAAGATGGTAATGAGAGTGAACTTTGGAGGTGGAGGATTTCAGTTTGGCACGCAGCGGGTGTTCCTAGCGGCGCCATACCCCATACGTCACACCAATGCAGGGAATGCCGCAGACGGCGACATGCGCGCGCAGCTCGCCGCGCTGCCAATAACGCGGCGAGCGCGCGCCTCTATCGACGCGCACAGAAATGTGCACACACCCGACCCAACTGTGAAAACACTGTGCTTCTGTGAAAATTGCACACCAAAATATATATCACTTGAAAAATAAATATACTTATGGTACAGAGAGAGATATCCTCAAACAACGTGTTATGTAAGTGTGTTTAATTTTTGTTGTCGTAAAATTTTGGTACAATAGAATCGTAAATAAACTAATTTAAGTATAAATTATGCATGTAATTTTTATAGTGTTTTACATTTTCGTACATATAGGAATATATTTTATTTTTTTTGTTTATATACCTTTGAAAGGTATTTATTAAAAAAAATAAAGACGCCTTGCTACGGGATGTTGAGTGGGATCCGTAAAGGTACGATCTTTCTAAAATTTATGAAATATAATTTATATGACTACTTATATATAATTTATAATAATAATAGAATATAAATAACAATATCTATAATTAGCTAATAAGTAGGTGCACGATTTATTTTAGTTTGCTCACCGAAGCTTTAAACCAGCACTGTTTAATTAACGAAATGAAATGATGATAAATGACACCAAAAATATTTTTCTTATAAATCTCATTAATAAAAAGAAGAGAGTATTAACACAATAGTAATTAGTATTGAAGTGAACGTGCGTATACTCCCCCACAATCCACATGTTTACGATCGTTGAACAACATTCACATGCTTTAGTATCACTGTTTATAATTATGAAACCACACGTTACCGTTGTTATTCAACGCTTGTATTCGATATTAATCTAAACATTTTGATTATCTGTTTCACGTACTAATTGATATGTAGTATTTTAGTTTTTAATTAACATATATTTTTTTTCATTTGTCGTGATGCTGAGGTACAAGCTGTGATACTGTAAATACGATGGTTTTTGGTTCAATTTCCGCTCGAGAAAATGAAATATTTAATAGTGGGCAATGGAAGTGTTTTAATGGGCATAGAGCTAACACTAGGTTCCCAGGTTGCTCTAGGTTTATGTTAAATAATATATTTATGTATGAATTGAACGCAGTGGAATCAAATGATAAAACAAAAAAAAATGTTTTCTGAAAAGGTTTCTTTTTCTTCCTATGCGGGGAAAAACTCTTTATAAATGTAGTATATTATTTTATAAAATTGTCATTCAATGTACCTATAAATAAATTTGGAATTATTGTATTATTTTTATTTACACAGCGAACTTATATACCTATTAATAAATAACCGTGCCTATCTCTTAAATAATAGCCGCGAAATGAAATGCTTCATTATTTAAACAAGCTATAATTTTTTTAAATATCAAATAAATATAAAATCCAAACTTATCATGTAAGTAGGTATATATTTATAAAACTCTTCTAGTACTGAGTAATTGATAGATAACGCACAGCTGAAAATATTGAGCCTAAAATATTGGCATGTATTTGAAATTCCTATGAGAACGAGAGAGTGAGATTTAAAATCAAAATATTCTTTGATCATCACAGGCACTTTTGAATCGTCAAGTTATTATGAAAGTCAGTAGTCAGTCCTACAAGAAGCTACTACCTAGATTTTACGTCTTATAAAATTCGAAGATTATAACTAATTATCTACGCGAATACGCGACCGAAGTTATAGACTGCAGTTCTAAAATAAAATAATTACAGTACTGAACCTGATAACCGATATCTTAAACGGTCCTAACAATCTTCTTGTATTATGTATTGTAATGTATATGTATTTCATAATATAATATTTCGTTCATAAATTTTATATTTATAAATTTTATTTAAACATTTGCCGACCGAAGATTGAACCCATAACCATCACGTGTGTTGAAGGCAGACTTTTCACCTCCTTAAGTAGACTTATTACTTAATTCATTTCTGGGATAAAAAAAACTAAGGCACTCCAAATTTTACAACTCTTCTTTTTAGATATCGTTGTTTCTAAATCAAAATGTGTTCCTAATATCATTTAACATTTAATATATTTTTAAATCGATAACACAAAGTTATTATTATATCTCCAAATTCAATATTTGTCACGAAAATCGTACTTAAAAGCGATTAACTCTTAGGCTTATTATATGAGACTTTATAAAGCTTTGCATCGGTAGTATCTATTAATTATAGTGTCTATATGTATATAATCGCACCAATTTTATGTATGTACAATATAAAAAGATACTATCTTTTCATTGTTAGACATTAAATGGTTTACACAAATGTATATGTAAGTACCGTGCAAAAACTAACTTCCGGCACGACATACTTTTAAAAGTGAAAATAATGAGGTCACCGATAATAGGCAAACACACGTATGGAGTATTAACCATTATTAAAACACCTGTAGGACCAATATATTACATATAATTAATTTACAAATAGACAGAGTTAAACCAGCATATACATATATAAGTGCATTTTATCCAAGTATTGGCGGGATATTGGAAGTTCTCCTAGCTCGCGTAGACCTCACACACAAGCCCTTGCACTAGAAAATAAATTTTTGCCGTCTTGATTATTTGGACAATTATTTATTTGATTGTTATTTTAATTAAGTATAAATGTGGTTAACACCTATTTATAATTTAAATGAGCTGAAGCTGTTAAGGCGAGTATTGGTATATCGGAAAGTCTACACCTATGGTCGCAACTCCCAGGCACTGTTCCATGCTCCACCTCATTTTCAGTTTTTCATTTCAGTTTTTGTATTTAATAGTTTATTTCTATCCTCCGCATAGAAAACCTAATAAAGAGCCAACCTATCGCCTTACTGCGTACACTTCATACCGAGGGTTCCTTACCAATTTCACGGTGCAATCAACGGAAAGTACAATTTATAACAGTTTTTACATTTTGCGGTACGGAATCCTAAAAAACAAATAAAAAAATATATTTTCTCTAGTCAGATTCATTTCACGTGGACTAAAATTCCCCTAAAATGTGTTACTATAGCGTAATATTCTTTTTATAATAATAAAATACTAACTAATACATGTAAAAAATATCCACCATTACATATAACAATAAAATAAACAGTGCCATCCTACAAAATAGGAATAAAATTGCGAGCAATATAAAATTGATGGCTATGAACGGATTAGGAAAGGCCTTGAGTGCACAATTATAATGTTGTAAAAATATTACCATACAAACGAATTTTATAGGGTTATATTCGGTCTGTTTAAACGACACAATTTACTTAGCCATGGCTTAAAATCACTTGGATAACCGTCGTTATCAGTCATTATCGTTCAAAAAATGATAAAAATTTACGTTTGTTCCATGAGAACGCAATCCTGGTTTCAAAATTAGCTTAGTATCCCAATGGCGGAAATAAAACTTTATATAGATACAAAAAAAAACTTTGAAAATTGTTTATTATAAAAAAATATATTTTGTCCCAGACCCCCTTCCCCCTACAAAAATAATTCTTCAGATAAAGAGTTTTCTACATTTTCAAACAAAAATATCTTTTTCACCTCTCAATCAAAGTCAGTTCATCCGTTTAATATATAATATAGAAACGCCAAACATAAAACATCCTTTTGTTAGCGTCTGGGGTTAAAAACAAAAGTTATCGTAACATTTTTTCAAACAAATTATTTTATTATCCCGTATGTATTTGATTTTACCGTTATTTTTTTTTACGTTATTTAATTAATTATTTTATTATATATTTTTTTCCCGTATTTTTTTTTTCTAGTATTTTCTAAAATTATGAATATAATTAATCGGTCTAGCTACTAGAATTATAGATGACAGATGCGACACAGAACGAATAAAAAAATAAGTTTTCACGTACTGTCAACTGTCTTCGTTGAAGGTAATGAAGATTTCGTATTTTCCCATTTTTATCTGATATAAATTATACTATATGGGCCCGCCCGCGGTTTCGCCTGCGTGAACTACGTTTTTATTAATTTCTGTCTCTATTAATACCTACGTCCTATAAGTGATGTCCATGCAAAATTTGAGACTTCTAGCATTTGTAGTAACGAAGTTTCATACAAACTTTCCACCCCAAAAACAATCCCTTAGAAGTTGAATATTGCAAATTCCCGTCTTAGCGAGCACCTACGTCCTATAAATAACTCCTATGCAAAATTTGAGACTCCTAGCATTTGTAGTAACGAAGTTTCATACAAACTTTCCACCCCAAAAACAAACCCTTAGAAGTCGAATATTGCAAATTCCCGTCTTAGCGAGCACCTACGTCCTATAAGTAACTCGTATGCAAAATTTGAGATTCCTAGCACATGTAGTTTCTGAGATTTCGTGATGAGTGAGTGACCTTTCGATTTCTATATATAGATATATATATATATATTATTTTTTTATTTAAAATAATAATTTCCAACTTTAACGGGATCAAATAGACAAACTAAGTATAAAAATTTAAACTAACAACGCTCGACCTATTTTAAGGCTAAAACTAACTATCATTTAGTATATTTTAAAAACATATTCTCATACGTTTGTTAAAAATAATGTGGGTAACGTGACAAAACGGTAACAAATTATCACTTAGAACGGTATAGTAAGTACTAATAGAAACTGTCAAGTTCAAGCACTGTATTGATTCAATAGGTAGCGGTACTTTGTGTTATCATGATATGGATGTAAAGCTACATTTATCTACGACTAGCGACCCGCTCGCGGCTTGCACTACATAATTATTAATTGAATAAATATTTTAAATTTTTCGCTCTGGTATGCGCGGCATTGAGTACCGCCGCTCAACACGCATTCCTCCTCTAGAAATCAAAGAGTGGGGAATTGTCATAAGATTAGATTTTTTTATTGTCATTATGTAAAAGAAATTAAGAACCTACAACTAAAATAGCACCATTTCAATTGTCGATTGAAATCTTAATATAATTATCTCCTAAGCACTTGTAGCACAAACATTAATTGCATTACTTAAAGTTGCATACGTGTAGTATGTTCGAACTTTGCCTAAGATGTTTTTGAAAGTAAACACATATTTCTATTATAGGCAAATCTGGGACCGTCGATGTTTCGATCTTTCGTTATAGGTAATATATTTATAGCAGGCCAATTGCCAAGTATAATAAAAGAGAGATATTTTTTTAATATATACTTAACTATAAAAAACTAAAAAAAACTCTTGGTTGAGTACGCCACCTTACACTGCGTGTGTTTTACCTGACCAGCGATTTGTCTGTTTCATTGATAGTTAATCATTACCATGTCCATCCATCCATCCATCCATCCATCAGCCTTTCAACGTTTACTGCTGGACATAGGCCTCCCGTAATTCTCGCCACTCCGAACCATACCATACCATGTACTATGTTAAAATTAATTTACAAATTTCGAAACCAGCCCTCAAATTTATTTGTATTATAAAAAAAATTGAGGCGCCACGAAATGTCAACTGTAAACGCGACAGGCTACGGGTTCGATCCCCACTCGAGGATATTAAATATTTAGTATTTTCATTTCTTCGCTCTGGTAACGAGGCAAACCGCAGCGTTGAGTTCCGCCACTCACACACACACAATACCGAATTCCCTCATCGATAAAGCGGGTAAGCTAAAAATATCGACACTGTTTTTACCCAGTTACAATATATTTGTTATAGATACCTATGTTTATAGTATCTATATTATGCAGATAAAGATATCTGTGTGGATAGTAAAGTAATTAAAAATAATATTTGGAAATTGTGTTCGCAAGTTTTTTATCATCTGTAGGAATGTTAAAAAGATTCGATTGATCGAGTGATGATTTTCGATAATAGCTTAAAGAGTGTAATAGCTAAGAAGTTATTATTATGAAGCTATTTTATAAAAATAAATATAGACAATTTTAAAAAAACGTAAGTAAATTAACATCTCCGGTCTGAGTGATTCTTAAGCGATATTGTTTTTTTACCAGATGCAATTCAATGAAGTCTTCAGAATATTTATACTTGATATATAAATATATCTACTTATTTATATTTATAGGAATTTAATAGTTAAAAAAGACTTGCTTAATCAGGATTAATTTAAAATATACATTTAATTTCAGATGTCCACAAAAAGGTAGTACCAAGATGGCTACTCATATAACACAGACAAGATACCGCTGAGGTATGTGGGCGCGCGCGGCACGAGTCCTGCGGCGGGTAGCGCTGGTGATGCCGCTGCTACTCATGGCGGTGGCGCTGCTGCTGCTGCCGCGCCCGCCTCCTTTCACCGCTACCAGAATTCCCTCGCCACCACCACCGCAACCTTTGCCAATTTTGAAAGAGGAACCTCATGTACAAGTAATATTAAAATGTTTAAATATTTTGCAATAACTTTTGTTTCGTAGATCAATCTTGTCATTTGAGAAATAAGTGTTTATGCCTAAACAGAAATATAATTATAAATAATATCATAAATAATCATAAATATATGTGTTATACGTGATGATTGTGGGTTTGATGCCCTCTTGGTAAAATATATTTAAAAACTTTTTTTTTCACTAATGTAATGAGACAAAACACGATAAAAATACCTGCCACCTCACAAGTATTGTTTTGATAGTAGAAAACGGAATCGGTACTAAAATTGAAGATATGCTTCGTTTTTATAAAAAACTAGCGGCCCGCTCGCGGTTACACCCGCGTGAACTATGTTATTATTAATTTCTGTCCCCATGACTACGTCCTAGTGACGTCTATGTAAAATTTGAGACTCCTAGCATTTGTAATAACGAAATTTCATACAAACTTTCGACCCCAAAAACAACCCCTTAAAAGTCGAATATTGCAAATTCCCGTCTTAGCGTGCACCTACGTCCTATAAGTAACTCCTATGCAAAATTTGAGATTCCTAGCACTTGTAGTTTCTGAGATTTCGTGATGAGTGAGTGACCTTTCGATTTTATATATATAGATAATATGAATAGGTATACATATATTGTATAGAGTATTCAGTTTTATATTTATTGGGAATTAAATATGATTTTCTTTGTTTTTTTCCAATTATAAGCAGGCATTATTGGTGGTTGAGACGAAAGAGAAAATATTCATTTCTAATTGTTTTTAGTTATAACTGCTGCCTGAAACTACTGCATGCGTTTAAAATAATTATAATACAACGATTATTATTTCAGTCGTTATCGTATTATAATACGAACATGCGGTATTGTAACACCTACTTGCTTCAAAAGCGGATGTAATTTTCATAAATAGAACGTTTTTAACATTTTTAAAGTGTTCAACCATAAAATAATTCTAGCCTAGCGCGATTAGAATCCGTACCTTTTCTAAAAACCAAGCACTTTGACTACTAAGCTCTACGTTCTTATAAAGCTTTATAGTAATTTCTCATATAATTGATACAACTTATTTATGTGTTTTTAACTATTATTTATTTTATATGAATTAGATACTTACACGTACTTATGACGTACCGTACGGTGAATGGTGTTTCCGTTTTTTTAGAAAAAATGCGTATTTGATTTTCGATAAAGGGAATCAAAATTAATAGGATACTTCCGTTTGACCTAGAATTATGAAATTTTGAAAGGTAGGCTAGTTCAAATGAGGTATCACATGAAAGGGCCCCGGATAATCTAAGCTTTAATTTCAGAAAAAGTTCGAGATCTTCAATTTTTGTACGAAGCGTTTCTATTTATGAACCGATTTAAAAAAAAACACTACATGTTAAGAGAAGTTTGCCAAAATACAATAATGAAAATTGCATTTAAATCGGTTAAGCAGTTTCTTAGATCAGCACGCACAAACAAAAATTAAAAAAATCATTGCTTCTATATCTTCCATGTACAAACAACGATCAGCTACAATTTTATTATCTGTTGGTATAGATAATGCGTGAATTTCGAATGTTATAGTTGTTTCAACCTTCATATATAGTTTCAGGATCGTATAACAGAAAACGAAATAATATTTAATGAGGAACATGATGAGTTCTCAAAACGAGCATGGTTCTTGACTGGAGGTGAACAACGTCCGCGGCGCCACGACCCTCTCGCTAAACTTTTTCCTGAGGATGCACCCGGCGATGATAGGTCAATATTTTATATTTTGTTTAATGATTTCAATTTAAATGAAATACATCTAGAAACAGATTTGTTTCTGAAATATTTTTTTTTGTTCTTTTTAACCGTAAACTGTAATTTTTAGTATTAAATTCGTTACAAACAAGAATGTAGACCTTTTAAAAATATTTTACATAGTATTAGTAAATATTTTTACAGTGTAGGTACAATCGATATAATATACTAGTTACTAGTTTAAGTATAATGCTACCTTCAAGACGATATATAATCATTACTCACGCCTGCTATTGTAAACAAAGCTTAACGTTATTCATAATTCGACGTGCATATAAAAGTAATTTACATAAATTACTGACACAATGTTTTACGCTCTTTATTTCATCTCGTATAACGAGCTACTTTTTTTTTGAGTTTCACGCTGTATCCCTCATTCAGCAGGGTAGGCAGAGAAGAGAGAGAAGTCTCTTTAACTTCTAAGATTTAAACACTCCGCTTTCCTAGAGACAAAGCCAAAGAAAAACTTATGAATTTTAAAATAACATCAGTATATTTCTCTATACAGAATTGTTGAGCAATTAATGTATACGTTGCCAAAAGATGAAAATGTGCCGATCAAGAAAATTTTACTGGCCAACGGGTTAGGAGCGTGGGGCGTGTCTGCGGGTAGAACGGAGTTCATACGTAACAAGTGCCCCGTAGACCGGTGCAGCCTGACGGCGGATGCCAGAGAGGCGGGGAATGTCGATGCTATATTATTTAAAGACCATCATACGCCGTTTAACGTGAAGAGACCACCACGTCAGGTAAGAAAAGAACAGGAGAAACTTTATTTTTCCAAAAAATTCTCCGAAAATTATAATGGGAATTTCAAAACGTTCATCTTTTTTATTAATATTGAGATTACATTAATATATTTGTAAGAAAATACAGAGATGCCTTTAACTATTGAACGTATTTAAAACCTGTACAGCTTAAATGCCACCTAAACACTAAGCAATTAGGTTATCTAGAAGCTAGATACGCGCACACTGTCGCAATGAAATATATGTATATATTTTGTGCGTTTTGTTTTTTAAAATCTCTTCGAAGTTTTTTAAAACAAGGTGTTTTCTGAATATATGAAAAATTATTAATTGAATTTGCCTTTCATTACTGTGTTACCAATTTATTAATTTAAGAAATAATACCTACTTATATGAAACAAAATTTAAATGTGAAAGGTAAACTGGGTTCTTATCTAACCTTCGTATTCACAGTTCATTAATATTAACCAATATTAAACGATGTACCTACATTTAATGAAAAGAATGAAACTACATATGTTAAAAGATTAATGATTTATCGCCTAGTCCTCTATCCGCTCCTATCCTAGCTCTATCCTCTGCCAACGGGAGGGAGCCTAGTGTTGAGACACTGCCCTCCCAAATTCTGGAGGCATGCGGCTGTGGCCGAAATCGGAATTCAACGCCCCCGCTTTGCCTCGACCCTAGAACGAAGAAACGAAAATATTAAATATTTCATATCCTCGAGTACGAATCGAACTCATAATCTATCACATTTACAGTCACACCCCTGCACCAGAACTGGTTTCATAAATGAATATAAATTCATCAAAATCGTATTTTATAGATTTGGATTCTATATTATCTGGAGTGTCCGTACCATACGGCGTCTCTTCGTCCCACTTCCTTAGACGTGTTCAACTGGACCGCCACGTACCGCCGGGACTCTGACATAGTGGCTCCCTACGAGAGATGGGTATACCACGATCCATTGAACATGGAGAGAGAACCGGAGAGAAATTACGCCGCCAATAAAACTAAAAAGGTATATGCATACCTTTAATAATAATACACTTTTCTTATTTTACTTAATTGAACCGTTATAAAGATTTCAGCATTTATTTACGTTTTTAAAAGGATTTTTAATTATTTTAGTGCAGAATCATTTTTTTTCTATATTTACATTATGGATTATTATACTACTTTTTGTGAAAAGAAGTACTTACACAATACATGTAATATCTCTTTTTTAACATGAATATAGCAGGTTAGGAAAAGAGAATATTGAATTATTACACTCCGTTCTCCACTTTCCGTCGGCATTCAAAACGTTACGTGTTGAATTGCGGAAGTTAACTCCGCACACAGTTTCCTTAACTTATAAAACTCCTATATAGAAGCGATGTTCTTATAAATATTATAACATAGGCCGGCCTTTATTGATTATTTGTTGTACCTTTACGCAATATTGATTCCAGGTAGCATGGTTTGTATCAAACTGTCACGCTAGGAACAGACGGTTGCAATACGCTAGACAATTATCAAAATTCATCCCAGTTGATATTTACGGCGCGTGTGGATCCCACCACTGCCCACGCGCTGACCCAAACTGCTTAGAAATGTTGGACAAGGAATACAAATTCTATCTAGCTTTTGAAAATTCAAACTGCAGGGATTATATTACGGAGAAGTTTTTTGTCAATGGTCTTCAGTGAGTATGTTTTAAATTATTTTAATAGATTTTTTACAAATATATTTATATATAATATTGTGTATATGTTAATATGTATTGCATCCTTAGAATGTGTTTGGTGCGTTAACGTAGACCATCCGTAGGTACGTACGAACTACGAGCGAATAGTACTTTGGGACTCATCTGAATTGCCCGACACTACCCACTAAAACGCAACGGAAACCCTTTCCACCTACATGGATCACACCACAGGATCCCTCGTTTGCTACTACGATGCCTCGGCTGCCTTTGAGGCGTCCCGAGGTTTCTTCCAGGTTGCGGGTACCCACCCGCAACTTCGAATTCTTATAGGCCTGGGGTAATGGCCTATGGCACTATGACCTTAGGTTTTTATTTCAGCCTGTTCCCTTTTTTAGGATCAACAACGCACGAATTTTTTATAACATTAATTATTGTAAGAGTAGAAATCGAAAAGCAATCATAGTTTATTGTTATTTCAAGGCGACTGCGATAAGAATAGTTCTTCAAGCGCGTAACGTTTATGATTAAAATCTGTTACGCGTGTTTAAAATTACAGTAATTTGAACATTTGCCATCTACCTCTTAGTTGGCAGTTGTGTTAAGCAGCGTCATTATACCTATTGAAAAATTTTAAATACGATAATCATTCGTTGTTTGGTTATTTTATCTTCTAGGATCAAAATATCTAGTCGCTTACAATTTCTTCTCGCTTCAGTAAGTTAGATGAAGAAATAAAGATACATTTGCTGTTGAAATTTGAAATTCATTACAGACTTTCTACGGAAAAAAATTTTTTTATACTACGTTTGGGAAAACCAAAAAACTGACAAAGGTACAAGAGTCTGTAAAGCATTAAAATATATGAAAAAAAAAAATTCTCTAGGCCAGTCGTAGCGCAGGGGCATAATGTGTGACTGTAAATATGTCTGGTTGTGGATTCTCATCCCGCTGTGGGCGGTGTCGGATCAAAACGCGGCGTTGGGTTCCGCCACTCAACACGCAATGCCTCCAGAATTGGACGGAGACCCTTAACACTAGGTTCCCGGCTGAGTGCGGGATTATTGTATCGAGCCATTTCCTTGCAGGCATGACGTTCTACCCATAGTGATGGGCGCTCGTCCCTCCGAATACGCGGCCGCGGCGCCCCACAACTCCTACATTCACGTAGAAGAGTTCGCCGGCCCCGAAGAACTTGCTGCCTATCTGCGACGGTTGGACGAAGATGATATATTGTACAATTCATATTTTAAATGGAAGGTAATTTTATAGATAATGTTATTTGTTAAATGCTGATTATGTTATTTAAGTATTTTTTTGATTTGACATCGTTAAATATGTTTGAAAATGTTATAAAACTTTTAAAAGCAATAAAAGCTCATACATTTCTTTAGCTTCACGCTATTCCCACACACAGTACACGCTGTAGAGGGAACCTAGATGCCAGAGTGAAGAAATGAAAATATTAAATATTGCATTTTCTCGGCTGGTAATCGAACCAACAACCTGTTGCATTCACAGTCATACGCTTATAGCCGAGCTAGGATTAGCCTTAAGCTTATACATAGGTTGAGTTAAAACTGTTTTAAAGTTTTGTCGATTACACCACTGATTACTTCTAGTGCTCTAGCACTACATCATGTAGGACACTAGGTGTAAAGTAGATTAAATGTATATAGGAGGAGGATGATCCATAAATAGTGTTAATTGGAACGCCTTATTTATTGGAATGCTTTTTTTTATTCTTTGAACAATGTCTGGTTAAAATACAACCACTACAGCGTTGAACTGTAAGTGCGAGGGATGTTAATTCATTCCCATTTAGGTCATGGATTATTTATTTCCTTGCTCTGGTAACAGTGAAGTTAATTTTCACCAAGCTATGTCAGATGAAATATGGCAGAGAGCGTAGTGTCTTAACGTCTTAAGACTACCCTATTACATACGAAATACATCGTTTAATTAAAAAAAAATAATTTTCTACAAAATTATCAGGGCACAGGCGAATTCATCAACACTTATTTCTTCTGCCGCGTCTGCGCAATGGTTCACGCGAACGCGCAACGGCAACGCAGCGCGCACTACACCGACGTACAGGCGTGGTGGCGCGACGCCGCCTGCACGCGCACTGACTGGCGCGGCGCGCGCGAGCCCCGCGACGCCCGTCCCGCACGCGACTCTCGCGATCCCGCCTAGGGGGTTAAACCAATTATTTAAATAAAACAAGGAAATATTATCGAGAAATGTCATCTGTGCTTGGAAACCATAATAATAGTGGATTTTCTTACTCGGCAAGGCTCTGCAACTCTCTACAAGGTCTAAAGTTTAACGTGTAAATACGTCTCAAGGGCTTACCACAAACTTCCCTTAATTCGATACACAATGGCAATAAGCTTTTGCAAGCTCTCTCAAACTAAGCCAAACACCCTATTTAGACGCTTGTGTTAGTGGACCCAAGCCTTGTCAAGCATGTAAATGAACCATAAAACTGTTATACTTAATTCGTTATAACGAAAGCCTGATCTTTAAGAAGAAAAGAAATCATGAAATTTTCCTATACTTAACATTTGCTAAAGTTCAAAGTACACCACAAAAGCCAGTAGACATTGTGTATAATAGTGTTATGCTTTTTGAGCGCAGAAATAATTATTTGTTAAATTATTAAAAGAATTTTATGAGTTGTTGCTCGATAGGGTGGAACAATTGTTTTCAAAGTAATTTAAGCTGCCACATGAATATTTGTGAATACTATAATAATAGAGACTAATTAATGGCTAAGTGGTTAATGGTGGTTGTATTTAAAACGATTTACGCACATTAACATTCAGCTTGTTCACCAGTTAAACATAATGATAAACTTCAACACCAATATCAGAATCATATTAAAAAAATATACTTAAAACATACACTAAATAAAAAAAATTAAGGTTGATTATATTAGAAGCTGGCAAAACTTACCATTAAATATATATTATATCTGTCATAACAACATTTTGAATAATTCAGTGTTAATATAGAAAATTAAATATTACCATTGATATTTGGCACTTATAAAAACTTCTGACTAAACTTAAACATTCCATTTATGTTGATTATATGAAACCAAATTAATATTCGCGTCCATTACTTATACATATTGTGTCCATTGGTGATAAATAATAACCTATGGTGTCGTAATTATTATACATGCAATAATATTAATTGTAATATATTTAGATTCAGGATAATAATAACATATTTTACTACATGTTATAGTGACATTGCCTAAGAATTCATATTATAGATAAATCAGTATGAAGAGATGCATAGAACCAATGTCTAGGTAGTTTTTAACAGTTTCAAAGTGTTATTCCATGCAGCATAGAAAAATATTTTTAGAATCACCCAACAGAGATGCCAACAATATAAATAAGTGATATCAATCATTTAAGAATTTCAACATAGCTTGATAAGTATGGCTCAGTGGTCAGAATGCTTGGATGGTTTCCCAGGGGCAAGGGTTCAAGTCCTGCTATGTTTAAATTTTTATATTGTATGTATTATCTAAAAATATTTTTTTATGCCTAGGTAGTATTAAAATGGGGGTTGCTGAACATTAGCACAAAATGTCAGTTGTGAAAAAGTCTTATAAATAGACAAATGTATGTAGTTATAAAGAAAATCATGATGTGTTTAAACATTCCTAATATTTGATAAATCGATGTGTAGGGTAATTAATGTTTTTGTTTTATGTAATTTATTGTTTACCTTTAGTTGATTTTAATATTTTATTGTTTTAAAAGTATGTAATTTTAGCTTTTTTTATTATGTGTATGCAATTCTGCCAAGAATATGAGTATTAATATTTATTAAGGTCTTATATATTCAGTGCCATCAAACATGTATTGATTCTAAAATTACTTTTGTAAAAGGGTCAATATAAAAACTGTAATTAATTTATTCGCAAGTAACAATGTGTTCAAGAAGAAAGTAAAAATACTACAGCTACCTTGAAGAATTTTATTCTAAAGAAAATAATAAGTAATTTTGTACATATATTATTGTAAAACATGTTTTTTATATATTATTTTATATGTTACATCTAATTTATTGTAGTGGTACTAATGCTAATTTCTAATGTTTGTTATGTACTTATTTCTTATTAAGTTTTAAATCAAGCTCATGTATCTAGTCATTGAGCTATAAAATAGAGCACAAATATTTTTTTTATGCATTATACTTTAATGTTAATTTTAATTGTAGCACAAAAGTTACTTTAATAGTATTAGTGTTTATATTTTTTAATTAATTATTAACTTCTTTAAGAAGTTCATTGGTTATATGAAATAGTAATTTATTGTTATTGATTGTTTGTATGTAAATCTTTAAAGATATTTTGATTGTTGTTTTAGTTTTATATTAATATTATGACTTGGACTTCTATTACAGTAATTATACATTTTATTTTAATATTCCATGAACTGAATTGATCTCAAAATTTTTTTTAATAAAGCTTAACATTTTGTTTTGCAATCAAATAAAAAAATGTTGCCTTATGGTAACTTAAACACCAGTCAATAAAATGTTAATAATATAATATATGTATTTAATATTTATTATATGATATACTTTAAATGATAAGAATACATTAGTGATAATATAGTAATAAATTCAAATCTCACAAATATTTTTTTAATTCTGGAAATTATTTGATTTTGTGACATAAAATCATGCTTGTGCAGTATTATCATTCTAATGTTACCAACATATAAATAGCAGTTGTCACTGTTTAAATAAATAACTTAACAACAAATATTTGTTTTTTACCCTATATGGTTTTTATGTACATTTTCCAAGATTAGTTTTGTACTGTTTTAAAATATCAATATTTTTCAAAGTTTCAATTAAATTTATTTGGATATTAACACATTCAACAACAAAATTTACAGCATTCTGAAATATACCCTTTGCTTTATGTAAGTTTTGTGGCACTAACACTCCAAACCAATGAATAGGGTTGACACTTGAAGTATCATTTATAATTACTTTCCATTGTTTTAAATTGTCTTCTTCAATAGTTTCACAAGAAGTTAATGCTGAGAATTCCGGAGTATTGTCTGTTGGGAGCCTCTCCTTGCTAACAGAATTCTGTCCCATAATATACCTAGATTTTGCCAAATGAATGTATCCATTATTTAAACTTTTTTCAATATTCATCTCGCAAGCCATTTTATTTTCCATAAGATGTAATTGTTTCAAAACAAGTTTATCCAGTAAATCATTAACGGTCTCCATAGAAACTGAAAATTAATCACAATATAAAATTTTAAGACTAAATAAATGAAATTGTCATTGGATATTCTAAGTAATATATTATATTCATTTACCTTCTTTAGAAATATCCATAACTAAGTAGGTATATTAAGTTTATGCAGATTAACTTTTTTGCAATTTTATATATAGTATAAGGTTTTCACGGTAGCTAGGCTTTTCTTTTCAAATTCTCAGGCTTAAGGATTAAAATAATATTTTAAAAACGGAATCACATGACAATATAAGTACCTAATATGAAAATGAACTGACGTTATGTCATATGTCACATAATATGTCTCTTGTGTGACCACAGAACAAATTTACCCAAAGGGACTTGCTTTGCTTGTGAGTTGTGACAAGGGAACATAATGTAGATTTACAGATTACATACATTTTATATATAAAAATAAAAACCTTACCACGATACGGCACCATACAGTACGCTGCGGTTCCTACTGCAATTCATTTTAGTACTGTAAAGCATTGGTTTTGTAATGAGGCTGAATAAGAAGAAAAAAATAACAGATTCGGCTATTTATAATAATTACTAATGATTTTTAATTAGTCAAGTCGTAGATATAATAAATATATTTTTTAAAACTTAGAATTACATTTGGAATTACTTTGGAATATAGTCTACTACCCTCAGGTCTCAACCACAGAATACATATACACAAAGGTTATAAGTGTTCTGTGGTCTCAATCCAAGTCAAGCGGCAAGTCTGTCAAGTGTCAAGTGTCAAGCTCATTGTGCAATGTGAATTGTGAAGTAAAAACGCTACGCCTACGGCTCCTAAAGACGCCATTTTGATTTCTTCTGTTCCATGAAATTGGCGTTTGGCGTTTATGACTTGTATTATATATATTATTAGATAATCCTATAATTAAGACTATAGTTTGCCGGGTAATATTAGTATCTCGCTTAAAATAACGTACGGCTATGTCGGAACGTAAGCGCTTGTTAGAAGACCTCCGTGTAATAGATCTACGTGCAGAGTTAGAAAAACGCAATTTAGATAAAAGCGGTGTTCGCAATGTGCTAATACAACGTTTATATAAGGTAAGGTAAAAGGTAAAAAAAAAGTATTTGTACAAACAAATCGACAAAATAAAATAATCTGCTTATATTTTTAGCATTTAGAAGAGCAAGGAATTGATCCAGTAACATCCACATTCGAGTTGAGTACAAGTGACGCAAAAACACCTTCTAAAAAGACAAGACGTACTGAAAGTTCAGTAGGTGCAACAGAGTCTGAAAATACTCCAGCTATGGAAGATATGATCGTTCGGGACACTGCAGGAGAAGAAGAAGAAACTGAAACCTCAGTGGAAAAAGATAATAATGTAGTTAAAGAATCCCCAAAAAAGCCTGATGAAAATATGGAAGTGGATGATAGTGAAAAGTCAATCACTAGAAAGCGTGAGAATAAAGACGAAATTGAGGCTACTCAGGCAAAAAAACAATGTCTAGACAAAGATGTGAAAAGTGAAGAAGATCATAAAACAGAAAATAATACTGATGCTGAAGACAGTATTAATTTAGACATTGGTGATGATGAACTTTTAAATGAAGAGGTATGTTTCTATGTCTTCAAAGTGAACTTTTCATTATCCTCAAGTAAACCTAAAATATCTAATGGATTCTTGATGGAAATTGATTAAATATTATAATAATGTTAAATAAGTAAAACAGTAAATTTACCAGACTGCGATCTATTTTTTTAATATTCTGATAGATCTAACATTAAATTAATTTTCTCTCTATAAAATACTTAGTTTTAAATGCCGAAATTTTTAACTTAAAATATTTAAATTTCAGACTGACAACACAGCTAAGAATAAAAAAGGTAAGTGCTTAGCTAAAATTTTGTACATAATTTATATAATTCTATTAAACATTCTAATTCTGTATAAAGGAATATGTAAAATAACTTATGGTTTCCATTTTAATTGTAATAAAAATAAAATAAAATTTCCGAAAAAGACTATTTTTATAAAAATTGATATTCAAATATTTTGTGAAGTGACTTTGTTTCTGGAATGGATAACTATGAAGAAACCAAATGGTAACAAAGCCTTATACAGACTAAACAGCCAAAGGCCACTGGAGAAATATCAAGGAGGTTCTAACCGAGAGGAGGAAACATTAGTGACGGATTACATTTTCAGCACTCTAATATTGCTATTTGAATTCATCTATCTCCAATAAATAAATTGTTACAGTGACTGTTTTAATTTAGTCATTTGTGTGAGTTTTCATGACTCATCAGCAATAGTATACCCATAAATGGCACAGGAATATACTCCATGTGTTACACTGGCACTGGTGTTAATGTCAAATCAAGTTTTCAGGTCAAGATGTTTATTTATCAACAAAAATCATTTGAAGATATTTAGTTGCTATTTGGCAAAGAAGAAAGAAACTCAGGGTGAGTCGCTCGCACGAGCGACTTGCGCTGATGAGTCAAGCTGACTATTACCCATGACGTAGATGACGCCGACCGGGACGAACCTGCGGGACCATCGAGCGACGAGCCGGCACAAGACTCCACGGCCGACGCAGCATCGTCGGAAAATCAACAAGTAACCACCGAAGCAACGGCCACTAGGTTGGTGATCAACGAATGGTCGTCGCGACGCCGCGTCCCAGCTATATACTACGTTCAAATTACTTAATTGTTATCACTACAAAGTTTTGCACCAATCAATGAATAATAGAAGAAGAACATCTACAGCTTCAATTCATCTAGCCCGAGGTCACATCAGCTGCGCCAGCATCAGAAATATCTTCATGTGACAGCAAGTATGGATTGCCGTAGCCATCGATTCTCAAGTGGAACAGCCAACATTGTTTAGCTAGCAGTGCAGCAGCAAATTATTGTGGTGCAGTGTGCCAATGCAGTCGCTAATGAAGACAAAACTGATGACATCTTTGCCTGGTGGAGTAATGGTGCAAAACTTTGTAGATGATGTGTGTGTTGTAATATTGAGTTGAAATTAGAAATAATTTGAAGAACTTAATTTAAAGACTACTAAATTTACTTTGGTTTCATACAAACAAATGTATTTAAACATCCTGTTTTTATTTCAGCAATGACCCTGAAAAACATGAAAAAGAGGAAAAAGGTTAGAAAAACATGTATTATTTTGATTGTTATAATTTATCATAACTTTAAATCCTTTAGAATAATGTGCTGTTTTCATTATTTTAGATGAGAAAGATAAAGAAGTGGATAGTGACAAGAGAGAGAAAAAGGATGAGAATAAAGAGGGTGGTGCCCGTAACCTATGGGTTAGTGGTCTTTCTGGAGACACCAGGGCTAAAGACTTGAAACAATTATGTAGTAAACATGGCAAGGTAAGCATCATTGTAATATTCTAGCTACCTTTATCTGCATGGTCACTTTCACTCACACTCAGACTGACCTCATGAGTATAGTGGTTTCTTCGAATAGATTAATGTGGTATAAAATATACAACAAAAAATAACCTTTCAATTCTGAATGAGATCATACAAATTCTTTAGCTTTAAATTTTTTTCTGAAGAACCTTGGGCATTGTGTGGTTATTGGTGGAATGTAACGCCACACCATATCTCATTACCAGAGTGAAATCAAATTATTAAATACAAAATATGCTTATTAACATCATTTTCATTATTTTGTTATAATTTTCAGTCCATGATATTTGTAAATTGTTTTTTAGGTGATTGGAGCGAAAGTCGTGACAAACGCGAGGACACCTGGATCTCGTTGCTATGGCTACGTAACTATGGCCAGTGCTCAAGATGCTGAAAACTGCATTAAGAATTTACATAGAACAGGTACCTTGTTTTATTACCTATTAAAAGTAATTTTTTGAGGCCAGTCGGCGCAGTGGCACAAGCGACGACTAAAGACGCGACAGGTTGTTGGTTTGTTACCCACTTGAGGAAATGGAATATTTAATATTTTCATTTCGTTTCTTTAGTGTCTGGATAGCAGCTGCTGTTTTGCATAAATGAATATATTGATTCAAAATTTGAAATCTTGATACATATTGTAAAGTGAAAGTAAATTATTTTATAATAAATTTTAGAAATAAAAATACCAATTAATATACTTTTTCAGAGTTACATGGACGTATGATATCAGTAGAGAAAGCGAAGTCGGAGTCTGAGTCATCATCGCGGAGGCAATCCTCCGCACGGCCCGAGCGTCGCTCCAGCAAGGAACGGAAAGATGATCCAAAAGAAAATACTGTGAGTTTTACAAAGTTTTCAAGTTTAGCTTTATACAATGCTGCCAGATGTCCCGATTTTAACGGTTTAAAACAACTCAAAGTAATAAGTATATGGAGTACATGTACTTATTACTTTGAGCTTTTAAGAAATAGAAATACAAATAAGTATATTCGTAAGTTATAGAGTAATTATTTTGCAGACTAAACTGCCTTACATGGTAAACCAAAACAGCGTTGTTTAAGTGTAGTGCCGTTTTAACATTAAAAAGATTATATATTGATATCTATCACCATTGGAAGCTTTATTTAAAACTTACATAAATAGAATATACTTTCTCCTTGTTATTTAATTTGTTTGTCCCGCTTTTGGCGAAATAATCCTGTTTTTTGTTTACATAAATTGTTTATTAAAAATCCCGCTTTTTCCCAAGACACATAGCATTCATTGTGATCATAAAAAGAAAATAAAAATAATTTATTGAGAGAGAAGCAACCCTTAAAATAAAAATAAACCCAAATCATACTGTATCGTGTACTTTAAAAATATTATTTTTAATTCTAATTTGTAGGTAGGTTAATTATCATAAGTGAAAAAAATTATACCTTTTTATTTACCCTTTTTTATTTATAGGAAAATAAAGAAGGTGCTGAGAAAAGTGAAGCAAAGCCAAAGAAAGAAGGTGAAGTATCTGGTGCTGAAAGTACAAGGTCGACATCTCGTACGCGGGAAAAGTCGCACAGATCTGACAAGGTAATTTAAAAAATGAATATATTAAGGAGAGAGTCGTTAATACATTTCTGTGGGTTTTAAAATTTTAATCAGCTATTCAAAAACGTTTTTCTTATATCAGTTATAGGAAATCCAATCCCTAAATTGATAAAAGGACATAACTTATGTAAAAATCTCTTGAAAGTAATATATTACAATTCTATAAATGGGAATCTAGAGAAGAAAAAGCTACTTAGCACTTCTTTGATTCACTGTGCAGGTGTGTGAGATGAGATTAGTGTGACTTAAGTGTAGGTTTTAAGGAGTTCTTTTTATCTTTTGAAATGTGAATTAACAATCACCTTCTGAGCGGCTTTCTCTACCGATACCAAATTTGATAGAGTTCTTCTTGTACCAAGTTTGTTGTAGATTGATAGTTATAGACAGATTGAGATTGATTGAACTTTAGACATTAGAAATTTAATTTAATGAAAATAAATTTATTTGGTGTTATATCTCATCATGGGTTAATAGAAAAAAGCAACAAACGAAAAAGAAGTGACAAGTAAAGTTATTTCTGTGTACAGGAGAGAGCCAGACGCAGTTCCCGGAGTCGCGAACGTAGACGGTCACCAAGGGAAGTGCTTTCATTTTCTAAAATATGGGTAAGTTTTCATAAATTGAGTAGATATAATTTTAGATAGGTTAAATATATACAAATATTTTCACTTCCTTGGATGACTTTAAAATATCAAAAACAATTTAAAATAATTGGACTATTTTTAGATAGTTTATTTTTTGAGAAAATATTACTTTTTGCTAAAAGTGGCACGGAGGGTTTTCATGAAATTCGTGCAAAAATGTAAAATGTTCAATATTTACATTATTTTTTCTCTATGTATTTCCACAAAAATATACATTTTTTATTTAGTAGTTTGTAAGGATGAAGTTGAGTCGGTTTTCAAATACAAGTTTGATCTGCAGAAGGAGCGCGACGTAGCACGCGCTCGCGAGAGGTCGCGTGCGGCGCGCGAGGAGGAGCGTCGGCGCCGCGCCGCCGAAGAAGCGCTGCGCGAGCGCGAGCGCCGACAGAGGCAGGAAAAGCACCGCCTCGCGCTCGAGCGGGAAAAGCTGCGCGCCGAGAGGTGAGTGGAGGGAAATAAAAGCGTTTATCAAAAGAATATTTGTTTATGTTAAATAAATATACTTCTTTCTTTACAGAGAAAAAATTGAACGAGAAAAGAATGAACTCTTGAGATTAGAACGCGAGAGACACCGATTGGAACGCGAAAAATTAGAATTGGAAAGACTCGAATTAAAAAGAGCTCAACTGAGGTGTGTATTATAACTATTATTGATGATTAGGGCGCAACCATAAATTATATCGTTCGAATTTCGTCATTTTCCCTTTTTTCCCATCTGTCTGACCTAAAAGATTCATAAAATTAAAATTTTCGTCTAAATTATTAAATTAAAACAGAGGTTTTGAAAGTATCTTTGTATATTATGCCCCAATGCCTCACTTTGTTCACCTCATATAATTCTTAATGTGTGACATAAGTTATTGATAGAATAAATAATATAGTATTTGTCTTCAAATAAGATAACGCTTTTATTGTTCGTGAATTTTATATTTTTAGTATTTTTCAAATTTTTCGAAACAAACTGAATGTCAGTTAAGCGACCAAATTCATAAGAAAATTAATAATTTAGTAGTTATAATTTAAAGTAAGTGAATATACTTGGCATTCACAGATTAGAGGAAGAGCGTCGCAAACGCGGCTACGAGAGCAGCGCGTACCGCAAGGCCGCTAGCCCGCCGCCCGAGCCCGCCTACGAGCGCGACTCGCGCCACAAGCGACCGCCACCCCCGCCCATGGTACGTTGTATGTTTCTTTTAATATTTATCAGGTTCATAACTCGGTCTTTTGTAGACTTTATCCTTATAAATGAACTAGTACTACTTATTCGTATAAATCCAATTGTTTTTATATCAATAATTGTTTTCACTATACAGACAGCTAGCCGCAGTCAGTTCGAGGCGCCCCCGCCGCCGCGCTTCGAGATGACGGCCGCGTACGAGCGTGGCACCGACAAGCGCGACCGCGAGCGCGACTACAAGCGAGACTATCCACGACACGTTTCATGTAAGACTACATTTCATATTAGACTCATTAAATACAATTGAGGTGTGTAAATGCGGTTTGGTTTAAATTAAGGTATTTTGTGCATGTATGGGGTGGCCTAGGAAAGACCTATGTTAGTCTCGTTAAATAACGGGCGTCGGGGTGACTTAGTACACCACCATCTTTATAAATCCACGTCATGTAGCTCACGGTACGGGGTGATTAGGAAAAGATCTGTGTTAGTCTTTTAGTCTTTCTTTCGTTAGACTTTGAGCGTCAGAGTGACCTGTATAAGTCCGTGTTTAACATAGGACTGAGAAAAGCCCGTCAGGAGAGGCCGTGTTAGTGTACTCGTGTAAAAGTGGGTAGATTTAGGTGAAAAAGACAATAAAAGCAGTTCACCTGCTCACATGACGACCTGATTGAGGCAACAGATGCCGCAGTCGACGTGGCTAAATACTGACAAAATATGAGGTTGCTTGTAGGCAGAAACCCTGATTGGAAGGTATCAGTGTGTAGTGTTTTTATTGAGTGATACATGTCAGTTATTGTAATTACGTGGAACCTCTATCCGAGTACGTTAAAAACATATGGACCGTATGTATTTTTATCGTGTTATTTTAAAAACTCTAACCACTTCCGATTTCTAACAATATAGTAATTATTCGAATCACCTTATTGATCTGCACGTAATATTAATACCTACATCTTGTAATTGTTTTTAAATTTTTTCCTGTATATATGCAGTCAGTTTGGCCATTTACGGGAAAAATAATGATGTTTATTGAGTGAGTCAGTCATAAGAATGCCGGTTTTTTAAAGAGAAACTTGAGGAAAAGAGAATATATAAATTTAATTTTAAAATTTAAAACAATATTTACAAGTCCCTTGGTATAAGTTCAAAATTTGCTTTTTCATCTTTAATACTAAAAAAGCTATGCGCGAATGATGCAGGTTCATATTTTTGAGGTTTCAGTGTGTACTTCTTAAGCAACCACGATAACCCGGATTTCATTTGTACACGTGCGAATCTTGGACCTGAAACAATAAGAATTGTATGGTAGATATTTGTCTGCTTCTTTAAAGAGCTAAGCAATATAACATTATGTATTTTTTAAAATACATTTTAAGAGAAATTTTGTGATAAATTGATTACTTTGTTCTTCCATTATTTAGCAAAAAAACAAATCACTGTCGGCCTTTGGCTAACTAGAGAGAACCATAACTTCTATTAGTAATCGTTGTTTTTCCAATTAAAATGAAACGCTGAGATTTAACTTATTTACATTTATAAAATATATTTACCTAAACATTTTCGATTTCCTTCACCAAATGGTATATAAGAGAATCTTGCAATTTTTGATATATTATCTGGTGAAAATCGTTCAGGGTCAAACACTGTTGGAATGGGGAATAACTTTTCGTCTCTATGTAGTGCATATACTGGTATAATAACCACGCTATCCTTTTCCATCCTGATTCCACTTGGTAAAGTAACAGCCTCTGTACAACGTCTCTGGATTGATCCTATCGGAGGATATTTCCTCATAGCTTCATTTAATACCATGTCTAAATATTCTAATTTCTCAATATCTTCATATGTAAGGTTGCCATTGGTCTCATGAAACATTTTATCAATTTCATCATGAACCCTCTTCAGGATATCTGAATTACTAGCCAGTTCGAGTAACGTAAAATGCATGGTTGTCGCTGAAGTGTCTACTCCAGCCAAGAAGAAAAAGAACGCTTGAGCCGCCAGAACTTCATCAGTGGCTTCCATTTCGTATCCAGTTGATGGGTCTTTCATAGTCCCTTGGTCTTGTAAATCTACACAAGTGTCGATGAAATCGTGACGTTTTTCTCCTCTTTTTTCGCCTCTGCGTAGCTCCAATACTTTTTTAACAGTTCCTAAAAAGAAATCTTCATGATCTCCGAACAATTTTAAATCCATCAAATAAAAAGTCAGCGAAGATATACTAGATATTGCTGCTTTGATATTTAGTATAATCGAGGGAGCGAGTGCACTTCGTGTCATTTCCAAGAACGGAGAGTTCATTGTACTCTTACTTTTGGCGTCAATACCAAATAGTGTTGCTGCTATGGACGACGCTGTATAATTATATAAAGTATTGTACGTATCACGATGAACGCATTTGGTTTCGTCGATATACTGAGTAAAGTCTTGGGCGCACTTGTCCATTATATAATACATATTTTTGAGCTTCATTCTTGTAAAAATTGGTGAAAGTTTGTGACGTAAAAGCTTCCAGCGTGGATAATTGTCTATAAGCAACACATTATCACCTAGAATATCATTTGGACTATTTTTGATCCCTCTGCTGTGGAAATTTAGAAAATTACTTTGAAATATTGCGTGTAAATCTCGTAAGTCCTTGACCAGTAGCACAGGTGATCCCAAAACAATGCCAATATGCTTTTCATTTGGATGTGCATCAAAAATTTCCTTATAAATCTCGGATATAGATCGCATGCCGCATAAAAAATTTAATAAAACTCCATCAACTTGCAAAATGCCACGTTTCTTCCAATAATCTCCATTTCTTCTTAGATACAAAACAAATAGCACGACGCATATTGTTAACAACAAATACAACATTATTAGTCAATTGTTGTTCAATCACTGAGGTAGGTACACGACTGAGTCTTATTAACTAATGAATCATCATAGACTCGAGGAAATGAAATATATTTAAATTTATATTTCCATTTCTTCGCTCTGGTGTCGAGGCAAAAGCGCCGCGTTGATTTCCGCCACTCAACAAACAATGACTCCGTCTTAACGCTAGGTTCCCTCTGCCTACCCTGCTGTATGCGGGATAAAGCGTGAAACTGAAAGAAAGAAAATCATATTTACAGCCACCATGATACAGTTGGCGAAGTCTAAATTGAGCTTTGCTTACATATTTCTTGGCCTGAACCACTTAATTTCTTCGATTTTTGTTTTAGAAAAATTTTATAAATCTCTTATTATTTAATATAATAAAAGCAATTTATACTCCAAAGTAGGATAACTGCAGACTGTAAGCGCGTATATTGTGGGTTCGAATCTCATTTTGTCTTATTTTCTTTTCGCTACTTATTTCAACGCTCAATGTCGCATCACCGCCGTACTCGCTTCATTCCGAAATCGAGTCGTAGTTATTGGCGATAAAGGTCAAAGTTGTTTAACCTTTAGTAATATTTTTATAGTAGTAAGTGTTCACTTTATTGGTATCTATGCGTAACTGCGTCACAGGAAATACAGATATGGATAAACATCCTGAATTGAAAAAAAAATCCTACGTCTAAACTGTTGGAGTATCTTGATTAATTTCTTTAGGTATGGGTTTGAAATATTATATGCTGTTCCCGTAGTAGCGCTGACGCTTCCATCCTGTATACGAGATAGTGCGTGGTAGATTCACGCTAAAGCGAGACGTATTAAAGTTGTGTTTTTTATTTTATTTGCAGCCAGCAACACAAAATATCCAAGCAATGGCAGCACCACTGAAGATGCACGGCAACAATTACCACCTGGTACCAGACCTAAAGAACCAGCGTATGTATTTTTTTAAAAATTATGTCATGTAAAATAATTAAGATTAGGAATCTTTGTAATATGTTGTTAAATTTGATATAAATACAATTAGGCATATTTCTTCATACTAGAGAACCATCAACCAATTGACGCTGACGCCAATTGACTTGAATTTATAATAAGACGCGTTGGCGTTGCCATAGCAACGTGTGTGCCACTTTATAAACATAGAAGTGTAAATATTGTCAAGTGTTTTTAATGTTTTATTTATTGATTTAACGTACTTTATAAGCATTATAATAAAAAATTGTAACGTTAGCACTTTCGTGCAATTTCATACTTCTCCGCTCGCGCAATTTTTTTAAACGGTATCCAAAGTTTTTCCTTATTAATGTATACGATTATTTTTCATTATTATCATATCTTTTTTATTATTACAATGGAAGATCCATTGTTATAAAATGAATTAAAATTGTTTTAAGTAGGTATGATTCCAAGATTAAGTATATTCTAAAGTCAATTGAATAGTAAACCAAACAAATAATAAAAAACAAACTTAAATAATTTTGTTAATGTTTTTAACATTCTTGAAGTATTATACCTTACTTCAATAAAAGGGATAAAAAACATCAGCGTACAAATAATTTGTAAGCAAGTGCGCGTATAAAAATTTCGACATAGCTAAGGTTTAGTTGTTCATGTATGGAGGAGTATTTTCAAGAGGGGCGGGTCCGAATCTTGCTAAATTATAATTTTTAAAAATATTTTATTTATCTAATTGTGATTTTCCACAGTCGTTCATATGATTCACGGGAAGGCCGTTCCTATCGACCTTCGCCACCGGGAAAACCTGAACCAAGGAATTGGAACGCCTCCAGTCGGTATACAGATGCAACTACCACTTCAAAAGGTAATAAATTAGGTAGGCTGTATTCTTTTTTTTTTATCCATTGAAAAATACTATTAGTTAACATCATTGATATTTGAAACGATCAATCGATCGTTTCGATCGATCTCAGGTAGTTTTTTTGTTATTTTCATTTTACTCGACGTTATTATTTTTAGCCGACAGTGTTAAGACGCTTTTAGTTTCTCATTAAATACTTTCGTGTTTTCGTCGCACTTTTTCTCGTTACCCAAGCGAAGAAATTATTAAGTTAAATGGTTTCAACCTACAGTCTCTACTGTGGTTCTGCCTTTATAGAAAAAATATTTTTAAGAGACAAGAATTATTTAAAAAGTATTCGTCCTCTATTCCCTTAGTGAGTATAGTGTTGTGCTCCACAGGCAGCGGCAGCGCGGGCGGCGGCGGAGCGGGCGGCGCGGGCGAGGCGTGGGGCACGGGCGGCGACGCGCGCTACGGCGGCGCCTACGAGGCACGCTACCCGCCCTACGCCGCGCCGCCGCCCGCTGCACCCTACGCCGACCGCTACCCGCCCGCCGCGCGCGACTACCTGCGCAAGTACTGACGCGCCCCTGCCCCGCCAACTTGTGGGTACGATCTTGAGATGAAATGTTTATTTATATTTATGTTTCCGATTCTTCGCTCTGGTGTCGAGGCAAAGCACAGCATTGAGTACGGAACGAAGTTTCACAATAGCGTGTTCTCTCTATCTATTCTGCTGTGTGCAGGATGATTTGTAATTATATCTCTAAAGTATTACTATTTTAATTGCTATAGTTAGTGTTTACTCTTAAGGATTCCCTGACCGCAGTTCTTACAGGAAATTATTTAATATTAACTTAGAATTTTCAATAAACATTTATTGTCCTCCATTAGAATAATTGATAAGTCAAATGCGTCATTCAATATACTAAATTTATAACATTCTTAATAATCACAATTCGCTGTCCAAGAATTTGTAATATGTATTGTATGTTGTTTGGACTAGATCATTTTCAATCTTTAAAGTTACGTTTTAGTGTTGATGAAAATGTTTACTCATCATCTACCTTGCTATATACATTATAACAAGCATAGTAGACGGAAATTCTAGTGTCAAGACACTCCATTACCCAAGTTTTTTTTATAAACGACGCGTTTCTCATTTGACTTGGGAAATAAAAATATTATTTACCTGTAAGGAAATCGAACCCACAGCAGCTACATTTACAGTCAAACGATGTGCCGCGATGGCGTGTGCTGTACTCATTACAGCTACTATTTTTTTTCTTTGCAGAGTCGTGACAAAGGACTTCTTCTGTACAATTTTCGCCATGTTTCATTGTTTAATAATTACGATATTTTAGTTTGTTAATTAGATTACGTTTCATTCCTTTTAATATTTTACTATATACATATTATAACTTTGCTTTCATACAAGTAAAAATGCTTTACATTGTAAAGTATTTAAAGGGGAAAATCTATAGTGGTCTTTAAGTATATATTTTTATTACTTTACTGTTCTCTTTGTATGATTAAATCATAGGCATCTAACATACTGTGTGTACTAGAAACTGTTCACAAGGTGACCAAGTGTGATTATTGTAATATATTTTAAAATATAAATATTATAAGAAATAGATGAAAAATGAATGTTCAATAAAGAAAAAAGTAGCACAGTTAAATTGTCTTTTTTTTCTTAAATCTATATCTGAATAAAGACCTATTTTTACTCCCATATTTCATTAATTTATTAGTTAATACCGCCACCTACGATATGTAAGGATCACTTCAAATGTGAGTCTCAACCTACTATTATAAAGAAGCCCCTTGAACCTAAACTTTTGTCGCCAATTTTAGAAACTACGGAGCTCATCACCCTGCAACCTCACTGTAAATACATGGAATGCTGAGAGATTCTTCCTTTTCTCAAGATAAACTATGTACATGAATATATAAAAATAACAATATTTGTATATAGAGGCCGTCGCGGCGCAGCGGCACAAGGGTGTGACTGTAACGCGACGGTTGTCGGTTCGATCCCCACTCGAGGAAGTGAAATATTTATTTACGTTTATATTTCCATTTCTTCGATCTCGTGTCGAGGCAAAGCGCGGCGTTGAGTTCTGCCCCTCAACATGCAATGCCTGCAAAATTCGGCAGAAAGTGGGGAACAGAGTGTCTTAACATTAAGTTACCTCTGCCTACCCTACAGCGTGAAGCTGATATTTGTATTTTAGATTCACAAAATATGTACTTCTAGCTTATAACAAAAAGGAACAGTGTACCTGGAATCAAAACTGTGTTCATATATTTTGCGTATCAATCGTATTTGGGGAAATTAAAGCATTTTCTCTTGAGTGGGAATTGAACCATCATGTGTACATAGATATTGAATAAGTGTTATAGCGCCAAATTTATCGCACATAAAAACATAATAATTAAGATGTTTTAGTCACTAAAGTATAAACACAGATATGATTTAATAATAATTGTAATAGAAGAAAAGGTTAAAGGTGGTGATAAATAAAAACAATATTCTTTGATACTCAATTCTTAATTACAATTTTTTACAGATCTATTTGTCCAAACATTTTAGATGTAAATATTAATTTCTATGGATATTTCTATGTGGAGTGGTAAATTAACATTTGTAATTAATTACTAATAGCGAAATTTTATTTCGCATTTTTTTTCCTAGTATCTTATTAATAACTTTGACTTAGAATCCGACACCTTTGTTCATGTTATTTTTTTGTTTATATATGTAAAAAGAATAATTAAGTCAACAAATTAATTATAAAACATCTATATGGCTAAGACAGTAAATTAGTCTGATTTTAAATGATACTAAAAAAATAGTAAGCACTATGCCATTTTTTTTATCTCTTATAATATATAGAATAAATGATATATTTTTATTCAATTCTGAAAGTTATTCCATTAATCGCAATAGATATAAAAATAAAACAAAACATTACATAATGTTAATTTAAAAACTCGTCAAATATCATTACAACAACTAAAACAGTCTATTTAAAAAAACAATAAGCTCCATTTAGAAAAAGGGATTGTTATGGTCTTAAAAAATCTGTAGCTTAAAAGAAAGCTAGTATAGCACTATGCATTATATGCATTTCAAAACCCCCACCAATTGCAATATATATTAGACTTATTAACAAATCATAGGTTCATATTTATAATTACAAGTTTGCAAAGAATTTGCACTTTCACAAAAAAGAGCTGAATGAGTGGGTATGATATTATCATGTAAAAGTTTATTTGGTAATGTTTGAGGGGTTGAAACATCTTCCTCAATAGATTTCAAAGCTGTTATGGCAGCTTCCTGACCTTGAATGGCTGCCAGGCGCAGTAACCTTATTGCGGTAGCTCTGTCTTTGGCCAGACCACCCCGTCCTTGACCATAGTAAATGCCAAGGTTATAAAGGGCACCAGGGTGTTTTAATGCTGCAGCAGATCTGTACAGCTCCATTGCCTAAAAAAAGGATGTGTAACTAAACTTCTCAAGTATTATATTTTTAAAAAAAAAAGAAGATAATGATAATTAATTATTTTCATTTCCTCATACAGATAATAATAAAAATCGCAAATGCAATGTCTTAGGGCCAAGTTTGAGTTTCTTAATACTAGGTTCCTTCAGCCTGCCTATCAACAGGGCAGTATATAAGATACAGTTTAAGCAAAAATATATGAGAAATACACACCATCTTCTCATTTACTACTACTCCAAGTCCCAACTCATAACATAGACCTAAGTTATATAGAGCTGGTGCATGGTTACGATGTGCTGCAGACCTAAAATAATTAAATTATTAGTATGATATTAAAAATCATTTGTAAATACTCATTTATTGATGATAATTTATGTGTCTGAGATAATATTAAATGAAGATAATTTAAAATATTAATTTACCTTAGTAAATTGAGCCCATCTTGATGTTGTCCACTTTCAATGGCAGCTAGGCCCAGTTTATTTTCAATAGAATTGAGAACTTCACCTAAATCATTTTCAGATTTTTGTGAACTATTTGTGCTGGTACTTGTATTTGAATTTGTGTCACTTCCTGGGTTTTGATCATTTGAGATCAAATGAACAATTGGAGGATTATTGAATAAAGGATCTTCAAACTGGGATTGTATATTAAGAGGTTTTAAGTCTCTTTTACCAATAGCCAAGAATGGTAAACATTCCAACAAAAAACTGTTCCTGTGTAATCCATTTCTCTTTTTTTCAATATCTTGCCTTTTAAAGCTAAAATGTATTAACTGACTTGTATACCAGCCAAATACAAGGGCACTACTCTGTAAATTCAAGATGAAACTTAATATAAACGGAAAAAAATAATTATAGTATTTTTTAACATTTCCAGTCTTAAAGTAGTAAGTAAGAAAAAAAATCTATAAATAAATTGATTATAATTTACCCATGTTATGGCACCAATCCAAGAACGGTTTAACTGCTCAAAGTTCCATCTATTGTTATTCGTATCATTTCCACTTTCAAAAGAATTCCAACATTTCCTTGCACTAAACCAACAACATGGAGAATTGATATTTTTATTTTTTTCTTCAATTATGTTGCTATTCGAGGGATTAATCACAGCAGAACCGCGTTTATCAAAATGGTTAGCACTCCTCTCAAACGTATCTCTAATTCGACGCGATACGTATTTCCACATTATAACGTAATAAATATTGCGAATTATATTTAAAGTACATCCATCTTGAAGTAGCAATAATAATATATTGCTTTAAAACGAAATTGAAGTATTACAAATCGTTTTTATGAATTCTATAAATAAAAATCACACGAAATTACCACTACGGACTATTAAGTAAAAGTTATTAGCCAACAAATAAATATACAATAAACACAGAACACATTTACTCAAAGAATGTTCACTTCATACTAAAAAATGGGTGACAAAACGATGCTGCTGCCATCTCTGTGCGTGCCCAGCAAAACTATTTGCGGGAAAATTTGGCTTTAGAATTTTATTCAAAAGCCAGAATTATGACTATTTCAAAATCATTTGGAAGTATTATTATTTAAATTATATAATAATACTTCCAAATGATTTTGAAAGAGTCTGAATAATTTATAGTACAATAATAAAAAATAAATGCAGTAATAAAACTAATAAACATTTTACATTTTCTTTATTGCTTATAAACATTTGTTTTAATTATATTTACACAAATAGTATTTCTGCAAAACAATTAAAATATACTGCTAAAGATTACAACATTGCTACAAGACAAACTTGCTCTTATATGTTAAAAACAATAACAATTTTAATTTTTATAAGTTAAATAGATCATAATCTGCAAAAAAAATATAATTTATATATTTATTAACCTATAAGATTGTAGGCAGTTGTACTTGATTGTTGTGTTATTGAATTTCTTTTTTTTTTGAAACAATTACAGACAAAGATAAAATTAATAAAGTAGGTATAATGAACTTAATACAGTGTTGGTCAATTTAAATCTAACATTAATATACAATTACTTATTTTTAATATATCTATTTTCCTTTTTAACAATTTCTGATAATCTGCAAATTGTCTATTTTTAACTAAACAAAATCTTTTAACTGTTATGTGGAAGACACTATTACATATAAAATCAACATTTTCATTAAGATGTTCCTCACTGAACTGAACTTCTTTTTTGAGGTTTAAAGAATATGATAATGTTTCGTATAAATTATTGCAGATTGTGGCACAGTTCTCAACACATAAAATCTTATACAATTTTCAGATACATAGTTTAACTTCTTTTTAGCATTATCATATTCTTTCAAGTCCATAAAAGTGTACAATAATATATTATCGGTATGTTTCACTTTTAAAACTGAATCACAAAGCTTGCATTGGGGAGAGCTATGACAAATGTATAATTTTCAAAAAAGTCATACATTTTCTTCAAATGATTGAGTTAGAGAAAAAAAGACATACATTTTCTTCAAATGAAGAATTGTCAGCCACGTTGGTACAGCGTGGCTGCCTTTCTTTCGATCTGCAGAATCACTATTTCAGCAGCTAAACATATAAATCCTAAATTTGCAGTGACTGTTGTCTCTCCGGGTAGCAATCCTGAAAATAACAAGAGTTAATAAAGGTCAGGTTACAGAAACTAAAATCAACATATCATTGTTAGATGAATCTTCTTGATTAAGCAATTAAAAGAAAATTAAAGAAATTGTTTAAGATTAATGTAATTTTAGTTGTATAGTCTGGCAAATATGTTATTGATAATGGGAAGCACGCGCGGTAAATTGCGCAGTATACTATGCGCAGAGAACGTTCGATCAGTGTTACCCTGTTATGTTGTTTCACCTCACGCTTAGCAAATCACATTTACCTCTACGATAATTAAAATATCTGATCATGTTTATGTTGTAGTAAATTATACAAAACGAAAATTTTATGAGGATATCTAAATATCGCAAAATAATCAGCTGTTCCATACATTGTTGTCGAGAATAAAATCAAGACTAGCCCGAAAAGTATAATAACATTTTTGAGTCAATAAATAATTAATCAATTCTAAGCTTCTGCTTATATAACTAATGGCACATGATATTTACGTATATGTGTATATACTATAATACACACTTATGTACAACATAAACATTCAGTGTGCATAATACAAGCTTATAAACTATGCAATATGAATAAAGAAATATCTGGCAATATTTAAACTTCTTAAAGATTATATAAAAGAAAATAATATTGGGTAAATTATTTCAATAAATTTTGAGGTACAAAAAATGAGAGTGCGGTATCCCTTTGCCATAGTTTGCCATTTGCGTCAGTGTGGGCGCTACGTCCTTACAGGAAATTCGCACCCACACATCTTTAAAGGTACAATCGAGCTCACACTATATTGTTCAAACAAGAATATAATTA
This sequence comes from Heliconius melpomene rosina, assembly GCF_056956725.1. Taxonomy (NCBI): domain Eukaryota; kingdom Metazoa; phylum Arthropoda; class Insecta; order Lepidoptera; family Nymphalidae; genus Heliconius; species Heliconius melpomene. Next base: position 4,192,693 of record NC_140397.1, read on the forward strand.
ATTGTAAACAAAAATGCCTTTTACCGTTTTGATTATTTGCTTTATTATTTGTCAATTTTTATTTTTTACTTTCTTGCATGCATTAATTAACGTTTTAAATAAAACGGTAATAAAATTTTGATTTAATTTGGAGATATAATTTATTAACATCATTTATTTGTTAAGACCTCTATTTCCATTATTAAAAAAAATTTTAACTTACCCATAAGTTGATTTTGCATGTTGCCTAATGCCAAAATCTTGTATTTGTTTGCATGTTTTATATATTAAATGTACTTTTTAAATTTTACTTTTTTTATTGAATTTGGATTGAGAAGATTTGTATGTGGCCTCATTTTAATAATTTAATTCAGTTTTTTATTTAATTTTTCAATTTACCATATCTTCATTTTGCATGTTGCTTTGGTGTTTTTTACTAATTTTTATAATATTACTAGATAAATATGCTCTACTACGCCATTCCGTATATATGATGCTATCATATGATATTATATTCATATTTCATAGTAATGAACTGATAGCGTTGCACTCGACTGTACCGTAGCCCGGTCACACCCCGCAATGATTCCCCGCGAGCCCTTACGGGGAATCGGTCCGGCGTGAGCGGGTGTCTATGTGCAGACATCAAAATACGCTTTCTGCGCAATTTGCCGCGCGTGTTTCCCATTATCAATAACATATTTGCCAGACTATAACTATTAGTATTTTGTTAAATTTATCGTATTGTTATAAAATTGTTAATTAATATTTAATATTTTATTTTTACATATATATCTATCTGTTTTAGGTTTTTTTCACTGTTACCATAAGATAGGCTATTTATTATGATAAGTTTTTATGTTAAATATATTGTCATTACAAGTGAACCAGTATCAATTAATAATATACTTGAATTACCATTTGAATACTTGTCAATACTGTTCTTTGCAATGCTCCAGGTATAACATTTGCAGGAAAATGTGATGTCCCTGGTTGTTCAGTGGAAAAATTTAAATCTTGGATTACCTGATTCTGAAAATAAAATATAATTGGATGAAAATACATTGCCAATGTATGATTACTAATATGTACATAAATAAAACAGTTTTTCTAAACAGTATTTTTTTTTCAATAAAATTGACAAATGAAGCCCTTTCAAAATGGTGGCAACATAACATTCTATGTTCACCATACATTTTTTTCTGAAAATCGATAGAATACCATGGGCCTTCGAGGAAGCTAAACTTGGCCCAAGTTTCACAATTGAAAAAGTACAACATTTAAGATATGACTTTATCTAGAGTAGTTAACACTTAATGATTACTTACCGGTGTGAATTGGTAGGACCTGTACTAGGGAACCTATATAGTTTAATTTCAGGATCTTCACGAGGGGACATTTGAGGCATCTACTTTTTAAATTGTCTCCCATATTTTAGATCCAAATATTCAAACAAAGAGAACAACTGAACAACAATAGAAATCTAAATATAAAATGCAACAGAAATGCTAAAAACAGGTTGCTTGTTTAAGTCGCAGTAGTATGTTCGCCATTTGCAAATGCTAATGCTGCCATTGCCATATCAAAACATAATCCTACTACTGTACTTTAAATACCGGTTACATAAAATGTTTCTCATATCGAAAAAAAATTTATCACGGTGCCTTGCATACATGAAATATTATAAAGAAAGTTATTTATTAAACATTAAGTAACTAAAGCGTGAGTTAAAATTAAATTCTTAAAAAAATACTCTTAGAAAAACTACTAATTAGTAGTTTTACTTTAATATAGCAACCGGACTCGGCTCCCACGTAGGTATGTCGCCCAAGCTCCTAAGGAAGTCGACCGGGCCTGACAATAAACTTCAAGTTTCAAGAAGGCCCCAGAGCCAGAGATTCAGAAAGAAAGAAGAAGCCATAGACTAAATATAAATTATACAATGGCATTTCCTAAAATTGTAGTCAAGTACTGACTTCTTTATAAATACTTATGGCATTTATGTATATAAACAAAATAATTTTCATAAGATATTAGAAATAAATTTTATACATGATATTTGCACTGTAATATTTTATATTTTTTTGTTACATACGTCACACACAGATCCAATAATTTAGAACGTCATTATAACCGTCACGTGACATATTAATCCTTGTTGTGACATTCTTTGAGTAAATGTGTTCTGTGATCTTTGTATTCGCGGGAAAACTATGAAATTGTATTTGTGTTGTATGAGATGCTAAATAATTAGAAAAAAAAAATAATAATTTATATATTTTTTTTCTTATTTATTAACATTAATTTTGACGATTGCTTGTCTTAATATGTGTGGTCGTACTGGATTGTAAGTAAATGAGCATTTTACGATAAAAAATATTTATTACCATAATTTGAATATATTCCAAATCAGTAATTCACATTGTCACAGGACACTCGATAAGGGTCATGTTCAAAGCGCCTGCAGCTATAAACCAAAAGGTAGCGGAAATTATTATGTTAAACCCGATTGGCTTCCAGAACATAATGATGGCAAAGATTATCAACCCTCATATAATATAGCTCCAACCGATGTTACTCCTGTTTTGATCTCAAATAATGGCGAAAATATTAAAGAAAATCAAAGCAGGGCCCTTAAACCAATGATGTGGGGAATTATACCTCCATGGCATAAAGTAAGAATTTGCATAAAAATTAAAATATTTTGTTTAAAACTACAGTAATCACTTATTTTTTTTATATTAACAGGGTGATTATAAACGACATGGTCTAAGCACAAATAATTGTCGTATTGAAAATATTAAATCTTCTAAATTATATCAACCTATATTGACAAATGGAGGAAGATGTGTAGTAGTTGCAGAAGGGTTTTATGAATGGCAAACAACTATTAAATCTAAAATAAAAAAACCGTACTACATATATGCACCACAAAATGAAAAAATCAGGGTAACAGCATCACACATGTATTTTTCATTTATTATTAATTTACTTTAGAAAAATTAAAAATAAATCAAAATCAGTTTTATACTATAGCCCGCACACAGCTGGGTAGGCAGAAAAAACCTAGTGTTAAGACACTCTGTTCCCAACTTCCTCCCGAATTCAGGAGGTATTGTGTGCTGCGCTTTGCCTCAACACCAGAAGTTATAACTCCTAGCCTGACTATAAATACAAAGGATGAGGAGCAAATAATACTTTTTCACTTTAGTATATTAGATTTGTAGACACTTGTAATTTATTAGTGTTTAGAGATGTGTGGCATACCATCTGAATATAAACACAAAGGTTGTGAGTTGAATTCCCAATTGGGGTGTAAAATTATTTCTATTCTCTTGTTCTGTTAAAAATATAAAGGATAAGATTGAATGCCCTCTCTCCACACCCTTTGCCTATTCTACTAAATGATATGGGGGTACAGAGTTAAGAAAAAATAATATTACACAGATTGATGAGCCCAGTACATGGAACAATGAATTTAATGAATCAAATGGTTGGAATGGTGTAAAATTATTATATATGGCTGGTCTATATCATGTTTGGCAAAATGATGAAACAATTATATACTCCTACTCTATTATTACTATGAATTCAAATAACACACTGGATTGGCTTCATCACAGAATGCCTGCTATTTTGGATAGTGAGGAACAGATAAATGTAAGTGTTGTAGAATGTAAATTTGAATTTAAAATTTTCATCAGTGCTTTTGCTAATGGCAGCTTAGACATGAGACTTAAGATTTTTAATTTTATTAAAATGAATAATTAAATAAATAAATTATTAAAATAAGTAACTATGATATTGAAAAATATTTATCTATACTTTTACAGGCATGGCTTGATACAAAAAATGTTAATGAAAATATGGCTCTTGGGTATCTGAAGCCAATTGAATTATTATCCTGGCACCAAGTGTCAGTCGAGGTTAATAACTCCAAAAATAAAACATCACAGTGCAATAAACGTATTGTCGAGAACAAACAAAAACAAAAAACTTTAACATCTTTTTTCACTCAAACACCAAAACGTAAATCTCTTGAAGAAAATGCTAAGGATGTAAAAAGAATAAAAATATAATTTTTTGAAGTATTTATAATTTTATTGATTTGTTAAAGCCAAAACCTCATAGAATTTTATTTAGTAGATAACAGTAACAAATACAATATTTTTTTATTTTAATAATAAAGAGAACATAAAGTTTTTAAGGTTTTTTTTTCTTTTCAAGTATAAACAATCCTTGGGAGGCATCATTTTTTTATTTTACCTCTATAAAAAAATGCTGAATTGGCTCACAGCCCCCCACATAACGTTTAAATTATGCCAGAAAGTTGAGAATGGAACATCTTGAACTCTCATCTTGTTATATGCAGGCTACTATGTGACTTAAAGCAAAAGTAACCAATCATCATCTGATTGCAGGCCACACATTAACTATCAATGTCAAAATCACTTTATTTTAACATCAATTATAACATTCTTGTATTACTTCAAAAATCAAATCAGCTTCATGCTGTATCCCACGCACAGTAGGTTAGGCAGAGGGAACCTAGTGCTAAAACCATCCGTTCCCCACTTTCCACCAAAATTTGGAGGTATTTTGTGTTGAGTAGAGTGTTGTATTACTTAAGTAATGAAAATTCTGTTGAGATCATCGTGGCACAAATGTGTGACTATAAACAAGACAAGGATTGATTTCCACTGGAGGAAATTATATGTATTAAATATTTTGAATATCCCTCTGGTAATAAGACAAAGTATTGTGTTAAGTGATACCATGTTAACCACTATTTAAAAGCAATATCTAAAGAATTCAGTGGAAAGTGGGGAATAGAGTATGTTCCCTCTGCCTACTATGTGTTATATGTGGAATAGTGTGAAACTGGAAAAAAAATGTAATCCAAATGGACTTGAACATAATCTGGTTCTTTGATTATGGCATATAATCTCTTCAATATCACAAAGTACACTGTAAAATAATTACACATTGTCAATTCTGAATTGTCTGAAGTCTGCTTCACAACGGATAATTTCATGTGTACTCAGAAAATCTCTTACAAAGCTTTGTACTTCATATTCATCTGAAAATAATAATAATATTCATTTATTTTAGCCTAATAAGTAAGGAAACATTGTTAACTATTTTTATATTGTATGACTAGCTTGTTACAGTTCTTTAACAAGAGTAGAAATATGTAAAACAAAAAATTTTAACCATTTTGATGTAGCTTGATAATTATTTACAGTGGTTATTAGTTTATTGGTCTGGCCAGTATACTTGGAAGCAAACCCAGAAACACAAGTTCAAATCAATATTAATATTTTTAATGGGTATTTAACAACTGCTAGAAATTAAATTTACTGACATTTTCTTTATTAATCAATTTAAAGAATATATTAAAAAGATATACTTTTGTTCCTGACAATGTTTAGTAATAATACTTTGTATTTAAATTATATAAATTGACTCACTGCATGTATAGTTAACATATTAAAAAAATATAAAAATATACTCACATGGATATTTACTACACTGGTATATAAGTTTGATTAAATGTTTTGCTAGAGATTTAAACAAACTTTTGCCCCTAATTCTTCCCTTTACATAATAAGGAGTTAATATTTTTACAACCCATGGAGCAATTCTTTCCTTACAACTAATTATAAAGTCTGAATTTTCTTCTAAGGGTGATACAACAGTTTCATCATCACTGTCTTCACCAAAAATATCTTGCAACATGCTCTTTATCTAAAAAAATTTAACTATTTTTAAATGTAAATAGTACATATTTTTTCTAGAGAAGCTAGACTCAATACATGCATTAGATGATGTATCTCAATGCCATGCTTTTATGCTACCTTAACTAGGAGAATAAATATAAAATTAATATTCAAATATAAAAAAATTGTGGGTATTAAACCTCAATAGTGTTTTTCAGATTCAAGATAATCCAATTTCAATTAAATTACTAAAGCTATGCATATTGATCATAGGAGAACTTACTCTGGCCAATTTATTTCTGTCACAATCTCTTATTTGATCTAGCAATTCAAATAATTTCACTTTCTGAAAATATTCCTCACATAACCATTTACTTGGACGACTTTTTTTATTTTTATTGCTAAGAGCTTGGGAACTACAATCATTGTTTACCAAGATACCACTAAGTAGGGTCAATCTTTCATCTAAGCATTTCTTTTGGGACTCCTGACCATCCTTAACAATTTCTTGGGAATTTGTTGCACTAAGTAAATTATTTTGAGTTTCCTCTAAACTTCCTTTAAATTTTGTTGGATTTTCAGGGGCACATAGAGTTGCGTCAAATAAATCATCATCATTAGGATCACCCTGAAATAATTTTTCAAGTTGTTGCATCAATTCATCAGAACTTTGTATCTCCGTAGTCATCTGATCTTTTAATTTTCTAGACAGTGTTATGTCATTTGAAATATTATCTGATGGATTTGATTCTATTTGTGACATTAGAATGCTTTCACTCAAAACATCACCGACTGATGGTTGACTTTCCATACTATTAACAGTTTTTGGAGATTTAGATATTTTTTTAAATTTCTTCCTCTCATTACATGAACACTGACAATTACAATTAGTGAAAGTCGTTTGTGTTTTTTTATCGTTTTCAGGTGGATAATGAAGACAATCATACAATTTCTTGAATAATAATCCTTTCTTTGTATTAATTTTCAAATCTTTTATCTAAAATAGTAAATATTTATTTACAAATATATTGATAATTCTTTGATATCTGACATCTAATACACATAACATACAATAAAATAGTTCTTACCACATTCGTAATACTTGCTCTATATATTTGAACCACCATTGAAGCCTGCGCAGCTGATGTTTCTATTATTTTGGCACATCTCCATATAGCACTTGGTAGGTATATGTTTTTATTCAATAATTTTTGGTGGTTTTCATAATTAACTGAGAGCAATTTAATAAGAGACTCCATATAATGCTTACGAACCTGTTGTATTACAAATGAGTAAATAAAAATATAAAGCAGAGTAAGAATTTATAAATAGATTTTTTTACTTTCGATATGAGGAGATGTGGTTTAGATTCTACATTAGGTAAAGGCATCACAGTATCATCCGTTTCTCGTAGCCATTTTTCTACAATATCATCAGATTCCCAATCTTCCATGTTTTGATTTATTATGTTTATGTATATTAAAAAATACAAAATATAAACAAGCAAGGAAGCAGACCGGCTGTCAATGCATAAAAGTCAAAACCGATATGACGCTTGTCAATTATGTCAATGCTTTGTTGTCAAAATAACAAGTATTTATACAAAGTGTAACGGAATGGATTTATAGATATAAATGAATGAATTTATAAATATAAATTCACTCCGTTAAACATGTAAATAATTATATTCAAACAATGTCATGATAATAAATGGTTAAGGAATTATCTTATTCAATTTTTAATTATTATAAGATGTACTTAGGGACTTTTAAAAATTTAAGATAATTTGATGGTTTCATTCGACTCCTAAGAACATTGTTAACTTAATTTTTTCTTCAGGGGCAAGCTATTTTCGCCGTATAGGTATCATGGATGAAATTGCTCTGGCTAAGCTAAGCTTGAATTTCAGAAAAGCTTGAGACCTTCATTCTTGTACGGAACCCTTAGTGAGCGAGTCCGATTCGCGCTTCTCCGTTTTTATTTTTAATATATCTATATTAAAAATCTATCTATCTATATATCTGGGATATCTAGCCTAAATCGATTTTACAAGCTAAGTCCAACTCATTTTAACTCGATTTGTCCCTCACTATCATGCACAGGTCACAGTCACAGCAGAGTAGTGAGTGAATGTGTTCTGTGTCTGTGGGTCACAGAGTACATCTATGATATGTCAACTCAACTTGATAATTTGATAATATTCAAAATTTCAAGTAATATTCAAAAAAATAAATAAAAGCCACTAGTAGACGACTTTAAACTTATATATTTAAATTTTTAATATTTAATACCTATAAACTGAGTCCGGACGCGTAAACTACATGCATACGTTTACATATGGTTTAATATTTTTTATATCACCTTTATCATTATCAAACATTACGTTCAATGGCTAGTGAGGAGCATAAATATTTGGCGCAATTTCTAAAAGATGTCCATTCTAAACTTAGGAATAATGCGGCCCTAGTAGGAGCTGAGAAGGCATGGTCAGACCACTGTTTAAATAAAGATATTTTAACTAGATATGCTTTGTATATGGAAAAATTGGCTAGGACACATTGGGAGTTAAATTCATCAAACGAACTTAGTTCTGCTACATCTCGTATTAAATGGTCTGCCGATTTTTGCTATGATTATTTCTACAATAATGGCTTAGATAAGTATGATGAGAAAGAAAAAAATATAGGAAATACAATTGATATAAAAGTTATAACCAAGGAAATATTTGTAAAACCGTATAGGTTACTTGATGTTGGCAGCTGCTATAATCCTTTTAAAATATATGATTTTCTAGATGTCCTGGCTATTGATCTCTGTCCTGCCAATAACTCTGTAAAAGAATGTGACTTTCTTAACGTTTCTATTACCTCAGATACTTTAATAGATGGAAACAAAGTACTAAAATTTCAAGAAAATTATTTTGATATTGTAACATTTTGTTTTTTCTTGGAATATATCCCTTCCTCAGAATTAAGAATACTGGCCTGCAATAATGCTTATAAATTATTAAAAGCAGGTGGTGTTTTAATAATAAATACACCTGACTCAAAACATGTGGGGGCAAATAGTAAATTAATGAAAAACTGGAGGTATTCATTAGCAATGATGGGGTTTTCTAGAATTAAATATGAAAAATATCAACATATGCATTGTATGGCATTCAGAAAATCTTTACATAAAGATATTGCCATAAGATGGGCAATTTTGTACAAAGAACCTTACATGGACATTAGTATACATATACCACAGGATTTCAACAAAACTGAAGATAAATATGCTAAATCTGAAAATATTGCTATTGATGTCCAAGATTTTAATCAACTTCCATTTTTGGAATTAGATCATTAATATTTTTATATGTATCACATGATAATATTATGCATGCTATTTTACAATAAAATATAATTTCTTACAATTGTGACCTTGATTTTTTTATGAACCATGAATAATTTTTGATAAAATCTTTAATATATTTGTTAAATAAATAAATAAAAATAGTCAGAACTTTTTTATTCTTAATATTACAATTAAAGTTATTAAAATAACAAAAACTTTTTAATTATATTAATAATTATACATGTAGTGGTGTCAATTTTGTTTTTCTCTACTGCTAAGTACCACTATTTAGCAGCATTAAATTTTGCTTTTCTCTTTTCTAATTTCTCTTTAGTTTCAATATCAGTCATAATAGCTGACACTGATTGGCCAAACCTTTCGGCTCTCATTTTTAATTTCTCTAAATTATGAGATAATGTTCCTGATGAAGCGATAGCTGTATCACTATTAACAGAATTTGCATTCTGGTTGAATCTTTGTTTCCTTGCTTCTTTTCTCTGATCCTCGGTCATTTTCACTGGTAATCCAAATCTTTTAGCACGCATTTCAAGTCTTGTTTTTGGATCAATATCAGCAGTAATCTTAACTTTGTTACTAGATACACTTATTTCTGGCTTATCTGATTCTGGAGCCATGATTTCCTTTTTGTCTTCAGGTGGTTTCACAGTATTTGATGAAACAGAAGCTGATCTGTTTAGTACAATTTTTTTTGCAATAGTTTCCTTGCCTTCTATCACTTTTGGTTCTGTTATTTTTCTTTTCAGAATCCTTTGTGGCTTACTTTCCGGAACTTGTTTTTCTGGAGAGTTTTCTTGGAGTGCAAGTTCCTCGTTTAAGGTATCCACAGCAGAATCAAGTTCCTCGTTTAAGGTATCCACAGCAGAATCGTCAAGCAGATCATTTTGACTTTTGTCTTCTTCGTCTTCCAAAACGCCGTCTGAGTCAATTTCATCTGAATCTAGATTGATATCTCCGTGATCATCCTCAGATATTGCAGCTTGAAGTCTCGCTACAAGTTCGGCTTTATCGCCGGCATATGAAAGTCCACGAGATTTCAATTCTTTTCTTAAATCTACTACCTTCATTTTGCTTACATCTATCACAGTAGAGTCAGCCATGATATTTAAAACTATTTTGTTTATAAATTTTACTGTATTGTTTATTTTAGTAATTCTTAGTGCGATTAAGAACCACAACGCATTGCTTTGGTAATGTTTTTTAAGATATAGATTATAGATTAAAAATATTATTAAATGTCAACTCATACAGATAAGGTAATCGGTATAAATAGGTAAAAAATATTAAACATTATGTGAAATTAAGAAATTGTAAACCGGTATTTATATAGGTCATACTCATATGAGTATTATATTACAATAGCTATAACAAATAAAAGAAAATATACGACGACTTTTCAACGATTTTTCATTCTAAATTTAACTATGCCTACCCCCTTATGATAAGTGGATAGTCTACACATCAAAATTTAAAAAAAATGTAAAGAAAAAAATTCAAATTCCATCATTTGTCCCCTTCTGTGGGCTGTTCAGATTCGTAGTACATAGTTTCAAAAATTTGTAACTTAAGTTATTACGCCCGTGTCATCGAAATCACACATATTTTCCGCGTAGAATATACTTGAGTTGATTTTTTAATGATAATTTCCAAAATGCGCTTCAGCCTTTTTACTATGATTTCTAATAAACAAGCTGTTACACGAATCTTTCCTGTGATCCAAAAAAATCTGCATTTAAAAAACTTCTACTAAAGTTACCTTAAATGTAATATCTTTTAATTTGGTAATATTAGAAAGCTATAATTTGCTTACACCCATTACGCAAGACGGATGTGTATTTTTATATTCCAATAAAAAGAATCGTGTATTTTATTTATTTTCTAAAAGATCAAAGCATCTTTCCTATTTTTAGTGTATTTTGGTAAGTATGTGCTACTTATATTTGTAATTATATAGGCACATAAAATCAATATATCGTATATATCTTGTAAAATTAAATGTAGACTAATGTTTCAGATAAACGTATAGCATTTTACAAGTGTCAAGTGGTTTAAGTTATTACCTTAAATAACGAAATCTTAGCTTAGCTAGCTTTTTTACATTGTTCAAGCCACATTACCCTATTCAAATAGATCTGGGGTGCACTAAAGCAATGAAGAGAAGAAAAAACGAAGACGTGAGACATGTAGAGCTAAACAAGATGCTATTATTAACTAATAATGTGCCATTATATCTATAAAACAAAACATTGATCGACATTGATCGACATTAGGCGGTAGCTAATAACTGCGACACAGTTAATACTTCTGCAAATTAAAGTTGCTATTGTTATGTATGAAATATTAATTTAATTAATATTATTAATATTACTAAGTTTCTCTTTTAAGATTCACGGGTTCAAAAGAACCCGGTCCTTTGGAAGGCTTGCGTGGAGACACAGGTCCAACACGTAGAGGTCCTTAAGAGAATATACAAATGTTATACTGTGACGCATCAGCCGGAATCCATCGCTAGGCAACCACAGGTAATTGCCCAGAGATGGTCGCCGGTTAATGCGTAGGAACTATGGAAAATATGGAAATCTAAACTAGGACTATGGAATGGAATTTGAATGGACTGGTTATTGGATGAGACTACTGGACGTCCGCCTTTACAATAGTCTCAAATTGAATGGTTGATGGACGGTGACTCGCCTCCCACTAGATGGGCCCCCACAAAGCGGCGTTATGCTTCGGGCGCAACATCGGGGTGGTCGGCTAAGGGTGTAGAGAGAAGCAGCAGCAGAGCTCACCATCACGAGGAGCTCGTGAGCGGGATTCCCCGTTGTTACGCATTACGTTTGAGCACTTCCACCCTTTCGAGCATATAGCTCTTGCGCTCCACTCTGCCGGCCAATAAAGGAAAGCCAGAGGCGAAGGATAGATTACAATTCCTCTCCGGAGGACTCAGGTCCGTGGGGTCACCACTCCCCAACAGCTCGCCACAAGCTGCCCTGCGGCTTTATTATTATTATTATTCTCTCAAAATTACTGATCAAAAGTTCAACCAATCCATTTTTTTATTTACACACTTGGGTCTTTCTTTACTACTCGTTGATTATCAGTCGCTACAACTTAAGACAACATCTATCTGTTCTATTTATACAAATTTGAGACACGATCCCTTACTTAATTAAGATACAAAGAGTTTTTTGAAAAATGACGAAGCAAACTTAATTTTATCAATTTTTTTCGATGTAATTGTTGGCCATTCATTAATGAATAGATATTGTTTAGTTTGATTAGGACTCTTTCTTATTGTTTTAAGAGGCTAGTATTTGTTACAGTATCATTATCGTTACGTTAACATTATTTATAAATTTATTCATTGTTTAAACAAAGATTTTAAGTTTAGTTCCATTGAGTTATGCAGAAAATAACTGAAACTATTATGAACAAACAAATAATGATAAGAAAACATGGATTAATATACTTGCTACTCAGTAAATGTAAGAAATTATATTTTTTCTTCTATTATATTACCTTACATTTTTAAGACTGAAGGAATCTGCTGTACGAATCTGACATTTACTAGATTTTTTTATTTTTTTCGTCACAATATTGATGTCATATCGTAATGACGGTCGTTATTAACCAATACGATTATTATTAGAAGTACGAAACCAATCAAATACATGTACCACTAATACTTTATACTTTTCTGTAGAACTGTGTCCGTTCTGTGGTCATCAAAAAAATTATGCATCGAATATCTTTCTCGAAAACGAATAATGATGTGGTCTCATATTTTTCCTGTATTAAGTTAATCTATAAGAATTAAATGAGAGTGATTTTGAACAAATATTTAACTTTTTTTTTCGTACACATTTAGGTCGCTATTTGTATATGACCCATATAACGCTCTCAAATTTGAGATGCCATTTTAATTCATATTCAATTTATGAATGAAAACGGCAACTCAAGATCCATCTCAGATTTGAGAGCGGTTACTAAATAAGGACCGTAGTGACGTAGTATTTTAGTGATATTTTAATATGTTTGTATATCGCTTCTCAAATAATTTGACAACAACAATTTTTTATAGTATATAATTTTTTTTACAAGTTATGGAATTTATTAATTATGAAAGAGTAGAAACTTCCCTCTTTCAAATCCCATTTAAAAAAATGAACATGTTAAAGAAAAATAAAAAAATATTTGTTCTTTTTCTTTTCTTTTTATATTTTCATTAAAAAAGATATTTAAAAGAAATAGATATATAACGTCTAATACTTTACAACAATATTTTAATATCATTTTCCGGCACCTCATATAAATCAAACGATCTGAGCCATCTCAGATAACAGCGCTTCTTTTAGACTTGACCTGCAATAACCACACTACACCTTTTTACTCTTCAGTCGATTCGGTCTTATTGGAATGGCCGCAATTGTAAATTCTCATTTCATCTATTGAAATTTTCTGCTACAAAGCAGGCCTTTGTATTTGTATCCTTGAAAAATTCTATCACAGCGAGGAAGAACTTTCCAAAGCTTTCTTGTCGATGGTCCCTAGGTAAGCTATCGAAAATGAAAAATTTCAATTATTAAGTACTTAATTAACTGCAAGGGATGCTCATTAACGCCCAATGTTAATAACCAATCCTAATCCAAAAATTGCTACCATAGATTGACATAGACAGAGATGGAGGTAGGCGTGCAGGTTAGTGATTGGACAGACATGTCGGACAGTACGAGATAGACGTTAACTGGAGATAGGAGATACATTATTAATATTGGGCGTAAAACAATGAGATTTTTTCAAAATTTCAAAACAATCGTTGTTTGTATTGTTCTTTCTATAGTCATTAACAAAACCTATATTTATTGAAATTATCAACAAAAATTATCTATCTCGTGTCGTTGCTTGCTTACTCTACTTCTTTGGTTGTTATAGTTATTGTAGGTAAAGCATATTTTGATTCCAGTTAATTGGGACAGTGCTAAGACCAATGTTACATTCTTCCCTTGTTAAATTAATGCTTCTGCTTGTTTTTTTTATTTAAATTTAATTAGTTTTTCGAACAAATTTTCATCAATCATATTTAAATAAATCTTCGGAGTTCTCAATAGTTAGACAAGAAATTGTTTTTGCTTTTTATTATAATAAGTAAATAACTATGGAAGGGAAGCTATAGCCTATGTTTACATAAAATGAAATAAAAGTGTGTGGGGTATGTTAAAGAAAAATAAATTAGTATTTTGATATTTTTATTTCAATATTGCTGTAAAACAACTATTATTGACACTTTAAATTATTAGAAGGTCATAATCATCACCCACAGTTCGTACTCCACGACAGGGTTTTGAAATAAAAATAAATACCAGAATTAATATTATAGAATTTAATTAGGGTACATACAAACATTTCGTAATGTTGGAGTATAATGATGAAACTAAGAAGCACTTTGAGTAGCTAGTGACAATTTTAGTGTAAGTAGCTTTTCAATTGATTTTTACTAAAGAATATTAATTATGCCGGAGAGGAGTCACGGTAATATATACGTGTAGCATAGTGTTAGATGTTGCCTTTATAAAAATACATGTATCTATTAATTATATAACTACAAATATTTGACAAACATAACATAATCTCATAACAAAAAAATCACTCTCAATACTGCTTTTGGTCTCTAAGTTAACATCCAATGCTAGCGGTTAGACGGACTCCTCTCCCGTTCACAATCACAACTAACGAACAGTCATTCCGTGATCGCGTGTATTTTTTTTACCTTGTTTATTTATATTTGAAATCGATTAAAACATTCCATAACTAAGTATTCTCTATAATAATAATAATAAAGGAAATCACACTGATATTTGTAAAGCCAACAAAACAAACATAAGCATCCACTAAAAAGTGTTAGCGTAAAACAACATAGCGCGACCGGTGACGACCGCGGACGTCACCGGCGCGCGGCCGCGACGCGCGCGGGCGCGGGTCAGACAGGGCGCGGGCGCGCGGGCACGGCGGGAGGGTCGGGCGGCGCCGGCACCTTGGTGCGCGGCTGCGGCTTGGCGCGCGGGGGCTGCGCGGGCGGAGGCGCAGGTGCGGGAGCCGGCGGGGCGGGGGCACGCGGCGCGGGCGGCGGAGGGGGAGGGGGCGCTGCGCGGCCCAGCGACGCCAGCATCAACCCGCGCAGCAGCGCCGCGCGGGACTCAGTCTCAGCTGTGTCTGCTCCATTTGTAGCGCCTGTGGATTTAACGTTTCTTGATATCATTATTTGTCTCACTACATATAGGGAGAAATATCCAGTCATTGGCACTTTAAGCGACATCTATAATACAAATTCAAAGTAAAATTGACGTAAAATTTCCATAGATAATTCTATAGAGGACGTATCTACAAATAGTTTTGTGGAAAGTAAGAGGATGGAAGAGAAGAATGAATGAATTATTACATGTGATGGATGACAGAGATTTCGATGTTATTTATGTGCCTGAGACCATGTGGAAGGGACACAACCGATTTACCGGGCAACTAGATCGCTTTCTGGGCCGGCGTACTAGGCGTTGGTAGGGGGAGACCTTGGTTGAGCTCGTCGTAAACACAGTATCAAAGATACTGGCGGAAGGTCACGTAAAAATCAGAGGGCAAATATATGAAGAGGTGGTTGACAGTGGATGAGGCGAAAGAAGTATGAAGACATCTTTCTGTTTTATCTGATTACCCCGCTAGGGATACATACAGCGTGAAGCTAGATTGGATTTGGTTAGTTCAGAAAACGTACATCACTTGAAAACATCCAATATTAAATTCATATACTTTATAAAGTAATTATTCAATAAATATATGTTACCGAGAAACCCAGCGAGGAGGTACTGCGAGTCCTGCGCGTCGAGCTGCAGCGGCGGCTGCGCGGCGGGCTGCGGCGCGGGCGGCGGCGCGCTGGCGCTTGAGCTCGCCGCCGCCGGCCGCCGCGGCAAGCGCTCCAGCTGCTGCCGGGCCGCCTGCACATGCAAAAATGATGCTTAAGGGAATAATGTAAACAGTCAGCTTTTTATCTGAAGATGAGGAAAATTATCCGTCATATTTATAATCGTCTCGTAGTTATACTTATGTGTTATTTTTATAGGCACAATATTTTTTGTATGCACGATCTATAAGTTTACCATTTAATAATTAATCTATTTAATCATAAGACTGAAGCTTGAGCTCTATCTCTTTTAACCCATTCAAGCTTTAACATGGGTCCTAATTTAATTATTGTAATAGTAGCGTATGGCGCTTCGTTCTCCTTGACTACCCTGATGGGGATATAGCGTGAAGCTAAGTTCAGTACAAGGATGTAAGGTTTTTATATTTGTCAATAACTTCTGTAAATCTACTTAATTTTTGTGATAATAGCTTTAATGGCCTAGGAAGCCTTAAAATGTTGTATATTTATTTACACAACAAGATCTTACTTAGTGGTGTGAGTATCAGTCAATGGCATTAATGTGTTTAAGTTTAACATTTTAAAATTTTGCGCTATTTTGATAAAAACGTTGAAGTCATATTGCTCTTTATGACGTATGTTGGTCTTGTAAACAAATGAGCTGATATGGGTTTACTTTCTGTACAAGACTGTATGGTCATTCATACATTTGTTTTGCATAATATTTTAAAATATTGATAAAAGAATGGAAATTTTAATATGAATTTATAATTTAATTGATTATTTTGTTAACTAATATTAACAATTTCTGAATATTTGTTACCTAAGCATCAATTGTTAATTTTTTGAATAATAAACTGTTTTCATTACCTCGCCCTGGTAAAACGCCAAACTCTACCCACCCTGTAAACAAAAACTCACCGTCGCCTGTTGCCTCTCCAACTGCAGCTGCATCTGCAACTGCTGGAGCTGGCTGGGCGTGCCGGGCTGCGCGCCGCGCCGCACGCCCGACAGTTGCGACAGGAGCTCGGCGATGGGGTCCACGACGGCGTCCCGCGACGACGGCGACAGCGACGAGATACCGCCGCTCGTGCTGAACGACATGTAAACCACAAGCGACGCGCGCGTGAGTTACGCATTATGAGGGTTTTTTTATTATGATATAAAACATATCGAGGACAAGGACCGTACCCATTAAAAAAATATATTTCAGTAATAAATAAACAACGCGTTACAAGGTTACAGCCCGACAGATACTTTACGAGGCAAATTAGCTTCGCATCTCAAAGAGTTTGGTGTCACTAAATGGTACCAAGCTGTTCGCCCGTAACTTCGACAATTCATAAAGTTCTTGTTGTGATATATATCATTATATGAGTCATGGCCGCTCTCAAATTAGAGGCCATAGACTCTTGCATCCGAAAATTCGTTCATTCCGAAAAAAAATAAAGAAAAAAAGCAAATTCTAAAATCAAGTCTAGTCAGTCATCTACGGTTAACTTTAGAGCGGCCATAACTTGTCGATGTTTATGTGTCTGTTGTGTTGGATATTTCATTGTAAGCATTTTTAGTTATTTGTTACGTTGTGAATAATTGTAGTTCGAATTTATTTGCTGCTTCACCACCAAAACATTAGATATGAAAAAACATACTATATGGTTTATCATAATAGAGAGAGGCAAACATTTTAGTAAACTTTAGATAAATTAAATCAGAGTCCAAAGAGCAATTCTAAAAGACGTGGGATATTTAATATAGTATTTGAATTAACAGAAGCTTAAAAAATATTATACAAACAAGAAATATTAGTACCTGAATTGCATATTGGTGCGTCTCGCGCGACTAACACCGCGTCCGGGAGGCGGCATGCGGCGTACACCGCCGTGTCGGATGCCACTTGGCTCATCGTGTAACATGGTTAAGGACTCATTGAATTGGTTTTAGCTTTACGCTGTATCCCACATATAGCACGGTAGACAGAGGGGACGGGAATATTAATAAACCCAGATTCCCCTTTTCAGTTCAAGTTTGGAAACATTGCATGTTAAGTTGTGGAATTCAACACCTAAGCTTTTTTTCTTACCAGAGCAGAGCAACAAAAATAATTTGTAGCCTGCGTTGTGTTGAGTGGCGGAACTCAACGCGTTTTACCTCATTACCAGAGAGAGGAAAAGAAATAAAATAAATATTCCACATTCAAAAAAGATGAGTGACTATAAACATTGCTTATCAATTTGTCACATTTTGGAACTTGTCACAGTTTATCTTACCAGAGCAAAGAAGTGAAAATAATTTAGCTTCCCTGAATGAGAAGCGAACCCACAATGGCTTATTAATTTGCAATTAAATTATAATATTAAAAAGGATATGAGAAATGATATGAGATCCCTAGGTCCAGTTCGATGTTCGAGTGTAAGATGTCCTGCAAAGTCATCAGTCACGAAATTTGGTTCTCCACCTGGCATTGAAGCACAAACTGGACATACCACCTTAAATTGAATTAGAATTATATGTTAATAAAATATTATAAAAACGAGTTTCTTTTTTAATAGCAAAATGAAAGTTTAAAATTAAAACAGCTGTAAAACATTCATACTAAATTAGTTTTGTATGTATTTAGATTCACACAAATTTTATGATAGTAGTCTTTTTAATCTCCTTTTTTTCATAACTAATGCACTACCCTAAATGGAAATATTCTTCGTTGGTTTGATGTTAATAATCTAATGTTAAATGCTAAAAATACTAAATGTATTGAGTTTGCTTTACAAAATGTTGAAAAAAAATAATTTCAGTCTACTAATTAAAGGAGAAACTCTCAATTTGTCGGAATCAGCTATTTTCTTAGGTGTAACTATAGATTCCAAACTCCAGTGGAACGCTCATCTGGAAGCACTTGCGGATAAACTCAGCTCTGCCGCGTTTGCAATTAAAAAAGTAAGACAAATGACGGACGTTGACACTGCCCGACTAGTCTACTATAGCTATTTCCATAGTATTTTATCTTATGGAATGCTGCTATGGGGCAGTGCTTCAGATATAAATTCAATATTTATCCTCCAAAAAAGAGCCGTGAGATATATTTATAAACTAAGAGCGAGAGATTCTCTGCGAGATGTTTTCAAAGATGCAGGTATTCTTACAGTTGCTTCCCAATTTATATACTATAATATTCTCTTTGTCCGACAAAATATACATTGTCATATAAACATAGTGACAATCATATGATAGAAACGAGAAATAAAGATAAGATTGTTACTCCAAGTTTTCGCCTCCAAAAAGTTAATAAATCTTTTATGGGTCTGAGCATACGTGTATATAATAAAATTCCACAGTGTATTCTAGATTTGCCACTTCCAAAATTTAAAATATCAGTAAAAAAAATTCTAACAAGTAAAGCTTATTACACTGTTCAAGAATACTTAGAGGATAAACATGTATGGAATTAATGTCTATTGAATGTAATGCAGGATAGCTGCCAACTAATGTAATAGATTGTACCATTGATTTTGAAAAGAGCAACTGTTGAGTTTCTTGCCGGCTCTTCTCAGCAGAACTGCCTTCCGAACCGCTGGTAGCTTTTTGTTCATATGTTCATTCGACGATTCAAAAGTGCTTATTATAAGTTTATTTGAATAAATAATATTTTGAATTTGAATTTAAATTTGAAAGGTTAGACTAACTTTATTAATTTAGGAATACTTAACTATTTGTGCAAAAAAAACCAAGAGAGCATATACAAACACAAATTACTTAAGGAACTATGGGTAAATTATGTGTTCATATATAATTTAAATTTAATTATATTTCATTTTAAAGATTAAATACATATATTTTAACAATAACATTAATCAAAATTTATTTTAAGGTAGGATTTTTCAAATTTATATTAATTAAAATAATTAAATGTAAGGAATTATTAAACAAATAATACATCATTTAATATGTGTTATAGCAAGAGCTGTAAAACATGCATATATAATTATGAGTTTATATAATTGTTTTATTTGAATAAGGTTTGTTAATATTAATAAAAATAAAACCTCAAATTTGCATTGCATTCTAATTATTGGTAACTCACAGCTAATGTTGTGTCTGCGTGTTCTGCGGCTACATGTTCCATGAGAGCAGTGTCTGTGAAACCCATACGATTACAAAAAGGACAAGTGTATGCCTGTGGTTGTTCAAGTGCAAGTGTTTCCCCGCCATAGTAGAGATCTAAAAAGAAGCACAAATGTTTTATTATAAAATTAGTTATTTCCAATCAAGTATTAAAAATACTTCTATTTACTTAAGTATTAAAAATTTATCAAAAGTTGCCTTGAAATTCATTCCATTCATTATTTCCTTACATTAACAGATATTTTATAAAATTGCTTATAGTACATAAAAATAATCAACAAAAATCTAATTTGTAAAATTAATTCATATTTGAGATAGTCAAATTTAAAAAATCATTATAAATTTGTTTTTATTTTTAAATATTGAATGACCTACTAAAGTGAATTTATTATTTGACACTAACTACTTTTTGTTTATAAACAATTAAAGTTTATTTACTTCTCACTAATTAAATAAATATCTCTTTCTATATCTTTAATCTTATTACAGCTCTAACACAACACTGATTTCTCACATAAAAAATGTAGGCCAATTGTTTAATGTTGAGTCAGTAATAAATATTTTTTTACCAAAGTCACTTCTGGAAAGAATACATTGCATTGGATGCTCTGTTGTATGTTGGTTTGTTGTTGCGCCGGATTCATAACAAGCGGCACATAAGTCGTAATCGATGCATATCAAACATTTGTATCGTCGTCCTCTAAAGTTATTTTTCAAACAAGAATCACAGCTGACTCCTGAAATTGATAATACAATATTAAACGCCGTATCTTGTTTATTAAACAAAAACGGGCAGTATTATTTGCATGAAAAAGTACAAAAAATGGTACACTTACAATTTTTAATGAATTAGCAAAGAAATATACAGTGACAAAAGCATCGCACAAATTTTGATTATCATTACCCACCTTCATGGCGATTCATTTTCGCCACAAAATGTCGCCGAGATAATCACTTCTTGGCACCAGACTTACTGCTACTGTTTGAGGTATTTATATTACTAATCTAAAATAAGTAGCACAACATATATTACACTAAAATACAAGATTTTTAACAAAAATTTCCAAGCAAACCTAACCCAACCAGGCCATAATGACGTCACATAATGGCCGTATGTTGACAGATTAAAGGAAAATCATGATTTGTATTTATATTATGTCTGAAAGATAACTTTCATATTATTCGTATATTGTAAATACTATCTTTATAGCATAACATTCTGTATCCGGATATATTACTGAATATTATAAAAAAAGGACGGTAGGTTTTTTTTTTCGGTTAGAAACATTTATTTTCTCAAAAGATTTATATTGAAATCGCTTATAGAGAAAATTACAAAATATTAAGTATTAAAGTTATATCGAATAGGCGTACATAGTAATGCAATAAAAGCTACAGTGGCTGGGAGGGTAGTTTAAGAAATAATAGTAAAATGATAGCAAACGTACAAAGTAATTTTGCTAAGGTAGGTGACACATTAAATGTTTTATTTAACTGATGTCTTTAGATTGGTGCGATATTTCAATGATTTATTTTGTGTTTTGTAATATTTTTACTTATCATTTTACTATTCTGTAGCATTGTAGCAAGTATATTAGTTATGACATATTGCATAGCCACATACCGCAATATATTTAAAATTCTCATCTTAAATTTGATTCGCAGGTAACATTATTAATAAGTTCAAATTGAATAAACTATATCAACAATGCAAAGTAAAATATAGGAGTGAGAATAAATCCATGAATAGATTTTTATTTTATTTATAAATTGTTTATCGTACCGTACTGTACATGTTTAATTTTAAAGAAACAGTTATTTTACTGCTGTCAACTTTTTATTAATTAAATTTAAAAAGTATAATGTCAATAATATATGCACAAGATTAGAGTATTTGACTGGTCTTTAACTGGTATTTATAATATTTTTACTTTGTATTGTTAGTTATTAATCTTAAAATTTTCTTCATTTAACATATTAGCTTTTAGTAAATTGTAATAAAGGGAAAATAGATGTTTACTATTCACTTTCATTTGTATTTAAGGATAAAAATCTACAAAAAATTGGCGGTATTTTGCGCGGGAAGTCGAATTGGAATGAGAAACTTCGTTGATCGTTAGCTTTTGTTACTTACAAATTACAATATTATTTGAATAATGGCAGACGCTTTAGAACATTTGGTTGTTGATGGAAACGAAGTTTTAGAAATAAAATTAGGTAAGTATTTTGTTTCCGTGTACCTAGTTTAGATTTTAACATTGTTGTATCTTTAATATAACCTTCCTTGCAGTCAGATCAGCTGATGATATTGAAAATGTTGACACTACTTTCGGCCCCGAAATGTGTCACCAAGTCTTTGGAGATAATGAAAATATTTTTGGTTATACAGATTTAAGAATTCAACTTTACTATAGTGCAGGAAGTTTGAAGACTTATCTTGGAATATCTTACACTGACAAGGTTATTTTTAAATTATTGTACCATTTGTGTTTAAATTAGTATATTACAATATTCTTTTTAATACTATTGGATCATTTACAGATTGAACCAAATAATTCTGAAAAAATGAACGCTGATGATATTGAAGGGGCTTTAAAAAAAGTGTTGGCTCCTGGCTATGTTACAAATCTAGATCTCTTTGTATCAATGATAGAAAAGGATAAGTTATTCACACCACATGGAAATCTTGTACATTCATTTACAACCCAACCTTGTAAGTAAATACAAATCATACAAATAATTCCTACCCCCAATGTGGATAGAACACGCAAGCATTGCATTTACAGTTGGACACTATCCCAGCAACAATTATTTAAATCTTGTTCTTTTTATTTCTTGTTAACCATAGTCAGTTAACTGAGTTAGAGGTGTGATGATTGAATTGAAAATAAATTCAATTATTTATAATGCTTAGTTATAAAATGCATTTTTGACATTTTCAATTTAAAATTAGTATATATGCATTAGTTATATAATTGCTTATATAAAAAAGTGTGTCATATAAAGTGTGTCTCTTAAAAACCTTATTTATAATAACCATGTCACTACTGTTTTGCTTATATGCTCTGTCTTGGCTAATTATAATAAATAATAATAAGGCAATAAAATTAACTTAACAATGAAGATGAAACCAATAACTACCACATTTACAGATTGCCACTATGCCGCAATGCCTTCAAAATTAATCAAATATAAATAAAAATAATTAAATACATTTTTTATCTTAGTGTAGAATAGTACTTTACAAATGTTAAAAATATTTCATAAATAGTATTTACTATTTATGATATATTTTGTCAATCATGTTTGGCAAATAATATTTATGTAGTGGAAATTAGTAAGCATCTCCTCACAGAGATATACAATCAGTTGTTGTACAGTGCAATCGACAAGTCATGGCTGCCCTTAAGTTAGATGTAGATGATTTAACTTTTAATAACTTTTAATGCTACTATTTTATTGCTAAAGTTCATAAAGCCTTAATATAGAGTGCTTCAACTCGTGGACTGTGCTATAACAGGTGTATAAGAATTTCGATGTAGCTTGAATGAATTGAAATGAATTTCTGTATAGAATATGTAATATTGTTTTATCCATAGTGGAATAATACTGTTAAATGTGTTATTTTAGATGATGGTGGAGAAAGCAGAACATTTGAAGTTTATTACTCTGAGGTATCTACACCAGGTTTTCTAGATTACCATGAGCGTTTACAAACATTTTTGCTATGGTATGTGGATGCGGCTTCCTTTATAGATTGTGATGATGATCAATGGACTTTTTTTACTGTGTAAGTTTAATATTTACTATAGATATTATAAATGTATTTTCAAATTACAGTTTTATTACAGTTATATTTTTATATTGAGGCTATCCCACTGTAGCATTGTGCTCGGAGAATGTGACATGAAAGTAAAGGTTGTGTGTTTGATAGTCACTCGGAGGAGTGACTCATTTTAATTTTCTAGTTGGAATACAAAAGGCAGTGTTGAGTTCTACCAACCTACATGTACAGGAAGGATGTTGGTCCAGTAATGTTAATTGAAAAAACTATTTACAGAATGATTATTGTGATTTGATACTGTCACATGGATATTGATATTTGAGAGATGGCAGTCATCTTATATGCACCTGTATAATGCATTGTTACATGATATACATTGTCTATAGCAATACTGCCTTTTAAATCTTGATGGATTTGGATCTAATAGTGGCGGAGGTTTTTTGCTAATAACATTTTAATTGAAGTTATATCATACAACGTCTTAATTGATATAATGGCTATTATATACATATCTTTGAAGTGACTGTGAGTAAGCCCATCCCATTCAGATGGAGATGAAGATAAAAATATTTTTGTGTAATGTCATTAATAGATGGCCCACAATATAAAACACTAGTGACCCAAACTTGACTTCACCTGCTTAATCTTATTGTTATATTATTTAGCATAAATAGACTATGTGTTATTCTTATGTATAAACTATATTATATCGTCATGTACATCATCTAAATCGGTTCTGCAGTTATTGCATGAAAGGGAAACAATCATTGATCCTCACAGACATTCACATTTATAATATTATTAATAAATAGTATGAAATAAACATTAATTAAATATACTAACTAGCCTCTACATATATAGATTATGTAATCTATATATGTAGAGGCTAGTCGTGGCGCAGGGGTACAAAGTGTGCTGCAAAATTGAGTAGTTGTGGATTCAATCCCCACTCGAGGAAATGAAATATTTACTTTAATTTCTGTTTTTATTTCTTCACTCTGGTGTTGAGGCAAAGGCCGGCGTTGAGTTTCGCCACTCAACACGTAAAGCCTCCAGAATTCGGTGGAAAGTGGGGAGCGGAGAGTCTTAACACTAATCTCCCTCTGCCTGCCCTGCTGTGTGCGGGATATAGCGTGAAGCTAATTTGATATTATATATGTATGTAATATTTGTAGTTTCGAGAAGTTTCGCTCCAGTGAAGGGACGACGCGGTACGCCACAGCGGCGTACGCGACGGCGTACCGCTACTACGCGTACCCGGCGCACACGCGCCCGCGCGTCTCGCAGGTGCTGACGCTGCCACCCTTTAGGAAACTGGGGATTTGTGCTCAACTATTACAGGTAAAATTCAATAATAAAAAAAAGAAAGCAGGCTTTTGAAATATATATAAAAATATCTGCGGCTTTTGAGGCCAGTCGTGGCGCAGAGGACATGAAAGTAAACGCAATAGGTGTGGTATGGGTACGGTTTCTACTCGGGGAAATTAAATACTTTCATTTTCTCGCTGGTGTCAGCGCGGCCCGAACTCAACACAGCCTTTTTGTCTACCACAGCAGAGAAATGAAAATTATTCTACGGAGTGGGATCTAACCGTCAAAAATCGCGTTTACAAACAGACACTGCGCCACGACGGCCACGCTTATATTAATTTAATTATAAACTATTTACAGGCAACCTATTCTCATTTCATAATTCAACCGGAAGTAATTGATATAACAGTAGAGGATCCGTCCCAAGACTTCCAAAGGATCAGGGACTATGTTGATGCCAAGAACTGTGAATCTTTGACGGCATTTCAACCCGAAAAATTAACACAAGGGTGTGTGTAGTTTTACAGAATTTTGATTAATTTGTTGTAGTTAATAAAATAATATAGTAGCAATTCGCGATCATAATATAAAAACTGTTCTAAATGCCGATTTAGCAATCATAACATTTTTACTGAAAAAGAAAGTGTTTGGGTGAGATGGTAGGTAAATCTTTTTTTTCTGCTACAAGTTTATTTAATATCTATTTCAATTATTTCAGCTTTACAGCAGAAATGGCGAATCAAGCGCGTAGCAAGTACAAAATTAATAAGAAACAAGCAAGACGCGTTTATGAGATATTGCGCCTGAAATATACAAACACGTCCGACAAGGCTGGATATTTAAATTATAGATTAGATGTTAAGAATAGGCTTAATGCTCCATTCCAAGTAAGTAAATAATAAAAAAATACTTTTAAGAAAACATATAAAAACTTGAATGTAGCCACCGTACTATACTTAAGTGATTGTAAACCTTCGTTCTGGGTTTGAATCCTGTTTGGGAAAATGAATTATTTAATATTTTTATTTCCTCGCCCTGGTAACAAGGTAAAACGCGGCGTTGAGGTCCGCCATTTAACATCGAATGCTTCGAGATTTCGGTAGGAAATAGGAAATGGAGTGTATTAATGCTAGAATTTGTTTCTTTCCTGCTATACGCAGGATATAGCTTCAAGCTGGAAATAGAAAACATATTTATTTTGACATTTAATTACCGGACAGGACAAACCCTTCCAGGCCCAGTAGTTTTACTATGTTTATAAATATATTCGTTTGTCATATTCCAGAAAAAGAAATTGGAAATGAAAAAACTCCAAAAAGTTTTAAAACCTGAAGAATACGCCATAACATTAAGTTCCAGTGGACTGCCCGAGACACACGCCCGTCTCTCTGCTCATTATCTCTCCTTAGAAACCGAATATCGCCGTGTCATACACAGAATGGAAAATGATTGTTAGAAATTAAAATGTTTTTGATTATATGAGTTTGTTGTGTGTAGTGGCCATTTAAAACTGTTTCTTTTTTGTATTTTTTTATTAGTAATTATTCCTTTTTCTAGTTTCACTCTGCATTCTGTATACAGCAAAAATTTGGTGGACCCCACTATATGCGGTATACTACGTGAATATAAAAAGAAAATAATATTCTACTTACTTTTTATTGGTTATATTTTGAAGATTCAATTATCTTATTTATCTTGCTTATTAAATGGCTGCAAGAGTTGTTAGTGATAGTCATTATGTGAATCATATTTAAGCAAATAAAGCAATCACCGTCCAGATTGGTAATTGGAATGTTTTCGTAATATTTCTTGTTAAAAAAACTGGATAAAGTATTTGCTTGTATATGATTCATATGTGATTTTTTTGTAATTCAATTTGATTTTTTGTGATGAACGAAATTAGTCATTAAAACTATACTAAATGGAACATTGGTGTAGTTGAGTAGGTATTAAGTGTATGTTAAAACATTAAAAAAATAACTCGTTGCTTTTTTTTAAAATTACAAGTTGGTTGGAAACCATTTTGTAATGTCTTGTCTTATTTTGATCTAATTTATGAAATAATCTCAGTGCCTTAAACACCTTTTATAACTTTTCTTTAAGAGGCTGTCAGTGCAAAAAAAAATACAATATTGCATTTATAAATGATTGGAAGCAAATGAAATAATCTCCATCGGATCGACTCAATACAAGATTCTAGAGCACACATATCAAAAAATACTCAGTACATGTCAGTCCAAAACATGAAACTTATTAACCTTGGTATTAACTCAAAAAAAGTTCTAAAAGCTCAAAAAGAAGTTCTTCTATATTGACTCGTATATCGAATAAAAGTGATTGTGTGTCGTAATATTACATGCAAATTAAATGATTAATCAATAAGGCAAAATAAAATTAAAATTTAAACAATACACATGTTATTTTGAATGTATTTTTTTTTCAAAATGTTGACATAGACTTTAATAAAAATGTGTTGTTCTAATAGCCCAAAAAAATATTACTGTACATTAATAGCAACTAAACATTGTGTAGCTTGTATTAAAACAGATTTCGAAACTTTGTTTTAGATACTGTTAAATTTATGATTTATTTGTGTAAAATAATAATATCTGAATAAAAGAAATAATTGTGATCACATTTTTTTATTTTCATTATATTACAAAAATAAGCGAGCTTCAAATGAGATCCAAAGATAACAAACTGAAATACAAGTGACTGGTAGAAAAACTAATTTTTCTTATTAAAGTAATATCACGAGCAGTGATGTTATAGACCTCCGTAATTGTGACGAAATTATCGGTTATAAAAAATATTGAATAAAAAAATATCGTAAACGAATCCTAAATGAAAGTTTCAAATAATAATATGGATATGGGCGAACTCCAAATTAATATTATGACAATTTTTTGATATTGCCTGACCGAGCTGACACTACAATTTAGTGGCGGAAAAAATCTATGTTGCTTAAAAATAAACAATTTCATAAAAATAAACATCGATTGTCACCAATTGATTACAAAACAAATTAATAACACTGTAACAGAAATTCACGGATAATATATATTATATTATCGTTAACTGAATCCGATGTAGCATTCCTTAAAGTAATCGACACCTTAATTCGCAAACCAGCTGACTCCATCTACGTGAACTTTACAAGAGACGCTGAAAACGGTGTTAAATTTGGCAGACCACGTTTATTTAAAAAAATACGTAGGCAGATAGTATATTCAACTGTATATTTAAGACAATCAAAATAGTTTCTTAACAAGTTTTATGCAAAAATAAGAAAGTTTAAATTTCACGCAGATGGCTGCTATTTCGAATTAACGTATCGTAATTTTACATTCATAACATCTCTGGCAACAGGCATTGGAAAGGCCACACTAGACAAAAATATAACAATTATTGCTTTTTCAAGGTACACCTTGACTTTAGCTTCTAATTTGAGATTTTTAGATAAAGTATAGAGTAGAGGTACTGGGACATTTCTCGTATGCTATGTCAAATGTCAATATATATATATATATATATATATATATATATATATATATGGTAGGAAGACAAAGTGTAGCGTAGAGGTATTGCGTGGGAAACGGAATGTCTTAACACTAGGTTCCTTCTGCCTACCTTGCTAAAAATTATGCATTTCTCATAAGCTTTGTCAATATAATGTAAATTGAATTTGAATCCAAATTCAGTGTAGACAGTATCAAATTAATACACAAAAAAAAAGATATAAACTAAGAAGTCATTACACTACATCACTTTCAATAGAAAAAAATCATTTAATGATAGATTCAAGTGAAATAATAGTAAAAAAAAGAAGAAAACACTAAAATTCAACAGTTCACTAGTTCACTTTATCAGTTTTTATTTAAAGCTCCCATATACTCCTTCATAATCTCTGAATGTCCAACAATTTCGCAGTAACTTCGTTGCTTGTTATAACAATAGGTTTAAAACTTCAGTGTGAACGCGACACACCGTCATTCACATAGTACATTTCACCAAACCACTCACTGTGTTCGTCCAAATACCTGAAATATTATTAATTATTTTAATTTTTTTATTAAAAAAACTATTTCCAAAGAGACAAGCATAAATATTTATTAAAGGTAGCTCCACGCTTTCTTCCGCATAGCAGGGTTAGCAGAGGTGTTGATAAATAATTAATAAAGTCCATTCCACACGCAGCATTACTCGTTATAATGGCCTCAAAATGATTTATAATATTAAACAAAAATTGATACTTACTGTACAAACATATCTATGTGTTTTAAAATTAATTTTAATTTAAAATCTGGCATTTGTGTTGCATTTAAAAAATCAGGTAGCTTCACTGTAACAAAAATAATATTTTAATATAGGTGAAATATTTATGTATATTAAAATGAGAGTTTTTTGGATATACATGTAGTCCAGATTTTAACAAGAGTAAACTTGTATTATGTATCTGTCTTTTGAAATCAATTTATTTTAATTAAAAAAAAGATGATTTTAGAAACCACAATATATCTTTAGGTTTGATGTTTTTTATATTTTAATTTTGGTTTTATAACAGGTATAGAGAGGAGCGAAATGCGAATACAGTGTTAAACTCGATGCGGAACTTCCGCAATTACGGATGTGAACCAACTCACCAAATAGTCTCGCGAGATGTATTGCGCCATAAACTCTACAAGGTAGATGTTCCGTACCCTGTCGGGGTATTATTTGCCACTTGCCTACCTGAGAAAAAGAAGGTGTATTAATAATATTAATTAATTAATATGGATCTTCAACAGTTCAGACATCGATGTCTTTCTAACATCGGGCATCCCTGTACGCTCGTTTGCCTTGTTTTTTATTAAAAAGTAAGGTAAATAATGTAAACGTCATACTTTGTCTAATAGCTGCGAGAGGGGGTTGCGGGGAGGCGGCGTGGGGGGCGGAGCCGCGCGCGCGCCTCGCGCCCAGCCCTCGCTCAGCGACGACCCGCTGCTGCCCACACTGTTGGACCAAATCATTATTTCTTATATTATATTTTTCGGAATTTTTAAGTTTTATTACACAGTAAGGATAAAAAATATTTTAGAAAACGTGGAAAAATCTGAAAGCGATCTATAAATAGCACGATAATTTCAGAAACCGTGTTTGTGTGGGGGAATAACGTAATAGACTTTTAATACCGTACAAGAATTTTAACGTATTCAAGAATGTATAGCGGTCAGAGCGTTGTGGCAGTTTCCAAGAGACACTACATCCAAATATAGATATATTTTCCAAAATATTTAGATATCATAGATATCAGCAAAGATAATATCTTAAAATTGTATTTTAAATAATGATACTGTGTGTTCAAATCACAAAATAATTTTCTTTCCACTAGAATACTATGAAGAAAACAATGGTTCATTTTTTTTAAATTAAAATTATGATTTTACAGTGACACTGGGACCAATTGTAACCGCAAAAGTTACGAGTTCTATTTCCAATCGGGGGAATAAATTATTCTCATTTTGTCGCTCTGGTAACGAAACATGGAAATATATCAATAATGAAATGAAATACTCAAATTCGACGGAAAGTGGGGAACGAAGTATGTTAAGCTATTGTCCCCTCTGCATATTCTGCTATTTGCGGGATACAGCGTGAAGCTAAATAAAAAAAAATATAAATTATATAATAACCTTGACGATAATGTCTCGAACGTCCGTTGCTCTCCCGTAGACGTGGACGGCGCTGGTTCTTCATTTTCTGATTGTGATACTGCTGACTTATGTGATCTTAATCTACAAAACATTTTGCAAACATTAAAGTTCAAAAAAACTTATGTTATATTTTTAATTCTGGTGTAAAAACACCATCGTTTGTACAGTCTGGAGTCTTTAAGAATTATTATTTTTTAAGTATCTTAAACAATATAATCCTACTATCCAACTTGTTGATATTAGTTTAGGAGAATGGATGTTTGTGCCACTTTCACACTTAAACTACTGAACCTATTTAGGTAACTCATGTAAATTTGCATTATTGAGATCGCTAATTAAGTACTATGTATTTACCTGCGTGCCAGGGCATGATGTCGTAACGGCCGCGTTTCTCTATCAGGGCGAGGAGAACTTCTTCGAGCATTCCCATTGTCCACCTTCTCTTTCGTTTCTTCTATTTCCATTTCTGCTTCCTCTTCCGGTTCCGGTTCCGGTTCAGATTCCGGTTCCATTTCGACTTTCGGCGTTATTAGTTCACCACGTCTTTCTATGTGGTTATCTCTGTCCGCTTCGGTTATATTGTTTTGGTGGTTATCTGTTAGATAGAATTGTAGTAAATTATGATATATTTTTATTGTTTTCAGCTGACGATTTAAATAAGTGACAATAAAGGGATTCTTGGCTTAATCTTGCATAAATGATATCAAGACTTTTTTATTATTAGTAGTTTATATATTATACCATATTTTTAATGTAACGTTCCTGTTTCCGAAGTAACAAAACCATGCATAACGAATAATTATTTACAATTCCTAGCTTTGATAGCAAAATTATGCGTGGCTATGAAGTCCAACACAAAAAGTGAAACTCAGTATCTTAACACTAGGTTCCCTCTGTCTACTCTGCTACATGCAGCTTATAATTAAAATTAAAAATAAGATGCAATAAGAAGATAAGAAAAATAAATACTCTACCCGCGCCATTTTCCCCGGAATGTGTGTTCGAATGTAAATTCGTACGTAAATCGTGTCTTGAGTTTGGTCTCACAATATCATTTCTCCTATCTGAACTATTTATTCCTATTTTATTACAGCTGGGACGTGAATTATGATTAGAGTCGGGTTTTAAGTTGAGTTTGATGTCGGGTTTCGCATCAGTATTTGAGTCAGGGTTTGGGTCAGGTGGTAAGTGGGAATATTCTGGTATCTTCGGACTTTTCATGTCCTCTAAACACGCTAACGCTTCATCTTGAGACGTATCTTGTTCGTTTTCGTCTTCTTCTTCAGCCTCTGTTTTTATATCTGGCCTGCAATTAATAGAAAAAAAAGTTTTAACTTTTAACACACTACCTCCGTGCAACTAACTCTGTGAAACGAATTTTCCCGATTTTGATTGGTTTAGTTTGTTTTTGATATTCTATATAATATCGCAGGTATGATCAATGACGAAGAAAATCACTCCGTACCGTAAATAATAAGCGGTCATTCAGTTTGCATATTTCGATTACCTTGCACTTCAAAAGAAGTATAAAATTTATGTACTATTCCTATGTATTTCAGTTAATTATCAACTTTTATAATATTATTTGCGCTTATACTAAAAGGACAACGACTTACATAGAGTTTACACTGTATTTAAGTGAACATAGAACTAAATTGAATTAAACAAGAAAATTAATTTACTAATAAAAAAAACATTTCTGAGGCAGCCAAAATATTGTAAAATAAGTAAAAGTTTTTTATACTTACTCATCGATATACTGCCCACAAATCTCATGGTACTGATCTAGTTCCTGTTTGTACAATAGGTGTCCCCTTAAAATAAAATCGAAGTACACTCTTAAACCATCTGCCACTTCTCTTAGTAAATTTAACCTGAAAAAAAAAAAGATATTAAAATTATAAATCTACTTCTTATTATAAAACTTTTGCTAAGGCGAAATTTTGTTAGTTCGTATATATAACAAATGTTTAATTTTTATGCGTCAATGCCTATCATGTTAGTTTTTAGTAAAGTAGGAAGAGAGCCGGCATCAGTGCCGCCGCAATGACCATCGAAGACCCTCTTCCTACTTTTTACAGTTCACCGACATTCCCAACTATCGCTCAGTCATCGCTCGGCTGGTGTACGGTACGGCCAATGAGTCGTGGGCTCATGGCTTCTCTAAAGCTATAAATGATTATTTTGTGCCTAGTTGACAATACGCAAGAGTTCAGAAAGCCCAACTAGGAATGACTGACGTTAGAAAAAAACAGCTTCACGCTGTATCCCGCACATAGCAGGGTAGGCAGAGGAAACATAGTGTTGAGACACTCCATTCCCCATTTTCTGTCGTATTCTGGAGGCATTGCGTGTTGAGTGGCAGAACCCAACGCCGCGCTTTGCGTCGACACCACAGCGAAAAAATGAAAATATAAACGTAAATGAATATTTTATTTCTTCGAATGGGGATCGAACCCACAACCGTCGCGTTAAAGTCACACCCTTGTGCCGCTGCGCCATGGCGGCCTCAAGTTAGAGTTAGAAAAACGAGTGTTAAAACATCAATATTTTATCTGCTAACATCGATCAAAAATCGATCATCATCCCATTCCTAATCCAACCTATATACCTGCAAGACACGTCCCGCATGTCGGGGCGGTGGTGCGGGTCGTGGCGGCCGCGTGGCGGGTTCCAGGCACCGGCGCGCGCGAACCACTTTACGAACAATTCGAGGATCTGAGCCGCGCACGGCACCGCCGGCAGCCGCGACAGGCGCCCGCGCTTCACCACCAGGTGGTAGTCGAACGTGAGGCGGTCTCTGGAATTTTATATATTAATATTAGTTTATAATAAAAACAGTTTATAATCATAAATGTTACCATCATCAATCATTAAAAGCTAAAGTACAGTCCTACAGATCTAAGCATAGATGTTTTTATAGTCAGACTTTTTTTTAGAGAATTTTATTGTACAATTTTAGATCATGAAGTTATAATAGTATTGAATAGAAGTGAAAAAAATATTGTCATTAAATAAAATACTATAAAAACGTTTTCTACGGATATAAGATGTTACCTGTTATTTTATATGTAATTGTGAAAATAAGTTAATTTAAAAATAAATGTTCCTCATTTTTGATATAAGTAATTTAACTAACTAAAAGCGCCACCATATTAGCAATTTGGCACCTTATAATGTTATCATTCTATAACAGATGGCGTTGATCAATCATTTGACAGATCAAAACAGTAAAATAAATATTTAATATATATTTCAGTATATTTAAGCGTATTTATTATTGTTTTACAATTTCATAATGTATTTTGAAATATTGAAATAAAAAAAAAAAACTAAAAAGTTACAATATTAATATTTTTCTATTAAAGTCCTGAATCACGCTATCAAAATGTTTTAAGCATGTAAGTATATATACAAAAAGTTTAAATGTAAATCTCGTGTCTATTGAAAGGAGAGACGGTTAGCACTCCCCTTGACAAGGATGGAACACAATAAAATGGTGAAGGCACATCTTTACCACATTTTTTACATTTTATTATTTTTAACTATTTTTTAAGTTTTACCTTAGAGCAGATGGCAACACTATACTGGCTCTTCCATTGTGTGAGTTAGGAGGTGAATGAGGCTGATTACTTGAACCGGAACCTGAAGAAGAGTCTGTATCTCCTGTTTCACCTTCTAAAACATATAAAAATATGTTAATATTCCACAATTTTTTTCAATATACTCATATTTAAACATAGATAAAAAAATATATTTTTGAAACCAGTTGTAGCAGAGGCACAAGCATGTAACTGTAAATATGAGTTCAGGCACTCAACATGCAATGCCTACAAATTTGGCAGAAAGTGGAAGTGACTTAATGGGCATAGAATGTCTTAAGACTGGGTTCGCAGTGCTTATTTTGCTATTTGCAGGGTACATTCTGAAGCAAGAAAATACAATGATTTACCATCTCCATCAGGCTGTGTACTTGTGGAAGAACCGTCATCACTAAATCCGTGTCGTGGTCTTTTCGCTGGACCAGAGCCTGAATTAGTGCTGTTACCCTTTTTACGTTCTCTTCTATACAAATAGGCTCCCCTATAAAATAAAATTTTATTAAAGTTAAAACTATTATTATATACATTATATATATTTAAGTTATAACTTTTAAAATTAAAACATTTATTTAAGTAGAAATGTTATTTAATTACAATTGGAGTTGTGATTTTTCAGCAAGATCCCTCTGCAATTGTCGGTTTTCTTCTGTGTCTTTCAGAACGAAATCTTCACTTACACATCGATCCCATGAAGAATTCCATCCTTGGAAATGAATTAAGTATTCTACTGTTCGACGACCACGCTTGTCTTTGCTTTCTATTACTTCTAAAACCTAAAAGATTAACATTATTCGATTAGATTATTGATATGTAGAAAACAATAAAAAGAACATATTTTTTTCAGTTACAGTTTTGGCATATTTTGTAAAACCAATTATATATTAAACTATATGATGATAATTAGTATTAGATATATTATTGAATTAGCATAAAATCGACTGAGCAAACCTTTGAATCATATAAAACTTTGGCTTTTGTTGGGTCTGGTTCGTAGCATAAGACTCGTTCACCTTCAGTAAATTTATATCGGACGCCTCTCGTTGAGACCATCACTGGGGTTATATCCTCCAATACGGTACTATAGTGATAACAATTAGCACAACATAGATATATCACAGAACCGGCAACATGACTTTGAACCCAAAAACACGAAGAACAAACTAGTGATTCTTTACGAGACACACCCGGTTTATTAAATGATTGTTGTCAAAATAATCGTTTAAGGAGCTGGAGAACTTCATGTACTTGAACACTATTAATTTTATGCATTCGTATGAGGTTTATTTTATTAATAAAATTAAGAAAAAAACTGCCTCTAATGTATACAAACCTCGCGTAAACAAATCGCTCAAGCCTTAAAAAATACAGATAACGTAAAAATTATGTTCAGAAACGGAATAAAACATATTGTATTGAAAGTTGTAAAATATATTATTCTTTTATTATGTTTACGTTAACGAAAATAACAATTACTACATTTAAAATGTGTTAAAAACCAATTTATTACAATATTAAACGATGTATTATCCTATATCTTATAAAACAAAGTCGCTTTTCGTGTCTGTCTGAACTTTCTAACTCTTCTTCTTCTAAACCACCCAACGGATTTTTATGCGGTTTTCACCATTAAGTCGAGTATTTCTCAGGGAAGGTTTATATATAGTTTATTATTTGTACATTCTTATGTAAATTAACATAAATACGATAAATGTGTCTAAACTCCTACCCGTTGAGACACTTTCGCGCATGCGCTGCTTTAATGGTAAGTACTACATGAAAATAATGTACTGGAGTATTGTTCCTCTTAATAAGATCTACAAAAAAGTCAGCGAAGGCATATTCATATCTTTTAAGAATAACGTGTAGTGATCATATTTCTGTCTAAAAATAGTAATTTCAATATATTTTTTATTGTGAGGGATATTTTTCCATAATGGTATTAATCTTTATCCTTTAAAATACTTTATTAATTTTCTACGTTAAACGAAGATAAAATTTGCTTTTTACACTATTTCGAAATTGCGAATAGTTTTAGAGAAAAACGCATTTAATTGTTGACATTGGATAATTGGAGTTGAATGTATTATTTCAGCGCGATATATTTGGTTTCATATTTTTTGTAGTAGGTATTAGCAGGTAGGCTTTTGTTTATAATTTCTTCCGTTTAAAAATAGTCATTTAACTATCTAAAAATAGTCATTTAAAAATATTTTAATAAGTACTTGAAAAGATTAGTAGCACAGATTTAAAATTACGGTACCTACTAAAAAATCCTTGCTGTGTAAAACAATTGGAAAATCCTTATTGAAACTACGAAAATGCGGGTTGCATTAGAGTTTAATTATTTTCACATTATCTTAAGTGCTTTGCAAACATACATTATATTAATAATCCAGTAGTAAAAGCGGGCGAAGCCGCAAGGGGGTCGCTAGTACTTGTATATAACAAAAATATTCATATATATAACAAAGTTTTATATACAATTATATTTATATTAATACTAGCGACCCTCTTGCGGCTTCGCCCGCTTTAACTACTGGATTATTTATGTAATATATGTTTGCAAAGCACTTAAGATAATGTGAAAATTAATGAAACCCTAATGCAACCCGCATTTTCGTAGTTTCAATAAGGATTTTCCAATTGTTTTACAAAGAAAGGGTTTTTTAGTAGGTACCGTAATTTTAAATCTGTGCTACTAATCTCTTCAAGTACTTATTAAAATATATTTAAATGACTATTTTTAGATCGTTAAATGACTATTTTTAAACGGAAGAAATTATAAACAGAAGCCTACCTACTAATAACTACTACAAAAAATGTGAAACCAAATATATTGCGCTTAAATAATACATTCAACTCCAATTATCCAATACGTGCAAACGCATCTAACTAAATTTTCGTTGCTATAGAGACAGGCGGGTTTTTTTTTTCGAGCTTGTGGTTAATGCTGAAAGGGGTATTCTGTGCCTGATGAAAAGCAAGCACGACGTGGCTGCCTGTGAGGGAAATTAAATAGAATGCATGGGCCGGGAATCGAACCCGGGCCGCCGGCGTGGCAGGCGAGCATTCTACCACTGAACCACCGATGCGTGTAAGGCAGGCGGGCGCGGCGGACGCATGGCGAGTGGCGAGCCGTTTCGCAGCAAGGATTTTTTGATATTGTAACAACTTCTAAAGTACTTATTAAAATGAAAAACAGTAAAAGACAGTTTTGATCTACATTAAATGGCCAACGTGACTAATGTACTTATTTATATGCTGAGAGTAAGGGATAAGTGAAACTTGAGTATCATACAGCTGATGTGTCAACGGCGGGATGTGTCAACAATTAAATGCGTTTTTCTGTAAAACTATTCGCAATTTCGAAATATTGTAAAAAGCAAATTTTATCTTCGTTTAACGTAGAAAATTAATAAAGTATTTTAAAGGATAAGGATTAATACCATTATGGAAAAATATCCCTCTCAATAAAAAATATATTGAAATTATTATTTTTAGACAGAAAAATGATCACTACACGTTATTCTTAAAAGATACGAATATGCTCTCGTGGACTTTTTTGTAGATCTTATTAAGAGGAACAATACTCCAGTACATTTTTTTCATGTAGTACTTACCATTAGAGCAGCGCATGCGCGAAAGTGTCTCAACGGGTCGGACTTTATACACATTTATCGTATTTATGTTAATTTACATAAGAATGTACAAATAATAAACTATATATAAACCTTCTACAAAAAACACACGACTTAATGGTGAAGACCGCATCAAAATCCGT
Source organism: Heliconius melpomene rosina (assembly GCF_056956725.1). Taxonomy (NCBI): domain Eukaryota; kingdom Metazoa; phylum Arthropoda; class Insecta; order Lepidoptera; family Nymphalidae; genus Heliconius; species Heliconius melpomene. The sequence goes on from NC_140397.1 coordinate 4,230,952, forward strand.
TGGGTGGATTAGAAGAAGAAGAGTTAGAAACAACAGACAGACACGAAAAGCGACTTTGTTTTATAAGATACTAGCGACCCCCTTGCGGCTTCGCCCGCTTTTACTACTGGATTATTAATATAATGTATGTTTGCAAAGCACTTAAGATAATGTGAAAATAATTAAACTCTAATGCAACCCGCATTTTCGTAGTTTCAATAAGGATTTTCCAATTGTTTTACACAGCAAGGATTTTTTAGTAGGTACCGTAATTTTAAATCTGTGCTACTAATCTTTTCAAGTACTTATTAAAATATTTTTAAATGACTATTTTTAGATAGTTAAATGACTATTTTTAAACGGAAGAAATTATAAACAAAAGCCTACCTGCTAATACCTACTACAAAAAATATGAAACCAAATATATCGCGCTGAAATAATACATTCAACTCCAATTATCCAATGTCAACAATTAAATGCGTTTTTCTCTAAAACTATTCGCAATTTCGAAATAGTGTAAAAAGCAAATTTTATCTTCGTTTAACGTAGAAAATTAATAAAGTATTTTAAAGGATAAAGATTAATACCATTATGGAAAAATATCCCTCACAATAAAAAATATATTGAAATTACTATTTTTAGACAGAAATATGATCACTACACGTTATTCTTAAAAGATATGAATATGCCTTCGCTGACTTTTTTGTAGATCTTATTAAGAGGAACAATACTCCAGTACATTATTTTCATGTAGTACTTACCATTAAAGCAGCGCATGCGCGAAAGTGTCTCAACGGGTAGGAGTTTAGACACATTTATCGTATTTATGTTAATTTACATAAGAATGTACAAATAATAAACTATATATAAACCTTCCCTGAGAAATACTCGACTTAATGGTGAAAACCGCATAAAAATCCGTTGGGTGGCTTAGAAGAAGAAGAGTTAGAAAGTTCAGACAGACACGAAAAGCGACTTTGTTTTATAAGATATAGGATAGGATAGGATAGAAAAATGTTTAGTTAGAAATGGCGTTAGAAATGTTTAGAAATGGCGTCCATGGTGCCAGGATCGGGCACCATGGACGCCATTTTCGCCCTCAGAACTTTGATGGAGGCATACAGGGAAAAAAGGAGAGCTCTGCACGTAGCCTTTTTAGATCTGCAGAAGGCCTTTGACTGTGTGCCTCGTCAGTGTATCTGGTGGCCATTGCGATCCAAAGGGATCCCTGAGGCCTATATTGAGATTATCAGGGGCATATACCACGATTCCGCTTCTATGGTTAGGACTGCTGTTGGCGACACTAGACCCTTGCCGATTACAGTGGGGGTTCACCAGGGCTCGGCTCTTAGTCCGTTCTTATTCAATGTAGTGCTCGACACTGTCTCGGCTCACATCCAGGACCAGCCTCCATGGCTGATGATGTATGCCGACGACATAGCACTCATTGCCGAGAACCGACTGACGCTGGAGCGTAAAGTGAACCTCTGGAAGGGTACGCTTGAGAACGGCGGTCTTAAACTAAATGTGTCGAAGACAGAGTACATGGCCTGCGGGAGCCGGGACTCGAGCACCATCCTTATAGGTCCTGAGCCAGCCGTTAAGTCGGAGAAGTTCAGGTACCTTGGATCCGTTATGCACGAGTCTGGAGGCATCGACCACGATGTCCATGGCTGGATAAGCGCTGCCTGGGCCAAATGGCGGGAGGTCACTGGTGTGGTCTGCGACCGCAGAATACCGCCCAAGCTCGAGGGGCTGATATACAAGAGCATCGTCCGACCGGTTCTTTTATACGGCAGCGAATGTTGGCCAGCACTATCTCGGCACACTCTGGAGCTTCACGTCACGGAAATGAAGATGCTGAGGTGGATGTGCGGCGTAACGCGGTCTGACCGCATACGCAACACATTCATTCGAGGTAGTCTTGGGGTCCGTGACGTAGCGGATAAGCTCCAAGAGCGTCGCTTGAGATGGTTTGGCCACGTTACGCGCCGGCCTAAGAACTATGTCGGACGCAAGTGCCTTGCTATACTAGTTCCTGGGGCGCGACCTCCCGGACGCCCAAGGAAGCGCTGGTTGGATGTCGTGATGCAGGACATGAGAGCCAATGGTCTAACCACCGAGGACGCAAAAGATCGTGCAAAGTGGAGTAGGTTAAGTAGGAAGGCAGACCCTGGTAACAGCCGGGATTAATGCCAGGAAGAAGAAGAAGAAGAAAAATGTTTAGTTAGAGTAGGTACCTATGTACGCGCGCACGGACAACTTCAGGTACCTACTTTTTCTAATAATAAGAATTTCCTTTAGTTACTTTTGTTTCTTTAGTTTTGTTTGTTTTAGCTTATTTTGATTATTTAGGATTATATTTTTTTATGAATTCTATTGAAAATTGCAAATAATTTCATAAATATATTTAATAAATATTCTTATAGTTCAAGCAGGCGAAACCGCGTCCTGGTCCGCTAGTATAGATATAAATTGAATGAATGCATAATACCTATAGTATAAATATGAATATTTATAAGCATTTATATTTAGAGATAACACTTATATTTATAATATAAATATCTGCTTTAGGTCAACGAACCAGTGACTTCAACGGTTTTACCAGAATTATGAACCACTGAACTATCTCGTAATTTGAAATTATCTATATTTATTATTATGACTGTTTTTTTTTTATCGTTGATTATTATTTTAAATATTATTTTTTGTATGTAGGTTTTTCTCATTTTTTTTATAGTATTATAGTTAAGTATTTAAAAATAGAAATTTTGTAATAAAGCGGTTGCAAGTAGATAAAAGTTTGTTATCATAAAAGTAACGCGTATTAAGTTATCTTATATAAGCAAATTTATTAAAAACAATGATATTTTTTTATTTAAAAATATAATTAATATATGTAGTAGATATAATCTTTAGTGTTATACTAAAAAGTGATAACTGGTTTTGTGATGATTGTATTTAGGCAATACCCTAAGATATTTTTGTTGCGTACAGGCTCTATTATTGATATTTGAAATTGGTCCCTGGTGGCAAAATATAGCCAAGTCAAAAGCTTGAATCTAAATCTTATCCCGAGTGAACACAGAAAATATTAATCCTATTCTTTTGTCAGGACAGTCCTATCGCTTCGATGGTTCAAGCGAGTTTTTTTTCAAACTCGATATTAATTAATGCTGTTCACCCTAATGACGACACTGAGTAGGTTCCCTACCGCCTAGAGGGTACTCTGTTCTTGAAAAAATTGCAAGTACTACATGGCTGTTTTTATCTAAATTGCAAGTACTACATGGCTACATGTCTACGATGCCGACGGCGGTAAGGGCGTTCCCTGCGTGACTCGAACCTCGGCTTGCGGTCACCACAAGTCGCCCAGTGGTAAAAATTCGGTATGCGATGCACTTGTTGACAACTTATGCAAATAAATAAAGATAAAAGTTATTGAATAAAAGATAGCCACGTGTGTCATATTTCTACACTGGAAATATCGCTACGCTCTGACGCATATTAATATATTTTACATAAAATTTTTGTTTTCGTAGACACCATTGTCATATTATTGAATATTTTAGTAAACTTAATCTCTTAGAATTTCCAGGCATTGGTTTTTTTATATGGCACAGAAAAATGCTCATCATTCTGAATAACATTAGCTAAGGGACTGTTTCCATATTTCTTGTACTTCAATTGTTCTATGATTATTTTTTTTGGATAAAGTTTTAAAGGTGTTCATGTGCATTATTATATTTTAGATAGATTCTCTTGAGTGGGTCTACATCAACTAGCGTTTACCATTCCATTATGCAGCGATAGTACAAAATTAGTCGTGCGTAAGCAACTTATAAATTTGCTTCAGGGAAAGATCCATTTAAGTCATACGTAAATCACAATCGCCATGTTGTGATTTCTGAACTTTTAAATGAAGCTCTTATCAAATTGACCTTTATTCTTACTCTTTATAAAAAGACATTTTAGCATTCCGATTGCATATAATTCTCGGGACACGCAAGCACAACTTGCTTAATTAGTTCAAAATGAAGAAGCTGTGCATTTTTATTCTCTGTGCAATTTTTTTAATTACAATCATCGAGGCGAATCCATAGTACGTAATTATATTAAAATATTTTTAGTGCTTCCATTTTTAAGAAGTAATTTTTATAGATATAAAATACAAACATTTTTTTGTGTATGTAATATTGTACATTTCCTAGATTATTATTATTATTTGGTTAATGTTTACCTGTAGCCGCAATGGTGGTCGTATGGGCGGAGGTGGCGGTGACGAGAATGGCGATGGTGGACAGGGAGGCGGTGGTGGATATGGGGGCGGCGGTGGTGGACAAGATGGCGGCGGTGGAAACGGGGGTGGTGGCGGTGGACAAGGCGGTCATGGGGGACGTGGTGGTGGACGCCGTGGAGGAGGAGAGTAAGTATTTTTTTCTATTATTGATTTAATACCATAACTGGTATCCTGAATATAGCAGAGTAACCTAGTGCTAAGACAATCTGTTCTCTACTTTTCGCTCAATTTTTAAGACATTGCGAATCGATTAGCGAAACTCAACACTTCACCATGTCTTGTCACCAGAGCGAGGAAATAAAAAAAAAAACATTCCTCAGAGTCGGAATCGAATACACAATCATTTACAGTAAGATGCTGAGCCAGCCGCTGTGCCATAACTAATGCCTTTATAAATATATATTTTTACAGCAGTATTTTTTTTTAAATACCTGGTAGAGTCACATAACACTACTTTTCATTCATAGCTATATAATTTATATGAAGTTAATAAATGAAAGCTTTCTTTAAAATATGAATACCTTTCATTAATTCAATTAAAAATATAATATTCTTTAACATTTTCAGTTATTACGATGATTACGACTACAGTTACATATATAGGCGCCCTTGTCGGGGCAGGGGCTGCAAAACTAATTACATAGGAAACGGACGCCAAAACACCAACACCGTGTACATGTATGATTAGTATTATTTTAATTAGTCATTTTTAATGTATATATATATAAAATAAAAAAGTATATCCTATTTATAATTCAGTTTTTCTTATCTAAATTTAATGTAAACATATCTCATTTGGCACATTATCTACTGTTGCTGTGCCTTCAATTAAAAATGTATTATTTAGTGATTATTTATTATTACCGTAATTCATTCTTCTTCTGAAATCGAAGTTGTGCTTTTTCTATATTTATATAAATGATAAATATGTAGAACTATTTCTTAACTGATTGACTGACAGACAACGCACAGCAAAATTATGTATTTTTTTCAAATAATGACATCACTTTTGTGTTTTGTGTCATTATATTTTATTTTCACAGGTGTAAATAAAAATACAGAGATTCTTTTTTTTAGTTAACAAAGTTGACTGCTGATTGTTGACTATTGTCAAAATAAATGTTTTTTTTTTTTTTTTGGAAATTTGTCCAAGACGATTTTGTACAACTAAATATTATTTTCAACATTAACTACGTTGACTCTTTTCGCCCTTTTTAAATTAAAAAAAAAATAGTATTGCCATTAATTGCAATATTGATATTACAGTTCAACAGTAATGATTTTTAACACGCTTTTATTAGCTGGATTTTACAAACTAATTATGTAATATAAGTATTTGAATCACACGAACTTCTAACTGTTGTATCATCATAAATTTTGCCAAATATATGTAGATTAGATAACAACATTATGTGGTAAATGGTCAACTCAGATTGATAATTAAATTGGAAGATGGCTGCTGAATCTTTGGGTCATCTACTAGTAATCATATCGAGTTTGTGTTCATTACATTCGTCTTTTTAATCTGTTGAAGAAAGCATTTTTTTTTACCAAAAATTTTATCTAAAAAAATAATTCTCAAGGATAAATAAATATTTTAAAATGGCGCTTACGTCGGTATTAGCCGTTATTGGTAAATACCAGGAGAAGTTATAAAAATTTGCCTTTGAGGCCAACTTGTCGCAGTGACGCTTGTGGGTGCAATAATAATTTGTACCTCTGAGGCGGGAGTAGTGGAGATTGATCTATCCAGGAGTAGACAGAGAGAACCTGGGAACCTAATGTTAAGACACTCCGGTTTATATTTAAAGTAAATTATTTTCTTGACACAAAAGAAATTAAAGCCTTTGTTGATTAAAATACAGTAATAAAATAAAATAATTATTGATATATGAATGTTGTTAGAAAAAGCTTTCAAGCATCCCTATCTCTTAAAACACCGAAACTTACATAATTAATCATATGATTTCATTATTCTGTATGCATATAATTAAATTTTCAAAATAACTAAATCAGCTTCATGTATCCCGCACACAACAGGTTAGGCAGAGGGAATCTAGCATTAAGACACTCCACTTCCCACTTTCCGCCGAATTTTCGAGGCATTGCGTGTTGGATGGTGGAACTCAACGCCAGGTTTTTTGGGCTAAGAAAAGAAAATATTAAAAACAATAATTCATTCCCTCGAGTGGGGATCGCACCTACAACCGTCGCGTTACAGTCACACCTTGCGCTACGACGGCTTCATATAATAATATCAACACAAAATACTCAATGCCTTACACAGCATTTGGTCTACTGAGAAATTTCCAACAAATGAGCATCGAATCATCAACCATCACATATTTCTCACAGTGCCATGATGGCATTGTCTACAAGATGGTGTATCGCTACTTTCTGTTGAATAACATTGTGCAAGCTTCGGGGCTTCAGTCTGGGTCGTGGGAACTATGTGTGTAAATATCAAGGCTGTGATATCTAGGTACCACCCACATATGAGTATGTGCATAGAACTTTAAATCTTGCATGAGTTTATTTAATTCGTCTTACTATTGAATGACAAATAATAACCATAATTTTTGAAATTAATTGTGCTTTTTAGTTTATTGGACACTTTTCTTCTTTATTAAGATCTTAGGTGGTGTTTGTTTTCTTTTAATCTTAGGAAGAGAGAATTTACTGTTAAGTCACTCCATTCTCCACGTTAATTTCACGTAACTTAGAGATATTGTGTGTTGAGTGACGGAACCAAACGCCTCGGATGGTCTTTTGTGGCTGAGAAAATAAATGCTCACAATTAAAACATCCATGTAGCCACGATGACGTTGATAAAGGTTATGTTGTTAAGTCTTTGTATTTTTTTTATTACATTTTAATTATTATTACAATACAGGTGTGTAAGTATGTGTAGTGCAGTAAATTTCCTTATAAAGTAAGTTAGGTACAGGAATAAAACGAAATAAGTGAAGGTAAAAAACAATTTAATTTACTTATCCTAAAAGTGTCGAGAAATCTCTAGAACATCACTAGTAGTCACAACAGTTCGTGGCTTAGTTTATATTTGGCATTATTTAGTGGTGGTAGTAAGGGGAAGAGTATGCAAGTTTCGCGATGGGGGCAGCGTGGACGACGGGGGCAGCACTGTAGGCCAGAGGTGCGGCGTGAACCAAGGGGCCAGATGAGTATACAGCTGGAGAAGCGTGTACCACGGGGGCAGCGTGCACTACAGGCGCGATTTTAGCGACTGGGGCGATTGATTTAACTGCCAAAGGTTCCCTGTGGACGACAGCGTTGAAACCGTTATGGGGGTCGGCGCTGTATTCGACGGTACGCTTAACACCATCAGGGTCGACCACGGAGTAGGAACCTTGAACTACATCTCCATCGCGGGATTCGTGCTGGCTCTTGGAGTCACCAGTAAGTCCATCTTGTACGTCATAAGCAAAGCTGTACTGGGGGTGTGGGTCGTATTCTTCGACGGCGACCTTAGCGACGGGGGCGACGGCTGCGTATTTAGCTACAGGTGCGGCGTAAGCCACGGGAGCTGAGTGGATGAGTGGAGATGCAGCGTAGGCGAAGGGAGCAGCTGGTACGATACCAGCGCTGGCAGCAGCCACGAAACAGGCGAGAACCACAAACTGAAAATTAAATACCATTAAGATTAATCATTGCACTTCCGTTTTATTATTGATTATATTTTTATTAAAATGATATAGAAATGAATAAGCTTGTACCTTGAATGCCATTGTGTTGGTTGGGTGTGAGGATGTTGTATGATAGTAGATGGGGAGTACATAGAGCTTTTATACTGCAAGCGGGGGCTCACCCTTTCACTTCGCGCTGACGTCAGGCGACCATGAGTTAGCCCTAGAAATATTTCGGCTTCTGTAGAAGCTTTAAAAAAAACGTTTAATTATAATAATAATCTCTTATCATAAATATTTGTTTTTATTAACCTTTTTTTTGAGGAATTAAAATTAAATTCAATTTAAATATTGTATTGTCATATAGTGTTTGCAAAGTTATTAAAATTAGGGCATCGGTCAACAGTCATTACCTTACATTCACTTGACTGCTTTAAAGTTCAAAGGACTACATGTGACATCTACAGTGTTTGGATGTGATATTACAATAAGGCTACCATAAAAATATTTAAATAAATTTTAAGAATATTTATGGGAATTCATAAATAACGTAAATAAATAACGTTACGTTACTTTTTTATTTTTTAACTTGATACGTCTGTTGGATTTTTTTCTTATTTCATATCACATTTTAAATTCAGTAATCGAAAGAAGCTTAAATTTATTAAAGCTTTGAAATTATAATTTCTTTACTTTTACTAACAAAATCAATAAAATGATCATACACACAGATGGGTGTATGTAAATAATATAAAATATTTATATTAATAATGGTACAGATATCTAAATTGTACTTAGATATATCTCTAAGCAGTATATCGTTATTACCTAACGAAAATAGTTCATATAAATACGTAAAATTGAGAGCAATGTATTTTTTGACAGTTTCACGTACTCGTATCTACGTCGTATATATATTCCATTTATCCTGCATAGCACGGTACCCAGAGGGTAGGGAGGAAAGTCTCTCCGTTCTCTTTTTTTTTTCTTTTATTGAAAAGATTAATGAGTGATCTCTGAAAGCATTGCGTGTTTATTGGCGGAACTAAACGCCGCCCTTTGCCTCGTTACCAAATCGCGAGAAGAATATATTAAGCATTTTACTTCCTCGACTGTTAATCAAATCCGTCGCATTTACAGTCACATGCTTGTGCTCCTGCACCACGACTGGCGTCAATATCATATAAAAGTATTTGTTTCTAATTAATTGATATTGCTAGATATAATGACCATAGAGGTTATATAAGACCGACTCTAATTACTGGCTGGCACTTTTTAAGGCTGTCAACGGCGACCGAAAGAGGAGGATCGCTAACGTCACTCTACCCGATGAATTCTTTAGAATCGGATATTGTTATTAGACTGCTACATAATTCCCTTGAGTTGTTTAATAATTATTTGAAGCCTTGTTTTAATTCATTACCTTTCCAATTTTATTTAATATTTCCAATAATTTCTTAGAATATAATACTAGATCATAAATGAAAAGTTTTAATTAATTATACGATATCTCATCGAAAATCCTTTGTGTTCCACTGAACTGGTAACGGAGACATTGATCTATATTTCAAGTTGACCTCATACATATGTTTTACTTAAGAACCGGTAACCTACTATAAATGCCTACACTTTACGAGTATGTAACCGGACGCGCAATTAGACACTTTCTTAACGTATCCTCGAGCTCTCAAAGTTGCGTTTATTGGCTGGTTGGCAGGGTTGCAATCTTATTAAATTGAAATGACAAAATTTGGCCATTATTTCTATAGGTTATTTGTAATTAAATTAAATATATATTTTTCAATCATTTTTTGGGTTTCGCACCTCAAAAGGAAGTGTCTTCGCGTGGAGGTATCAAGCTGTCAAATAAAAATCGGCGGAAAGTGACGGACGGAGTGTTTTAACACTAGGTTCCCTCTGCCTACCCTGCTGTATGCGGGATACTGTGGGAAGCTGATTAATTTTTTTTTATTAAAAGCTTAAAACCGCAGCGCGCGTGTTGTACAATTATGCCTTTGAATAGAAAAGCTAAGTGAACTTATTACAGTGTTTTCATAATTCATAGTGCTAATTGGATTGATGACATGTATAATAATAATAGATTAGAATAAACATATAATTATATCCCATTCTACTTTTCTATGAATATATATGAATGAATGTAAGAGAATGAATGTTTGTTCCATTTTAACGAAAAAACTATTTTAATTTAGATGTAACTAAGAATGAATGAATGAATGTAAGAGAATGAATGTTTGTTCTCTTTTAACGCAAAAACTATTTTTAATTTAGATGTAACTAAGCTTATACATTAGAATAACACAAAGGCTATAAGTGTGTAGGCTATAAGTTTAAATATGAAAGCAGAACATACATCCATACTCGCAAACAAATTTATAATTTGTTGACATTTGTTCAAATCGAAGAAAAAAGTAAAAGAAACTACGAAAAACTCCAGAATTCGGCAGAAAGTGTAGAACGGAGTGTCTTAACACTAGGTTACCACTGACTATCCTGCTGTGTGCGGGATACAGCGTGAAGCTGGAGAAAAAGCTATACGTTATTGAGATATTTCAACATAAGGTGAGCTTGTGCACTTTAAATGATTTATTTTCAATTCGTATTATATTCGTTTTTTCCAGCGTTGAATAATGTTTCTTGCATATTGAAGATATTTACAAACTGGGCATCGCCAGTTGCATAAAATACTGTGCCATTAACCTTACTGATAACTTTTGTATTGAAATTAATATATTATTTTTTAATATTACACTTTTTTACTATACGTTGAAGGTAAAGTTGATAATTGAAGTAGAACAGGAATTATTTTTCTTTAGCTTCACGCTCTATCCCGCATATAGCAGGGTAGCCAGAGGGAATTAGTGTTAAAACTCTCCGTTCCCCACTTTCCATTGAATTTTTCGTTTAAGCTTCGTCATCACAGCGCAGTGGGAAAGCGTCAGTCTAACTGTAAAAGACAGTAGTTTTCAGTACGATTCTCACTCGAGGTAAGATTATTTTAGATTTAAACTAGCGGACGCGCGCAACTTCGCGTGGGTATTTAAGGTTGAATTCTAATAACCCATGAAACATGTGTTCAATGAAAGTGTGAGTCTAAATTTAAAATTTTATGAAAATCGGTGGCCATTTAAGAATTTTTCCAAACAAACTTTCAACCCCTTATTTGCACCCTTAAGGGAAGAATTCCAGAAAACCATGAAACATGTGTTCAATTAAATACTTTTAAGCGTCTAAATTTCAAATTTTATAAGAATCGGTGTCGATTTAATTTTTTTTCCATACAAATTTTTAATCCCTACTTCACCCCTTTAGGATTAAAATTTTTCAAAATCCCTTAGTGGATGTCCAGATTACGAAAGTAAACATCTGTCCAAATTTCACGTTTCTACCATGAGCGGTTACGGCTGTGCGTGTATAATATATAATGATAATAAGGAACAAATTGATTTATACTACGAGCTGAATAAAATATATCGAGTGATTAGAAGTCAGCCTCTACATCATTTGAAACAATAAGAGGCATAGCCTTGGCACTTGTTATTATATGTAGGTTTACATAGAGTAACCGCGCATGAGATGGATCTTTGAAAGTTAATATAATATTTTTTTATATTATGTTATAATACATATTTATATAAGTATTGTAGTATAGTTAATAGTTTATATCGTAGGACAAATTTTACAATTAATTATTTTTTTAATGTATAATATATGTATAATTTAGTTTAAAAACTTATTTTTATATCTTTTGTTGTTTCTATTAAAATAGAAGTGGGAATGGAACAGATATGGGATCTGTCACGAGTACAGACTAAACACACGTTGCAAGTTATCAGCAGTAAAACTCAACTTCAATACAATTATTTACTAATATTGGGGAACGGAATGTCTTAACTCTGGGTTAGGTAGGTAATTTTTTACTATTCTTTATTAACACACATGATATGTCAATGCAATTAATTTCATACTGTATCTAGTGGACTGGACCTAGTGTTAAGACACTCCCTACTTTTCGCCGAATTTTCCAAGCTTGTTGAGGGGCGGAACTCAACGCCGTGCTTCACGTAATGCCTCCAGAATTGTGCCGTCCAAAAGTGAGAAGTGGAGTGCCTTAACACTAACCTCCCTCTGCCTACCATACGAAATAAGTGCATACTGGAATATGTAAGCTTAAGGTTGTCAACACTTATAAGTTGGACATCCCGTTGACCTGGTATGTATTAAACATAAAATAATATTTTTTAATTTTACACAGCTATTCAATAAGCCTCTCTTACTAGCTTATCTCCGTCCATAGATAAAATTTTACTCGTATTTCGCCCACGCTGACCGACAAATGCTCGCACGACGAACGTACACTCGTAATTCAGGCGACGTTATCAGCTGTTGCGAAAGACTTTTTTGCGTGCACTTTATAGCTTTAAATAATTTAGTTTTTTTTTATCAGATCACTAAATTTATTATTCCTAGTGATATCTCAATCGTGTATGAGTTATGCTTGTAAAACTTCTAGCTGCTAGAAATATTAAAATAATATTTATATACTAAATTTATTTTAAAATAGGTAATAAATTAATTCAATATATAGGACTCATTGATTGATAAAACAAATAATAAAATGTGTACTACAAATATGTAAATAGTAAGTAAGTTTACATTTTTTTTTAGCTTGGGGAACCTGATAACCTAACGTTAAGACTATCCGTTTCCATTAAGACATTTTTGTTTAATACTTTACGAGGAAAATTAAAGTATTAAATATTTTATTACATCGAGTGGGAATAGAACCCACAACCTGACGCATTTATACTGACTGACTGGCCTCATTTATATAAATGAAAACAAAAAAACTTGAAATAATATAGGAATAGCAATAACATATGATAGTTTCATATAAATAAATAAAAAAATATTATAATAAACAGCAAGAACCGCCAGCAGATTATAATTGCCGGTCGCCCAGCCCGCTCTACCACTTTTGTTTTCATCCGACCTCCGTAACGTAATCTCTCTATCACCACGGCCGCTAACGTGTAATACAACTAACCTTATGTACATTTTTTTTTTATTTCAAATTGCAATAAGCAAATGATCATACAAAATTATTTTGTGATTATCTAGTCAATTAAAGCTCTTTTTTAATTTAGTTATGGTATTTATTATTTATTTAAAAACTATTTATATTATTGATTTACCTACTACTTAAAAAAGTCTATTTATATTCCTATATTATTATATTTGAATGCCGCATTGCAAGCTTTGAGTAATGTATTTGTAATTTACAACAAATATTTTTTTTCAGAAGGGTAGGGAACCTGTTTTAACCTATTTCTACCTATGCCGTTCTCCGCTCTCCGCTTGAATTTACGATATTGCATATCAGTGGTGAAACTCAACGCCACGTTTTACCAGAGCGGAGAAATCAGAATAATTCGTTGCTCCGAGAGAGATCGATCATCGAATCCACGACCATCGCGTTTGAAGTCTGACTCTATTAAAATTCCCTCGTTAACCTCGGTTTTAACCAAATGATCTGTCTAAATATATAAATTATAAGTAGCTTAACAATAACACAATGATATCATGTTTCTGAGTATTAAGTGTTGTATCTTATCCAAGGAAATTTATACAGAATTTAATAAATTGTAAGAGCTGAAGATCGAGCTCAGTGGTACGCCATTGGAGAGGCCTATGTCCAGCAGTAGACGAGGACAGGCTGATGATGATGAAAAGTTATATATGCAATTGAGTATATAGAGGCTGTTTTACACACATTATAATATATCCTGCTGCATCCTGAGTGAATTTATGCAACGGAGGTTGCGATAACCACTTTGCTAAGGATGATTAGATTAGTCTAGTAGGTTTTTGTCTTGAAATTGTCTTCTTTATAGAAAATTTATGTGTTGCAACTTTGTAAGCCCGCAAATATATATATAAATAACAGAAATATGTTATTTTTGCGTTGTGACTTCGATCCTCACTGTGGGGAATAAATTAATATTTATTAATATGTTCATTTCTTCGCTCTGGCACCAAGGCAAAAGCCAAAGAATTGAGCCACTCAACACGCCACACTCAATTCAACGAAAAGTGGGGAACATAGTGTCCTAACACTAGGTTTCCTCTGCCTACCCTATTTTGATACCACGTGAATCTATTAAAATGTATATATTACATGAGATTAAAATTTTATTTAATACTTTCTGCTATATTATGCTTACGACACTTAAGTTGTACTAGAAATTTTGAACTTGCAAATAAGTGCGAGGTCATACGAGTTTAGGCCGAGCAGTTTGATCACTGCCTATATAAGCCTAATATGACTAACCAGAAAGGTTATGCGTTTTGTAAGTCCTTTATTGTATTACATACGTAGTGTCTACTTTAAATTTCATTTATATTTTAGATGAGTATTATGTAAGGTCATAGAGTAAATAAATAATGTTTACATTATAAAATGGATATATCTATTTATTATTTTCTCAGTTATTTCTCAACTTCACAATATCTACTCAGTTCTCCATTTGCAATCGTATTTTGTGACATTATGAGGTGGTACCACGAAACTCAACGCCGTACCTTGATCTAACAGAAATAAAATTGAATAGAAATAAAATAAAATTCATTGTTATGATACGGAATCGAACCACCACAGCCGTTGCATTTACAGCCTACTAAAGAAGCCTACGGTGTTCTGAGTATGCATATATTCAGTTATGAAATGATAAGGTAATTTATATTGATTGGTGGTGATTAAAATCTTCATATTTAAGAAGATACTTGTACATACAAAATAATTTAATTTATTCTAATAATTGGAATATTATTAATAGAAGTATTTATTCTAATAATTGGAATATTATTAATAGAAATATTTATTTCATAAGTAGGTTACCTATTTACAATTACTATTTTAACAAATATTAACCTTTACATATAATAAAATGCATAATATTAAGTCGATATGATAAGTTTATGTGTCTTTAACGATAACATATGCAGGGCAAGTAGCGCGTATACAAGTGGAATGTTTAAGTTTATAAGGTCGCAGACGTAAAGGAATAAGAACGTATCAAATTTATCCGAGTGAATGCAGAGTTGGTGAAATTGCATCAGATATATCGAATTTACGGTTTTCTACTAACCTATAGGTGTCAACCTAAAATGATGTAATAATACACTATTAATCTGTAATATTTACTCAATTAATTTGAGGCAAGTGATTGTAAATGCGACTTTTTGTAGGTTCGATCCCCACTCAAAGACAAAAACACTAGAGTAAGAACGTGACAGACGTGTCTTATTTAACATTAGGTTCCCTTTGCCTACCCCGCTGTGAGCGTGATACAGCGTGAATTGGATTTTTTTAAGCTAAAAGGCGTTCTCTGTATAGACTACAGATTAAAGAATATGGTAATAGAAGGGTCATCATCATATATGCAATTTCAAATTAAATATTAATTACTATATGCGCATATAGCCTACAGCACCTATGCATATATAAAAAAGATGTTGTAAATATTTAAAGCAATAAGTAGATAAAAAATACTTGTCATGTGGATAAGATAAATATTAAGTAATTTTTAATTTATCTATTACTAAGATATATATAAATTATATAAAAAAAAACAATAATGTATTATAGTTTCATGAAAAAATAAATAAATAAAATTTAAGATTTATTAGTTTATAAGCTTTGAAGAGAAAAATTAAAGTACCCACATGAAAAACTACAGTCGAGATAATAATTAACAAGCAAAATTGTAAATAATATTTGCAATAGCTAATAAAAAATACATAATTGCAAAATAAAGTAATATATTAAAAGAACCCAAGTGACATTCATTAGTAATGCACTCGTGAATTCAATACACACGTCCTGTAATAATGTGAAGGTGACTGCAAACTAGTTCCAGAGTGCGTAAAATGTCAGCACATGGTATTAGAACACGACAGAGGCCGCCAGAGAAAGTAATGGCGGACATTAAAAAAAATACAATTCTATACATACATCCAGGTTCAAGCTGTAGCACGCTCACAGCAGACAGGAGAAGCCTAGTGTTAACACACTCCGTTCATTATTTACTGCAAAATTCTGGCATTGCGAGTTGAGTGGCTGAGCTAAACGCCGTGCTTTGCCTCAGACTCGTTGTCAGAACGTAGAAATCGAATAATTAAATATTTTGTATTTAATCGAGTGGGGATCGAACACTAGGAAATTATATGATGCCTTTTAAGAAAAATATAAAATTAAATTAAAAAAGAAAGAAAGCAAAAGAATATAGCTTTTTTTTCAATGATAATGACAACTGTTTGTATATAATGTAATTCCCTATATCGTTTTTTCATTAACACAGCTATAACCGATAAATTGTTATAATTAAAGAGCCTTATACGCGTTGATGTCGATCATTTAGAATTACCTGCTGTACAAAATTGTCAAATCTGTCGAAACTTTTTGTACCAGAATTATTCACAAGTTCTCATTAAAAAAAAAGCTTTTATAAAAGGGAACACTATTTAACATTTTTCTCTGAATATCGAATAAAAGATATGTATTATAATTTAGTTTTGTATAAAGCAGCTGATAAATATGTTTCCTAAATAAAATTATTGTCCCCAATGAAATCTCAACATACAACTATTACGTTAAATCAACTGCACTCGACGATGGCAAATACTATATTAATCATATTATGCTATTTTTTGCTTTAATTACAAATTATTTGAAATTATGAAATATTTTTTAATCATTCCTCCAAAGTTTTTTTTTGAGTCAACGCAATGAAAAGATATACGTTACGTTCGTATCTACTACATAGTTTAGAGATTAAAGTATATAGATAATATTTTAATCGGTTTGGTAAAAAGCGCGGTGTTGAGTTCTGCAACTCACCACGCAAATCCTCAAGATTTCGGTGAAAAGTTTTTCTTTTCGTGGTCTCCAGATTCCCTCAGTATACAGGCGGGATTCTTGGTAATTGCAAAATTATAGAAAAGCAGTAATTATCTACTTTAAATTTGTTTTTGCCTTTATAAGGATATAATATAAAAATTTAATACAGGTAATTTTCAATACGAATCAGCGACTTGCCGAACGTAATATTGCGTAAAGGTAGCCTTGTGAAGGACGCGTGTGCTGCGCGCTTGGAAAATACCTGCCATTTTCATACGCACATCGTTTTTAATGGGGCAACGTAGGGCTGGCAAACAAGTTATTTATCTGAATTTTATTTAAGCATTAATATTACTATAGTAGCTTAAATATAATTTAAAACAAAGTTGATGTCAAATGAGAAATGAGAGAGAAATTAGTACCAAATGAAAACTTTCAATACAAATAAAGGTAAAAATCCGAAAAGTAACAATTTATAGGTATTAGTAGTTAAGCAGGCAGAAAAATTCATACAAAATGACTGCATAAACTTAAATGTGTCAATTTTTTTTTTATGGAAAAAAACATGGCAAACGAGCGTTCGGGTCACCTGATGATGATCACCGCCGCCCATGACCCCGTGCAGCACCAGAGTAGCTACAGGTGCGTTGCCGGTCTTTGAGGTGGATTTTTATAAGTTATGCTTCCCATTGACCTACCTGAAATTGGCACGAACGCGTCGACAGGAGAGTACGACTCGCATTTGACCTTTTTTAAAAATTATGTTACTAAACTCATACTCGAATTAGCCTATAAAAACATGTAAAGAAATAAATACAATCATTATTTAATAATGTTTTTCAATTAATTTAATGTTTCTTTCTTGTAAATTTTATGGTACTTCTCCAATATCACTGTTTTATTTAATTCCTTATATTTAGCAACCCTAATCTAGGGTTAACGCGGCCCATACATATGTATACAGACAGACAAACGTGTTGAGCACGTCTATTTGAAATTTTAGGTTGGGCAGCGAGTCACCCGACCTTTGTCTCGTGGCCTTGTAATATGGCACTAGTTACGTACGAGACTGATTGCTCTATATATTTCACATATGAATTACAACAGATTTAATGAAGTTCAATAAGCATAGATTATTTTATATAAACTATATATGTTAGTTATATAAAATAATATATGCTTGCTATGTCTTAGTAGTATTTAGTTATTCGATATACAAAGCCCTATCTGTAGAGCAATGTTAAAGTCGAATATTTTCTTTTAAAAATAATAACACAGCAAGGTAGGCAGAAGGAATCTGGGTACATAGCTAGGCTAGCTACACTCTGTTCCCACTAAGACTCTTCCGTTCTCCAGTTTCTACTAGTTCACTAAAGTTAATACCTCAGACCAGAACGAGAGAAGAACCAGTGCACTGGAACTAAGCGGGACAATATTTTATAAAGACCATTTATTATTATTAAAAAGATAGGAGAATCATTGTTATTTTTATATATGAGTACAATCTGGACTACTCGTATATTAGACTAAACTGGAAATCGAGCCGACAACCACCTTATGTGGTTTCCACCCGACAAACACTTCCGAACTGTGCCACGAAAGCGTTTTATATATTTTTATTTTACAAAATGTAAAAATATTTTTACAGTTTCCACACAATTCAGCACGTTCATATTCGTCACTCTGAAAACAATAAGAATGAAAAGAGACGGATTCTTTTAGTTTCTTGCGAAACTGTTACAAACTCTTATATTATGTAGATGGATACTTGCCTCTTGTTTTTCTTATTGGCGACGTTAAACTGTAATTAAAACATAATAACGCTATTGCAAAAAATGTTTTAACTAAATATTTTTAAAATATTGTACTGAAATGTTTGAATAAATAATTATGATTTAAAAAATTACAAAAGTTTAACTTAGATAAATATTTGTAATACAAATTATTTTATAGACCAGACAGAGATTTTCATTTCAGGCAGAGGGAACCTGGGAACTTAGTGTTAAGATAATCTATTCCCATTAAGACACTTCTGCTCCACACTTTTGTTTTGTTGAGTGGCGGAACCCAACGCCGCGTTTTGTCTGGTTATCAGAGCGAGGAAATGAAAATGTTAAATATTTAATGAAGATGGAATCGAACCTACAACCTGTAACGTTTGCAGTCGAACTAGTCTCAATTATTTCATAATAATAATTTATTTTGCTCTTATTAAGTAGGAAGCTATGGCGTATATTAACATCTAATATCAATTATGAATGACTCCGGTATAAAATTGAGTTTATTTATTATTATTTATGACTTATAATAGTTACTAAAAACACAAAGCATTAGAAAACTCCGAGTCATTTCACAATTTAGCGATTCGAGGCACGATCCGGACGAGTTTCAAATGTTTGTCATCAAGACTAACTACATTTAAACTGGATCACTTGCACTCTTTACTCAAATTTATGTATAACGCAATGTCTTTTAGCGTCCATCTTATACATTATTTTATTTCTTGGCCCGATTTAAACTTTATGGGATAATTTGAATGCATTCAAACATCGTCCAAGGCCGTCAGCCGGTGTGACTGTAACGCGACGGTAGTGGGTTCGATCCTTACTCGAGGAAGTGAAATATTATTTTATATTTATATTTCTATTTCTTCGCTCTGGTGTCGAGGCGAAGCGCGGCGTTGAGTTCTGCCACTCAACATTCTCCAGAATTCGACAGAAAGTGAGGAACGGGGGGGGGGGGCGAGGTTCCCTCTGACTACTCTGCTGTGTGCGGGATACAGCGTGAAGCTGATTTATTTTTATTATATTATAAAAATAATGACTATAAGAAATTCAACTTTACATATACAATATTTCAGAATGTTTGTTGTATTGAATATTAAAGCGTGAAGATCGTGTAAAATCTGAAACAAATAGAGATAATAGAAAAAAAATTGGCATGACCGCTATATTTCACAGCAGGTGAAATTACACAAGAAGTGTCTTTGTTGATGGCATTGTCCAGCGGAGCCAGCGGCCAGGCTTCATACGTGCGTACTTGAATATATTTAAATTTGGAGATGCCACCAGGATGAGGCAAGAGTCTACAGTCTACTATAAATACGGTTTGTGCCCAACAAGGGGTACAGTTTACAGCTTCTACCATCCCTGTACATATCAAACAAATATACAACAGCAAAATGGTCTTCAAGGTACATACAGCTCTTATGGATTTTTTGTGACGTGTCCAATTAGTGTTTTAGTGAAAGTGCAAAGAAAATTTAATACAATTCTTCGATTTTTTTGAAAAATGTGCCGAATTTGTCTCTGAATATTTTTAATTGAAATATTACTTAAATGTCAAAAACCATACAATAGGAAGTAGTTCGTGTGAAACTACTGCCATTGTATTTATTTTTATTAAAAATAAAAACTTTCGTTAAACTACATAAGTTATAGCTAGTGCTTTAATCGAACTTAATTAATTCTTTAAAATTTATTGTTTTAGTTTGTGGTCTTCTCCTGCTTGGTGGCTGTCGCCTACGGAAGTCCATCCGCCGCCATAGCAGCAGCTCCTGTCGCATATGCAGCACCAGCCGTTGCAGCAAGATTAGAAGAATTCGACTCTTTCCCTCAGTATAGGTTTGGATATGACGTAGCTGACTCTCTAACCGGGGACTACAAGAGCCAATCAGAACAGCGTGATGGTGATATTGTACAAGGTCAATACTCTCTTGTGGAACCTGATGGTACCCGCCGTATTGTTGATTACGCTGCTGACCCTGTTAATGGTTTCAACGCGGTTGTACGTAAAGAACCCCTCGTGGCTGCTGCCCCTGCTGTAGTCGCAGAACCTGCAGTCGTCCCCGCTAGAATCGCCGCCGCCCCAGCTGTGGCAGTTGCCGAGCCAGTAGTAGCCGCCAAGATCGTCGCTCAACCTGCTCCTGCCGTCGTTGCGGCTCGTTATGGCGTTGCTCCCGCTGCCCGTTATGCTGTAGCTGCAGCGCCCGTAGCTGCTCCTGTTGTTGCAAAATATGCAGCTGCCCCTGTTGCAGCAGCTCAGTACGTAGCCGCTCCAGCTGCTCGGTACGTGGCCGCGCCCGCAGCTCAGTATGTCGCAGCTCCAGCGGCTCAGTACGTTGCAGCTCCAGCGGCTCAATACGTCGCCTCTCCAGCCGCCCAATACTTCGCCGCCCCTGCTGCTCAATATGTTGCTGCACCCGCTCGTTATGCTGCTGGCCCAATCGTAGCGGCTCGTTATGCTGCTCCAGTATCAGCATATGCCTCTAACGTTGCCGCTTATTCAGCTCCTCTTGCCGCCTATACAGCTGCTGTCCCAGCGCGATTCGCCGCCGTACCTGCAGCATATGCCGCCCCTGTAGCGGCACCTGCCCGCCTCGCCGCCGCCCCTGTCGCCGTCGCGGCAGCGCCAGCTAAACTTGTCGAAAACGTAGCTGCTGGTTACCGATACCCTTAAAGAAGATCCTCTCTTGATGATACCTTTTGTAAAGACTTGATATGTACATAGCTAAATAAAATTATTACTTTTGTTTTATATCTTGTTTTTATTAGATACCAACTTTAAATATTCTTATTCCATGAAATTGACATATTTAAAATATGATTGTGACAAAAGAAAAATTATGTACTTTAAATGGACAAAGACAAAGAACATAAGTTAGTTTCTTATTTGTGAAACATACATTGAAACTTTTACTAGAGCTTTATTAAAATTGCTAATGATTGAAATGATTTTTCTTTAAGTTCACGATATTCGACTAGTACTCTAGTAGTCAGAGCCTCATGAAATAAGAGAGTCATTAGAAATTTTAATAAAGAAAAACATAAATCCATAATCCAGAAAAATATATACAAATTCAATAAAATTTGTTATTTACATACGAGTACTACATATCAGTATATTTTTAAATAATCTTCTATCTTATAATTGTTCTTGTGAGAGAATAATTGTGATTATAGAAAACATATTTTTTTTAGGAAATATACTTTTATTAAAAAAGTTCTAACAAGTAAAGCTTATTAAACTGTTCAAGAATATTTAGAGGCTAAACATGTATGGAATTAATGTATATGGAATGTAATGCAGGATAGCTGCCACTTAATGTAGTAAAGTGTACAATTGTCTTTGAAAAAAGCAACTGTTGAGTTTCTTGCCGGCTCTTCTCAGCAGAACTGCCTTCTGAACCGGTGGTAGCTTTTTGCTTATTATGTTTATTCAACGATTCAAAAGTGCTTATAACAGTCTATTTGAATAAAGAATATTTTGATTTTGAATATGGTAGTAAGGGTGTGTATAAAAAGATTCTGAATTACAAAATACCTATGTCATGTTTTCAAAATAAAAAATTATATTTATTAAAAATATTTTTTGATTATATACTTTTGACTATGCAATTTCAGTATTAGAACTTCGTATTCTGTAGTGTATAAAACTACTGACCTAGTTAGACTTACAGTTCATAATAAACAAAGTTAAAATATTTTTAAAAGCTTTTAGCAGCAGTTTCACCCGCGTGGCAAAAAGGAAGTAGCTAAGAGTGGTACCTACATATATTATATGTAACCAAGACCGCAAATTCATATTGAGAGACACTTGTTTGCGATTGTAAACGGTTGCGATTCGATTCATAGTTTAATTTTCTAGTTCTGGTAACAAGGCAAAGCGCGGCGTTGAATTCCGCCACTCAACACGCAATGTCTTGGGAATTCTTTTTTCTTCTTCTTCGAAAACCACGTGTCTTAACTTCGCTTCTCTGTGCCTACCCTTCTGTATGAAGAATATAGCTTAAAGCAATTTAGCCAGATGCATGCGAGCTTATACTATAATTATACTGCTAAGGTGTAATTAATAAGTTAATAATATATTTTTTGATACTTTAAAATAAGCTAGTGGCACTAGTAACCGACAAGCAAAAGTAATCGACAGTTCTTTTAACTTTCGCATTCGCTTTTAACTGCATAAATGTTAGCAGATATCCTGACTTTGGCGAGACGTCTCGATTTTTAGCCCAGGTATAGCCCCTCGTTTCACAGATTTTTTCACGTATTGTGAGAAATCTTGTTTTTATTATTTGATAATTCCAATAATTTCATAGAAATGTTAATAAATATATTCGTAAGTAACATATAGTTAGTTATTCTGAAGACTGCCTTACATATGGTAAACCAAAACAATATCGTTTGTTCGTGAAATAAAATAGAAATTTCTAATAAAAAAACATTTTATAGGGATATCTATCACTATTGCAAGCGAAAAACGAGAGGGAGACACTTTTTTACTTAAAATATTAAAATCCCGCATTTCGCAGAGAAAATCTAGCACTGCTGATATGCACTATATACTTCTTGATGACATTTAGATGGCGTTTATTATAGGAAAAAACCGGTCAACCTAGTGTTCCGTACTAATTTCTGCATATATAATAACCCTTCCTTAGCAGTCGGGAAAAAGTGAATAAACTTATTTCTGTGGTGCTGTATTAGAATATGCACATCAATACTTTCATCGCTTGAACTAGCGGCTTTAATACCATATTTGGTATCTCCTTATAAAGGAAGATAATGCTATTATTTTTAGGACTTAACCTGTCAACTATAGGTCAACCGGAAGTATCGTATTAATTTTGATTCCCTTTATAATGTTGAAATACGCGTTTTTTCTGATAGAAATCGCCATATCTTTTTTTCAAGACGATTTTAACTCGCACTTGACACTTTTTTAATTTTTTTACAATTTAATTTAATTAAATTTTATTTGAACGAACAATTATTCTTGTAAAATAAAATCTATACTTAAGGCAATTAGTATTCCAACAAATGAATGGTATTTTCGGCAATCAGCTGATTCAGTAGACATACATACATATATTCAAGCCATGCGTGCTCTATATGAAGAAAGTATATTATAAAGCGTAACAGCGTGTTGCAGGTGTAACTTTCTTCAATGAGTCCACCTGTATTGTGCTCACGTCCCAGGTTACGCAGCGCTGTATATATAACGTGGTGATGTCCCAGGGTAGGCACAGTTCGATTTGTACGCTGCACACCCCTAAACAACCAACCATGAACAGCAAGGTGAGAAATTATTTATTCTTATATATATTTTTTTTATAATTAATTATAATAATATCAATATAATAATTTTTTGACACATGATTTTCAATAGTTTATATATAAACTTTATTTATATAATTTTATCATATAATATGTAAAATATTGAATAAAAAAATAGTTTCATTGTAGAAAACCCTATAATTGACTATAATTATTTTTAAATTATCTTTCAAATGGTTTTTTGTTATAAAATATTTTTAATCTTTTTATTTAAAACTTAGCCATAGCGTCTTAAGTTAAATATTAACTGGTCGAAAAAATAATGACCTCGGCCAAGAATAGTGCTACAACATGTGTTATCATCTATCATCGCCTTTGATCTCGTATAGTACCTTACGGTCAGGTTCAATTGACCAACGAACCGTTTCTGGACGATTTGCGACACTGTACTTTCCTCTTCAAATATTATTACTAAATACTTTTAATTTCTAATGATCTATTTAATTATTATATATAGCATGTAATTCTTTATTTCAAATTTAATTTGAATAGGCGTCCTACACATTCATTTTGTTTTAAACATGTTTACTATTGTATATAAGAGTTGTGCAAAGCTTATTAGCAAAGATTTATGACTTTTTAGTATAAATTTCATTTCATACGTATAATTGCTTTGGGACCATTTATGGAGCAAGTTGAGACAGGACGTGAATAAAATTATGAAATTGTAAAAAAATATCGCATTAGTTTTTTATAACAATAAATCTTAATGTCTGTAAGAAGCAAACTAAAGTCTTTACACTACTATTACGAATTGGAAAGTGACATTCAATTAAAATTCACACACCATATCTAAAATAATATAAATCAAAGAAAACAATTATCTATTACTTCCTGTAAACAGAGCTATTAATATTCCCGATGTATAAAATTACGAAAAGTTACCCTTTCTTTTGAACGGGAACATGTCGCAACGAGCGCATGTATTCAGTGCGGTGTACAATCCGTGCATATCAATTCGTGTTCTCGCGTTGCGCAACCGATCGCTTATGGTTCATTACATTACTGGTAGCATTGTGATGGATAGTACCGACGACATTCAATTCTCATCCATATTATATATTAATATTTTAGATAGATAGATAGATAGATAGATAGATAGAAAGACTTTATTGCACACAAAGCTGATACAGAGGACAATAAAGGTCAATCTTAAGATAAATCCAGAGCGTGCAAAGGCGGTCTTATTGTTGATAGCAATCTCTAACAGACAACCTTTGAAGAAAGAAATTAAGAGATACGGGCTAGTGCAAATTTAAAATGTTTTAATATATAAATAATTAAATTAAATTATTTCTACTAAACCTATTAAATAAATTAATAAGAACAAAATATACATACTAATAATATAAACATACATAAATACAATTTTAGAATAATATTAAGAGAAATTATTTAAAACTCTATTGAAACAATTATATACCGAATACTCAAAGTTCTGTTATTACATTTGAATATAATAATTAAATAGCCTTTGTTACAGACATGTATATAAGTATATTTATAAAGCAATATATATATTTTCTTTCAGATTGTAGTATTCATCTGCATGGTAGGCGTAGCCTCCGCTAGCATCGTAGCACCAGTACCAGTCGCCCGCGTTGATCCTCTCCCTCAGTACTCCTATGGCTACGACGTTCAAGATGCCTTAACCGGTGATTACAAGGGCCACCAGGAACACAGGAATGGCGATATCGTCACAGGGTCCTACAGCGTTGTAGACCCTGACGGTACCAGAAGGATTGTGGACTACTCCGCTGACCCTCTTAACGGATTCAACGCTGTTGTCCGTCGCGAACCCCTTGTATTAGCTGCTCCTGCTAAGGTCATCGCTCCGGCTCCCGTCGTAGCCCCTGTGGCCCCAGTCGTTGCTAGGGCACCCATCTTTGCACCAGCACCTGCACCCATCTTAGCGCCAAGATTACCATACTACGTGTATTAATTACTACAATTTTGTTGTGTTGATGTATATACCTATTAAAAAATAAGGCTTTTTATAATTGTTATTTATGTTATTAAATGAATGATTTCATATAGATTTTCTTTGTGAATTGTTGTGCGCAACTTACCATTTTATTTGTATGTCTAACTTCCACAATATGACGATAAAAAGTAACATCCCTTTTTATCCTTTTTTCTGTCTCTGCATAATTACGGAAAATTCTGTTTTGAGTTTCTAATAGTACATTTGCATATATTTTTCATGTCAAGCAGAATTAATATAACCATAAATATATTATTTCATTTAAAATAAAAATCTTCTTGGCTAAAGAGAAAACTATTACTTTCAAGAATAATTAGACATAAATAATAAAATCAGTTAGGTTTGAAAATTCAAATATTTTTGCATTTACAAATAATATTATTATGATGATGTAAATGAAACGCGTCTACCGAAGGCGACGGCCGTGTGTTCGAATTATATTTATAGAAATATTTATATAAATACAGGGTGTAGCGCGATCCTGAACCTGATAAGTGTTTCAAAGATAATCTCAAGAGATACATAAAATAAATAATATTAAAGAAAATAAAAAAGAAATGAGTCGTAGCTTTTATTGCAAACAAATCTCTTTTCAACACAATTTTGGCAAACCTCATAAAAAATATAAAAGAATTTACATTATGAAAACAAAATTAAATGTCAAAAACTTGGAATCCAAGAGTGTCAGACTTGGGTGGGGGTGGTAGAGCCCGTTCTGGACCAGGAATAACTGATAAACCTCTTTGAAGTCGACGCTTACGTTCTGCTGGTTTCTCGCCTGCTTCAGCTTTACGAGGCAAAACTGAAAAACGCCTTCCAGGCGGTACGATGGACATCCTTTTGAACAATACTTGCGTTTCAATGCGCTGGCTTTCATCCATAACAGCTAAAATTTGTTTTTCTCGCTGTACTATAGCTTTTCTTTCGTCTGCGGTCACTGTTTCTGTCGCCATTTCTGCACATTTACTTAAGAAGGCTTGGACACGTTCTGGATCTTGTAATTTCTTTGAATATTCATAAGCTTCTTCAACTTGAACACGAACTTCGTTAGAATTGCCTTGTTGCATATCACCACTCATAAGGACGAAGCACCCATTTAACCACCACGTAACATTGCTTATTTCTTGCGCTTCCCGTTGACATCGTTTAGCATAATACTTAGCAAGTGCGTAATTTTTCTGGGTGCACAATAGACGAGAAATCTCATACATTAGCCAACATTTCATTGTTGAATTTTCACACATTTCTAATACAGCAATAACTTTTGCAGTTGCTTGTTTTATATCAATGAATTTATAAGGATAGTTAGCCATAACAGAATCAAACGATGTAGGTCTGCCGACAGGCAGGCCCATCAAGAAAGCAATACGGCGTCGGTTTCCACGCTCGCTTAGAGTGTATGACAGACGATGTTGTAACAGATATGCCTCTCCGACGGCGCGATATAAGCGATCTGTGTATACTTCTTTGTCTGGTAATGTTCTCGGTGTTTTACCATCCAAAAATTGTTGCATTCGCTCTGCTTGTGCTATTAAATCCATAACACGACTTGCACGTAAGCTTTTTTCTATTTGTTTCAAAAGCCTTTCAGCTGTCCGTGCACCGATTTCACGTTCTTTTATTAAAACATTTTCTTTATATTTATTTTGATGTTTCGACTCCGCCTTTTCAGCAAGTTTTACTGTATAATATGGTCTTTGTGCCCGCAACATATCTTGCCTCTCAGTAAGAGATCTTAATACTTCTTTAACATAAGATTTCAATTCTATACTTCCCCTTGCATTGGCAGACTTAAGTCGTTGATCTTCCATAAGCTCCTGTAAGAAAAACTTATCATATGCCATGGGCCCTAAATATTTCATAGCTAACACACGCGCTAAAGTAAGATGCTTACGAGCTTCCATTTGCGTGAGCTTTCGTTTTTTCATCGGTTTCGGTATTCTAGATACATGCTGTTGTTTTTGTGGTTCGTCCTCATCAACTCGATCTTTTTCATTACGTTTTATTAAAGGTAGAAATTCTACCATGACATTACCTGCATTAACTCCAATACAGTCTTGGATTGTTTCGATTCCTTGATTTACGCCTTCCACAAAGTAAGGAGGCTGATGTCGATGTCTAGCTCCCCTATAATTCATTACAACGGACTTTTCAAAATCGGACATGGTGTACATAGCACGAGCTTGCATGTTTCGGGCGTTCATATTACCAGGTTCTAATATAAGAGCAAGTTCTGCATCAGAGTATGCTTGAATCGGTTGCACTGCATCTGCACAAACTTGACTTCGACCTGTGAGTGTACGTACATCATCTTGTGTATTTCTGAACGCCTCATCATAAGAAGCTTTTGCTTTTTCGAATTGTTCGAGTCGTCGCAAATATGCTCCTCTTTCGCGATACACGGTTAAAGCACCATACATTGGTTTTTCCTCCATCGTAAATATTTATTTAGTTATTGCTAAGAATATATGTCAAAAAGTATAATTTTCATGAAATTCTATTCTAACACTTGACATTTTGATACAGATTATATACCAGTGTTAAATTATGGACATAAAAGATTATTTTATTTTGAGTTGTATATAATTGGCAGTTTCATTATAATGTTAAATCAAACACAGTAAATTTGTCACAAATAAAAAATTTATTGGCCAAATTAAGAGAGAAATCAGTCAAAATTATGTACAGCAAATACTTAGACAGCTACCACTGGAGCTGCTGCGTATCTGCCAGCTATCAAAGGTGAAGAGTATGCAGCATATCTGGCAACAGGAGCAGAGTAAGCGAATGGTGCGCTGTATGCCGCTACTTTTGCTACTGGGGCACTGTATGCTGGGTAAGCCAATGGGGCGGAGTATGCAGCTGTGTATTTGGCTACTGGGGCGGCAAAGACGGGGGCGGCAGCAAGAGGGGCTGCAGCTACTGGAGCAGCGGCAATACGAGCTGGTACCACGGCAGGCTCGGCAACGACGGCTGGAGCAGCGGCTACTAAAGGTTCTTTGCGCACGACCGCATTGAATCCGTTAACGGAGTCAGCGGAATAATCAACAATGCGGCGTGTGCCATCAGGGTCCACGAGCGAATAGGATCCTTGTACTAAGTCACCATCACGTTGTTCTTGTTGACTCTTGTAATCGCCAGTGAGTGCATCGGCAACGTTGTATCCAAATCTGTACTGCGGAAGAGGATCGAATTCTTCGAGTCTGGCTGCAACTGCTGGTGCTGCGACAACAGGAGCCGCTGCAAGTGGTGCGGCTACTGCGACAGATGCACTGGCGCGGGCCAAAGCCACGAGGCAGGAGAAGATCACGATCTGAAATATATAATAAATAATTTTAAAAAAATATATGACTTCAGAGATGACATTAAGAACAAATAATGGTAACTCGCTTATCATAGGCACCGTACTTGAAATAGTGACACAGTTTCATGAGGATGGCACTAGAGCGATTGCGTAAAACGACCACGGGGAAATTACTAAGAAGGCGTGTAAATAGTTGTCAAGGACGGACGTATGTCGTCTCCTGCATCATAATTAGTTTAACTGTAGTACTGATTTAATTTATATGTTAAAAGCATTATATTAAAAGTTGTTTATGAAGAAGCATTTTCAAAATTTTGTAAATATGATATTATAGATTCTATTTATGATTATAATATCAGTTTTCAAATTTATTAAACAATAAAAATGTAGTTTTTTTTTTAATTTTAATAAAAAAATCTTTAACGATATCGATTGTAAAGTCGAAAAAAGTAATAATTGTTTATATTATATTTTACCTTAAAGGCCATTGTTGTTTGATGAGTTGATGATGAAGCCAAGAGTGACTATGCTCCAGAAGAGTTAACCGTGGTATATATAGCGAGGCGGGTTGTGACACCGGGCCAAGTTCGCGTTTAGTATTATGTCGGCGCATCACTATGGATGTGCGCGCAATTGAAAATGAGCGGCAATTTGTCAATGGCGGAAAATTCAGTGTTCTTGACTTTAGGCCAAATGTTATGAAATTTTAACATAACTTTTGTTTCTTTCCAGGATGTATTGACATAAATTATAAACATAATTATAAATAGTTGTTATTATATGTAGTTATATTAACCATATTTTTTATTTCCATCCATCAACCTTTTAAGGTCCACTGCTGGACATTGGCCTCCCCCAATGCTCGCCACTCCGTCCGATCCTGCGCCCTTTGAATCCAGCGGGTTCCCGCTGTTTTTATGAGGTCGTCGGTCCACCTGGTTGGAGGGCGGCCTGTACTCCTTTTGCGTAGACGTGGTCGCCATTCGAGGACCTTTTTTCTCCATCGGTTGTCGGTCCTCCTGACAATATGGCCTGCCCATTGCCACTTTAGCTTGCAGATTTTGAGAACTATGTCGGTAACCTGCGTTCGTCTACGGAATTCTGATTGTTTAATTTATGTCTCATTAAATTAAACATAAATAAATAAATACATTGGAAACATCGGCGTCTTATTTTTTTGCCTGTAACGGATATGAAGTTTTAATATCGTTATCAAAAACAATTCTCAGATATCTTTTGCCATGAGAACTACATAGTACATCAAATTTAAAACAATTATAATAATTCCAAACTGTTAAAAGTAAGTTTTTGTGTAAGTATATTTACGAGATGTAAGTACAGTTTTGAAGTCAATTTTCGTTTTCTTTTAATGTAAACATGTTCAAAACATTTAACAAAGAAATATCTTGCTACAATTAAAGTATATTTTAGTACATATTCTCGTAATTCTTCAATGGTCTCTATCTCTCTCTTTTCTCGTACAATATGAAATAAATTAGAGAGGAAGGAAGTACAAATACGAACAAAATAAATAAATTTCAATAGTTACAGAATACTTTCTATATAGGATTCTAAAGTTCATATTATTCCTCCATGAAGTTACAACCATCGCGTTTTGCAATTAGAGGTTGCTCCACTGCGCCACGACTGTCTTAATTTTCAATTATTTTTATTTATCCATTATAACTGCCACCATATAAATTTCCTTTTCCAAAAAAAATACGTCAATAGTTTAATAAGAGTTCTCGTTCCTTATTAACACGGTATTAAAAGTCGCTACTAAGATCGCCAAACTTCACAAGAATATGGCATACTAAGGAAAAGGCTTTAAACAGGATTGATAGTCGGGGCCCGTTATTTAACCAATCAAAGCTTCCAACGATTTATTTATTTATTCATTCATTTGAACAAACTTCATTTAACTTCTGTTTTCGCTTAAATTTCTAATTTTAATTTTATTATGCATTTGCTATTAGTCTTGATAAAGTAGCATAAGAGTATTCTCTGATTAGTGATGGCAATTCCAGACAAATATTTTTTCTTTGAATTTTACAATATTTATAAAAAATATTATGTACATACATTTTGCAATATAAAAAAAAAATAATCAGCTTTCTTTCAAAATTATTATTAGAATAAACAATATTTAAAGAAATGATAACGTGTTAATTAGAGCACGCCTCCGGCGTTATTTTTGCGTATAAAATCTGCACGCAGCCGTCCAGCTATATCATTTAATCAATACATCTCAATTGGACGAAATGGCTTTCAAGGTATCTAATATTCATAAATTGTTTAAAATAAATTCTAATATTTTAATATAAAATAGAAATTTAATAAACTTATTTATGTAGCTTTATTTAAAAAATATGTAAAAATCGTAAGTTTTACAAAATTTTAAATAAAATATGAAATTAACTCCTATTAATTAATTTATCAACAGTTCGTCGTGCTCGCTTGCTTCGTGGCTGCTGCCAGCGCCGGTCTGATTCCGGCGGCGCCCGTCGTTTATTCTGCTCCGGCTTATCACGCCGCTCCCTTGGCATATGCTGCAGCTCCTATCGCCAAAATTGAGGAATACGACGCCCATCCCAAATACAGCTTTGCCTACGACGTTCAGGACTCCGTCAGTGGAGACTCCAAGAGCCAGCACGAATCCCGCGACGGAGATGTAGTACAAGGCTCCTACTCAGTTGTCGAACCTGACGGTTCCAAGCGCATCGTGGACTACTCTGCTGATCCTCACAATGGCTTCAACGCGGTCGTGCGCAAGGAGGTTGGTGTTAAGGTGGTCGCCCCCGTTGTCGCCAAGGTCGCTGCACCTCTGGCCTATGCCGCCCCTGTCGTCCACGCCGCCGTCCACGCTGCCCCAGTAGCTTACGCAGCTGCCCCCGTCCTGCACTCTGCTCCTTTAGTGCACGCGCCGGTTGCCTACTCCTCATTCTACCACCATTAAGGAAAAGTACACATTGTTGTATAGATTAATAAAATATTTATTACCATACTTGTGATTTCTTTTTTTATGTCAGACTATGACAGACTGAAGCACCTTTGATTAGCATATGACTCATTATTTTAATCTATGTTTCTTTTTACTAATAAAGGTAGAATACTTTTGCTCAAAAATCTTGAAGATAATATGAACTGTTTTTAGAAGCTTAGCTTCGCATTTATATTTTCATTTGTATCAGTTACTATTATTATCATATTTGAATAGTAATTAATTTCTAATTTCTTCATATTCAAGTGGAGAAAATATAATTGGTGGCTTAACAAATTATTTTGTCTTAACTTAACTTGAATATTAAGAAATTGCACTTATTAGATCATTTGAAATTAAAAAATAAAAGCTTAAATAATATATCAGCCTTTTTTAAATAAGTTATAACACTTACTTGGCTGACCTAGAATTATGAAATTTGACTGCTAGTATCTATAGGTATTAGTTTAGGAAAAAAATGGAAACTTTACATTTGTAGTTAAATTCTAGAAAATAATAGCATTAAAAGGGGGGTAAAATTTGGTATTGAAGCCGCTAGTCTAAGTCTGGTTAAGCTAAGCTTGAATTTTAGAAAAAACTCGAGACTCCCATTTTTTGTACGGGACCCTTGGTGTGCGGGACCGACTCGCGCTTGTCCAGTTTTTATGTTATATATTGCTGCATAGATCTTATGAGGTATGAGCACTCGAGTTCGCTGTGATGTCGAGGCAAAGCGCGGCCTTAATTTCCGCCACATAACACTCAGTGCCTCCTGTATTCGGCGGAATGAGGGAAACAAAGTTTCTTAACACTACGTCTACCCTGCTTTGTGCGGGATAAAGCGTGAAGCTGATTAAATTTGATTTAATTTTTTTTTTTACTGTATATGTTAAGCATGTATCAAAATCTTGGCTTTATTTATGACCCATATTTGCATGTAACATAAATAAAAAGCTCCCACATTTCAAACTCGCTTTTCGTAAAATTAATGAAGTATTTTTTTTTAACACACGTTTATTAATTTATGTTAGCGGTAGTATTCGATTTTAATGTTTGGTATATGGTTATAGAGAAAATAATTTTGATTTTATTTGAAGACAATACATGCGTAGTACAATATTATTAAAAGATAAATGTCCTATATTATTTTATAAACCACTTAATGAAAATTTTTTATTAAAAAATTGTATAAAAATTAAATTAAAAATCTCAGACCAAAGTTCTACGCAAGAACTTATTATTTGGAATTAAAAAGATATTGATACTAGAAACAAATTGTATTTAAAATATAAATTTGCACAATAGGAATATATGACACAAATAGGAAAACACAAAATTACCAAAAAAACGTTCGAGTTCCATGGGAGACGCATTGCAATGATAATTAATTAGTGATACGAAGAAACTATATATTAAAATGACAGAAAGCACTTTAAAAATACACGATTTGACAGCTATGTTTGGGGAATAATATTAAAGGTACACATTATAGGATTTTTCGCAACTCATGTGATGTAGGTAGGTATATATACTACTGAAGCTACTTTTAAGACACTCGGTTCCCTTTAATACACTGCCGTACCCCACATTCCGCCGAATACTGGAGGCACTACGTGTTGAGTGGCGGGGCTCATTTGCGATTATTATACAAACAAATTAAATTACAAGACATTGTTAATATATATATTTTAAATCGAAAGGTCACTCACTCATCACGAAATCTCAGAAACTACATGTGCTAGGAATCTCAAATTTTGCATAGGAGTTACTTATAGGACGTAGGTGCTCGCTAAGACGGGAATTTGCAATATTCGACTTCTAAGGGGTTGTTTTTGAGGTTGAAAGTTTGTATGAAACTTCGTTACTACAAATGCTAGGGGTCTCAAATTTTGCATAGACGTCACTAGGACGTAGTCATGGAGACAAAAATTAATAATAACATAGTTCACGCGGGTGAAACCGCGAGCGGGCCGCTAGTTTCAAATAAATAAAAGATATTTATTCGTGTCATTTCTATTCTACACTGTTACACAAAGACCACCTAGTATCCAGTCTATAATCAAGTAAGAAATCACCACCTAATAATTTACACCTCCTTTAAAAATAGATTATATAATATAATAAATTATACGAAAATAAATCTATAAAAGCATTTTTATCTGTATTAATTACATTTTTCTATATTAGTTTACACTCTACTAAACACTTTGACTTACTAAAGGACGCTCTTTCTCCGATACTCATAATATTCAGGGAATTATTTAATTTTATCCATACCTATATTATAAATTCGAAAGTAACTCTGTCTGTCTGTCTGTCTGTCTGTCTGTCTTTCAGGGCAACGCAATCAGGGCCAAACCGCTAATTCTATTGTGATAAAATACACATATAGAGATACTTGAGGGTCTCGGGATGAACATAGGATACTTATTTTTCTCATATTTGTAATATTTTCGATATATATCAATATATTAAAATACTTATTAATTTGACATGCAATTTATTCCGCCATGTTTATAACAACCGCCGTTGCTAAGCAACGATTTGCAAAGTTTGTTGTTTTAAGAAAACGTCACCCAAAATGAGTTTGCTTAATGCATATATGGCGCGCGCCGATATAGATTTGTATACATTAACAAAAATTAGATGATTTCTATAATTTGATATTCATCCTTATGAAAATAAATATAATAGTCACTTTTAGCATTTCATCTAGATGGAAATTATAGTTTACTGTTTAACATTCCAATAAATAATTAAGGAGTTGTCACTGATACCAAATGACCTAGCCTACGAGTGGTATAGTATGATCGACGCGAACGGGCAGATGACTTTGATGGTTTTGTAAATTTTTATATATTTTCGAATTACTGTTAATTTGTATGTAATTATTTGCTGCTTATAATTAATTTATCTCAGTTCCGTTATCTATACCGATGTTATACACTTAAAATATCGTAATTTTAATCATTTGAGATTTTATTTAATATTGTTCGCAAAAATTAATAATTATTTAATATAGAAAAATGTTTAGTACGCGCGCACGGCAAACTTTAGGTACTTTTTCTAATATTAAGAATTTCCTTTAGTTACTTTTACTTCTTTTGTTTGTTCATTTCGGTTACTCAGATATTTTTTCTAATAATAAATCTCCACTTATTTTTTTTTTTTACTTATTTTAATTATTTTGGCTTATATTTTCGCGAGCGTAGCCGCGTCCAGGCCCACTAGTAATATTATATTTAATTATGTCAAATATATTATTATTATTATTACTTTAATGTTTTTAAATATAATTGAGTATTTAAATTTTAAAATAACAATTCAATAAAACTATATTTATAAGGTCATTTTCAAGTTTAATTTGATAAAGCATTCCGCATGTATTCATATCTTTTGGTCCACCGCTTCGCCTAAGGCATCTACTAAGTAGTATAAAACCACAGGCTGAAAGTAAACTTGTATCATTATATCAAGTGATCTCAATCAGGCATAATGGCTTTCAAGGTGTGCAAAATAATATTAGTTACTTTTAAGTGCTTTTTTCATCATGTCTTGAGGGCAGTCGTGGCTCAGTACAAGTGTGTGACTGTAAACGTGACCGGTTGTGGGTTCGATCTCCACTCGAGGAAATGAAATAATTATTTAAATTTATATTTTCACTTCTTCGTTTTGGTAGTGTAAGGAAAATAAAAAAGTAATAAAAAAGTAGTAAAATTCGGCAGAAAGTTGGGAATGGAGTGTCTTAACACTTTCCTTTTGCCTATCCTGCTATGTGCGGGATACAACGTGAAATTGATTTTATTTATGTCTTAAAACGTGTAAAAATTATATAGAGTGTAACGCAAAATATTAGCTAACTATTTTTTAAATTTTATCAGACAGTCGCTAATTGTATAATCATTAATGTATTATTCCTTCTATCAACAGTTCATAGTACTCACATGTTTCGTGGCGGCCGCCAGCGCTGGTCTCGTTCCGGCTCCCGTGGTCTACTCAGCCCCGGCATACCACGCCGCCCCCGTGGCGTACGCCGCGCCTGTCGCCAAGCTTGCCTACGCCGCTCCAGTGGCCAAAATTGAGGAATACGACGCCCACCCCAAATACAGCTTCGCTTACGACGTTCAGGACTCCGTCAGCGGAGACTCTAAGAGCCAGCATGAGTCCCGCGACGGAGATGTAGTACAGGGCTCCTACTCTCTTGTTGAACCTGACGGTTCCAAGCGCATCGTTGACTACTCTGCCGATCCCCACAATGGATTCAACGCGGTTGTACGCAAAGAAGCCGGTGTAAAGGTTGTTGCTAAAGTGGTAGCACCCGTAGCTTACGCCGCTCCCGTCGCTAAGGTCGCCGCCGTCTCCTACGCTGCCCCAGTCGTCCACGCCGCCCCCGTAGTCCACTCCGCCCCCTTGGCATACGCAGCTGCCCCAGTTGTGCACTCTGCCCCATTAGTCCATGCGCCACTTGCCTACTCTGCCCCCATCTACCACCATTGAGTTCATTATTAATTTTAAAATAAACATATTTATTTAAAAATATATGCATATTATTTATTATCCACCGCATTAGAAATTAAGTACAATATATTCTCTTTAATTCCCTCATTTCACAAAAATATACAAATGCATAAGAATATAATAGTGGACCCGCGCTACGCCCACTTGCACTATAAGAATATTTGTTAAATATATTTATGAAATTATTTTCAGTTTTCAATAGAGAAATGCGTTAAGCAAGCTCATTTTAGGTGACGTTTTCTAACAACAAACTTTGCAAATCGTTGCTTAGCAACGACGGTTGTTATTAACATGGCGGAATAAATTGTATGTCAAATCAATAAATATTTTAATATATTGGTATATATCGAAAATATTGCAAATATGAGAAAAAAAAGTATCCTATGTTCATCCCGAGACCCTCAAGTATCTCTATATGAGTATTTTATCACAATTAAATTAGCGGTCTGTCCCTGATTGCGTAAAAGACAGACAGACAGACAGACAGACAGAGTTATTTTCGAATTTATAATATAGGTATGGATATACATATAAATGTATATATAGTTTGAAATTAGATATTCCGTAAATAGAACAACTCAAAATGAGAAAGTATAAAATTAATTTATTCTACATATCCACCGAAACTTACCTACTTTATGGTAATATGCCTAGAGGCGTACTTTTGATTACTTAATAATTATGACGCTAAATATGGTATTAATAAAAAATATGAAGGTTATATCATACAATATGTCCAAAATGAAAGTAAAGTTAAGAAAGTTCTATAATTCTTTTACTCTGCACATATCAAGATAGGAAGAGGTAACCCAGTGTTAAGACACTCCGTCCCCAATCACAATTATGTGTGGAATTAAGATCATTTTAATAATAAATAGGATAGATAACAAAAAATATACAAAACAATAAAATGAATCGGAATTGCGGTATTTACTTATACATGGTGGAAGCGTCAGCGCTCTTTTTACGGGAACAGCATATAGGGTAAAATATTTCAAACCCATACATAAAGAAATTAATCAAGATACCTCAACAGTTTAGACGTAGGATTTTTTTCATTTCAGGATGTTTATGAACCTGACTTGGTTCTGCTTCCTGTGCAAAAGCTTCGGGCATATGAGAAAAGGTAATATCTTTAATGAAAATTTTTATAAATTATTGATTATTATAAGTGTATATAGTAAGTTAAACGTTAGCATTGTAATAATTTCTATATTGCCTATGACAGTGTACGCTGTGAAGGTTATCATCTCCACCAAAAGGATCTTTGGATGTTCTTAAGTGGTTTTCAGCAAATCAAATCAAATCAGCTTCACTTCGTATCCCGCACACAGCAGAGTACGTAGAGGGAACCTAGTATTAAGATACTCCGTTCCCCACTTTCTTCCAAAATCTAGAGGCATTGCGTGTTGAGTGGCAGAACTCAACGCCGCGCTTTGCCTGGATAACGGATGGATATATAAACGTAAATAAATATGTCACTTCTCCGAGTGGGGATCGAATCCACAACCGTCGCGTTACAGTCACACCTTTGTGCCGCTGCGCCAAGACGGCCTCAATACTTTGGCGGTTTCTCGGTTTTCAACAATGTGAGCTTAATCATAATATAATTTATAATCGTTATAATATTGTTTTATATTAAGTTTAATACGCTCAGCCTCCTTTGGCTCGTTGTTGGCTACTTTACGACGAACTGGTAACTATTGCATTAAAAACTTTATATTAAAAAAAAAAAATAACATAACATTTTTGGTCTTCGTTACCGCTTGATATTACTAATACAATTATATTTTAGTTTAGTCAATTTAATAACACCAACTACATTAACATAAGAATATCTCATTCAGTAAATAAATTGTATAATATAGTCGATAGGCTTTCGATAGGCAAATAAAATAGTTAAAATTAATTTTATACATTTATTAGAATCGTATATCTACAATAAATTATTAACTGTTTCTGCTTTTCGATGACTAGTTTATATTTGAATTATCATTTCAGTGGTGGTATAGGGGCGCCGAGTAGCTTAGGGGGGCAGCGTGCACTATTGGGGCATGGTGTACCACGGGGCCAGCGTGAACTACTGGTGCGGCGTGGACTACTGGAGGAGCAGCGTATGCTAGAGGAGCAGCTACTTTAGCAACGGGGGCTACAGCCTTAATTGCTACTGGTTCTTTATGTACAACAGCATTAAAACCGTTGTGTGGGTCAGCAGTGTATTCGACAGTACGCTTAATGCCGTCAGGGTCGACAACGGAGTAGGAACCGTGGACGACGTCACCATCACGAGATTCGTGCTGGCTCTTGGAGTCACCAGTGAGACCATCTTGTACGTCATAAGCGAAGCTGTACTGAGGATGTGGGTCGTACTCCTCAACGGCTACCTTGGCTACAGGAGCCACGGCGGCGACTTTGGCGAAGGGTGCGGAGTAGGCCACGGGGGCGGAGTGGACGTATGATGCAACTGGAGCTGCATGGACCACTGGGGCAGCAGCATACGCGACCGGCGCGGGATGCGCCGCGTAAGAGATGGGAGAGACCAAGCCAGCGTGGGCTGCGGCTATAGCGCACACAAAAATGACAAACTGTAAACAATAATTATAAAAATTAAAATATATATAGATAAATTCCAATAATCAAATAAGTTTTAATCTTAAATTAAAAGCATTATACCTTAAAAGCCATTTTCAAGGGATAAAATTTGACTTCACTATGAGGAGACCTCAACTCGAATGTGCCATAATGAAATCTGACGGACTTTTTATACGCCTTCTGTCCGCCTCAGGCGTTGCAATATACCTTTACGCTCACACATGAAATATAATACTGTTACTTTCAATATGAATGTCGCCCGGTTATTGTTTGCCGAAAGTGCAGTTCATACAATTTATTCGTATTACAGACCATCAAGAATAGGCTATGATTGATATCTGGCATAAAGATCACTTGCATTTCAATGGAAACCAGAGGTCTTTGGTCAATGTGTCCTCAATTGACACTATTTAATATTAATGAGATCTTTGATTTTCGATTTCGATTTAAACGAATTAATATTTAATATACATGATTAATGTAACCCTAATCCCCAATTGGGTTCCAAAAATGTTTCCATGATACTAAATATACATGTAGACGTAATAATATTATATTTTAATAATTAAACATCACAGAGAACCCACAGAGAGAATGTTAACCGTGGCAACTAACGTCATCTCAATTGTTCTATATATTGCAGATATATATTATAATTACAAGTAATAATTACGTATTTAGTATTACTTTAATTAATTCGTACGTAAGGAGGTTAACATTTCCTAAAAATACTTTTTCATTTAAATATTTCTATTTAAACTTGTAATAAAAAACAATATATTATATGGCTAGGACTTTTTACTGTCAAACAAATATTTATCATCGCTGTTGTAAATAATTTAGCAAAATATTCGTCTAAACATTGAAATACTAAAATAAAAAGAAAGTATGTATTTTTTTTATATTTATAGATAATTTAACAGAATTTTATATTAATTAGGCTTAATTCTTTTGCAGCCTGTTGTGATACATATGTGGTCATTGAAGTCCATAAAACCGTTAAGTCGCATAGGCACCAGAGTATATGCAGCCTTCCACGACATTCTTGACCATTTGACAGGAATCGAGAAACGGGAGATGCTCGCTCACCTCGCTGGTGACTGCGATCCGTTTCGCATGATGAGTATTAAAAAAGGTATACTTAAATACTAATTTTAAGATGTTTATTTATAAAATAAAAAATTTATAAAATATATATAATTGAATAATAATTATTTATATATTATGTTTGAATTAGATCATTACATTATACATATTAAATATGTGACTTTGATGTCATCATGGGGCACTGGTACAAACTTGCGACTGTAAACGCGACCGTCGTGGGTTCAATTCCCACTTGGGGGAATGAAATATTTAATATTTTCACGCATTGGCCCGAAAATTCAGCGAGTAGTGGGGACTAGAAGTATTTTAATGGGAACGGAGCGTCTTCACACAAATGTCATTTGATTTTTTTTTAAATTTTCAAATGCTGCCTATGTAATAAATAACAAAGCTGAATTAAATTCAGCCAATATTTAATTTAGAATAAAAATCAATTTCCTAAGTTTAATTTAATTAATAGTTAAGATATAGAAATGTAAAACAGAATACAAATATTTATATCTTATTTCCTAAAGGTCCAGGCACTTGTGAAAGGCCTAACCTGATACCCAGCGCGTTCTGCAAGCGACTTGTGGGGTGTGTGTGTTTCCCAGAGACAAACCACATAGAGTACATGTGGTTGCATATGGGCGTGCCGAAGCGATGCGGCTGCGGCTACTGGTTCGAGCTCTGCCCTGTTGCCCCGCTTTAAATATCTTCATAATAATAAAAATATAAAAAATTAAACAAAGTTTGTTTCTGCTTCACGCCGTATCCTGCATATAGAAAGATAGGCAATGTGAGTCTTAACACTTAGTGTTACATT
This sequence comes from Heliconius melpomene rosina, assembly GCF_056956725.1. NCBI lineage: Eukaryota > Metazoa > Arthropoda > Insecta > Lepidoptera > Nymphalidae > Heliconius > Heliconius melpomene. Next base: position 4,272,200 of record NC_140397.1, read on the forward strand.
AGAAAATGAAAATATTAAATTTTTCATTTCCTTGATGGAAATCGAATCCACAACCTGTTGCGCTTGAAGTTACATGTTTGTGCCCCTGCGCCATGACTGGCCTCATACTAAAAAAAGTTTACTTAATTTATTTTTAAAAGAACCCTGTGTAGGTCTAAATTAAACAATTTTAAATAATTATATATATATATATATATATATATATATATATATATATATATATATATATATATATATAACTGGCAGGTACATTTAAATGTTGTTTTTTTTTCTTAGTATGTAAAAATGCAATATAAAAAATTGTCAGTCTTTTTCTCTCTCTTTTTTTATATTTTGGATGAGAAAACATTGTCAATAATATGAAAACCAAATTGTAAAAATATTTTATTTATTATTTGTTCAATGTATAAAACAAAATAATATTTTTTACGTTTTTATCAAACTCGCATTTTTAATTTCAATGCCATCCCTGCAATGCGTCTTCCTTTTGAGTTCCATAAGAATTATTATGCTTTAATTTACTCTTTTAATTTTGAAATTTATTCGTTTATGCAAGGCAGCGCGGAACTAAACACCGTGTTTTATCTACAAAAGCAAGGAAAAGAAAATTCTTTAAATATGATTACTCTGGGTGAGGATCGAATTCACAACCAGCGCTCTCACAGTCACTGCGCCACTGCGTCATAAGCATTTTTAATTATAATTATGTGAGTAAATATATTGTTAGAAATTAAATATCCATTATCGACTTCTCGGGATTTAAAAAGACCGGCTTCGCCTGTTACTGTGTGACCTACATTTCTTAACCTTGACTCTACCACTTACTACAAAGCTTTACATGTGTATCTTTATCTTTGAAATTTAGTGCACTTTTTTGCATGTGAATTATTGTTGTTAATTTTGTATTTAGATACATATATTATTTATAGTTATATAGTATATCATAATATTTTGCAGGTTAAATAAAAGTATAAATAACGAATTTTTTGTCAATATTTTATATTTTATTTGTTACATGCTAAGTTACATCGCAAGCGCTATTATAAAATCCTTTTAAAATAAGTTACTCTACAAACGCTTACAAAATTAATTTTGCTAACAAATACAAATGAAAGGTCTTTGAAAGGACAAGTTCTATTATTTGAAAGCTTAAATAGACTTCAAAGTTAATATAAGTTACAAACTGGTTTGTTCAATAAAGAAATGTAAGGAATAATAAAATGAAATATTCCTTATTGTTGATTTTAAAACTCTACCAGTAGTATTTGAAAATGTAAATATTTAAATTGTATCATTATAATTATTAATATCACTTCACAAATAGACTAAAAAAAGATAAATAGGTGCTTATATAATAAAAATAATTATCATTACCCTATTTAAATAATTTATATTTTATAATATTTAAATATACATTTTGTTTATATTTAAATTAACGAAAATATTTTCAATTCAATAAATATAGAATCTTAATTGTGCATATAATTAGGCATAAAATATTCGCCATCTTTAAAAGTTAAACTGTCAGATGACGTATCGTTACCGGGCGTAAAATAATTGGGTTCACTATTTTGAATGAAATTATTTGTTGAAAAAATTGGCACCTGGATTTCCTTTAAATGAGAAACTGGATAAACATATCCATTTCCGCCGAGATTACGAGAAATCAAAGGATTGTAGCTATTTTGCTTAAATTGGTTTAAATTAATTGGTTCTTTACGAATTGTGGCTTTGAACCCGTGTTTCCCGGCGACGTAGTCCACAATGCGTTTGATACCATCAGGATGGATGACAGAATAGGAGCCCTTGACGTTATCTCCTTGTCGAACCTCGTGTACACTTTTGGCGTCACCTGTACTTGGATCTACGATGTCGTACCAATAATTGTATTCGGTACTTGTGGGTGGCGGATCTGTGACTATAATACCCATCGCAGTTTGTAGTACACACCCGTATAACAATGTCTGCAACAAATTATCATATAAATACATATATAATATTTCAAATTATTTTCAGCTTCGCTACAGAAGGAACTTTATTGTCATAACATTCCACTCACCATTTTCCGCCGAATTTTGGAGGCATTGCGTATTTCAGTGTCCGAACTCAAACGTCACTTTTTGCCTCAACATTAGAGCGAAGAAAATATTTCATTTCTTGGAGTGGGAATCGAACCCACAACTAAAAATACCACATATGTTCGTAATATAAATATAATATATATTAATATAAATATGATCTTATTATAATTATTACCTGAAACATATCGCTAATGTTCTTGATAAAGGAATTGAAGTAATAAAGAGAGCGCTCACGACATTGGTCGTATTTATAGAAGCGTGGCGTTCACTAGTGCATGTTCCGTATTGCAGGCAAGAGCTTGAGTTGTCACAATCGACAAGTGCATTATATATAGTTGTATCTAAGTGCGAAGGCCTCGGTGGCGCTAGGGCACAAGGGTGTGACTGTTCCGCGACAGCTGAGGGTTCGATCCTCACGCGAGGAGAACTTCGCTCAGCTCAGCTCGTTGAAGCAAAAGCTCGCCGTTGAGTTTTGCCACTCAATATGCAATGCCACGAAAAATTCGGCGGAAAAATAGGGACGAAAGAGTGGGGAACCAGGTTCCTACCCTATCCTGCTATAAGCTAATAAGTTACGATATTAGAATAATTAATTCAGATGTCATATGAATCAACAGATGTTGTTGGGGGGTTATATTAAAACTAATTTTATTAATATTTTAGGAACTTACTCGTTATGTGAACAAATAGATATGCTTAGATTAAATAAATGGCAGATCGAATGAAAGTTTAATATTAAGACAATTTTGATTATCGTTTTTGTCGACAAAAGAATTGGAATGCAAAAAAAAGCTTATATTTTATTAGTATTACCATTTAAATCAAATAATGAGTATTATTTCTTTTACTGCCTTATTTAATATGTAAGTTAATAGTAATTTCAAATCATAAATATCAACTTAATTTGTTGTGTGTGTTTGTTTAATTTTAAACTGCATAGTATCGATCATTTATACTAGGTCTATGTTTTTGTTTGCTAAACCAAAATGTAATGGTCTCGTTCACACGAAGATGAATGGATGACTCACAGTCGATTTGCATGTAATCATGTTATGTAAATTATTCATATCGAAATATTATGTTGATTTATTACGTACGAATACACATATAAATTAATATTTATGTAACTTTTATTCCAAGAGGCCTTTCGTAGCAGAGGGGCATATGTATGTGGCTGTATGTTGTGGGTTGGTTTCTCGAGGAAATGAAATATTTAATATTTTCATTTCTTCGCTCTGGTGTCGAGGCACAGCGCGGCGTTGAGATCCGCCACTCAAAACGCAATGCCTTCAGAATTCGGTGGAAAATGGAGGACGAGGCGTCTTAACACCAGGTTCCCTCTACTTATTCTAGTATGCGGGATACAGCGTGTAGCCGATTTAATTTTAAACATTTTATTAAATATCTTATTATGTAGGGTCCCTAAATCGTCCATAATCATAAGATACGTGTATGTAGACATATGCGAAAAAATATCTAAAAACAGGAAAGAGATGTAAGATACATGATATAATTCACAATTTTAGCAATATTATTGTAGTATATAGAACTCCTTCTTCTTCCTGGCATTAATCCCGGTTGTTACCAGGGTCTGCATTCCTACCCAACCTACTCCACTTTGCACGGTCTTTTGCGTCCTCGGTGGTTAGATCATAGACCTTATAGTATATAGAACCTTATTTTTTTATTACAATATTTAAATATATTATCGTTAAAACAAATAACAGTTCGCGAGTATGTAACACGCAGGGTTGGCGGTCCATTATTCACTTTAGTCACGGTCAAGCTTTGAATTTAATTGACCAATTAGAACGTGCTCCTCAATTGAGCGGCCTCGAAATCAACATATGCCCAAAGTGCTTAATTTTAAGCACTTTAGGATCCTAGCAGAGTTTGCAGTTTCCTATATTCTTATGATAAATATCAACGGAGGAACCGAGTGTCTAGACATTCGGTTCTCTCTGCATACCCTGCTACAATAAATTATATATTAAGTCGAGAATATTTAATATTTGTGTTGTGATGTCATAAAAAAACAACAATAATTATGTTACCCACCAAAACGGCAAGTAACAAAATAGCCATTATCATATAGTTGCCCCCACACTATAATAAATGATATGAGATTCCAGATTTGGATTCATATTTAGAATATTAATTATAAAACAATGAAATAAAATAAATCTTAAAGAATATTAAATATTTTTTTCTATAAAGGTTTCACATAAACCTCTGTAAAATAATAAACTTTTTCATTTTGTTCATACTGTCGCCATAGAAAAGACATCAACGCACGAATTATTATGCTAATATTTATGTTGTAGCTCATAATATTTATGATACATATGTATGGCCTGAACTTTAAAAAATATGTGTTTGTTCTTGCAATTTTGTTATTTGTTTAATTGAAGTTAAATCCAATCAAAAAGTTTTTTTTATTAACCTGACGCTGTATCCTGTATGTAGAAAGGTAGGCAGATGGGACCTGGGAACCTAGTGTTAATACACACTGTTTCCCTTTAATACATTTCCGTTCCCCACTTTCCGTTGAATTCTTGTGGAATTGCGTGTTGAGTAACAGAACTCAACGCCACGCTTTGCCTTCTTACCAGAACGAAGAAATAAAAATATTAAATATTTCATTCCCTGATAGGAAATCGAATCCATAACCGTCGCGTCGCACGCTTGTGTCAGTACGCCACGACGGTCTCAAAAGTTTTTAAATATATAAATATTTATGTTTAGATACTTAGATATATGAAAAAATAAATAACTATATGAATATTATATATTCTACTTGCTCACTTCGCTTGTTGTAATGATGAAAAAATCTTTGAAGAACAAAGATTTTGTGTTTGGTACTGATATTTCATTGCAAAATATAAAAAAAAGCACGATCTGTGATTTGCAATCCAATTAATTTTGTCGCAAATAAAAACAATATAGGTTTACAATAAAATAAAGTTAAATAGATTCCTCTTATTTATTACCCTATTTTTAACACATACATTAACAACAATTTATATTACAAACAAAGATACAGGTCACTGTGGAGAAAAGCGTTAGAGTAGATTCAAGTCCTCATTAGAAACGACATCAATCAATGGCATAATTAGAAAAATATGTTATTTTAGCCTTTTTTTTTCATAATGAGGCTTTTGAATCATCACACCAGCTTAATTTTAATGAATGGCAGCGAGTGGGGCAACTGCCTTCACAACGCCACCCAGTGGTTCCTTGCGCACAACTGCGTTGAAACCATTGTGAGGGTCAGCAGTGTATTCAACAATACGGCGTGTACCATCCGGATCTACCAGCGAATAAACACCTTGGACTACATCCCCAGATCGACTTTCTTGCTGGCTTTTCGAGTCACCTGTGGGGGATAAGACATGAATGGTGAAACCCAATTCTACTATAAAAACAGGGGAAAATACTACAGTTGTTTAAGCTAAAATATGTGTTAATTAACATTTTTGTTTCACATTCTAATATAGAGTGAAATATAGAACTTAAAAAAGAAAATAAATATTTTTTGATACGCTCACGAGACCAATTTTATTTTTTCTTCTATTTATGTGGTTTCATTTCAACTATGAGTATATTAAGCTGGGTTCTGGGTTCTGAGTTTAGATTTGAGTGACAGCACCTTAAATGTTATTAGGGTTGTTTTAGACCTCAAAGCAAGCTCAATCGAAGCAGCACTAGTAATAGAATAGGTTGTGTTATGATGATAATATTGATGTATGTTGGTGTCAACATAACAGTTATTTTGCTGACATTAAATACTATTATGTCAGAAATGAAAACCACATCTCGTTCATTCAACTTTTTTTTTATTGAACACCTAAACATTGATTGCAATAATTTCAAAGATTCTGAATCTTAGTGCTTTTCATAAAAATAATACAAGCATTAGGCAACTTGTTGTTGAATTTTATCATTTTCCAATTTCGAATCACTAAATAAATAGCTGCGGCACTATTTATTAATTTTATGTACTGTATGTTAATTTGATGAGTGCTTTAATAGAGATAATAGTTGCGACACTAAAGCCTAATGAAATGCGCCGCCCGCACACCATTCTGTTTGAGGTCGAAATGAACCTCAACCTATATAAAACAATTTTGTACACGTGAATTCCTCAAATATTTTTTTGATTCTATTGAGTCGACTTCACAATCATAAAGAAAACTATATTTGTCTTTGTCATACAGTATACAATTCTGTAAATTAATTTTGTAAACTGCTCTGGCATAAAGTCTATTGCTGCTGAGGGCCATTTCGACCTAACCCAGCGGCAGTATATAAGTTAAATGTGCTCTAATAGAAGCTAGATATCTTTATATTAAAATAGTAATCACTAACCAGTTAATGCATCTTGAATGTCGTAGGCATACGAATATTGTGGGTTGGGATCGTAGTCCTCGACAGGGGCTGCTACTTTGGCTACAGCGTAGGGCGCCAAAGCTGGCCGAGCCACCGCGTATGAAGCTAAAGCAGGCCTCGCGATTGCAAGTGGTGCTGCCAGTGGAGCAGCCAGGGGGGCAGCCAAGCCGTAGGGTCGGGCATAGCCAAGTGACGCAGGTAAAAGACCCGCATAGACGCTTGAAGACATAAGAGCAGCTAAAATTAAAACCTGAAATAAATTATTGATATAATGTTGATCTACATTTTCTAACTAAATAGTTTATCTAATAACCAGAAATAACCTTATTTAATTTTACTCTAGTTACACGCATTGTGTAACCAGGAAAGTCCATATTATAAACATATGTACATGATATATTATAAACGTAGAAATCGTCATGAGTAAAATATGAACTCACGACTATCCCAAACTGAATAAGTGAAGCAATGCTATAGAACTGAGTATAGAGGTTTTATAGCTTCACGCTTTATCCACATAGCACGGTAGGCAGAGGCAACTTGGCAAACTAGTTTAAAGACACTCCGTTCTCATTAAGACATTTCCATTCCCCATTTTCCACCGAATTCTTGAAGCATTGCTTGTTGAGAGGTGGTATGAAAATTTTGGCTAGTCAAGCGTCTCAAGATCTTGAATCGTACAATGCAAATATATTTTTTTATCTTATTATTTTCTAAGTACAACAATGAGAACCAAAAAAAAATTCCATATATGGCTTAGGAGAAATTAACTGATAAAAATATTACACACGTATTTTCATAATATTTGAACAAGTTTAAAATAAATATTCCTTTATAATAATTTAGGCTATATTATGTTATATCTGAGAAATATGTACCTTCATTGTGGATTGTGGAGTTGATGCTTAGACGAGAGTTTGAGTGCCTGTGATTGTGGAGGGTTACTTCGGCTGTTTATATATCGTAACCCGCCTAGAAAAAGGTCTAATCATGGACCTACAAGGGCCCTTTATCGCTTGAATTATTAATATTCTTATCCAACAATGTATTAAGCCACAAATTTAATATAACTACACTGAAATTAGAATATCTGGGTCACATGCAAATTGCGAATAGGACATGCGTGTACGGCTCGAACAAATAAAATATGTAGATACATAAAGCTTATTACATTCTGCATTTTTTTAATTGTTTATGTTTATAATATTTTTATAAAAAAATAACATCTATTGTTATCTTGTATTCATTTGGTGAATATGAAAAGATAATCTTCTATTTAATCTAATACTTTAAAATAACAAAAAATACAACGTAATGTACGCAGGCGCCATAGTATATTTCAATACTTAACAATAGATATATATATATATATATATATATATATCTTATATATGATATAATACTTTTAAAATTCCTTAAAATTGAAGTGGATGCAGATATTGGAACACATATACTTTAGTAGAACAAGCTGCTATCTGCAGCAAGCAACACTAATATTACATCAGCCAATTTTTCTAGAGTACGTTCACTTGAAATATAGTTCTTGGATTATTTTAACATATGCACATAAAATAAATAATTTGGATTCTTTCACCAGACAAAATTGTTTTAATTCTGATTATGACGTCTTTTTTTTGTTTGACGCATACTATTCATTTAAAGCAAAAGATTAACATCGCATTTATATACATATCCTAAGGATACTTCTTCCTAAAAAATGGATAGATAATTGGGTTTTTTTTTGGACTAAACGTATCTTCGTCCCAACTGCACAAAGAACCCCATCTTAAGACACCGTTAAGTATATATACATATTTTTTATTATAACTTGAAGAAGAGGAATCGTGACGCAGACGTATGACGTGGTGGTCGTGAATTCAATTCCTGGGGAAACTAAAGTATCTAACTGTTCCCCTTCATATTCATAGAGACTACAAAACCGTCTCTATTTATTATATAATTTGGATTTAGAAACTGAAAAATAAAAATATCTAATATAAAAAAAAAATATATATAACATTTTCTAGACAATTTAAATATTCCGTAAATAAGCATTACATCGTCTTTTTATAGCTATTTACAGATCACGGTACGAAAGGCTAAATAATCAACAAATAATTAGCGAGTTTACGGAAGTAATTTCCGATTTTTTTCTTTATTCCCTAGAACTATCATGATTTTATTCTAAGAACTGATTTCGAAGTTCGAAAAATTCAGAGGAAAAACAATTTTAAATTTGGTTAGGTGACAAAGGAATCTATCATTTATTTTGCTTAAGTATAATATCATTAACATAATGATAGAAACATTGTCTTTAAGACAACTTTGTGGGTCACAGCTGCAAGTTATCGAGCGTATGTGGTTAGTCACGTCACATATGAAATTATTAATAATGCCCTGCCCTTATAAGGTTAGCAAATATAATAACGTTTTGTATTTATTCTAAGATCATTCAAAATACAACATTCGTATTATAAATATGTATATTTTTATTTTCTTTTTCAGGGTTACGCAAAGAGCAGAGTACCCATTTTCCGCTAAATTCTGTAGGCGAAATTGACGAAAATCAACGCCGCGCTTTGCCTCAACACCAGAGCGAAAAAATTAAAATATAAAATATAGATATTATTTCCTCTCGAACCCACAATCTGTCGTTTTTACGGTCACAATTTGTGCCCCTGCGCCGCGACTGACGTAAATAAATAAAAAAAATACTGAATAAAAGTATTATTGACAACTTTTATGATTTTATTTTATGATTAATGAACTAAGCTACCAACAAAAAGTGGTATAAGAATTAGATCAGATTTTTTTTTTATTATTACAGTAAAACCTTAGAAATATTTCACGCAAAACATATCTTTGTTTTATATAAATATAGAGCAAATACGCTTTGCTGTGATTAAGGGTAGGCTTTTTTTTTTTAAATTACTAAACGAAATTTACTGCAGTTTTCGCGACAACTGTCTTAACTTATCTTAACATAATTCATGTATAAATTTATATGTACACATTATAATATATTAGTAATGTCATAAAAACATTTTTATACGCTTATTCCCAAAAAGGAAAAAAGTCAAATACAAGCCATAATTGTGAAGCCAGCCAGAGGTGACCTGCAAGTGAAGCTGTAAGCGAACCCCTAGTATATATAATTATAATGAAAAATACATAATACATAATTTTATTTTTATTGTCCGATATGCTATCGGAGCTTTTGAGCGCCTTACATTATTATACCTGTAGTTTCATGTGCAGCTCCATCTAGCGAATGCTTTTGAAATAAAATTTTGTACATAACTAAATATTATAAATGAGACAAAATTCTAATCTTGGCCCGAAAGGATAATAAAATATGAATTAAAAGGTAATTATTTAATATTATTTCAATAAAATCATATCAATTTTGTAACAATATTTGTTTGCGTTTGTTCATAAATATAGCAACACTTGTATTTTGTATTTATGAAAACGTCACTTATTACTTTTTGTAATGAATGTGAAAATTTAACAAACAGCAAACACTGTGCTTTGTTATGAGTGATAAACACAAGTGATTTATAAGTTGTTAAGATAGTGTTATAATAAAAATGGCAGATTTTGATGCTATATACCCAGAGGAGACTGAACCTGAGGAGAATATAGAAGAGACGCATGTGACATTAGTGCCTGACCCTATTGTTGTCCGAGGAGCTGGTAATATGACAGTGTATGTTTCTTTTCATCAGCTGTTTACGTTTAATTTTATAAATAATGTATTTACCATATGTGTTACTCTTACCGGATCCGTAGCTGAATATGTATTGACAAAGTGCAAAGTTATTTTTGGTTCTTTGTTATTAGTTTATGTCATTGAACATTTTCTCGAGAATATTGACCAAATGCCAAAATTGTTACCTCTTACTATTATTGAAGACAAAGTAATAAATAACTATATCTTAGCAATATTTAAAAATTTTTAATCAGTTATGCATGTATACTTTTTAAAACAAATAAATAGACAAAAGAAGGCAGACTGTATTTTTATATAATTTCATTGGTAATTTTCTATTATTATGAATTTATTACTACAACAAAGTAATGCCATTATTAAATAGAAAAATGTAAAAGTAAAGAGTATTTCAATAATTAAACCTTGGTTCTACAGAATTAAAGATTAGTGTAACAAATTCAATGTTAACCTTATTACCACACCAATTTCAATGCCTTACTCATATTGTGGTGAAAGTTTACATTTATATTTTTACTATAATTACTATAGGATTTATTATATATAGGAATTTAGCTTATTTATTTTCTAGTTATGAAACAATATATATAAAACAAACAGTAAATGTTAAGAGAAGTTACCAAAATACAATAGCAAAGACATGGAGCATTTAAATTGGTTAAGCCGTTTCTGGAATTAGCATTCAAAAACATACAGACAAACTGAAAAACAGATATTCATTTTAAAATGCCGGCTCTTCTCAGCAGAACTGCCTTCCGAACCGGTGGTAGCTTTTTATTCATATGTTCATTCGACGATTGAAAAGTGCTTATAATAAGTTTATTTGAATAAAGAATATTTTGAATTTGAATTTGAAAAATCCTTGTCTTGGGTAATAGAACCCAAGATAAATACCCCAAATAATAGACATGTATAGACAAAGCAATGAGTTACAGTTTTATTGTATGTATAGATAGGAAACAGGTTTTCTTTGTATATATATCATTTGTAATTGTATATCAAATTATTTTAAATTGAATTAATGTTAAATACAATATATTTTTTAGGTTAATGAACACATTCAGCCTTCCTAATGACTTTATTTTTATGAACAATTTTTATGTTTGTTCAATATCATCTATAATTTTTGAAGTAGGTTAAAGATAAATACCTACATTATTCTTATAAAAGTAAATTCAGTAAAAATTATGCATTAGAATGTATTCACCACTTGAGGAAGTGAAATATTTATTTACATTTCCATTTCTTCGCTCTGGTGTCGAGGCAAAGTGTGGCGTTGAGTTCTGCTGCTCAACACCCAATGCCTTCAGAATTGCCTACCTCTGCTATGTGCAGAATACAGTATGAAGCTGTGAATGTTAATAACTAGAGCTGGTAACTGGGAAAGTTATACACTATAAAAATAGTGTATAACTTTTTTAAGGTAGAGTTAACACACTATTCTCCACTTTTTAGAGAGAGCATTAAGAGGCAGTTTTTCAAAGATAATATATTTTATATGTTCTTGACCTTAAAAATTGTTATAATGTATTTTTATATAGACCGAGTAATACCATAAATGTCATTCAATTTTCTGCAGGTATTCTTTCGATAGATGACATTTTTATGCATGACTAGCGACATGGCTTCATGCACATAAAATTGTTGTTATATTATTGCCAAATTATAAAAAAAATCTTCCATAAAATGTAGTCTGTGTGATTCTGATGAATCTATACTAATATAATAAAGCGGAAGACTTTATTTATTTGTTTGTTTGTTTGAACGCTAAGATCTCTGGATCTACTGGTCCGATTTACTATGTTTTTGTTTTGTATGAAAGCTGCATTCTTCAGAAGTGCTATAGGCTATATAACATTACATTACACATATGTTCTAATAAATTTAAATACTTTCTAATTTGACATGCAATTTATTCTGCCATGTTAATAACAATCATCGTTGCTAAGCACCGGTTTGCAAAGTTTCTTTGTTGTTTTAAGAAAATGTTACCCAAAATGAACTTATATTTAGATATTCATCCTTATAAAAATAAATATCTATAATATTTAATAAATATTGTTATAGTTCAAGCAGGCGTAGCCGCGTCCGGGTCCACTAGTATAATATATTACTGTAAAGTTTCATCTAAATTTGTTTAGTAGTTTATGTGGTAATGTGGAATAAAAAAATTAGAATACTGTGAGGATCTATATCCTCACAAATTTTCACACTTATAACATTAGTAGGAGTAGGAAATATTGCATTTTATTTAATGAGCCCTTTTATTTATTTTTATGCACATTGAACGAAAAATTGGTTCAAATTGTTTTGTTGAACAAGTTTGTTGCCCCTGCTTTTTGAGGTAGAAAATTTTTATAAACATGTTTGAAGAGATTGATGAGGACGAAGCGAAAGAGGTATGTAGAGACCATAGCATTTGGCGCTCTGTTCTCTCAGATTTCTCCGCGCTAGGAATACAGCGCGTAGCTAAATCACGTTAAATTTTTATACCAAATAAAATTGTAAACAGAACTATGAAATGTATATTTTCTGGATTTTTTTATGTGGGTTGTTTGTTGCTTGATGACCTCTGAATAGTGTATCTATTTTCCATGAACCATATCCTGTTACATGATAATCTTAAAACCAATTGACAACACACGTCATATGAAACCAGATATAATATTTGAAATTTTAAGCTGCCATAAAACTTTATTAAATTCTATGCGGCCATTGTGGCGCCGCTGCACAACACTTCACTGGTAAATATTCGACGGACTTCGATACTTTACTTATTTATATTACCATTTCTCCCCTCTGGTGTCGAAGAAAAGCGCGGCGTTGAGCCACTCATCACGCAATGCCTCCAGAATACGGCAGAAAGTGGGGAACGGAGTGTCTTAACAATAGGTTCCCTCTTCCTACCCTGCTGTGTGCGGGATACAGCGTGAAGCTGTTTTTTTTTTACTAAATAGAAATTGAAAAACATCTAAAAATATATTTATCTCAATTACAGATTTGGTTTAAGCAACCGTTTCAATGGCGAATTTCCCTCTGGACTGCAATCTCGTGTGGCGCCCGAAGAATACCAAGCGACGGTTGCTCGTATCAATAGTGTATTGAAGAAGACATTGCCAGTCAACGTGAAATGGTTGTTTTGTGGGTGCGTGTGCTGTTGCTGCACACTCGGTTGCTCTCTGTGGCCCGTCATTTGTCTTAGTAAACGGGTAGGTATTGCAACTATACGTAATTTAGACTTTTAAAATGTATTTGGTAATGGTAATATTTTAAAAATATATCACTTTTATATACATTTATATATATGGTTCGATTTTTTTAATGATTGAGTTAGTGTTGAAGTTAGAGTTAATATATATACTTATGGACTCACTGTCAGTATTTTTTTATCATCAATTAACCTAATAGTCTCAAATTGATATAGATAGTTAAAATAAATTATTTGTTTAAGTTATATTCAAGTGCCTTGATCTATTTATATTCTTCACTAAAACACTTCTACCTCTCTTACTACTCACTCTTCCTTCATAAATCTTCTTTGTTCATCTTTCATCACTCATTCTATCGAAGTGACTAAACCACCTGAGCACGTTCTTCATCATTCTCACCGTGAGATCTTCGCAACTATCTACCACTGTAGATACTTTTTATTATGGATTCGGTCAGTACCAGGATAGTACCGCGCATATTTTTTATCACAACTCTGTCAAATGCCTTTTCCAAGTCCTCAAAAGCACAGAAAACTTTTTGGTTAACAGGAACGAATTTTTCCGTGATCATGCGCAAGGAAAAGTTCTGAGCCATACATCCTCTAGGTCTAAACCCTCTTTGGGCCTCCCACAATAGCCTTTTGGATCTGTTGCATTCTTCACGGTAATATTTTAGCATAAACTTTACTACCCAAGCGAATAGCCTAAAGCTTGCGCAGTTTATCAGTGAACCTTTGCGTTTATACAAAGGCACGATGACTGCACTCGCCTGCTCCCGCTGATGGGCATAATTACAATTATTACCTTTTCCCCCTCTTTGACAAGACAAAGCATGGTGAATTTTGGTGGGAAAGTAAAGACGGACTCCTGATGTCCTTCAACAAGTTTTAATGACCACTGGTTTTTTTAAGCATACTAAAAGAATAAATTAGGTATAAAAATGTCATAGTTCTTTTGTTAATGTTCAAATCCACCACTCTGCACTTCCTTGTACTTTCAGGTAAATACAAAATTCAAACATAAATTAAACAATTTATATATAATTTTTCATTTAATTTTCACAGACACAACACTCACTGAATAAACTGCTGGAATGGGAGAATAGTCGTCTTTACAATAAACTAGGTTTGCGTTGGCGTCTCACTAAACAACACTGTGACTCGTCGTCCATGATGGAATACGTTCTGCTCATAGAATTCATACCCAAAATACCAATATACAGGCCAGATTAAAAATTAAATGTAAATAAACAAATAGGCGTGTTACGCAACTCGATTGTGTATCCGAAAAATCGATTGGAATTTTGTAAATATCGAATAAGTGGTTATACGCTTTGTGTGTACATTTAGAGGTGAGCGAAACGCTTGCTGCGTATCATTTCGCTAAAAGCTATATACGGTGTAAATTCTAAATAACGTTACTTTTAGTTAGGGAGGCGAAGCAGCAAACTGTGGAGTCACTCGAGCGTCATTGAGACCTATTGGGTTGCGAAACTTAGATGATAACAAGAAAAAAATGTCATATAAAAAATTTCGTTTGACCGGTGGGTTGAGGGGCTATAGATTTTCAAAAATGTAAAAAAAAACTGTTCCATGGACGTACTCGAGCGTGTCAGATATTGTCAAAGTCAAAGTCAAAGTCAAAATATCTTTATTCCATAAAAATGCTTAACATTCACTTGGACATGTCATAAAAGATAAAAAAAAAAATGGAAAACAAAATAACCAAAAAAAATGTGCAATTTTGACTTGAAAAAAGCCCGTTCAAATGGTTGAGCTCATGAGAAGATACAGGCAAAGAAACTCATGGCCACTCTTTTTAAATGCCAACATTTGTTATAAATCACAATTAACAATTTTAACTTAGAAATAGAGCAACTCATTTCCAAACATCTTTATCGCGAACATAATCATTAACAGAGTAATATGCTTTTTGGCAGAGCCTGTGCTTTACCACTTTTTTAAATTTGTTCAGTGATAAATTAACCACGTCGTTTGGAAGTTTGTTATAAAAGTGTATACTTTGACCTACGAATGAGTGAGACACTTTATGGAGCCTAGAGAAGGGCACAGCAAGCTTATTTTTATTTCTTAAATTATATTGATGGAGGTCACTGTTTTTATTAAATTTATTAATATTCTTATGCACATATACTAAGTTGTCGTAAATATATTGGGAGTGTAGTGTGAGGATGTTAAAGTCTTTGAATTTATTCCTTAGTGACTCCCGTGGACCCATTTTATAGACTGTTCGGACAGCCCGTTTTTGGAGCACAAAAATGGTATCTATGTCAGCGGCACTACCCCAAAGTAATAGGCCGTAAGACATAATGCTATGAAAATAGCTGAAGTATACTAAACGCGCGGTGTCAACATCGGTCAGTTGACGAATCTTGCGGACAGCATACGCTGCCGAACTAAGTCTACCAGATAAAGTTTCTATATGCGGACCCCATTGTAACTTAGCATCTAATGTTATACCTAAGAAAACAGTTTCATTAACTACTTTAAGTTCCTTATTGTTCATCAAAACCCTGGTTTCTACTTGTTGAACATTCTTAGTAAAGAACCTGATACATTTAGTTTTACTACTATTTAAAAGCAAGTTATTGGCACTAAACCAGCGCAATATCCTAGAAAGAGCATTGTTTACATCGTCAATTTCCAATTGCTGTCTATTAACCTTAAAAACTAAAGATGTATCATCTGCAAACAACACCATTTCACAGATATCTCTCATTGGTATCATCAATTGCCTACGTCTTCTTAAGCATGAAAATATGTTAATCTGACAGTTTCCATGGTGGAGGTGGTCGTGCGTAAGAGTTAAAAATGGCAAAAAAAATAATATTGTCGAGCGCGTCAGATTTTCTAAGGGGGTGTTAAGTGAACCTAAAAAAAAGCTCTTATGTAATAATCTGACGATTTGGATGTGACGCAAGCTCGTAATCGTTGATTGTAAATGCAAAAAAAATTCGTCATCTTGAAATACTCGAGCGCGTCAGATTAAGATATATATGGTTCATCTTCATGCCCTAGACGTGATATCTCAAAATCAGACGATTATCTGAAGGGACTTGCTTAATCTGACAATTATTAACATTTTTTTAAGCCAATACAAGAAACAAGTCAGCTTTACGTTGTATCCCGTACACAGCAGGGTAGGCAGAGGGAACCTAAGGTTAAGACACTCTGTTCCCCACTTTTTGCCAAATTTTGAAGGCATTGAGTGTTGAGTAGCAGCACTTAACGTCACTGTTTTGCCTCGACACCAGAGCGAAGAAATGGAAATATAAATTTCAATAAATATTTCATCTCCTGGAATGGAGATTGAACCCACAACCAGTCGGTTTTACAGTCACACTCTGTGCCCCTGCGCCACGACTGGCCTCAATTTTTTTATTCATTGAACGTAATCAATAGAAAAGCTCAAGAAATAGAATGTATGTTTGAAATAGAATACTTGTATTTATGAAAAAAATCTACAAAAAAAAATACTTTTTCAAGTATTTTTTTAAATTATCTTCTTTATTGATGAGTTAGGGACTAATAAAAAAAAGAAAGAGGGAGATAGGAATAGAAATACGGTGAGAGGAATATATGCAATTCTTAGGTACATCGAACTTTATCGATCAATTTCTATTACTTCGGCTTGCGGAATTTGTCAGATTATATATTTTTCGTAATCCTTGAATGATTCCCTCCAAAATAAAAAAAAAATTAGCCGCGCTCGAGAATGTCCAGATAACGTTTTTTTTTTACAACTTTGGAGCCCTCCCCCATCTTTGCGTCACTCTCAAATTGTCAGATTAGTGGAATATACACGATTTAGCATGTAACTAACTTACCCTATCTTAATCTGATGCGCTCGAGAATGTCCGATGATAATTTTTTTTTTACTAATCTGATCCTTTATCCTAGACGCGCGGCTATACATATGAAGCTAATATTTGGTGGAAGTACGTAACCGAGTACAAGGAATCCCCAGTATCTTAATCTGATGCGCTCGAATGACTCCACAAAGTCCCCTCTTCGCCGCCCCTACTATTTCAACTATACACTTTTTACAGGTTGAAATAATTACTTTGGTTGGTATAACTTGTTTTCGATAAAACTATACACTATAAATTACTGTAACTGAGACTGGTTGTAGATTCGATCCCCGCACGGGGAAATTAAATATTTACTTAAATTTATATTTCCATTTGTATGCTCTGGTAAAATGGCGTAGCCGTTGAGTACATCGTTTAGTTTCGCCACTCAACACGCAATGCCCCCAGAATTCGACGGAAAGTGAAGGGTGGAGTGCCTTGACTAGGTTTTCTGTACTGTGTGCGGGATACAGCGTGAAACTGATTTATAAATCACTTCGAACAGTAAGTACGAAATTTCCAAAATTAGGTTTGATATTTGTATTACCATGCATGTGTAGAACATTTAGTTGTTTGGTTGTGATATAAATGTTAAATTCTCAGTTGCTAACTAAAAAACTTTTAAACAAAATAAAGTCAAAATGATATATATACTCTATTTCACGGCCATTTCATATAAGGCTCTAAAACGTATTATACCTTAGTGTCGTTATAAAGAGTTTACACTGTAGTATGTACTAGCAAAAAAAACACAGATTTTCTATATAATAGAATCTGTTTACTTTATATTACTACTTAAGTAGATTATCGATTTTAAACTATTCGATTATTTTTCATGTAGTATTATCAATTCGTCCGATTCGCAAATCGATTTTTTTTATAATCGCTCACCTTTAATATAGATGTCACATTAAATTGCAAGCTTCTTGTTGCTTTAAAGCGGATGTTATCTTAATGTGTAATATAACTTTAGTATTCAAAATTCTGAGATGAGGCTAAAAAATTATATGTAATAATTGTTTTTTTTTAAATGTACATTTAATTTTGCAATTAATGTTTTCCTTCGCACAATCATCTCACACACAAACATTGCTTCAGATAGTCAACATATCTGATAGTTTATGTTACTTACTGCCCATTTATAAACTAATTACGAATTTAAAATTTACTTAATTTAAAAAAAAATGTTAAGTGATCATAAGAGGCTGTAAATTACGTCAAGCGAATGTTTCTGTATCCTTCTGTCCTACACATTTGTGGGGAGGACGGGGATGATCTGTGTTTACTCCTAGAAATTATTAATAAAATAGTAATTCCGAAAATATGTTTGTATATTATATTTTGAAATTTGATGTCAAGAAATCTAGGACACCTTCCCACCTCTTAACGTCTGACGTAATTTATGGATGGCCCCCCAATATGAATTTACGAAAGGAACATTAAAATATGAATTAATTAGTTTTATTTTTGTTAATGTGTCGAAATCCGAATTTTTATGAACAATTCTTTGTCGATGAACACAAATATAGTTGTATTTTATGTACCTGAATGTCAGTATAATAAATAAAGGTAAAGGTGATAATCCGTAAAGCCATTACATTGCAAAACTACGGAATTTTGATTTATGATGTTAGTTCCACTAATAATCTAGTCTGAAATTGTATTAAAATTATTTTTCATAAGGCACAGACTAAAAATGGTTGAAAATGTGTAAAGTTGAGGCAAAAAACCTTTTATAACTGCTATCTAATATTTATCACAAATTATTATTCGTAGATGCTATATACTATTCGTGCTTGGCTCTTTAGTACATTATAATAATAGTCTGGTCAAGTTAGCTACAAGTATAGTAGTCATATAAAATCTCACTTTGAGAGTACACCATTACTGTTGCTTTTGGTAATGCAACTTATTTATAGTTATGTATGTAATTCTGTTATTTGAAATGTTTATTTTGTCGACACTGTAAGTTATATTTATATTAAATATATGTATTTATCAATATATGGCAGACCCTGGTGATAGCCGGGATTAATGCCAGGAAGAAGATATGTAACTTTAAGTATAAACTTTATATCATCACCTTAAG
Organism: Heliconius melpomene rosina; assembly: GCF_056956725.1. NCBI lineage: Eukaryota > Metazoa > Arthropoda > Insecta > Lepidoptera > Nymphalidae > Heliconius > Heliconius melpomene. Next base: position 4,291,569 of record NC_140397.1, read on the forward strand.
ATGGGTTTAATTTAACAACTTTTAGTGCAAACTAATATCACGAAAGTAATGCAAGTATAGTTTTATAATGTAATTTTGGCGATGTTCACTGCAGAAAAGTAAGAAAGCATGAAGGAAGAGAAAAACGTTAGGAAATACTTCGGGACTGTGTTATTAGGCAAGTAATCGTTTATAGTAGTATCTATATATTAATTTGTTAGATATAATTACCCTTTTTTCCCTTTTCAACAGGTTGTAAATGATTTTTAAGTAATATTAGAGTTTTAATAGTCGAGATGTTGACAAAATATTTAATATTGTTTTTACAATAAAAAGAAAAAAGGAAGGAATAAAATAAATTTGTGTTTCTTGTTTTTAAATAAATTATTAATTAATACATTGAATGGTTTGGTATCGAAGAAGCGCTCCCACTTAGTTTAAGTTTTATACGCTTTCGAAAAACTATTTTACTTTTCTTAATGTGGAATAATACTAAGGAAAGAAAAATATAATAATTTTTATAATTTATGAAATATCTTTGAATGAAATAATTATGAAGTTTTTAGTCAACATCTCTATTGGAATATAAAGCCATATATAAATATTGTGGAACATTTTCTTGCCGCCGCAGTTTTTTAACAACAGTTGAAAAGCGAACAGGGTTTGTTGACATTAAGTTGTAATTTAAGCGGAATGTAAATATTTTAAGTACCTATACATAGATTATTTTTGTTCAAATAATAAAACTCACTATGTGATGATATAAGTGTTTTATTATATGCGTCCGTTATGTTGCACACAATGTTAGTTCTTCCTTTGACCGCTATTCTTTTTAGATGGAATAAGCTAATTTATGGACTTAGTGTCTCGCTGCTGGCTGCCGGCTGGGTAGGCTAGGATAACCCAATTTCAAGTAACTCTTCGAGCTTTGTCGTAACTAGGAAGGCAACATGGGAAATAATTAATTATCCCGAGTGAAAGAAAACTACCTACCATCATGTCTACAGGCAGATTTTGCTGTAAGACGCTGTATTCCGCATATAGCCGTGTAGGCAGAGGAACATCTGTGAACCTAATGTTACGACACTGCGTTACCATTAGGACTCTTACGCTCCACACTTTGCGTGTTGAGTGGCGAAACTTAACGCCGTGCTTTGCTTTGTTCACCAGAGTGAGGAAATAAAAAATATGAAATATAATTATTTTGTCAAGTGGGTATCGAATCCACAACCTGTCTCAATAATTATATTAACATAGCTTTATATTTTCAGCAAGGTCACTATTATTATGCTTACGAGAAAGCTACAATATAGTTTGCAATAACATAGTATGAGGCAAAATAAAACATATATATCATTAATTACATTTTATTATAAATAATTAGATGTTATATACATGAATTTAGTCCAAAAATACTTAAGGCACTTAATGCTATGGTCCCACCAAAATAAACTCTACTTAAAAATAAATGACACAAAATAATCTTACAAAAATACATTATACAGAACGCTGATAATATTAATTATTGCCGTAAAAACTTAAAAACAACATGCCTTTGGCAACATAGATTTATTTTTCGGTTTTTGAAAAAGTAAAAATTTACAAATATTAAAATTAAATAACTAAAACTTATTACAAAGCAATAAAATATTCCTAGTCCTGTTACAGTACATTTCTAATAAATTTTAAATATTAGTGTATAGGAAAGTTATTTTGAGTTACATTTCGCTATGATGAGTGGCGAACTAAGGGGGTGAGGGGGGGGGGGGGGGGGTGTTTGACCCTGGCCTCTGGTTCTGGGGGGCCTCCAAATGGTCCCTTGATCAAACCTAAACAAGGCTTTGAAAAAACGCATAGTACCTACTCAAGAGGTAATTTGGGATTGGAGAACTAATAAGTGCAGCCTGTACCGGTAGTTTACATTATATAAATTAAAATTACTTTTAACTTTATAATGTCCATTTAGTTTGCATGTAGTTCTAGTTTCGTAGTTTTTTACTTTCTTGATGATTAGCCACTTATAGCGAAGTTCTTAGGGGTAGCGGGATTCGTATCCGCGCTTCTTAATTTCTTTTCTTCCTTTCTTAGAACGGCTAAGAAATCCCCTTTGTTAGCCGTAAACTACTATTAACTGCCAAATTAATATAATTATTATTAGCAAAGTGTGACTTCCTCTAAATAAAATCATAGAAAAGTATGTTTAGTTAATTATAACAAAACACAATAAGCCACAGTTTGATAATCAAAGTGTGAATACATAAAATATCTTGGCCATAAGTTATACTGCATTATATTAACATTGGTAACTTTTACTATTCTTTGACAATTACAAACAAATATTTAATAGGACCTTCTTTCTTTTACCATGAGCGTTTAACGTAAACGTTTCCTGTATATCTCAAAATTATAACGAAAACCGAAGTCTTAAAACATTTTAGGTATTTATTGCTTCTAACGTGAAGTGTTGCCAATTTTAACATAAATAAATAACAGTAACTGGCATGCCTTTATGTATTAATCAGATCTTTGATAACACAACCATAACAAATAAAAAACAGAACCACAATATTTACATAGATAATAATTTTTCTCGTAATAAAAGTTATCTACAATTCTGCGGATGCCATTTGTAATTAAGGTCAATTTATTTATATATCTAGTTAGAGCTAATTTGTTTAATATGGCGAAAATGTGGAACCGCAAAATAATTGTAAACGTAATATTTTTTGTGTGTAACAGTTACTACAATCCACATGCTTGTATTTCTCATAAAAAAATAAATTTATTATAGGAAATAAATAAAAAAATTAAAACACAACGACCGCATAAAAGAGCATATCTAGATCTTCAAAATTAAATCATGGCTAAGAACATTAACATTACTCGATTAAGTCGGCTTTTGAATTAAAAAAATATATCAAAATCGATTCAATAGTTTGGGAGTTACGATACCACATACAGAAAGAAATGTCAACTTATAACACTCTTCTCTCTCTCTCTCTCTCTTCTCTATTTGCAACAGAGTTTTGTGTCACAAGTTTTATTGTGCACATGTATAAAGAGAATTTGTTTTTGAACAGCTCTATTCTATTGCATGAGAATTTATATTATTCGTTATTGAAATTAACATAGTATGCCACAAATAAGTATTTAATTTGGACATGAACATATTACTCTTTATGCTAAGAAAAAAATCGCATCAGTCTTCTTGGAATCCACATTTTATATCACAAAATACATTATTCACATTTATAATTTGACAATTTCTTAAATATATAGAATTGACTGACATTTTGAAATATAATTCTATTGTAATACTTATAAATTTCATTATTATGATTTCAGATACGAAGTAGATATTAGCTGTTAATTTTATTATAGCACAACAAAGTAATTCATTCTATTTATTATAACATAATGTAACAGCAAAAACTCCATATCATTTATATATTGGATTTAAAACATAATTTACATTATTTTTATGAAATAAATATACAATAAAATTTTCTAATTACTGGTATTATTGCAATACATGATCTACTGCCTACACAACACGATTACAAGACAAACAAGACTAACTCATTTGTATATAATTCGCTGGAAATTGTCCTTTGAGGCCGTTACACTCACCAAAGTACCATTCCTCGTTGATCTTCGACAGTACTGAGATTCTATCGCCTATTCTGAATACCAGATCGCCCGCTTGCACCGCATCGAAGTCGTATATTGCTATCGCTTGACCTCTCGTATTGGGCCTCTCGTTCGGTAATGGAACTTTGACCTCTACGTAATTGGACGGGAAGAGGCCTTCCGCGCCGCTTCTCAACCTTCCGTACATCCATTCGTCGTTCACTCGTCTCACTAGCGTTATTCTCGAGTTTGCCTGAAAAGTCGTGACAAAAGAATTACATTTTATTTTACAAAGCATTGCAGTGTGAATAACTATAATTTTCATATATATAGAAGAATATGCAACTCTAGGTCATTTAGTTAGGTTAGAATATGATGAGAGACTTGTGGTTTGCCCAAAACAATTAGGCAAAACATTATTTAGTAATTCATTTCGTGTTAAACTTAATTGTAAAGAACAAAGTGATTCGTCACTATTTTATTATTAAACCCACCATGTAGAAAAAAATAATAAAAATTATATTCGTATTACAATGTTTAAAATACATATTTTATCAGTTTAACATATATTTATATTTTATAGCTGCACCTACGTGCCTTGTCTTGAAAAAAACTCGTATGAAATAATTGAATAGACCGATGTAGGCTCAACAATGTTAAAAATGTCTTAATAGTTGCAGCATTGTTCGAGTTAAGGTATGTACAACGTTCTCATCCTATTATTATACGACATACATCTTTAAACAATTTTGTATTAAAGAAAGTGAGCGGTAAGAGAGGCAGGGAGAGACCTCGGTTGACCTTAGAAAACACAGTATCAAAGATACTGGAGGAAGGTTACGTAAAAAGCATGAGGACCACCGAAGGGCACGTATGAAGAGGTTGATGACAGTGGACGAGGCGAAAGAGGTATGTAGAGACCGTAGCGTTTGGCGCTCCATTCTCTCTGACTACCCCGCTAGGGGTAAAGCGTGAAGCTATGTATGTATGTATGTATGTATGTATGTGTTAAAGAAATTTTAAATCATTATCATTATCAATAATTACAAAAAATTATAGATGCAGATTAAGATGAAATGGGCGATTTAAACAACATTTCTGTAATATATATTTTTTCCTTATCCCTATCCCTTACTCATTTAGTACAAAGGGAGACTTCCAATATTCATGACGTAGTATAGTACCTACACTGCGAAAACTGACCGCGAGAGTAACGAGTTCAATTTATATGGTTGGAATGAAATTTTCAGGACTTTCTCCACCTTCACGCTTTATCCCGTAGCAGGTTAGGCACAGGATTTTTTTGGGTTAAGCACGCTTGTGCCTTACGCCACAACTGGCTGTCTAACAAACAAAGATATTAATCATTAATCTAATCAAATATAACACATCCGTCTAGTGTTTATGTTCCCGATAAAACAATGATTCACTTTATAATTATCAAAAATATAAATACTGTTATCAATAACAAAATATTTGCGGAATAAACAAAGACTATTCAAATACAAATCTTATCTTTTATCTTTCCTTACTTTCAAATTTCAACCATTAATAATAATTAGACGTTGCACAATTTAATAACCATTTTCATTCGAAAATTGGTAATTTTATATGTATAAAAAAAATGAACTTCACTCTATATCCCGCACACAGCAGGGAATCTAGTGTTAAAACACTCCGTTCCCCACTTTCTGTCGAATTCTGGAGGCATTGCGTGTTGAGTGGCGGAACTTAACGTCACGTTTTGCGATATCAAGATCTTGAGAAATGAAAAGTAAAAAAAAATCCTAAAATCAAATCTTCACAGCCATCTACAGCTAACTGTAGAGCGGCCACAACTTGTCGACCTTACTGTAGGTCATGTACATTAGATAGTTTCTTTAAAAGTGTTCATAACGTAGCTTACACAAATAAATAATAATGCATTTAATACAAATAAACCTCGTACAAATTAATTTTAAACGACCATTCCATTAAAATATATAAATTTAATATAACATATAATTAGCAAGTTGGTGGAAGTCGTCGATATCGAGTTCCTGTGCGACAGCGATACGCGTAATGGAATTTTTATCAGTGAAATAAAATACTGCAAATCGCCTACGTTCATTATATTGTGATAATTGCAAAACAAACATACTTATGTACAGAAATACAGACCGCTTACGTCATACGACTATACGCGTATACAATTTTCGCACTGACGCACATACCATGTGCAAAGTCAATACAATGGATTTACCAATACCTTTATTTTTGTTTTTTTTTGCTTCACCTTTGGCCGGTAGTCAAAGGGAACCTAGTAAGAGATAATATTGTCACATCACGCACATTTTTCATCATATTCTGGAGGCTTTGCGTGTTAAGTGGCGGGATTCAATGGTGCTCTTTGCCTTGACACCAGAGTGAAAAAAATATTATTTTATTTATTTAAATAGTGAATTATTACAGAGTAATTACAAATTCAAGGTACAATATTAATAAACTCATTCAAGTTTTACCGGGCATCAGTGTCGGCAAATGGGCTATATGAATAAAAACGTGTGAAAACATTAAATATTTCATTAAAAAAATAAAAGTGATTACAATATTTTAGGAATTCTAAATTACAATATATTCTCTGATTATAATTTAATCAGTAATTAACTGAACAAAAACCACACACGTATATCATTTAGTATCTACCTAATTACTACTGGTACTTTAAAATATGCAAAGTAATTTCCCAGTGAAAGCTATATGCTATACTAAAACACAAACCTAATATTATCTACACGTAAGAGGAACAAATTACAAAAACAATGTCATAATGATAATTGCTGAACAAGCGCTAACTGCTTTGTCCATGAAAAGCGAGATAAATTTAGATAACTACCTACTCCTACAGTACGGCCAACAAGTCGTGGGCGCCTAGAAGCTGATTTTGTGAACTTTTGCGCATGCAAATATTCAAAAGTAAGAAAAATCCTAGGTAATATCAAATATGCGCGCCGTCTACAGCTAACTTCAGGGAGGCCACGACTTGTTGACCGGACTGTACTAGCTAGCACTAGGGTTTTAGAGCATTATGATGCAAACTAGGCGATATTTTGCAAAGAGGACTTACGTCATAGTAGTAGCTGTAGTGAGTTAATTGTAGTTAAATAGCTTAACCTTAAGTCTATAACACTATACCTACCTATAATTTATTAGAAAACATTGCCTCAGAATGAAACGTACGTATACGGAACCGGATATATCTGATAACATATAACAGCTTTTAAACGACTGCCAATTTCAGCAATAAGCAATACATACCTACCTTTATATAAAGCATACATTTCCGTTATTACATTATCTAAATTATTACTGAATATAAATAATATATTTTAAATATTATAACTGTATTCTTTTACTATACAAAAACGCTAAGTACAAAGTACAAAATTAACGTGATATCAGTGAGTTGTAAATAAATTTAAAATCAGCTTCTCAATGTTTGCCGCACACTGCAGGGACAGATAGAAACTAGTGTTAAGACACTCCGTTCTCCATTTTCTCCCGAATTCTACAGACATTACTTGTAGAGCGGCGAAACTCAACGCCGAGCTTTTGTCTTGGTGTCAGAGGGAAGAAATGGAAATATTAATAAATAATAATTCATTCTCCCGAGTGAGGATCGAACCCACAACCGTCGCGTTACAGTCACACTCTACTACCTATTACCTTTGCGCCGCGACGGCATCAAATAAATAAACATGCACAGTGCAAATTGTCCGTGAACTTGTCACCACTAAAATAAAATAATAAAACATAAATTCTAATATATAAAAGCCAAATAGTTGGCCTTAAGCCATATTTGTAGACGTAAACAACGAAAAATAAACCATATAATATTTCATAATAAAACATATTTTTTTTTTTAATAAGAACAATATTATCAAAATGACATACGTGATCATAAAATGTCGTAACGATGCAATAAAATTTATCTTCAATCGGTCAACAAACCTCAATCAATGAGATGTCGAACCTTTAAGAAACAGTTATAAATAGATCACTTCCTTTTAGAGCTTATATACGCTAATACGCATACATAGTAAGCATTTTAATTTATTAATTGTCTATATATATAAAATCGAAAGGTCACTCACTCATCACGAAATCTCAGAAACTACATGTGCTAGGAATCTCAAATTTTGCATAGGAGTTATTTATAGGATGCTCGCTAAGACGGGAATTTGCAATATACGACTTCTAAGGGGTTGTTTTACGGGTTGAAAGTGTGTATGAAACTTCGTTACTACAAAACGTAGGTACTCATGGAGACAGAAATTAATTATAACGTAGTTCACACAGGCGAAGCCGCGGGCGGGCCGCTAGTAATATTATAAATATGTCAAGAAATCGTATGATTTATTTTTATATTATTTTTATACAATTCTGTTATTTTTTTTGTCAGCTTTCAGCAAAACTGCCTTCCGAATAAGTCTAAGGTTTATGTTTAATTAATAATAATTTCTTTTTGTAATTGTTAACTCAAATTTTGAAAAATTGTATAATTTTTTTTAAATACAACAATATTAGTTTGAGATCAGTTGGCACAACTGTGCGACTTATTGTGGATTCGATTCCCACTTGACAAAATAAATAATTGAATATTTTCATTTTTTCGCTCTGGTAACACTGGAAGTAAAGAAAACTCTATACTATAGAAGTGTATTGGTACGACGCGTTGTCTATTTATAAACCGCCTTCTGCATTTACCGACATGACACGCAAATGTGCACGGTAAACAATCTTGGAGATGTTTCTTGGAAAATTTATTAAATGCCTCAATTATCAATGAAGGGTACTTGTATTGTCTGACGAGTAATTAGGTGAAGCCGACCGCCCGTATGACAGGGTTAAGGGTCAAATCTTTATTGCAAGTATTTAGGACTCATCTGAAATATTAGGTTTGGATTTGGGGGGGGAATTGTTTCTTTTTGTATTAATAAAATAATATATAGTATATTAAACGAATTTTGATTTATATATACTATAAATATGTTGTTTTTATATTGAAATTAATGTTTATACGTTAATAAAATTTCAGTAACTTTTCACTGTTACAAGTTATTTTAGCGTTATCTCTTTTAAGGAACAAATTAACAAAATACTATATAATACGCTAAGGTCGTAGCTAATAACCTATTACTGCTCTTGAGTTGCATATATCCTATTACGTTTTTATTAGTTAGAATCAACTAATTGTATATAAAAATAAATAAAAGAAATAAGATAAATAAATTAAAAATATAAAACTTAAAAATTATAGCAAAATATTCGAATATTCAAGAAAAGCGCGTATTATTTGTTTCTATCCAATAAAATACAAAATAAGTATATAACGTAAAAACAAAATAACCAAGCAGTATAATATTGCAAAATACTTACGGAGAAACATAAATCTTCATGATGACCCGTGAAATAATCGAACAGTGCTACAGCATACGGCTCTTTTTCATCAGAAATATCTAATGACTCCAAATCTGGTATATCATCAGGCCATACTTCTGGAAGGTCATCCTCGATGACTGGCGGAGGTGGCGGCGGGATCGTTGGCATTGGAGGTGTAGCTTCTCTCTCAGGAGATTCTTCACGTTCCCAACTTAAAGGTTTTGAATCCTGCAATATAAACAATAATTAATAAATATGACTTATATTTACACACTATAAATAATTTATCTTATTTTTTATGGTTACTTAGTTATCGCCGCCCACGAGCCCGTGGAACACCAGAGCAGCAGGGGCAGGGGTTTAAAGCAGAGGGGCTTTTTAAAGGTACCCACCCATGTCGTATCGTATAAAATAGGTTCCAATTGAGTTACCAAACTACATTGATAATGGGTTTTATCAATGTTTCCTTTGCCTGGTTAGGTATTTAAGTAAAATAAAAAAGGTATAAGTTAAGTGATGAGCATACTCTAAAAGTGACAAAAACTACTATTGTGTGTTGAGTGGCGAAACTCAACGCCGTGTTTTATTATCATTTGTAGTATTTATATATTAATAAAAAATATTGTATTTTTAGATCAGACATATTGTTAAAATTACCATGGACAACAATAACATTGGAGTTTATTAAACAAATTTAAGTAAACCATCCAATAAATTAATATTTTTAGCAAAAATTTCGCTTGACTATGTAAATAACGATATATTGAGGCCGCAGGTTATTGTACTATAAAGTAGAACTGACTATTGATCATAAATACTTAGTTGCGTGCCAAACATTACACACGTATTTTACAAGTTTAAAATTTTAAATATATGCAAATAACAATCTGCTTTCATTTTCATTCTTTATAATTGATATAACACTAATATGATAGCTAAAGTATGATTTAAACCTAAAATATCATATTAATATTTCGTGAAAAACAATAGTTCTTCTATAATGAGTCGTATTATATTTGATATATTTGTTATTATAAATGTTTTAGGCTGTATAAAAGAGACTATAGACTGTAAATAAGACTTGGACAAACAGAAATGGTCCCATAAAAATGTCCTATATTTTTTTTTATAGAAATGAAAATTAGATTAGCTACGCATGACTGACATACATTCTATTTTAGCATTGTAATGTAACAGCTACGAATAACTTCTAAGGTTTCAAAGCCATATTGCGAAATAATTAATCAAACTATAAATAAAAAGGATGTTTAATTTGAATATAAAGTTAAATAAAAATAAATAAATCAATCAAATAAATCGGCTTCACGCTGTATCCCGCACATAGCAGGGTAGGCAGAGGGAACCTAGGTTGTTAAGACACTCCGTTCCCCACTCACTGCAAAATTCTGGAGTCATTGCGTGTTAAGTAGCAGAACTCAACACCGGAGCGAAGAAATGGAAATATAAAGGTAAATAAATATTTCACTTCTTCGAGTGGGGATCGAACCCATAACTGTCGCGTTACAGTTACAGTCTTGTGTTGTTGCGGCACGACGGCCTAATAATTAAATAAATAATATAAAGTTATAAATTTAATATGGTTATATACCTACACAATCATTTTTAAAATGGCGAAAACACCTTAGTTCAAAGTAAGTTTACTAACCAGTAACAAATTTGCTAAATATTGAAAAACGAACCGTTATTTGTTCTACTTAAATTTTGTCTATTTAACATAAGCAAAGTATATATTTTATGATGTAAATTTTTATGTATGATTCCAGAAAGTTTTTCAATTTGCTTAGGTATTGCAAATATTAATTAAATATAAAACTAAATATATTTATATGAATATAAAATATAATTTTATGAGATTTTTTTAAAAGTAATTTTCGTGTAATATTTCGAAAAAAAAAAAATTGTTAAATACTCGTTATGTTTTAGGCTCAAAGATTATAAAGAGGAATATGACATTTATAATTCATTTTGTTTTATCGTTGGCTTGATTAGAAAAGGTTGGGTTTACTATTAAATAACAATCTAAAATCTTGTAACTATGTTCACTTAGCCCACCTGCTAAATGACGGAGATACATGAAAAACATATTCAAGGTGTGTTAAAAGTTATATCTAATAATGACGCTTTTAAATAAACATAATAGTTTTTTGTTCATAAAAGAATACATACATTTACGTCAATGCTAGCATATTGCCAGACATTGTAAGAAGTATGAAAAAAAATGTTTCCCCTTGAAATTAAGCTAATAAAGTTATTAAGTATAAATATTAATACTTTAAAACTACATTGAGACAAGTTTAATATTTAATATACCTTTTTATTACCATTTAACAACTATGATTAACCATGCATTTCTTCATCAACTATAAACCATAATATACCTAGAAAAATAATTAACCTAGTAATATCATAATATATCTAGAAGTATATTTAAAAAACTTAAACTGTCTTGCTACAAGGAAAAATAATTTATCTGAGTAGGAATTGAACACAAATCTGTGACATTTACATTCAGGAGCTGTGTCCCTGTACCACAACAACCTCTAAAGTCTGGTTTTCCAAGCTTAACAGTCAAATAGTTTAGATACTAGTTAAAATAAAAAAGTATTACTTACCACACTATCCCCAAAAATACTGTTAATTTTTTGAATTGGTACTGTTGTGTTGATATTCATAGGTGTTTGGAAATTACTACCAAATGTACTTTTTAATAATGCAGAATTATCAGGTGGTTTTGGTCTCGCTGGTTTGGCCCGAATAATAGTTGGACCTTTTAATGGAGGCACCGTATTTTGACTACTTGCATTGCTCAAAGTTTCAAATGAATCAGAGTTGAATATAGGTTTTCTCAACATAGGTTTGTTTGGAATGGGGGGAGAAAATGGATCACTAGTTGAAAAATCATCTAAAGTGTCATCTTTGCTCATTGGCTTTCGAGTATTAAGAAACAAATCAAAATCATCTTCAAACCCACTTTCAGCTTGAGAGGCATTTCCACCACCAAATGCATTATGATGATTTGTAGATGTTGTAGCATCTGATCCAAAACTATCAACACTTAAACCGTCACTACTTGATCTTGTTGTAAAAGTTGGGGAACTAGGTGGAGAAGATAAATCTATTAGAGTTCCCATTTGTATATTAACTTTATCACACTTAGGAAATATTTTATTAGTGTCCATTTCACTATTTATATTTGTAAACATATTAGCTTGACTACTAGCACTTGGATGGTTCACTGTGTTTTTACTTTTTCGGGACAATAAAGATGATAGAACTGTAGGTTTACGTATAAAATGTGATGGTTTATTTATTACTGGTGGTGGAGGTCTTGGTGGTGGTTTCTTCTTTTGTGCATAATTTTGTGGTTCAAACACATCTGCTCCAAAGGGATCATCATTCCAATTGGTTACTGGAGAATACCTAGTTACCATTCCTGGCACACCAGGTGCCTGTCTTGTTGGACCCTTCATACCTGCACAAGAGATACTGCTTTCAGTCATTTAAAATTCATATAAATCATAAAGTTACTTTATTGTAAAATAAATTAAAAACATTATAATTTACGGATGTGTTACTATTAATTTTTAAGGAATTTAACCTGCAGAGAAAATGTAATCCAAGTCACTTGAAACTTATAAACACTTAATGTAAACTTTATGGTGAAGATTATTACAATGAAAAAACTTTAAGTTTTTCTAATTAGAACCGTTTTCAGTAAGAATCACAACAAAACTGCCGTTTACTGCAAATGTAAGGACAATAGCGGATGTATCACTCAACACGATAAGCAATTGATAAAACTTAGATCCACCCACTGGGGCTCATATGCATTTCGCTTTACGCAGTATCATATAAGTACCAGGTACGGGAGAGCACGGCCTTGGTTGAGTTCGTCACAACAACGCACTGCGATATGTAATCTATCTTTTATTTAAAAACACAAACAAAAAAATCATATATCTTAAATTACTCATATAATACTATATTTCCTGCATACCCTGTTTATTAAACAAATCCATTGTAAAAAAAAGCTTGGCAAAGTGCAGACGTAGTGTCACAATAACAGTCCAATTCAATTCGTTCCAGAACAAGTCATTCCAGTTTAAGTACGTTAGATTCTCCAATGTATTACCGATTACCGTAACTATGTAAATTCCATTTCATGAAAAAACAATGAGCACAACAACTTTATCCTTTGAAATACTGCGCAAAATACAATTTTCCTATAACATTACCACAGAGTAAATGACTCACTAATCACAAAACATTACTTCAAATTAATTTTGTAACGTTTGCTTGAAGGAATGTGCAATGTGACAATCTGACAGAAGACAGCTGATAATTTGAAAGTTCTCATATTATTACACTGTGGTCGATTACAAAACCAAAGATAAAAAAAAACATTTTAATGCATGAAATACATTGTGAAATGATAATACCATTTATTTATTATAGTGATGATATTCATAACTATTACTATTTAACACGCTTTTAATAGATCGAGCTGTAACTAAGTAACTATGTAATAAAACCTAAGAAATTGAACTACACGCAGAAAAATGAAACAAAATATATTAGTATTGCTAAACTAAGTAACATGCAATCGTGTTCAATATAACGATCAATATGCTATTCTTATGTGATGAAAACCTTAATACATCAATAGTGCCCTAATACGTAAGGTGAATTAAAAAAAGGAAACCAGTCTTTTTTTAGAAGTACCATAAATAAATGCATTACGGTACCATGTTTACTCCAAAATTCCAAAATACAGGATTTTTTTCATGTTCGTTAGTTGTTATTTCATATTGAATAACATAATAGCAGTTATAGCATTGGAACGTAACCACCATTCAATTATTTTTATTTTTGACTTCAGTTTGACATATGTCAATGTCAGTAATGTCAGTGTTTGAGGATATCGTCTATGTTATTGTCCCTCGCAGTATTTATTCACATATTTTGAGTATTTGAGTTTTATTATTTGTATAGCAAATGGGAAATCGTACAATGAATACTATTTTATTAAGGGAAAATTTCTGTGCTTTACGTGTCAAAATTTATTTTCTTTAATTTCTAATATTGTGCTGTGTATTAAAAATGTTCATAAAAACACATAGGGAAAGGATTAAAATGATTATTTACTATGAGATTCAAAATAAACATTATAATTTCAAGATATTATTATTTTAATATAAAGTTAATTTATTATTAATAAAATATATTTATTGGTTATCAGAACCATATATTTTAACATTAGGTACCGCGAGTGAATATTATAAAATGCTACGTTCACAAAGGAATTTACAAATGAATGAAAGTATACTAATATCTGTACCAGAAGAAATTTTAATAAACATCCTATTGTACTTGTCTTTGTCAGATATTCTAAATTTAATGCTAACAAGTAAAACAATGAAAACTGTCATAATAAGCTTAAGCAGATTATGGCGTTTAAAATCTTATCAACATTTCACCCAAATAAATAATTCAAGGTAAAACAATTTTGTTTAAATAAAAATGTAAAATATTTATGGATATATTGTTTCAATATTACTTAATAAAAAATTATAAATTTTTAGTGGCCAGAGTGTATTATCTTGGTATAACAAGTGTAGAATATTTCATAATTGGTGCAAGGGAATATTTAATGCAAAGGTAATAGTTATTAATATATATACAATATAAAGTGTTATAATTAGGGCTATCAAATTACATTCAATACACATTTTTTTCTTATTTAAAATATAACACAACAAATGAAATACACCAGTAATTGGTACTCTGCGCTACCTCCAGACAACCTTTGGCAGCCTTAGCAGCCCTAGTTGTAGTAAGTTCAAAAATAACACTTAAAAATAATTTTAGGTAATAATACAACATAAAACAAATTATATGCCATGGTTACATATATCTAACTCTGACAAATTATATTTATCTGTTGGTTCAGAACTTCAATGCTTTAGACTTAACAGAAATGGTATTCCATATGGTAGAACAGTTTGGTCCTTTGAAGTTCCCAAGGAAAGAAGATATGATAAACGTACAAATGATATTTCAAGATTTGTTGTGAAGGATAATGAAATTGTTTGTGGAAATAGGTTAGTATAAATATTATTATTTTTATTAAAAAATATATTGCATGAATATTAGCAAAATGAGTGGTGACTCTTCACACCGCACTGTCTATCAGAGCAGATAAAATTTCGCCAGTTGTTCTATTTGTAAATAGAAGAGTGTTTCTTATGATTTTTAAAACAAATGCAAGAAAAAACAAGATTTAGATAAACAATTGTTCGGTTGATCATTGTTCATATAATCATAACTGTACCGTTATTATAATTGCAGAGATGGTTGTGTCGCAGTATATGAAACAAATGAACATGATATTACACCACATTTATTGGTGCATATAAAAGATTGTCATGAAGGAGGCAACGAAGAAGTGTCAGCTGTAGAAAAAATAGGAAATACAGTTGTAACTGTATCAAATAAAAGTAGCAATATATGTTTTTGGCAATTGGAAAGAAATTCAAACACAAGCGCAATTTATGGTTCATCTTATGTCAGTAGTGAGTAAAGTAGTACTGTAAAACAATTCCCTTACAGTAAAATTTTACACAATTTCATATTTTTCGAGGCATTATCTCTTATTACCAGAGCAATGAAACGAAAATACTAATCAATTCATTCCCTCCAATGGAAATCGAACCCACAACATTCTTGTTTACATTTACACACTGTGACGGCATCATATAATTTTGTAAATGAAAATATTTTGTAATGAATGTTCTTATATGTCTTCTAAGCACAAACACCAATCAGTTATGATTTTATTATCAGTATAGATTGTATTACAGATAAAAAGGAATATACACTACCAAATGACATTTGTTGTAAAAGTATAGCAAAGAATACGGCAAATGACAAATTGGCTTTGGGTCCCTCTGGACAGGACAAGCCCATGATCTTTGATGTCAATAAGTAAGTTTATTTATACTTTTGTTTAGATTGACGTAATGTATTTAGAGGGTATATACCCACGCACCGCTAAGTACATTGCGTGTTGGGTGGTGGAACTCAACGCCGCGTTTTGTTTTCTTAACAAAGTGAAGAAATAAAAATCATGAATTCCTTTGAATGGCTTCTGTAACTCACAACTGCGATTACAGTCAGACGCTACACAACTGCTAAATGACGGTGACAATTGTTAAATTGTATGGTATGGTATAAGTACCAGTTGTGACTGATACATTACTGGTTTGATAATTCCGTTCTCCACGTTCCGCCGAATCCTTGAGATAAGGCGTGTTTAGGTGGTGGTATTCAACGCCGCGCTTTGCCTTGTTACCATAGCGAGGAAATAAAAATTTTAAATACTTATTTCATTTTCTCTAGCAGGAATAGAATCCACAACTTGTCGTGTTTTTAGTCAGCACATTTGTGCTCCTTTCATCCGAACGTTGAAAAATAACAATATTTTAATACTGTAAAATATTATTATACGTTCTTTATTTCTAGAGGCATTATAAGTATGACTTCTACATTCCTGAATTGCGCAAAAGAGGTTCGCGATATACAATGGCTCAACGAGTTTAGTGTTGCATATGTCACATACTGCGGGAAAGTGCAAGTTTTTGATATTAGAAGTTCTGAAGTGGTAAGATGATATTATAATTTTGTTTTATTTCCACGTAATTTCTGAATTACATGTAAATTTAAAGAACGTTTATTCGAAGCTATTAGAGATTCTTGAATATATATGAGAAAATAAAAACCATATTTATGATACAAAGGATCAATCTATTCAACAAATGATGCTTTAAAAATATTAATTTCGTCTATTGGTTATTTGTTGGATTGTATTATTAAATCAGCCACACGCTGTATTAAGATACACCAGTTCCCAACCATTCGTTTTAGTATTTTTAATCGCTTTTATACAACAAATATTATTATACAAGGTGGAATTGTCAGCGCCACTTTAAATGAAACCACAGTTTTAACTACTCTATAAAAGCCTAATATAATTCGGAAAAAAAAATATTCTCAAAAATGAAAAAGTGTTTTTTTCAAACAAAATAAATAACAAAATTATCGTTTTAAAATAAAACGCCATTTGTAAAGTATAATATAGGCACGCACACACTTACCTGTCAAAGCGGCAACGTCGCATACGTATGTGTGCGTGACGCGAAATACAGGTATGGATAAAAATCGTGAAATGTAAAAAAAATCCTACGTCCAAACCGTTGAGGTACCTTGATTATTTTTTTTAATTCTGGGTTTGAAATATTTTACCCTATATGCAGTTTCAGTAAAAGAAGCGCTGCCTCTTCCACCCTGTATATTTTTCGGATAATCGACCCTGTAATTAATTAAATTTAAATCTTGTATCATTATGATCAATGTCGAATAAGGGTTTAGTTTCGCCACTCATCAAGCAATATCTCAAATTAGGGTGGAGAATAGAGAATAATGTTTTGACACTAGGTTCCCTATGTCTATCTTGCCTCTATGAACGGCCTGTTGCCGGCAACGCACCTGTAGCTCCTCTGGTGTTGCACGGGGTCGTGGGCGGCCGTGATCACCGTCAGGTGACCCGAACGCTCGTTTGCCTTGTCCTTTCTCCTTAATTTTTTTTTATTTTTCAGGTTTATCAATCAACAGATCCTCTCCTTTCATGTCTATATTGTTTAAAAACTGACAACGATCGAGTCATAGTCACCGGCTCGTCGGAGTACGCGCGCTGTGTTCTGTATGATCTACGTTCTAAATATCATTTACAGGTATTTCATATCTTTGCTTTAAATCTATAAAAAAAATAAATCAGCTTCACCTGTATCCCGCATACAGCTGGGTAGGCAGAGGGAAATTAGTATTAAGACACTTCATTCTTCACTTTCCGCCAGATTTTTCTAGGCATTGCGTGTTGAGAGGCGGAATTCAACGCCGGGCTGTTGCTTTGGTACCAGAGCGAGGAAATTAAAATATTAAGAAATAATAATTTAATTCCTAGAGTGGGGATCGAGCCCAGAACTGTCGCGATACAGTCACAATCTTGTGCCCCTGCGCCACGACGATATTAACTATATTTGACAATTTTGTAAACAATTAGCTTAATTCATTTGGAAAATATTTTCACAGATGTACTTTACACAAAAGAAATCATCACCAGTGTATTGTTTACATTTTGATTCAACCCGTTTGATAGCAGCGGCCGATCGAGGAGTGGCCACGTTGAATTTCAATGTCAATAAATCAACCATATGTAGCCGTGATTTTTCTCAAAGATTTAGTTTATAAATGTTTAAATAATTTCATAGGGGCCATCCATCAATTACATCACACATTAAAGCAGGTGGAGAGAGTCGACAAATTAAATTAAAACATATATTATACAAATATAATTTCGAAACTGTTTTTTTTTATTTCATAATTTCTAGGTCTAATTAAATATGTGTAAAGTCATTTATGGATCGCCTCTTTCCATTGATAAATTGCAGTTCATGAATAAACGTGTCATGTATCATTTTATTTTCGTAAAATATAATATAATGCTGTTATGTAAACTGCTCCTCTTTACGTTATACATCGGAGTCCTCTTGTCAATATTTTATACTTGTATTAGTATTGTTAAAAATATAAATGTTTTAAGTACAATAAAGAATATTCTATTCCATTTTATTGTTATTCTACTGTTGAGTGGCGGTACTCAATGCCCTGGGTTTTGCTTTGGTGCGAAGAAATGAAAATATTAAAACTAATTAGAAATGTAAACATTTGCGGCTACATTTTTCTTTGAACTAATTGTTACTGTTATTATAGTATGTGTTATTATACATAGTACAAAAAATAATAAAAGGTTGTATAAAAATTTAACAAAAATGTTGCTGTTTGATATTTGAAACGATTCCTTTCAGTAATGTACAATTTTAAAGAATAACTATAAGTTAAGGTCAGTCGTTACGTACAAGCGTGTGACTGTAAACACGACATTTCTTCATCCTGATGAATTGATTTGGAGATTATCGGAAGAAGATTTATTGGTCTGTAACTTCTGTCAGAGCTTTCAGGATGTGGGGATTTACCCGCTTTGTAAACCATAATTATAATTAACATTTACCATATCTCATATATGTGAAAAGTATTTAGATATTGAATTATTAAAAATCTAGAAAAAAATAAAAGCCATGTCCACATCAAATAAAACATTAATATATTGGTGATAGTAATATATTATCATACCGTACATACTAGAAGCCAATCAGGAATGTTATCAGTTATCTGGAACTCTTAACTGTCAAAACTAAAACATGTCAAAGTTAGCTCCTTATGTCATAATATTTTGACAAACATGTTCGATTTCTAATTGCTTGGTTAGAAAAATTATAATGAAATAGTAAAATAGCTGATCCCATGCCGTCAACTATCTTTTGTCACAATGTTTAGACGCCGACTATTTCGTTTTATTAAAATCATTTCGACAATTAATTATAAACGAGCCTCCTATAAAATAAGAAATTCTGCACCAGTAACTCTAGGGCTGATGAGCACTGTTTTATGTGAAGAAAAACATAAAGAATTTGATACCTCTTGGGACACAGACACTTTAGAACACGAATTTCTTATAAAACAAGCCACAACAGTCAGTGTAAATGCAGCAACACAGTTGCTTACAGTTACTTTAGTAGCCATTCAGGATACCAGTGAAAGGTAAATAATGTTATTTTTTCATAATAAATGTACATAAACATATAAGTAATATTTTTATGGTGCAATAAAAAAGTATTTCAAATCAAATCCTCAAATCATATTTAGTGGGGCGTGCCTTTACACTAGATTCTATGTACTTTTCTTGTATAGCTGGACGCTGTGTCCTGCAGGAGGGAGCCTGGGAACTTAGTGTTAAGACACTACATTACATTCCCACTTTCTAAAGAATTCTTGAGGCATTGCAAGTTAAAATCAGCTTCATGCTGTATCCCACACACAGCAGAGTAGGCAGCCAAACACAATGCCTTGCCTCTTTAACTGAGTGAGAAAATGAAAATATTAAATAAGTCATTTCCTATTTTCCCATTTCCTTAAGTTATGCTGTTGTATAACTTTTTTTTAAATTTGTAACAAAAACATAACAAAGCTAAACAAAAAACATATTTTTGTATGAATAATATAATCCAGATTGAGAGATGCTTTGACCAAAGAAATATGTTTAATTAAACAAGCCTTAGAATGGGGAGATGATGGCACTCCTTCACAACACTGGGATCAGCTAGTTGCAATCCGTGGCTCCCTTTGTGACCTGAATCATAACTTAGGAGCTTTATTTAGTAAGTTGTTTAATAAAAAATCCATTATATTATTTGCTCATAGTTTTGTTATTATTTTAAGTGTGACTGTGTGACAAGCGACAGTTGTGGGTTCGATCCCCACTTGGAAAAATGTTTTTTTCAATTTCTTGCTCTGGTAACATGACAAAAACAATATAAGAGATGTAGTCAAGAATCGCAAGATTTTAATAGTGTTTTTAAAAAAGACTTTAATTATATTAACTCAAGAATTTAATTAATATAATTACTTATAATTAATTGATTACACGCTACAGAATTGGATGCTGGACAAGTATATATTTTTCATTTAACTTGCAATTTCTAAGAATCTCTTAATTCTTGCGAGATCTTATGAAATTATTTATGACTAAGCTAAAAAGCAACATAACTATGTTCTATTCATTTGTAATATTGTTGATTAAAGTGGTATTTAGTTCAATTCATTGAATAAAGAGGTATAAACATGTTCTTCCTAATATTGTTTGAAATATTTTTTTTTGTATTTTAAGGTTACATGGATTATGCAGAAAAATTAGCAACTACTGCTGCTGAGATATCATATTTGTCAGGAAACATAGTAGCATCGGACGCCATTTGTGAAAGAATTGACCATGCAAACAGGTGAAGTGGTTATTTTTAGAGCAGTGGAACAGCATATGACTAAATGTGATAATTATGGGTTCAAAACTGACTTGGGAGAATAATTATATGGAAATTATTTCCATTTCCCCACTCCCTTTTCATCTACCCCATAACTTACAATTTGTTTTTGATTGTTTTATGACTAGGTTATATGCTACATGCTGGATACAGTGTGAATTAATTTACATAAGTATAAATAAAAAAACTTATTTATATAAAAAGACTTTAATAAATTGTGATATATATTATAGACCTATGTAGTATTATATCTTTTTAATGTTTCCCTTAAAATATATGTAGTTATTATCCAAGCAAAGTAAAAAATAACAAATAGTATATTACAAACATAAATATAATTTTTATTACTAGTAAATCTAAAATTAGAGATATATATGTTAAGTATTTTTTTTAAACATTATAAATACAATCAGTCCACAATGAAAATGAAATAAAAAATAAAAGATGAAAGTTTGCTCCCAAAATTAACCAATCAACGCTTTAAACATATCACAAAGCTGAATTTGGCCAATTTTTTTAAAATTCATTTAAAATAAAACAATACAATACAGAGATCTTGCAATTTCAAAAGATGAATGTTAAAAAAAGTAAACTATTAAAATGACACTGATATGTAAATTAAGCTTAAAATAATTGCAAGGTTTAATAAGGAAAAAAATTAAGCCTAAATCTTTTTTATTTGTTTAACTATGAATGAATGTTTTATTTAATTTACAATATTGTTAATTTTGAGCTTTAAACAATAATTGATATCTTTTATTTAACAAATAGCTTAGATTTTTTTTAACTGTCTCTTATTGCATGAAACATTTTTCATAATCAACTTCTCTGTAAAATTGAGCACAAACTAATATCTCAATTTTTAAACCAAATTCAAAATAATTCGACATAACAATAATAATTTTGCCATTTACATTTTTATTTGTTATTTTTAGTATACAAAAGTTCCTCACCATCTAGACTTACACTATTAACAAAGTATTTTATTAATTTAATTATTGATAAATATATAACAAATAGATAAAAATAAGAATACATTTTAATCATATAGAAGCAAATAGAACAATCCCCAATCAGATCAATATTAGAAAATAAAATAATAACAGCTTTTGGAAGCTGTATTTCCTGTAAGATTTGAACTAATACTGCTGGACTATAAACCAAGATATTATAAGTTACAAGAAATATTTTGTAGTATGAGAAAATAAAATAACCACATAATTATGCCAATAATAAACAAATAATGAATATCGCTGTTTAAGTTGAAAAAAGTAAAAAGGTAGATTTGGTTTCCACTAGGGGGGAAGTTAAATATTTAATATTTTCATTTTCCTCCTTCTGGTAACAAAGCAAAGCGCAGCGATTAGTTATCCCTTTTGAGATGCAAAGTCTGGAAAATTCGGCTAATTTAACGGAGGGTAACACTAAGTTCTCTCTGTTAACCCTGCTGTGTGGGATACTGCGTGAAGCTATTTAATTTATACTGGGAAAATGGGACATAGGTGTATTTGCTTTTCTATATGAAACTTTTTTTATACATATATTTATTTATATACATTAATTCCAGGGCTTGTAACACTCAGAAACAGCTAACACATGAATTGCAACAAGAAAGTTTAGAATTGCAACAACAGGCCATCATTAACACACCACACCTCGAAGACAAACTGAAAACCAACACAAAAGATGACAAAAAGAAGAAAAAATAATATTATGTTAGTAGAGCTATAGAAAATCAACTAATTCACTGATGATAATAGAAAGAATAAGAACTATATGTATTTTGTTTTATTTTAATATGTTTAAACTTACTTTTAAAAAGTAGCATCTTTGTTTAGATGAGTTTCAATGTCAACTCTGCATATTGGGCAGTGTTTGTTCGTACTGAGCCACTGGTCAACACATTCCATGTGAAAGAGATGCATACATGGTAGTCGTCTAAAATGAAACATTAACATACATATACATTAAGAAAATATTTGATCCTATTCAGTATAAATATACTGAGGACAGCCTCAATATATATTGAGGCTGTCGTGGTGCAGGCACAAGCGCATTAATTACTAATATGTTCATTTCTTCTCTGGTACTAAGGTAAAAGCGCAGTGTTGAGTTCCGCCACTCAATACGTAATGCCTCGATAATTAGGTGGAAAGTTGCTACATGTGGGAGCTGCGTAAAGCTAATTTTTATAAATATTCTAATAAATAAGTCCTCGTGGCGCAGATTTTATGACTGTAAATGCTATGGTTGTGGGTTGTATCCTAACTCAGCTTCTATTTGTGTTTCCGTGCTCTGGCAGATAAGGCACGACGTAGAGTTCCGCCATTTAACAGTCAAAAATTGAGCGAAAAGTGGAAAGAAGTGGAATAGATCCCCTGTGCCTACTAGTGTGCTTTGCGGGAAAAACTGAAGCTACAAAAAAATACCAATAAATGCTTATTTTTGTCAGTAAATTTATTGGCAATGATAAAAAGTTACAAACAAGTATTGATATTTATGATGAGTTTAGTAAATATGAAAAATTTAAGATTTTATTGATAAAAAATTCAAAAAGTGTGTTGTTAATTTGTGCGTGTGTGTGTTGTGTATACATACATACCTGCAGTAGGCTTTAGGCATGTGTGTGCGTACGTACCTGCAGTAGGATTCGAGCTCGAACACGCACAGACAAATGGTGCACTTCTCGTCGCGAGCGGGGCGCGTGTAGGCGTGGCGCAGCGTGTTGCGCTCAATGACGGCGCGCGAGGCGCCTCGCGCACCCCGCCGCGCCTCCTCTGCGCTCGCGCGTAGCACCGCCGTTATTTGTGACATCGGCATGCCCTACATAACATTAAATACAACGTATAGATACCGTATCTTATTTTAATATTGAATTCCTGTATTGTGAAACATCTTCTTTTTACCTTTCAACCTCCTTCGTGCGTTCCATGGAACTTACATGCCAATGGAGTACCGTTTCAAGTACCGGCATGGCTAAAGACACTGGTACCCAGACCGAAACTCCGCTTTGCAACAAGAAATTTTGGCTCTCTGGCAGAAAGTGGGGAACGGAGTGTCTTAACACTAGGTTTTCTCTGCACCTACCCTGCTCTATGCGGGATACAGCGTGAAGTGTGAAAAAAAATAGACCGTAATTATTATATATTTAACGTAATACATATTGGAACTAACCACGTTCAGCGACGGCTGTATAGAGATGTGGAGATGTGGTGGCATTTGGAAATAGTGGTGCATGTGATGGTGGACGTGACCGTCAGATCTGGAATCAATGATATGAAATCAATTAAGGAAAAAATCTATTCAGATCAGCTTATATGTTTATAATTGGAAAAAAATAGTTCTTCATCTCTAATAAATAATTTGACTAAAATCTTTATCAATATATAGATTTTAGTCAAATATCTTGTCTAGACAAAGAATATAAATAAATAAATAAATATATATATATTCTTGTAAAATGTAGTCTCACATTTAGGAGAAAACAATATGCAAGATGAACAGGTATCTCTTAATAATTTCTTAATAAACATTGATATTCTCTCTATTTTGCACTAATGCTCTTCGTCATACATTCGATTATTTAGATTTTTGATTATCTGAATATCTAAGGACAAAGTCAGGTTAATCTAGTGTCAACTGCACTTATAAAAAATAAGTGCATAATTGGAAAGTGTTATTTATGAAACTATTACTTACACCACTAAAGGCGAGCCCAAACTAGGTGGATCTACATCATCATCATCAGGAAACTGAAATATAAAACATAAATAAAATCTTTAAGAAATACCAATTCAAATCTTATCAATTTTACAGCTTCCTACAATTATATAAGAAAAAAATATCTTTTTTTTTTTAAATACAAGTTTTAATCAACAATAATGCTATGTATTCTCAATATCTAAATTGAGTATAAAATATTATAGGGGAATTGTGCTTAAGATGACATACTTTTTGTTTGAAGACAAATATTTCAAATAAATAAAATGATCTGAGAACAGCATATTGCGTATACTATTATATATTTCATAATCAACGAAATTATTTTAGTTTCAGAACAATCATCTTTCAAACATCATAAAAATAAACAAAAATCGCACTTATGTCGACTAGTGTAAGACGAAATATCTACAGGGTAAAATGACATACTTAGTATGTGGCATAAAAATGCCATCATTATTTGTCGAGCATAGTTCACAAATAAATAGTTTCTTCTTTGCTGGGGGGCTTTAAGGCCAGATTCATACATGTTGCAAATTTTATGAGGTTGGATTCCGTTATCAGTCACTTCCTTTTCCAAAAGGGAAATAAGCTTTGCCACATGCGGCTATTGAATGCCCTTGCTCTAGCAGCCTTATCCATGTCTTCTTGTGACCAATATATATTCGTTTGTAATTGCCAGGTATTTTGTCGGTAAAGCAAAAAAAATACATCGATTCTATTTATAAGGGTAAGACAGTATGCCATCTTATACTCACGTTTTGTATGTCATCTTACCCAATAGATATATGAATTTAATTTTAACCGTTGTGACAAAAGGTTATAGGCTAGGATGCGCTTTTAGCGTTAGTTGTGTCATATAATAATCCTATTTTACATTTATAATTAGTTCAAATAGAAAATCTTTATCTTACATGTCTTTTCGCCATCAAGCAAAAGCGAAAGAAAAATTTGTTGCAATTGAAAATAACGAAAACATGAATTACTTGCCCATCTGCATTAATTTGCACCCATACTGAATTTAAGCACTAGCTGCATCTACAGACACTCTCTAAAACGTCACAAGATCGAACTTAGCGCTATTAGTTTCATCAATATTGGTAGTGTGTCATCTTATCATAGTATGCCATCTTGAGCACAATTCCCCTACTCCTTTATATTTTATTTATTAATTGGAACATAATTATCTTTTACAATTTCAATATAAAGAAAAATAACATAACAGCAAGTATTAAACAACAGAGTATTAATTTCGATCTCTGCTATGCCGAGATGTTAAGTAATTAGCGACGAAATTCAGGACTGGTTTTTTTTTTGCCAATTAAAGCAAGCACTCAGATTTTTTGCCAAACAACCGTTAGTACAGTACGATCGAGGAGTCATCCTAAAAAAAGGCATTTAGTTAGTTTTCAAGTTATGCACTCATAAAGAAAAACTGCTGCTCAGCTAACTTCAGGATTGCCAAGACTCGTCGATATATATATATGGAACACTAATATTTGCATATGATAATAAAAGAATACTCGAATCCGTTTACCAATAACTTAATATCGTATCCATTTTTGTTTTCCAACTTTTCACACTTGAAACACAAACTAAAATAAAAACTGCCTTTTTATTTTTCCATAAACAACGTAATAAAAATATCCTTATTTAGACACAAAATCAATAATAATATGGACACTAAAAACTCAACACAAATTTAGTCTCCTATTTAAATTAAAATACGAATGTTACTGATATTTATTAAAATAACTAAATTTAGTCCAAAATACAATATAACATGTTGATAAAACTTTACACATTAACCTATTACGTTATATTATTGTTACACTATCAATGTACTAAATCTTAGATAGCCTAGTTTCAGCGATATTGACATTATTTGTTGAAATTTCTGTCTGTCTGTTTTGTAATATTATTATTTAAATTTGTGTTCGACAATTATTTACAATATCGTTTTCTTGAGTTTCGTAATGCCTATCTGGAGGCCATATTTTATATAATAAAAAAATTAGACAAATTAATTAGGTATTAAGCTTTATAAGATAACTAGACGATCGGACGATCCTGCCGGTCCCCCAATTTAGGTATCATCGAAACGTATTTTTAGGTCCATTTTGCATCCTGCATATAGCAGGGTTGACAGGGGAAATCTGGGGACCTATAGTTATAAAATTTTGTTCCCATTATGACACTTCTGCTCTCCACTTTCCACCACATTCTTGAAGCATTGCCTTCATCAACATCGCATTACATTACATTCTATCATATTCTCAGCTTCACTTTAAAATATAGACATTTTTTTTAAAGTAAAAAACCACTCTAAAATCCGATGCATAACTTAAAGATTTATTAATAAATTGAAAAGATTTAACTAATAAAATCGTTTTGATAAATAGTAGCTAGTTTTAGTTACTTTGTTTCGGTTTATTTCAGTTTTAGTACCACCAAATAAATAAAAATCACCTCATGTCTAGTAGGGCGGAACGAAGTGTAGGCGGGTTGGTGTGAGACACCGTCCCGCATCATCATGTGACGTCGCATATCCTGAAATACAATGAGAAATTACGTCTTAGTGTAAGGATTGTATATATTTTTTTACACTTTAAAAGCGTTATTGCACACACAAGTATAGATATTGATTTTAAAATTTTTAAAAAAGGTAAGTACATTAAAATAGTAAAGTAATTAATAATTAATATAACAAAAATACCTCCATTGAAGCAGTCGGCCGTGGCGTAAATGTACCGTGATCTGTAACGCTCGGATCACGCATCATACTACGTCGTTGTATCTCCTAAAACGAATTAATGTGTTAAAAAAATATAAATATAAGTAGTATGAACAAATCGCGGCATAGAGATTCAACACGCAATGTATTGAAAATGAGAAGGCGCATGGGGTATAGAGTGCATAGCTCTTAGTATAAGGTTCCTTCTTCTTATCCTGCTTTATGTACGAACTTAAAAAAGTATATATTTATTAACTATTCAACAAGTAAAAGATAATCTCTTAAAAAGACATAGATATGTCATCTTTTTCTTGATTACAACAAAACCACTATCGTTGCGCGGTTGGCGAATCTTACTTTATACACAATGGTTATGGCTTCAATACCTACTAAGGGAATATATTTATATTAATATATCTTAGCTATATAAAAATATTACCAGTGCAAGTTGTTGCCTTTGCCTTAGCCGTTCGTGGACGAGGTACGGAGGCGGCGCCGCGTGCGTGTCTCGTCGTCTCTCGCCCACTAAACAAACAAAAAAAACATAGTTTGTATTTAAATTCACAAAGTAACTGATAGGAGACACGAAAGACAATTGTCGGTCAAACAACACCAAGTTAACAAGGAATAGAAGAAAGAAGACCTAAATTGACTTCTTGAGTACGTTCTAATCCCTCAAACATATGTTTAATGAGAGCTACTCTAGTATTCAGTAACAAAATTATTTAGAAATATGTATGGAGTCATAACTTTAAAAAATTTGCAGCCGGGCCTGGACTTTAGCTTTGTACAGAAAAGTTCCCGTAGATATTGTTTGTTTTTATTTTTCGTGGCAATTTTTTTGTTATTAAAATATCTGCGGTAGGCATCAGACTATTCCGACTATTCTATGCCTACACAGCTACACTACTCCTTGTTAAAGCGTAAACCTGCTTTTTTTATTATAATACTCACAATGAGCATGCGGCGGCGTGGGGTGCGGGTAGGTCGGGCGCGCGTTGTGTAGAGAGCGCGCGTGCACCACGTGCACATGCTGACCCCCGTGCGTGTGAGCGTGTGCGTGCGCGTGCAGGTGCGCGTGCGCGTGTGCGTGCGCGTGCGGGGGCGCGCAACTGCATCCTCGGCACGGTACCGCGCGTTGCATTCTGGAGAATTAACAATCTTTAATAAATATTTTATTTAGATTTGATTTTTGCACATGTTAAGTTACATTTTGCCAGAGCATGAGTTTACGTTACAAGTAAACGATTGATCAGCATTACAGGAATAGTAAAGTGGGTGTATTTTTTATGCATTCATTTTTGTAGTTTATAATTCAATTGACTTGAATGCTTCAATTCAGTCTTTCCAATCTATTTAAGATTGGAATAAATTTGTTTAGTGTAATTTTTAATTTACCTGTAATATTTTGCACCATTTTTAAAAAAAAACACATCGCTCGTTTAGGTAGCTTATACAATAATTCAAACATTTTTTTTACATTGACATAATACTGGAACAACTAATAACATAACACTGCCTAAATGTTAAAAAACAAGTAGTGCTATTTGCGAGGACGTGAAAAGAGTGTCTGTAATACAAAACAAAAATTTTACTGTTAAATGAAATGGCTAGAAAATCTTAAGTATTCATTTTTTAAAGCTGTTCAATTGTATGTTGTTTATGTTAAAATTGTACACCTATGAACTTATTTTCACATATTTACATGTAACACACAGTAAGTATAACGTAATACGTTAATTTTTGTGCGAAAATTACTTTTACCTTTACGAATTCAATTGTGTTAAAAAGTAATTAATAAACCCTTCTACTTTTCACAGCCATGTTTTGTTTCATAGTATTTTTTAAAAGAAAATCATTACAAAATATTAACAATATTTATTTAGACATACAGGTAATAAGTGTAATTGTTAAATATTCCATAGCCACAAAGTCACTTTTTTATATTATTTTAACTTTTTTATCAATTTTATAGAATATTTAATTATATTAATATTTAATTATTTGTGAGATAAGTACCTAGATATGAAGAAAACGTCAGATCAACAACAATAATTAAATATAATCTAATATATAAATACAAAAACGTAAATACCCAGCGCAAAGTAAACAATTATAACACATTACACTACTTGTTCTTAAATTGATCTTCGTTGTATTAAGACTGTTAAAGCGATAAATATGCATCGAGTTTTACATCACCCAACGCGATAAGAGCAAATTATACGCGCGTATATTAATTATCTATGCATTATTTAATTTATTTAATAAATTTATTTAATTTTTTTATGAAAAAGGGGTATTAGTTTTAACAACCATAATCAAAATATAATTATTTTATGTAGGTACTTAATATATTTGTTATATGTTATATAATTATTTGATATATATAAGTATTTTTTTGTGCAATAAAGTATATTTATTATTATTACTAATGATTTTAATGGCATTACTTATCATTGTTATATGTTTATGATATTAATTATTTAATGATAATTTGGTATATTCGCTTTTGTAAATAATGAGGCGATCGTGGCGCAATAACACGTCTAACTTTAAACGCGGCAGTTGTGGGTTTGATTTTCACATGGGGGGCGTTGAATTCTTTGCTCTTTTAAGAGAAATAAGTACTGCTACTCGAGAGTTGAATAATAAATATTAGTTTACGTAATTATTTCAAACTAGGTAGGAGGTAGTGTTAAGACACTCAGTTCTCCGCTTTTCGTCCAATTGCCGAGGCATTACACCACGACGACCTATTCTATAAACTCTTATATTATAAACATCACTTACCTGTGTGGCAGATAATTAATTCCATGTGCGTTATTAATTTGCGGTGTCTCTGTAAACGGTGTTGTTTCGAACAACGGTCGCGGCGATCGCGTCTCTTCGACCGGGGCATGCGCCGAATTCTCACTTGAAGTACTCTGATTCGGCGAATTTGTTAAATCTATTACTTGTCGCTGGAAAACGTTAAACAAAATTTAATAGTAATATAAATTATTTTATTTATTTTTTTTTTTTATCTGCATAATTTATTGTATTTTCAAGTCTATTCTGTTCTCTGTATTTTTATATTTCTTTTTTTTCCGTATGGAATAAAGTATATTATATATATTCTTTTTTCATATTTTCTAACAAAGTAAATGAAATTATTTTTAATTGTGCTTAAATTTATTTATTGTTCTTTTTAAGATAGAGCTGGGTAAAATATGTGGTAATTTATTTAATTGTACAAGAGTACAATCAGGCAAAACAATAATTTGTCTAATTGTATGTTTTATATGTAACCGATATAAATTAGAAAGTTTTAGCTTTAGTTTTAGCTTAAACAAGTATTAAGAGAGTCCATTCATGTTGAGTGACGAAACTCAATGCTGCATTTTGACTTATTCCCCAAATCTTATTTCCCCAAAATAGTATCGAAATACCCAAAGTTAGAGACCGGAAAGGTGATCCAAGGCCGCCATGGTGGTCAACCACCCTAGACAAATTACAATCTGACGTGCTTAGGAAGAAACGCCGAATCCGGAACGCTGCGCCCCGACGAAGAGAGTTCACTATCGATGAGTACATGCAGGCAAGGGACACATACCATCAGAAAGCAATAGAGGCAGCCACCCAGAGCTGGAAGGAGTTCTGCACCTCTCAAGACCGTGAGAGCGTTTGGGACAGCATCTACAGAGTTATAAGGAAGACGTCCAAAAGACAAGACGATATGTTGCTAAGGAACATAGCTGGCGAAACACTGTCACCAGATAAGTCGGCGGAGCTCCTGGCAAAGACGTTCTACCCTGACGACCAAGTAGATGGCGAAACTGAACTGCACAAGCGAGTCAGAG
This sequence comes from Heliconius melpomene rosina, assembly GCF_056956725.1. Classification (NCBI taxonomy): domain Eukaryota; kingdom Metazoa; phylum Arthropoda; class Insecta; order Lepidoptera; family Nymphalidae; genus Heliconius; species Heliconius melpomene. The sequence continues at coordinate 4,322,909 of NC_140397.1, forward strand.
AGGCCACTGAAGGAAGAACTCCCGCGGAGATTGAAGACCTGTCGGAGGACGACCCCCCCTTCACGGACGCGGAATTGGAGATGGTTCTCTCGAGCCAGAACCCAAAGAAAGCGCCGGGACCGGACGGCCTGACCTCCGACATATGCAGCATGGCGATCAACTGTGACAGAGAGGTATTCTTGGCGATAGCTAACAAGTGTCTATCACTGTCATACTTCCCCAAGCAGTGGAAAATCGCCCACGTCTGCATCCTTCGTAAACCTGCAAAGGACGACTACACCAACCCAAAGTCGTACCGTCCCATAGGGCTACTACCGATCCTCGGGAAGACGGTCGAGAAGCTTTTAGTGGGAAGACTGCAGTGGCACCTTTTACCAACGCTTCATCCCAGCCAATATGGGTTCACGCCGCAAAGGGGAACCGAGGACGCACTCTATGATCTAATACAACACATAAAAACAGAAACTAAACAGAAAAAAAAGACAATACTCCTTGTATCCCTGGACATAGAGGGCGCTTTCGACAATGCTTGGTGGCCGTCCCTTAAGAGCCAATTGGTGCGGAAACGATGCCCAAAAAACCTCTACTCCCTGGTGGCCTCGTACCTGGAAGATCGAAGAGTCATCATCAACTACGCCAGAGCAACCAGCGAAAAGGGTACCACGAAGGGTTGTGTCCAAGGATCCATCGGCGGACCAATCTTCTGGAACCTCATCTTGGACTCACTCCTGCACAAAATGGCGTCCAGAGGGATATACTGTCAGGCCTTTGCTGACGATGTGGTCCTCGCTTTCTCCAGCCATAGTACTAGTGAGTTACAAGCCCAAGCCGAGACCACCCTAGCCGAAGTGCAGGACTGGGGAAGGCTAAATAAACTGAGCTTCGCCGCGCATAAGACCCACGCGATGGTAATTACCAAGAAGCACAAGTTTGAAGCCCCCGAAGTCTACATGTCCGGCACCCGACTGAGTATGGTCTCGGAAATAAAACTCCTAGGACTCGTAATAGACTCCAAGCTGACTTTCAACGCGCACGCATCTGCAATATGCAAGAAAGCTGCAGACATTTACAAACGACTAGCGTGCGCGGCGAGGGTAACGTGGGGTCTTAATGGCGAGATAGTGAGAACCATATACGTGGCGGTGATAGAGCCAATCGTCCTCTACGCAGCAAGCGCGTGGTCTTCGGCAGCCGAGAAGCTGATGATAAGGAAACAACTAGACTCGCTGCAAAGAGGATTTGCCCAAAAAATATGCAAGGCGTACAGGACGGTGTCTCTGACATCGGCACTGGTCCTCTCAGGCTTAATCCCCCTTGACCTTCGAATCCAGGAAGCCGCCAATCTGTACAAGATCAAAAAGGGGTACTGCGTGGACCTCCTACCACCAGGACGCGAAATAGAGCGCAGGGTGGGACCATTACAAAATCCACACCCATCACAACTCAAAACAACTGAGTACATGCGCTTGGAGAGCCTCGACCAGGAGACCCTCGATAAACACCAAATAGCCGGTCCCCTAATCTTCACCGACGGCAGCAAAATCGAGGGTAAAGTAGGAGCAGCCCTAACCTTGTGGGACCAGGGTAGGGAGAGGAAGTTCTCCACATTTCGCCTGGAGCCGCACAACACCGTCTTCCAGTCGGAAATGTATGCACTCTTCAGGGCAATAGAGATGGTGAAAAAGTCGAAAACGAGCGCTACCAACATCTTAAGCGACTCGAGATCATCCTTGGATCTACTAAGATCCCCATCGACGACTCACCCTCTCGGCCTACAAATGAAGAGCTGCATACGTGACATCCAGAACGAGGGCAGGACAGTGCGGTTCTTCTGGTTGAGGGCCCACGTTGGAACACCCGGCAACGAAAGGGCAGACGAGCTGGCAAAAAAGGCGGCAATAAAAAAGAAGACGGCACCGGACTATGACAAAGTACCAGTATCATACGTCCGAAAGCAGATACGCGAGGCGACTGTCAAGGCATGGCAAGCGAGATATGAAGCCTCCCAAACCGGATCAGTCACAAAGCTGTTCTTACCAGACGTCAAAAAGGCATATACCCTGGTAAGGAAAACAAAAATAACACCAACAGACACCCAGCTACTGACTGGCCACGGAGGTTTCGCGGCCTACTTGCACAGATTCCACTTAAAGGACAGCCCATCTTGTCTCTGCGATCCGCAATGTGAGGAAACGGTCACGCACGTAATCCTGGACTGCCCAAGATACGGCTCAGATCGAGCGATGCTGGAGGTCACCATCAACAAAAACCTAGACCAGCAATCACTCCACACCATCTTAGAATCAGAAGCCACCAGGACACCTTTCCTCACCTTCGCACGTAAAGCCATCTTAACAGCCGCGAAACGCAACAGCTCGCTAGTGGCTCTCCCCTCCGCGCCAATACCCGCGCCACCCTCACAAACATCCCAAACACCAGCACCTGCACCATCACAAACCCCTGCACCACTCACACAAAATTCCCAAACACCAGTACCCACACCACCAACAACACCTGCACCGCTTCCACAAGCTCCCCAGATACCATCTTCCGCACCACTTCCAATCCCCGTACTAATCCAACAAACACACTCGACACCTGCTTCTCCCACACCAACAATACCAACAAAATCAACAATAAATAAACTACTGGCCTCCCTCAAAAAGACCACAGGAGGCCTGCCAAAGAAGTGGAAAAAACTAACCACAAAAGTAAACCCGCCACAGCACAATCCACCAACACTGGCCACAACCAACGTGATGGCAATGCTAAATGAGAAGGCAGCGGACGGACAACCCGGAATAAGGGTCAGGAGCGTAGCCTTGTTCATGGCCGAGGGATCAGAAAGGGTGGGAATAGCTTTCAGTCGCTCGGAACCGCCGGATAGAGTCCAAATTTCACCAGGACTAGCAGCCCTACTCAAAGGAAGCACGAGTAAAACATCGGTGAGGTCAGCAAAAATAGACTCACTGACATGGCAAAGGCTGGCTGAACCCCCCTGCCGAATACTGCGGTCACAGAACAAAGTGATCGCATTGCTCGAATGTGGGGAGAAATCTCCCTTTGCCCAACTTGACTCGATCCTCCGAAGAGTTCGGGAATGCACGCCGCAAGGAGCCCCTAAGACCATAAGCGTAGACGCAATGAGGGTAGAACCTTATAGAGGCAGCATAGCAAACTACTACGAATGCCTCAAGGTCGCCCACAAACACCAGCTAGTCGTCTACGAAGACAGGGGGGAATGCCTTGACTTCCTAAAGGCAAAGAAACATCTACCTTCCCCCTCAACAGAGGCTCCAACCGAAACGCCGAAGCAGAGCGGGTCCGAGAGGCTGCAAGAGAAGCTGTACCCCGAGCCATCCACAAGCAAGACCAACACACCCACCCCCAAACATAACATCTCGAGGACTTTGGCGAGGGCCATTCTGGGAGTCGTCGCTCCAAGGGAAAAAGAAACCCCAAAATGCTCTGCCTCTAATGCTGCGCGCCAAACCAGCACCGACATTCCGGGAGTCGAAGAAACTCCAAAATGTTCTGCCTCTAAGGCTGCGCGCCAAACTAGCACGCAAGAGAGAGAAGTCAAAGCCTTTTTCGACACCCGAAATCAACGGGAACAAAAAGGACACCGCGAAGGCGTACTAGAGCACAGCAGAGGCAACATAACACTACCTGACCTAAAAATAGCCAGAAGCCCAAAGGAACATGCTATAAATGCGTTCATCGAGTTCTTAGCCACATTAAAGGCAACCCGCGAGGTAAACACCAATATCTGTAAAAAGATCCTTCAGACTTTCCAGAGAGGGAACCTCAAACTCCTGGAAGTAGAACTCGATGAAGCCAAAGCCGCCATCTATGACAACGTCAGCTCCCGTGTCATTCACGGAAGCATGACGGGACAGTACATGGCGGCCTATAGCAGCACCAAGGGCTTTATAGGCCTGGTCGAAAGTGAAAGAGTAGAAGATCCCCCCAAATTCCTTACATCAGAGAGCGACCAAGTGGTAGTAGTGGCCGAATGCACGAGGGTGATGCTGGACGATAGGATACTCGGAATGGCAAACGCCATTTCAAGCGATCCTGAGCCGGGCGCAGCCTTCGTGAATTGGGAGCTACCAAAACTTTCCTGGGTAAATGGGGTTCCGGGGTGTGGTAAGACAACTCACATTATCAAGCACTTCGATGAGGACACGGAAGTAGTAGCGACAACCACAGTAGAGGCCGCGAAAGATCTAAGAGAGAAGCTGGCGCACCGCCTTGGCACGAAAGCGACAAAGAGAGTGCGAACAATGGCCTCGATCTTAGTCAATGGTTTTCATGAGGGAATAGCTATAAACCGGCTAACGGTGGACGAAGCCCTCATGAACCACTTCGGGGCCATTGTTATGGCGGCCAGACTGTCAGGAGCGAACGAGGTCACACTCATCGGAGATATCAATCAGCTGCCTTACATCGACAGACAAAATCTATTCGAATTAAGGTACTGTAGGCCTAGCTTGACAACCAACATCACATGCGAGTTGCCTTGCACACATCGGAGCCCAATGGACGTCGCCTATGCCCTCGCCGGAGTATATAACAGCATTTACTCCGCAAGCCCCATTGTCCACTCCCTAAAGGTTCTAGGATATACCGACGCGCGAATACCACACTGTAACGACGGCACCCTATATCTGGTCCACACGCAGGAGGAGAAGAGGCAGCTGAAAGACCATGGATATGGAGCTGGAGCAGGTTCGCGAGTCATGACTATCCATGAGGCTCAGGGGCAGACCTTCGCAGACGTCGTCATCGTCCGAACCGGACGCGCACGGATCCGAGTACATGAGAGCGTCTCTCACGCAGTCGTCGCAGTGACGAGACACACCAACACCTGTGTCTATTACTCTGACGATGGCGGTGACGCAATAGGCAACTTCATCAGCCGAGCGGTGGGCGCTTCATTTACGGAGGTGGTGGAGGCGAACCTAAAAGGGGCAATGTCACAAAGAGACGATAGGGTGATAGAGACACTGATCCAAAAACTTAAGGAAGGCGTTCTGCATAAGCCAGGCCAAATCTAAAATTCCACACCTATATACATAATAATTATACAAAAGACTATAATAATTATACAAAAGACTCTAATAATTATAATTTTTATTCTAATAATTTCTCTAATAATTATAATATATATTTTTAAAATTAAAAAAAAAAAAAAAAAAAAAAAAAAAAAAAAAAAAAATGTCGGTAGGGGTCTCATCCAACCCCTCTAGTATAAGCTCTAGATATAAGTACAGTTTAAATTGTCCCAAAATTAAGTACGCCACATTAAAAAAAAAAACTTTCTTAAAATAAAAAAAGGCACGGGCAACTATGAGCCCGTGGATGTAGTTTTTTAAAATAAAAAAAAAAAAAAAAAAAAAAAAAAAATAGTATCGAAAGAACAACCATTGCCTGTTGTCATACACTATGCTGCTGTCACGGCAGCTTCAAGTAAATAAATATACTTATACATATTCAGTGATTTTATCTCATAGATAAAACTCCTTATTATTATTATATGTATAAAAGAAACGGTACTCTTATTAAATACTTTCCATAATTATGACAATCATTATAAACTTTGGTAAAAATACTTACATTTTCATCTTCCATAACCTGAATATCATTATCAGAACTGGAATCCGACACCCAGTCCAGTTGGAGATCAGGCGCTGACAGAACACTTCCATTGGCTGCATTTGATGATACTCTTGACCTCCTCATGGGTGTTATCTGTGGATAAAATAATACTTTCTACACCATATTCCATACAATTACAGTCAGTAGTTCTATTGGTACATACAATAACCACAGAGATTCTTGAAACCAGAAAAATGTTTTGTCCTGTCTGTCTGTCAAAGTAAGAAATAGAAAAGAATCAGAAATCGAGTTTATAATCAAATCTACAAGAATATTGATAGAGCAAATTTAAGAAGAGTATAAAATTTTGAAAAAGAATATTTTTTTTTAATACTATGATTGTACTTGTAGAGAATTATCATTAGTGATTAAGAATTAGTGTGTTTGAATCAGCGGCATAGTGAGGGGGAGGGGGCAAGGGGGGCATCATGCCCCGGGTGCCGCTCATAAAGGTGCGCCAAACAGTCCGCAAAACTATTTAAACATACTTTATACTGATATTATGTTCGCCTGGGGGCGCTGTAAAAATATTTTCCCCTGGGCCACTGTTTTGAATATAATAGAAATAAAGGAAATGGAAATGGATATTTCCATTTAGGAACACTTAAATGGACATATCCATTTAAGAGTTCAGCCACCAAACACAGAATGACTCTACAGTACAGTACTCTGAATACTCTGCTATGTACAGGGTATAGGATAAAACTATAAAAAAATAATTTTACTCAGGATTAAAAATTATTCAATATACCTGTTCTATATGACTTGGAGCATTTTCTGATTGTGACACATTTCTACCAGAACTGGTGCCAGGTTGAGGTGAAGACTCACTAGGTCGCCTAGACACCTGATCTTCTGATTTAACCTGGACAATATTATTATTGGTATTCTGTTCATTGCTCCGAGATCCGGATCCAGGTTCCGTTTTAATAATACTTATCTCTGGTTCTATTTTAACCACTCCAGTAGGATTGGATGTATTACTGTCACTATCTGTTTCCACATTTTCAACTTTTACAATGGGTGTTTCCTGTTTAATATTCACTATAACAGGGACTGTTTGATGACGGCAATCTTGTGATAGCATATCAACACGTTCTGAAATTTGACCTTCAGAACCACCAGGCCTTAATACTCTTGAATTTCCAGAGCAGTATGTAAGTAAATGTGAATTATTAACATTTTGATTCTCTTGTTTTACTGAAACTATATGTGGTGCAATAAATGGAGGTTGACTGTGACTGTGTGCTTGGACGCAATTAACTTGGTTCAATCTATTTGTTGTAACATTTTGATTTGCAATACTATTGTTTATCCTGTTTTGTGATGAATTAGATTCTTGTTGATGTTCTCTTTTAATGTCTACAATTACATTTGAGTTTGAATTGATATTATTACTGGATCTGTTACTTGAGGGGACTCTATTTAAGTTAATACTTGGTGTGGATGGATTTTCTTCTTCTTCAGAACTAACTTCAATTAAATTTGGGTTAGATTGATTTTCTTTTGATAATTTTGTACCAGGTGATATATTTAATTGACGGCTTGGCCGTTCTAAGCTATACAATTGGTTTTGAGTACTACCAGGAAAATGAGTAATTGGACCATTCACACTAGGTTGTCTATGATCATATCCCATACGTAGCATGTTATTATCAGGTATTGAAGTTGAATTAGCAGCTAGAGTATAATTAATTGGCAAATAATTTCTATCATCTCCTACCATATTGTTTGTTGAAAAGGGAGAACCCATATAATCTGTTGCCGATCTCACACTTGCATAATGGCTCGATGGATAATTTGTGTAGTAGTAACTGCTCTGTGGATTTGCTGGTTTAGGTTGATATCGCATATTAATGTCACTGTATCCAGGATTGTTAGAAATAGTATTGTTTGGATTACTTCTGCCATTAAGATAATCTATAGTACTATCTGGTAGAGGCTGGTATTCATCAGGAACTGGTGTATATGCTGATACGGGATGCGACAATGATTGGATTGGTGAACTTGAATTAACGTAATTTGACATTGCACTCTTTGGGATTGGGGCTCGAACTTGTGGAACTACTTCATCTATAGGAACAGGCAAAACTTCTACATCATCATCACTTTCAGCAAATAATGGTTCACATTCCATCTCATCTGCAATACAAGAACACGTTAAAAGTCACAATAAATCATAACAAAAGTACAGAAGAGTTTTAAAGAATGCAGTTACCACTTCTTATAATATTTTCAGAGGCTGGAGACGTATAAACAGTGTCTAAAATAGCAGCTATAGATGACGGACCAGGAATATCCCATGTAGACGACTGATCCCCGTTATAACTCCTATCAGTCATTGTTATTTTATTATTTCCTCATTCTGCTGTTCATATAAATTTTTATATATGTCACAATATTCATTTGGAGAAAATCTCGAGATTTTGACATCACCATACTTAATAAGATATTAAAATATATTCATTTTGTTTAATTGATATGTAATACTATAAACTATTTTCTTCTTATTACATTAAAATAAATAAATCATATAAATTTTCTCGACATTACAAACAAAATTTTTAGTTTATCTATATTCTAGATATTTTAAAACAGGTAAAAAATAATTATAATAAGCATAGATTATATAATATTATAAGCGTATAAATTAAAAAAATACTTATTCTGAATAACTTGTGAATCGAGTTGCCTATTCGAGTTTCTTTACTTAGAAGAAAAGCTCGAGTTGATTAATAGTTTTCGTAATATAAATCGTACGTTATGTACGCAAGTTGTCGCATGATAGATCTGGTAATTATAATTAGCTTTATGTTTTTCCCGTCCAGAATTATCAGAAAATCAATTTTGTTAAATATATATGAGCTTATTATTATATTAAAAAATATATTTTAATTAGATGATGATACATCTAATTAAAATATATTTTTTCAAGGTTTTATAATTTCATTATGTGTAAGTAAGTATTTATAAAATTGACTTTTCCTTAATGATAAATTAATATTTAAAGAAAAATAATTTACAAGACTGTTTACTGTTTAAATACTTAACTATGAAGCAGTTTGCGCCTATTTTATATTTTTATTAGAAGGAACTAATGATAACTAATCATTATAGTTGTAGAATAATCGACATAACCAGTACTTTTAATCGAAATGTTTTGACTTTTCGAGATATTTTCAGTATCGAGTCTAGTTTTTGGCACATTTCAATTTATGTTTGTTAATTGTTTAAGTTGTTTACAAAGAAATGATGTGTAAAGTTGTTACTTGCAGTCAATCCGTGAAAAAAAATATTTATATAGCAAGTTTTATTTATTTTACACTATTGCTTTTTTGAACTTAGTTAAATAGTCATTAGCCTGTTTATAGCAGTGTTTAAAAAGCTAACGTTATTAATAATAATAATATTTTATTTCAAACACTATCTTACAAAAATATTTAAATATGGCTTTAGCGTATTTACCCCTTTTTTTAAAAGGTCAAGTTGTAAAAGGATTTGGAAGAGGTTCGAAGGACTTAGGTTGCCCTACAGGTAAATGTTTTTATTTATTTAACTGCTTTAATTGATTGTTATTTTGCCTTGATAAAACATTTGTATGTAATAATTTTCCATTTCTTGTTTACATTTTACACATGTCAATATATGTTTTCTATTTCCTTTCCCCCTAGTGAGATCTAACCCAAGACCATCGCGCTTACAATCAGACGTTTGTGCCCTTGCGCCACTACGTTAATTGTTTTTTACATTAAAATAATATTTTATATAAGAAAAAAATTGTGCCATATGTACCTACTTAGTGATGACATTGTACTATTTACATATTCTTAGATAATGCTGTTTATCTTAGAACAAGTAAATGCTTAAGGTCATTTATATATTGAATTAAATATAAGATTCAGCTGCTCAGTCATATTACTATAAACATAATAATTGTGGATTCAAATTACATTCAAGGGAATGAATTATTTTCACTTCCTTACTCTGGTAATAGAACAAATGTGATGTTGAGTTCTAATACTCAACATGCAATGTCTTAATAAGTTTCATCTATATACCTTACTAAAAATAATCAACAACCACCTATGTATAAACAGACATCAAAAGAGGTTTACATGAAAATAAATTTACAAGAATTATATATAATAAAATAAATTACTATAATTAATTATAATTGTTACTTATCAATTTGCTATTGATTACTTATCATTCTTAATTCCCCTATCTATTCTATATTTGCCTCTACAGATTTGTAGTAAATGTAAAAACAATATTACATATAATAAAACAATTTTATATATATTATACTATTCAGGAATATATTAGGGAAAAAATAGTTGCCAGTACAAGTAATAATTAATTATTACCTACACTGGCAGGCTCTTATCAGAACTGCCTACCGAGCCACCTTTATGTTTATTCAATTATTGAAATTGTACCTACAAACGTCTATTTGAACAAAAAACAATTAAAATTTGAATTCTGGAGTATGCTTCAACTCTAAAATCCACAGTATATGAAATATATACAATGAACTGAAAGAAAATGAAATATTTTTTTTAAATGTAACTACAATTATGACTTCATTAAATAATACACTTTTTGAACTCCGACTTTAATAGTCCATCAAATGTTAAAAATAGTAACTATTTCAAATCTAGTGTGTGTGTGTGACAATCACAATTGAAGTGATGACAAATGATAGTTGTTTCAGTATGTAAGCTCTAATTTTCATTATAACTATTGGTGCATTAACGCATGTATATTAAACATGTATTAAATAGATAAATACATGATATATTGTTAATAATAATTTACCACAGTTTTACTATATTAGACAACCTAATTAAAAATACAATTTTTATTTTGATTTCAGCGAACTACCCTCGGGAAGTAGCACAGTCACTACCAAAAGACTTAAAGCCGGGGGTTTATTATGGATGGGCACAAGTAGACTCGGGGCCAGTTCATAAGATGGTAGTGAACATAGGATGGTGTCCATTCTACCATAATAAGGAGATGTCTGTTGTAAGTATTATTGTGATTCTAGATATATAGGCAGTTATATTGAAATTATATTTAGCTCAATTATATTGACTGTAAAATGATTAAAAATAAATCGGCTTTATGCTGTATCCCTAGTGAACCAAGTGACACACTGTTTCCCACTTTATAATAATATTTCAAGGCATTCACTGTTGAGTGGCAGAACTGAACGAAGGCCTTTTGCCTTGGTGCCAGAACAAAGAAATGAAAATATTAATTTAATATTGTGACCTTGCGCCACAACATCTTCAACTACAAATATTAACTATGTTTAATAAAATACCATTTTGCTATTATTGATTAACATTTGCCACTTGTATCTATTTTCAAGTCAGAACTAGTAAATCAATTGCTATACTTTAATCATTAGTTACTGTTCAGTAGTGGTTTGAATATGGGAATAATAAAACGAGCTGCGTCACATTCTGTTTATTTAATTCAAATGTGTATGGCTTAATCAAACTGTCTCTTTATAAATCAAATGAGCAACTTTATAACTTCAACATATAAAAGTAAATATATTTGACCATATACAATTTACAAATAAATGTGTTATTCATTATTAGCTATAATTGAAATGAGAATAATATATTGGTTATAGGTCCCAAAAAAAAAGTTATGCAATAGGAAATATAATAATTCTATACAGTGTTGGTAGTGCTATTTAACATTACATATTTTATTACTATGTAGCTCATTATAAGAGTCCAACTGTGGTGCCGGGGCACAAGTGTGTGACTGTAAGTTTGACAAGTTGTGGGCTCAAAATTTACTCAAATAAATATTTAATATTTCCATTTTTTCCTTCTGGCTTTGATTCAAATTCCAGTGTTGTGATCTGCCACTCAACACATAATGCATGCAGAGTTCAGCGGAAAGTTGGCATTGGAGTGTCTTAAGTTCTTAACACCAAGCTCTAGCGCAACATAGTACATTCAAATCTGTTACTAGTTTATTTTAGCTTTTTATGGTGTATGCAGCATATAGCAGGATAGGGGAAAACTTAGTGTTGACTGAATGAAGTGAATTAATGTCTATGGAATGTCAGGCAGGATAGCTGCTAGCTAATGTAATAGTAAAATATACCATTGACTTTGAAAAGAGCAACTGTTGAGTTTCTTGCTGGCTCTTCTCAGCAGAACTGCCTTCCGAACTGGTGGTAGCTTTTTGTTTATATGTTCATTTGACGATGTGACATTTGACAAAAGTGCTTATAAGTCTTTTAGAATAAAGAATATTTGGAATTTGAATTTAAATAACATTTACTTTTTTGTACTATTTCATATAGTTGTGCAATTTTATTTTATTTCAGGAAACACATGTAATGCACAATTTCAAAGGAGATTTTTATGGTTCCATATTAAAAGTTTGTGTAATTGGATATATGAGATCAGAAAAGAACTTTAATTCTTTAGATGAATTGGTGGAAGCCATTAAGCAAGATATAGATAATGCCGCCACAGCATTAGAGCTACAAGAGTCTATTAAACTAAAAGAAGATAAGTTTTTTAGTGACTGATGAGGAGTACCTTTTAGTATAAGTGTTGTAATGTTATTCCAAATAGTATAATATATTGTTGTTATCACAGTAAATTTATTTATATTAATATGTTATCTGTTGTTTTAAATGTTTAAATTTAAGTTTATTACTTTATAAACATCTCCATACTTCAATAAATTTGCCTCAGATTATGTGTTTAAAAATATATCTTACAGGGAAATATAAATAGTGCTATTTTTATACGAACAATATTAAATGTGTTCATAATTATATACAAATATTTATATGTAAATAGAAATGTAATTAAAGAGATTTTTATAATGAAATAAAAGACATAATACCGTTTGAAAAAGCCTTTATTTGTAATGCTTTAACAAATCCAATGAATAAGAAAAATATCACTCATTGAAACATTTGAAAATAAAATGCAAATCTTAAATTAGGGCTCTCTCTCCAGGTAGGTTTAGTGTTGTTTTCTTCTAAATGAACATCCTGAAAAAAAATAATTGAATCAGTACCAATCCAGGAATAGCCATGAGAACATTCCTAGGAACAACAAAATTATATTCAAGGCTTGTAAATATTTTTTTAATAAATCTTTAAACTTGAAAATAATATTAGGGTCCTTAAAACAATAATTTGTCTCTATTAATGACATGAAAATATATGACTTTCAGAAGAGCATTTCAATGTTTAGTGGTTATAATAATAATGATAAGCCTTTATTTCTCATAACATGGATTTTGGATGTCATCATTATCAGATTGCCTTGGGACATAGACCTCCCCCAGCTTTTTAGTGGTTCCCTTACAGCAAAAATTATAAGATACTAGCGGCCCGCCCGCGGCTTCGCCTGCGTGAACTACGTTATTATTAATGTCTGTCTTCATGAGTATCTACATCCTATAAGTGATGTCCATGCAAAATTTGAGTAATGTAGTAGTGAGCATTTGTAGTAATGAAGTTTCATACAAACTTTCACCCCCAAAAACAACCCCTTAGAAGTCGAATATTGCAAATTCCCATCTTAGCAAGCACCTATGTCCTATAAATAATGCCTATGCAAAATTTGAGATTCCTAGCACAAGTAGTTTCTGAGATTTCGTGACGAGTGAGTGATCTTTCGATTTTATATATATAGATGAAAGAATGAAATTATGCACAGCACAAGTGCAGTTTTCATAATAACTATTTAACCTATTATAAAACTATTTATATCTCGGGATGATACATCTGACAAATATCATGTTTATACAATGCTGGTCCAGTGTTTGATTCCCTCCCATTGGACTGAATTATTTTCATAATATAATGCTGCAATGTCACTAAAATTGTGTGGCAATTGTGGAGCAACAAAAGTCCTGGATACATACAGATATTAGATGCAGTATACAGAGTGAAGATAAAAAAAGTCTTGAATAAATCACCACATTTAACTATCAGTTCATTTTAAATACAGTGTAACAGGTAGAGGAATCCAACATGATATGTAAACAAACATAAATGCTGTGGAGATAATGATCTTCAAAACCATAGTATTGTTGAAACTAAAGGAAGGTCACATAAAAACATGAGGGCCTCAGAGGTCATGTATGAGGAGGTTGATAACAGTAGGTGAGGCAAAAAAGATATGCAGTAGCATATTATCAGGCGCTCTGTTCTCTCTGGCTATCCCATGAAGAATGAAGTGCTCTACCCCGTATATACGCAAGATAGGCAGAGGAAACTTATTGCTTTAACACTGTTACCCAGACACCACCCATTTTTGAGACATTGCATATTAAGTTGTGGAACTCAATCTTGTGCTAAATCTTGATATTAAAGATAAGAAATGAAAGCAAATTACAGTCACTATACTATGATGGCCTCAATGAAGGCCTTAGTGTCCTAATATAATAAATAGAGCACAGTCATAATATTCTATCATGTATGTATTATCATACATGATAGAATATTATTATTAAACAATAAATTGTTGGATTGGCCAATATATTATGAAAATATTGTATTTTGTATTGATATAATATCATTACACATAAACTTGTCATCTTAAGCTGACACTTTCACAACATTAGAAAACTAGTGAAACATTAAATAATTTGTTTATGTTGCACAATTCAATGAAATTTTCTTGCTGTTATATTTTGTAATGATAGAAAATGGAATATTTTCCTATTTCATAACAAAAGTAAATTGTCTTAAATATCTACCTCTAAATAATTAAATCAATTATATACATAAAACAGGATCAAAGTTTTGAGAACACAAGTAATTTTAAACATTACATTAAACATAACATTTTTTATTAACATTTTATGAATAGAAATGAAAAAAATATATCCACAACCTAATTTGCTTACTAATGCGTTTATTATAGTATCTTGAAGGGTAAAAGAATGTTTAAATTAGATAGCGTGCAAGGTAGCACATGATATATTACATTAATATAAATAAAAATTAGCAATACCTTCAGTTAACCTGGCACGACCACCAGTAGGCTGGCAAAGAATTGTTGAGCATCCTGCACATACGACAACTCTTTGCGCGTGACTAAATACAGTTGTGATTCTGTAACATCCTGGGCACTTTACATCCATGAAGTAAGAGTTTGGATGTGGCACAAGCCTTTTAAGCTTGTGCTTCCTCTTTTCAGATGCAGGCGTAGGGTGCAATAAGTCAACTGCGAGCTGAAATGCACCAAAGTTTAGGTTAGATTCATATTTTCACAGCACCCACTTAAAACTTCTTTACAACATAAAAATTTTGATTGCACGTTGTCGTATATTTTACATTAAACACGAGCACAGTAATTCAAATTATTATAAATAAAGCATGAGATATTTCTGTGTCAGATAAGTAAGACGTCAGAGATGCCATGTGTTTATCTTGTTTTGGACATCAAAGGGGTTATATGTTCGGGATATTTAGATAATCATAAACAGAACATTATTTTGTGTACGTAAATATCACAAAGTTTAACCACATCACAATTTTATTAATGCCAAATATTTAATATTACACACCGGCATGGTTTCAGCTTCGATGCAGAACCGGAAAAGGAAAGACTATTAATATACCAAAGACAATATAGATCGGTCTATAAATATATAAAAAATGTAGAATATGTTGCGTTCATGTTAGATAAAACGTTTTATATTTCATTTTGTATAATAACTTATTTTTTATCAACTTCATATAAATATTTATATTCATTTACTAGTAACTATAATCATTAATTATAAGGTTAATATAATAAATCTTAATACTACTAATCTCTCTATTATAACTATGAGAAAACAATGGTATAAAGTATAAAATTGTAAAGTCGCTTTTTTAAACATATTTATACTCAACGAGAAATATACTATTTTTGTTCTGAGTAATATAATTATTACAAATGTAGTTTTTATTAATTTTAGAAATGAACTTAGGAGTTATTAAAAATCTAAATTCAACGATATATTCGAATTTTGAACGTTTGTGACATTATGTCTATGATTAATTATAATTGTGGTTGTTGAATGTTGATATTTCAAAGCAAGGAACATATACTAGTTTCAAAGTGTTTTACCCGCTTTATATAATTTTACATTCTAGACGTTTATATTCTAAATTATTTGTTTAATAACTAAGCTATGGCTGACGAAGAGTATGATGCTGAGGATGCAGGGGCAGATTATGATGACATAGTCGAAGAGGATAACAACATAGAAGAAGTTGAAGAACAGGAGGAAGATGGATACAATGTGCAATGTTTAGCACCAGGACAAGCTGGTGGAGGTGTTGAAAAATCTAAGCGAATTACTACTCGATATATGACTAAATACGAAAGGGCAAGAGTTTTAGGTAAATAAAACACTTTAGAGGTTATATTTTTTGTTCTCAATATAGTTATTATAGGTTATATCTTTTGTTTTTAAAATAGTAATAACGTAAAATATAGAATAGGATAAATTTAAATAAATAAGTACATATAATATGCCTATTTTTAAAGCACTTCCCAGCAGAGCCATGAAGAAAAAATCCAAAATACTAGCTTAGATGACAAACCTCAAGTATATAGACATTTGTTTGATAAATATATATATTTTCATTTGTTAATGCTTTTTCTTTCATGGTAGACAGATGAAACCTAGTGTCAAGACACTCCATTTTACACTTTCATCCAATTTTGCATCATTAAGTTGATTGACAAAACTTAATTTCACACTTAAAAATTTATTCATTCCGTAGTAATTGAATCAACAATTTACAGACAGATGCTGTCTCTTTTTTGCCTTAATGTGCTCTACTCATGTCTTATAAAACTCATATTTTACATGTGTTCTATATTATGTTTTTAGGAACGAGAGCTTTGCAAATAGCAATGTGTGCACCAGTTATGGTTGAATTAGAAGGAGAGACTGATCCATTACAAATTGCTATGAAGGAATTAAAACAAAGAAAAATTCCTATTATCATTAGGAGATACCTCCCTGACCATTCCTATGAAGACTGGAGTATAGACGAACTAATTATAATTGATCACTAGTAATAACACAATCTTTAAGTTAATTTTAAGTAAAGGATTTTTTAAAAAGAAATTGTATATAAATTGGTAACAACAAATCTTGATTGTTTTATTCTATTCCTTTAAACATTATTATAAAAAATTTTCAACTGGATTTGAAAATTTTATTGAAGTCAAAATAAACTGCTTGAAAATAGCTCACAATATATGTTGGTGTAATCTTTATTTACATTTAAGATTCAAACTTTAACCTGCATTTTTGGGAGGAAACTTTTGGGAATCTTTGTGCTGGGACACTTTATTTTCTTCTCTTCTTAATTCCAGATATATGTTTAGGAGGATATTATATGTTATGGAGCTTTCATAGCATTCCAAAATGGAAATATTTTTATTATTCTGAGTATAATCAAGTCTGCTATAATAAGTATGATATAGCCATAATATGTATAAAATATTAATAATTGCAAGATATTATTATTTTATATATCATTATTTTAAGTTATATTATGTTGTTAAATGCTACCAAAAACACCACAACATGTCCAACCAATCTTTATGATTTTATCATAAGTAAAGATTTTAATGAGGCCAGTTGTGGTGTATAGGCACAAAGTGTGACTGTAAACCGACTTTGTGGCTTCAATCCCCACTAGAGGAAATTAAATATTTCTTTTAAATTTATATTTCCTTTTCTTCTCTCTGGTGTTGAGGTAAAGCGGGTGTTGCATTACTCAACATGCAATGCCTCTAAAATTCGGTGGAAAGTGGGGAACAGTGTCTTAACACTTGGTTCCCTCTGCATATGTGTGGGATACAGTGTAAAGCTGATTTTAATTTAAAGCATAGCTAATAATAATTATTTTCAAGGTGCTAAATAAAAAGATTTATATAAACTAAAAACTATAATTTGTAGGTTTTTGTATACCTTAATTTAAATTTACATGTTTTAAATATTCTTCATGAGTCAACAGTTCATTTTTTGTTGCTTCTGAAACAGCAATACTGGATAACATTATAGCTATAAATCCATCTGAATCAGGTTGTTCTCTCAATAGTTCCGGATTTTTTATTAAATTTTCATTTATTTCTATAAGGGTTCCTTTCATCCCACAAGGTATTTTAAACTCGGTACCATCACTCCATTCTACTTTACATAATGGTGACTGTGGTGTTAAAAATTGTCCTCCCTTTTTACCTTTGCCTTTTACACTATTAGTTAATCTGTCAATTTTACCTACAGTAAAGTTTAATTTGTATGTGTCATTCTTTTTGAAAAAGAAATGGCTTGGGGCTAAACAAAGCAAAGTTATTCTGTTTGAATGAAACATTAACATTATGTCATTGTTTTCTATGCCATTTACATTTAAAATATATCTCTTGCTGAAATATCTATCTGTAAATGATTTATAAATTGATTTATCATGTAAGTCTATTGATTTTAAAATGTTGTACTCCATTTTGCTGCTTTATTAAACTAATTACTGTTTTCTTATGCTTTCTGCTGAGCGTATATTCTGGCACGAATTGCTGCATGCTTTTCCTCCGCCTCCTCGTTATTAAGCTTTTGCCGTCTTAATCTCTCACCTTTTAAACATTTTCTCATAGCTCTATCATGGTCATTACAATAACCAATAAATTTTCTAAAAGGATGCTGGAAATAATTAACAAGAATGAAATAATATTTAAAAGATGCTTATATCTAAAAGGTTGATTTATAAATATTTTATTTATCAGCAACTTTGCAATTTTAAAAACCTTTTGGTCAGTTTTTAAGTACTTACATCTACGTGACAATCTTGTAGTAATTTTATAAGGACATTACATTCATCCGTATGTAAATGAGGTGCTAAATCCGTGTGCATTACGTATCTTAAAATAATAACACAATTATTAGAGTAAAAAGGCTAATTATTAGCTTATATGGCGTACGAAATAAGAATTAAGATACCTCCGGATAGTTGATCGGCCGTCATCGAGACGTTGACGTTAACTCGTTTGGCAAAGTCAACTCTTACCACAGAGCATTAAGAACTGAAAATATTTACCATATCTATTGCTCTCTATGGTATCATATATTAAAATGGTTTTTAAAGACGAACTGTAAAATTATTGAATTATTACTTAAAATACAATTTTCCAAGATCTTTATCAAATATACTATAGCTTAATATGTTCGATGACTCTACTCTATTAGTACCATTTAAGTCTCACATGTGTACATACGTGTAGTTACATTTGTTGTAATAAATTTCACTTATAGAAAGTTATATTATTAAGAACAATAGTGGGCTTATATTGCTATTTTATAATTTTAAGTAGAGAGCTCAGCGTTTGGCACTCCGTTCTCTCTGACTACCCTGATAGAGATATAGCGTGACGCTAAGTAAAATTAGATTAAGTTAAGATTTTGAAGGATTTAATTTTAATAATTTATTTTATTTTGTAAGCCTTCACATTTATTATTCTTTATTTATTTATTTGAAAACTTTCCACTGGTGTAGTGTATAAGATTTCGGCATCTATCATTATACTTCAATTTTATTTATTTACTTATTACTTTATTTAAAAAAAACAATTACTGAATCACATTTTAGACATTCAAAGAGAAATAAAGAAATGTTACAAAGTATATTTTTTGGAAGAAAACCGCTTGATTGTTGTGATTTGAATCTTGATAAATAGTCTTGATGCCAAAATTTTGCCATACCTCATATTATTCAGCGTAGACAGCTCCCGCAAACTCGAGAATACTAGAGTTTTGGGGACTGTACCTGCGTAAACTATATAAGAGGCTGATTTAGATATTAGCATTAGCACAGATTTCTAAAATAATTATTTAAGCCTAGGGCCCCTACAATTTACGGCCTGCACCTGGGTGTATGAATGAAACGATAATATTCTTTTAATTTTTTATTTTAAATATCCACATACAGTCTCGCTCTAAAAAGTTGTAATTTAGGTTGAGACCGCGTTTCTTTAAGTACTTAGTCCTAGTGTTCTAGGTACGCACCTCATAAATAAATAAATAATTTTAATTAACAACTTTCGCTAACAAACTTTAACATAATATAATGACTAGATTATTTATTTTGTATAAAAATGGTTAATGAGGAAGTTGGAAGTGTCTTAATTTTTCTACAATCACTAAAAACGCAAAAAGAAAATCGCCTTAAAAGATATCATCCGACACGACATTATTCACGTCAAAACAGGAACAAGCGAGTGAAGCAAAATAAATATACGATAAAACAAATGGATAGAAAGAAAATGCGTTTTTTTTAATGTTACGACGCCCAATTAGAAAAAGAAATGCATAATGTGCCCAAAATAATCCTAATCCAATTCGCTAAAATAAAAAGCAGGTGTTATGTTATAAATGGCAGGGCTGTGTTTCAACTCTTGGGCATTCCCTGTGGGGTGGCAGTTTCTACCATCTTCTTGTATTTCCCAACGAGTTCGGGAAAATCGTAAGCAATGGCGACGTCCAACCGTGTAATGGGACAGCCACGGAAGTATGTGCACGTTGCTGATAATTGCTGGAACTCGTACAAGGGATTCAACCTGAAGAAGTCCCGATACGTTTCGGGATCGGGCAGGTCATACCTGTTGAAAATGTTAATTTACTTTAGTGAATGTGGATAGTATTATTCCAGTGCCGGATGGAGTTACTGTAGTGGGTTTTTCTGCCAAAATACATGTAATATACATACAGAACATATAATAATATGTCTATGAAAAAATAATATATTGATCTTTTTTCGGTATTTTGAAGGAATATGTAATACAAACCTTGAAATGTTGGTGAGTGTGCTCAGACCCTCATAGATGTGATAGTTCTGAGGGTTATCAATGATAGCATCAGCGATAAGCTTCCTGTTACCAAATATAGTTTTGTGGTTGTAGTACGTAGTCAGATAACAGTCGACCATCTTAGCGTGGTTCCTTACGCGCACCTTAAGAAACAATAATTCGTCAAATTCACTTCTCTTCGTCCAATATAAATCTTAAAGTACAAAATAATACAATATACTCAAGCATAAACAAGTAGTAACAAAAATATCTAAACACGTACCGCAAATCGTCTGGCGCTAGCAATTTTGTTCTCAATACGCTTGTCGATAGCTTGTCGTAGATCTCTAAATAGTTCTCGTTCCTGCGCTTGGAGGAGCCGAGCGGGTGCGCCGGCCTCCAGCGGCATCGACCACAGCGACACCGTGTACATGACTGGGGGCTGCGCTGAACTCATCAGAGGTGATATGTTCCAGATTAACGCGCTCTGTACCCGCATTAGCTCTTCAGGTTTCACTGTGTCCGCTTTGTTCAGCACTATACGAGTCTATGAATTGGACATATTTAAATAGAATGGAGCAATTGAATGTATATTTAAATGTGGCTAAGTAACAATGTCTCAATGTAGACTGTAGAGGCGACCGATATGGGTTCGATTCTACTCGGGGAATTAATTATTTTTATTTTCTCACTTGAGTGGAGTTGAGATAACATGATAGTTGAGATCTGCCAACAGGTAATGCCTCAAAAATCTGGCGTATAGTGGGGAACGAAGTTTCTTATCAATAGGTACTCCTGCTTATCCTGTTACAGGATACAACGTAAAGCTAAAATTAAATATTAAGTTTTCCTCAAAACTCAGCGATATTTTATCGATTTCTTTTTAAATACCTGTGATTCTCTGCCTTTTAGTTGATCTAATATAGCTTCAGTCTCCGGACCGACATCAAGCTTTGAGGGATCGTATACAAGGAATATAATATCGGCGCGATCAATGAACCATTGACAAGCGTCATTAAATGGAAAAACGCGTGACACTTGCTTCCTCACTTCCAATATTCCAGGAATTTCTACTATGTTCACCTACAAATTACAATTTATTAAAAGAAATTGTTTGTTATCACTCATATATACAATATCTTAAAATCTTATTATTGCATAAAATTTACCTTTTCTAATAATTTACTGGGATATTTAAGTCCTCGTAGACGTTCTTCTAAGCCTTGACCAAACTTTTGAAGGCCTGAGAAGGTCCAATCAGCTGCTAACTGTGTACCATCGAGTACTTCTGGCTCTTTGCCATGCATTAAAATATTGAAATATGCGGGGGAAGGTTCAGCGCCTAAAAATAATTATTATTGAAATTATCTTATCGTTTCGAGAGCTTGATATTATTTCGAGAGTTTTTTGTTTTCGAGTTAGACTTATCGTTTCGAGAGTTTGAGAGTTTGATACAATGAATATTGAAAATATCGTACCAGTTCTTAACGACCATTCAGAAAATTCAATTCCAGTTAAATAATTTAATATTGAAGATTTTCCGCCACTCCAAGGGCCCATGAATAGAACCAAAGGCTTAGAAAATATTTCTGGATCACCAAAATGCCTATTGCTCAGGTCCCTATACTTGTATAGGCCTTCCAATGGCTTTATAGAATTTTCATAAAGACGCTTCAAGTCTCTTAGAACAATGTCAGCTGATTTTTCGATGATTAATTCTGACTCGCTAGCTTCTTCATCCAATCGCAAGATCTGTATGATATGTTCACGAGATCTCAAATTTTCCGGTATTTCTCCAGTCTGAAAATTAAATATTTAAATAAAAAGAAAAGAATATTAGCTATATAGTATTGTATTAAAAGTTAATAGTTATCTATGAACATTGCCTATGGATATACTTAAAACATACCAGTAACAAATCCTCTTCTGGAGCACCTTCTTCTTCAGCAGATTCTTCGTCTGATTGTGCTTCTGCAGATTTTTCCTCTCCTTTCTCATCTTGTTCATCAGACTTTCCTTCTTCTTTCTCATCTACACCAGATTTTCCTTCTTCTTTCTTATCTTCATCAGATTTTGCTTCTTCTTTTTCATCTTCATCAGATTTTGCTTCCTCTTTTACATCTTCTTGACTATCTTTATCTTCTGCAGATTCCTCAGCTTGTTCTTCTGCAGACTGTTCTGTTTGAATGCTTTCTTCAGATTTTTCATCTTGAGCAGCTTCACTTGAATCATCTACCTGAGATGATTTGTCTTCTTCTTCGTTTGACTTATCATCTTTTTCATCTGTCTCTTGTTGTTCTTCCTTAGATTCTATCTCTTTTTCTTCTTGGGAGTCATCTTGGTCACCTCCTTCTTTAACTTCTTCAGATTCAGCCTTTTCTTGAGATCCATCGCCGTCGATTTTGTCTTCGTTGCTTTCATCTTTGGCATCATCTGCTTCCTTAGACGCATCATCCTCATTCGATTTATCCTCACTCTCTGCCGCTTCTTCACTTACATCTTGCTCTTTATCTTCATCACTTTTAGAAGCTATACTAGCGTCTTCATCTGATTGTTGTTCTTCCTGTTCATCTTCTTTGCTCACCTCATCCTCTTTACTTTCTGGCGTTTCTTCCTTACTGGCTTCAGAATCTATGCTTTCGACTGCGTCTGCTGCTTCATCACTCTCTATAAAAACATTTAAAGAATAAAACATAAGCCGTGATTCATAATAAAAAAACTATTTCAGTTATCTACATGAAACAAATTTTCGATATTTAGAATCGTGGTGCAGAGGCACAAAGTGTGAATGTAAAATCCACAATCCCTATTCGAGGAGATAAAATATTTATTTAAATTTATTAATAACTACACTGATAATTATTAGGAATAAATATGTCCCCAACATATCTAAGCCTATTAAACAAAAATTTTGAGCGACGTTGAAATGTATTTTACCATTTTCGATTTCTGGTTCTTCAGCTTTTTCTTTGCTGTCTCCATCGTCATTTTCCTTACTGTCAGCATCTGCTTGTATCTCTACACTATCTTCACCTTCAGTACTTAAGTTTTCTTTAGATTCTTCCCCAGCTACTTCACCCGTCTCTTCATAGGACACTTGCGATACATATGGCTCATCAGCGACTTCAACTGA
Organism: Heliconius melpomene rosina; assembly: GCF_056956725.1. Classification (NCBI taxonomy): domain Eukaryota; kingdom Metazoa; phylum Arthropoda; class Insecta; order Lepidoptera; family Nymphalidae; genus Heliconius; species Heliconius melpomene. Next base: position 4,346,549 of record NC_140397.1, read on the forward strand.
TGGCACATCTTCCTCTGCTTCTTTACTCTCTACTTCTTTACTATCATCGGCATCTGCCTCTTCTGCTGAAGTTTCTTCTTTCGTATCGTCACCTATACTAACTTCACTGGATTCGTTTTTTTCTGAAGATTCTGGAATTTCCAAGAATAATTAATTAGTTATTAGAATCACATGGCTAATGCCTAATAATTTGTTAGTTTCTTATGTTGTCAAATAAAGATGTTATCTAAATATTAACTAGTAATATAATAAAATATAAATAATTTATAATAGTCAATAAGAGTCAATTTTTATGGCCAGTCGTGGCGCAGGGGCAAAAGTGTGTCTGGAAACGTGACTGGTTGTGAAATATTTATTTAAAATGTATATTTTAATTTCTTCGCTTCAGTCTTGACGCAAAGAGGCATTTGAGTAAAAAATATTTAGAATTTGAATATTTGAGCTGAATGTATCACTACCGTAAAGTTAGGCCATCCACCGCTACAAAATTAAGGTGTTGCTATAAATACGAATGTTACAATGTTCTTTTGTCATAAATGCCAAAATAATTATGCAAAATTAATTTATAAACTATACTGTATTCTCTTACAAAATATAATAAAGTCTAGTTTACCATTACCATTACCTTTAAAAATATTTTACTATAATTATTAATTTTATAATTTTAAAAATTAAACGTCTTTGCTAAAATTACTAACATGAAAGTAGCTACGACCTGTATTAAAATTAAGCGGCCGCAACAGGTGTGTATTAACAAATCACTTTTAGTTTTTATTTTTAACCAAGTCCTCACGTTGCTGACGATTCCAATATAAGTGAACTCGAAATTATATAATATGTACGCATATAATATGTGTTTACAATTTTGTCGAGAGGTTTACTTAAAATAAAATATGACTTCAATCCTCCCTTCAAGACCTGCCGGACGCCCAAGGAAGCGCTGGTGGGATGTCGTGAAGCAGGACATGAGAGCCAATTCACTAACAAAGGACGTTAGAGACATACGCCGGTATTAATGGTAGGAGGAAGAAGAAGACGACTTCAAGCAATGAACTATGCAAATTTAAGACTTACATGATTTTCTCATGGATGTCACACGGAAAACAAAAAAAAATCTAAAAAATCGGTCCACCCATTTGAAAGTTCTTTATCTCAGAACCAACATAAAAAAAACAATCGAATTGAGAATCTCCTTGATACTTGGTAGATATTTTTACCAAAAGAATGTGTTTTAAGTTTTAATATTGATTTCAGGAGGTATTTCATATAGATATGAGTTTCCCTTAATAATTGGCGTTGAACTTGCCAGTACAAACGTTGGCAGTTGTACAATATTACTTAAAAATACATGCTTACAAATTACGATATCTATTGCATAACGCGATGACATTATATGTGACGGTATTAATAGCATCATATGTATTAAATAATTGTAAATCATTTTAGAATTGAGTAATACATTTCACTACTAGGAATGAGGCGAAGGAATAAGGGGGGGCCCACCCCTAAATATAGTTTTAGTCTTGTGTCCACTCCACCTTGCTCCATAGAAAATACCCCTATGAACTATGTTTACTTTTTACTGCCTCATTGAATACAGTTTTATTATACATAATATAACTGACATCAGGAACTGTCTCGATAAAATATGATCATCCGTAGCCTATTAAAACATGAAAATATTAATACACTAATACACAGATATTGTATTTTACAAGTTAAGTACTTAAGTAGTCTAATCTAAACATCCACGTGCACTCTCTTAAAAATAATTGCAAAAACTTTCACATTTCGATAAAATGGTTTGCTCTATAGAATTATTAAATAAGGATTTATATATTTTATTTATTGCTAAAATAAACTTGTAAAATCGTAGCAATCATGTATTCCAGTTATTGTAAGGTTTTCGTTACGCCGTGTCGTGTACTGCTAGTAGAACATGCAGAGGAAACTTGGGAATCTAGAGTTAGGATACTTTATTTGCCATGAAGGCACTTCCGTTTCCGACTTTCCGCTGAATCTTAAAGCTCACGGAATGGATGGAACTCAACTGTTCACTACCGGTTATTTTTTTCGTCTCGAAAATTTGTTTTTATATTACAATTTAAAATAATTTCCCATTTGTTTCTATTTTCTATAGCAGCGTATATTTTGCTTACAATGACTCCGTAATATTATTCAAGCGAGGATTTGGATTTGGAAACAGGCTAGGCTGTTCAACAAAGGAATTACACAGTCGGCGCTTAACGCCGAAAGGTCAAGTTACAATTTAAACATATTTTAAATATAATGTTGGTTGCCCACGATGTATACAACTTAAAGAACAAAATTTTTGAGTTTATTCCCTTAAGATTTAGGTACCTACTCTGTGGTAGTGGGTATTATTTAAGAGATATTCAAACAAAAGTATTTAGTAACTTTAAGACTGAAATATTATCATTGTCATAGCTGACGACGAACAACTTGACGAGCGTATGTCAGTGTCGCTCACGTTTAAATTAAAGAACTATAAAACCAACGCAGTAAATTCGAGGTTATTCTACTAATAGAAAATTCGGAGAATTTTTAATTGAATGCGTTTAAAAATGATGGCGTGAGTCACTGTGGTTTCCGTTGTGTAATGATTCCCCATCATCTATCCACATTTAAAAGAAATAAACTGGTCTATATTTTTTCTTACCGACAGGTGGATGGAAAAAGCTTTTCTTAATGAAATTTTTATAGCCTTAACGCTTATTGTACCACACATTTTGGTTATTACCTGTTTATTTCATTATTTATTTCATTATTTATCGGCCTATCTTAAAAGAAGTAATTTGTTCAAAATAAATAATTAATTTGTCCGTAATAAATAATTAAAGGCTTTCGTCGATTGTGCAAATGCGGATTTTTAAGATGTTCGGGCATCGGTTTTCGAGACATTACATTACATTACATTCAACATGACTATTCTGTAACCAGAGGAAATGAATATAACTTATTCCCCCAATATGGGAATCGAACCTAGAACCGCCGAGTTTTACAGAGGTTCAGATGTTGTGCGCTATCAAGTCAGAAGCGATACCAATAGAAGAAACGATTTACCTGGTTCTACGTCGCCTGATTCGAGTTCTTTAAGCGCCTTTTCGATATATGGACGGCATTGTGATTCTGAAGGAATGTCGTCATCGGCTGAAATAAAAAAAAAAATGTTTAATAAAGACATGTTTAAGTAACATTGTAAGTTTGTATTCTATTTTGGATAAATCAACTTAATTCTAATTATTAATTTCTAATGAAAATTCCTAAAGAAATGTGAAAAAAAAAATAGTTAAATACGATTACACTTATAAAACTGAACTGACTACTGTTATTGTGTTTCTACTAGTAAAAAAAATGTTTAAACTTAACGTTTTAGGTTAAACTTAACATGATCTAACTATAAAGAATATGAATGACACTGTGTCTTAGTTTCTTGTTTTTTTTTTTTAGTTTTTGATTTCTGTGAATATATTAAAAAGTAAACTAAAAACGGAGCCTCATGGACTGTGGTATTGGATTTGTACTTACTATATCTATAACAGAATATTGAAACTGCTAAAGAGATAATATTCATTTAAATATTTTTTAATTATATTATAAAATAGTCCTTCGAGCCGTCTTTGATATTTTTCAGTTGGTGACAACAATGGTTGTATGTTCAATAAAATTAAGTAGAATACGAAAGATCGATAGACTTAGGTGCATCATTCTTAGGTGATCATGTTATTACCCATTAAGTATAATTCACTTCAATCACAGACCTTAAAACAAACAATTTCTATAATTTAAATACTCTAAATATAAACTAACAAGCATAATTTTATGACAATTTTTCGTATCGCTTACATAAAAAAAAACATTTTAATATATATACCAAAATGATTGGAGTGACCTGGTAACACATATAAAAAATAAAAATATCTTGCTGAACCGACAGAATAATAAATAGTCGAGACTCAATCGACGTTCAATTTTGGCATTGTCGTGGAGTATTGTTCTTGGATTCTCGCCATTAAACATTATATGCAGATTATAACATTTTTTATGAGTCCATTCATATAAAATATTCGTTTTTAAATATTTTCCATTTGATCGAACAGTTTTGAGAATAGTTTATGGCTTTATAAAATTGTAAACATATGGCTGCCAAGAAGAGAAAGATTGAACAAGCAATACGTAATATTATCATTACAATTTATACATATCAAGTATTGTATTAAATATTTTAAAGTACTAAACACAATATGAACAAACTACTTGATAGATTTAGTTTTGTTTATAGATAAACTGTTTAAATTGAACTCTTAACGTCATCAAAATTAGACAGTTGATGTTGTTTATAAGAACACCAAAAACAATATAAATAACTAAACGAATGAGGCTTTCAATATTTTCTTAATTTTTTAAAACTGTTAGTGATTATATCATATATATTTCAGATACACTATGCACCTATTTTTTTTCACAACGATTTGAAATAAATAATTAAATTGTAAGCTACTTATTACTTATATTATGAGGGATCATTTTCAAAGCAATTTGTCGCATTTAAGCATTTTTACCTAATAACTTCGTTTAACTGTTGTTGTATAAAGAAAATAATACGTACAGTCTAGATATATTTTTTGGGGACAGCCTGGACTTACACTTTGAATAGGTATGTTCGTGCACAGATATATTTTCATTTTTCAGGGCTGATATTTTATTAGTAAAATTTCTGGGGTAGGCACAAGAGTACTCTGGGGTGGGCACGGACGTGCGTTTAACACTCTAGAAGAAAATAGGCACCGATATTCTTAGTGCATTGAAAAAGCTATATAAGACCTAGGTATAATTTATTAAATCTTTTCTTTCAAGAAATTGCTTGTGTGACCCAAATAATTAGCCTTGCTACATTCCATGATTTAATCTTTTAGCTGTACACGACTTGTCATTGACTTAGGAAACTATATTTAAAGCATCTAAAATAGTACAGTACGGTCAACAAGTCGTGGCCGCCCCGAAGTTAGCTGTAGATGGCTGCGCTGATTTGATTTTAGGATTTTTCTTACTTTTGATTATTTTCTTTCCGAGTGAACGTTGCGCAAACGTTCAGATCACTTCAGGGCGGCACGACTTGTTGACCGTACTATAGACCGGGTACCACATATATAAGATATATTTGTGAATGAGGCAATTGTTCTATTTCAAACAATAGAATATTTCATGTTAGACCAAGAAAAAAATGTTATTTTATGAAATTTATTATGTTAGACTATATAATTAATTATGATTAATGAATTTATTTTTCTCATTAATGATACTTTACAACTTTCCAATATCTTAAATTATTTATTGTGCATTTGAGAAAGATCCTTTAATATGTAAAATTCCGAATATTAATACTTATGTAAATTATGAAGTGACCTACATATATTTATGTTTAACTTTTATAATGTCGCCATGATCCTATCGTTTTTCACAAGATGGCGACGCGCATAACGACAAATCCCTGTATTTCTATTTGTGTAGCTATACTGGATAGTATATCCTAAATCTACACTGTATCAACATTGAGAAAATATTGTAGAATGATTATTTAATTGTAGCAATAGCCCTACATTTTCAGTTAAGGTTACAGCCAGAAATAGCTCACAAACTACTCGCGCTTTTTACATAATTTAAGCGCAAGTTACACCGAAAATAGCATCGGTGTAGTGACGCAGGGCGCGCGGCTCCCACACTCCCACACATCGCGACTCACCTCTCGCCGCGAGCGCGAGCGCCGACACGGCACACAACATGCACAACATAAACCTCCATAACTTTAATCTCTCTGTCCACATTTTGATAGGTTCCAGCCCGCTACACAGGGCCACCAGTCATTTGCACACTCGCGCACCCGACCGGTCGATCCACGGACGCGAATCACGGCTACACTGAACAGAGAACACTCCGTCACGGGACTCGAGCTGCATTCCCAAAAATGCAGGTCGAGTCGGTCGCGGCCACTCGATTGCGGTCACAAGCTTGTAAATACCAAGTCAAAATAATGCAATTGAAAGAATTAATTAAGCAATCATTAAAATGGAACCCGCAATGTAATGGTCGCGACGGTCGCGTCTGTCGCCGTGGTTGGGAACGGACGTACTCTATTTCCGGAGACAGCACAGCATCGCTGGTCGAAGGGGTACTGGCGCAGAGCGGCGGCGCTCCCCGCGCATTTACAGCTTTCAGATTCAGCGCGCGATTCGTGCCAAGCCGCCGAGCGCAGGTGACGCGCGTCCTCGCGCCCGGCGATACACTTCCCGTCGCATGCGCTGATTTTCGGACATATTTTTCGGATATAAAATGATTTGTATTATTTTTAGGGTTTCGTACCTCAAAAGATGTAAACGGAACCCTTATGGGATCACTTTGTTGTCCGTCTGTAAAGACCTATCTCGAGATTTGTGTGATGGTATCAAATTTAAATTAATATTGACTATTCAGACCGTCAGTCTTTTGGAGCACAGAAAAAATAAAGCTTCCGAGTCAAAAAAGTATAAATTTAAAGGTATTTTATAGAAACAAGTCATTATAGACAAAACGGGTGCATATGCCTGCAAAGGACAGTGGGCAAATTGGGACCAATACCAATAAAACGTATCATTGAATATATCCATCTATTAGCCTTTGAAACTCCACTGCTGGGAGGCCTAGGATCGCGGCGATCACTTACCTACTAACAGGTGACCCGACCTCACATTTGCCTTGTCTTTTCAATAAAAAACAACCTGTCACATTTATAAACAATTTAGATTTTAATTAATTTAAATTTATTGTGAATTGCCACGATTTGTCCGAATAGATATGATAGATTAAGGCGGACGCGAGATCGACATAGACAAATACCCAAGCATCAGAATACAATATCTGTTGGCACGAATGATCGACCAGCCGTTTAGATATTTCAATGTGCCATTCTTAAAATTATTCCATTCTCGCATGCACCTGAGAGTTTCATAACTTACTCCTTATTTATAAGTCGTAAGTGGAAAAACATGAGGTCGTTCTGGCGCAGGAGCACTAGCGTGACTGTAACACGATTGTGAGTAAGTACGATTTCCATTCGGGAAAATTAATTATTATTTATTAATATTTTTATGTCATCGCTCGGTACCAAGGCAAAAAGCGTGGCACTCAACAAGTAAAGCCTCTAATATTTGGCGAAAAGTGGAGAACGGAGAATCTAGGTTCGTTCTGCTTATCCTGATATATGCGGGATACGGCGTGAAGATGAAAAAAAAAGAATAAGCATGAAGTATTTACATATGCAAAATCATTTGCCAAATCGATCATAATCGCGTAAGGCAAATTAGCTTAGGAATTTAATGATGACCTCTATCATACTATTCCTAAATAGAAAATCTCTAGGTAGGTACTGTTTATTTTTGTATTCTATTTAAATGTAATAAGTAAAGAATGATGGCAGTCGTGGCATAAACGTGACAGGTTGGGGGTTTGATTCCCACTAGAGGTAATGAAATATTTATATTTCCATTTCTACGCTATGGTGTCGAGGCAAGTTTCTCAATTCTCGTGAAGCTGAAAAAGAACGTTATAACGTAGCAGCATTTTGTTAAATTACTATATATATTTTAACTTTAAAATAATTTCTTATTATTTAAGAAATATTTAAAAATCCATATAAATATAAGATACTACAGAGCAATCGTAATTAGTTTGCTTTAGGTATGCATTATCAACAATTTTAAGCCCCAAATTGACCCTCGACCCGTCATTATGAAACATGATAATGATAGGCAAGTCACATCAGTTGTCTCCAAATAACCGAGACTACTGTATTCCTTATTAAAATGTGTTCAAAAAGCATCACAATGTTTCCAAGATATTATTCACATGGAAGTCGTGTTTTAGTTACTAAGTTACAAATTCGCAGCCATAGCAGTAATAACGTTAAAGAAACATCTTTGTGCAATTTACATAAGAAATACGGTGGAAAATTGGTCGATTTCGCTGGTTTCCTGTTACCCGTGCAATATTCGGACCTGAGCGTCTCAGCATCTCATATCTTTACAAGAAATAGTGCTTCAATATTCGACGTCTCACACATGCTACAAACCAACGTTAGAGGAAAAGATTGTGTAACGTGGTTCGAATCAATATGTCCAGTGGATTTAAACGGAATGGCGGCCGGATCTGGCTCTTTAACTGTATTTCTGAATGAGAAAGGAGGTATAATTGACGATCTTATTGTTACCAAAGTAAAAGAAGATCAATTGTATGTAGTATCAAATGCTGGTCGTCTAGATGTCGACAAACAGCATATGCTGGAAACAGCTGAAATTTTTCGTAAAAAAGGCAAAGACGTGTCAGTTGAATTTTGGGATGTGAGTACCAGATCTCTTATAGCGCTACAAGGACCTAAAGCAGCGTCCAACTTACAGGCTCTCACAGAAATTTCTCTGGCAGACTTGACATTTATGATCTCTCGTGTAGGTAACGTAGCAGGTGTGGAGTGTAGAATAACACGCTGTGGTTATACTGGAGAAGATGGCTTCGAAATATCAATGCCGGCAGATAAGGCCGAGAACGTAGTCGAAGCCCTACTACAATCACAGGAGGTTAAACTAGCCGGTCTTGGAGCTCGCGATTCGTTACGGCTAGAAGCCGGTTTATGCTTATATGGTAACGATATCGACGAGAGTGTTACACCAGTTGAAGCAAGCTTGACTTGGTTGATAGCCAAAGCGCGTAGAACAAACGCAAATTTCCCCGGTTCTGATATCATTTTGAGGCAAATAAAGGAGGGTGTAGAAAAACGGAGAATCGGATTGAGAATAGAGAATGGTGCTCCCGCGCGAAAAGACGTTGATATTAAGAATTTAAATAATGAAACTATAGGTAAAGTAACCAGCGGTTGCCCAAGTCCGTCGTTAGGCGGTAACGTTGCTATGGGATATGTCGCTGAAGAATTTAAAAAACTTGGCACAAAACTTAATGTGAGCATCCGAGGGAAAGACGTGCCGTGTGTTGTTGCTAAAATGCCTTTTGTACCTTCTAAATATTATATTAAGAAATAAAATAACATTTAATTAAATAATACTTTTATTTTCAATTATAAACGTAATAGATAATTAAGTAACGAATTCAACTACTAGTTGATAATAAAATTAAATTAAATTATACAATGAACACATATACCTACATATACTCAATATTTAGACCAATGAATTGTGGATATTTACCAATTTACCATTTAAAATAAATTCGATTTTCATGTATATTTTTCAGTAGATTTGCAATTTGGTCCAAAAATTACCATTAATTTATTTTCTTGGTAAATGCCCAATCAACTAAACGATTCTAACTAAGTATACAACCTTATTTAACCAATACAATTAATTTTACAAAATAATATTCCTGTAATCGTAATGTTCAAAATCTGAAGAGAATCTCTTAAAAATCTGAAGGAAATAGACGAATTCTTAAGCAGGAAACATTGCGGAATAACAAGGAATGTTGAATTCAAGCTATATAATTATATATTAATATTTCACGTTATTTACAAATTTTATCACAGGAATAATTAAATATATAATTCAGCATTGGAATTGCAAATTAAATTGTACCTTTAAAATGTCTCGTAATTTAATTATAACATAATATATAAATTTCTGATATTATCTTATTATAAATTAGGGGATAATAAAGCGCAAACCGGCAACCAAGGCACTGTCATAGGCATTGTCATAGGCAAGGAACATTTTGGATTTTAGTATTGTCATATTAAAACATAACGATCTTTTACATAGTATGAAACACTGTCGGTTTCTATCGATTTACAATACTATTACACTACTACTAATAGTAACTGAGATATCTGATATCTCAGTAGTACTACATAATATATTTTAATGCTGTCTTTACTAATAGTAATAGAGACCAGGTAGAATTTTTCAACCGACTTTGCCCACAAGTAAAAAAATAATTTGGAACAAAATTCAAATTTACAAATATATAACAGCTTATGTAACAATATTATGTTTTACAAAAGAATTTTGTTAAATGACAATGACAAATGTTCCCAAAAATAGAAAAAGCAAATTAATGCAGATTTGTACCAATGTAATTTTACTTAAAACTTAAGTCTTACAGAGCATTATTAACAATGACGAGTTTTTAGCGGTATTAGGCTTGAAGTAGGACATTCTTGAAACTTATACCGATAAAAAATACTTCTAAGTTTTGTACATTTTTCACTCATGAGGAAAACAATCAAAATCGTAAAAACAAATCTGTGTAGCCATATATAGCTAACTTAAGAAGGGAACACGGCTCGTCGACCTTAGTGTAATTATTATGACTTTTAACATACCCATACCTGAATAGAATATTTCGAAGAAAACCTTTATCAAGTCTCATTTTTCGTGGCGCGTATTGTATCTTATCTAACACACTGTCACATCCATTTTCATTTGGTGCTGGTCATTTCGCTAGCTTTAAATATTTATAGCTTTTGATAACCAAACAGAAATATTAAACTAAAATTATAGTTAAGTACAATCAATATATTCTAGTATTTGTATAATAGTAGACACATCACTTACATCGTATGCTAAAAAATACACTAGAAAACTTTAACTTGCTCTTAAGCAGGGATCTTTGGCCAAAATAGTTTTTTTTTGCTTATAATTGATGGACCAAAATCTATTTCTTTATATACATAGCTGGTGGAGCAGCAGGTATTATAAACAATCCATAAAAAAATATTTATACGTAGGCAAAGTATGTAATAGACAATAATATTCATATTATTTCATACATTGCCTGGACGCCCCAGGTATTCTATACATTGAAGACCGAAGTTATACAAATGGCCGGTAACATGAAAACCAAATGTTAAAATTTTGATGTTAACATTTGATATTTTTAAAAATAATTTCTGTAAAAGGAGAGGGTTCTCAATTCAACTGTTTTTTTAATCTTTTCTAACATTCGCCAGGGTGAACCGATTTGATTATTTTTTTTTTATTTAAAGTTACTTTTGAATGATAGATATTTTCATTCTATTTTACAACCATTCTCTAAATCCTGATAAAATACAAACCCCTTTGGTGATATATTGAGTTTACACTGTATATAATTCTAGCATATTTTTAAGCATGCGTTTTACCATTGAGCGGTGGACGGAAACAATTTAATACTAGGAATTGTTACCTTTTAAATTTAATCTAAGTTTATATATAAAAACTTATATAAAAGTTAAAAATACACGGAACCATGTTACTTTCTACATCTTACATAGGCTATTAGTATAAGTTTGAGCTTTAACTTAACCTTATTAATATTAAGTAATTTGTACCAGTGGAAATACATTTTTTTACATAGCAAAATATTGTTTTAGGCTAACGCTGTATATAGCATAGTACGCAGAGGGAACTTAGTGTTAGGACACTCTGTTTTTTCATCTTCCTATCAAAGCGATGAAATGAAATCAAAATCTCATTTTACAGTCAGACTCAGCCATTGCAAAAATAAAAGTAAAATCATGCGTATTGCACTATAAAATACGTAGATGTATCGCCGCTTTTGCTATAAAGAAACAACAGACATAATATAACTTGCGAGACCAATGTGGAACGATTAAGCTAATAAATATCTCTAACGATTTGAATAATGTAGCTGCTGAAATTAACAGCTTGGTTTGTTTTGTTAATTGAATATTGCCTCACGCGGGTATCGAACCGACAGCCATCGTGTTTACGTTCAACGCTGCACCAGGATGGCCGTATTATATTTATTAATTAAAATTAGTACTTAATATGTATTATAAATGCAAAATTGTTTGTCTTTCCTAATATGCAATTTAGTATTGTCTTTTCTTTTATTCTATAGTATAAATTCTTAAAACTTTTAAATTTTGAAAAATTACTAGGAATGTGTATAAATATTAAGCCTATTATATTGTCAATATGTATTTTACATTTTTTTCTATTGTCCTCAGAAAAGATTAATAAGTCTTGTTTAATAAATTTTATGTGACAATGTTATAACATACCATTTTTTTATTTAAACTACAAATTTATAGCCGCACTTAGAGATATCGATTAGTTCTTAATTGATTCCTAATTTAATATTAGTTAAATGGAGTTTTACATATCTAAATGTAGCTATATAAATTTTAAAAATAAAGGTGATGTAATTTGTTTTAACATTTTGAAAATAAAATAAACAATATAAAATGAAACATTGAGAAGTAGAAGCAAGTGTCGATAAAACTTGCAATCAAACTTAAATGTCATACCTTGACTAAGTCATAAGTTAAATATTTTTTTCCTACAAAATACGATGTCACGTATGACATCCATGACAATTAAAGTAATACACAACTTCCTTACAATAAATAAAACTAACGAATTACCAACTGTCTTTATAAAGAAAAGAAATGTCCCTTTATCCTATAAATTGTCGCTTGTATTTCTGGCAACTTTACACCTATTTTCAATCGACTTCTGTAAAAGGAAGAAGTTATTATATCAATTCAATTGTACTTTTTTATTGTTTTGTTTTACTATTATTTTATATCTAAATTATGTTGGTGTATTTTATTTTGAAATGTAATGTTACTAATTTAGTACCCTTGTCACGTATAATGATCCCTCTCTATCTCCCTAACCGTGTGACGTAACCTACAAATGGCCCCTAAAATATAATATAATATAACAAAAATATACATTTACTTCATATATTTCCATTTTCATTAATTTCATTGATATGGTGTTACTGTGTATTAGGCTCTTGGAAATTAGATTGCGTGAGGCGTGCAAAGTCTTCTGTTAATTCGTTCAACTTTTCTGTATACTGTAAAATAATATATAATTAAAAATTATTATAAAAATAAAAAATATCTATAAAATTAAAATGATATCAAATCAGCTTCACACTGTATCCCGCACACAGCAGGATAGGCAGAGGGAACCTAGTGTTAAGACACTCCATTCAATCTGATTTTTAATTACACATTAAATAATTATACATATTTTAGGTATAATTGGTTAATGGTGCAAGTGTTTTGTGTTGACGTCATTGGTAGTCTCAATTTTTATATTAAATAATGTCTACTCTATTGTATCTATCTATTGTATGTAACAATAAAGTTGTTGACTGATCGCAAGATATATGAGGAAATATAATATTGGGGACATTTACCAATACAATAAACCCAAAACAATGATTTTAATATTTTTTTTATTGAGGCTGATCTCAGACTCAATTCACCAATTTAAATGCAGTTTTACTCACGCACTTTCCTTAGCACGAAGTGTAAATTTTTTAAGCATTCTCGTTGTTTACTGCGACATATAATAAAAAAAAAAAGAAATAATAAAAAAATCTTATAAAGTTTACATACATCGTAGGCGAGGCTAGAGGTAGGCCGGTCGTGTCGTCGCTCGCTCTGCATGCGCCCACTCACGTAGTAATTTATTTGGTTTTGCAACTTAACAAATATTTTTCTATATTCGTCTCTTATTCTGTTCACTTCGTTGTTGATGTGGGTGTCTTTTTTTGATATGTACTCCTGAAATTAGGAAATTTATTCAAGTTTTATTTATTTTAAGAAGAATTTAATTGTTATATTATGGAAAATTTATATATGCAAAGCATTCACTTATAACTGATTTATTATTAACATAAAACATTTATTTTGTCAACTATAGTATACTACAGCATAGGAAGAAACGATTTTTTGTTAAAGTTCTCTCCTTTGAACAAAATTTAAGACAGCGATTAGAGTCGCGGAATTCAATGCTGCACTTTATTTTAGTATGGCGAAAAATAAAGAAAAAAAAACCTTTTTTTATAAAACATACAATAATTTTGAACAGTGTGGGTTTTGAACCCGCGCCTCTTGGAAATCTATGAGACAAGACTACATTCAAAATTCTCCTGACCAAGAATTGAATCTACTACAATTAAATTAAAAACATTAACTGTGAAAATTGACCCGTACTTTATAAGTTAACGCAGTTCTCTTAACATTTTTATATTTCTCCTGCAGTATATGATAGTCATTTTGCACATTCATATATTTCTGTTCTAACTCAGAAATATTAACTTGTAGTTCTTTCAATTTATTTCTCAAATGCTGACACTCTTTAGCATCAGAACTTGTTTTAACTCTAAACTCTTCTTTTTCCTTTTTCAATACATTTTCTAAAGAACCCAATCGTGATAAATTGTCTTTATACTTCTCTGCTCTCTTTTTCCATTCACTCAAATCCTCTTTAGTATGTTGACTTTCTTTTTGTAATAAGTTATGCTCTTTTATAAGTACTGATATCTCATTTTCTTTTGACTCCAATATTTGAGTCACTTTAGCTCTTTCCGATAGAATAAATTCTTTTAAAGTATCAACTTCTGTGGCTTTCCTTTCTAATAAGTCTTTTAGTTTAGTAACAGTTGCTAGTTGTTCTGTTTCCATTTCTTTTAAACGTCTCGCGCAGTTCATTTCTATTGTTTTAATTTCGAGTGTGAATTTTTCAGCTATTTGTTCTCTTATTGCCTTTTCTTTCATCATTAATGCAGTCTGAAATTAGTAGTATTTTGATTTATTATTGAAAAATATTTAAATATTTTATATGATTATAAAATATTTTCAATTACTATTTACTGTCGGAAAAACAGTCAGATTTCAGAAATGGTTGAAATATAAATATGAATGATGAATTGATGATTGATGAATGAATTATAATTCTATTGTAAATGAATGTACACTACACTAAATAATTACGTATAATCAACCACGGCCGAGTATAAAAAAAATATTAACTTAAAGAGGCCTATTTTCACATTCGACAATATTAATAGGGAAAGGCGTATTTATTATTCCTAACTAAAAGAAGCAAATGCAAATAAGAAACTGTGACAAACTGTGACTTGCAATATAATGTCGATCTGGTCTAAAAGTACTACTAATTTATATACCTTTTCTTCCAAAGATTCATCATGGTCTTGTGCCACTTCCGTCTCAATATTCGTGTTATTTAGTATGGGGTTTCTATCATCTGTATTAGTTCCCACGGTGCGGACGTCACTCAACTTTTTGTACCTTTCCATTATATAATTTTGGAAGAATTCTGCTTTGCCCCTAAGCTCTTTCATTAAAGTTTCGTTACTTTCTTGAGCGGCTGAAATTGATTGAAATATGTTTTTTTAGCTTCACTTTGTATCCTGTGTGTAGCAGGAACAAAGACAGGAAATGTATGTATGTATCAAGACACTCCGTTCCCCATAAACCACCCAATTTTGAAGACATTGCGTGTAAGTTCACTCGCCGAGTGGGAAATCGAACCCACAACCGTCATTTTTACAGTCATACTCGACACAACACCACTACGACCTCTCAATAGTCATTTAATTAATAAAATTATTATCGTAAAAATTACCTAATGCAACTGTTACTAGTGAATTAAAATAAATAAATTTTTAATAACCACAAAATCAAAGACATTAAGGGCCAGTTTCACCACTGGCTGATGAAGTCCCAGACAGCCGTATGTACCAGACAAGCTATAATTTTTGGTTTTACAGTTCTTGAATAGAAAAAAAGAAATACACATTTGACACATGATACATGAATTTAATTTTTACATACTTATTTGTAATTTAAAAATGTAACAAATCGTATGAATTGTTACCTACTATAATCGTTCATTAAAGAGAAAATTTAATTTATAAGTTATTTTGTATTTTTATCCTCTATCTGAGAGATAGCATTAATTATTAGATTACTATCTGAAACTTTATTCGTAACCGGTGAAACTGGCTCTAAGTATTATACCTATTTTAACTTGATATTTGACTTGTTGATCCTCCAGATTACGGATACGTTTTAGTTGCTGTTCGCAGTTGGCGCAGGCCTCCATTTCCTTTCGCATCGCTGTTTTCTCGTCTGAAATAAAATAAATTTTCTTAGTTTTTTTTTACAGCTTCACGTTATATCACTTCATTTCTATATTTTGCGGCGGCGAGGTCGACCGCCTCAACCTCTCTCTCTGCCTAACCTGCTATGTGCGGGAATCAGCGTAAAACTATAAAAAACTAAAAAAAAAAAAGATTAACATCTAAATAATTTACAGAAGTACCTTCTAAGAATTTATTAAGTTTATCGGTGAATTCCTTCTGTTTGTCAGTAAACTCTTTCTGCAGCTCAGATATTCTCCTGTTAGCTCTTTCTAACTCATCTTTCGAGTTTGTTAGGTCTATTGTAATTTTTTCTACATGGCGTTTCTCTTTCTCTATTCTTTCTATGTAATCCCTTTCTTGAGATTTGTATTGGTCGAGTTCTCTTTGTGTTTTTATATGTACGTCCTTTAGTTCCCGAGATATAGAGTCTCGTGCTGTGCACACCTGTTATTTAAAAAATAGCATATATATGAATATTTGTATATATATGCTAATATTTATTGTAGCTTATCGGTAGTAGCTTTTTGTTCATATGTTCATTCGACGATTTAAAAGTGCTTATAATAAGTTTATTTGAATAAAGAATATTTTGAATTTGAATTAACATATTATGAGGTAATTAACTGAAGTTTTAAAAGCTGCTATTTTGCGTATTGGATAGAGATTTTGTAATTTATTTCTTTGATCTATGTAAGTAATATTATTTTAAATAATCTAGTAGCACTGTAAACTCCATGATAATGACTTCAACCTCAACTGCTCAATAAACGGAGTGTTTTAACACTACATCCCAATTATGGGATTTAGTGTTAAAACACTGGCTGGAGCGAGAAACAGAAAACTCAAGAAGTAAATTATTAATTCGATGTTTTTCATATTTATGTTATAAACAATTTTTTGTGAACAAAAGTACCTGTAAATACAAAGTTTTCAATTCGCCATTCTCTTTAAGTGTCTCTTTTAACTGTCCATTGTACTTCTCGAGCTCCCTTAGGAGGTCGGCGTTGGCTTCTTGTACGAGGGACGCACGACTTCCCTTCTCCGACTTCAACTTGTCATATTCCATTTCTAGTTCCGTATACTTCAATTCCAACTGTTATACAAAAATATATATATTAAAACATGATTGCATGTGTGCAATCATTGTTAATCCATGTTAAGCGTTAATTTATTATATATAAAATAGATGTCAAAAAAGGTATCCAGAGGGTGTCCAGACTAATACCTGTCCGATATTGGTTTGTGGGCATACGGGTACGCGACCCCGGATCCCCGAGCCGCCACTCTTTTATCCTCATCCAGTCCGTAAGAATGGTGTCCTCCCTTCCCCTCCCCTCCCCTTTTCCTTAGCTCCCTCCTTCCTTTACCGATAATACCTTTCTATTTCCCTCCCTCCTCGGTTATTCCCCCACAAAGGGGTTTTGGAGGTCAGACGGCAGTCGCTCCACAAAAACCACAAACCGCCACAAAATGAAAAGAAACAAGGACAGACTGGGTACGGCTAGGGCGTCGCCGCAAAACGACGCGCAGGCACATCGCCCTACACCTGCGACAAGTGGGCAAGGGCTACCGTGTCCTGTACGGGCACGGCTAAAGACGCTAGTACCCAGACGGAAACTCCGCTTTGCAACGTGGAATATTGGCTCTCTAACCGGACGATGCAGGGAACTCGCAGATGTACTCTTGATACGTCGGGTCCAGTGTGCTTTCCTCCAGGAAACTCGCTGGAAGGGCAATAAGTCCCGTAACATCGGACAGGATTACCGGCTTATATACACTGGGTCACCTTCGGGTAGAAACGGTGTAGCGGTAGTGCTTTCTGAAGAGCTTCAGAATGGGCTCCTTGAAGTTGACCGTCGCTCCGACCGCTAGATGCGAGTGAGGGTACTGACTGAGGGCGTTATCACAAACTTAATCAGTGCCTATGCTCCCCAGGCGGGATGTAGCGCGGCCGAAAAGGAGACATTCTGGGAGCAGTATGAAGGGGTGCTACTTGCTGTGCCGTCTACCGAAGTGGTCTTAGTTGGGGGGGACTTGAACGGGCACGTCGGTAAGGCCGCTGAGCCGTATGAACGTGTTCACGGGGGTTTTGGGCACGGTCTTCGCAATGCAGAGGGAGAAAACATTCTGAGAACCTGTATTGCGTCTGATCTGGCCGTCGTGAACACGTTCATCCAAAAGAATTCTCACCAATTCGCACCTTATCACGTATAAGAGCGGGTCCCACTCAACTCAAATAGACTACTTGTTGACCAGACGGTGTCATATGGGCAGGGTAACTAACTGTAAGGTCATTCCAGGCGAAAGCCTAACGGCCCAACATCGTCTTCTTGTCATGGACTTTAACGTCACTCCGAAGAAGAAAATAGCCGAGAAACGTAGGCCTCGGATCAAGTGGTGGTTGCTGAATGGACCGATGCAGACCGACTTCCTGGCAGAGGTGAAAAGTCATGATCTTTCGACTAACACCGAGACTGCTCAGGATGCTTGGGATCGGGCTCAGTCGGCAATAATCGCGGCGGGCAGGCGAGTTCTTGGCCTTTCTAGGGGAGGACGTGTCATCGACAGGGAGACATGGTGGTGGAATGACGAGGTGCAGGAGGTGACTCGTGAAAAGAAGGCTGCCTTTAAGAAGTGGCAGGAATCCAACTCTCCTGAAGACAGACTGGAGTACACGGTAGCTAAACGTGCCTGTAAAAGAGCTGTAGCCAGAGCCCGCAGTGAAAGTTTGTCACCATTGTATGATAAACTTGAAACTGTGGAGGGGCAGAAGCTCATTTACAAACTGGCACGTTCCCGGGACTGGCACGTTGACGCAAAGACGTTCCCGCAAAATGTCTTTGCGTCAAAGATTCCCAGGGCACGCTGCTCTCTAGTCATGCCTCTGTGAATTAGAGGTGGAGAAGCTACTTCCAGGAGTTACTGAATACTCAGCACTCATGCAGTCTTCATCACGACCCACCGCCTAACCTCGGACTTATTGCCCCAATAACCCCTGACGAAACACGTAATTGCCTTCGACGCATGAAGAACGGAAAAGCGGTGGGACCTGACGACATTCCGATCGAAGCGTGGAAATCATTGGGCTCTCTTGGTGTGCCCATGCTTACTGACCTTTTTAACCACATCTTGAACACTGGTAAGATGCCGCATCAGTGGCGGCTTAGCTTTATTACCCCTATTTACAAGGGAAGGGGCAGTGTTCAAGATTGTGGTAGTTATAGGGGCATTAAGCTTATGAGTCATACCATGAAGCTCTTCGAGCGCATGATCGACCTCAGGCTCCGCCGAGAGTGTACTATCTCTGAGTCTCAATATGGATTTCAGCCAGGATCGGGCACCATGGACGCCATTTTCGCCCTCAGAACTTTGATGGAGCCATACAGGGAAAAAAGGAGAGCTCTGCATGTGGCCTTTTTAGACCTGCAGAAGGCCTTTGACTGTGTGCCTCGTCAGTGTATCTGGTGGGCATTGCGTTCCAAAGGGATCCCTGAGGCCTATATTGAGATTATCGGAGACATGTACCACGATTCCGCTTCTATGGTTAGGACTGCTGTTGGCGACACTAGACCCTTCACGATTACAGTGGGTGTTCACCAGGGCTCGGCTCTTAGTCCGTTCTTATTCAATGTAGTGCTCGATAGTGTCTCGGCTCACATCCAGGACCAGCCTCCATGGCTGATGATGTATGCCGACGACATAGCACTCATTGCCGAGAACCGACTGACGCTGGAGCGTAAAGTGAACCTCTGGAAGGGTACGCTTGAGAACGGCGGTCTTAAACTAAATGTGTGTGAAAGACAGAGTACATGGCCTGCGGCCGGGACTCGAGCACCGTCCTTATAGGTCCTGAGCCAGCCGTTAAGTCGGAGAAGTTCAGGTACCTTGGATCCGTTATGCACGAGTCAGGAGGCATCGATCACGATGTCCAAGGGCGGATAAGCGCTGCCTGGGCCAAATGGCGGGAGGTCACTGGTGTGGTCTGCGACCGCAGAATACCGCCCAAGCTCAAGGGGCTGATATACAAGAGCATCATCCGACCGGTTCTTTTATACGGCAGCGAATGTTGGCCGGCACTATCTCGGCACACTCAGGAGCTTCACGTCACGGAAATGAAGATGCTGAGGTGGATGTGTGGCGTAACGCGGTCTGACCGCATACGCAACACATTCATTCGAGGTAGTCTTGGGGTCCGTGACGTAGCGGATAAGCTCCAAGAGCGTCGTCTGAGATGGTTTGGCCACGTTACGCGCCGGCCTAAGAACTATGTCGGATGCAAGTGCCTTGCTATATCAGTCCCTGGAGTCAGACCTCCTGGACGCCCAAGGATGCAGGACATGAGAGCCAATGGTCTAACCACCGAGGACGCAAAAAACCGTGTAAAGTGGAGTAGGTTGAGTAGGAGGGCAGACCCTGGCAATAGCCGGGATTAATGCCAGGAGGAAGAAAATAGATGTCAAAAAATTTATAATACATATAAAACAACGTATAATATATTAGTAAAACAATTTTTCAGCTTTACGCTGTATCCCGCAAGTAGCAGGGTAGGTAGAGGGAACCTAGTATTAAGACACTCCATTCCCCACTTTCTGCCGAATTCTGGGGGCGTGGCAGAACTCAATGTTTCATCTCCTCGAGCGGGGATCAAACCCCCAACCAATACAACATCTTATACATAAAAATATTTAATATTATTAGACATTGTATCACTCTTACATAGTATGTATTGCGTTGCCTGATCAATAAACACTGATTCGCGTGAAGAGAGGAAAGAAAAGCATCTCTCCGAAATACAACTAGCTCTGTGGGTTAGAGTGAGAAAGGAAGAGCCCGCCTGCTGTTCTGTATACGTGAGAAAAAGGAAAGCACAAACATGAAAAAAACAATATAGTTGAATTGATAACTTCTTTTTCTTACAGAAGTTGGTTAAAAACACACACACAACTTACATTTTTAATTTCACTCCTTAGATCGTCAGCATGCTTCTTCATCTGTTCGTTCTGTTGTTTGTATGTTACTAACAGTTCACTATCGGAGTTGGTACCGAGTAACTCTAATTTATTTTGCAATACCGCTAATTTTGAATTGAGTTGCATCTCTATACCTTTTTGCTCTTCCAATTTAGATCTTAAATCGGATTCTTGTTTACGATGTTGTTCGAGACGTTTTTCACTGACAAATGGAAAATAAATAATTAATTGCAATTAACTATTAAAATTCTTTAAGCCACAATTTTATAAGGAGTTTATAAAAAAAATCATTCGTTAGCCGTCGCCGACAAAAATATAAGCACTTTGTAATTTTAACTTTAAAATACATATTAAGAAGAGGAAGGAAAGAGGAAAATATGTACCGTTTATTTATTTCTTCTTGCATATTTGATAGTTTTTGTAGCTGTTGTTTGTATCTGCTTAATACTTCTTTAAGCGTGGCCAATTTTCCAGGTGATGGAGGATCACCTGTAAAGCATTAAGTACGATAAATAAATACATGAGGGTAATATGTTATTAACATCAGAAATATTCATAGTAGGGAAATTTAAAAGATTAAAAAATGTCAGTTTTACGCCTTTTCCGTATAGCAAAGTCGGTAAACCTGGAGCTGTTAAGAGTCGCCAATTCTCCAAATTTCGAGTCATGGCGTGTTGAATGGAGGAATTCAACGCTGCACTTTTTCTTGTTATCAGAGTAAGGTAACAAAAATATTTCGTATTATGGAATGCATTATCTATTTGTGGCTTGAATTCGTGTGAAAAGTAGAGAACGGTTGGTCAGTATTGTTGACATTAGATTCTCTCTGATGTTATTTTCTTTGAAGTTATTTTTTTAAAGTGGCATACACATTTAGGAAAGAAAAATACTTATTAAGAGAACGTGGACTATTGGACGGTTTTCAATGAGGCGCAGGTTGAAATCCTTCTTCATTAAAATTATTATATATTTTCCTAATAAGTATACCTGTGAAGTTATTTAGTGTAAGCTTATAATATACCTATATTATAATTGTCGGGCGTGACTTCAGCCAGCACGTGCGCTAGTGCTGCGCGCCACGCATCCTGCTCGCGTTGTGCACCTGACACTCTGGTGCGGCACATCACTAGTTCCTGCGCCGTCACTTCTAATTTTGACTGGAAAATATATATTTTAATTTTAATTAAATATATGAACAAGTGATTAAAAAATATTTAATAACAGGTCGTCAATCAGTTGTCTTGTAATCGAACACACAACCGTCGTGTGTAGTCCGAGGTTGTATTGCTGTGCCATGAAGGATTCTGATTAATTACTATAAATGTTATTTACTTAGTAAATTTAATTATTATTTTCCCCATGTAGGTGAAAATAATAATTTAATTATACACTGTATCCTGTATATATCAAGGTAGACAGAGGGAACCTAGTTTTACTTGTATTTTATACCATAGTATCTTTACAATATTTTTCTACTTTCGATTGCCTGTACTTTGTAGTTTGTACATAGCTGCAATAGAAGAGCAGTACAGTTATTGTATTCAATTTTAAAAGCATATTATAGCATAGGAACCTAGTGTTAAGATACACTTTTATGTTTAGAGACATTATGTGTTGAGCGGTGGAAATCAACCCTAAGCTTTGTCTTACCTACCAAAGCTAAGAAATGAAACTAACTCATTCACGGAAATCGAACCCACAACAGTTGCGTATACAGTTGACGCTGTGCCGCTACACCAAAAAACATATTAATTACCCCCAGTTCTTTAACTTGTTCCCTGGCGGCGTTTCTTTCAGTAGTTAATTGCAATACTTTTTCCTTGAGCCTGTTGCTTTCACCGTTTAAAAGTCGTTTTTGAGCCGCGTCTAATTCACTGGCCAGTCTGTTTATTGTAGCACCCTTTTCTACTAAAATTTCTTCTTTTTCACGATCTCTTTCTTTACATCGCTTTTCAAGCATTTTTATTTCATTGTCCTGAAACATAATTTTTAAAGGTATTATTACTTTTTTTCAACTTTATGCTGTATAGACAAATAATTTTTAAAATAAATCAATTCCCCCACGTGAGAATCGAATCCACAGATGTGGATCCACAGTCAGAGACTGTACTGCTGAACCACAACAACCTCAATATGATATATGAATTATTTTATTATTATAAATTATAAGAAAATTTGTATATTTAACTACAATGTCCTAAATGTAAAATGTTTTATATACAATTATAATTTTTATGAAATTACAAAAGGCATAATAAAAACGATTTTTCTTACTTTTTCGTCCAGTCTACTTTTAGCATTCATCAAATCATTCTGTAATCTGTCCATTTCTTCACGATGTCTATAAAAACCATTAATTAATATTAATTATAAGATTATTTATTTTTTATACAATTCACTTAAATGCAACAATAACATTAAAATTAATATTTTGCTAAAAAATGAAATATGGAAAAAAATGTACAGAATAACTAATAAATACAGAATATAAATGTTAGTGAAACTTAGAAATCATAGTATAAACATTTTTTTTACTTCAAATTTTTTTTTAGTAATATGTTACAAATACCTGTCTTGCTGTTCTCTGAACAATGCATCAGTATCATGTGAGTGAGCAACCTGCAAATTATAACAGCAATAAATATTTAATTTTTTTTTTTTTTTTTTTTTTTTAACTGCAATTAAACCTGCAACTGCCTCAACTGGGCATTAAGCTGGTGGTTAGGAGCTTACAGACATTGGTGGTATACGCCCATTGGCATAAACACATAATGTAACGGTCTCCTGAGAGATCCTATTTTATGATTGCAGAAGATCCTGTGGGGTCCTCCTTTTAAGTCTTTTAAATGAGTTAGCTGGATTCATTAATTTGCAGGCTAGCACGTTGGGATGTATTTTTATGCGACGAGAGTATGACTTGAGTTTGTTGGTAATTTCTACTTTCACTGTAGGTATCCTTAGATCTCGATGTAGCTGAGAGTTAGTGACAAACCAAGGGGCATTCGTTATTATGCGAAGAGTTTTTGATTGAAAGCGTTGGATTATGTCTAAGTTTGAGTCGCTTGCAGTCCCCCATACTTCAGCTCCATAAGACCACATAGGTTTAAGAATAACTTTGTACAGGAGAAGTTTGTTATGCAACGAGAGTTTAGATTTCCGTGACAAGAGCCAATAAAGCTTTCGGATTTGTACACTTAGAGCTTTTCTTTTTACAAAAATGTGCTTTCTCCATGTAAGACGTCTGTCTAAATATATGCCCAAGTAGCGCACGCTTTCTGATTGAGGGATTATTACTCCGTTAAGTTCGACACTGGGGCAAGTATCGCGTCTAAGAGCAAAAGTTACATGCACCGATTTGGTTTCGTTAACTTTAATTCTCCAGTCCTTTAACCACACTGATATGTTATTTAAACTTTTTTGTAGCATTTCTGACGCTGTTGCTGGATTTTCATGAGTTGCTATTAAGGCAGTATCATCGGCAAATGTCCCTACAAGAACTTCGTCTGTGGTTGGTAAGTCAAAGGTGTAAATTAGATAAAGGACAGGGCCCATTACACTGCCCTGTGGAACACCTGCTCTGATTTCGAACAGGCCAGTTCTGTCTTCGCCGTGCTTAACATAAAAGTGTCTTTGATGAAGATATGATTTTATAATGAGAAAATATCTAAAGGGGAGGGTTTGACGAATCTTGTACAGGAGACCTTCGTGCCACACACGATCGAATGCCTGTGATATATCTAGAAATGCCGCGGAGCAATACTTCCTGTGTTCGTATGCGTCATATATTTTTTCGACCACACGATGAACTTGTTCAATAGTTGCATGAGCTTCGCGAAAGCCAAACTGATGAGATGGGATAATGTTTCTTCTAGTGAGTTCTGAAGATAATCGTTTTAAAATAAGTATTTCCAGGATTTTTGAAGCTACAGGCAGTAAGCTAATAGGGCGGTAGGATGTGACATTATTCGGATCTTTGCCAGGCTTGGGAATGAGGATAATCTCGGCTACTTTCCATTGAGCGGGTATGAATTCTCGCCGCAAGATAGCGTTGAATATTTCGGTTAACAAAAGGATAGCCAAATAGGGTAGCTCTTTCATGACTTTTGTCGTAATTAAGTCATAGCCGGGAGCTTTGTTTAACGAAAGTTTCTTGATAGTAGAAGTAACTTCTTTAACGCAAATTTTCCTTATAGGTGGCGACTGCAGGTTAGGAGCAGAAAGGGCTTCCGTTACCACATTAATTTTGGTAGAGCCAGAGGCTGAGTTTGGGGTGAATACACGGTGTAAGTGCTCTGCAAAAAGAAGGGATTTGTCAGCATCACTCTTCGCCCAAGAACCATCGTCGCGGCGTAGTGGTGATTGGAATACCATCGGTCTTTTAAGGGATTTAGTGGCTTTCCACAGGGAGTAATCAGTTGCAATAGTTGCATCCAGGCCCTTTAATCGACTTTCTACATCTACATTTGTAATGTCTCCGAGAAGAGTTTTGACATCTTTGGTAAGTTTGTTGAACTCTTTTTTGTAATCTTGGTGTTGAGTAAGATGCCATTTCTTTCTGGCTTGTCTTTTTTTTTTAATCAGGTCAATTGCTATTTGTGGATAAGTCGGAATAATTAATGTGGCGGTACGATGGGGAGTCGCTTCCCAGGCAGCTGACTGTACGCATTTATTAAAAGTTTCAATGGCTGTGGAAATGTCGTTATTGGATTTAAGAGGAATGCGCTTGGGCAGTGAGTTTCCAATAACTCTTCTGAAATATTCCCAATCAGTCATTTTTGAGTGGATTTTGCAGGGCTTAACCACGTCCACAGGGACGTTGTGGAGTTCGGCCAGCACGGGTGTATGATCTGACGATAGGTCATAGGTAGAAAAACAGTGAAGAGCCGCAGTTGAGAGTCCTTTAGTGACAAAAAAGTCCACAAGATCGGGTTTCTTTTTCAGATCAGTCGGCCAATAGGTCGGCTTGCCGGTGGATTTAACGCTAAGATTTAGACTTTGCACGGTTTTCATAAGTTCTCGCCCCTTTGTTGTTGTAACTCGTGCGCCCCAGTCGGTGTGTTTGGCGTTGTAGTCACCTCCAGCAATAAATCGGTTGCCAAACTGTTTAAATAAAGACGAATATTGCTCAGTTTTTAGGTTGTGTTTGGGGGGCATGTAGAGAGCTGAAATCATTACAGGGCCATTTGAACTTTCAATAACGATAACTGTTGCTTGAATTTCGTTACTGGAAATAGGGTTATTAACATGGTGTTTCATATTACTTTTAACCAGTATGGCGGATCCTGCGTGCGCTGTGCCATCTGGATGGTTTGTGCAATAGATATTATATTTTGGCACATGAAAATGACTTTTAGTGGTGAAATGTGTTTCAGATATTAACATAATGTCAATGTTATACATCTGCAGAAATGTTGTTAACTCTGGAGTATGGTTAGAAAGCCCATTTGCATTCCACAAGGCAAGGAGAATGGGTTTGAAAGGACATAGTCGCGGAGGGGCTAGGTGGACCGCCTGCCTCCTTCCTGGGTAAAATCCTGGCCACACTTGTGTTGGGTAGACTGCGACCTAAGTTCTGTTACAAGACTCAGTAATAGATTTGTCATGGTGCTCATTTGCTGCATCATCTGTTTGAACATATCCATCATTTCCTTCATTTCGTTGGTGCTTTCTGGCTTAACATTTTGTGACATTTCATTATTTCCTTGATTTGATTGTTGTGGCGGAAGCGTTCGATTTGCTTCTATTATTTGCTGCGTTGTATGAGTATGTATTATTTTATTTTCTCTCGGACGGACGACGTCAGAGTAAGAATGATTCGGTACTTGGTTCGAAGTAAAACATACAGTCCCTGGAACTGTTTGGTTTGGCTTAATTAGTTTATGACGGAGCGGAGGAAATTTCTGTTTTTGTAGCTCTTTGTAGACGGTACAGCCTTTGTAATTCGCGGGATGATTTCCATCACATAAGGCGCATCGCACGTCTTCTGATCTTTCCTTTCGCTGGCAGGTAGAGGACGAGTGATTTCCAGCACATTTGATACATCTTGGGTTTCGACGACAGTAAGATTTTGTGTGTCCGTAGGCTTGGCAGTTAGCGCATTGAGGGATTGTGCGTTTTGGTTTTGGAGGCTCAAACTTTACGCGACAGTGTAGTAAACTCTTTATATTATAAATCTCTTTGTTGTTGGAGTTTGGCTGGAGTTCAACAACAAACATGTGCAGTGGAGTTTTCGTTGATGTTTGTTTTATATTCCATATGTTAATAGCTACATGTCCAAGATTAATCAGAGCTTCTTTAATTTCTTCAATGTCAGTGGAGGGATGAATATTCTTAAGAATTGTTTTAAAGGCTCTTTCTTGTTTGGGTTTGTACGTAAAATATTCCGTTCTTTTAGCGTCCAGTTCTTTGACAATAGTCCTATAAGCGTCGCAACTTTTTGGCTGGATTTTAACCTGGTCCTTTGGTAGAACTTTAATCTCAAAAAGATCTTGCACAGTCTCATTAAGTAGTTTGATTAAAGGACGAATGTTTGTTACTTTGTCAATAAATAGGGGTGGAGGTTTTGGTAGCTTTTCTACTGGTTGGGCTTGAGAATTTTCTTTAGCTTCTAAGTCCTCAAGTTCGGAAAAAACATTTGATGTTGGTAGTGGCTGACTTAGCCAGTATGAACTGAGTTTGGACTGCTTTTGGCTACTTATAACCTCAGGGCTGTTTCTTTGTCTTTTGCGACTTTGAACTTCAATCCAATTTGGGTTTTCAGGAGTGTTATTGCCAGATGATTCTACAGGAGCAGCTGAGGTATTTTCGTTTTTACTGTTTTGGTTACAGTCGGATAGAGACTGCGATCTCGGCCTGTCAAATAGGCTGGGGTGGAAGATTTGCTGAGTTAGAGTTTTATTTTGTTTATTTTGAGTAAAAGAATGGTCCATTATTGTTCCCACGAGTAGGGCAGATGTAAAGGTCACATAACCGGGTTACTCCCATTCCGATTATGAAGGCTGAAATACTTCAACGTTCGCCAGGTGCGTTGAAGACGGCGCTAATAACTGTACATCCCAACAGCTATGCATCCTATTGACGCGTCTCCCATCGTAGGATTAGGGGTGATTTTTTAAAGAGATTTTCTTCCTCATGACCCAGGCAATAAAGCCAAGGCCGCCGCTCTCGCGAGACATGACCACGAGGCTACGGATTGTGAAGGTCATTTACTACCTTCACTGTGCAGACGGGTTAGGTCTGGATTGGTCTGGTTAGTTAACCGCCGCCAGAGACTCGGCGTTGTTGTTGCTCATTTCGCACCACCCAGGGGGCACGTGTAGGGTGAGCCTAGGATGAGGTGGTAGATCCTACGGACGCGAGCAACATATACCCCCCGAGCAAATTATAACAGCAATAAATATTTAATTTAATTAGTATTTCATATATAATTTTAAATAATCGTACAGACCGTTGTAGCGCAGGGTCACTGTGAGTGACTGTGGACTGCGAGGTTGTGGGTTCCATTATAACACAGAGGAATTATCTTTTCATTTCGTCGCCCAGGTAGCAATACAAAGCGTGGAGTTAACTACCTCCACTGAACACGTAAATTGGGTGTTGAGTATTACTTGTGTTTTATACCAGAGCATGTTTACAATGTTTTTCTACTTTTGATTGCCTGTACTTTGTAGTTTGTACATAGCTTCAATAGAAGAGCAGTACAGTTATTGTATTGAATTTCAAAAGCATATTATAGCATAGTTAGCATATAAAGTATACTGACTCAAACAAATCATGACCTATAAAGCAATCTTTTTATGGTTTGTCTACCTTTTATGTCAAAGTCCTAAATAAGTTAAAGGTAAAGTCTCACAATCAAGACCAACTGTGGACAGGAAATGAAATTGATATTACTTAATCTATGAACAGCACAGTATCTCCACATTACCTGCATAGTGTGTAATCTTTGCTGAACCTCCTGCAATGCAACATTGGCGGCTCTAAGTTCCAATCTTAACTGTTGTTTGTCCTCTTCACTTTCAACCATTTTGTTATTGAGAGATGTTATTTGTTGCTCTAGCTCTATTGACTTATGCTTACTTGATGCTGTGTGAAATATTTTTTTTTATTTAGTTTTATACTTTCAGTTTCCAAAGAGAACTTAGCAACATGACATTCCATTCTCCTGTTTCCTTTTTTTACTTTGACGGACAAGAAATATTATTTTATAAATTTTCAATTGAGGAAAAATAAAAGAATTTGTTATTGGTTTCTCTTTTTTTAAAAATATCAAGTTCTATGGAACCCAATCTTTTTGAAGGCTTATATGATACATACACTGATACAACATATAGAGGCCCCTTAGAAAGTATCATTCGTTGAGTAGGGTAGGCATTGGGAACCTAGTGTTAAGACACTTTGTTTCCCACTAATAAAACTTTAGTTAGCCACATTTTTTTAATGTATTAAATTTAATAGATAACGAATAGCTGGTGATTTCTTGTAACTAAACTAACTAACATACCAAGTAAATGATGAGCTTCTTCTAGTGATAGTTCAGCTTTGTTCTTATCATGTACGGCTGCAGTAAGACGTGCACGTAGACCATCTATGTCACTGTCTAGCTTTTCTACTTTAGCAGCAAATTGTTGACACTCTTTTATTCTCATCTGAAGAATTTAATATTATTAATATTTTTGAACATATATTGATGCTGGAAAACAATCTTTTTGTATCTGAAAAGAGCCTTCTTTTAAATACAACAAATTTCTTTCCGATGTTGATATAGTCTTATGTCAAAAATAGATATTTAAATTACTTACTTCATACATTACTTTCAATTGTTCATGGTTCATGTACTCTTGTCTAGCATCAAAATTGTTAATACCATTTCCTGTTGAAAATTAATATGGGATTGGTGATGACGGAATTTTATAGCAGTATAAAACAGCTTAAAATTGCAATATAGTGGTAAATTATTCATACAATATCAGGATAAAAATATTAAATTTAAAATAATACCTCTAAAATCTTGGTGAAAGTAATGATTTTGTCCATCACCAGCTCCATAGGGGCTATATGGTGTTTTTGTGGTATCATCCTGATTTCTTAAATTTTGTATATGATTTTTTGGAGTCTCACAATACTGTTTAGGTGATTCAGAAATATGTTGATTTTCTTTTATATGATTTAAAGACTCTACATATGTAGGTGGCAATCCTGATCTTACAGCATGTTGGACTATAAACATAGTATAAGTTTAAATAACAATAAACCAGTTTTAAGTTGAAAAATGTATATTTTTTAAATATTTAAAAATTACTTGCCTCCATTCTGGCGAGTGGCATCTAGTGTGTAATTTCCACTGCTATTAACAGAACTATTTTCATCGTCATCGAGAAGGTCGTCAAAGGCATTAACCAAGTTGTGTTGGAGCTAAAATTAAACAAATTTAGTAAATAAACATGTTTAAAAAAGGTTATATTATGATAAAATATAATATTACTTCTTCGTTGCGTCGTTTCTGGTCTTCGATTTCTTCTTGTTCTTCAAGCCTGTCTTGAGCGCTGTTATTTATGTGAATACTTCCAGCGCCTTGAAACAAGCTCATACCTGGCACTTCCATGATAATTTAAAATTCAGATATCAAATATATTTAACAAATAAGTATAGAATATTTTAAAAAATACGTTTTCATTTTAATAGAACAAACTAAAGCTTGTAAATTATTCGCTGTCTGTATAAGGTTTTATCGAGTTTATAAAACTTTTCCCACTAATACAAAATGACGTTTAGAATGTATACTTTTTAAGCGTAAACATAAGCAAAATACCTTGCCAGTTCTAAAATTTGTTAAATTAATACCCTTTCAAAGCGATAATTGAAAAAAATATAGCGAAATATAATCTACTTTTACAATTATGTAGTAATAATTATTTGATAGTTTCATTTTTATTATTAATATTTAGAAGGTTAGTGCTGTCTTAGGACATATCAGGGCGTTTGGCCACACTTCATTTAAGAATTTGTAGTAGTTGTTAAGTAAAACAAATGATAAAAAAATTAAAAAAAAATTAAAAAAGGCGGGTTATTCATATTTTGTAATTCGACATTTTTTATTATAATAAATAAAAAAAATCACTTTTGTATAAAATCTTTTCTTTTTCATTTTACATAATATAAATTTATATATTATATATTGCTAAAAATATAACTCTTTTAATTTTAATGAATGGAAAGCTTTACATATTAATATGTTATATACTGATAAGCTGATAATAGATTGAATTGAGATGTTGCTAAGAGAGTACGTAAGAACAAATTTCAAGGCAAAATCACGTAATAGTACAAAATAATAATTCACCGCTGCAAATTGTTTTATATAAGTATTTTTAATAAAATGTCGTACAAACCTGTAAGTTATGTTTTATTTGATATGGACGGGCTAATATTAAGTAAGTGTATTAGGATAATAATAAGATATTTGTATAAATTTATATCATACCTAAATGAATTTATATGTATCGATATATACTTACATTTTCAGATACAGAAGATTTATATACATTAGGATTTCAAGAAGTTGCGTCTAGATATAACAAAGAATTTACTTTTGATTTAAAATGTAAAATAATGGGCCAGCAGAGTAAAGAATTCGCCGGTTCCATTATAAGTGAACTGGAATTGCCGCTTTCTGTGGATGACTTTCTATATGAGACGCGAAAAATATTTAATGATCTTTTTTTACATTCCAAAGTAATGCCAGGTAAAATAAATATTAATGTAAAAATATTGGGAAGGTACACGATAATAATTAAAGCTGCAGTTGAGTATAAACACGATAAACTATGAGTTCGATTACTACTCGAAAAAATGAAGTACCTATTTAATATTTTCATTTCTTAGTTTTGATGTCGAGGCAAAGCCCGGCGTTGACCTCCACCACTCTACACAAAATAACTTTAAAATTCGGGGGACAGTGGGGAGCGGAATGTCTTATGTCTAAGGAGGTTCCCTCTGCCTACCCTGCTATATGCAAAAGTAGAGAAACGATTAAAAGGAGTTTTCATTTTATTAAGCCATTTTCTTTATTTAAGGGGTTGAAAAATTGTTGCATCATTTAAACAAATACAAGATTCCTGTAGGTTTAGCCACAAGTAGTAGTAAAGAAACCTATGATTTGAAAACTTTGAAGCATCAAGAACTTTTTAATTTACTGCCATATAAAACTTGGGGTTCTTCTGATCCCGACGTAAAGAAAGGAAAGCCCTACCCAGATGTTTTTCTGGCAGCTGCTAATAAATTTCCTGATCAACCGTCTCCAGAAAAGGTACCGACTTTTTTGTTATTAAGCCTACCAACAAGTCGAGGCCGCATTGAAGTTAGATTTTCTGAATTTTTATGCATTATTCACTCGGAAAGAAATATACAAAAGTATAAAAAATCCTAAAAACAAACTGCGTAGCCGTCTGCCGCTAACTAGGTTCCCTCCGTCTACCTTGCTAAGTGCGGGATACAGCATGAAGTGAAGCTGAAGTACTATATTGTTTGTAATAAATTTAATTTAATAGGTATATTTATTTTCTAGTGTTTAGTATTTGAAGATTCGATAAATGGTGTAAAAGCTGCAGTGGCGGCTGGAATGCAAGTTGTAATGGTTCCCGATCGACGCCTTGACCGTAACCTTGTTCCTGAGGCAACTCTAATTTTAAACTCTATGGAAGATTTCCGACCGGAATTGTTCGGTTTGCCGCCATACGATGACTAACACGTGACGTTCTAAAATAAAAAAATTGTAATTTATAAAACATTCCAAATAATCTTTTAAAATATTAATAGAAAATGTTGATAGTAAATAAGGTGCTATGAATATATTTAGCTATAGGAATACGTAAAACCAAAATAATAAAATATTTTATATGACGCTAAAATTTTTTATTTGTTAGCGTTAAATTAGTAATTTTCAGCGCTAATATCATTTTAAATTGTGTTTAAGACCATCGGGTTACAGTCACACCTCGTGGCGCTGCGCCACGACGGCTTCTAACTTCTTTTTCGTTTTCAAAAATAGCTATATATAAATCGATTAATTAATAGTAATTTTATAAAAAATATTTAATAATGTTAAGGAATATTATTAAAACTACATCAATTTGCACAAACAGTTTATTAACACATCCTCTACAAATATCATAAGTAACAAGGTGCCGAGGTAACTTGGCGAAATATTCACTATATACCCGTAAAGAACCATTAAGTACAGTATTTGGATATCTTTTTAAACATATAAAAACAGTATGAATGGTTGATTCACATATTTTTTTCACTATTTATAGTAATTGTAATACCTAAATTCAAGCCATTAACATCTACAAATAAGATATATAATGAAACTAAAATTTTAAATATTCGTCAACTATATCAATATAACACATGTATTCATAAAATTTTACAAAACAATTTACAATCGGAGCTATCTTTTCTGACCAATAAACAAATAGGAAAGAGACCACTTAGAAGTGCAAATAATTTATACTTACCAAAAACAAGAACCAATTATGGCAAAAAATCTATTATTTATGAAGGAGCACAAATTTACAACAAATTACCTCAAGATATAAAAACATCTAAAAAAATTTATAATTTTAAAACTAAATTAAAGGAGCATCTTATAAAAATTAAGTAGAATCCGACCCTGTATTGTGACTTCTCAAAATGTGGGTAAACCTAACTTTATTGTAAACGGTCATGGTCAATATGTTTAAATTATCTCAATGTACCCCCTTTCACTTACATTTGTTAATTGAGTATTTGATATTCTTTCCTTTTTGTTATTTACCATGTTTTTGCTGATTCCGACGCTCACATTGTTTAATATGTATTTATTTAAGACAACTCTGTATTTCTCTTTAAGTGAAATGTAATTTCTTTTGAGAAATAAATAAACTCTTTAACCACAAATTGAATAAGTTTCACTGTATTTCTTAAGTTATTGTAAAAACATCATAAAAATAAAATAAATATAAGAAATAGCTAGTTACTAAAAGCAAATAATTATGTAACACCTATCTGGTAAATTCTTGTTATTATTAAAATATAAAACTAATTGAAAATGCCTAACTGTATCTCTTAAGAAATATAGCAAATTTATATACTTTTTTAATATAGCAATATAAAAAAAAAGTTTAAAAAGTCAAAAAATCTGTTTTACACTGTATTCCACATACAGCAGGGTAGATAGAAGGAATCTAGTGTTAAAATACTCTATTCCCACCTTTTTATCAATTTGTTCGAGGTATTGCATGTTGAGTGACGACTAAGCTCGGCGGATTTGCTGCCTTCATGCAAAGAAATGAAAATATTAATAAATAACAATTCATATCCCCGAGTGGAGATTCAACCCGCAACCATCGCATTACAGTCACATCCATATGCCCCTACATCATAACGGCCTCAAAAAAGTAATTTTTACAAAACCCAATTATTCTTTGACTTTAGCAAATTTTATACATTTAAATTATACTATTTATTTATATGAGAGATGATTAAATTTAAAAGTCAGAGAAATGAAGGCTATTATTATTATTGTTTAATTAGATGAGGCCTTTGGAGGCCTTTTGGAGGATTTAATTTGTTTTATTTATTTAATTATAGTAGTCCCGTCTACATTTGACCGGAGACTGCCGTAAAAATGATGGAAATACTAAGCTTTAAAATGTATAATAATACATATATGCAATGAATGAGTTTTACTCTAATATGAGCAGAACACCAAATCAATTTTTATGACTTATGCAAACTTCTAAATTTCTAATGTACTACTAGATAATAATATTTATATAACATAGTAATATATTACTGTAAATGAAAAAAAAATGTGTAGGTAAATTCCATTTGTCTGTTTTAGGACTAGATTTAGTATGGTCAGTGTGGTGGAAAAATGATTTCCAGTACTGGTAAATTTATAATTGAGTATTCAACATTAATTATAGGCTGGTAAACCAAAGAGCTCTGGTTCAAATTCTTCTAAGGAATTAAGAACTAATGTAGCATGTTTTAGTTCTTCCTTATCTATGCGTGGGTCAGGCACTGCAACAACTTGCATGTTAGCAGCTACTGCTGCTTTTACCCCATTCACTGCGTCTTCAAAAACCAGACACTAAAAAAATAGTTAAAATAAATTGAGGAAAACAATAAAGTATTTTTTTTAACTGTTTAATTGATTTCCTAGAGGTAATCAACTCTAAATCCATCCAATATGCAACTGTTGAATTTACAGTGTTGTATTTTATAGTTTGATAAAAACATTTACTATTGATTAAAATTTTCACTTACATTTTCAGGTTTTGGATTGTCTGAAAACCTGGATGCACAGACTAAAAATATTGCAGGGTCCGGTTTTCCTTTAGTTACTTCAGGATCTGAGGATCCCATTGTAAGATGGTGAAAATTTTTCAAAAAATCTGTATGGTCTTTCATTTTCAATGTTACACTTTCTTGACTTGAACTAGTTGCTAATGCTATTTGTACACCATTCTTATGTAGATGTTCTACTAATTTTTCAGCCCCTGAAAATATAGAGCGTTATAAATTTCTCTAAAATATTTTCATTCTGTATACTACATATAGTAGTGTAAAATTTTTTTATTAACAAATCTATCACCTGGCATTAACTGCACATTTGTAAACACCTCTTGATTAGCTTTCTGACAATCACTCATAAATTCTTCTACAGTGATAGGTATATTTAATGCCTTAATGATTTTTTCAGCACACTCATGGCCTTGAAATCCTAATAAAGTGGATTTTATTTCCCAGGTAAATGTTTTGTCATATTTGGCACATACTTTTGAAAAGGCTTCAGTGTAAAGCCTCTCAGAGTCTGAAAACATAAATGATTCAAATTATTACATGATGTTATCTTATGCAATTATAATATACAATAGAATCATGAATTAAAATACCTATAAGCAGACCATCCAAATCGAAAAGCACATGTGAAACTTTTTTAAATTGCATTTTAAGTTTTTAATTTAAAAAATCTTTTAATTTAAGATATTTCTTTAGCCTATAAGCTTACAGAAAGACAACTATGTTCTAATATGTAAATTGCAAAGTGGGAATCACAATCTTCTTTTTAACTTATACACGAAACACTGTTACGTGCTATTTATGCCAAATTGTGCAATCAGGATTTTTTTAATTCAAACTGAAAAAAATGGAAATGTACTTGACAATTAGTGTGACATTGACATTGATTTTGTTTGGTGCGTCCGGTGTTGTTATTTAATTGACACTTATTCTACATTTTACGCAACTTTCGGTATTTAAATTATGCATGGCACGCCTAAAAGCTTTAAAATTAAAAGCTTATATAAATTAACGTCACTACTAAGAAAGTGGAGAGCAATTATTATATTATTTAAAAATATTCTTTTAAAATATTAGTTACCCCCTATTTCGTACGCCCATTTCTCAAACACAAATTTCTCACTAAAGATTATTTTTAGCAAAGTTACAAGAGTAAGAATTTATTAATATTTTTGGTAGGCGCTTATAATTTATTAGAGTTTAGCAGTGTCTAGTAGGGGGGTGAAACGTAACCACCATCCTAATTTCTTATTCCCTGATCGTACTTACTTCCTTTTCTTTTTTTTTAGGGTTTGTCTACCACAGATTCTTCTATTATTCATTATAGTGCAAATCGTTTTCTTTGAAACATATTTTTTATTGACAGATATCTATGTGGGGTAACTGTACCATTAGGTACAGTTTATATGTATTTAGTAATGTCACAATTTTCATGTCTTCCACCGCAATTGACTACCTTATCATTTTTCGGGCAACTTTTCGGCAACTTACCATATTTCCAATACTTGGAGTAATGTATAATTGTAAAAACCTCCCGCTCCAGTTTAAACCGGACGCCGTAACTATAAACGTACTCAGGTAGCATGTTACTCTTAATCCTAAACCAGAAGCGTACGTTCAGTCAGTATCAATTGGAGCTCCGTCACTTGCTTGCTTTTTAAGCCGTCTGCTTCCCCTTTCTATATTTAATTTTCACACTTGAATACTGTCTGTGAGGTCTAAGCTGAGCTTGGCATTTGTGTGTGTGTTCATAGTGTAGTAATCTCCATACATATTTAATTCTTAATGTTTTATTGTTGTTGTTTTTTCGATAATTAATTAAATAATTTTATTAAAAGTGGAGAACGAAGTGTTTTAACAGTAGGTTCCCTAACCTGCTGTGTGCGGGACAGCGTGAAGCTGATAAAAAAAGATATTAAAAGTGAAATATAAAGTGGGCACTATGTCTGTACAAGAGTAACATCAGACATACGAACGTTAAAGTTATGAAAAAAATGATATATTTTTATATTGTTTTTTTTTTTTTTTAAATTACAAATCATTAATAACAAAATTAGTTTTAAAATGCTCAGCTTAAGCTTTGCGAACTCGACTGACAAAAACCCTTTCTTAAGTCTAAAACCTATATCAAACGTGTTCGCTCGGTAATAGATGTACAGATTATTTAAATTTTATATTAAAGCTTTGACGCCCTGTGCATATTTATTTATTTTTTCCAAAGCTACAGTTATTAGGTAGTATTACAATATTATATTAAACAATTATAAAAACTTATGTTAATTTAAATAGTTTGTCGCTTTTATTACCACATTAATGTCTTATATACTGCGTTTATTATATTTGTTTTGATGTATCGAACCAAAAATCTAATTTATTTGTATGAATGGAGACATATAAATTAATTAGTATCAGATAAATAACTTATGTCGCAGCCATCGACATTCAGACCATTAAATTTTAGCTGTGGGTTAATTGATATAGGTGTCCTCTTCTTTGTCGGTAGTTTTTCATTTTTAAATGTCATACCTATTTGATATTTATTATAGTGTGCATCATTTATGAATAAGTTCAATTTGTTTATTTTCTATGCAAACTATGCTTGCAAAAGTACAATTAGAGTAGACCACCCAAAGTTACGTTATTAAGTATAGAAATATATATATATATATATATATATATATATATATATATATCTATAGGCCGTCGTAACTTCAGGGGCGAGCTACTCTCTCCAGGTCAACAACAGTATAGCCAAGTCGAAAAAAAGAAGGTCGTCGTGATATAGCGGCACAAGGGACTAACTGTAACACGTTGATTGTGGGTTCGATCCCTACTTGGGGAATGATTTATTATTTATTATTTTTTTTATTTCTTCGCTCTGGTACTAAAGCAAAACTCCACAACCTCGGGTGAGTTTTAACCTAGCCTTAGTACAAATGTATAGGCGAAACTATGATTATAATAAGATATTTGAAGCCGTACCACTTCGCCTTGTTGACCTCAAAAATAAAAGAACAGTATATTTTTCTATTCAATAAGTCAATACAAACATATATTTAGGTAAGCTGTATATATTATACATGTTTTATTCCTTGTTAAAATATTTAAAATCTAATAGCGCGATAAGAACATAAAAATGGAAAAAATAAAATAAAAATAAAGCACGTTATAAACTTGATGTTGTTAATTTATATTTGAATATTATTTATTGGAAGTAGCTATATTTATTTATTTTTATTAGTTTATAGCAAAGCAATTAAAAGATTAGAATTGGATACGATTTTAATAGGGTTTGTTACGGTTGTGCATTATACTCGTCTCAAGGTTTATGCGCGGATGGTTTTTTGCACCGAAAAATTAACCCAGCCGTGCCGCCATTTTATAAGGATAGTCAATTTTTGGAATACAGATTATCTACCTATATAAATAAAAAAAAAATATTAAGTATTTTTGAGGCCATCGTAACGCAGCGGCACAAGGGTGTGACTGTAACGCGACGGTTGTGGGTTCGATCCCAACTCGAGGAAGTGAAATATTTATTTACCTTTATGTTTCCATTTCTTCGCTCTGGTGTCGAGGCAAAGCGCGGCGTTGAGTTGTGCCACTCAACAGGCAGTGCCTCCAAAATTCGGCAGAAAGTGGGGAACGGTGTGTGTGTGCTGTGTGCGGAATTCAGCGTGAAGCTGATAAATAAATTAAGTATTTTTTGATGCTTGCGGATCGCTTTGTTGTCTATCAAGAGCATTTATTACGAGGTCGTGTAGAGGTATCAAGGTAATATCAAATATCTATCTATGTCCATGGTCCCTTGAATCACAAAAAAAAACCATTGATTTCCGCCACTCAACATGAAAATGTAATGTCTAGTAGGAGTGTATTATAGCTAGATTTCCCCGCCTACCCTTAAACGTGAAAGAGCTGTCGAAGCTTTATAAGCATGAAGTTTTTTCTTCAAGGCAGTCCTAAAAACTTCTTTAAAATATTTAAATCAAAAGATTCCTCTAAAAATCAAACACATATTAAATGATATAATAAAAAAAGAAATAAACATTTTAGTTTCACATTTTAAACTGTGATAGGTGGCTACGTCTCACATAGCACTATTACAGCGTGTAGGCACTAAGTAAGTACTTATCGTTAATTATGCAAATAAAAATTATCTTAAATATATACAATAGTGTATAGAACTCGTATGCTTGTCTAGTTGTATTATTAATATGTTATTTGTTTATTTTTTATCATATATTTATATGAGTAATAAAAATTGTCTTCTAATATATAGGGAAATACGTCAGTAATAGGGTCATTGCTCTACAAAAAAATTGCGTGAAATTTATTTTTCTATAACAGAAAGATTTTTCATATATATTATGCTTAAGTATATCGGAAATTAAAAGCAAATTTTAGCTGAGTTAAAAATAATTGATGTTAAAAACCAAAAACAAAAGTTCTAGAAAAAAAACTTTGATTTTTATTTTTTAAACAGATATTTCACCTTTCAAACAAAAGAAACTAAATCAAAATCGGTTCATCCATTTGAGAGCTACGATGCCACAAACACACATATAGACACATAAACAGAAAAGTTAACATAAAACTCTCTTTTGGTTGGTGGTTAAAAATTTGCTACCATGGAATGAAACCTGCCCTATTCCTATTACATAACACGCCTAAGCACTGTGCCTGTGAGTAATAAGTGTATAGCTAAAAATAAATCACAATTAAGCATTCATAAGTATATAGTAATTTATCTAAATTGTATTGTAAGCAGCAAAAAAATTATCTAATCAGTAATTGTTTAAAAAGAACTCGTTAAAAATGTATACTCATTCATCTACATATATCCGTATGTAGATACGTATTTTTCGGCGTAGCGAAGAACCCCTTATACAGTCAACGTAGGGTGCAAATAGACATTTATTAGGTAGATGTAATTCAAAAACAAAATTAATATTATATCACAATTTCGATATTTTTTGTTTCTGTAAATATTTTTTTTGTTGTTTAGATTAGGTTAGGTTTTTTAATAAAAAAGAGAATTGAATACCGAAAAAGATGCCTCCAACCTTCCCGAAGAGACTGCATGAGTATATTGTTATAACTAGACTAAGGTCTAGACTAATGGAGTTTTCGCAAAAGTAACAATTTCTGATGATTTCTCATCATTTTTCTTCCAAATGACCGATTCTATATAATAAACACAAGAAATATCAATTATTGTCTCGTTTTTCTCTATTATTCACATTTATCGAAATAAACACAAAAAACATTTTTTTCCATTTGATATTGAAAATAAAATTTGCGCCAATTTGTAAATATTATAGAGAGAGATTTTGACCACTAACCGAAGATAATTGCAATAAATTTTCATTTTGCAAGAGATAATGCTATTTATGAAATATTTTTATCATTTCCACACTAAAGAAAGAAAAATTAAAAAATATTTATTTTTTAGAAAACTTATAAAAAAAATGAACGTAGCGGGATTTGAACCCGCTCCTCTACGAAACCGTCCAAAACGCGCGTCTTGACAACTTGCACAAAAAACTATTTACCTAATTTTCTAAACGATCGATATTTAGAAAAACATTACATATACTAATACTGTAAAATTATATAACTTCAGGTTATTAGAAAGTAAAAATTAATTATTAAAGTGCATAAAATGAAAACAAAATGAAACGTAGACTGGACTAGAACCATTAGATATAAATGCAATAAAAAACGAACAACAATCATTATGTCACCATATTACTAATATATCAGAATATCAATATTTCTTTTTTATGGCCACTTTTAAAAGCTATATAAATATTTTTTTCTTCCACTCAGATAGTCTCAGCTAAGTTTAATGACTTATTTTAATATCAGTTACTAACTTTCCTGGCATTTATCTAATTGTATATGAGTATATATAAAAAGTAATCGTAAAAAAACAACTTATCTTAAACAATATTAGCTGTAACCTTCGACTTTTTCCGTCATGTCTTTCCATTTTGGGTTGGTACTGATATGGAGTAAGCTTCAAAGCTGGACATGCATCCGTGATTTCTGCGTGATATTTTATTTAAAACAAAAAAAAAACTAACTATTGTTTATTGTTTTTGACGTATAATATTTATTATTTAAGTTTTGATTATATATTTTTGTTTTATTTTATATATATTTAGTAGTATTGTTATTTAAAAGTAGATCATCAATGGTATGTCTTGGATTTTGTAGTTTGATAACAAAAATGTTACCTAGGAAATGTATATATTGGTGAATTGACATGATCTTTAAAGATTATCCTTATTAGCTTCACGCTGTATCCCGCAAACAGCAGGGTAGGAAGAAGGAACTTAGCGGATTTGAAGGCGGATTTTGGAGGCATTACGTGGTTGAGTGGTGGAACCCAAGGCCGCACTTGCCTCGACACCAGAGCGAAGAAAGGAAGATTTTAAGAAATTTAAATGAATATTTCTTTACTTCGAGTGGCAATCGAACCCACAACCAGACACGTTTACCGTCACACACTTGTGCCCCTGCGCCACTACTGACCTCGTATTAATAAATTATAAGCTGAAAATAATGTTATATTTATTTACTTACATTTTAATTTTTATTATATAGTAATTGCGAAAAAAAATAGTACTGCGTCAGGCTTTTTTCACAGGCGATGTATAATATAAAGATATAATTCCGTTCCAAAGAAAAGCGAAAAACTTGGTCAAAGAAATGTCTAATAAGCTTCGATTGAGTTACAAATGAAATTACAATTATCTAACAAGCAATTGATCACAAACAAATGCATACACGATTGGTGTCAACCTTGAACTGGTTTTTTTGACTTTTTTCACGAGGCCCTTACAATTAATAGGTCGAAGCGATAAATGTCTGACCATCTTCCATATCTA
Source organism: Heliconius melpomene rosina (assembly GCF_056956725.1). Lineage (NCBI taxonomy): Eukaryota > Metazoa > Arthropoda > Insecta > Lepidoptera > Nymphalidae > Heliconius > Heliconius melpomene. Next base: position 4,388,736 of record NC_140397.1, read on the forward strand.
TATATATAAAATCGAAATGTCACTCACTCATCATGAAATCTCAGAAACTACATGTGCTAGGAATCTGAAATTTTGCATAGGAGTTATTTATAGGACGTAGGTGCTCGCTAAGACGGGAATTTGCAATATTCGATTTCTAAGGGGTTGTTTTTGGGGTTGAAAGTTTGTATGAAACTTCGTTACTACAAATGCTAGGAGTCTCAAATTAATAATAACATAGTTCACGCGGGTGAAGCCGCGAGCGGGCCGCTAGTATATATATATATATATAAATATAACTAACCATATAAGTTTGTACGTCCGTTTGTCCCACGCAACTTAGATATCCAAGATCCACAGTTATTAGACTGTGGATGTAGAGCGTGAAATAAATCGTTCGGCAAGAAGTAGTAAGGTAGGTATATAGGGGCAAAACGTGCCGCCGGCACTTCAGTCGCAGTTCGCCAGCTCTCGGACCCTCAACGTCGCTCTGTCACGCGACCGGCTGTCGGCAAAAGGAATTTTATATGTACTGTGTGATGTTAGTAAACAATAAGTGTATATATATAAAGCGCTACGTGAACCCCCCAGAGTCAGTCTTGTTGTAAATTTAAATGGACAATCATGTCTCTTCCGGGAGTTTTCCTTTTTTCCCATTACGTGGAAAGCTTTTGGGTGAGTTTTAAGTTCTAATACAACTTTCGCAGAATTTTTTTTTTTTTTAGAATTGTATATCTTTTAATTTTTGTGTTTCATTAGTGTTACTTCATAATATATGATAATTTTTAATAATAAAAATTGATATGAAATAAACTTGTTTTAAATATATATGTATTTTGTTTCGTATATATAAGAAGTAGCATTAGAATTAGTAGACGAAGAAGCATGTTCGTACGTAAAGTGTGGAACATTAAGGTTTTTTCTCTTAGTGGAAGCTATGCATTATTCACGCATTTTTCTTGTTTATCACGTTGATTAGATGTTACACCACTATTGCGTGTTTCGGGATCAGTCTCACAACGGTGGTTATACCGGCTTTGAATTTTTCTTTCTAATTTCAAAATTAGTTCAATAAATTGGTAATAAAACGAAAATTTTCTATAATTTATTAATAATAAAAAATAGAATATTAATGCGAACTAATTTTTGGGTTATATAATATTATTTCAATGCAAAAAGAAAATTTCTCTTAAGTAACTAACGATAACAATGTGTTCTATCGACATAAATTTTATCTAACAATTAAGAAAACTCGACTACTCATGCGTAGAGCTGGTTACGGTCGGTGGGTTTTCTTTAAAGTTCATAGCTTCCTGCGCAAGTATGTTCATAATCGTTTTAATATATGACCTTTGCAAAACTATTGAGTGAATGAAACGAGTCAATTTTAATATACCATTGAGAAGTTCAATAATTTTCTTGTGCATAGGATTTGCGTAATGTCGCTGGACGTAAAAAAAACTTTATATTATTTTAGTTCTAATGTGCGGTTTAGAAAATACGTGCATAATAATATAAAAAAAAATAATAAATGTTAGAAAAAACATGAATATGAAAAACCTATTTTTCTTATTATTGTTACTGCAAAGCTGTATTTATGAGATGTATCATCAATCATAGATTTTCTAGCTACTATTTAATTTTAATAAATTAAAAAAAAACATATATATATATATATATATTGCGTTTACTAACTAACAGCCTCTATTATTAGAGAGAAAATATTTATATTAGAAAATATCTAATCAAAAGTGATATAAGTTAAATTAAAAAATGTTATATAATACTTCGTATATATAAATTATAATTAATTTTGTAAATCTCCCCTGTAAAATTTACAAAAATATTCAAAATTTTAATATTTTATTATTTTCTATTATTAATTACAATCTTTTTTAAGATAAATTATAGTTCTAATATTTTTTTATGGCAACACTGCACTGTGGACACAGCCCAACGCCAGCAGAAGCAATTCGTGCGCCTAGTTAACCGCGACGTTGAATATGCAATATTTGTTCATCACAATTTAATATTCAAACGATCGCTTACTTTTGTTAGACTCAAGGTTAATTTTTTGTCCTATATAATAGATAATACAAATTATAAAACACGCCACGATATCGGTCACTTTAATTTGTAAATACATGAAGTTTGTCGATTTCCAACAGTATATATTCTTCTTCTTCTGCTTTGTCGTTTCACTCTTGACAGACGTCGTGGTCGTCCTTTTTAAAAGTTGGTACAGTATATATAGGTTTTACATAATAAGTTAGAAACCGTCGTGGCCCAGAAGTGACTGTAAACGTCGAGTTTGGTTAGGTTATGTATTCGATTCCCACTCGGAGTAATAAATTATGATTTATTAATATTTTCATTTCTTCGTTCTAGTACCAAGGCAAACATGGGGTAGATTTCCGACACTCAACCAGTAATATGTCTAAAATTAGCTAAAAATTGGGAAACGGAATATCTTAAGACGAGGTTCCTTCTGCCTATCCTGATATAAGCGGGATACAGCAGGAAGCTGAAAAAGTGTATATTATTTCTTTTAGATTGTTCTGAGACATTGGAGGCCGCGAAATTATTTGAAATTATTATACATAACTTTCTCTAAATTGAGATTTGAACCAACAGTTAATAAATAAAATCCGGCGCGCAGCAAAAGCTTAGATGATTTCCATTGGAAACATTGTTTTAATAGTTCTGTTCCTAAATAACGTTTAATTAATTATTTTTATTGTTATAATATAAATAAATTTGAATCTCTTACTTATAAAACAAAAATAATAAATAGATGATATTAATATATAAACATTTTTGTTAATGCGATAATAAAAAAATATATATCAAGATATTTTACAACCTTGAACGTGTTTAGGTAAAATCGGCCATTGTCCTTTGTACATTTATTTCCTGCAATGTTTGCTTAAAAATTTAAATTTTATGCTACAGTTGTCGTATAGTATAAAATAATTGATTAATTCTAAAAACAAATGAAATTACATTAAATGAAATTCACGCAAGATAGGCATAGGGAAGCTAGTGTTAAGGAATATTCCGTTTCCCATTTTCTGCCAAATTCTGAATTGCGTGTTGAATGGCGGAATTCAACGCCGCGCTTTGCCTCGACACTAGATATTTCAATTATATTTCATTTTCTCGAGTGGGGTCTAAATCTTATTTCTCACCATCAACATAGAGGCCGTAGTGCAGGGGCGCAAGCGTGTAACTCGACAGTTATAGGTTTGGTTCTTTTCCGGGGGAATGAATTATTTTTTATTAATAGTTTCATATTCTTCGCTCTGGTATCATAAAAAATGCGCGGCGCTGAGTTCCGCCATTCAACACCCAATGTCTCGAAGAAGTGAGGAACGGTCTTAGTACTAGATTCCCTCTGTTTAACCGAATTTCTTAACACTAGGTACCCTGCTATATACGGAATACGACAAGAAGCTGAAAAAAAACCATTTGATAATTTCTTATGTTCGCTCTCCTTACGTCGTAAAAGGAATGTGCCCTCCAAATTTCCTGTTTCTAGAGCCAGTGGTTTAGGCTGCTCGATATGGCGGCCTGTCTGCTTGAAAATTTATATTTATAAATAAATAATTCATTTGTATTCTTTATGAGGGATAAATAATATTGTATACAGGAGTCACTTCAGCAAATTTTGATTCTGAAGCTTCATATTACATTTGCGTGTTATTTTCTTGCAAAATACGCAGAATCTAGGGAAAACAAATTCTAGGCTATAAACATTATCTATAGACTACCTCTATGTGGTATTTCTTGTGCATACTTTTGTATGTATGTATGTGTATGTATTCTAAGGAACACGATCAAATCAAATTTATTATTGTTTGTTCGTGGCTCAGTAATTGAAAACGTGAAAGACAGTAAGAATATTGTGGTCTCAACTATATGAAAGTGAATGTCGATAGATTTTTTGTATTTATTAATGTAAATAATAATATTTAATCTTTGCTTCATATTTTAAAAAAAATAAAGGAGACAGCAGTTCAATGAGACTAAAATAATACCTAATTTATTTTTTCTTTTAATTAGTTTTTCTCCAATTTTTCTTACTTTAGCATAAAAAAATTGGTAGGAGTTTTGTTTAAGATGAAGTTTAAAAAATACATTTACCACCCGCTGAGCTGACAAATTTGAGCAGCTGGTAGACTCTACAGCGGCGTCTAACCTTCTTGGAATAAACTTAATCAGATGAAAAGTGTATCAAATATGTACCTCGTATATCTAATCTTAGAGCGTGTGCGTGTGCGTAATGTAGACGCGACAGGTTGTAGGATCAATTCCCATTTGGGGAATTAAATATTTTATATTTTTATTTCTTCGCTTCAGTGTCGTTGCAAAGTGTAGCTATGAGTGGCGACTACCCTGCAACGTGCGGGATACAGCGCGAACCTGCAAAACAATCTAATAGAAGAGATCTTTTGCAGATTTACACTGTATTGCTCTACATATTGTTTAGAATTTAATTTTAAAATTCAACATTTTCAAATAAAAATAATAAATTTATCGTATAAAATAAAAAAAACGACTATTTAAAAACTAGAGTAGCTGGTTGTGAGGTATTTTTAAAAATACATACTCGTACATATGTCCAAAATATATAATAATTTACATGTTTATGACCTAGCGGCTAGTATTACATTTTTGGAAGAAAATCTAAATTTGGATAATGATTTGCCAAGTGAAATGATATCTATTTGTGTTTTTACGATCCATATTATATTTTATAAGAAAAATATAATTAAACATGTTCTGTTCTTATGCGAAATAATGAAAACTTTTATGACGGTGCCGCTTAATATGTAAATACATACAATAAATAAATATAATATTTTTCATATATTTAGTCCAAATATTTAGTTAATAGGCACTAAATTATCATTTAATCATTTTACACAAAGTAATTGTGTATTTTCTTTAGTTTTTGTGCATTTTACAATGTAAAAATGTAGAGAAATAATAGACAAATTACCTACTACGTTCTAGCATTTTGTGTTATATTTTTAGTGATAATTACTAATTAGATACAATCTCTACATATAATTATATATTTAGATGATTGTACTGCGACATATTCATAGATCTCTGGTTATTTTTATTTCTTATGTATTTTTTTTATTTTGTTATATTAATTGAATTATTTCATTCATAGAAGTTTCAAATAAAAAAAACATAGAAATATCAACTTTGCACATTTTGTGAGGCGGATGTTCTTTTAGCATTTCGTTTATATTTAATATATTTGTTTCACATAATTATGACGTTTAATTTTATTTCTTTTTGGGGAGATTAATTATTTTTTAATAAATAGCCAGAATGAAACGTCTGTTGTCACCTTTCGTATATCAAGTTCGATATTTAAATATTTTTATATAACAAAGTTAGTTCATGGGTGAAGACTATTTTAACCGTAACGTGTGTCCATGGGCGTAGGAATAGGTGGGGCCGGGTGATACGTGCCCACCCCAGACCAGTCTTGTGCCCATCCCCGAAATATTATTAGTAAAAAAATCATACAGAAAAATGAAAAAGCCACATTTGTTTAAAACTAAGGCCTGGAAAAATCTCTAGGTACGTCCATGCGTACAATAACTTCAAACTATATTATTAGATATCATAAAAAGACAAGTTTTTATATGTGCTTTTTGCAAGTAACGCGAAGTGTTACAAATTAACTAGGTATATAAACATAATATAAACATAGCATACTATATGATGGCGCAGATCATAGACGAGGCTATGATGATAAAGATCGACACTTCCTCCAAACAATGCCAGCTTAAAATGACTTACCTTGACCGCCAGATGTATTGTACACGTTTGAAATTGCTAATTGTAACTTAACTTATAAATAAATTAATTAATTTGACCAATTGCATATAATTTTTTTCTATAATATTTGTTTTTATATATATCCATAAAAAAGTATTAAAAAGTGTGAGAGCCAAGTCCAGTGCGTCACGTTTAATTTTAATAAAATAATAAATGGTAATTCAATATTATTTAATACTTTTCAATATATTTGGATAATAGTTTGTTAACAATTTATGTTTATTAAAAAACATTATTTAAATATTTTTATTAAAAAATCCAGTTAACCCCTTGTTGTACATACGTAGACATTCGCAAAACCTACCCCAAATACGCAGACGCGTCCATGACCTGCAGACTGAAATATTCGTTAAAAGAGGGTTGCCGTTAGGGGTTGTTCCCTCGTAAAGGCGCAGAGCCTTAGTATAGAAATGTGTGATTTATAAAAGTTTTGCTGTTGCGTTTTTTTAAAAGATAATTGGATTTATATTGTATTACTTCTGTTGTGTAGCTTACAAATATTTTAAAAAATTCTTCGGCATACGGTATTTATTAGTACAAATTAATAAAAGAAACCTAGACTATTGGTTTTTTTTTTTCAAAAAATAAATCATTTGAAAATAGATACGGAGATTAGTAAATTTTAAGTATAAAATTATACGTGAGGCGTATAGCTCTTTTGTGGAAATATAAAATATTAACTAAGATTAAATAGGCTTGCTCGTTTCTATTACAGAACAGTTACAGCATTGAAGTCTCCAACGGGACTGTAGCACGACCAGCTAGAAATGGGGTCAATGAGGTACCTACGCAGGTAACCTGATAACTATTTCCGCGTTCCTAGGTTCCAAACATCTGCGTATTATATTACCGTATACTATAAAATATTGTATAAGTTTATTTTGAAACGCCTTGAACTGAATGCAAATCACAGTAACGTGATAAGTTATTTTTGTAACGATAAATACAGTGTGTTACAAATTATGTATTGATTGCTACTCGAGACTTTTAATGATTTCTCCTGGACTTTAAATGGCGTTAAGTTAGTAAGTTTTGGTAAGTTGCCCCTTTCGATAGGCTTCGTTCTTTCAACGGTCGTAAACTTGGTGTTCAACTGACGTCACAAGCCAATTGATTATAAGAACAGTTATTTTATACGCGGCCATTTATTTTGGGTGAGTTCACAACTCAAATTATTCTTAATTCATCACCAACCCACCTGTGTTTTGTTTGCATCAAACGTTTATCGGCGTCTCCGTAACTGGTTAACTGGCTAAAACTACCCCATTAGTATGATAATGGATTGCCAAACCGGTCGTAAACCTTCGTGATACGAAATTTCGTGGCGGCTACGCACCTACGGCTCGCCTTGAACCTCCGTCAAGGACATGCAAGGTTTATTATTCACTATTCAATATCGAAGCGTGTTCGACCTCGTACTTGCGATCGAAAATATTTACTATATAAAGCGTTTTATCTATGTTCTATATATGTAGAAACATACATATATTATTTCTATATATATATTATGTAGTATTTATCATTGAGAAGTATGAATTTATGGATATTATCATCAAGTCCTCAACTGGCTATCAGATCGAGTGGTAATTTGTGAACAACATGTTTATCCATGCTAAAATTACGTAAGTAAAGAAGAGATTGAGTAGGGAATGCATAATGTTTATTTGGTGATATAAAAATAGAGCGCCATTTATTCGAATGCCACGTCCCCGTCTGGTCTGAAGGTTATGCGAAGGGAAGACGTGTGCGTGGTGTTATAGTGACACATATCCGATGTGGCGAGACGATCGAACTGGGCGGCCTTCGGGGAACAAAACGAACACGCGGGCACCGCCAGTCTGCAGGGAAGCTGCGCCTGTATATTTATATAGCTCAGTGCTTCTTACGGCGTATAAAATAATTATTGGATATTTGGATCAAATTAAACACACTTGAAATGTCCATCATTGTATTTTTGGATGCTCCCATTGCATTTACTTTGTCAGTCATAATCAGACTGAGTTCAATTCTTTTTATCATCAATCTTAATCGAGCTTTTTCACGCCCAAGAACCGAACACATGACTAACGTGATGGAAACTTTTATAACTAACTAATTATAAATAACTTAGGTTAATTTATTTGCGACAAAAGATTGTTTATTTATTATTAAAAAGTAAATTAATAAGTGGATGTCGTCAATTTATTTTAATTTTATACTTAAACGTTTTAGTAAACAAGGAAGCAGCTATAAAACGACCGAAGCTTAAATTGATCTGACAAATGCATCAGTGCATGGATAGCAATTAATTAAAATGATGAACTGCATGAACCGGCCTCGATAAATACGGAAGACTTTGTGATTCGAACCATTTTACGTTTTGTAATTTCATATTACTACCAATTAAAGGTCTACAGTATCTTCAATTAGAGCAGTTGTTCACTAGCATCCTAAGTTTTTGAAATAATTGTATACCTATCTATATCTAATCAGATTTTTTTAGTAAGAAATTTTGGAAAATATTATTTTATTCCCAAAATTGCTACTCCTAATTTTGGGCTAAGATGCCCGTGAATTTGGTCCATGAGCGTCCAATAAAATCACTAATTTGATTTGCGTTGTAAATTAAATGAAACAGACTTATTTTGCTACTGCTATTTTTGCTATTTTGCTTGCTACTAAGACAAGCAACTTTTATAATTGAGGCTAGTCGTAGTGAAGGGGCACAAGCGTGCGACTGTAGAAACGACAGGTTGTGGATTTGATTTCCAGTCGAAGAAGTGTAATTTTTAATATTTTCATTTCCTCGCTCTGATAATGAGGCAAAGCTCGGGGTAGAGATTCGCTATTCAATATGCAATGCCTCTAGAATTAAGCGGAAAGTGCGGAATGGAAGTGTCGTAATGGGAACATAGTGTCTTGGCACGTGGTTCCCAGGATCCCTTTACCTGCCCTGCCATGTTCAATATACAGCGTGAAGAAAAGCTGAAAAAATGTGTACTAAAAACAGCACCCTTCATGGTTAAAAAACGCAAATACAATTTTTTACTTTATCATTTAACAAACAGTTTATTTTTTTTTAATATCATCGTCAACAAATATTTGTAACTTATATTTTTATAACATAGATAACGTGGACACGCAAAGGAAATATTTAAAATACTGCGCAAAATTTAATTGGTTAGGTGAAACTCAAATAAACTCAATCTTATATACAAACCAAATGATTTCTGATATACTTAATTCAATTATTTAGTTGTTATCTTAATTTAAAGCTTAATTAAAACCCTCGATATCAACTGAATAAATAACTATTTGCCGTAATTGTTAAAAAAACCATGCAAAATTAAATATCCTAATTCGGGATACCGAAAGTCTTATTATCATGACTTTTTATTTTAGAACGTATAACTTTAGGCATGTGGGTCTGGAATGCTGGTCTGATTCGTAGGTAGGTAGGACCAGTTTTGGCCTGCGTTTTATTATAATTCGTTATCTACACAGAATACAAACAAGCAGCGCCCAATTTTACGAGGTTTTTGACCTAGGCATCCTCTTTGTTACAACTGAACATAGATAAAAATATAAATGATAATTTTAAGAAACAGCTATTCCACGCGGCGATAACCCCATCTTACGTAAACGTAAGTTTGAGGAAGACCTGTTAGTGGAAGCGTCTAGAAATGTGAACACCATGTATATATGACAAATAGTTGATACCTTTATTTGTGCTACAACGGTGCAGTCCAGTTAGAACTATAAATAAGTAAAAACAGTTATTTTAAAGTAGCCTATCAGTCCACACCCGTGTTTGTATTGCAATTTTAAATCATTAAGGCAGACATTGCAAATATTGGGAGTGGTGTTTGTAAACGAGCATTACAAATGTAAATGTTACTAACAGAAGGTAAATAGATAATTTTTATCGAAAAAAAATGTTATTAAATTGACATACTTCGATACATATAGCGATATATTAAAGTTGTGTTATATTTTTATGTTTGTTGATTTATTACTCCCATTTGAAGAATAGAACTAATTTCATTTCTTGGCTATGGTAACAAGATAAAGATGTTGAGATGTTGAAATTGGGCGGAAAGTGGGGAAGTTAGTGTCTTAATTGGTGATAAGACATTTCTCTGCTAACCCGCTATACGCCATACACGGGACACAGGGCGTACTAAAAGGAAAAGAAATTAATTTTAAGTAACTACATTTACTTTATTTTATAAAACAAACCTACTAATATTTTCAGTTATTAATTTGTAATAATGTTAATTATGCTATATCTGTGGCAACAAACAACCATATTGCAATTCATATTTATTAACTCGTTCTTGAATTAAAGTAAATATTTTATAAGGTTGATATTTTTTCTTAATAATAAATCACTGATCACAAAAAAGAACATATGTTTAGCTAAAATCTTTTTAATGCATCGCCCGTATGGAAAACATCTGTTATCTTATTAACTTTTTACGTACTTTAAAATGAATATATCATAAGATTCTATTTTATATTTTACTTTTTAGAGTTCCGTAATTTAGTTATGTGTGTTTGTCCGCTCGTATCACAGTCAACTTATATTATATGGTTCAAATTTGAAACGATGTTTCTGTGAACGAACGATGTATTGATTATTAAGGGGCCATAAATGCAACTGAACTTTTGAAAAACAAAAAAATATATTATAGAATTCAATGAATTCAAACGCCAATTGATTTGAACAAAATTGATTTCATGGTTTAAGACATATATGATAATTTCAATTAAAATATCTTTCAGTTGAATTGTGAAACTCCTGTATTATGATGAGAAAACGAAAGACAGAATAGTATATTAATAATTATATAATACAAGCGGGCGAATCCGCGAGCGGGTCGCTAGTATATAAATACGTTTTAAAATATAGTATTATTGCTATAAAGAATAAATAATGAATATATTAAACTCTATTTATTGTAGAGTTATACGTGAAATAAGTTTTTCTATATGAATATTGTTAGTAAATAAATCAAAACACGCGTTGCTTTCGAGGGCCCGTCCATTGATCATGTCAATGAGATGTAATTGTTATCATTGACACTACGCGACCAATCAAACGAATGTTGCTCGTAAAATAGGTACTTGATGCCCTAGAGCACACTCTCACTAGTAGCATGCACTTTAATGAAATAATATATTGTGCTAATTTTATCATATTTAAAAAAACACATATTAATGCCCTCGTGGAGCAGTGGTCCACGCATGTGACAAGAATGTGCGACAGTTGTGGGTTCGATTCCGATTTGGGGGAATTAATTAACATTTTCATTTTCTTTTTTCTTTGGTGGCAAGGTAAAGCGGCGCGGTGTGTATACGCAATGCTTCGAGAATTGGGAAAAAATGGGGAAAGGAGTGTGTTAACACTAGGCTGCCTCTTCCTACCCTGCAAAAAAAAAACAATTGGATGACTAAAAACATTCTAAAAGTAAAGAAGCTAAATAGATTTTTTTTATAAGTAGTTTACCACGAGGTACTCAATAAAGAGGCGAACGTGATGATTATACTTATTTATATAATTATAGAGTCATTTTATCAAAGCGTGCTTCGTTTTTTTGCTTAAACTACTACTAAGTTTCGTATTATATTTATTAGCGATCATTTAATGTTTTTTTTTATATAAAATTAAAACGTAATACGCGTATTTAAGAATTCTATCAATTTAAAAAAAATGATTAGAACTTGCAGAACATAACATACAATCGTGTGACTGTAAACGCGACAAGTTGTGAGTTCGATTCCCAATCGAGGATATGAGATATTTCAAATTTCCATTTTCTCGATCTAGTAACAAGGCAAAGTTAGGCGTTGAGGTCCGCCACTCGACACGTAATACCTATAGAATTAGGTGACTAGTGGGAAACGGAAGTATCTTAATAGACAAGGAGTGTTTAAGTCTGGGTTTACTAATATAAAACCTTTTTTTCATCAAACGACACGAAGCCTAATTTCAACTTACAACCATCACATATTTTTTTCAATAATTGTTAAATGTCTCTAGTAAAATAAAAATATAGTCTATTTTCTTCCTTATACATGTAAATAGTGGCTAACAGGATATACGTCACCTATGGTACCTAAATATGCGCAAACAACCTAACTCAAATGTTGATATATCAACGTTTTAATGGCGTATGTGATTATATCTTATCAAAGGGGGTAAAAAAAGTATTTACATAACTTGTATAAATATAAAAAGTGTACCTACTTCCTTTTTATAACCACCTAAAATATGTGAGTATTTAAAATAATAATTGCTGGTTTTAATAATATTTGTTCTATATAAAACTAAATATGAAATTTTTTTTCGGCTTCACCTGTATCCGTCATGTATTGGAGTATGCAGAAGGAGCCTAGTGCTAAGATACTCCTTTCCCTACTTTCCGCCGAATTTTCGAGGCATTGCGTGTTGAGTGGCGGAACTGAACGCCGCTCTTTTACCTTGGTACCATAGCGAAGAAATGAAAATATTAAGAAATAATAATTCATTTTTACATTATACACCCTCCATGCCTTGCCACTACGCCTTCAAATCCAAAATAATATCTTAAATTCATATTCACGATTTTAGAATAAAAAAATGATAACTAGATATGTATAATTATTATCCATAATTTTTAACCAACTTAATGAACTTGGTTACTTCTCTACAATTGCCATATATTTTCGCATATAAAATTTTAACACCTTAATTCTTTTACCGCGTACGTGATCACTGCGTATCAGGATTCGGCGTACAAACTACCTACTTATATATGTATTTCCTGTTCAGGGCCGTTCAAGGTAGAGTTCGCATTGACCTTGGAAGGGCGCCATACTTGACTGCTATCTGACCTTCCCAACCCTATGCTTAGGGGAAGGGAATAAAACAAGGGGCGCAGTTAACATATTAATTAAGGAGTCTATATTAACGTGAGGGAAGTATTTTTGAAAAGAAAATGAACTATTACTGTTTATACTCGTATATAGGTAGAACTGTCGTAGTCTGTATGTGTATACGTGGTATGGTTGGTAGCTTAACGTTTTATAGCCAATTTTAATTATATGTTTAAAAAGAAATCCGAGAAATGTAAAATTAATTCATATATCACATATATAATTAAAATTAAAATATTATTATATACAGGGTGTATCGTAACAAACGTGAAATGCACTGCACTTTGGGCGATAAGCCGTGCAACTATTCCTTTATCTTTGCTCTACATTCGTTAAGTGGATTCCCAAGGTGAATCTTTTCTATGATTACACTGTTTGGTAAATATGTCTTAGAGAAACAACAACTTAGAGAAATAACAACTATGGCTGTAAACGGGACGGTTGCGGTTCGGTTCCCACTCGAGAAAATGAAACTTTTAATATTTTCGTTAGAGAAGTGTTTTAACACTATGTCTACCCTTCTGAAATAATATAAAATAATATATATAAATTTTGGAATATACCTTAAGAAATAAATCTAGTACAACTCATGTTTTAAATAGTAATAAGATCTAATTTTAAAAAATCTAAAAAAGTGCTTGTCAATTATCACGCATACATATATTAATTCATTATTGTAACTCATAAATTGCTAATATAAGGATATTAATTAAGATATACTAAAAACAAGGTCATTCGATATTTACATATTAAAAAAAAATTATATCATTTTAAACGGTTTTGTAATATGACTACGAGTTTCAAATACTATTAAGAAAAAAGTACTAAAAGATTTGATTATTTTATTGCTCATTTATTTTTAAATGTATGTATCTATTTATACTAATTAGATAAGATGAATATAATCATTTGTGGTGTTTAGGGTTCCGTACTTCAAAAAGTAGAAACGAAAACCTTATAGGACCGTTGTGTCGAGGTCGCGCATCAAATATTTAGATCCCTAGGTCCCCTTTAGATCCCTTGAAGTACAGAAAAAATGAAGCTTCTAGTCAAAGCAATCAAAAGCATTTATGCATCGTTTTTAAAGCTATAGCTTTTGATTGTATTGATTTGCGTGTTTTATAGCAGACTTTAACGCCGCACATCTTCGACACCAGAGCGAAGAAATGAAAATATATTTAATTTTATCGAATAGGAATCGAACCTACGACCTGTGTCATACGTTTGAGTCCCAGAGCCACGACTGGCCTCTCTAGTACGAATATAGTAGTTTAATATTATGGAAAGTAGTATTATATAATGCAAGGACGGAACCAATCAAATTGTAGTAAAGTCTAGACATACGAGTACGACGTCTGCTGGAAGCTCCTATTGATCGCAATTTAGAACCTATCGACTTCCTTTAAGAACTTTTAAAAATATTCTCATACTTTATATACCTTATTGTTTTGTACTTTTGTGCTTTTAAATTGTAGGTCTAAAGATATAATATTAGCTTCACGCTGTATCCCGCACACAGCAGGGTAGGCAGAGGAACCTAGTGTTAAGACACTCCGTTCCCCACTTTCTGCCGAATTCTTGGAGGCATTGCGTGTTGAGGGGCAGAACTCAACGCCGCGATTTGTCTCGACACCAGAGCGAAGAAATGGAAATATAAACGTAAATAAATATTTCACTTCCTCGAGTGGGGATCGAACCCACAACCGTCGCGTTACAGCCATACCCTTGAACCGCTGCGCCACGAGGGCCTCTAATAATAAAATTGTGAATATTATCACTTCAATATTAAGTAGTATATCTAAATTATTATTATGGCTGCTCGTATATACTCTATTCCAATATTAGAATGTGGACAATAATAGAATATCAAGAAATATTTTTTTTTTCTTAATATGTCGCATATAAAATGTGCTTCTATAATAAAAACTGTGCAAAAATGCCACAGGCTATATAATTAGTGCAATGAATAATAATAAACATTAATTCTCGATCGACACATTTAAAAAACAAATTAGTATTTATTTTCAACTTTTATAATAAACGTTACAAATTGTTAATTATTATTTATCTGTGATAATATTTGAAGGGACACTTGTCCGTACTTATCAAATATAGAGCAGTAAAGCAGTAGTACTTTAAAACTTACTTAAAGAGGGCTGTCTTAATCTAAATATAAATAAGGACTACAGTCGATTACGAGGGAGGACTCTTCTGTCCTCCGTCCTCCGGATTGTTTGGTTTTATTATCTTATCTGTTTGATTGCTCGCCTTGTACCCGCTTCTTTGTTAATAATGTCCTTCAACGTTTATTTCATATCTTTGTAAATTACTGGACTCGTAAAATGGGAATTATCAATTTTGTTCTTAAAAAAAAACTAGTTCTGCAGGATGTAGTTCTAATTGACAGCGATAATGACGCCATTGGCCACGGCTGTGCTTGGATTAATGGCGGCAATAAAGAATTATCATGTTTTATATTATATTTCAAGGTTTTCTATACAGTTGCATTAGATAACATAGTAATTATAAAAACTATTATTATTTTAATGGAAATTAAATTAGCTTAAATTAACTGCGCATGATGTATGAGTATCGGTAAAAGCGACGGGTTGCGGGTTCTATTCTCACACAGAAGCCACACATAGGATGTGGATTCCACTCGAGGAAATGAAATATTTAATAACTTCATTTCTTCGCGCTGGTAATGAGACAAAACGCGGCGTTGAGTTCAGCTACTTAATACACAATACCTTCAGAATTCGGCGAAAATTTTGTAACAGCGACGTTTTAAGCCGAGTGTTTTAACACTAGGTTCTCAGATTCCCTCTGCCTATCCTGCTAAAAGCGGGATAAAGCATGAAGCCAAAAAAATACTGTTTTATAATTTGTTTATTTTTATATGTGCATGTTTTTTGTAGTGGGGAACGGAGTGTTAACATTAGGTTCCCTCTGCCTACGGGATACGGCGTGAATCTGGTTTTTTATTTATTTTATAATTTTCATAATATAAAATCTTTATATATTTAAATATAAAATAGTCTTACGATATGAATGTTTATTTATGTGTAAAACAACATATTAATTTGTTATCTCGTATAAGTTTTCTTGTAATTAATTGGTTAAATGACGGTCAAGGCCACTAGCTGCATTATAGACTTTTCGCTCATGAACTTTCACGTTTCTTATTATAACTGTTTATTTTTGTAATAATCCAAAGTAATTTATCATTACTGATTATTAATATGTCATATTATTATTTTATATTAAATATTTATATGAGACTACTTCATTGTGCGTGGTAGGGTGAGGGGAGGTTTTCATATCTTCGCTCTGGTTCGCTTCGCAAGGAAAAAGCGTTAAGTACCGCGCAGTCATTTAACACGAAGTCGTCGAAAATTTGACGGAAAGCGGAGAGCGCAGTGTCTTAACACTAGACTACCTCTGCCTATCCTGGTACATGCGAGATATAGCTAAAAAAAATGAAAGTTTCAATCTCGAAAATAACAATATATATAATAGCAGTTTTGTATAAAACTATTATTCATGTAGGCTGCGTTTTTAAATTGACTTTTAGGTTAAGAAATGAAAGTAAAATTTCTTATATTATATAGATACTGACGTCTACATAAATATTTTTTTCTTGTATTCCTCCTGTGTATTTTGTACAGTAGAGGACACAGATTATTAAATATTACAGATGAAAAATTAAAACCTATTTGCACTTGGCCGAAATATTAAATTAATAATATATATTGACAAATAATTTAATTAGGTTATAACATTTGTTGTGCAGTCAAGGTTCACAACAAATTTATCAGTTGAACTAAATGGTTATACTAGAACTTGTCACGATATATTTAAAAATAGCATACATTTGATAAATTTATTTTGATTGCTGTTTACTAGAAATAGTGTTCTAGAAATTATCAGTTGTAATTTATATTTGGTTTATTTAAATAGGGTTTATTTTTATATGAAAAGGTTCTTAGATGAAATTAAGTATTAGACTAGACTTCGTGAATCGCGTACTTAAATCGAGTAACTCTATTATGTACATTTTAAATAAAAAAAAAAATTAAATACTTTTGTAGAGATCTATTTTTTTTGAAAATCTATCTTTGGACAAGCTACCTTAAATTTAATTTATAAGTAAATATACACCTGTCCTTATCTTTGATAAGATAAATATATATTTTTAACTTGAAAATACAATTTTAGACCAGTTCAAATTCTATTAAATATTTTTCCCATGCTAAATTGCCTACGTGAACGCTAACATGCAGCGCTTCAAAAATCTTGTTTGTATTACGATAAAAAGTTTATAGAATGTATGTTATTTTTCAAGTAGAACTATGTTTTTTCTATGTTTATGCTGTATCCCGCACGTAGCAGGGCTGACAGAGGGAACCTGGGTACCTAGCTTAGCATATTTAGTTTTAAATATATTATTCTATACTTACAAATTGTACTATATTCACAATCGTGCTAGTAACCTCGTTTAGGAAATCTTTTGCTAACCACTAAGACCAAACAGGAAAAAACTTTTTGAGGATTTTATCTAAAGTATAATGTAGATATATTTAATTTTGTGAAGAATGTCAGACTAATAATTAGTAAAGAATGTATTTCTAAGCCGGTCTCAGATTTATCTCTTATTATAGCTTCAATAATAAGTGACGGAGTTACATTATAGACTAGCAACTGCACATTAGATAAACATAGGCTCGACGTTCTTCGGAGGCCGACAGTATCGTCTAGTCTAGGCTCATTGATTTATTTGCAGAAGTGACAAAAAAACAAAATAACTAAAAAAAAACAAAAATATAATATTTCTTAAAACAAAAATTATAATATATTATATTTATGTAATACATATTTAATTTAAGATTTATTTAAAAAAATAATATTATATTTGACACTTGGTTTTGATACTTTATTTAATCTATGATTGTCTAATTGTGTCATAAGAGACCAGTGAGTCAGTGTAAAATGACTCTTTTAATTCATCATATTAATATTTATTGTAAGCATATTTTTAATATATATTTAAAACGAGAAATAACATAGAAAACATGTTTTAGAATAAGCATTAGGCAATTATTGGGCTAGAGCAAGGAAAAGCGAATTTTGGTCTCCTAATTATCTAATTACTAAAATAATTTATTAAAAAATATCACCTTTTATTATGAGCGAGGTTTGTATAATATAATTATAATTAATAAATTACTTATTTTTTATGATAATTTGGTTAAAACTTTTTTGATAATTTGGTTGTTATAGCGTATCGGGACGTTAGCAGTGCAAATGGATGTAGGCCCATATGTATTATGTATTGGTACTGGCAGAAAAATAGACGGAAAATTAGACGACGTGGGTTTATGTTATTGATTGTCTATCAAGGATTTGTTGAAAATAGTCTTTAGTTATAAAATATACAATATATAAGTATTTAATATTATGATTTACTTAATTTTAAATACTTGTTATATGTAACTGATAAAGAAAGATTTGAGAGTAGTATAGTTTTTTTAGTTTATCGTTGCATCCCGTTCGTAGCAGTGTAGGCAGAGGGAACCTAGTGTTAAGATTGCCATTCTCATTAACACATTTTCATTCCCCACTTGCCACCGAATTCTGGAAGCATTGTGTCCTTAGGTGGCGGAACTTTATATAAGGAATTAATATATTTGCTTTGTATAAATGCTTAAGACAATGATAATACAATAAATACATAGCCTAGGCTAACCTTTTCGGTCTTAATTCGTCTCAGATGAGCCAGTTTGGTATTAGAAATACCTATTTGTCTTGCAATCAGGTTTGACCGGTAACATTTGTGTAGATACTTAAATATATTTTCTCAAACTTTACTCCAACGGGGTACTGGTTGTATCACAAGCTTTGTATCTATATATATGGTTGTTAGGGTTCCGAATCTCAAAAGGTACACATAGAATCCTTGTAGTACCCTCAATATTGCGTGGTGGTACTAGTCAGATCTATGGTCTCTTGAAGTGCAGAAAAAAACGATCTTCTAAGTCTACGTAATCAAAAGATACGAGCATTTATATATGGATTTTGCTGCATTTTCCAAACTTCTCATGGAACTATTATATCTGCTATGAGATTTGGCACGAAGTGAGAACTTATAATACATACATTGATTCATTTATTCTATTACTTAAGAACGTTAGGAACTTATAACTTATATAAGTTAATTATTAATAAAAAACTATATTTTGCGCTGTTTATTATCTCGTACAATGGATGCTTAGGATAAATAGATTGTAATAACCAGTAACAGATAATAAAGGTTCTTTAATGTAAAAAAATGTATCAAAAATATAATATATTATTATATAGAATAGATGTATACTATAATAAAACTTGCTCTAATTATGTAGCAATTAAGTCATATAGAAAAAACTTCAATCAAAGTTTAATATCATTTTATTTAAAAATGTAATATTAATAAATAACTTATAAACGGTTTTTTATTCTATAAATTAGAATTTATGATTATATATTTCTTTATAGGTTTATTCAACTTAATTAATTAAGAAAGACGTGTTTCTATGAGACTCTAGCTAACGTCCAAAATTTGATCGAATACAAAAATGATTTTTAGACGAATCTTGACTTTATTATTAGAACAATATATAGACAATCAATTATAAGTTATTCTTTCAAGAAGAAAATGAAAACATTTTTTTTTATATAATTTAGAAATTTATTTCACCTTCTTAATTATAGATAGCTATTTTCGACACGATTTGTCTATACACATAAATAGATCAACCACCTCTCTTTTTTTTAATAAATATTACAAAAATTCTCAAACATTAAATAATAATCTATAATATTCACAGACTATAAATTAAAAAAAAACGATATTCAAAACAAGTTTGAGAGTCATCGACGTTTAACGGCCATTAAGTTAAATCCCGTTAACACCAATTTGTCCTAACTGACTGCGAAATGAGCGGGTCCCGTAACAATAAAAAATGGCGGCAACGGCAATCTTATTTGTATGAACGTGTAAGACGTTCACACCTCCACAGGTGGTATTTGATTAATTAATTATATGTACATTATAATAATTATGTTATTAATAATTGTTATTATATAAATATCATTTATTATTAATATTAAACAAATTTACATTTGCTGTCAATATGTCATGGATGATTGTATTGTGTATTTTAAAAAGAAGTGTAGAAGTAAATCCGGAATAACTAGTCTAGAGCTTTTAATGTAGTACAATTGCTGTAATTCCTGAAAATATTAAGACAGTTCTAAATGTTTTCATACAGCATATTATAATTCATAGGAATTCTCCAGTTAAGCACTGGACTTTCAACATTTACTGTAAACAATAAATCTTGTAATAGTTAAAAAACGAGCTTTAATCATTTCATATAACGGACACCGTCGTGGCGCTGGGGCACAATCCTATGACTGTAACGTGATTATGGGTTCGATTCGTACGAATCCTATGGGGGGAATAGATTATGATTTATTTATATTCTCATTCCTCTCATTCCTCTGCTCTGGTACTAAGGCAAAAGCGCTTTTAGTTCCGCCATTCAACACGCAGTGCTACTAAAATTCAGCAGAAAGTGGGAAACGGAATATCTTAACACTAGGTTCCCTCTCTACCCTGCAAGACGCGAAATACTATCCAAAGCTGAAACAAACGTCGTACTTACATCTATTTTATTACCATTTACATTATAAGCATTACACACCAGCAAGCAAAACTGAATGAGCGACAAACCAACGGGCGCCACCACCACGTTACGTAAGAGACAGTTACGCAAAGCCAATGTCAAGACCGCTGCGTCAACAGCACAAGCAGGTCGACGACCGCGATAGCAAACAATGTTAGCCTGACCGACCACGCGTCCACATGCCGATGCCGTATAAAAAATATATAGTAACTTGCCTTCGATTCATTCATGATGGAAATTACTGATTTTTATTTTTTTCTCTCCCGTTTCATATCTGCTATACGAAAATCTTTGGTTTTACGGTTATTAATTATATATTTTAAATGAAACGATACTAACTTGAGGTGGTCATGGCGTAGGGTGTTGTACAAGGGTGGATACATTCCCATGCGTCAGTTGAGGATTGAATTCCCATTCGAGGGAATGAATTTTTATTTACTAATATTTTCACTCTGGTGCTTAGTCGAAAGCCCGGCGTTGAGTTTCACCACTTAACACGCAATGCCTCGATCATTCAGCGGAAGGAACGGAGTGTCTTAACACTAAATTCTGTCTGGCTACCCTACTGTGTGTGGGATACAGTGTGAAATAATAATTTTTTAAACGGATTTATCGGGTATAATTAGTTATACATTTTTAGAAACCAGACACTGCAGTAGTCTCTGGTCACGGGTAGACCGAGGTGACATTCGTCTGTCAGTTGACATAATTATTATATCAAACTACCGCCAACGATTTCTAAAGTGTTAAACATCGGATTGGTGAATGATTAGTGCTGAACTGGTACGCTCAGAACGCCATAAATAAAGAACAACAAAAACAACAAGAACAGCGGGTTTCCAAAAATTTATAATAATAAATATACGTAATTAAATTCGTTAAATAGGTTAATTTAAAATCTACTACGTTTACTACTACGAGTTCGTGTATAGGCCTCGTAGCACGGAACCTTGTTGGTTAATTTAGAGAGCTATAACGTAATTTGTTTACTTGATGATTCCACATTGATTTCACAATTCATGGTTTTTTACCATTAAGTCAATAATCATTTGGCCTTGTTCGAGGTTATTGTCTTCGTTATATTTAACTAATTAATGGCTATATATTTTTTTCTATGTGACTTTATTCCAAGTTTTCATATAAACTGATTAAGTTAATTTGGTTCCCATGGGTCCATGAAATTTTACTTATCAACAGTATATAGTATTTATTTGTAAATTATAATGATAACTAAAATTATAATATGTTTTAATTATGAAAATTTGCTTACAGAGCACCTCTCCACCTCTTTTGGACTGGTCAGGTGTTCCGACGCTGGTGTTGGCCCTCGTCGCCCTCGTGATGGCTGTAACTATGTTGTTCACTCGGTCTATGGATGGAAAGAGGCCCGTGAGGCTGCCCGGACCGCCTGCCCTGCCTCTGTTGGGTACTCGATGGCTTTTCTGGAGCAGATATAAGATGAATAAGCTGCATGAAGCATATGAAGGTGAGATCTAATAATATAATTATTATCTAGCAACATTTTTCGGTCAAACTAGAAAACTCGACAAATGTGTCATTGAAATCTTTATATAGGTATATGTGGTATATATTTATATGTCAACTTTTTTAGGAATAGAGATTTATTTTTAGTACTAGAAATTATCGATTGTACTCGAACATGACGATGCAATGTAAAACCGTTAAATAGTAGCATTTATTTAACATTTTTTGACGACAAATTAAATTTCGTGTCCATTTGATTTTACTGATATTTTATTTCGATTTCGTTTTTTACTCTACTTTAACTGAATAATTAAAGGGAGGGAGTTAACGTGCGCTGCACCCTCGCCGTCACAATGAGATATTTGCACGCAGACATGTTCAGGCGTTACGGGCCGGTGTTCGCGGAGACCACGCCGGGGGGTGCCCTGGTGGTGTCCATAGCGGAGAGGGCGGCCCTGGAGGCGGTGCTGCGGACCCCCGCGAAGAGGCCCTACCGACCACCCACGGAGATCGTTCAAGTGTACAGACGAAGTAGACCAGATCGTTATGCATCCACTGGACTCGTTAATGAGTGAGTTAATTTTGCGTGAAATTTATAACTGTGTGTACTACGAACAGATATTGCTAGTAGTGTATATTTGCATTTAATTAAACATGAATTAATATTTCAGGTTATACTAAGATTTTTTTGAAAATATAAAGAAACAACTTAATTTAATGCTAAAAGCTGTAAATTTTCAATGATAATAAAAGAATCTATATATATAAAATCGAAAGGTCACTCACTCATCACGAAATCTCAGAAACTACATGTGCTAGGAATCTCAAATTTTGCATAGGAGTTGTTTATAGGACGTAGGTGCTCGCTAAGACGGGAGTTTGCAATATTCGACTCCTAAGGGGTTGTTTTCGGGGTTGAAAGTTTGTATGAAACTTCATTACTACAAATGCTAGGAGTCTCAAATTTTGCATAACGTCACTAGGACGTAGTCATGGAGACAGAAATTAATAATAACATAGTTCACGCGGGTGAAATCGCGAGCGGGCCGCTAGTATTATATAAATGTGTTAAAAATATATAGTGTCTTTTAATACCAATGTGTCAATAATACAAATCAAAGAGAGTCGCGTGTACCTATTTCTTTACAACCCGTCAGTTCCGTGATAGGTGAAAGCAGGAGTAGACTGTCATAAAAAGTGGTATATTAGCATGTGGGTGTGGTGGGCTTAGAACGTCATTAGATTTTTTGTATGCACTTTTACTTGTGACTTGATTTGATTATATTTACATATATGATTAATTGATTTTTTTCGATTAATCTTATTTTAAAGTGTTAATTTGAAATATATTAGAAAATCAAATCAGCTTCTCGCTGTATCCCGCACGCGGCAGGGTAGGCAGAGGGAACCTAGTGTTAACACACTCCGTTCCCCACTTTCTGCCGAATTCTGAAGGCATTGCGTGTTGAGTAGCAGAGCTCAACGCCGCGCTTTGCCTCAACACCAGAGCGAACAAATGGTAAATAAACGTAAATAAATATTTCACTTCCTCCATTGTTTTATTAGGATTCATCCTCTAAACTGACAATATTTTCATAAATATATTTAATAAATGTTCGAATAGTTCAAGCGGGCGAAGCCGCCGAAGTCAACTAGTATATATATTTTGAGCACAAATAAAGTTTCACATTCGTATTTTTCGGTTAAGCTTTTGTTTTCTGGTCACGTATACAGTGTGTAGGTAGTAGGTACCTACATTCGCGACGCAGTATTTAGTCGGTAGTTTTTTTTATATATACGTATACTTCCTGTTTTGTCGCGAATTTATTATTGATTTAACGCTAGAATTTTAAGGAATTAATTGATTTAAATAATCTCTGCAAGGTATTTATTTTAATATGGTTTTTAATAAGTCGTTACATTAAATGATGTAGATCAGTAAATAAGTGGGACTGTAAACACGACAGGTTGTGGGTTCGATTCCCACTCGACGAATATTTTAATTTCTTCACTCTGGTGTCGAGGCTAAGCACGGCGGTTAGTTCTGCCACTCAGCAAGCAATGCCTCTAGAATACGGCGGAGAGTGGGGAATGGAGTGTCTTAACACTAGGTTTTCCTCTGCCTACACTGCTGTGTGCGGGATTTTATTGTAAATAATTACTACACTACTCTTATATACATACTATGAGTCATAAGCAAACCTATTTATTAAAATATAATTTAAAAAAAAATATATTATAAAAATGGTATAGTATATAAGGATTGGTTTTTCAGGCAAGGTGAAAAGTGGCACCACTTACGTCGGCACCTGACCTCCGAGCTAACCAGCCCTCACACCATCCAAGGCTTCATTCCGGAGCTGAACAACATTTGTGATGACTTCATTAATCTTTTGCAAAATTGCCGAAAACCAGATGGCAGCGTGCTGGGATTCGATCAACTGACTAACAGGATGGGCTTGGAATGTAAGTTATTTATTATATAGATAAATAATAATTTACACAGGAAAATCTTATATAGGCTTTTGACAGCAATAAAAGTCTAATATTTTTCCGTATTATACATGATTTTGTGTAGCGTCATGTTTAACGAAGGTATTAGGTAAAATTTACTATATTTTATATTTTTTAAAATATTATTTTAATATTTATAATAAGCATTTTAAAGTCTCAAAAAATAAGTCTCCTTTTCAAATTGCATCTCCGATAACAATTTATTTATTAACTTTACACGTATTAAATTATTTTTTTATTGAAATAATGTAATGTTTGTGATAAAATGATTTACATAAAAAATAGAATAAAGTGGTGGGAAATGGGGAACAGAACACTAGGTGCCCAGGTTCACTCTGCTTACCCTGCTATTTGCGGGATTCAGCGTGATGCTAATAAAAAATATAACTTAACAATAATATTTAAAATACGTCAATGAGATATAATATACATAGGTATATATGTACTGATATAAATACTTAGTATGTACAATTTACAATTTATATGTATATACGTAGTAGTACAGTACGTTTCTTAGCACGTGTTCTCAAATATATTGAAAAAAAACTTTTCATTCATTCGAAAACACGCGGCCGGATGTGGCAGTTGAGTTTAAAGTAAATCTTAACAGCAAGTTAGAGGTCATTTAAACATATAGACTCTGTATCCTAATAGATTTGATTTTATTATATTTCACATTTTTCTATCAAACTTCACCCCTTAATGGCTGACCCTGAGACAATAACAAAAATAGTTAACATAAATTAGTTATAAATATCTCTTTGTATATTCATATAAATTAATGGACAAATTTGTAATAAAACGATATTACTTTCTTTTACATTGCTTAAGTTAGCTAAATAATATATATTTTTCTGTCGTTATCAACTGTTTAGATTACCACTTATATCACTTTAAGTAGAGTTATTTGGCGAGGTTAGTGTGTACGGTTGCCAACTTTTTTATTACTACCGAAGTTAAAAATCTGCACTAAATTGCACTTATTCTTATGAATTCTAAGGAGATTGTTATTCTTAAGTTTTCTTAAGTACTAATCTATGTAGAATAAATAAAATACAATATAAATATAAATATAAGGCCGTTGCGGCGTAGCGGCACAGGTGTGACTGTAACGTGACGGTTGTAGGTTCGATCCCCACTCGAGGAAGTGAAATATTTATTTTATATTTCCATTTCTTCGCTCTGGTGACGAGGCAAAAAAATGCCTTCAGAATTCAGCATTTTCCCCTAAATTCCGGAGGCATTGATATTTCATACAATATTTCATATTCTCTACTGGGAATCGAACCACAATCAGTCAACATTGACAGTCAAACACTTGTGCCGCTGCGCCACGACTGGTTTCAAACATGTTATTTTAAAATTTGCCAAAAAAAATTTTTAGGACAAACACGTTAAAACTTGTTTTAGTTTACAGCCAATAATTCACATGTCGTAAAACCTAATGGATAGGATTAGACTGTATAAATATAGCGAGTTAATTAAAGGATTACTGATTTCGTTAGTATTTATGATATCGTCGTAAAATTTGTTGTAAATGACATCTTTTATTAAGTTAGTAGAGGTTTTTGAAGATCATCAGCTCGTACAATTAATTTTGGTAAGCCTCTACAAATACAAAGTAAGATAATAAAAGGCTACTTTTAAAATGTCATCTACATAAATGTATTGTTATCTGTATTCTACAAATAGTAATCTGAACCACATTGTATTTTATATTTTTTGGTGGTATTTTTATTATCATTTAGTTTTTAGAGGCAGTCTTTGAACCCGTCGTGGCGACGTGAGGCGTGTGACTGTAAAATCGACAGGTCCTGGGTTCGATTCCCATTTGGAGAAATTAAATATTCAACATTTTCATTTCCTCGCTCTGGTAACGAGGCAAAGCGCGGTGATTCAATTCGGCGGAATGTGAGGAACGGAAGTGTCAATATTTTCAATAATGGGACGGAGTATCCTAACACTAGGTTCTCAGGTTCCCTTTGCCAAAAAAGGCAGAGTCTATGTGCGATATACAACTTAAAACTACAAAGGGTAAAAATATCTTAAAGATGGATATGGTATTATAAAAATTAAATAAATTATTTTACAATTTTAAGTTTATATTATTTTAAAAAAGTTACACCAATAATGTTAGCTAGTTATAATTTACCAGACAATTCTATGATTTCGGGATGCGTCATTTTTTTTATAACTTAAAATAAATATTATATATACAATTATAATAAGATTTTTTTGGTACCAACCTAATTAAATGTTAAAAACAAATAATAATTATAATATATTTATTATATTACAATTTATAAGACTCTCGAATGAATCTAAATTTTATTTATTACAATACAAATGCGTAACAAAATTTATATGAATACTTTATTTAAAGTGATTGTGTTATTAAGAATCAAGGCCGAGGTCAATTTTTTCCCTACGTCACTCTATAGTAGTATGATCTAAACTCTAAAGTTTTTGTTTCCAACTAAACTACATGAATCTGTACATATAAAAAATTACGAGGCTTTTTTAACTTGTTACTTTAATTATTTGTACTATTTTTTTATTTAAAATTCTTGTATTTCTGTAAACCTAAAAAAAAATAGAGTACGTTGTGAGAGAATTACATGATTTTAGTACGGTCTGGTAACAAGTTCCACCGTTCAACAGACAATGTTTAAGAATTAGGCGAATAACTTTTTCGGTTCTCGTCGTCTACCTTGCTATAACGTTAAGCCAAAAAAAAAGATATAATATAAACAAGCAAATGTTAATAAAAATCATGAATGAAACTACTATCAATATTTTTTATTTTAGTAGAGACAATATTTAATCTAAATATTACATAATAACGGAATCATGTTGTTGATATAATTGCATAATACCTAAGTGAGAAAATAAAACGAATTATTTCGTGTTACTTTTAATCTAAGCCATTTACTTTTTTTCTATTCTAATATTAGTATTTGCCAAGTAACAATGTAAGTAGACGATTTTTGGGTAGTGTAGCTTTTCGCTTTTATGACGGGCAGGATATCCTCTGTCGAGCCCGCTTTTACTTCTTGTAATATAACAAGATTTTTTATATCGCTTTATTAGTTGATACGTAATTTCCTATAAGTGTTCTTAATTAAATTTAATTAAATAAATGCAAATAAAAAAAGTAAATTAAGTAAATTGTTCATATCGTTATGGGAAAAAGATAAAGAAGATACCATAACAGATTAAAAAACATTAAAGACATAAACATTTTTCCCCCCAATAAATATCAACGCAAACTAATACGAATTTAAAAAAAAGTTTTAGTAGCAATAAACATCTACATAATAATAAAAAAAAACTCTTCTATTCGATCACCCAATTTAATTAATTTTCACATCATATGTTTATTTACGACATGAAATATCAATATATACCATAAAGGAGAAACGTCAAATAATTTACTTGTTCAATTCTTTTTTGTTTTTTTTTTTAACGTGAGTAGGCTTTGATTACATCATCAGGTCCTTTAATATCAAATCTGACGTAATTTATTGTTTTCTGATCACAAATCGTGCACTAATGTTATAAAATAGTGTTTATATTATCTGTATGTTAATTTGAAGGCCTTTAATATTTTTTTTTATTTCTCACAAGCAAGTACGTAAAATAGGTGTCACATTATTTAGAATTAATTTTATAGTTACAAGCTCTTTGCGGTAATGACTATAATAATAATGGTTCTTAAACGTTAGATATTTTTTTATTTTTAGCTTCACGCTGTATCCCGCATATAGCCGGGTAGGCAGAGGGAACCTATTGTTAAGATGCTCTGTTTCCTAATTAACGTTCGAATTCTGAAGGCATTGAGTGTTGAGTGGCGGAAAACAATGCCGCTTTCCCTCTTTTCTTTACTAGAGCGAGAAAAATGAAAATATTAAACATTTCATTTCCTCGAGTGGAAATCGAACCCACAACCTGTTGCGTTTACAATCGCAATGTGCATTATGTTAAGCTATTTTTTCTAACAGATGTCCTGAAAATAAATTATGACATGTTTCTCAGAACGATAATATTTTGTTATTGAAAAAGCGAAGCTCTGTGAAATACGACATAGATAAGAAATGCAATATAGGCCAGGATAGTAATGGCCTACGAGAATGCAGCATTAGAAATATATTAGGTGATACGCCTCATAACTAGGACGTCTTATCTTTGTATATTGTTAACGACTTTGAAGCGTTTTGTTTGTTATACTTTCTATTCAAAAATAAAATAAAATTAAAATAATAATAAAACACTTTCTGTTCATTTTAAGAATAATATTTATTTGTAATTTTTAATTTGTTTTGTAACTTCGGATAGACAACGAGGCAAAGCGCGGCGTTGAGTTACGCCGCGCTCAAGTACTAATGATTAAACATGTTATATTATATATAATAGTTGGTGTATGTACCTAAGTATAGAGTTCTAAATATAACTATAATTTATGAATTATGCATCACAAATAGTTTAATTTGAAAAATATATTATTTATAAAATTAAATTAAAAAAAAATGTTTTAGTCTAAGCCTAACAAGAAAAAAAAGTGGGTCACTCTAGCAACGGCTCGTAGGAATGCACATTAGAAACGCATTATGGAGCTGCCGTCGCATACGAGTACATACGGGTTGATAACATTGCTTGGTGCGGTTCAGGTTGCTATGTTAACATAAGCACTAGGAGACTTATAGTAATAATAATAATTCTATTTTTTACCATGGGAACCTGAGAATCTAGTGTTAACACACTTCCATTCTCTATTTTAGTGTGGCGGAACTGAACTCAGCGCTTTCCTACAGAGAAATTAAAATATTTAATGATTTATTTCCCCCGAGTGGCAATGGAACCCACAACCTGTCGTGTTTATAGTCACTACGCTACCACTGGCATCAGATATTTCATCTTAAATTAGACTGAACTCGTGCTTATACTATACATGTTTTTAATATATTGTAATTTATAATAAACTGAAAATATACTCGTGCAAATGTCTGTTCCGGGTAAGAATTGAATGAACGACCTCCGACCTAATAATTCTAATTCACTAGTATAATAGAAGAATAGTAATAAAAAAAAAATTCTATTAATATATTGTAAATATAATATTAATTCTATTAATATAATGTATTAATTTATTGTATACGTATAAAGGGTAATTGATGACAATCTATGCAATAGTTTAACTTCGCCTCGACACTAGAGCGAAGAAATGGAAATATAACGTAAAAAATATCTCACTTCCTCGAATGGGGAACGAACCCACTACCGTCGCGTTACAGTCACATTCTCGTCCCGCTGCGCCATGACAGCCTCTATGCTATATGCTAATTTCATAACCAATACATAATATTTCTAGAAACGGCAACGATAACCCCTAGCTAGCGGCCGATCTATAATTCGGTCAAATAATTACAATTAGTGTGTCGAGGCTGTTGTCATGTTGGCAATATCTAGGTTAAGATCGTTAAACAACAATATTATTTCAAAATCTTCGCATACAAAATGTCCCTTATTCATATTATATTTCCAAGATAGCCGCAGTCGTCGTGTAGGGTCCCTTGATAACACCTGATTATTAAAATGTATCCATCCATCCATCCATCAGCCTTTCAACGTCCACTGCTGGACATAGGCCGAAAAAAGAAAAAGAAAAACAAAAAAAAAAAGAAAAAAAAATGAAAAAAAAAACGAAAAAAAAAATAAAAATAAAATGAAATAAATTGAAATTAAAATGTATAGAATTGATTATTGTCAAATGACGTAAAATTCTAAATTTATAGACCCCCGATTAGATTCCATCTACTATCTTCAAATTTTAATTGTTAGGACACTTTGTTCTACACTTTCCGCCTTATTCTTGAGACATTATGTATTGTGTAGCGTAACTCAACGTCACGCTTCGCCTCGACACAAGAGCGAAGAAATGAAAATATTAAATGTTTCATTTACAATCTACAATCCCACGTAGGAGCCCTTGCCTATCCCTCAAAAATATAAATGTAGATATATAATAAATTAAACGTACTGATTACTTTTACAGCTGTATGTAGCTTAATGTTGGGATCGCGCCTGGGTTTCCTCGAGCGGTGGATGTCGGGACGTGCGGCGACGCTTGCAGCAGCAGTGAAGGCGCATTTTAGAGCTCAAAGAGATTCTTATTATGGAGCTCCCTTGTGGAAGTTTGCGCCGACAGCTTTGTACAAAACTTTTGTAAAGAGTGAAGAAACGATACACATGTAAGTTTACATTATTAAACAATTATTATAAGGATAGAATATGAAGATATTTTTGGATTTCTTATACTCTTTATAAAATTGCCATATCAGTTGCCAAATAACAGGTAGACTTATCTCTGATAGAGAAATAGAATTCTTCCAATAAATCTACGGATATGGGAGAAAGTAAACTTTTTTATAATATAAAAAGCTTATTCCCATTCATAAAGGTGAAATAAAATCTTCATATATAATTTTAACGTCATGTAGAAACGACCTTACCCAATTTTCAACAGGATAATCTTAAATATTATACAACTGTCCAATGTCAATATCATATAATTTGATCGCCAACTCCATGTTGGTAGGATAGTATCTGAACTAATGGAGGAGGCGAAGTCGAGGTCTCGCGGCGCGGCCCAGGACGACGGCATGCAAGAGATCTTCCTCAAGATTTTCTCCAACCCTGAGCTAGACATACGCGATAAGAAAGCAGCCGTCATTGACTTTATCACCGCTGGCATTGAAACGGTAAGACTAAATTTATGTACATATTTATGGGAGTAGGTATATTAGATAATAAAGGAAATTCTTCCAAGGATTTATATTTCGCATCGCCTAAAGTAACGTAGTGAGAATAATTTATAAGAATGCCGTCATCCTTCCTTGTCTGGTCCCAATTAGCTCCATATACCTAAATAAACGTGTTTAAATGAAAATAGTGGCCCCCAAATGATTTGCTTATTCTATTGAATTAAGTTTTGTATGTCATAATCAAATAGACACATTTTTATTTACAGCTGGCAAATAGCCTAGTCTTTCTGCTGTATCTTCTGAGTGGGAGAACAGATTGGCAACAGAAAATTCGCTCGGAGCTTCCAACTTGCGGTGAACTTCGCATTGAAGAATTGGGTGCGGCCCCATCCGTCCGGGCGGCAGTCAATGAGGCTTTCAGACTTTTGCCCACCGCACCATTCCTGGCTCGACTCCTGGACACGCCGATGACGATTGGTGGTCACCGATTACCTGCTGGGGTAAGGTTGTTATGGTTTGTTTCGTAATTTTTTTAGCTTCTTGCTGTATCTCACATATAGCAGAGTAGGCAGAGAGAACCTAGTGTTAAGTCACTCCGTTCCCTACCTCTAGATTTTCGAAGTATCGCGTATTGAGTTGAATTGAAGGTCGCGCATTGCCTTATTATAATTACTATAAATATTTGTTTACTTAAATTAAATATATTATAATGATTGTCAATGAAATATTATAATAAATGAATAAAAATTTTAATATTTTTTAATTTGAACTCAATATAATTAGATCACGATGTGTAATTATTGCCATAATCATATTATTATTAAAACTCCAAAATTCCAATTCCAAATAAATATATTCCAGATTTTCGTGTTGGCCCATACTGGGGCTGCTTGTCGTCGAGAGGAAAACTTCTGGCGTGCCAGTGAATACCTCCCGGAACGTTGGATAGACGTCCGCGAGCCTCACGCCGCCAGCATCGTTGCACCTTTTGGCAGGGGCCGCCGCATGTGTCCCGGGAAGCGCTTTGTGGAACTAGAGCTACATTTGATTTTGGCTAAGGTACTTAATTATGTAATAAAAGCGCGTTAAAAATATAATAAAGCAGCTTTCAGTTTTTCTCGCACAGAATTAAAATATACCTATGGAAGGTAACCTAACTATTCCCACAAATGGAGACTCTATCCCACAATATAAAATTTCACATAACTTCGTTTTCTTCTTTCGACGTTATATGACATTCTGTGTATAAACCTAAACATACACCTAAAATGATTCTGTATTCTGTGTGATGTATGGACAAGATTTGTTCAATTGTTATGTAAATTTTAAAGTATAGGATGAAAATAATAAATATATGCTTAAAATGGAAAAGAAAATCGTCACGAAATTTCTAAAGTATTTAAAATAAATACTTATTACGGTCCCGTCATGTTAAGTAGCAATTATGAAAGACTAATTAGATTAATTAGTTAAGAGTGCATTATGTAGATGCAATTAAAATATATGTTTAATCAATTTCAATCAACTAATTTCTTTTATATGTTACAGATATTGCAACGTTGGCGAATCGAGTTTGATGGGGAGTTAGATATTCAATTCGACTTCCTTTTATCACCTAAGTCTCCAGTATCTTTGCGGTTAGTCGAGTGGTGAAATTTAAATTCCGAATGGTGTTGCCAGACATATACATAAAATTTTAATTGATTATTAATATTTATTGCCTGGTAAATGTGCAGCTATTTTTGTGAATTAATAAAAAAGTCAATACTAATCATCAGAAAAAACACTGAAATATTATTTATATATTACAAATGTATCCGTTGTTGTATGTCCGGTAGGGTACGTTGTAGTTTTTAAGCATAAAACTTGTTTTGCCGCTATTCCTATGCTCCAAATCGAGTGCTCATTGTACTGATTATTTTTAGTGATATTATTAAATTGCTCCTATGTTGTGTTGTTTCGAGTAATTATAAGACTAATATGTTGTATTATAATAAGTAAACAATGGCTTGAATTTTTTTAAGTATAAGCGTGGGTAAAAATAAAATAATTTAGATTTTGATAGATTGGAAATGTATGCTTTGGCTGTTTAGATGTTACATGTTACTGATTTTGAAATATCCGTTAGCAAAAGGGTTGCCATGACTGAAATCAATAGGATGAAAATGTTTAACAGGGTATTGGCACAGTCTGCTCAAATCGTTCAATTCTTTCAAGTATAGAAAGAACTGTCCACAAAATATTATTAAATAGTTTAAGTATTTTATATTTACATTATGCTAAGCTTAGTTTGTAACTATACAACGTAGTAAAATATGGCTGTGTTAATATCAAAAAGCATATTTATATAATTATTATCAACCATAATTACCTCTTTAAGTGAAGATTGCAAACTGCAAGCCGGAAATTGACTGCAGATTATAAAATACATCATGCAGTAAGATTGTTTAGCTTTAAGCTACTTTTAATAGCGTTGCCAACTTTTCTTATTTTAAGTATACTTATTTTAAGTATATTTGGCCAAAAGTACTTAGTTATTGTAAAGATTGCTCAAATTTTACCCAGATTCATTTTACTTCAGTTTCTATTACCATCAAGATTTTTCCTTTATTTGTATACTTACATAAATACATTGAGTTAACTTGCGTATTTAGTTCAGTCTCTCTCAAAGTTGGCAATTCTATATTCATTCCACTTTTACGAATTAATCACATGTATTATATGAGTATCCGTAGTTTGTGTTAACCAAACATATATGGTAGTGCTCTTTTCCTAATAAATTTATTATAATAACATATTGCAATCATATCGAGTTTACTGCTATCAAACATTTAAAGCACATTATGTTTGATGTATTGTATTACAGTAATGCTGAAATTGTTTATATTAAAAGAAAATAAATATTACATTTAAATTCTTATCATTTAAACCTTTTTTCCAATATATTTTAAACTATCAAGAGAAGGAATAAAAATGGGTACACTTAATTGAGATTTTTTGATTTTGGATAAGTACCTACCTAAATATTGAAAATACGGCAGATACCAACGTCCTTCATCAAAGGTGACATTGGTACCGAACCTCCCTGAATAGACGCAAACATAGTATTTTTCAAAAATAATGTTGAATTAAAAAACATCAGTAAATTATCAACATTTCATAAATTTTATTGTTAAAATTTCAGCTTATGTTGGTATTCACTGTTTGATAGTCGAAATCGCAAAATTTAAAATTTATAAGAAGGATTACTAAATGTTTTGAGGTCAGTTACAAGTGGCGTACTAAACACGACAGGTTCGAATTCCACACCAGGAGATGAAATATTTAGTGTTGATTTCTTCGCTGTGGGATTGAGGCAAAGCGTGGCCGTGGGAACGGCCTGTCTTAACAATAGACTACCTATTGCATGCGGGTTACAGTATGAAGATAAAAAAAATATAATATTTCCCCGATAAAAGCTTACGTACATGCATGATACTTTACATCATATTTACTTTTTATCGTTTTGTAGTTTTTATTGAATTTAAAGTTTGTTGATATTTATAGAATTTCATAAAGAATGTAATCACACTTACTACTGTTTAACTTATATCAACAATTTACGATATTTTTCTAAAAAAGTGAGAAAATAACATTGTTTTTATCTATGTTTATGGTTAGCGCCTGCGGTATTTTATGTCACAATTATGACAGTGAAAGAAACTATTTTTGACTTTTTGAGTGTTTTGATAATATTGAATGATAAGAAAATGTTATCACAAAAGTTCTAAATACAATACACTTATTTATAAGTTAATTGTTAGTTTTAATTTCAATTCATTTGCTTTTACATTGCCGGAATATAAACTAGTGTTTTAATTTAAAAATAAATTCAAAATGAAGTTTTGCGCTAACTTATCCTTTATGTTTACCGAAACCTCTAATATGTTAGAGCGATATATTTTTGCGAGAGATGCAGGTTTTAAAGCTGTAGAGAGCGGATTTCCTTTTGGTTATACATTAGAGGAGGTCAAGCAAGCAAAAGAATCCAGCGGTGTTGAACAAGTGTTGATAAACCTCAAAACAGGTATTTTTTAGCATCTTACTTATTTAAATAGCCCTACTTAATGTTATCTTTTCTTTATATTATTAATATTTCGTGTTCAATTGCAGGTGATGTAACTAAAGGTGAATTAGGAGTCACAGCAGTGCCGGGAAAAGAAAATGAATTTAAAGATAATTTGAAAACAACCATTGATTACGCTAAAGCTCTTGGGGCGCGAAAGATACACATTATGGCTGGCAAAATAGAAATAGTTTCTGTGAAAAACTGGGAAACTTTTGAAAATAATTTAAAATATGCTGCAAATATACTGAAGGATGAAAACATTGTAGGTGTAATAGAGCCAATAAATCAACATTCTGTACCTAATTATTTTTTAAGTGACTTTAGTAAAGGTAAAATATTGAAAATTTATACATGTCTGCTATTATTTCTGTTTTATTATATTTTTTTATATAAATTTTGATATGATTTTTAATAAGACAGCAAGACCAATAGGTACCAAAGGGCTAATGAAGTTTCTTTTGATTGGCCACCATGTGAATTAACACCTAACAAAATCATATATTTTATGTACATATTGATTACCTATACTATCTGTTACAAAAAAATCAAACAATTGGAATAAATCTACAATCTATCTATAACAACTATTCAGGAAAAAGTGTGAAACAGTTTTTTTATAACACAAATATAAAATACAAAAATCTTTTTCAGCTGTGGACATTATAAAAAGAATAGATAGTGCACATTTGAAATTACAATTGGACATTTTTCACTTGCAACATATATGTGGTGATCTCTCTTACAATATAAAGAATTTGATGCCCTATGTTGGACACATACAGGTACAATTTTTTTTATTAATTTATATAAAAAATGGCTCAGCTGTAATTTAAAATATAAAATATTTGCATGATTGACTTGTTTTATAATAAATTTGTCATTAATAGAGAGACTGAGAGAGTTATATTTCATATATACAGGGCAAAGAGAGGTGCATATATATCACATATTTTCTCTATATCTCTCATAGCCAATTATCTTTCGCAATAGAAAAAAGAATATAGATGGAGCTAAAGAAATTTTACTTCAGTTGTGTGGTCTAAATCACTACCTCTGTGATACACCCTCAGTTGACTGAATGTTTTTATTTTCATCTTTTGTACAAATTTTACCCGTCAGTTATTTGTATAGATTAATTTGTTCACTGTAAAATTAGCTAAAATGAACAAACATTTTATTAATTTTCACAGATAGCTCAAGTACCTCACAGGAATGAGCCTGACACTTTTGGTGAAATTAATTACAAATATATACTTCAACATATAGAAAACAATGGCTATGTGGATTGGATTGGACTTGAATACAAACCAGTCGGCATCTGCAAAGATGGATTGAAATGGATCAAAGATTTTGGATATAGTCTATAAAATCTAATATTTATAATTTTTCATCACTTTGCTTCAATATACAGTGGTTTTGTCAGCACCACTTTAAAGGAAACCACAGTTTTAACTACGGTGTAAAAGCCTAATACAATGTTTTTCCCAAAAATTAAGTTTTTTTTCAAACAAAATAAATAATAAAATTAAATAAATAATAAAAATAAATAATTAAATTATTTTCGTAGAATAAAACGTCATTTGTTAAGGACGACGCGCGCAAACATAAACCTATGAAAGGGACACCGCCGCACACGCCTCATTGCGAAATCAAGTCGTAGGTATTGGCGATAAAGTTAAAAGTTGTTTAACCTTTTGTAGTATTTTTATGCGTGTTTATGTTATTGGTATCTATGCGTAACTGTGTCACACGCAATACAAGTATGGATAAATATCGTGAAATGAAAAAAAATCCTACGTCTAAACTGTTGAGGTATCTTGATAAATTTATTTCTTTACGTATGTGTTTGAAATATTTTACCTGCTTATTACCTTACCTTATATGCTGTTCTCCTAAAAGGAGCGCTGACGCTTGAAGCTTGTATATTAAGATGTTGATTTTATTAATAAAAAAGGTTATTTTAAAAAGTGTCTATTTTAGAAACAATAAAATTAATACACAAAATGGATTATATTAGTAATAAATATATAAACTGAGGTGGAGATAACTGCTTAGTTTAGAGGTAAAAGGTCAAAGTAAAAATAATATTTATAAATTAATTTAATATATCGTAACTACATAGTAAAACATAATATATTTAATGAAAACAAAACTTACGTATAAATATGGGTTCAAAATAAATGTGAGAACAGCTCACATATGTTTTTATTATTTTGTTTTATCTGTACTAATAAATATTAAAACATTTACATGTTACAATTATGGTTTTTTTTTGATAAAAAAATTAAACTAATACTAATAACTAATTTAACATTTTGTATTTAATATGGTTTGAAAATAAATGTGAGAATACAGCTCACATAATATGTTGATATTATTTTGTTTTGTCTGTACTAATATATTAACACATATTTACATGGTACTATTAAAATTGGCTTTGTCTTTTTTTTTTTATTTTTTTTTATATAAAAAAATTAAAGTAATACTAAAACTAATTTAACATATTATCACTGCATACTAAAACATAATATATCGAAAACAAAAGCAAGTTCGTCTTTAATATTGGTTGAAAATAAGTGTGAGAATACAGCTCACATACGTTTTTATTATTTTGTTTTATTTGCACTTATATATTAAAACACGTTTACATGCTAGTATTATCATTATAATTTTGTTGAACCCAATAATGTTTTTTCACTCCATCTAATGACAGTCTTTCTGTACTTGTAGGTCTTAAAAGCTGAAATTTGAATAAAAATGAAATTAGATTATAAAATTTTTCATATATTGCGTGTTGGGGACTTTATCTTTTTACCAGATCAAGAAAATCAGAATAATTCATTCCACTGAGGAAGCAAATCCATGACTATCTTGGCATTTACAGATGCTGTGCATTGCAGCAGCCACAATTTTCTGTATTAAATAATAAAGATTGTCCATGGAAAAATATTTTCGTGTAATTATTGTTTTCTTAATAATTTTCAATTCCCCAATCTAATAGGAGAGAGTGGTGTTGAGGAATGAGAAAATGAAAATAATTCATTCCCTCAAGTAGGAAGCAGATGTGTCGCTGCTGTACTACAACAGCCTCTATAACTTTATGTTATTGTAATTATTTAAAATAATACCTTAGAAATGAGATCCTTAGCTCCCTTTGGTACATATTCTGGATATTTTACGTCTACTGAGAGAATTTTTGCATATGTTCTATCCTGATCCCTACTTTCAAATGGTGGTTTTCCCACCAAAAATTCATACAGCAATACTCCTATACACCACTGGTCAATAGATACATCGTATACTTCTCTTCTAATCATCTCAGGTGGCAGATAATCAAGTGTTCCGCACATTGTCCTTCGCCTAAAAAAATTAATATAAAGAAGCAAAAACAGATAAATATACATTAAACTAAAAAAAAAACTTAAGCAAAATGCCATAGTTCAGCAGGAGGAAAGGGACAAAAAACTGTCAAGTTAACAGTTGCAGGCAGTTGTGGGTTTCATTGCCTTTTGGGTGAATGACTTATTTTCATTTCCACACTAAGAAGTGAGGCATTGTGTTCCACCACTTGACACACAATGTCTTAAAAATTGGATGGAAAGCAGGAAACAATGTGGAATAACTAACTTTAGGGTACACCTAACCTTTTGGTGGAAAAAGAAAACTAATATTTAAATTTTAAACTATATCTACTATATTATTTATTAACAAACCTTTCTGATGGAGCATGGACAGACCATCCAAAGTCAGCTAATTTAAGGTCACCATTAAATGTTACTAAAATGTTTTCAGGTTTAATATCTCTATGAATGACATGATGTTGATGGCAGTATTCTACTGCATCCGCAACCTGAAATAATTAATATTATATAAGTAAGTTGAGGATAGTCATGGCACAAGGTGTGACTGTAAAACTGTGAGGAGATGAAATTTTTTTTTACGTTCCAGTGTTGAGGCAAGAGTGCAGCCTTGAGTTCTACCACTCAACATGCAATGCCCACAGAATTTGGCAGAAAGTGAGGAACGGTATGTTTACACTAGGTTCCTTCTGTCTACCCTGCTGTGTGCGGGATACAGTGTGAAGCTGATTTTTTATTTTCAAAATATTCCATTAATCATAGCTACTTTTTAATTAAAAACTATTAAGGCTGTTGTGGCAGCAGCACATAATCTGACTTTAAAAGCAACAATTGTGGGTTTGATTTCCACTGAAACAATAAGTCAATTTCTTTTCCTCGGTAAACAACAGCATTGTCACAAAAATCAGACAGAAAATAGGGGATTACTCAGCACTAGGCTCTGCCTATATTATATGGATAAAACTAAAGAAGAAAAATTACACCATTTGTAATTTTTTTGTATTCTGCACCTTGCATGGGAGGAAAACGGAACCTGTGTTAAGACACTTGTGTTCCCAAAAACTTTTAGGTATGCATGTTGAAAAGGGCAGAACTCAATGCTACATTTTGCCTCACTACCAGACCAAAGAAATGGATTTGTTTCATTTCCTCCATTGGGAATTGGACCCACAACCACCCTTTACAGTTCCCAGCTTGTGCTCCTGTGCATGACTGCGCTCAAGTACTATTTTCAAGAATAATCATATACCTGATATATATATTTTGCAGCTTTATTTTCTGGGAAACGTCCATTAGGTGACTTAGTTAAGTGCTTATATAATTCACCACCAGCAGCAAATTCCACTACAAGGTAGATACGCTTTTCATCATGAAACCATGTGAGTAATCTAAGTATATGTGGATGTCTGGAAACAGAATGTGACATATTCATGAAATTTTAGAATTTAGTTAAATATTACACTCTTTAGGTTAGTCTTGTTTAAACAAACATGCCTACAGGTTTTAGGATAAATTTTAATAATAGTTTTAGTTACATAATAATAATTGGTGAGATATTAAGGTATCATGACACTCATTTGGAGCAACACTAATGTATTTTGCGACATTCAGCATCACACAGCAGGGTAGGCAGAGGGAACCTTGTGTTAAGAAGTCTTATCACAAGGTCGTCCATTCCCTACTTTTTTGCCGAAGTCTGAAGGCATTGCGTGTAATCCTTCCGCCTACACAGACATATTTATAGACAATATGTAATGTGACGAATATTGTGTGTTACACATGGTGTGAAGTTTTTTAACATTCAGTTTCCTCCGTCAAATAATTGATAAGTTTAATTATGATAAAAGAAATTAATGTGCGTTTTTAAAATGTATTACAGTTACTTAGTTAGTCATTTACAGGTACCATATATAAACATATATTTGTATACAAAAAATATGTAAAAATATATTACTTCAAATGAGACTGTATTTCAATTTCTCGCAATACTTGTCGTTCACAAGAAGACTGTGTTATTTGTGATTTAAACAACGCTTTAATTGCAACTAACAAGCCAGTCTTTTTTTCTCTTGCCTCATGAACTTGACCAAATTTTCCCCGTCCTAAAGCCGAGCCCAATTCAAAATCCTTAGCAGACCACTTATAGCTGTAAGAAATTTTTAAAAAATGTTAACAGCAATAAGTTACATTTAGTAAGTAGTTCCATAGAACTTTATTTATGCAATAAAATAGTACGTACGAATTGCCATAAGCCTCATGGTTTGTTATTTTATTCTCAAGTTCTGCAACTTCTGCACTTATATCATTGTTCGGGTTCATTATCAATTAAATGAACACTATCAAGACGAATATTTTTTTTTCATTGATAAATAAACCGTTACGAGTTGTACAATTACAAAATTGACATTAGCCGTTAGATTTTTATGGTTGGTAATTGGTATTCGCATTAATTTTTAACTTTTACAGATTATAAAATCTACAGATAATAAAAACTTTGAGGAGTGGTTATGAAGAAAGAAGAGAGCTGTAGTTGCATGATTAATATGTGAAGTATAGTATAGTAGTAGATACAGATTTTTACAGGAAAGATAAATACTTATTTAGAAAAGATAAAAATTCGAACGTAGGGGGGTTTTGTACCCGCGCCCTTTGAAAACCGTCCAAGCGCTCTGACCTGCTTTGAAAGCTATACGTTCTCCTCAAGCTACATCGAAAATCTTATAGAATTTCCTACTTTAGTAAAGGTAAAATATTTAAGATTTGTACTCGCGTGTATAATCACACTTTGTGTTCCTGCGCCACGATTGGTCTCAAAATATTGATATATTATAATTAATTTCCCCGAATGGGAACTGAACCCACAACTGTTGACATAAGAGTCATTCAATAACATCGGTAATAGTGGCTCAATTGTGCAGATTTTTTTTTTCATAACCACTCTTCAAAATTTTTATTAACTGTACATTTTATAATCTGTGTGAAAAGAAAAAAAAAATGCGAATACCAACCGTAAAAATGTAACGTCTAATGTCAATTTTGTAATTATAAAACTTGTAACTGTTTATTTTTCCATGAAAAGAAAAATATTTATCATAAATTTATTAGTTCATATTAATAATACCCTTCAAAATTCAATGCTTCATTTCATTCGTGTTCTCAGATTATTTTGCGCCTGTCATCGCAAAATCAGGCAATTAAGAAAAAAATAAGAAAAATATTCGTTTTGATAGTGTGAATTTAATTGAATATGGAATTGAAATATTGAATTGCACAAAATCGCTAAAATGGAGCGCTACACTTACTTTTGTTTGGCCAATTTCATTTCCCTTGCAACACGACTGTGGCGTGCTTCTATAACAATAACCGATGACTTCAAAATGTTTATTACTAAAAGAGTTATATTTATTAGAATATTATATTTTATGGCCTTTGTGATATGCTTGACCTGTGGCTCCGCCCGCTAGCTCAAATAGAAATAACTGATCGAGTTATTTAAGACCCTAGGATAGGCGTTAAACACCTACCAACCAAAACACCGCCAACGTAACCTTCCTCGATAAATGAACTATCTTTTACCGCTCAGGCAATGAAACTTTTCAGCTTTGTAATTTTAGTAGAAAAATGCAATTTGTAAGTTTCAACAGTTAGCACCTAAGTACATGAGTTTAAACATTCCGCATCACGATCGAGGATTACGAGGAACTTATTATTCTAGTGGACGGCAGTGGTAAAAGATATAAGTGGCATATTTTTTTTTAAAAAACCTAACTTTGTTGCCCACATATGGCCGTGGGCCTCATGACATGCTAGTTCCATTTTCCACGCATTGTATCGTTCACTTGCAGCAATCATTTATGCTAATACAGCTGACTGTGCTTATATATTAGTGATAACTATTAGGCACAGTAGAAAAAGTCATTCAAACCTATCCAGTAGTTCGAAAGAAACTAGTGGACGGTAGCCCGAATATTTGTTTTTTTTTTTTATTTTTGCAAATATATCTAACCAATATACGTATATCATGTTTTACCTTTTTTTTATAAATAGTAGGTATAAATGATATAGCTCGCTTTTCCATTTTAATATTTTATGGAAATACAGTAAATCAAATACATATTATTAATTATAGGCATAGTTAAATTGTGTCAATCGAATTTTTATTGTTGAATTTATAAATATTGTTCTCATAACACTTCTAACTTCACCCCTCGCATTGTATTCTGTTTATATTATCACCCCATGTTTCTACCCCTTCGTCATGGTCATTGATTTTAGAACACCTAGTACACCAACTTTGACAAGTGTTGGTTCAAATTTATTAAGTATTTAATACATAAATTGCGTATAAAAATATTGAAGAATTTTTTTACATACCAATATTTCTAATCTAAAATAACTTGCATTTAGAAGCTATAATGCTACCTACTTTTCTTTCTTGAAAAAGAATCAGTTAAAAAATAAGTATTACATACTTTCTAGTCTGGTAGATCTTTTTTAAAATAATAATTGAACATGAATAATGATCAAATTTTTTAAACTATGATTTTTTTTTAATTATTAGATTTTTATTTTTGCTAACCGCTAAAAAACTAAAGAGGTTTAATAGCTGTGCTCGTATTGTG
The DNA here is from genome assembly GCF_056956725.1 of Heliconius melpomene rosina. Classification (NCBI taxonomy): domain Eukaryota; kingdom Metazoa; phylum Arthropoda; class Insecta; order Lepidoptera; family Nymphalidae; genus Heliconius; species Heliconius melpomene. The sequence continues at coordinate 4,432,050 of NC_140397.1, forward strand.
AAAATGGTTAGCAACAACGTTGCTATTACGGCAAATTGAAGCAAATTTCCGAACCCACCCCTCGTATGGCGGGAAAACGAGGAAAACGCGCGCACCCCGGCGCTTCATTCCGTGACAGACCGCGCGGCCGCGCGCCGCTCAATCAATATCGCGATATTTCACTAAAAAAAACCTTTATTTCTTTTCATTTCCCTATATTCTTTTAAATTTGTGTATATATCATTTAATATTTTAAATTTATAGTCGCACAGTTAATGTTAAAGTGTACTGTTAGCTGTATTAGCATAAATAATTGCGGCGCAAAATCGTTTAGGAAGGACTGGGTAAGTAATACATTGATAATTATTGGCACGTTATGACCTACTTATAGTTAGCACATAATAAATGAATTAATCAAAGAAAATGAGATTTTCATGATTTTTATTTCCATGTTCTCCTTGATTGATGAGTTCTTCCGTAAGTAGGTAGTATAGTATTACTATACGGCTACTATATACCTATATAGTACTACGGTCTTAAGATTTTACATGAAAAATAGTGTAAGCATTATATTAAATAACTTAAAGAAATTTACTTAAATAAAGAAAAGCTATGACAGTTTTATTGGCCTATAACATATCATAAAAATATATTGCAAATCTCTAAATTTTTTCTTTTTTATTAAAAGCCTAAAAGATAAATTATAAGATGGTCATTGACCTTGTAGATCTCCCCTAAATGCCGAAATGCCCTCTCAAGGGGCTGCTGGAGGGTTGAGATGTGCCTGACTAGTAGCGACTTATGAGATAAGAAATTGCTAGAAGGATGACCGTATCTAGGTTTTTTAGTTTATATATTAGTTTTGGACAGTATTCTATGAACAATTGTTATTTTTATTATATATCAGTTTAGCAGCTTTAAATAATTGTCATAGATAATTGATGGCTTCAATTGCGTAGTATTTGATGTGCCTAACTGAAAGCAAGAATTTTACCCGAAGTTTTTCTTTTTGATAGAAATATTTTTTAACTTATTAATTTATCACCCAATTTGGCTTAAACCTAATTGTACGTTGCGTCACATCATCCAGCTCACATTTTATACTTATCTAGATTTTAAGTTGTTCATATGCTTAAATATATAAGGGTTTTAAATAAATCTTAATGCTTCTTTCTTCTTTATTTAAAAAAAAGTCTGCTACACAGCAGGGTAGGCAGAGGGAACCTAGTGTTAAAACACACGTTACCCGTTTTCTGTACCTATTTAAAAACTAAATATAAATGTTATATTAGAACGTTAAATAGAAAAGTAAACAGAGAGCAATGTCAATATGCAACACACACGCCCTTTAAATCTTGGAAAGCTGTTTATCGACATTGGCAATAGTACTCAGAGTTGTATGACGACAATGGGGAAAAGTACCAGCCGGAATGGGTGACAACGAGTTTGTAAATTCTTTTTGTGTTGAAAGTGAAATTAAAAGGGAAACATTGTTATGAACAATACGTTTGAAGTTAAATTGTTATGAAGTTTAGATTAAAAAATATTGAAAAAAAATGTTTTAGATATTATAAAAGATAGAACAATTTACTAGTTTTAACGTATTTAAAGTGTTATTCGGCAGAAAATGGAGAACGGAGTGTATTAACACTAGGTTCCCTCTGCCTACCCTGCTGTGTGTGTGGGATACACCGTGAAGGTGATTGCGTTATTCCACACATAGGAAAAAAAATACTTTTTTAGAAAAATATTTAAAAAATTATATTAAAAGAAAATCAAATTTTCGTATTAGCTTTGGCTTTGGTTTAGTGGCGATTGAACAGTTTCCAAGAGGCGCGGGTTCATATCTCGCTACATACCTACTAATTTTTAAATGTCTCTAAAAAGTATCAAAAATAACTAGATCATTAATTATTGCTATTGCCTTATTATATTTTATTTAAATAGACATTTAAATAGTATAGTGTCAGGTACGAACGGTGCGCTAAGAAAAAGTTTAAAATTTTAGCTTTAAGTTTATAACTTATTGTTTATTCGTGTTAAGTTCCGTACCAGGCACTTCTTTTAGGAAGTAGGTAAATTATTACGTAACAATTGATATTAAAGTAATATCGTTTGTACTTGTTTTGGGTTCGATTCCTACTCGAGGAAATAAAATATTTTATATATTAATTTCCTCGCTCCAGCTACGAGGCAAAGCGTGAAGTTCGTTCACTCAATACGTAATGTATTCAGAATTCGGCGGAAAATGGGGATCGGCAGTGCCTTTCATCGCCCAGGTTTTCTCTGCCTACGCTGGATGGACTAAAAACATGAAGATGTATACGTAAATATTTTATAGCTCATCACTCATAAACCATTAAAATGAGTGTAGATATCTAAAAATAACGAAATTGGTTTACAGTGAACATCGTTAGCGAAATCAGAAATTTTCGATTTCGTTTTACATTAAACTCTTCTATTTCATCGCATTCCTATAACAGAAACAAATAAACGTTTGATAAAAATTTGAATATTCTTAAAGGTATATAATTTTCACATAAGCTTATGGTCACCATGAGAGTAGAGTCAAGATATCTGATGGGGGGACACTTTCACTGCACGCCTCGATCAACTGATAGCTTTTAACTTATACCGTACGCGTAATTGCCATCGCCCTAGTAAATTCAATGGGTTTTTAATAATCCCATAATTGATTAATGATTGTGCCTCTATGTTTACAAGTATTGAAGGTTCTGTGTCGTGGGATTTTATTAAGTAAGATTACATACAATTGTCGTTTATTTTTTATTCGTTTACTAAATTTTGTAACACTTTGTACAAAAATTTGTTAAAAAAAATACAGTCGAATTGTTAACCTCCTTTTCTTTAAGATTTAGATAGATTACGAGATAGATTTGTCCACCGAGGGTTCCGTACCAATTTCAGGATTGTAGGTCAGCGAAAAGTTCAGTTTATAAAAGTTGACATAGGTACTTAAGTCTACAGGCGTATGTCATTTTGTATATAAAACTACAAATATAAGCATAAAACTACAAATATAAGCATAAAACATTACATGTTTTTTTTTCATGCAAAACCTACCTATAAATTTCCAATTTTCAGCTTTTTTTGTTTTTTTAATAATTTAATTTTGAATTTTAAACATTCAATATTCACTTGAATATCTCCACGTGATCTCAAGAGAAAAATCCTATCATAAGCTTTGACAAACAGAGATACAGACAACATGTTCCTATAAGGTTTCCATATTTTCCTTTTGTGGTACTCAACCCTAAAAATTATATTTTTTTATATGTCTGGTAGAATAAAAGTATTACACCCATGTTCACAACAGCGATTTTCCGCTCCAAATGGCTGAAAATTTTGCCAGCATTGATGTTTTCCAAATGAATTGAGTTTACATAACATCCTTCTTGAACCATGAGTGTGAGTTTCTAAGAGTAATTTAATTAAATTATAGTATATTTATATATTTTTTTTTATTTGCTTACCTATATTATCTTAATACATTTATACAAATATATATGTACCTACCAACAGTTAAAATTTTCTTTTAATACTAAATCCAATTATTAATTCCTTACATTCGATCTTTTTCGGTAATATGAATTTGAGATGATAGAATAATATTAATAAAATTATTACTGTCGATTCTCAAATATTATTTATACATCGATTTATTTATCAAGACAAAGCAACTGGTAATAGATACTTTAGAATACAATCTTAAATAGGATCAGTTAGATTTTATTCTTCTTAGTAATGTAATCCATATTTCGTATCCTATAAAATTAATTGATTTTTTTTTCAAATATCTTCTATACTGATTTTAATATTAATTATTAACATATCTAATATTACATTTTAACAATTAAAAATTCAGAAATCTATTTGAGGTCGTCACTAGGTTCCCTCTGCCCACCCTGCTATATGCGGGTTACAGCGTGAAGCTGTACGATTAGATAAATCAGTAGTAAGTTAAAATTTTCGTTATTATACTAACAAATACAGGACTATATAAAGGAGTATCTTTAATTAAGAAAAGTGTTACAAGTAACCTCTTGAGTCTTCGCCACGTGTTGTTAGTTTAAGAGATTTTTCTTCCTTGTTAAGGAAGTCTGAACTTAAGTGTTCAATTAAAGCAAGTATCTGTTCTTACTATTCTTATTATTATGAAAACACATATAGAGAAATATTATTAACTAGGAATTCATATTTTTATTTTTTTTTGTTCTGCGGAAAATAGAGAACGGAGAACTTTATCACTAGGTTGTCTTGCTTGCTCAAATATGCTTGCAAAAATATTATTAAGTGTTGTTTGACGTTAAGAATAGAAAAATATTTCTTCTTCCTACAAAGACGTTAACAACATAAATAATAATTTATAAGAAACGTATTTAAAATTTGAAAAATCATTACAAATTCCTATTTGTGATTCATTTCATACAAAATGAGTGCACATGTACTAAATGTACTGAATGTATGCATCCTGAAATTGGTACGGAACCATCAGTGGGCCTCAGTACCTCTCGCACTTAACCAATTTTTCTAAGCTACATCGAAATTACATACATATTTTATGTAATTTTCTATAAAATAAAATATGAGCAAAATAAATAATCCATATAAATATTTCCAATCATAGTTTAATGGTAATGTCATCACTGAGGTACGAGGCGAGGACAATCGATACTGTCCACTCTATACTCTAGTATGTAGGTCACTTTATAGTTCGAGAGGCGATAGTTGATTTGTTGAAGAATATTTCTGTTTTAAATAGGTACACAATCTATCAGCTTCACGCCGTATCCTGCACACGTGAGGGCAGCCAGAGGGAATCTCGTGTTAAGATACTCCGTCCCCCACTTTCCGCTGAATTCTGGAGGCATTAGACACCAGAGCGAAGAAATGGTTTTTGATGCTTAAGTAAAATAACTCGACATATATTAATAAACTCAATATTGAAATATAAGGGATTTACTTTTTTATAAACTTTGAGTCGAGATTTTTTACATAAATAAAATAAAAAGCAGCTTCACTTTGTATCACACAGACAGTAGGGGAAGCAGAGGGAAGGAAGGAATTTCGAGAGATTCAGTGTTGAGTGGCTGAACTCAACGCCAGGTTTTACATAAATTCGCATTACTTTCATAAATACTGAAATTCTAACTGTTAGACTTTAATAAATTATCTCAAACTATCAATCGTACTGACATGAAGGCTATACGGAACAGTTAATCTCCAATGCTATGATACGAACTGTCCTTACGCCCTCTTTGTCTTTAGGTAGGGCACTCGTGTGTAACCTAGTTCATATGTTTTAACTATAGTTAAACGTCTATTATAGACTTTTACTTAAGTAAATTATAATTATTGCATTATTATATTGAGGCCGTTGCGGTGCAGGGCCGCAAGCGTATGACTATAAACTAGACAGATCGATGAAATATTTAATATTTAGTGGATAGTGGGGAATAGTGTCTTAACACTACGATTAGGTTACCTATATACGGGATACAGCATGAAGCTGACAAAAAAAATATAATTTTGCTATAACCTAACAATAAATTTAAGCGGGCGAAGCCGCGCGTGTGTCGATAGCCAAGTAAATATATAAAGTTATAAAATGCAAGAGAGTTATGTACATAGATGAAATTTAATAATATACTTTTTTAAATATTATATAATTATAAACATATACAAGTAAAAGTAAGCATATTTAATGTTAAATATTAAATAGAGTTCATTCATCATAGCACAGTGGGAAGCGTTGTTTTTGGGTTAGATTCCACTACCACTGATTGCCAATCAACATGTCTTTAATTCAGGTGAAGAATATAGAACAAAGTGTCTTGACATTATGTTATTCTGTTTATTTCTTTCCAGATGTAATCGTCATAGAAACAATAGTAAAAATGAATCTCGCGGTGAGTTTGGACAGAGACGAGTACAACATGGCGGCACCAGCTTCCTGCATAAGTGCGGAACATGGCTGCGTGATGTTCGACTGTCTGGTGCATCTGTGGGAGTGGTGAGTACTGTAGGGATAAGTTTTAGGTATTTCTATTTCTAAATGAGGATTTTTAGTTAGGGGTAGAGTTTAATAGTAGCTGTCATATTTGTTTTAATACTATGTACGAGAGTGCCTCCTCTTTTTTTGAAGTCGGCTTAAAATGAGAAGAACATTTAGCGTTACAATCTTGAAATTGTAACGTTTATAAAAAAATATTTTTTATTACTCGAGTGTATCTTGCATTAATTAAAAATAAAATGTTGCAGTAGAAAATTGAAAAACAGTTGGTTATAAAGTATTTTTGCAAACGTTTACAACCTGTTAGTAGAAATATATAGTTATATTACTTTTCTATTAGAAAAAAGTAAAAGGATTCAATGTTTTTTGCAAGGTCTAATTCAATCTTCAAAAAAATCTCAGCAAAATTGGAAGTGAAAGTCTCATCAAAATCTTTTCAATTTTTTGCTTGACGCTCTAATAAGCAGGCAAATAGATAAGAACTTTATAATTGTTTTTTGTTTCTAATAATACATTCGTAAAATAAGTTTAATGGTGTTTGTTTAAAAAGATATCTCACAATATTTAAGTAAATTTAACAGCTTCACAGCCTTTCCAGCAGGGTAGGCAGGAATTTTGGAGAAGTTCCGTGTTGAGTGGCGGTATACCCCTTTTTGCCTTGACACTAGGGCGAAGAAATGCAAATATATATTTAAATAAATATTTCAATACCTCCAATGACGAATGGTGAACGATCCCACGACCACTCGCGATTATAGTCACACACTTGGCCGCTACGCCATTACTGGCCTCGTTAAAATCAGATCAGCTACACGCTGTATCCCGGACACAACAGGGTAGGTAGAAAAGGAACCTAGTGTTAAAACACTCCGTTCTCCACTTTTCCGCCGAATTCTAGAGGCATTGCGTTTTGTAAATAAATATTTGACTTCCTCGAGTGGGGGTCGAATCCACAACCGTCGCGTTACAGTCACACCCTTGTGCCGCTGAGCCACGACGACCTCATTAAATAAAAATTAAAATAAATCCAGACAAAGAATGGATTCAGTCCGAGATAAAAGTCTCTGGCGTACAATATGAAGCTTTTGTAAAATTCAAACAACTCCTGAAAGCGTTGGGGTGGTGTCAGTTCGAAAATAACAGTTTATCTGCAAGTGTATCGATTTATATAGATACAATTTATTTTTAACTATATTCCATTGTCATAAGCTCTATTTTGGCGTGGCAAAATATATTCGTTAATACTATAACTTTAGTTTGACTTGTATTCACCTAAAAAGATAGCTTCTAGTTTTTATTTATTTTACACCTCTTGTATATTAAAGTCCAATTTTCGTATGTATTAATGATAGTAAATGATTTCATAATAATAAAATAGTATTTAACAAACGCAAATTATAACAACTAGGTACTACTTCTTCTTCCATATTTACAAGAATTTTCGAGGCATTACGTCGTCACCTAAGCGAGGACATGAAAATATTCGATAATTTATTTTGTCGACTGGGAATCGAATCTACAACCTGTCTCCTTTATAGTCGCTTAAGCCTCTGCATCTTATATTGTAATTATATTTTATATACTATTTTTTGGAGTAAATCACCGATTGCTACCTACTTTACCTGTCCTAAGACGTGTTTCAAATACAAATAACAAGTGAAAGCTAAATGTGAAAGGAGTTTCAAGGGAATAATACTTTTCTACAAAATACTAACATTGTAAAGAACAATAAAACAGTCACTAATTACTACCACTAAAAGACTATCGATAGCCGCCTTTAAATTTAATAGGATCGTAGACAATGAAGGTTAAAGGAAACGGTACTTATGTCCAATATTTAAGAGATTAGCGGTAATAGGCTTAAGCTTCGATTTTTATTTACTACTAGCGGCCCGCCCGCGGCTTTGCCTGCGTGAACAACGTTATTATTAATTTCTGTCTCTATGAGTACCTACGTCTTATAAGTGACGTCTATGCAAAATTTGAGACTCCTAGCATTTGCAGTAACAAAGTTTCATACAAACTCTCAACCCCAAAAACAACTCCTTAGACGTCGAATATTGCAAATTCCCGTCTTAGCGAGCACCTACGTCCTATAAATAACTCCTATGCAAAATTTGAAATTCCTAGCACATGTAGATTCTGAGATTTCGTGATGAGTGAGTGACCTTTCGATTTTATATATATAGATAGATAGATATATCGTTTACTTAAATTTTATAAGAAAAGCTTAGGCTTATAATATTCTTAAGATAAGGCAGTATAAGAATTTGTTATCGCGGTACAAGATTACATTATTCACGGCACAAAGGAAGGCAGTACCCGCATACGTTTTATATGAGAATAGTCCGTGAGATAACAGAAAAGACGACAAAATATACTGAAGAAAAGGCCTGGCTAATGAAAAAGTCTAGACGTATTGTAGGAATTCGTATAAGTATAGCAGGCTGGTTAATCTTAATTTACATAATTATTTGGGCAAAAGTCTCCTTATTATACGTGGTGTTCCCTTTAGGTTCCAATCAATGTTTCATATAGTAATGGTAATAAAATGTCGCGTATATATACATACGAGTATGTATTACCCGAGCATCTATCTATCAGCGTTTTAAGGTCCACTGCTGGACATAGGCCTCCCCCATTGCTCGCCACTCGGTCCGGTCCTGCGCCCTTTGAATCCAGCGGGTTCCCGCTGTCTTCTTGAGGTCGTCGGTCCACCTGGTTGGAGGGCGGCCTGTACTCCTTTTGCCGAGACGAGCATACGGTAAGTAAAAGTGCCATAAACACATTTCCAGAACATTATGCTCCTTGTAGTTATATTTTTATTATCTCACAATTCTCTCCGTTTTTTGGACTATTGCCAAACAGATAAAAAACTTGGAATTTATATACGAACATACAAATACAGTTGATAGAGTTTATATATATATATATGTATATATATTATGAAGGTACCTACAGCCAGCGATGAGTTACAGTTTAATTATACATATAGGTAAATAAATATGGAAAAACAATATTTTTCCTATGTATTCAGTTTCCCGCAAGAAACGTGACGATGAAGTAACTATTTTATATACATATCTTCTATCTTTAACGAGAAAACAATGAAGATAACGTTTCTTATAATATAATACTTTTTGAAATAATAATATCAACTTTAGTTATTTATATTGCATTCTTACGCATCCACCAGGAATGTAGGTTTTGATTTCATTGTATAGACACGTCTCTAACATATATATAAAACTAGTGGACTCGAACGCGGCTACGCCCGTTTGAACTATACGAATATTTATTAAATATATTTATGAAATTATTTTCAGCTTTCAATAGAGAGATGCGTTAAGCAAGGTCATATTGGGTGACGTTTTCTAGCAACAAACTTTGCAAATCGTTGCTCAGCAACGGTCGCAGCGCGACGGTTATTATTAACATGGCGGAATAAATTGCATGTCAAATTAATAAGTATTTTAATATATTGGTATATATCGAAAATATTACAAATATAAGAAAAAAAGTATCCTATGTTCATCCCGAGACCCTCAAGTATCTCTATATGAGTATTTTATCACAATTAAATTAGCGGTTTGGGCCTGATTGCGTAAAAGACAGACAGACAGACAGACAGAGTTACTTTCGAATTTATAATATAGGTATGGATATATGTATATAAAAAATATATTCTTATTTATGTATTATATTTAAATAAAATGTGTTAATATATTCATTGATTTGCTGAGATAGCGCAGTGTGAATTTAATTAAAAATGGTTATTGACCCTATTCTTATCTGTTGCCATGCGTATCAATTGCCTTGGAATGGGATATTAATAAAAGTAATTAATTTGTTCGTAAATTCATTTGATCGAAGCCTTATTTCCGGATTTTATTTAATTTTTTCAAAGATTCACTTCGTTGTTTTTGTAAGGTCATAACCATTTTTAATCATAACTATGGTAGAAAGGTACGAATCGTAATAAGACGATATATTTTAATTTATTTAAAATCACGTACATATATATATTTCAAATATTCAATATTAATATTCCTAAATTTAGACCTAGAAGCACTATGCTACCCTAGTGCCAATGTTTTTTTTGTTATATTGCTAGTTAACCTTCTAAATTATATTATAAAATAATTAGCACTTGTCGCCAGTATTCGTTGTAGCGCAGAGGAACTGGCGTGACTGTAAACACGTTAAGGGTTCGATTCCTTCTCAAGGAAATTGGCGGAAAGTGAGGAACCCATGTTTCCTTTGAAGCGGCGGGAAGCTAAAAACTTACCTTACTTAACTACCTAGGATAGGTAACTCGATGTTCGCGTAGTTAGGACATGGCGTTGGTTTAAACTTAGTAAGTATAGGTTCCAATCCTAGTGGGGTAATATTTATAATATATGTAAATGTTAGATATTAGACGAGTAGAGGAGTGGAAGTCTAAGCAAAGCAATATATATCTTTATTCGAATATAAGGAATTTAGCAAAATATTAGTTTGGACCACCCAGGGTGCCAAGCAATAATTCTATTATTAAAATATCGTGAAGGAAAATCTAGTCGATTGGCACTCTATACTTATACATCGATTAATTGTAAAACACGTATAGCCTACTAAGCTGGTGTTTTCTTGATATGTGTGAGTCTCGTGTGAGTCGTGCGATATCCAAGTAGGGTCATTACTATTCATAGTGGAAAGAGGTCAGTCGTCAATTCGATTTCCACAGTCTTCAACCATTCGAAGCACGCCGCGACATCTGGCGTGGATTGCTACTTTCGTTCCCTTCACTTATTGGACATGTAGGGTTTGTGGTTGTTTTAGGGCAATTTTTATCGATTTATATAAATGCGAAACTTCATTTTGTTTCCCTTGTTTTGTTTATAGTGTCGAGACATTCGTTTTTTTAAATAAATTGCCCTATTTTTTTAAGTAAATGTAGAAAGACGATTTTTTCAAGAAATCATGACAGCAAAGTGACCTTATAAGGGTTTCTAAAAATAGCTTTCATAAATACAAAACTTGTATTAGACATTAAAGACAACATTTTTATAAAAAACATAGCTTTCTAAGTGTTAAGTTAAGCAAACTTTTAAAAGTACGTTAAAAATTTTTAAAAACTAAAGTAAGTCATATTACTACTTGATGCAATGTTACGTATTTAGTCGCCTGTTCGCTTATGTAGGTAAAACTGGTAAGCTATTCTATAATAAATATATAATAAGTAAATTATAATTATTCTTTAAATCCTTCTTTAGAGGGAACCTAGGGTTAAGTTAAGAGACTCCATACCCCACTTTCTGCGAGTTCTGGAGGCATGACGTGTTAATTATGTCTTGTCCAATTAAATTATTTTGCATCTAAAAATAATCAGAAAAAAAATTGTTAGTGTTATTTTTAATTATTATTTCCATTTTAATATAGAGTAAGTACTTACTTGATTGTATTACTTTCATTCAAGCAAAAAATAGTGAGATAATATTGAAAACAACGTAGTATTGTAATATTTTAAATAACACAGAAAATAAAATGTAGGTTACTCTCCACTTTAAAAAGCATTTAACTTTGAAATTGTTATCAGTTTCAATGAGTTTTTCAATTTGTATACGAGGATGCGAGAAACCTCATTACGTTAGGTGGAAGTGATAAGTATCTATATACCACTAACGTTGATGGTTACAGGTTCGATTTTTACACGAGGAAAGGTTCTTTAGTTTCACGCTGTATCCCGCACATAGGAGAAACGGAATAATTCTGTAATTAAATTAAAATTAAATACTTTATAAGATGAGGTTTTCTTTTATACTAAAATTAATGTAAGGTAATAATGTATAAGATTTTCTCTGCCTACCCCGCATATTGCTGTAGATACCTTAATACCTTTGATACCTTTAGTTCGATACCCACTCGAGAAAACGAATTAATATTTTTATTTTTTCACTCTGGTGTACAGGCAGTAGAGGTAAAAAGCGCGGCGTTAAGTTTCGCCATTCACGCAATCGGAAGGGAATGTCTTAACTCAAGGTTCCCTCTACCTACTATGACGCTAAAAAATATTCTCTATTCATTTATAGCCATAAAATGCCTGCACTCTATTTGTTCAGTTGTTCCGCAGGATGAAGGTTAATGTGCTTGCATTTAGCTTCACTAAATAACAGTTAATGGCTTTTATTATGAAGAGCTGGTTCTGCCAAAAACGATCTTCACCTAAATTTATTAATCTATAAGGTCAAACGATTTGTGTTTAATATATGAAAAAAGATATGGCGTGAGGTATTCGTGGCGCAGGTGTAACTGTATAGCAACGGTTGTAGGTTAGATTTTCATTTGGGGGGATAGAATTATTATTTATTTTCATTTCTTCGCTCTAATACCAAAACGAAACCGCGGCGTTGAGTTCCGCTAGTCAACACGCAATGTCTAGAATTCTGGGGAAAGTAAAAAACAGAGTGTCTTAGCACTAAGTTTCCGCTGACCTTGCTATGATGCATAAAAAATGATTTGTAGTTTTTAATTTGTTTGTGTTTATAACTTATATGATATTTAAATGGTCCATTTATTTTTGGACTTGTCAATTTTTTTTGCCACTTTTAAGTCATAAATTACACATAATGGTACATGGGAAAAATATTTAAAATATTATTTTCTCATAAAATTTAAATAATTTCGTAACTTTTGCTTGTATTTTTATTTCTTTGATTGATTTTATATGGCACGTAACGTGAGGCAAGCCGGATAAATATATCCGTATCTGTAATCGTTGAAATATGTTAAGTTTTTACAAGAAATAAGATTTAATATTAGATGGATAATCAATCAAATCAGCTTCACGCTGTATCCCGCACAAAGCAGGATAGGCAGAGGAAACCTAGTGTTAAGACACTCCGTTCCCCACTTTCTGCCGAGGTCAGTCGTGGCGCAGGGACACAGAATAAGACTGTAAAACCTTCTGGTTGTAGGTTCGATCCCCACTCGAGGAGATGAAATATTTTTTTAAATGTATGTTTCCATTTCTTTGCTATAGTGTCGATGCAAAGCGCGGCGTTGAGTTCTGCCATTCAACACGCAAATCCTTGAGAATTCGATAGATGGATTTTTTTAAATAATTTTGTTAAATAAAAAGCAAACATATTATATTTTGTTCAAAACAACGTAATTATAATATTAAAATAAATATTTAAAAAGAAAACCATTCGTTGTAAAACTTAAAAATATATAGAAATAGTTAGAACAGAGTTAACGGGAAAAGTTTCGATAGCATCGAATACGTAACTAGTTTTTAAGACAAAGCGGTTGTTGTCGTCGATGAAGCGAGCACAAACCAACTAATTGGTAAAAGTGAAGCTTTTCGCCGTCCACCAATAAGAAAGCTAAACAAAGGAGTACCTCTGAATCACCAGTGGATAGTTGTTCAATGGCTGACGGTGTTTGGTGTGGAATTTATTTTGTTAATAAATTACCGATTTTTACGGTTTCTACGCATTCCGTAATAGTGAGAAACTAGAAAGTAGTGTTTTTAGTAAATATAAGCGTAATCGTGCTTTTATGGTCGTATCTTATGGCTTATATGACAGAAAAAGCTATAAACTTTTCCTTAAATTGTTTAAAAAAATATAAATTTCGCAATCAAGTTTGAATATAACGTTTTATTTTATAGTATATTATATGTTTATTTATTATATACAATATTACGTTTTCCGTTAAAGCCTCCATCACGAATCTCTATCCTTTTCACTCAGATGGAATTCAAATTACTTTATCGGCACGCGGTCGGCTACAGGTAAAACCGGTATTACCCGGTAAAAATGTAGATACGCTAAATTGTGAATGTTTTTATGGGTTTAGAAGACAGATTTCATTAGTTGCATTATAGATGTAACTTGCGTGCCGGCGATGACGTTATCTTTTGTCTCTTTCTTACTTATATACATTTTATATTTCCATCTCGCGGTCCTCCCACCCGTTGGTACTCGCTGCCGCTAGACTGTTGGTACGTTACTACTTTACCAGTCGACAGCGAACGGTCGCTTACGCTAACGAAACGCGACATCTTTCGAAATTTTCCGCTGTTATTTATCGATAAAAAAATTATAATTATGAAAAAATTTGAATTATAACGTCGATTTTAAAGGAAATTACATATATGTTATAAATAATAATAAGTGTATATATATATATTTTTAATGCAGTGATCGTTAATTTAATTAAAACGAGAGCCTTACCAAAGTGTTAATGTATCGTGTAAAGTGTAGTGGTTATACAAAAGTACCTTTTATAGCAGGATAAGTGTATAAAGCGGTACTCAGTACGAGAGGATTTGATGCCATCAGCGAAAAAGGTATGAGAAACCGGATATTGAACTAGACAGTCGTTCGACTAGTTTACACTTGTATAATTATAATCCAATGTAGGTATATATTTATGAAAAAATACCCATTCCTTTTAACAAAGGTTGACGGTTGACCGTTTCGCTTCAGGCTAATTTAAAAACATCCTGTAGTTTTTGGTCACGCTAGGCTTAAGTATAATAAAGGGAACATAGAGGGAAGGTGGTCCTAAGGACGCTTCCCTAACGTTAATATTACGGCCAGGTGCGTTTCAACAGGTGAACTTAAGCTAAACTAACGATATAGGTAAATATTTTTTTCTATTTGTATTTTAATTAGAACCTATCTATGGTTTAACGAATACAGTGATATATATGTCTATCCTACATATCTATATTTATTTGTAAGGGATGTATAAATATTTTTGAAAAAGTTAACTTTTAAATTTTAAGGACAGTCGCGGCGTTTAGTTCCGCCAGTGTGTGATCTAGATTGCCAGGTTCCCTCTGCCTACGTTTTTTTTATTTGTTTCACGCTGTATCCCGCAGCGATAATAAAAAAAATACTTTTAAATTATAAAAATATCATCTAACATCATAATTTTATATTTATTATTAATGAAATATATGACTTGACGTGGTTTTGTTAAGTAAATGAATATAATATTACGTTATACTTAATGGATTTTAAATTATTTCCAATGACTCACCTGTATGACATTTGACTACCAAAAATTATGGTGAGAGTGGGATCCGAAATCTCTAACTCAGAAGTCTGATGTGTCATCGACATCGATATAAATATATATATTTACATTTTATATCATTCTCTTTTTTTATAACTGCTTGTCTTTACAAAAAATAGGAATTAAAAGGTTACGTTAAAACTTAGTTTAGAAAAAAAAGTACAAGATATTTATTTATTTTATTATGAAAAAAATATCCCGCACACATCAAGGTAGGCAGAGGGAACCTAGTGTTAAGATAGGAAGTTCGTTCCCACTATCCACCTAATTTTGGAGGCATTGCGAATTGAGTGACGAAACAATAGCGATGAAATGGAAATTTTATTATGATGTGTCTTTTCTAAACTTAATTTGTTTTTTAAACATAAATTGCTTCAATATTTTAATAATATTAAAATAATTTTATAACATCTAAGGCTGAGTCATATTGGTATATATATGGATTTTTTCTTTTTAAGACATAAACGAGAAGTATGCAATCAGCCTAAGTCGGTGGCATGCAGGTAGTCGAACCTTTCCGCAAGATTTTTTGTTCAAACCTTTGTAAAGCTGAATGGCGGTCGAAGGTTTCTTTGAAGCACTTGTTGCAATGCGCACGTTAGTTTTTGTCACTATTACTGCTTCTAAGAAGTTATTTGGGAACTATAATGAATATATAGGCTTGTATTGTTATCTATATATATAAGATCGAATGGTCACTCACTCATCACGAAATCTCAGAAACTACATGTGCTAGGAATCTCAAATTTTGCATAGGAGTTACTTATAGGATGTAGGTGCTCGCTAAGACGGAAATTCGCAATATTAGACTTCTAAGGGGTAGTTTTTGGGGTCGAAAGTTTGTATGAAACTTCGTTACTACAAATGTTACGAGTCTCAAATTTTGCATAGACGTCACTATGACGTAGTCATGGAGACAGAAATTAATAATAACATAGTTCACGCGGGTGTAACCGCGAGCGGGCCGCTAGTTATTAATAAATCTTATTTTTTTTATTATAATAATAAATATTATATTATGTACGTATATGCTATACACTCGTGTATGGTATTGCAGTAAGCTAACTGTATTTGTAAAAAAAATAAGTATATAATTGAATAAACATGCTTAACCTTTAATCTTTTGTTAGAGCTAAGACGTTTTCCTAATGTTATTACTAGTTAGAGTACGTTGTAATACTTAGGTTGCTAGGAGACCGGAGTACTTCCGTCATATATGTAGTTACAACCTGTTCCAGATGATGATATCTCCCCCTCCTAAATCTCTTAGGGCAGTCAACCTGCGCACACGCCGATTACGTGCGGCTGTCATTTGAGAAATAAGGATCTTTTTTTTGACATCAACGCATTCCTTCGAAAATTTGATAGGCTTCGACCGCCTTTAATGTTTTTTTTTCGTTTCTATTTTTATAATGACTTAAATGTGGAACATATTTAATTGACATATTTATATTTTTTCTTTAAAGTTAACTTTAGAAACTAAGAATGTATTCACATCAATCAGTGATGCAAAACAGATCCGTCTGACATTTAATCGTCGTAGGCAGCGTGAAAGGAGACAGGAATGTTGCCGATGTCCCTTCTAACATAAATACCCGTATATTTTACCTTATAGAACTATACATTCAAAGTATCAAGGTAACATATTTACATAGCCGCCATTTCCTTAATACTAGGTATTTTGTTCTATTAATAAAATGCATTTTTTACTTTTATCACTGTGACACAATAGAAAGTAAATATAATTGTTTTAGAACATAAAATAAAAAAGTAAAGACAATTTTTTATAATAAAATATATTTTTCAGTATAAAACCCAGTCATACTAAAGTAAAATGTATTTTATGAAACGAGAAAGCTTTTCTTTGTAGGCATGATGGCGTTTTATATTTTGCATATTCATTGTCATATAAGAATTAACATATCGAGTGAAATTCACGTAACGGCCACTGTAAAGTACATTTCACTTTAGAATTTTGAAAAGAAAGAAAAACTAATAAAAAAATTACAGTATTCACTCTTATCCTTTCAAATGTTATGGATCTCTCTATTTATTCTTTTTCGTTACTCTTTTAACAGAGTGTTGTCACCGTTCCTATATATACCTACTAGTGGAGAAGGCTGTTCAGGATTTACCTATTCATATTCAGCTTCACGCTATATCCTGCACACAGCAGTGCAGGCAGAGGGAACCTCGGAAATTGGGGAATGGGGTGTTTTAACACCAGAAGTTAGACACTCCATTCCTCATTTTCCGAATTCTGGGGCATTCTTCCCTCGAGTAAGCATCCAACCCTCAACCAATCGTGTCACATACTTGCGCACAATTGGCCTCACCTGCCTTAAAAAGACTTACCTACTTTAAATATAAAAGTAATTTTAAAAAAAAAACTTCGTCCATTCATTCTGTCATATATTTCCTTTTACTGCCTCGTAATAGTACGCTGCATGACAAACTACCTATTAATGACATCGTTTTAACTACAGTGCAATAAGGCTATGCAGTTCACCGGTCGATATACTGCGGTATTCGCTTGCGTAACACTTTCCACCTGTGTAAATGGGCCTTTAAGCTGTCTCTAAACTACAGTTACGCGCGGAAGAAAGATAATCTTGGAAAGGGCAAGATGTAAAACTTATAGAAATGTGTTTTTTTAAATTTAAATAATGGTCTTTTTGTATATGTATTGGGCACTTTCTGCTTTTTAGTTAATCCAGCTTCACGTTGCATCCCGCACACAGCAGGGTAGGCGGAGGGAAACTAGTGTTAAGATACTCCGTTGCCCACTTTCTGCAGAATTCTGGAGGCATTGCGTGTTGAGTAGCAGAACTCAACGCCGCTCTTTGCCTCGACACCAGAGCGAAGAAAGGGAAATATAAACATAAATAAATATTTCACTTCCTCGAGTGGGGATCGAACCCACAACCGTCGCGTTACAGTCACACCCTTGTGCCGCTGCGCCGCGACGGCTTCATATATCTATAATATAAATATAAATAAATCCAATCTACATATTCAGAGTATCGTAGCTGGTAGCTCTTTTTAATTCGTGAAAGTTTCACCATATACGGAAAGCTCGTGTCATGAACATAATTTCCCTCTCAGAGATTTGAAACGTGATATATAAGCATTACTCAATTGCCTGCAAATCACGCTTAAATTGCGTTTTAAACTTTTATAAAATTACTAGCGGCCCGCTCGCGGTTTCACCCGCGTGAACTATGTTATTATTAATTTCTGTCTCCATGGCTACGTCCTAGTTACGTCTATGCAAAATTTGAGACTCCTAGCGTTTGTAGTAACGAAGTTTTATACAAACTTTCGACCCCAAAAACAACCCCTTAGAATTCGAATATTGCAAATTCCCGTCTTAGCGAGCACCTACGTCCTATAAGTAACTCCTATGCAAAATTTGAAATTCCTAGCACTTGTAATTTTTGAGATTTCGTGATGAGTGAGTGACCTTTCGATTTTATATATATAGATAACTTATTAATGATTTAAATTATTCCACCAAATTGTTATAAAATTTTCTTTTTAAAATGATAATAAACAAAAAATAATACGGCAGATTATTCAATTAATTATTATGCTTAAGCCGGTGAAGCCGCGCGCGGGAGGCTAGTATTATAATAAAGGTAGCTCATCTACGTACAATTAAAAGTAACAAAAACGGGTATGACAATGTCATCCTCCATGTATTTTCTATGACATAAAACTACTAAGTGTCACTGTGTGCGTTACACTGACAAGGCTCGCTTTAGAGTTTAGTTTGACAAACAGAGTACACGTGCAACGAGAGGTGATAATGAAATTGTAAAGAGGCAAGTAACCTATTGTTGGTAAACTAGTTTTTTCGAGTTTACGTAAGGGAATCTTACTAGCATTACAAATTTAGGTACATTTGTGTAAGTCTGGTAAGATTTTTCTTGTAAATATTTAACCGAGAAAGTGCTCAGGTGGTTTGGGCGTTTTGAAAGAATGAGTGATAAAAGAATGGAGAATGAGATTTTTGAATGAAAAGTGAGTGGTTAAAGAGAGAGGAGAGACCTCAGTTGACCTTCGAAAACAAAAAAAGTATCAATAATACTGGAGGAAAGTCACGTAAAAAGCATTAGGAACTCTTGAAGGGGGTGTATGAAGAAGTTGATGGAGGCGAAAAAGGTATGCGGGACCTCGTGGCCTTTGGCTCGTCGTTCCCACTGGCAACGTTAATAAAAAAAAGAAATTTCCATACTTATTATAATCAATGCCTATTTCAGAAAATTAAACACCAGTAAAGGCGTCAGACATAATTACGTTTCAAGTGTGCATAAAATATCAAAAGAAAATTTTTTCTCCACTTTACGTAACATAATTTCATGCGGCATCAAGAGACTATTAAATATGGAGCGGAGATAATAAGAGAGGCTCTCAACGAGGAAATTGCTTTGCAATACCCCCATACTATTATTGCATACAAGTTGTGAATTCCACTACATATCGTATACAAAGGATGTCCGCTCTTGCGCTAATAAAACAGCGCCGTTGATAATATACTGTGGGTAGATACGAATTTACTTGATCGAGCTTTTATATAAAATTGTAGATTTTTTTTTAAATATATTCCTTCGTGGAACCTTTTCAGTTGGTAACTTCGATATATTGTTGTATTATACGTATATTTTTAATTAAACCACACACTATTTGTTCTTTATTGGCGATCCGTTAGCGGCTTCGCCCGCTTGGGCTAAATAGTTATTAGTTTACTAATCTGCTGCTTTCGTTTTCTAATAAATAATAATAGCAATTTAAAAACAATATCTGTACTTATATTTTAAAGTAAAGAAGATTTACAAAATACAATAGTGAAAACTGCAATCAAATAATTTAAGCAGTTTCTAAGAAAAGCATGAAAAAAAAAATTAAAAATCATTATTTTATTCTATTACGTTCTTCTTATATCTTATATATCTTCTATGTATATACATGTGCATATAACAAATGTACAATGTTTTTTTTTTAAATAGTGAACAGCAAAAGCGATTTAGATAAACTGAGAAACATAAAAAACAAATCGAAAATCTAGAGAAAATCCTCTTAGCGTTCTCGAATGCTATGAAACGGGAAACTGTAGCCGATTCTACTGGAAATTTTTCCTCGTAAAACATTTAAATTTGTTTTTCTATAGTCAAATAAATTAAAGCTTTCATGTTATCACAACGTAATTTTAGCTTTAATATTTTAAATGGTATTCTTATAAGCCACGGCGTTGAGTACCGCAATATCTTATATTTGAATGGAAAGCGAAGATTGGAGCGCGTTGACTCTAGGTTCTCCCTGCCTACTTTGCAATATATAGAAAGCGTCAAAAAAGCGTCAAAGCGTAAAATAAACATAAAAAATAATTAAATATAAGATTGAATCAAAAATCCTTTGAAATTTATTATATTTTTGTATAGTATGTGATAATGTTATTTTTATTATTACCAAAATAGCACTTCGAGGAAGTGCAATGGATCGTATTACTCACACGTGAAGATAAAATGTTTCTCAGATACTATTGTTTTGTTTAGACAATGTCCTTTTAAATATGTTGCCGAGTTTAAGTAGTCGTTTCTGTTAAACAAGTTTTTTTTTTATAATCTTTAGACCTTGTGTTAAATAGTTACGGCTTACGATTTAAAAATAAAATTTTAAAAAAGCCTCGAATAAATAGATTATATATGGCGTAGTGGAACAAGCATGTGTTAGTGTAGTTATGTGTTCGATTCCTATCCGGAAGAATGAAATTTTAAAAATGTCTCGAAATTTCGACTGATAGTGGGGAATGGAGGTGAAGGGAGGTAGTTTTAACATTAGGCTCTACCTATCCTGCTAAACGGGTTATAGCTTGAAGGTAATACAATATATAAATAATATTATAAACAAAATATTAATAATAAATAATGGTAATGTGAGAATTCGGCATTTATATGATTTATCGTATTTATGCAAAAATATCTATTTGGGTTAATGGACGATAAAAATAGTTAGCATCCGGCAAAGAAAAAAACTAAGTAGCAGTATACAGCAGAGTAGGCAGAGGAAACCTAGTGTTAATACACTCCGTTCTCCATATTTGGCACAATTCTAGACGCATTGCGTGTTCAATTTTAAGAAATTGTTAACAGGTATTATTATGTATTTTCTAAAGATGTCAAAGATGTCACCACAGTTATTCAATGAAGATAGGCAAACGCGGTCAAATATCGCAATCGAGCAATTAGCTGGCACATTACCAGAATTATCCGATACTCGAATATATCTCAAGATAGCCCACTTAAGGCGTGATTGGTAAACGATACAGTTAACTGGGTTATTAGTTCATGATAAACTACTATTTACGCTTGAAGTTTTTTTCGCGACATTTTTTTTTTAAATATATTACTTAACTAGCGACCCTCTTGCGGCTTCGCCCGCTTTTACTACTGGATTATTCATATAATGTATGTTTGCAAAGCACTTAAGATAATGTGAAAATTAATTAAACCCTAATGCAACCCGCATTTTCGTAGTTTCAATAAGGATTTTCCAATTGTTTTAAACAAAAAATTTAGGATTAACAAGGATTTTTTTGTAGGTACCGTAATTTTAAATCTGTGCTACTAATCTTTTCAAGTACTTATTAAAATATATTTAAATGACTATTTTTAGATAGTTAAATGACTATTTTTAAACGGAAGAAATTATAAACCAAAACCTACCTGCTAATAACTACTACAAAAAATATGAATCCAAATATATCGCGCTGAAATAATACATTCAACTCCAATTATCCAATACGTGCAAACGCATCTAACACTTCGTTGCTATAGAGGCAGGCGGGTTTTTTTTCGAGCTTGTGGTTAATGCTGAAGAGGGTATTCTGTCCCTGATGAAAAGCAAGTACTACGTGGCTGCCTGTGAGGAAAATTAAATAGAATGCATCGGCCGGGAATCGAATCGGGCGGCCGGGCCGCCCGCGTGGCAGGCGAGTATTCTACCACTGAACCACCGATGCGTGTAAGGCAGGCGGGCGCGGCGGACGCATGGCGAGTGGCGAGCCGTTTCGCAGCAAGGATTTTTTGATATTATAACAACTTCTAAAGTACTTATTAAAATGAAAAACGGTAAAAGACAGTTTTGATCTACATTAAATGGCCCACGTAACTAATGTACTTATTTATATGCTGAGAGTAAGGGATAAGTGAAACTTGAGTAACATACAGCTGATGTGTCAACGGCGGGATGTGTCAACAATTAAATGCGTTTTTCTCTAAAACTATTCGCAATTTCGAAATTGTGTAAAAAGAAAATTTTATCTTCGTTTAACGTAGAAAATTAATAAAGTATTTTAAAGGATAAGGATTAATACCATTATGGAAAAATATCCCTCACAATAAAAAATATATTGAAATTATTATTTTTTAGACAGAAAAATGATCACTATACGTTATTCTTAAAAGATACGAATATGCTCTCGCGGACTTTTTTGTAGATCTTATTAAGAGGAACAATACTCCAGTACATTTTTTCATGTAGTACTTACCATTAGAGCAGCGCATGCGCGAAAGTGTCTCAACGGGTAGGACTTTATACACATTTATCGTATTTATGTTGATTTACATAAGAATGTACAAATAATAAACTATATATAAACCTTCTACGAAAAACACTCGACTTAATGGTGAAGACCGCATCAAAATCCGTTGGGTGGTTTAGAAGAAGAAGAGTTAGAAACAACAGACAGACACGAAAAGCGACTTTGTTCTATAAGATATAGGATTATTATGATTCTTTTAGGTTCACGATGTGTCCCTCGGATAGCAAGATAGGCAGAGGTAGCCAAGTGTTAAGACACTCCGCTGCCCATTACCCGCCGAATTCTGAAGGCATTGCGGATTGAGTGGTGGCAATCAACGCCGAGTTTTGCATCGACCCCACAAGCGGGATTCGAACCCACAACCTTTCGCGCTTAGTCATACGCTCGTGTCCCTGAGCCACGAGTGGTCTCAATAAATTATTAATATTATGTCAACAATTATTTTATTTAAATAACAATTTAAATCCTCTAATAGTGTTAGTATATTGTAATTTCACTTTCAGACGGGTCACGTTGACGTCTAACGTTATATTCTTTGATTACCTCTCGACAGTTGCACTCGATTTTTCGTATAGTCGGCTTACACAGTGTTGGGACAATGTTGGTACCAACTTGGTAACCAAGTAAAAACTGTCATTTTTGTACCTTCACGCTCTATCCTGCACATAGCAGGGTAAGCAGAGGGAATCTGGAGAACTATTGTTGAGACACTTCACATTTCTTCCCCATTAACACACTTCCGTTCCCCAATTTCCGGCAAATTCTAAGGGCGTTACTAGTTGAGTGGCGGTTCTCATCGTCGCGCTTTGCCTCAACGCCGGAGTTTAGATTTTTTAATGACATTTCAATGTATTATTGGTCACAACTACTATACTTATTTACTACAAAGTTGGATCCAATGTTATATAGAATGTATGTTTCGTAGGTGCGATCCGAGCGTGAGAGATGAAAGTCATTGTCGTACGAGCGCTTGAGTAAAGCTGTGTTGGCTTCACTTTTTGTTGCGAAATAAGGTTAAGTGCATATTATAATTTGACGAGGTTCCCTCGCGAATTAGGATGGAGTTTACTCTCTTGTAGACTTCATATATACAAGAGATATAAGTATGGACGTTAATTTTATTTATTTGTAACTATTTCTTGTATTTATTTCTTTCTCGCAATGTCTGTCTGTATGTCTGTGTGTGGCACTGTAGCTTCTGAATGATTGAAACAATTTGAGTGCGGTTTTTTTAGTCGAAATCCTTATTTATCTCGATGGTTCTTAGCTAAGTTTTATAAAAATCGGCTCAGTAGTTTATGAGCTACGTGCTACTATGTCATTTTGAAATAAATGATATTTTTAATCATGTTTTTTTCTTATTTTAAATTTTGCTATTTAAATTCAGAGAAAATAAAAATCTTCTGTTCTAAAATGTTCTATTATAGCTATCATTATTATAAAGTAAACTAAAGTTGTTTAGTCACCGCCTTCGACGGTTAAAAAAATTTAAACGAAAAAGTTAATATTCTAATGGAAATGCTGGAGTCCTTGGTAGGTAAACAAATACCTTAGGCACGTGTTAACGATGTCTCAACTACAGGCACTTGCGTGGTTACAATACATTTTAGTGTTTATGTAAATATAAATGTATGTTTGTTCTCTACATTTATAACTCTGTAACACGTTTGTGATTGTTATTTAATGTATAATGGAGCATTTTTAAAAAATGCTAATTTTTATGTATTATTTGCTTAATAAAGGTATATTGAGGCTAATAGTGGCGCTGGGGCACAAGCTTGTGTTTGTAAACGCGACAGGTTGTGGGTTCGATTCTCATTCGTTTCTTCACTTCTTCGTTCTGCTTTTGAGGCAATGTGCGGCGTTGAGTTTCGCCAGGAGGAGGTAATGCGTGTAGAGACACGAATTCTGCAGAAATTAGGGAGCGGAGTGTCGTAGCACTAGATTCCCTCTGGTTACCTTGCCATATGCAGGATACAGAATGAAGCTGAAAAAATAATTAAATTTCTCTAAAGTTCAAATAATAAGAAGCAATGCTACTATGTTTGAGTTTAATATTTCTATTTATTTCCAAGTCAATTAAGTAATTACATCCACAAGTGAAACAATATAATTCCATTCGCACGTATTTTGTAATGAAAGCTCCAATGGTAATTAATTAATAATTACAAGTTATACAACTACAAACAACTGTACAATAGTTGTTAAATCGATTAGGCTTTATGTCTAATTATTAGTTATATTATTTTCAAAATCTAAATATGTATGTATATTTTTTTCATAATAATCTAGCTTGAGGCCGTGTGACTGTTAACGCGGTAGGTTATGGGTTCGATCCCCATTCGAGGAAATGAAATATTTAATATTCTCCGATAACGACGCAAATGCGGCCGTTGACTTCCGCCACTCAACACATAATGCTTTTAGAATTCGACGCAAAGTGCGGAGTGTAATAACACTAGGTTCCCAGGTTCCCTCCGCCTAGCGTGCTTTCTGCGGAATACATCGTGAAACTGATTAAAAGAATAGACATTAATGACCATAGCGTACTTTTGCATAGTAATAGTTTGATTTCAATCTCCAATTTGTACCTATTTGTTATTTTGTATAATACTATATTAATTGAGGTGCAAGGGAACAAAATGTGACTGTAAAACCGACTGGTTGTGGATACGATCCCAACTCGAGGAGATGAAATATTTATTTAAATTTATATTTCCATTTCTTCGCTCTGGTGTCGAGGCTAAGCGCGGCGTTGAGTTCTGCCACTCAACACGCAATGTCTCCAGAATTTGGCAGGTTCACTAGGTTTCCTCTGTCTACCCTGCTGTGTGCGGGATACACATGAACCTGATTTATTTTATTTTATTTTCTATATTAATTACTTGTTCACTAAGTTTAATAATTAATTGTTGACATTATAAACGTGTTTTATCTTTTCAATGTGAAATATTGCAACAAATCATATTTCTATTACACCTGGTGTTGCCATGTTATATACTCGTATAAATATTACGAGGTCACTTTTACATTGGGCTTCATAGAGTTAAATATTTTTGACATTATTTACTAGTAATATCGCTTAATTTTCTATCAACGAATTCTAATTTAAATACTAACTTTTTTACGGTTTCTCTTTATAATATTGAAATTAAAATAAACTTTAAAGTAATAACTTAACACAATCAGTTGTACTCAAGCTTCACTAGTAAATAAAAAACATTATTTTATATATGACATACCTAATTAAAGAATATTTCCATCCACATTTTAATATCATTACTAAATATAGTCACAGATAGTGAAGGACGTTTAGCTGGAGGGTAGGCAGAGGGTGCCTAGTGTTAAGACACTCCGTTCCCTATTCCCCGAATTCTGTAGGCATTGCGTGTTGACTGGCGGAACCCAACGCCGCGATTTGCCTCGACACCAGAGCGAAGAAAATGAAAATATTAAATATTTTATTTCTTGAGTGGGAATCGAACCCATAACCGTTGCGTTACTTACTATATAAATAATGAAGGATATTTCAAATATATCTCGTATAAAATATAAATGACATTATTATCGAAATCATCAACACAATCTATGTGTGTAATATGGTAATTTATATCACTATTTGGGCACGGTCGGAATGCACTCGTTCCTCCTACACACCATCATTATAAATAAATATTTGTAAGCAGAAATTCTAAATATCGATGTGAATTTAAGAGTAATAAATAAATAAAAATTATATGCATATTGCATATATTTAAGCTAGCGACCCTACAATAAATAGTCAACGAAATTATTCATTGATAAAGAAAAAACAAAAACTCTCTTATTAAATTCGCAAAAATGTATTTGAAGTATTTGTCAAACATTACAGACAGTTTATAAAATGTAATAAGAATAACGAATGTTTAACTTCCACGACTATAGTATTATGTAATACATAAAAAAATATAGTATTTTTATCTTTTCGCACATAAGAAGGAATATAGAGGAATCCTCAAAACTTAGTGTTAAGCCACTCCGTTTCCATTTAACACTTCCGTTACCCACTTTCCGCCGAATTGATAACCTTTGTTTAAGTATAACATTTTATTTAAAAAAAAACCAAGTAATTCAAGTACATTAATAATAAAGGTACTTACTATATTTAGTGAAGGAAATAAAGCGCCTATTTGATAATTTTCAAGTGTAAGAAAATTCTAGAACTTATCACGTCGCTTTAAAATTTCTATTTGAATGACACTTATATTCGTTTAAGTCTTAGTTTAATACATTTTAATGAGGCTTTTGTTTCGGTGTTCTTTTTATGGTAATTAGTAACACGTATTATGTAAAACTGC
The DNA here is from genome assembly GCF_056956725.1 of Heliconius melpomene rosina. Classification (NCBI taxonomy): domain Eukaryota; kingdom Metazoa; phylum Arthropoda; class Insecta; order Lepidoptera; family Nymphalidae; genus Heliconius; species Heliconius melpomene. The sequence goes on from NC_140397.1 coordinate 4,459,072, forward strand.
AACACCGTGTGCAAAGAACTAAGTATTTTTACCTAAAAAAATATTCTTATTTAAAAAAAATGTCTCATGTGTTAAAATTTAAAAAAAAAATCAAATTATGAAAATGAGATTTAGAGTTACAATACGGATTAACTGGGAAACATAATAGAAATAATGAGTTTAACTTTAACGAATTATTTTATTAATATTCTTAGATTAGTTGGTTCAGGTGTTTTAAATTTCAGCTGAAAAGAAATCACTAAGCTATAAGAAGTTCTTATTTCCCAAATATAGCAGGGGAAGTAGAGGGAACCTAAGTATTAAGATATTCCGTTCCCCAATTTCGAAATTCTACCTAATTTATATACACAAAATAAGTTTCTTTTTTTACATAAGCTAATAATCCTGTTATCAATTATAATCTATTATTCTATATTTAGCAATAAAAAAACTTATTTGAATAGATTTTTATTGTTAAGAGGAACCTCAGCTTATGAATTGGATAACAATAAACACTAGAGCCAGTCGGTAACAGTTATTTAAATTGCTCTACATGTCGCCAGGTTTATTATCTTCGCCACGTTTTATACTATAGCTACTATATACTAAGTCTGTTTACAAATCCTGTTATATTAAACATAGTACAATGCGCATGCGCATATATATCTTTTAATTCTATATATCTCTAAAGATATAAGTTAAAATAGTAGTAAATAGTAAAATAGTCGGTTTATTGGCCCGAACTAATTATTAACATATGATAAAAACCAGTTTAGAATAGAATAGAATATTCTTTTAATATTCTTTAAGATGTTCGTAAAGGCATTATTGCTTCAAGCTATCTTTTACAATCAACCAGTAGCTAATTTAGTTTGTTCATTTTAAATTTAATTTGACACAGACTTAAAAAAAAATCTCACATTTTCACATTTTACACCTAAATAATATTAGAATTAAGATTAACTGAAACAATATAACTCTTACATTATTTACCTATATTTGACAGAGAGAAAAGAGAGAATAACCCTTTTCTTTATTTAGATATAATAACTTCAGTAGGAACCAGCACCCCGTAAAGTCGCGACGACCTGTTACCCAACACCGCTTCGTGCTAATCCAACCACAAGCACAACTGTATGATATTACTATTGTATACGTACTTTTACGGTCTGTTGAATACGTCGTTTTTAAACATAATTATTTTGTTGATATTTATTATTTAAATATACGTTTATATTGAGGGAAAATAAAAATTGCAAACAACTATAGCAAGAGAGTTCCACTTTTAATAAGCACCTGCCACTTGAAAAAAGTTTTTAATTAGTTAAATCGACAAGTTAAAAAGCCACCTACAGGTGTTTTTGCGATGTTTTAGAGATTTAAAATGATGTAAAAATACTGTGTATAGTTCTATAGGCAGAGGGAATATATAGTGTCTAGACTCTTCCCACTTTCTGTGTAGAAACGGGAAACGTGTATTCAGTAACTATTAAAGCTACATTTTAATTAAAACCTTTACTTACGTAAATTGTATTTTTGTTTAATAATCCAACAACTGACATCAAGAATGTTTTGATGTTCTATATAGGTCGAGTAAATAATTTAGATGAAAGAAAGAATTTGTGTTACTTTGATATTCAATTGACCTTTTTATGTGTGTTATCTCATTTTTGGTTGGAACGTTATTGCGTTAAACGTTAAATGTCGACATTAGGACTATAGCAGCAGTTTAAAATTATATTAGGTATAACAAAAACTTAAACAGCTTGTTCAAAAAAGCCAAATCATTATCATCATCATCATCATCATCATCAGCCTGTCCTCATCCACTGCTGGACATAAGCTTCTCCAATGGCACGCCACCGAGCTCGATCTTCAGCTCTTCGCATCGTCACCCCATCTAGCTGGAGGACGTCATACATTACGCTTGCCAAGACGTGATCTCCACTCTAGAACTCGCTTACCCCAACGGTCATCGGTTCTGCGGCAAATGTGACCAGTCCAATGCAGGTGTTAAATACCAATATATAAAAACTTATAAATTTTTGTTTCTATATGTTGGTACACTTGCTTGATATATATGACTCATTGAAAATGTAAATATCAGGGGTGAAATATAGTTTTGATTGTCAAAGTTTAAACATATCTATTTTAATAATACTGATGCCATTGTGGCGTAAGTGTTATTATAATATTTTTATTTCACTTTATTTAAATTAATAATAATCTGTAATAAGTAAAATTGTTTTATTACATATAGAAACACAGTGTGCCTGGCTGAACCTAACATTATTATTTAATCTCATTAATTAAAAAAAAATAGGGGGTTATTTGTGGTATGTATAAGATAAAAAAAAACTAAAAACTCGCATTCTTATTTTTTTTCCATTTCAACCTCTATTCTGCAAGTAGATAAGGCTGTTAAGACTAGTGTTAAGACATTCCAATTTCCACTTTCTGCTGAAAAAATATTAAATATTTAATTTCTTCGAGTGGGCATCGAACCCACACCATGTCGGGTTTACAGGCTCATGCTTGTGTCCTTGTGCCTCGATTGGCCTCTAACTTATAGAATAAATAAAAATTTAATTGAAATAAACTTTGCACAAACTATTTACACAAGTTCATAGGTACCTACAATAAAATAATAATAAGGACTTGACAAGAAGCGATGTACGTGAGTCGTACTTGTATCGTACAGAGCTAACTTTATGGTTAACCTTCATATATTTACCTTTACTACGTTAGGTACCTTTAATGACATCACCCTTTTTAATCGTCGTTGGTATTTATTTACTTATATAGATAGATAGATATATTTCATGAAGTCTTGAAGTACATACTCGTAAGTAGGCACTTAGTTGATTTAAGAATTGTGTTTTAAATATAGACAATTAAATATCTTCATTTCTTTACTCTGGTTACTTGTATCGAGGCAAAAGCGCCGAAAGAAAAAACTATTTATTTCAATTTCCATTATATTTGAATTATTTTAAACATATTATACATATAGGTTCCTTCTCTTAATTTTACATAACGTTCTTGAAATTGTATTTGTACTTAAAAACTTCTTCCGAACTTTACGCTACGAATCGCTCGACAACTTTAAAAACTACTTCGGCGGAGAACTTTCGAGAATTTCAGTGTACTACTTAACGTACTTAAAAAAGTTTATAGCGCAAAAACTTTGAAGAACAACACATTTTCTTGTCTCGAAGAATTCGTAACATCGCTTTAGGCCTTCGGGGTTAAAGCCAGAGTCGTCGGAGGCTGTAGAAAGGAGTGCGGCGTGCATCAAGGACGACTGCACGCGCGCGGGTTGTTCACCTCGGCAGGAATGCGCCGCGGGAACCGAACTTGCGGTCGCGGGACCGGTGCGCGGTGTCCACTTACTTGAACCGTATGAATTACCTCTTAGCGTGTTGTAAAACTAAATAGAGTTATACATTTTTGTGACTTATGTATCTATAATCAGGCGGCTTCGCCCGTTTGAATCATACGAATATTTATTAGATATATTTATGAAATTATTTTCAGTTTAGGAGGTAAATTGTAATAAACCGTGAAACACGTGTTCAATCAAAAAAAATCTTTTGTGTTGTCAGAAAAATAAAATTATAACTAAAATATTATATTTAGGAACAACTCTTCAAAGAGATATAGTAATAGGACAGATAGAGTGTAGAGTCACTTACCAAAACTTTAGAAATCTTTAACAATATCTACTAATTTTAATAAATATATAAAATATACTTATACTGTGAGCTAAATAGCTACCATAGTAAATGCTTGTAAACTTGTTTTTATTTAAAGCGTAAAACGAGTTTGGTTTAGCTTGGCCTAGTTGATAAAAGTCGTATGGGTGCATTTTTTATAATCGTATAAACTAATATGATAAACAAAGGTTGACTACATACAGACTTTATGAATATTACCTGTAAATGTAAGTTAATTCATTGACGTAGAATAGAATAGAATAGAATATACTTTATTACTCACATAAAAGAAATATATAGAAAGAACAACATAAATAAAACTGAAAGAAACGTATGCAAAGGCGGTCTTATTGACTTAAGACGTAGGATGCCTAACAATGATATTTTCATTCATAGTAACAAAATAAAATTTAAAATGTACGATAATGATATTAAATAAACATAACATAAATTAGGTATAATGTAGTGTATTTCTGATTATATATGAAAAACGCGACTGGTTGTGGGTTCGATCCCCATTCGAGGAAATGAAATGTTTTCTTAAATTCATATTTTCATTTCTTCGCTCTGATGTCGAGGTAAAGCGAAGAGTTCAATTCTTCCACTCAATATACAATGTGTCCAGAATTCGATGGAAAATGGGAAACGGAATGTCTTAACACTAGGTTCCTTGCCTACCCTGCTATGTGCGGATACTATAAAATAGCTGTATAAAATTAACTATAAAAAATTATTTACTTATACTGTTTGTATGAACGTTTTGAGTGTTTGTATGAAAGTTTTGAGTGCCTGCACTCTATCATATGTTTTAATCTTAATATTATAATAATGCATGAGTAAGCTAAGATAATATACAGCTGAGTTGTATAACAATCAACAAACATCCTTTACAGTGTGTAAGCGCGATTGAGTGAGTTCATTGAAGTGTTTCGCTACGTTTTAATTATACCGACTGCGTTCAGAGCTTTTAACATAATATTTTTTATATTAACCTAGGTATATTTGTTATGAATATCTCATTATTATAGTTTTAATATTAAATTATTATTATTTTTTTATATAAAATTAATAGATTTTGTTGGGAAATTTTTACCATTCACTATGAAATTTGTACCATAATATTTAACTACTAACTCTTTGTAAATGAATTTTTTTCAAAGATTTTTTTAATGTGTTTTACCTGCTAAATTTAAATGAAGCAGATAAGGCACTTCCTTCCAAATAGCCTATGTATAATGTCTTTAAACTAAGTGAAAAAAATACTTTTTATATTATATACAGGGTGGAATTGTCTGCGCCACTTTAAATGAAACCACAGTTTTAACTACTCTATAAAAGCCTAATATAATTCGGAAAAAAAATAATTCTCAAAAATGAAAAAGTTTTTTTTTCAAACAAAACAAATAATAAATTTATCGTTTTATAATAAAACGCCATTTGTAAAGTATAATATAGGCACGCACACACTTACCTGTCAAAGCGGCAACGTCGCATACGTATGTGTGCGTGACACGAAATACAGGTATGGATAAAAATCGTGAAATGTAAAAAAAAATCCTACGTCCAAACCGTTGAGGTACCTTGATTATTTTTTTTAATATTGGGTTTGAAATATTTTATGCAGCCTATATGCAGTTTCAGTAAAAGAAGCGCTGCCTCTTCCACCCTGTTTATAGTCTAGTTACATGAATAAGGCTATATACTATAAGTAATATAAGCTATGAATAATAATGAGAAAAATATGCCCATGCCATGCGGAAAATTGGAAAACTCATTATTTGAAGGAAGTGGAGCACGTCGTCGTCGCTATTCTACCCTTTGTGCCTGAATGTTCCTTGTTCGTTTAGTAATGAATTAAAATTTTAAATGAATTGCTCTTGCTGAAGAATAATAATATTTAATAATAACAATTTCTCATGAACCATCCATCCATCAGCCTTTCAATGTCCACTGCTGGACATAGGACTCCCCTAATTCTCGACACTCCGTCCGGTCCTGCGCCCTTTGAATCCAGCGGATTCTCATGAACATAAGGAACATAAGGAAACGAAATCTTAGTGGAGCAAAAGAATAGGATAAGACTTAAAACGATTGTGGGTTCGATTCTTATTTGGGAAATGAATTATTTTTATTTTCTCTCTCTGGTATCAAGAAAAAGCACGCTGTTGAGTTCTGTCACTCCACCACCCCACCACTATGGGATAGTGCGCGAGGAGCAGAATGTTTACACTAGCTAACCTCTGCCTATCCTGCTATATGCGGGATTTAGTATGAATATTTATATATTCAAATTTATATTTATATAATTAATCATAAAATAAATAATACAATTTCTTAAAAAAGAAAAAAAAACCTGATTCTGCACCACATTGCAGTGTCGCAAATGAATATTTTGCTGTTGAAAATCAGGTCATTGCTAAGTTTGACATTGAAATGTGATTAATCGGTCGTCTCTTACGTGGTCTCAGGATTGCGGCCTGGCCGCTCGCCAACTAGACTACTCCCTGAATAGCTTGCGAATTATTATCATAATACGATTGTGTATATTAGAGGGTTAAATTTATAATTTTTGCATAAATTATGAAAATACGGACTAAAAATATTTGTATAACCCTAATAAATTATATATAATTATTGTTTATATAGACTTGTGGAGGCCATCCAGGCACTGATCAAGTTTCTCCTGTGGAAGTATTTATTTATATTTTTTCATTAGAATCTAATGTTAATTTAAATTAATAATTTTTATAAGGCTTTCGATATTTACGACCATTTACGACAAGGTAAATAAAAAAATAAGATAAAATAAGTAAAAAGCGTTGAATCTATTGTTATTATACTGCATTCTCAAGACTTTCATAAATATAAATAATGGTGAAATAATAAAATTTGAAAGTGCAAAGCGAGCTCGGCTATGAGAATTTTGTTCAATAGATTTAATTATAAAACATAATTGAGATTTCTTTGAAGAATGAAAAAATATTACTGCGATAGTAAAATTTACCATAAAATAAAACTATTAAAAGAAAACGAAAGAAAAGTCAACTGAAAATCTCGGAACTGAAACTAAACAGAGTGAAGTATTTACAAAGCTAACGAGTGCTATTAGTCAAGTATATCAATTGACAGCTTGTCTATAGTTTATGATATCTTTTATCTTTTCCACTAGTGGATAATCTTTTTCCATTTTCTTGGTACAATATAAATAAAAAGAAGTGCTTTGAAAAAAAAATTTATGTAGAAATTAAAAAAAAACTATTATATAGACATGACAGAATGGTTAGTAATAATTAAAAAAAATATTAACATATGTGAATAAGACGTCATCACCGAATGTACGTCATTGAAAGACAAAGCTGCTATTATAGCTAAGTTCTTTGGTTGTCATTAAAAATAGATGCACATCATTAACGCACTTCCTTCATCAGAATAATGATTGACGAGTCATTAGGAGCAAGGAAGTATTCATAGCGACAGCTTCAGACACGAGCTTATTTATACTTCCGGATGTTACTATATATAACATTACTTATGTATAGTGTGACATTTTCTTATATTTTACTAAAGAGTGCTTCTGGCCAAATATAATGTAAAGAAAAAAGAGAAAAAAAGACAAAAAATATATCAGATTCACGTTATATTCCACACACACAACAGGGTAGGCAGAGGTAACCCAGTGCACTCCGTTTACCATTTTCCGCCGAATGCTGGAGCCGCGCTTTGCTTGGAGCCACACCAGAGCGAAGAAATGAAAATATAATTTTCTTGAATGGGGATCAATCCCACTACCTGTCGCATTAACAGGCTTGCCACTGATTATTAAGTGAAAAATCCTAAAATTAAAATACTTGCGTTATACAAAAAAAAACATAATTAAAAGAAAATTATAAATTTTAATTATTAAATACAATTTTTATTTAAGTAATAGACTCGTTCAAATATTTACTATTGTGTGTACTCGAGCGTATAGAAGATAGCACAAAGGCTTCTAGACAAATAATGTATGTGAGATTGTATGTAATTGATTATACGCTTCAATTATTTTTCCCACGCATATTGACACATCTCAAATAGCGACTACGTGTATTAATTATATTATTAAATATTTACTAATTATAAATTGTAATACCGCGACCCAATTTGTTGATTTACGAAATTATTTAATTTTTTATATATATTAATGTGATATTAATTGAAATCTAATGTTTTTATGCGAATATTTTTTTTATACTGCTTTATATATATAGAAAGATATTATTTTAGTCTTTATTATAATAGTTGTTCAAAAATTTCTAATATATATAAAAATACTTAAATAACTGTAGACGACAAATAACTAAAGTTTTAAATGTGTATATACAAAGAACTATTACGTGTCGAGATGCAATATTCAGTTCTTTTCAGTTCAAACACGCACGTTATCAAATGGCTGCGATAACGTTTTGATTAAGCAATTCAAATTGAAACATTTCTATATTAGTTGGCAAACACGCGAACTTTAGCATCAGATTTTCTGCATTCTTAATAAATCAAAAATCAATATCAGCTTCACGCTGTATCCCGCACATGGCAGGGTAGGTGGAGGGAAGTGTTGGAGGCATTGCGTGTTGAGTGGCAGAGCTCAACGCCGCGCTTTGCTTCGACACCAGAACGAAGAAATGGAAATATAAATTTAAATAAATATTTCATCTGCTCGAGTGAGGATCGAACCCACAACCAATCGGTTTTACAGTCACATTTTGAGCGCCACGACTAGCGTGGCATTCTTAATATTTATAATTTATATGACTTGTTTCTCCTAAGTTGCTAATATTGATTTAATATTGTTACAGGATTGACCCACCGGTGACACAAACAAATTTTCAAATGGAGAATAAAAAAAATGTAACAGCAACACAACAGCCGCTGACACAACAACACCTTATGGCACACCATGTCCACCCAGACCAAATATATTCACCACAAAACTCGCAAATACCTGCGCACTTGAACAATCAAGCGCAAATACAGCCCAATGGCGTCATGCATCAGTTATTACAAAGTCAATATCATTCCAATATGAATGCACGATCACCTCTCCTTGAAAACAGGCACGAAATGTATGGAACTGGACATAATCACGACTACGCCAGACATTATGGAGCGAATGATAACTTCAATTACCCTCAGTCTCCGCCTAGGTTTGAAAGGACCGAGATACATACAGACCAAAATGTTAATCATGAACTTTTGCAAAATATGCCTAAAGGATATAACGCAGAAGTATACCAAGACTATTTAAAACGAAACCCACCGAAAGAAAGTAACCAAATATATCAAAACCATCAACCTATGTATAGGCCTAATGTTAATCAGTACGCTACGAAGCCCTATTTACCTTATTCCAGTCGGGTAGGTCCTCAGAGCAACACGGAATTATTAAGAAAGCAGTATAACGAAATACAACAAATGAAAATGCAGCAACAAATGCACTATCAAAATCAAGCACAAATGCATCAACAACAAAAGTTCGCGGAACGACAATTACTGTTACAACAATTACACGGCGTTCAACCTCCACCAAATTTACAAAACAGTATATATTCCGACAGTTCCTATAGAGACTTGTATAGCAGCAAGAGCGATTTTAAAGATTACAGTAGTCCTGATCTGCAAAAAGATTTCGACATGTACGCTAAAAATAACGAATATAAAGATAGAGATATACAGAATAGACAATATCAGGATAACCAGTGGGCAGTGAGTCCAGATTATCGGGAACCAGACAGGCAGAAACCACAACATGAACAAGAAAAAGCAAAGTCACCGGAATTTAACAATAAGAAATCAGGATTGGTCTCTCCAATGAAGTCCAGTGAATCCAGCACGCCCAGCATAAAATCGCCATCTTCTGAAAGTCGTCGTAGTAGCGGAACTACAGCTTTACGTTCCCCGACCGCACAAAGAATACCATCAGCTCCTATAACTATTTGTGGATTACTTTACAAGCAAGGATCTGACGGCTTGAAGGTTTGGAGAAAGAGATGGTTTGTTTTATCCGAATACTGCTTATTTTACTATAAAAGTAAGTTTTAATTTTATTTCTTTATTTTTTATTAAATATCTACTTACGTTAGTTACAAATTAATAAAAATTGATTTTTCATTTTAGGTCAAGACGAAGAAAAGCTTCTTGGATCGGTGCTGCTACCTTCGTATAAAGTATCAGCGTGTTCTACTGAAGATAAAGTGATGAGAAAATTTGCGTTCAAACTGGAACACGCAAATATGCGTACTTACGTGTTGGCTGCGTTAGATCAGGAAGCTATGGTGAAGTGGGTTAAAGCGCTTACTATGGCAGCTCTTATGCAAAGTCCTAAGTAAGATATATTTTATATTGTTAGTGCTATATTTTTATAATACATATAGAAATACAATCTTATAAAATAAGATATTTTTCTAGTGTAGTAGAAAATTTTATGTTTTTGTTTTAAAATTCTTAACGGTATCAAATTTGTACAATAGAAAAGATATTAACGAATCATTATATTTTTCAGCGAACAAAAACAAAACGAACGGACCCCTGCTAAGACAGAGGTAAGTTAATTGAACATTTACCGATACAGCGTTAAGGTGACAATTAGTTCGCTAGACCAGAACCAATCTTGTGTGGTTATAGCTGTAAATGATTTGATGTCACCGCAAAATAATGCAATTGCTTAGCTAAATAAATATTTCAGTATATTGCCTTATTTTACTACTTTATTTATAATTTAGATGATTCAATAACAAGTAACATTAAATGATTTCAAACTATTTATATGACACGAATCATTAATCATGAATTGGGTACTCATTACACTATTTAAATATAACAATTTAAATAAACAACAAATTTCTACAAAAAAGGAATTTGACACTAAATTAGAAAAATGATTTTATGATTAAAATGAAGATATTTTTTATTCTTCAAAAAAATCACGATTAACAATTTTGCATACTTTTTTAAATTGACAAAAAGTAAGCTATAATTATACTCACTATAGTAATTGTATAAACTATCCTATCGACTTAATATTGAAGGATGTCAGTTTTATAGAAGTATTTTTTTTTGGTAGGATGAAGAAGATGCTGGTCCTACATACGCGAATGCTCCACCAAAACCACGACGGTCTAATGACGGCTATAACTCACCCAGTCCAGATATGTAAGTATTTCTTATTACTTTTGTAATATATAGGCTTACTTAGCTTAGCATTAATCAACTTCATTAAAAATATCTTTTTTTAAATGGAAATAAAAAAATTCGAATAAAATTACAGGTACGATCCAAATTACGATCTGCTAAAAAAACCAGCATCACAATACAGCCAGGGCACTCGCTATCAAGACACATATAGCCAGGAGAACTATACACGCAGTCCACAGTCACAGCAAATATATCAAACAAAACGATACGACACCCAAAATTTATCATTACCATTAAATACTGATACCATTGAGAAAAGTCCAAACACTCCTTCTCAGTACAAATCTAACCCACAATCTCCTTATTTTAATAATAGGTCAAGGAATCAAGAACAAGAGGATAAGATTGAAAGCGTATACGATAAACAGCCAGGATACAATCCTTTTCAAGATTACATCGAGAAGCCAAACGACAAACCGACTACGGAAGCAAATAAAATATACAATGAGAGCTATCCTGAAACTCGAACTAATTCTAAAACCTATGATTTAAATAAACCTAAAATGACTATTAATGAGAGGCTAGCGGAGCGACGGACTCCTGACGCGTATGGCCGTTCAACTACAATGTCGGCGTATAATACTGAGAAAGTTGGGGACTACGAAGATATTTACGCAGCATATAATGATAAATATGTGAAATCACCCAGTACATCATTGTCGAAAGACACCGTGAGCCTATCTAGTCACAAGTCTCCTCAAGAACAAACCCCTACATATGTAAGTCATATTATATTAAAATATCTTAGTAATACAATAAAAAACCAATTACCCAGATATATAATTCTTAAATACATTATTTCAGCCACAAGAGAAAACCTTCAGCGGGCCATCAGTACTAAGGAGAAAGAAGATGCAAGCAAGTGGTATCCAACCACCGATGCCGCGGCCGCACAGTGCTGATTTCTTAGAATATGAATCTAAAAATGAAATAAACAAAAGTAAACCAACACATACGTACGAAACAAAGCAACCTAAACGACCTAAATCCAGTTTAGACATAAATTCATATTACGATCCAAGCTCAGATAAATTTTATTCCGAAGAAAGTTATGCACAAAAAATGCGTCAATCGGCACAATATTTGCAACAACAAGCAATGGGACCTAGAAATATACAAATACCTTTAGAGAAGTACGCTAGTGGGCTGGCAGAAAAACAACTACATTCTCCGTATTCACAAACGATAAATAATAATTATGAAACGGAGTTTAGCGTGAATAGAAATGCACGTGACAACGTTAGCTACAATTCGAAGTATAGTGATATAGAGGGAATGAATTCTAATTGGACTTTGAAGGAGAAGGAAGACAATCAAAAGGACTATATGAATAGAAGTGGCAGTGTAATGAGTGACAGTTCCAATGTGAGTGCTTTCGTTAAGGAGAAATACGATCCGAGTGACAGTTTTATGAGATCAGCCAGTGCAAGACTACCGTCTACAGAGAAAGATGGGGAGAAAAAAGTGCAACAGGTATGTAAGTCTTTCTATCTAAGACTAAATTACGTTAATTAGTATTTTGTATAAATGCATTTAAACATTATAAAGTATAATTTAATATATTAATAATGCTTATAGACTGAGCAATACATGCAATTAATGGGGTCGTGGTGCAAGAGCGCAGCATCATGTACGGCATCTAACCGTAAAAGCGACCGTTGTGGATTCGACTCCCACTCGAGGCAATATATTTTTTCGTTTCGCGGTGTTAAGTTCCGCCACTCAACAAGCAATGTTTTAAAACTTCGGCCATAATCATATTAGATGGGTCATTAGGCTATCTCTGCCTACTCTACTGTAACACTCTTCATACAGCGTGAACCTAAAACAATAAAAATAACTAGATTTTAATCCTAATCTTTCCCACGACTTATAGCGAGAAGAATCTATGAAACGGCTTATAGAATGGAAACAACGCATGTTACAATCGCCACTTACAAGAAAAAGTACTCCAGCTACAATTTCCTTAGCGAGATCTTTAAATCAAAGCCGACAGTCGTTAAGATCAGATCAATATAAACCTAAGACATATAAAAACGCCTCCTATAACAGTTATTCATCAGACGATGAAGGTACTTCACTAAACATATTTTTTACCCATTAGTAGTACTGCATGAAACAGATTTAATGTTTAAAATATATAATTTTAAAAACAAGCATGTATATTTTTCATATTTTAATGCATGAATTCCATTTTATATTACAGTTATTTTCAACATATAAGTACAATTTGTTTAAGCAAATTAATGTTTATATCTTACCCTATTAAGTTTTTACTAATTTACGTTATTGGATATCATACTTTTATGAAATTTTGGATATATTTTATAAAAGTATAAAAATGCCACATAATTTATTTGTATATTTACAAACACCCATATACTTTTATTATACCTTTCGATGTTATGTACATAAATAAGTATTTAAATTACACTGAGGCCAATTGCAATAGTATATTATGATGACTTCGCTTCAAGGAAAGGTACCTTCCTGCCTGTTGGGACATTAACTAACAAAATATTCAATTAGTTTAGCAACGGTGGTGGGCTATCGACATTGGTGTTGTATGAGTAGATGTATTTTAACTATGATAATAGAATAAAATTTAATATTACTAACAATCACATCACCAACTGAAATCAATTTATTTCTTCTGTTATGGTAAACTTTATTAAAACTATGGTTTCGCTTTTGCACCCCAGAAGAAACATCGGGCACTGATCTGCAAAAAACGGGATTGCAGGCAGGAAGGTCCCCTAGCATAAATATCACAAGTCCTATTACCGAACTTACTCCGCACGCGCTTAGCTCAAATTCACACGCAGAACAAAAATGTAATACGGAACCTGTTGTTGACTCACCTGCGGAAAACACGTATGAAAATATACTTTGTACGATTTCTCTCCCTAAATTGATCCATGATGATGATTATGATGATGATGATGACGGTGATGTTTTAACAAATAGTGAAACAGATAAAAATGTATCTACTTTGACATCAACGCAAGAAGTGCTAGATAACCAAATTTGTATAGCTAATGAATCAATTTTAAGTGATCACGAAGGTTACGAAACTCAGGATAGTGAAGCTGAATCAGAAACCCAATTCGAATACACCGATAATGATTTAGATGAAGTCTTACTAGCATCTGACAATGAAGTTGATAATCGCGATGAAAATATTACCACTAAACCCAATATTGTTGAAGACTTAGTCCTTACACAAGAAAAAGCTATTGAAAAATCAGTAACACCACCCGCTGCGATTTCCTTAGGGGAAGATCATTATTTGCCAATGAGTCCGCGAAAAATATCGACTATTGAGCCTGCCCACAAAACGATTCTAGATAATATAAGTGTTTTTAATCAATCTATGCCGTTTCATTATGAAGACAATCCTTATGTTGAAATGAATTTGGGAACGGAAGAAGATGATATGCAAACTTATGAAATAGTTTGTGTAAAGGATACTAAACCAGAGCCTGTTTATATGGAATTAACTAACGTGATATCACAAAAAGGTAGTATTGAAGAATCAATTAAACAAAGCTTACCACTAGATACAGCTTCAAATTTCGCGGATACAAAGGAGCAAACGTTGAAAAGAAATTCCAAAGGCGATAAAAATTCAAAAGAAAAGTTAGAGCCATCGGATTTAGAGGAAGATAACGCAGAAGTATCACTTGATGCACCATTTTGCAGATTTAGTATTTCCGATACGTTTAGACCTGCATCTTATTACCTTGGTGGCAGTAATCCAATGCTAGAAAGACAAGACAGCTCTGATAGTGATATTTTGCCACCTCCACCGGTGCCCAATTCTTCACCCCCGTTTGATGATATATTAGATGAAGAATTATCGAAATATATATTAGATAAACTTGACAAATCAGATATATCTCAAGACAATTCAATAATCAAAATGTTAACTAGTGAAAATCAAAAAATGAATAAAATGAAAAAGAGAACTACGTCTTTAATGATATATGGCAGCAGAACTTCAATTCACGATACGTTAACAAGAGGTGAGAAAGTACGCAGCAGTAGAGCAAGTTTAACAAATGACAGACGTAAGCCAAGGGAACAGTCAAATATATTTTTAAATAGTACCCATAATGATCAACAAAATAGTAGCGGTGTTGACACAGATTCGCTTAGAAGCTATAATGCAGATAAAGCGTCTTCCAGATTATCATTAGAGTCGGATGTCAGCAGTAAATTTGAAACAGCGCCCTCAAATATTTCTGAAGTCACCAGTTTGCTTGAATCTGACTCCATGATTGATTTACGTAATAATTATGAAACAAACAGTTTTGAAAGTTTAATTAAAAGAAGACCTCTTTCTGACGATTCAATATTTGAAGTTAATGAAGCTGAAAATATTACTTTAAGTGACGTAACTCCTAATGTTCCTTTAGATACCTATTTACATGATCTTCAAGCCAGTACCAGTGAGATTAGGTTAAATAACAGTTTTACGAAACGACTTAGAGCAAATACTAATAGTAACCTTGTACATAATCATGGCGAAATCAAATATGACGGTAAAACAGGAGTACATAAGCGGTCTTCGAGTACCCCAGTTGCCCAAAGTTTAGTTGGTGTACCGGACGAAGAAAGAAATGCTTTTAGCTTTCACTGTAAATATAATTATGAAAACAGTTTCGAATATATGGGATCTCAAAGTTCTTGTAGTTCTAATGGGTTACCGATGTCACCGATATCATTTTATCGCAAGGAATATAATGGGGATACATTGATACGGAAAAATCTAAATAATAATGTGCAACCTGATAAAATAAAAGAATTCGATTCAGAAAAAATGGTGTTAAAGCATGATAATGAAACAGCTGGATCTTCAACAACTACAGGTTTTCACAGTAGAGAGAGTTCTACAGAGCATAGTGCTCCTTATTATTATTCAGATCTGTCTTCCCAAGAACATATAAATGTTCTTCCTATTTCACACTATCTAAAAAATACCAATAAGCACCGTAAACTCAACAATCAAAGACGTAGGGCCCCAATGAGTAAAAAGAATGAAATTTCACACATACATAATCCTATACGAAGCAATCAATTGTTAACCTCTGATCAATCGTATGATTTAGCAGCCTCTGCCAGAAGCGTTTCGGTTGAATTTTTAAGCGCTGTTGAAAAAAATCCTGACATTGACATGAAAAACATTTACGAATCAACTTGCAGCAAAGCGTCCAAAATACCTGAATCCATAAATTTAATTTCTAGTCTTAGTTGTAAAAAAAATAGCAAAAACAAAAATTACGACGAAACATTTTCTTCGGATATAAGCATCTCAAATCCAAGTAGTGGCCAAGTAAATACTTCTGTAAAAATGTCTACAGGGAGTATGTCATCACATTGTAGTGAAAATTCATCAAATACAGTATATTATGATGCGGAGACAGAGACGGGCGCTTATGAAAATGTTATGTACCACGGAGAAAAACATTGGGACGAAGATATTTTGTGGCGTGATAACTTAAGGCGCGTGTCTCATAGACATGCAAGGTCTATGGATGATTTAGATACAGTACCAATCGGGAATTCAATCTTAGATAGGACATATCCGAATTCATCCACTATGAATAGTATAAAACGTATAAAACGGCCGAGCGCAACTTATGTAAATTGTAATATTCAGGGCCAACTACAAAAACAGAGTGATGAAGAAGAAAGACAAAAGGTAACTATGAGTGATGAAAAAGATGAAGACGATGTTTATGTTAGTCTTGTTGAAGATTCGGAAGTTTCCACGGAACATTGCGACGAAGGAGTCTACGAGCAATTGGCTTTAAATTCTACGCAACATTCTACTGAGTTGGGCGAAAAACAATGTAGTAGTCAAATAAGTAACAGACGTCAGTTTGAAATTGATAGGGAGAATCTTAGACAGTGGGATCTGATGTCCAGTGGTTTAATGAAAGGAGATGTAGGGCGCGTGCGGGGTGTAGTTCTCGGTATGGGCTCAAGTAAGGTGGACAATGGAACTGATAGAAGCAAAGAAGGTATCCTATAGCGATATGATCCTGTAAGATACGTTATGTAAGTTCCATTTCAACTATGATTTCAGCAAAAGGCAAAGTCAGTTATGTAAATAATTTGGCATCTTTATGTGGATATTTATCTATGTATATTTCATTCAAAGGATGGGTTAAACACGATAAGGTGTATTAAACACTTGGCATGCAAATCTTAACATTAATTGTGTTTTATTAACTGTAAATATGAAAAATATACTAATATGTGGAAATAAACACTTTATCCTGTTTTCGCCATCTATACGAATATTTTAATATAATAATTTCAGTTAAAATTTAATCGATATATTTATGTTTCGTTTTATGTATTAACAGCTTCTATGACGATGTCAGGCACAAATATAGAACCAGGCCCTACTAATAATAACAATAATCAAATTCAACAAGCATTGTCAAAGAAAGCATTCCTTGGAAGTAACACATCTATCGGCAGAACTAATAGAGATGGCAATATACCAGTCAGAGCTGTGAGTCCTAGAGTGAGATGGGTTGAAGAGAAACCTTCTGGTGACCAATATGGCTCGCAACAGATTACTACATCACAGCAAAACGTAAGTATTTTATTATATTACATATTCTTTAAGGCTTTATTATATTACATATTCTTTAAGGCTACTAGTATAAACTAGTATATGTACCTGAGGTTACTCCAACCGCGGCAATAGTAGGTTAAAATAGCTTATAGCGTTCCTCGATACAAGGTATATTCGACTTAAAAACCAGCAGCTCCTTAGATTGGCGCGATCAACTAAACAAACTCTTCAGTTTTATAATATTTGAAGAGATTATTTTGGTTTTCTCGCTCTGGACAGCGTTGAACTCCTCCTATCGAAAAGTGGATGATGCGTGCGATCTTGTAGTGTATACAATAAAACATGTGTATCTGAAATATGGTAAAAGTCTGCTTGGAAATTCTTGGAGAATTAGTGTTGACTAAATAAAAAGGGCTTACAATAAACTGTTATAGAAGTTAATGTCCTTCTTATAAAAAAGTAACATTCATAAAACTATATTTTAGAATAATAAAAATCAATAGTTTAAGATATTAATGATATCTTTTTTTAGTTAAATATAATAGGGGCTGAAGAATCTTGGACTACTATTAGATCACCGTCGAGAGCTCAGCAACCTATCAGGGCTGTAAGCCCTAGAGTCCGGAGAAACACTGAAAATGATGACTTGGTAAATATTTTCTATTAAAGAACTTATATATTGTATGAAGCATGACTTTTAAAATGTTATATCAAAGTCAGAAATAGATTTTATGTTTTTAATTTGAAATGTACACTTGTGCTATATTCAAACTACCTATAGTGAGAATGGTATGCAAAATATAAAATATTTAATTGTTAATGCACATTAGATTATTGTTATTATTTATTTACATTTATTTATAAAATATTTTCATAAATAATTTGCCACAAAAATTCCTCAGGTGCTTTTTTATATTTGTTTATGTCTTAGAAATTGTGCTTTATTGTTTTGTTTTGCATTGTTCACTATATCAGCAAAAGGAAGTTCAAAATAACGAAATCGGGGACATACCAACCGCTGGAGAACTTTTAGGGAGGAGTCATGAGGAACTTGTTCTACTTTTGATACAATTACGACGTCGGCACGCCATCACACACCGCTCTATTGAAACCTGCTGTGCCCAAATAAATAGTATTGAGGTGCTTGTTTGCTTTTTTTTGTTTAAATTTGTATGTATTGTTTTTGTTTTTGCTTGTGAGAAAAACTAGAGTAGATTTTGTGCATTTGTGATGTTTTATAATAATGTTTGTTTGTTTAACCCTAATTTGTACCTGTGTATGTTTGTTGATAATGTTTAAAAACAACGAATGCCTGGAAATTTACCAATGTGAAATAATAATTTTGTTAAATTTGATTCTAATAATATACAAATACTTAAATCTTATTTCTTAATCATAAATTGCAGGATTGTCTCAGTTCACTAAAGGCCATGGAGCGCGAGGAGAGCTTACAACGTCTGGAACAATTAAAAATGCATCTAATGGAACTGGAAAGCCAGTACGAGAAAAGTAAGCCTTTAGTACAGCTGGTCGATAATATGGTGAAATTAGGTTCCCTATATAACAGACCTGGATCCACTATCGAGAGATTGGAAAGAAATCAACGGCTTAGACAGAAAGTTTTAGCGGAGCATGCTATAGAAAAACAAAGGTGAGATGTTTTTAAATAATCTTTGTATTGTAATGTGTTTTTTTAATTCTCTTCGTTCGTTTAATTAAAATAATATATAAAAGATAAAAATATACATTTCGTTACTGAAATATGAAACTACATCTATTATATTTAATTATTCAAATATTAACATGATTTAATAGGTTTAAACTAATAAGACAAATTTAAACAAAACAGATGGATAGAAAGTGCAGCAGCAGGTAAACCACTAGAAACCGAAGCGGCGAGGGTCCGCGTCGCTGAGCTGTGGGCTCTGGAGCAGGAGCTGGCGGACGAGGCGGCCATACTGCAGGGACTGAAGACGGACAAGGACGCTATTGACTCGTTACTCACTGGTAAGCGGTAATACTTGTATTTTGTATTCCATCCCCATGACATTTTAAGTACGGGAGGTTATTCTAATTCATAGGAATAATCCATTATTATATAATCGGTAGTACATATTTTAATCGTCCCTAGCTCTTTCGCCTCGTCTACTGTCATCAACTCCTCTTTACATGCTCTCCGGGGCACCTCATGCTTTTTTCGTGTTTTATATATAAATTAATATATCAAATATTTGCAGGCGTCCGCAGTAAGCTGCCGGGCGCAGGCGGGGGCGGCGTGGGCGGTGCGGGGGGAGCCGGTGGGGCGGGGGCGGCGGGGCTGGAGGCAGAGCTGGCACGCGTGCACGCCATGTTGGCGCACAATTCTAAGGTTTATAAGGTTTTCATCTATACCATGCACTTTTATTTTATTTTATATCCCTTTAAATTAAACTCTTTAACCCCATTATTCACGTATTTTATTGGTATAAAGAGTTTAATTTAAAATATGTAAAAATATTATTATCCTTTATTTCGTGTATGTACTCACTGTTTTGTTGACGCTTTAAGTGCTTTTGCTAACATTGTTTATTGATTATTTTAACTATTTACATATTTTTGTTTGTAAATGTTTAATTGTTGTTTTTTATAGTTTGTGCATGAAAAAAAAAAAATGTTTTGAAAAATGATTTTTAATTTTGTAATACATAAATTGCTATACATGACACGAGTCGACACTAAGTCTAGTCTCTAAGTTAGCTGTAAATGGCTGCGTAGACTTCAATATAAAATGTTTCTTAATTTAGATTTTTTCTTCTCGAATCTCGACTGTACTGTAAACGGTCTCTAATAACATATTCCAACATATAAAAATATATATAAAAATGAACATTTAAATCCAGAAACTAGAACAAACGGTAGCAGACAACGCGCGCCTCGAGCGCGAGCTGCAGCACCTGCGACGCGCGCTGCGGGCTCACCCGCACCCCGCCGCCGTGCTCGAGGACGGTATGTACGGAGGGAGATAAAATAAATGACTAATGAATTTTGCGAAATATGTTAATTTTAACTTCCCTCTTCCTACCCTGCTATTTGCGGGATACACCGTGAAGTTAAAAAAACACATTTTTTTCCTTTTCAGAGGTATCCCGCGTCCAGCATTTAGTATCAGCATTGCAGCTGCAGAGACAGGAACTGAGTCGCGCCGTGCGACACCTCACGCAGCAGTCGCACGCCTTGCAGACCACACACGATTCTATGCCTGGTAAGTTTTTATATAGGACTAGACTTTTAGTTTTAACATTTTTTAGTCGAGTTATTCTACACTAAGTTAAAGCATGCATTACGATTTAATATCGAGTCATAATTTTGTCGCAGTAATGTTTTGTATTGATTGTTTATATTAAAGTAAAAAAGTGCAGCGATCGAACGGGTTTGAATCTCGGTACGTAAATTTTTTATAGGTTTTTTAAAATATAAGGGAAAGATATAAAGATATAGTTCTGTCACTGAAAATCTTGACCAACCGTTACGTTGAAATATTTAACAATTTGTTTCGTCCCAGGCAAGCGTCGCCCCACGACGTCCTGGCACGAGACCAACCTGGACACGGGTCACAGCACGGCGCACGCGCGCCTGCACGCGCCGCTCTACGTGGACACACGCGAGGGCGCGCCCGACACCGACGATATGCACAGTTCTGGCTTTGGTATGTATCGTTCTCGTATCGTTCAGTATATAGAGGCGCGCTTTTGCTTATTATCAAAACAAGGGTGAAAATATTAAATATTACATTTCTTCTAGTAGGAATCGAACTTACAACCGTCGCTTTTACGATTTTGCCCTTGTGTTGTTCTATAATATACTTACTTAATTACATGCATAAATAAACCAAATTTTTATACGATTTCTAAAATATTTTTCTATCCTCAATATGAAATGACATTGTAAAAATTTTATAACTAAAGATTACATTATTTTCTAATCATTAACATTTTACTATTTTCAGGTAACCTATCAAACGTTGAAAAACAAGAGATAAAAACGGTTCGTATCGTCAAACGAGAGAGCGAGCGACGTCAACGGGATCGAGAACGTTCCTTACAGCCGATGTCCGATTGGTCTACCAACATCACCGCCAACATAGACCAGTTCCTCGAAGAAGAACTGGTGCAACCCATAAACAACTATAGAGCCTCGTCTCTACCACGCACAGATTATAAATACGAAGATTATTACAAACAAAACGAGTATAGACAAGAGAAAAATCTAGAAAGTCCCAAATATCCGTCGAGTCCATCTCTATCTAATTACGACTATTCACGCGATATATCGTCATTGAGCAGTAGTTATAACAGAAACTACAAGCACGAGAGGAGTCTTTCAAATCAATACACGACCAGTCCAACGGATAGTTCCAGAACTTTAACCAACATGTCGAAAACTAGCAGTATAATAAGTTTGACGAGATCCAACATGGAGTTATCGCCCATTTTTAAAAGTGAAGCTGCGAAACAGATTGTGACCGAGATGAACGATAATGGTTCAATGCATCGACGACAAGTACCAAGGGAAAAGAGGAGACATTATACGGCACCTCATCATTTAAGCGCTAAAACCCTGAATGAGATGCCCAAGGATGGATATAATCAAGATGTAAGATTTTTTTTTTGCTTTTTGCGGTAATTCCTGCGTATAGTAGGATTATATTAGCAGTATATTGGCATTTGAAATTCTATGTTGAGTATTGAAAGACATTTCCTATTACTTTTTACGTATGACTTATTGGTACAGTAGACACTGGTACAAATCCTACTTCGTAAAATTTTTTAAACGTTTTCTAAATAAATATTTAAAATAGAAATTTGATATAATTTAACATTCGTACCCCCAGGCACTGGGCAGGTCGCTGGACGACGCGGACATGGAGCGCGCGCTGCGCGGCGCCGCGCCCGACGTGGTGCGCTCAGCGCTGCCTTCAAGGAAAATACCGGATTCCATCGACCAGCTGCTGGCCGCCCCACAAAAGATTGTTATCCCAGAACGATATATTCCTGAGAAGGTTAGTTTTAGTGATGGATTTCGGGGTGCGAACCCATGACGGCCTCAAATAATTAAGCTTATTAATATTGTTTGTTTATAATTCTACTTTATTTCATCCAACAGCCGCCAGAACTCTCGCCGGAAGAACAGCAGAAACGCCAGGAAAAGGTGGAATCTATCAAGAAAATGCTGACCAGCTCTTCCGCTGATCCAAGCAAGGTAACTTTGAAGTTATATAAATAATACGATATCTACATTATAAAACTGTTAAATATTATAGAGACTACGTTGGGGTAAGATCGCAAAAGAATCAAGACAGTATAAATCAAATAACTAGCTAATTAGGTTTTTTTTGTAAAGATGTTAGTAATATTGAACTCGACGCCATTTTATGTCGACTTGACGACGAGTGTTATTAACATTAAAAAATTATGTTTAATTTAATCTATACGGTCTTGGCCCACTATCGGTCTTACCCCAACGTACCTTATATATTTTTAACATCACACTGTATTCCTCAGTATAGCAGAGTAGGCGAAATGAACTTAGTAGACGGGAACCCTTCGCAGCGCTCAACTTTAGAGACGTTGCGTATTTTGTAGCGGAACCCAACCTTGTATTTCCCAATAATTTCCCTGAATGAGAATCGAACCCATAACAGTCGCGCTCACATTTAGACGTTGTGTTTCACGACAACGTTAAACGAAAATATCTTTCGTTTTAGTTGTCAAACATAATATATGGTTTTTTTTTTAATATTTGCACATTCAGTTTCTTAAGTCCACTTTTCTTTCTAAAATCTTTTTACTACTAAAATTCTCTTCTTCTTCTTCTTCATTATCATAATGTTGGCCTACCCTGCTATACATACTAATAGGGGAACAGTGTGTAATTGTAACAAAAAATCATTACAACCCAAACTTATATACTAGTACATTTCTCTTCTTACATACAACATGTAGATATGTCTTCAGAAATATTGTCATATTTTTAAAACATTTAGAAGCTTTTTCATTATAATTGATAAATAAAAAAATGTTAATGGAATATGTTTATTTGTATACTATTTAAATGTATTAAATACAGTTTTTCAAGAAGTTTTATATCTTTAATGTTTATTAAATATTTGACTATATTTGATTAGATATCGTTCATAAATATGAAATTGACTGATTGAGTCATGGTGCAGAGGCACAAGCACAACTGTAAACGGTATAGGCTGTGGGTTCGATTCCCACTCGGAGAAATAAAATATTTAATATTTTCATTTCTTTGTTCTGGTCTCGAGGCAAAGCACGGCGTTAAGTTTCGCCACTTTATATGCAATGCCTCTAGAATTCGGCTGAAAATGGAGAGTTTTTAAAGCGTTTTTCACTTTAATACGCTTATTTGCTACTAAGAAATCTGCTATTTCAATTATCAATATAAATTTTATGAAATTTTAATATAAAAAAATTACATATTCCATTAACTACAACATGCATCGTGCATAGCTCAGCTTTTACTGTTCTGAATGTTTCATTTTGCATGTATTTTAACTATTCATTAACATCATATTATACATATACATATCTTAATGCTCTTTTATTACTAGTTGGTTAAAACTGTTACACTGTTATTAGATATGGTGTTTGCAAGTTCATTTGTTGATAAACAAAAGAAAGTAATAATGATATTTTTGGTAAAACTTAATTTTCATATTAGTTCTTAATCTTATTAAAGTTTATTAAATTCTCTTCTGATCCATTATAAGTAGATATTCTAAAAAAAAATTCCAAAAATATCATCCAAATACGCGAAAACTGCTTCCAAATAGACGCTTCGAATGTACATAAGCGTTGTTAAATTAGAGCCCGGACGGTGAAGAGAAGAAACAGAGAGAACATTTGCTGCAAATGAACCAGATACTGGCCAAGCAGGTCACCGAGATGAGCAAAATTATAGCTGGTGAGAGCCTAAAGCTTTAGTTTATAGATATGCTGGATTTCTATTGCTGTATGCTTAATGGTTGTTTGAGATTTATAGAATTAGAGAATAGAAGCCAATGGGTTTGAGTTTCTGATGATATTGTATGTAATGACAATGTTTTTATAGTTGAACAACGTGAAATTAGGAAATCTAAATTAGGTTTAACGAAATTGTGGGTAGGTACACCATTTTCTTATAATTACCAGTTAAAATATACATATTTTTTAATTAACTTAAACAAAGTGACGAGGTGGTCGAGAATCAAACAATAATTTAAATTATTCAATAAAAACAAAGAAGACCATAAAATTATATCATCATCTTCTATCTTATGTAACGACAATATTAAATTAAATAAAACAGTGCTAAAGTAACTCATTATTATGAAAACGGCCCAAAGATATTTTTTTATTTTGCAATCTTCGCTAAGTTAGTCAATAACTGATAAACTATACAATGATCTAAATAATAAAAATATTTTCTAGATTCTATATGAAGTAAATGTATTGAATATGCGGGAGCTTGTCTATGAGCTGCATACTTGAAATACCTTTTGTCACATCATAAACGAATATCATGTTTAAATTCCTGAATAATTGAAATAATCGAAAGATTTATGTTATCTATATGCTGGCGGATTTACTTTTTGTAGTATGAGAAAATTAATTTAAAAAGAGTTTAGCTAGTTTTTTTACAAATTTCCGTTACCTTCTATATATGGGATTCTACAGATGATGATGATGATGGTAGTAACGTAAATATGTTTATGTATGCTGTGGGAGCAGCAATAAAATGTCTATTGCTATTTGCTAATACAGATAATAAAATTCTATAGCAAAATCGAATCAATAAAAAATAATAAATGTATACTGATAATGTTGTAACTAAATCGTAATCGGTACATATTAAAAGTCAGTTAAAACATAAATATTTGTTAATTTCTATTAATTTTCAATTTTATTTTGCTTAGACTTTCAACAATACGTTCATTTTGGCAAATCTCTATATGCTTAAAAAAATAATAAAATCCAAGAATTATTTGACTTACATTTTTCTATATTTCTTGTGTTTATATTTTTTCAAATACTATTCAATTTTTGATTATTTTTAATTACCACTATTTGTATTTGTTTTATATTCGAATGCACTGCATACAGAAAATCTAAGACTTACAAACAACCATTAAGCATTGCATATATTTTTTTTTATATCATATTATAAAATGTACAATGCTATGTGATATTTAACCACACTGTAGAAGTGTTACGTGTGTAATATTCCCTTAATAATTTGTTTTTATTTTATGATTTTCATTGTTTGCCAGTCTTGTGCTACGAGATTTATCAAAGCATTGAATATTAAATTAAAAAAAATTGACAATGGCTTGTAAAATAAATGCATGATTGGATTGATTTCACATGAATATTTTTTGATGGTTTCAAATATCGTAATATTTTTCATTTATCAAAAGTATCTTTCAAAATTTTTTAAAAGATCATTTTTAAATTTTTATTATTTTCATAATAATTCCGACTGCAAAATGCTTTGATATTGCTCACCACCCAGTGACTAACATCACGTGTGCGCATGTAACTTTAATTCGCTTGATGTTTGTATCCCAGGAACCAACACTGACGGGCCTTCGAGCGGAAACAACTAAACATTACTAGCACTTTCAATATACCGCACTATAGTTACACCAAAAAAAAAAAACAGCAATAACTAGTATCATCATTGTCAACAACAACTAGTATCATCATTGTCGACAACAACAACTAGTATCATCATTGTCGACAACAACAACTAGTATCATCATTGTCGACAACAAAACTCATTTATCAATATAATTACACAATTTATATGAGAATCAATATTCCGGCACGAAGCATTCGAGGATTCATTCAGTATTGCAGCATGGTTTCGTTGTTTGCATTTTGTTGTGAGTAGAACTTTTTTGATTTTTTTTCTATTTAGTTGCATCGTTTGTATTTATACTTAGTTTGATATTTAACTCAAATGTGTATTGCATTTATATAATTAATTTTAATTGAATTTTAAAATTAACGTTTTATATCCAGTTAAAGCATTAGAAGAGCTGCCATTACGAGACAACACTGATGACTATGAAGATCAGTCGCCGGACGTCGAACTGCCGATATACCAACAGAGAGACAACTTCTTTACGTAAATCCTTAAATGTTGAGAGCGATAAGGTGTTAAGCTAAGCTAAGCTAAGCTTAAATATGTATTTTTCTTGCCAGAATGACACATTAATATTTTTATATTAAAAGAAATATAATTTGATCTAATGCTATAATTTTTCTGTTAGATTCCTTTGGATTAAATTTGGTGCATTTTTAAAAAAAATGAATTTAAAAATAATGAATTCAAAATTTACATATACATACATATTATATGTTTTATTATTTTTTTAAATAAAACAATTTGAATATGTATTTTTGTAAATGGATGGATTCATAAATTAGCATCTCTTGAAATGAAGTTAATTCCTTATCGTTCTTATTCAATCTTCTAACATATGACATTAAAATATTAAAAAAAGGTTTCATTATAGATTTGATAAATTTCTATGTAATGTTTTTATGTATTTAATTTTTTTTTATAAAACATGAATTTTCTATGCTTTTCCCATAGATGAGTTCAAAACTTTCAATATTTGTATGTTTATCATTTATAACTGTACCTTAAAAAATGTGAGTGTTATTGCTTAAAGTATAATGGCGATGTAAAGTGAACTATATCAATGAAATTTATCAATTTGCGAAATTCGTCAAAATTATATTTATTAGTAAAAATATTATGAAAAAAAAAATTAGTAATGGAGAATATTTAAAATATTTACTCAAAACGTTGTATCCATAGAATTCTATAAATAAATATATTTGTATAATTATTATATAAAGAAATCCATGACTTTGCTTACAAACATATCACTTCATATCCGTAGATATGTATTCATTTTGCAATGCTACGTACAAAACACTCATATCTTTACTTTAATTAATTCTTAAATACTTTTTGACTTGACTTAACCACAAAAAAAAATACTACAAAAGCTAATAATCTTCAAACGACTGAACGTATTTTTGTGAATGATGGCTAAGAAGAATACTTTAAATTACCTTTCTGACAAAATAAATGAAATTTAAAATCGGTTCATCCGCGTTTGGGAGCTACGATGTCACAGACAGACAACACATATACCCATATACAGACACTTCACATATATTTATATGTTATATATTTGAGGTTGAGTCGAGTTAAATAATCAATGTATTGGATATAAATCAAAAGTTTTATTTATTTGCTCAATGTAAACATTCCTGCAATAGCAGTTATATTAAAAAGCTACTATTTTTAATGGTTAAATTAACGGTTATTTTTACTGTAAACTATAATGCCAGTTGTAATGTTCCCAATAAATATATAAAATTAATAATAAATATAATCAAATGATATCATAGTCTTCTATATAAAGGGCCTTCGATCGTTGTTGTAGATGTACATGTATGTAATTTAATATGTAGAATATTTCGGGCTTTCAGTGCAAAAGTGGTGTAACCAAAGTTTTGTAATTATTTATTAATATTTCAAATTTAAAGAGCTCTAACTACTTCTGTGGATTTTTTTTGTTTTATCTATCAATTAATTTGTACATATTCTTAAATATCTTTTTCATAAAAATTATCTTTCAGTTAGACCACTTTTTCATTGACGCCTAACTTATAAAAGATGCCATGTTATACTATTAATAATGTAGAAAGCACACGTTATTTTTTTTTAAACAAATGCGTTTTAGTATTTCGTTTCTGACTATTTTCGGTCAATGATTTTTGTTAATGACTAATATTAGTACTGTAAGATTGTTTGTTTATTATTTTGTATAATATTTGTAGTTATATGCACATAGTTGTCAATTGTAGATACTCAAATATCTTATGAATATACCAATTACCAATGTATTTATCAAATTATATTATATTATATCTTTTATAAAAATACTTGTACTGTATGTTACAATTTAAATAATTAATTAAATACTGAAGAAATTTTGATGGAAGACAGATGTGTTTTTTTTTATACATTTTTTATATTATTTCTTCTTATCCTTAAAACAAATAGCAGATACAAGAAAAATGTTTCAATACTATCTAATAATCCATATTACACTATTTTATTATTATTTATAAATAATCTAAGATTTTTTTGTACAACTTACTTACAAGACTTCATCAAAATAACTTCAGTAATATCGTTTCTACTATGGCCATAAGAGAAAGAATAAAATAAAAATGTATAACCGTATTACATTGTAGCTTATTACCACGCGGGTCCTTAGTAAATGGTCTAATAGTCCGAGCTTCATTTATCTATATATATGTAGGCAGTAACGAATTATTATTGTGATATTCATGGATTTACCTGATTTTTCTGAACCCCGTAAAAATGTGTCAGTATAAATAAAACTGGTCTAACCCATTTCTGATTTTAATTTATTGTATGAAATTATTATTTATTTTTATATTTAAATTGTTTCAATGTTTAATTAGAAACTTTTCAAGAAAAAGATAGATACATCGGTTGCCACCCTTTTTATATAAAGGGAATGAATCGTCAACGCGAGACTCTGTCAAATGAACTTATAAAAAAAAAAAATTAAAGCGGAACCTAATTTATATTGTTTAGTAATATTATATTGTTTAGTAATAATAATTATATTATTACTAAATAATATAATTGTTCATATAAATATTAATTTTACGGCTTAGACCTCTTTTATTCTGAATTCAATATCATATATTTCAATGTACTAAAATGTTAGATATAGTTTAGAACATGACTGTATTAGCCTATATAAGCTTTAAATACATTATCTTGACGATATACTATATGGTAGTGTTATATTAACTTGCTTGGTAAGCTATTTGTTTACAACTTCATACGTTTATCAGACGACCTCCTAAAACCATATATTTTAGTTTCACGCTTTATCACGCATCTAGCAGGATAGTCAGAGAGAATCTACTGTGCAGATACTCCGTTCCCTACACACTGCAATTTTCGAGACTAGAGTACTTCACGGTCAATAATATAATAAGAGCCGAGAACTGGGTTCCCTCTGCCTTCCCTGCAATATGCGGGATACAGCGTGAACCTAAAAATATATTATTAAAGTGTAGATTCCCAACGTCTGTTACAACGTAAGCCTTACCCCTGACTCTCCTATCAAAGAATTTAATGTAATTGGTATACAATGATTACTTTCCTAGTAAGTTATAGACTGATATAGTTTCTGCCTTAAAGCCTGTCCTTTCAAATTTCCTATTTCATTATTTATATTGTCAATTATGTACTTATCTATCTTAATAAAGATATTATTAACATTGTTTATTTTGTTTTGTTTTTTTTATTCTAACACCCGATTAAAATATTTGTTTTATTTATATGACTTGATTTTTCTATTTTTTTCATATAATTAATGAAAGATATAAGTTAAGGTGGCCTGAAACAGTTTTAGACAACTATAACGTTTTAAAACATTTTAAAATTTAATATTTATTATATACACTAATACTGGTGCTGGGGCACAAGCGTGTGTCTATAAACTTGGCAGGTTATGGGTTCGATTCCTACTCGTGGACATGAAATATTAAATATTTTCATTTTCTCGCTCTGGTAACGAGACAAGGCGCGATTTTATTTTCCGCCAGTGCCTGGGACTCGCAACCACGCAGAAGCCTCTTTTCAAACCATTAACACGCGCCTTCACCTCTCCAGCCCAATATAGCAAATTACCTTACAGGAAATGAATATTGCCTTTTAGACATTTAATTAAAAACATGGCTGCCTATCAAAGAACAAAGTTACCATAGCATATACATACCTGTACCAAATACTGTACAGACCGTAGTGGCGCAGCTGCACAGCGTGTGGATTGTAACGTCTACGGGTTCGATTCCCACTTGAGGAAGTCAATCAATTTAATATTTTCATTTCCTCGCTCTAAAAACACCATAAAAAGTGGCGTTGATTTCAGCTTCTCAGTACTGAATGTCATGAAGATTAGGCGGAGAGTGGGGGGAGTATCTCAACACTGGGTTCCCTCTGCCTATCCTGCTGCTACTATTTGAGGGATAAAGCGTGAACCTAAAAAAGTCCTAAAATATATAAAATCGATGATAGACTTTTGGAACAATGTGATCGTTATAGATGCATTCGTGAATCTCCTTGACTTTTGGATCCTAGTTAGTGCATAGTGCATGCTGCAAGAGTAATTTGACATTATAAGAAAGAAGAGCTGATGTGCCTTGTGCGAATATAAACCTTTTGCTATTATAATACAGATGTTTTTCCCTAGTATCTCTTCTGTGTCAACTACTTGGCATAACATTTAAAATACGGATTATTTACAAAACTATAAGTTATTGTATGACAAGAAGGATACAATAGATTAGTTCAAATTTTGTTAATATTCACTATGGATACTAACAACATTTAAACAATTAAGTACTTAGGTTAATCATCATCATCATCTTCATCATCATCATCATCATCTTCATCATCATCATCAGAATGTCCTCGTCCACTGCTGGACATAGGCCTCTCCAATGGCACACCACTGAGCTCGATCTTCAGCTCTTCGCATCCAGCCGCTGCCCGCCACTTTGCGAATATCGTCACCCCATCTAGCTGGAGGACGTTCTACATCTTAATTATAAGATAATGGATTTACCATAGAACCTCCAGGAATACATCGTGCCATCCGTACATAGTGGAAGTTCCTAACTTACGACCGATCTTTGAGACATTCTCCAGGCATTTTCCATTCACACAGAAGGGAACTCATTTACATCATATGTATTTCCTATATTATGCCCCCATAATATGGGGTGAATAGATGTTATTAGGCAACATAGACAGCATCAATGCTCATCAGGCTTGATCGTTTTCCATTAAAAAAAGAACAATACAAAATACGCCAATAAACTTTCTTAATAAGTATAGCTACTCTCTATATTGCTTCATTTTGCTATTCTTCGTACTCGTTTTTTTTAGCTTTACTTACTTGGTATCCTTGTCCCGCAGCAGGGTAGGCAGAGAAAACCTAGCCTTAAGTCACTCCGTTCCCGACTTTCCGCTGAATTCTGAGTCTATTGCATGTTGAGTTGTAGAACTCAACCTCGTGCTTTGCCTGGGACCTGGGTACCTGGGCACCTGGGAACCTGGGACCAGAGCAAGGAAAATAAAAATTATTATTCATTGATGTTAATATATTACAACTATATAACATGTAAAGATGTTTTTAGTAAATATTGAAGTAATAATATATTTAATCTTAGAGTAAATAAATAAAATTAGATTAGTTCACTACAAATATTATCTTTGAAATAAAGTAAGTTTTATCCCTTGTCGATAAACCGTTACTAAAAGTGTTATTTAAAACAAAACTTTTCGGTGCCAAAGGGGTCGCTGAACTCACCTTGACAGCTTTTAAAATTTAATATTTTTGATATCTGATCTTAAATACATCAAGGCACCTCGTTAAAATTTAAAATTATTAATTAAAATATTGAACTTATAAAATATATTGAATTATATAGTGAATATGTGAATATGAATTATAAGTGAATATTATTTTATATAAATTGCTTGGGGTATTATACTTCGACCTTACGTAGCGTAGGGCCTAGCTAATAAAATAAAATTTACTTAACTCTGGTACTAGCCATACATAAAAAAGTAAACAAATGATAATATGATGTTTTTATATAAGTCATGAATTAATATTTTTGTAGAGAGAGTTTTATTAGGGTATTCCCTCATATTTTCTTGTATTTTCTACATTTTACTGAACAGGCCGGGAGAGCTCTCCCGTTCCCATTTATTCTCCTTTCAGAAAACTTACTTTATAAGAACTCCAAAGACACCCTTTTTTAACTGCACCAGATGAAGTAGAATTTGAATTCATAACCACTGATATCCCAAGTGAAATGAGAACACACAACTATAAGTTATAAAATCAAATTTAATTTTACTTTACGTACAGAAAAGGCTTTCTAAAATATAAACATAAATTTGAAATTAAAACAGATAATAAACAGGTGTCGTTTCATTTATGCAGAAACATCTAGAGAGTATGTTGTTATCGCTTCAAAGACTATTAGCCTAATTCTAATGGAAATGCTATGTTTCTATATATCCAGTTCGGATGGCATGTTGAATTAGTAACGAGTTCCATTAACCGTTGATAGATCTTAAGGTCGCTCTCAAGTCTAAGATCGATATCGAGACGCCGTTTTCAGTCACATGTACTTACATAATTTATGATTGAAACCGGCATCTCAAGTTCGATCTCATACTTGAGAGCAGCTTATAAATACGGGCCTTAGTTTAGATACTATTTGTGCAGGATCTATAATACATTGCTAGTTAAAGCTTAAGAAAAATTATCTAATGCAAATGACGCGGACCCACATATAATAAGCAGAATATAATTAGAGATAATAAAGAAGAGAACAAGGCAAGGCACTCTAAGAAATGAAATATTTAATAGTTTTATTTCGTCGCTCTGGTATTGAGGCAAAACGCGGAGTTGAGTTCCGTAACTCAGCACACAAAGCCAGAATTCAGCGAAAAATTAAGAACGCAGTGTCTTAACAATAGGTTCCTTCTACCCTGCTGGGGATACATCGTGAATCAAAACAAAATACGTAGTATGTGTATATAAAAAATAAATAGAAAACTATGATGACGACGCCTAACGGAGGAATATGTCGTTTCTTAAAAAAAAAACAAAGACAAAAATTTTCGTTGTAAATAAACTAACTATAAGATTTTAGCAAAGCTATCGTCTACGGTAACCAGTTTATTTCGATATTTGTAAACATTAAAGGTACTTCTTAAGGTAAAAATCCTCCTAGTTCCTGAATCCTCTTGTCAGACGACAATGACAATTGAATTCATCTCGCATGTGTCACACGTACTCGCAAGTCGTACATACACAATGATCGGTGTTCCTTCCGTTAGTTCGACGACATCGAGAACAATCAACCGGTTCCGAATATCATTTGGGGTGACCATGCTTTCTTGTGTTAATAATAAATTATTTTTTAGCTTCAGGTTGTATCCCGCACCCAGCAGGGTAGGCAGAGGGAACCCAGTGTTGAGGTGGAACCCACTCCATTCTCTATTTTTTTTGAATTTTGGAGTCATTGCGACACCAGAGTGAAGAACTGAAATTATAAATATTTTTATTTCTTCGTGTGGGAATCGAATCCATAGCCTGTCGCTTACATTCATTGTGGGTTCGATTCCGAATTGAGTATGTAAATAAAACATTTAACATTATAATTACCTCGATCTGGTGTCGAGGTAAAAGCGCGGCGTTGAGTTGCACCACTCAATCTCAATGCCTCCAAAATTTGGCGGAAAGTGGGGAGTGGAGTGTTTTAACACTGTGATTGTATTCGTCATAATTTTTCTTTTCTACTACACTGACATTCTTTTTACTGAAGTAGATCTAGATATCTTTTAACAACTTACGCACGTTTATACATATTGCTCATGTATTCTCTAAGCAACCCTGAATTTAGGTGGCTGGACAACTGAACCCATAAACATGTTTTTAGGTAACATTTTAATTTAGTTTTTTGTACGAGACATGTCATTATACTTCATTTCGGAGAGAGAGAAGAAAAAAATAATAATTTCAGATACCGTACAACTGATTAAATTTGAATACCATTGAAATAAATGTACGAAAACCTGTCGATATAATGTTGATTATCAAAGAGTGCACATTAAGAATACTTTCAATGATTCTTTATTACAGCTGCAGGTTTATCACCAATAAAATAAGCTTTTAGAGAAATTTAAAATTAAGTTGTACACGTGTTCCTTTTATTTGCATTGTGAATGTTAAAAAAATCGAACGAAAGTTCGAACTTTTCAGGCCAAAAATAATTTGTTATTTTATAACGTTATACTACGTTATAAGGTAGCGTTTCTTATTAGGCTATCATTTACTCAAAGCCTTGAATACTGATAATATAAAGCAGGGTATTCAGATAGAACCTGGGAACCTAGTGTTAAGGCACTCTATCCCCCAATAAAATACTTCCGTTTCCCACGTTCTGCCAAATTCTTGAGACATTGCGTGTTGAGAGGCGAAACTCATCGCTACGCTATACCTTGTTACATTCCCTCGAGTGGGAATCGAACCCTGAAACGTCGCTTCCAACGCTTGTGCCTCTGAACCACAACAACCTCATATGCGTCCTAAATATCTATAAAATAAAATTACTTTATAATTCTACGTATATATATGTAAACAAAATTTTTCCCAATTAACTCACAATATATATACAACCTACATGTATTTAATAATCACCGGTATTAAACTGTAACTCTTATCTTATATGTAGTCCTCTATGATTGTTTAATGACATTGTTCATCTCGTCAGAAACAACATGAGGCCTGATAACCTACTGACATTCTATCAATTAGGTTAATTTTTTTCATTTGTCATTCTTTGATTTATATATTAATAATTCACTTGAATACAATCGTAGCTCAGTCCATAATACCCAAAAAAAAAAGTCAGTCAGTCAGTCAGTACTATAATTTAGATATTCAAAGAGAAAATAAAATATATATATTGTGTTATATATTTCTTTATAGTCTAGTATGTGCTACTAAGTGCATTTAGTACTTTTTTTATTTTAAAATAGTTAATTAAGTCTATGGAGATTCAGATACAATAATCAATGCAGAATATCCCGAAAATAGCAACCCTGCTGTAGTATCGGGGAATACCCACCCCTTATATATAGAATATATGTAGTGTCAAGACACTGGGCTCACTATTTTCCGTCCAAGTTTCGAGGCGTTATGTATTGAGTATCGGAGCCATACTGGCGCCATCGAACCAGCAATTCCTAGAGAATATGAAGATGAAATTAAATATACTTCCAAGTTCAAGTTCCAAAATGTTAATAAATCATACAAACGAGCTCAACAATGAATATAAATATCACCACTAGGTCAATATACTAGTTTCTTTCTTTTAGCGTTTTCTCTCGCCTAAAGTAAACAATAAAATTAGCATTAATTTCTTAATGTCTATTTTATTATGTAAATATCCTAAATATATATATCTTAATTCAATAATAAAATTATATATGATAAACATACCACCATATGTATATGAAACCAATTTTTTTATTCTCCTATGGTATTGACGGCAATGTGTCGAATATTTAGCGCGCATTATGGGTTCGATTCCCAAACAGGAGACTAAATAAGTGCAGGTTCGACTCCCAGTCAGGGGAATAAATTAATGTGGGTTCGACTCCCATTCAGGGGAATGAATAAGTTTCATTTCCTGTGAGTGTTTTCACAAAGTGAAGAATGAAGGGTTTTACGATTAAGTTTCCCTTTGTTTGGCTCTCTCTCTCTCTCTGTTTGAGAAAAAGCGTGAAGATATAATCTATGAATTTATCCATAGTATTTATATCTGACCAGGCATAAAGTTTTCAAAATCGAATAAACAAAGGCGTGCAACGACTGTAATTGAAGTTAGAGCGACAGCCCCCTTAACATTCTAGGCACATTGAGATTCTAAAACATGGATGAGGTTATTTGTAATCTTATAAGCTTCTGTGTTTATAAAATCTGTTTATCTATGTTTTATATACACATTACAAGGAATGATATCGATTATTTAAATAGATACAATTCTATGTCTCTTATTTAATATAGTAAATAGATATTAAAAATATAAACAAAGAAAATATTTCTTGAATATGAAAAGGAGATTTATTTTTGAACGTTTGTTGTCGTAAAAATTAATTGTATTTAAAAATACTAATATAAAATTGTAAGTCGGGCTAATTCTATGTTAATCGACAAAAATTCAAACAAATCGACAATTAATAATCCATATATTTTTAAAGGATAATAATATCACCTTGCTATACTATTAGTTTCATGATATAGGAACAAATCCTTAACGTATAAAAAATTTATTAGCGCGATTCAAACCCACACCTTTTGGAAAACCGTCCAAGTGTTCCACATGTTTCTATTTAAATTGACAATTCAAAAGTGCCTAATTGAATAAAGAGTGTTTTAATTTTAAAGTATTTTTGTTTCCCAAGTCGAATAACACTTTAAAAATGTATTTTTTTTTGTATAAAGTGTCACAAAAACAAGTAACTAATAAAATAAAGTAACGAGATATCGGCGCGGTAAGCGTTAAGGCTCATACAGGTTTCAGAACCGTTAGTCGACCAGATCAGAGTAATGCAGTTTTCGGGATTGTCGCTATATTATAATACCTTTATCAATCATTTGCATACAGCCATTATAAGTGCAATTTTTATTATAAAAAATATTATACGACAGTCGCGGCGTAGGAGTTCAAAGTGTAATTGTAAACGTGACAGGTTGTGGATTCGATTTCCACTCGAGGAAATGAAATATTTAATATTTTCCCATTTTCTTTGCTCTGGCCTCGAGGTAAAGCGTGGTTTACGTTCTGCTAGTCTACACGCAATGCTTTCAAAATTCGGTGGAAAATGGGAAACGGAGTGTATTAACACTAAGTTCCCTTTGCGTACCCTGCTGTGTGCGGGAAGCGTTGCTAAAAACATATAACACTATGTGAGACCATGCAGCTTTCGCCTATCCTACTCTACACATATTTAAAAATTGAATTTCAGTCTAATTTTTTTGCCTCAAAAACAATTTATGTATTATGAGAAAATGAATATTTATTTATTATATTAATATTATAATATTGCAGATAATATAAGAAATAAACAAATACATTTTAATTAATAAAGATAACCAAAGATAAATTTGCCTTTGGTACAGTACTTTTTAAGTACCATTCAATTCAATTCAATTCAATTAGTCTCTGATTTCACATATGATACTTACATTCCCATATTGCATTTGTCATATGAAGTATGCACCTACTTTAAGATATGGTGGTTTTCTTTAAGATAAGATAAGATAAGGGAAGTGTTCCACATAGTGATTTAAGAACGATTCCGCAATGTCCCCGTGCGAACTACATGCATTTCCTTGAATACGTAACTATTTTTCTATGTTTCCATATATTTGATTTACAGTAAAACATATTTTCTGAATTTACAATATTTTTTTCATTTTAAACTAAGCAATATAAGTTGCAGCTTTTAAATTTTAAAATTACAAAATAACATATATATAAAGATCATAAAATCAATTCATCATCATCATCATCATCAGCCGTCTTTTGTCCACTGTTGGACATAGGCCTTCCCCAATTCTCGCCACCACCGATCCTCATCTTTTCGGACCCATTGGACTTAAAATCAATTAAATTTAATATATTTAAAATATCTCCATTAGGCATTCTTGTATGGAATATATCGTTGTTATTAAAAAAAATCCGCGCACCCTTTACATCGACGTCAGATGCGCGTGCGCATAAAACCGGCGTCCACCGTAGTGCCGGCGCAATCGCACTCAACACGCCGCGCCGACAGCCGTGAGTAGCTTTAGAAACAATAATTAATTATTTATTAAACCCACGTGCTTTTAATATATAAATATATAA
Source organism: Heliconius melpomene rosina (assembly GCF_056956725.1). Classification (NCBI taxonomy): domain Eukaryota; kingdom Metazoa; phylum Arthropoda; class Insecta; order Lepidoptera; family Nymphalidae; genus Heliconius; species Heliconius melpomene. The sequence goes on from NC_140397.1 coordinate 4,497,201, forward strand.
AAAAAGTGAATAAACCTATGTGAAAGTGCATTCAAAAATAATTTTATTAGATTTATTAAAAGTATCGGTCTAGTTTTTAATATTGTTTTCTGAGCGAGTAAACGTTAATTATATTTTATTTTTAATTTAAATATTTAATTAAGGTAATGTCAATATTTAAATAAAATAAGATAAATATGTAGGTGAAGTCTAGACATATATTTAATTTACAAAAATATCACTAATTATAATATAAATAGTTTATTTAATTGAAACAGATGCGTGTAATTTTTTTCGACCACCTATATCTACATATTTTGCATTAGCAAATATTTTTTGGAAATTGTCCAAAAAGAACGTTTACTTTTAGCAAATTATTCGGGTCATTTATTATTTTATATCAAACGCTATTGACACTAGAGACGTTAATTAATATTTAGTGAAGGACGTCGAAAATCTTGTTCAAACCACTTTAGAGAAAAATCAAAAGTTCAAATTAAATGGCGGATGTCATTTTCTGTTGATTGATGTCGCCTAGAATATTTTTATCTGGTATAAAAGTCTAGAGTTTGGAAAATTATAAAAAATATTTAGTAATAACGTTTTACTCAGAAGAACAGTACAATAATATACTTTTTAAATATTTTAGTTTTAAAACTGATATGACAGAGACTATCTAACACTTATATAATATAATATCGAATTTCAAAAACATTTTTTTTATAATAGATTTTAATTATTCTTTGTATTAGATTTTTTAAATAGTATCATGTTACTTCAATTATAACTTTAGTAAAATAAATAATTATTTCATTGAAACTTAAGCATTGAGGCCAGACGTAGGCTCAAGGGTCTGACTGTAAACGCGAAAGTAGGTTCGATTCTCACTCTAAGAAAATTCAATATTTAATATTACCATTTCTTCGTTCTGGCGTCGAAGCAAAGTGCGTTGGTTGAATTCCGCCATTTAACACGCATTACCTCTAGAATTCTGCGGAAAGCGAAGAGTGGAGTGTGCCAACACTACGCTCCCTACCCTGCTACGTATAGCGTGAAAAAGACAAACTCGACAAGATCTTTAAATGTCTTATATAATTAGAATGTAAAATTTCACCCTAACAATAACCATGTACATTCGCGCCCTCGTGTCAGAATTATTAATCGTCGGCATTAGTTAAGTAACGCAACACCAATGAAAATTCATTATAATTTAACCTTTAATACAAATTGGCTTAACCGATACAACCGCGTATTGCTTTAATATTTATATAGTTATTTGGTAATTTTATTTGTGAATTTCAAATGGAAAGTTAGTAAATATATGTATATACTAGTAGCCCGCCCGCGGCTACGCCTGCGTGAACTACGTTATTATTAATTTCTGTCTCCATGACTACCTACGTCCTATAAGTGACGTGCATGCAAATTTGAGATTCCTAGCACATGTAGTTTCTAAGATTTCGTGATGAGTGAGTGACCTTTCGATTTTTATATAGATATGTAAACCGTGTATTTTTTTCATTTTATAAATATTGTATGTAATATTAGAGGCAGTCGTGGCGCAGCGGCACAAGGGTGTGACTGTAATGCGACGGTTGTGGGTTCGATCCCCACTCGAGGAAGTGAATTTATTTTCATTTCTTCGCTCTGGTGTCGAGACAGAGCGCGGCGTTGAGTTCTGCTCCTCAACACGCAATGCCTCCAAAATTCGGTAGAAAGTGGGGAACGGAGTATCTTAACACTAGGTTGCCTCTGCCTACCCTGCTGTGTGCGGGATACAGCGTGTAGCTGCATGTAATATTAGGGAAATAAGAGCTTACGTTATCAATCCTTTGTCCACGTAGTGGTTGTATTTTCATATTGACTTATCTTCTACAATTTTAAATGATGATTTTCCGCATATGAATTGAGCTCTATAAGAAATAGAGAAAGTAAACTTAAAATCTGCCTTGAAATATGCTATTAAATCAAATTTAAAAGTCAAATTATAAAATTTTATTTTCTCACGTATAAGCTATATTGCTGTAAAGTTTCATCAAAATCCGTTCAGCAATTTTTGTGTGAAAGTATAAATATAACAAACATCCTCACAAGCTTTCACATTGATATATCGAAAAGGGCAATTGTAGCTTTAACTATATGTTAGCCAAGCAACATATAGTTAACTATATGTTAGCCAAGCAACGATTCACTCTCGAGCAGCGACCTCAGGAACAAAGGATATCGACATGAACTCGTGTGTCATTGTTATTCATTCCATGTTCCCCCCATAACTATAGAACCTTGGGAGTGTACTACTGTAGATACTAACGATGTGCAATTATGATATATCACTTCGTTAATAAAACAAATAGAATATGAATAGCTATCTAGAGGCTCTTCATGGCCCAGGGAAACCAGGATAAGACTATAAATACGACAGTTTGTGGGTTCGTTTTCCATTTGAAGAACTAAAATATTTAATATTATATATAATTTCTTTGCTCTGATGTCCAGACATAACGCAGCGTTTAGTACTGTCTCTCAGCACGTAATACCTTCAGAATTCAGCGGAAAATGGGTAGTTAAATGTCTTAAAATTAGGCTCCTTTTGCTTACCCTATCTGAACTTGATGATAGTGGGCTCCAATACTACCTCGCTACAAATTTTGAATAAGTATTTAATTATATAAACTTAAACTTTTATTTATATTTCAATCTAAATATTTCTGAGGTGAATTCTGATAGACTTGCTGCGACAGGACAATGACAATGACCTAACAATTGTGTTTGTGGTAAGACTACTAATAAGACTTTCTAGTAAAATGTTTATAATTTTTTTAAGCTTCGCGCTATTCCGTACATAGTAGGGTAGACAGAGCGACACTAGTGTTAAAACACTCCGTTCTCCATTTTCCGCCGATTTCTGGAGGCATTGCGTTGTGAGCAGAGCTTAACGCCGTGTTTTTTCTCGGCTCATGTCTGTTAATATACATAATGTTGTAAATTTATTAAATATATTTCAATTTCTTCAAAATGTCTACGATGTCTCTAGTAATATAACGAAAAATCATATTTATTAAGTACGTTACGTATATTAATTAACTAGAAACCTTTTAACATTATCTTTGAATATTAGGCTCGACTTATTTGAAAATTACTAAAAACATTACTTACATATATTTTAGCATATTTCTAAAAAACTTTAAAAAATTCTATTCTATTCTACAAATAAACTACAGAACTAGAATAATTTAGAAAATAATAAAGGAGATTTGTTTAGTTTAAATTTGTATGCAAAGTTGGCATAATGAAGTCTCCCTTGCAACTTCAATGGAGTAAAAACCGCAGATAGCTCTGTCAAAAGCTTTGAGGTTTTTTAATACCTGTTCGTTTTCGCTGTTATAAATGTATAGATTCTATTATAAAAGTATTATTTTCTAACAAATTTAGAATTTTATAATATTAAGTTAGTATTCCTAACTTAATATTACCTTTACCTTAACTTTTCGATCTCGTAACTTTCCTTATTGACAAACTGTTAGATATCGCGTAAATAAGTTTTTTGTATTGTTTTTTGTTTATAGGAACATTTGAAATTGTTGTCTTCTGATAAGATTTACATTTTAAATTATTTTCATATACAGAAATAAATTTCTTTCTACTTAAAGTTCTCTAAAATATTCTATTGTATAAAAAGGTATATAATATACTAGTATTATAAAGGAGAAGATTAAGTTTGTATTGTTGAGCTCGGTTACATTAGATTTGTACATAAGAACTAGACGAAGACTAAAGAAGAACACTACGGGCTATATTACATTACTACAGTGTTGTAATATAGCCTGTGGTAGAACTACAGAATAGTCGAGCCCACTCCAGAAATTTGACTTTACAAAAAATTACCATAATTTTAAAAACAAAGCCTTTACACGAACAGATCTATTCAAAACTCCCCCCAAACCAGGTCCCCCTTGGAAAGTATTCCTAGATATGACCCCTAGATGTTCCTAGGTATTCCTGGCCATATGCCATGTGCCATACACAATTCTTAGCTCCATTTCCATGGGAGCAAATCCATAAAACATATATATAGTCCTAAATTGTTTAAACAAAATTAATTAGCATCCCCCCACCCTACTTAGTGCCCAAGTACTGAATATAAATAGAATTAATTATGCATTTTATAAAGGGGTGATTTTATGACGACTCGAGATAAACACTCGTTCTCGTAGTGAGTCGGGCTTTATTTGAATACATTTACATTGTTGATTGAATTTAATGCTTTGAATTCTACTGATGTTTAACCGGTTCATTTCCCGCATATTAACATTTTTATTTACTGCGTAGTTACATATGAGGGTTCTGTTAACTGCATGAGGAGGAGGCCCGTCGTGGTGCAGAGCCACAAGCGTGCCAATATAAACGTGACAGGTTGTGAGTTCGATTCCTACTCCAGGCAATAAATTAATATTAAATATTTTCATTTCCTCGCTTTAGTAAACTAAGTTCGGCGAAGAAATGAAAATAGACATTTAAATAAATATTTCCACGATTGAGCTCAAACGTCTTTTAACATGAAATAAATTAAATTCCCTAAGTGGGAATTGAACCTACAACTGTCATGTTTACCTTGTGCCATTTGTAGTTCAGTAGTAATAAGTGAATCCTTTGAAATCTTTGTAATGTGCGTAAAACGTACTGAGAACATTCAGAACAGGTCAGTAGGTGGAAAGATGTGGACCGGTGTACCGTTAACGAGATGTCCGTTATATTAGGACTAAAATGTTAGCTCTTGTTTACATTTTAAAATTAAAAGCAGTTTTTATCTTAGTATTTCCAATTTTAAAGGAAATTTATGTGTTTTATATAAACAGGTTTAATATTATTTTAATATAGAATATACTAAATTATAAGTTACCTTTAACAAGCTAAGCTTCCAGAGTTCGACGGGAAACGAGCAACGGAGTGTCTAAACACTAAGTTCTCTCTGTCTAATCTGCTGTGTAGAAATACAGCATGACGCAAAAAGTAATAATAATTATAACATCTAAAAATAATCAAATTGACATACATTAGTACGTGATGGATGAATATTTTACGTTAATTAAATAAACTTTTTGCTAGCTCGCGTTGATTCTATTAATATGCTATGCAGTTTACAGAACTTCTCGGTAACTGATGTAGATTATATTAAACTAGCAATTCTGTATACGTAATTGTAAAATATTCTTTACAATTAAAATATAAATGAACAAATATTTTTTGTCTCGCTTCACGCTTTATCCCGTATTTAGCAGAGTAGGCAGAGGGAGCCTAGTCTTAAGACACTCCGTTCCTCACTTTCCACCAAATTTAGAGACATTGTGTGTTGAGTGACGTAACTCAACGCCGGGTTTTTATTTTTGTGCCAGAGCGAAGAAATGAAAATATTAATAAATGATAATTCATTCTCCCGAGTGAGGATCGAATGTCGGTTTCATATTCTTCGTTTGTCGAAGCAAACCTCGACACCAGGGCGAAGAATATTAACATATTAGATATTCAATTTCCTCAAGTGGGAGTCGAATCCATAACATGTCGCCTTTATAGTTACAATCTTGTGACCCCGAGCGACGACTGGCCGGTATAGATAAAAAATATTTATAAAGAAAAAAAATAATTACTATAATCCAATTATAACATTTTTATTGACACTACAAACAAAAACAACCACAAAATAATTTAATTATTAACAAAATAATTTAATTAATAAAACGAATATAAGTAAGAAGAGAAAAATATTTTTATAGAAAAAATAAATTTAATTATATTATTTGAAAAAGAAGTAAAAGCAATACATACACTTTTTATCAATATGAAAGAAAAGTGCTGAATAAGCAGAGAGAAACACAAAATAAAGAATCTGGAGAAATTAAGGCTTACCTAAATTGCGTGGAGACGGTTGGGGTACTTTTCAACGTGATTGATTACCAGAAAATCTAAAAGTATTGAGGTTAATGTATCGAAATATTTTCAGGAGTGAAAGGTTAAGGGATGTACCTACTTTTAGTTTTTAATGAAAAACGATGTATTGAAAGAAAATATCTATATGTCCAATATTTTTGAGATATGCGATTTCTGTGAGGTAGTCCTATTTGTTTTTGTATTAAAAATATTGTTTTCTATTAAATCGAGTTATATAAATATAAATTAATACTTCCGTTAAAATAAAAATTATAATAATAATAATAAAAATCTTTTATTTTCAAGCAACATAGGCTCATAGTTGGTTAGTACAATGGAATTACTTAAGAACTATGTTAGTAAAATAAAATACAAAAAGATAACATATAATAACTTTTATATAAATAAATAAACAAATAGATACAATAGGGAGATTGTCCCGGCCCATCCACTCTATCTGCAAAATAATCATAAAAAATTTAAAGATTACATTAAAAAATCAAGTAAATATGAAATTTATTTGTGCACTTTTAATATTTTATTTAAAAACTAGATAGCTAAACAAAATTATGCAAATTAAAACGACCATTGTAATTTACCTGTGGCACGAATCGAACCCACAATCATCGCGTGCTATAATTGCTTGTATAATTAATTATCAACACACAGTTCACTATGACATTGTTCTTTGCAGGTCAGTATGCGGGTAATACTATGCACGTTGGCCGTCTTGGCTGTATTTACATCAGTAAAATGTAAGTTTAAAAATATATTTTTGTAATAAATAAAATAAAACACTTCACGCTGTATCCCGCAAACAGCAGGGTAGGCAGATGGAACCTAGTGATAAGACACTTCGTTTCCCACATTCCGCCGAATTCTGGAAGCTATGCGTGTTCAGTGGCACTTTGCCTGGCCACCAGAGCAAAGAAATGGAAATACAAATTTAAATAAATATTTAATTTCCTCGAGTGGAGAGCGAACCCACAACCAGGTTCGTTTACCGTCCCTTTCAGTGCCACGACTGGCCTCTAAATACATATATTTTTTATATGATAACGAATTTCTTTCCTATTATATTAAATACTCTTGTATTAAGAGTAAGAGAGTGACAAATATAAGATACTAGCGGCCCGCCCGCAGCTTCGCCTGCGTGAACTACGTTATTATTAATTTCTGTCTCCATGAGTACCTACGTCCTATAAGTGACGAAATTTGACACTCCTAGCATTTGCAGTAACAAAGTTTCATACAAACTTTCGACCCCAAAAACAACCCCTTAGAAGTCGAATATTGCAAATTCCCGTCTTAGCGAGCACCTACATCCTATAAGTAACTCCTATGCAAAATTTGAGATTCCTAGCACATGTAGTTTTTGAGATTTCGTGATGAGTGAGTGACCTTTCAATTTTATATATATAGATATACCTGCAACAGTCGCATTGATAAAAGAAACATTTGTTTATCTATGTAGGTTTATGTGGAAGACCAGGACTAGCTATGTTAATCAAGCAGGGGCTTAAAACGATAATATAGTAGTACATACAGTACTTAGGAGCTTATTGTAAAAGGCTTAAAATATAAAATTCATATACTATTGTTTTGATAAAATTATTATTTACTTATAATATGAAAATACTCCAATGTCATCGAAGATTATTTTATGCTCTGGCCACTGAGATGTATAATTTTGCTTAAGTTTATATATATAGTCCCCTAGATTTATTATAAAAATAAATAAAGCTTCGATATCGTTATATCAGATAGGCACCTTAAAAAAAAGACACCCTATTATTTTTATTTGATATCGATAGAAAATGAGAAAAACGAAGATATTATACGAGTATTAACAAGTTTTAAGTATCGTTAGAAAAGTTTGAATTTTGATTTTTTCTTACAGAAAAAGGGATGATATTGAATAACAATAATATTATAATTGAGATTATCCTACTAAAACGTAAAAGATGGGTTAACTTTATTAATATTCCGTCAAAAAGTATTTGAAAGATAAAAATATTTTAAATTAAAATCATTTGAATTTCATGTAGGATAGCTTCCATTGTATTATTACAATAAGTCATAAAATTGTAACCTGAATATTGAAAAGAGCAACTGTTGAGTTTCTTGCCGGTTTCTCAGCAGAACTGTCTTCGGAGCTGGTTGTAGCTTTATTGGACATAAATATTCTATAATTCAAAAGTGTTTGTAAAAATCTATTGGAATAAAGAATATTTTGAATTTAAATTCATAAAATGTATGTTATTTTTGTTAACAGCGGACAGCAAAGCGCGTATAGTATGCTACTTCAGTAATTGGGCGGTGTACAGGCCGGGCGTCGGGAGATATGGCATCGAGGACATACCAGTAGACATGTGCACTCATATCATTTATTCTTTCATTGGAGTCACAGAGAAGTCCAATGAGGTTCTTGTTATTGATCCAGAGGTAAGAACTTAACTTAGACAATTTTATTTACAAAGTTATATTTGCGTATTGGAAATTTCAATGAATTATTCATTCATTTCATTCAAAATTCTGTATAGCAGCTTCATTTTTTTTCCCAGCTACCAGAGTGGAGAAATGAACTGAATGAATGAATGAAATGAATAAAATTTTTAGCCATAGTGGGGTTCGAACCCACAACCGATGAATTCACAGTCATAAGTGCCACTGTGCCACGATGGTTTAATCATAAAAAGAATAAGAAAGTCCAATTAATTTAAATCACTTTCATGCAACTTCAAAGAGACACTAAACTTGTCTAAAACATGCTCCAACTCTCCACAAACCAACCCCAGGGGTCACTTGACATAAATCATATTACACTTCGAGTTAGAATGCTTGATCATAAACTTTAAACTAACGTGTATAATATAACAAAGTTTAACAATCCTAGAAATAGGGGTAACCCATTCCATTAGCTGTCTACGTGTAAACTCTGTTACTTATACCTTTTTATGGCTTACCTCGTAAAAGTAACTCTTTATTATTGTTTAAATTGAACACTTACAATGTGGGGGTAATGGTTCTTATGCTTTGGTTAAGTGGTAATCGTATTGAAGGCATCGTTGGTAATCCTGGGTGGCAGCGAGGATGCTACGTATACGTTTTTATGAGCATTTGAGTTCTTGGTGTTCTATTTTATTATTATCTTAGTTAAAATATGGAATGTAATGAAATTTCTATTAAAATGAAAGTGTGGAAGTGCTTGTATATAAGATTTCATGATATAATAAGCGTGGAGTTTGAATCTGGATAATTTTATTAGCATAATTAAATATTTTATTTTTTTCGTATAACAGAATAGAATATCCCACAATCGGAGATCGAACCTACAATCTCAGACAGGCCGCGTCTCACAGCGCCAAGACGACCTAACTAATAATATTCCAATACGTCAAAGTATTTTTTTATACAATTTGAATAAGTCGTCACCTAATAAAATTATAAAAACATTATTTCCCTATAGTTGGACGTTGATAAGGGTGGGTTCAGCAACTTTACGTCTCTGAAGAAAACTCATCCGGATGTCAAATTCATGGTGGCAGTGGGAGGCTGGGCCGAGGGAGGGTCGAAATACTCTCACATGGTGGCCCAAAAGTCTTCTAGAACGTCCTTCATCAGAAGTGTCGTTGGTAAGTGTCTAAGTATTATTCAGCTAACATAAGTAGGTACATTTACCTTTTATAAATAGAAGTCGAATTGTATAAGGAAATAAATTGAGACCGCATTTTAGAAATTGCTCTCAAGTCTGAGATCGATCTTAAGATGCCGTTGTCATTTAGGGATATATAATTTATGAATGAAAACGGCAACTCAAGATCAATCTCGGACTTGAGTGCGTTTCATAAATATGGCCCTAATTTAAAATAGTGCTTACAGTACTATTTACCTATATACCTATCAGTTTTTCAACAGACAATAGAATACTTACAACTACAATGGTAACAAGTCTGACAAAGAAAATCCTACCAATCTCGAGAGAGAAGATTCTTATATTCTTAGGTTTTCTTTTAAATCTCAGGATTAATTGTAGTAAAGGGATTTAATATTATTATTAAGCATTTCAGTAACTGAAGCAATTAATTTTATAATTACTTCGTATAAATAGAATACTATTTACTTTTATACATAACTAGCTACCAGCTCGCGGCTTCACCTGCGAAATCACGATAGCATTGGTATTTTAAATTATGTAATAGAGTCCAAAGTATCGTATGTCCTTTCTAATACCTCTAATAATATGTATACAAAGTTTCATCATAATCGGTACAGTAGTTTTAGCGTGAAAGCGTAACAAACAAACTTTCATCCACATTTACAATGTTAGATTTATGTTATGTTACATGCTAATGTTAGATGTTACAGATTAAAATGTAGACCATCCTTAATATATTTCTAGTGCGTTAAAGAATCCCTTAACTTGTAGAGTTCAAAACCTTTAAGTAATATCGATTTCACAACATTCAGTTAAAGGATTTCGCGCGAAGTACTAAAAGTAAACAAAGCGAGACGCTGTCGGAAGTATAAAATTACTCTTGGAGCTGTAAGTACGTGGTGTGACTTGAAAATGGTGTTCCGCATGCTAGAAGCGACGTGCTGAGATAATATGATGGCTATAGAGGAATCTTACAAAGATTTTTCTATTGTCAATATTGTTTTTAGAAATGTATTAATATTGAAAGTTTTCAATAACTAAAATCAGCTTCACGGAAAGGTAGGGGGTACATAGTGCTAAGACACTTCGTTCTCCATTTTCCGCTGGATTCTGAAGGCAATGCGTGTTTAGTGGCGAAACTAAACGTCGCTTCTGTGTTGTCTTTTGTCTTTTCTTCTGTCTTGACATCAGAGTTAATAAATGGAAATATAAAGTTAAAAATATATTTTTTCCTCGAGAGGGGATCGAACTCACAACCAGTCATGTTTACGGCACACCTCCAATGTGTTTAATATGTATATTGGATTTTTTTTTATTAAAATTCATTTAAATATTCGTGCATTTCATAGAGTCTGTTGAATAGCAATTGTCATGAAAATATTGATTTGAACACTTTTGGCGGGGCACCTCAGCCAAGAGTTATCTGGTCAAAGGGTCAAAACTTTGACTTTATTATGCTTATTGTTTCCAAGGAATAAGTTAAATTTATTATAAAAGCTTTACTTATTATAAATTGGTATATAGGATAACTAATATTAAAATTCTGAAATAGCTTCATGTTCAATTATTCATCTGAATTTCTCTATCTTTTTAAGAAAATGCTTCTATTTTCTAACTACAACTAACTACTAGAATCCTTATATATCTAGATTTATTGAATATCCTAGTATTGGATTTGAATGCCATTTGGAAACAAAATCCTCGATCTATCTATAGCATTCGCCTATTGTGAGGCAGAGCGGTATGTGATTAAAATAATGCATCGCCTAGCATTTGCATTTAAACGTGACTGCCACTGGGGTGCCTTCCCAAGACTGGAATTTTCATGAGATTCAATGAAAGCCTCAATATTAAAAATTTAGGTTCTTTTTTTTCTGCATACAACAGAGTAGGCAGTGGGAACCTAGTGTTAAAACACTACGTTCCAAATTTTTCGAGTTCTGGAGACATTACATGTTGAGTGGCGAACAGAGCTAAGGAAATGGAAATATTAAATATTTTATTTGCTCGAATAGGAATCGAACCCACATACCTGTCGCGCTTACAGTCACACTTTTTACCCATGCGCTACGACTGGCCTTACTCTCACACTCACTTAAACTTAGGTTCTTTCCATATTCGTTTTTGACATATTATGTTTTGCATCTTTTACTTCCATATATTCCTATAGGAAATTACTCACATTTTAATACGATTAATATGTAATACATAGTACCAATTTAATTACATATAATATTACGATAAAATAAAATTAATATATTTGCTTAGGGATTTATTCTTTGCTGTGTTTAACATTTTCGCAACAACTATTGTTTTGAGTACTTATGATAGATAAGATGTCCCTGTGATAATTACCTTTATAATGACTAAGGCTTGAATGTGTCTGGAAATTTTAAAGTGTGTAAGTTCTAGAATAAGGAAATTATTAGGTATTTTCAGAGCTCGATTTACATTTCTTTGATTTTGAAGTAATAAATACTATTAATAATGTTTTATTGTTGGCCTATTTTCCTTCGACAACTGAATGTTTTCAAACGCAACCTAGTACTCAAAAATAAAAAGAAATATCTAATATATATATTATTGGTAATTTTAGATTTCCTCAACAAATACAACTTCGATGGTTTAGACCTCGATTGGGAATACCCTGGAGCAGCTGACCGTGGAGGCTCCTTTTCTGATAAGGACAGATTCTTATACCTGGTCCAAGAGTTAAGAAGAGCGTTTATCAGAGCTGGTAAAGGTTGGGAGCTCACTGCTGCCGTACCCTTGGCCAATTTCCGGCTGATGGAGGGATACCATGTGCCTGATCTTTGCCAGTAAGTGCCTTCAGAATGTTATTTTATTAATTCTTAGATAATCGAACTGTATTTTTGAAGTAATTTCAATATGTAAGATTTACCTTGGTTGATGGTTCGATCACAGTTGGTCAACAGATCGAGTTAATAGTGTTTGGTTTTTTTTTATATAGAGATTCCTGGAGGTATTTTACTCTAAAAAGGAAACAAAAAAATATATATATATTTAATAATTAGGACTATTAGTAATAATATTGTCAAGATTGTGCTTCTATTATTGATTTGAATTGCTTTGATTGTGAAGAATTATTATATATTTTTTTATTCGTGATATTTATGAGTCCCAATATAATAAATAATAATAGTAATATCTGTTGAAATGACAAACGTAAATAGAATTAAATTTTAAATTGCATGAAGTTGTCGAAAAAGCACGATAATTACGATAAAATGAATTCACAGCAATCCCCCATTGGTTAAAGTTGAGGAATTATTATTCGTACGAGTAAACTAACCTACAGTAATGTTCGTGAAAATTGCGGTTGCAATTCGCTGTGGTGCGTTCTGAATATTTTCTCTTGAATTACGTCGAGAATTTTAAAATTTTAACATGTTAAATAATTGTTTTGTGTGATGTGTTTGGATGTGCAATTTTCAGTTTAAAATTTCAATTGAAAATACCATTTACAGTTCATTTGGAACTTCTAGTTAATTGTATACGATGGTAGGTGGTTGAAATCTCATATATGTTTTTAAGGATTATAGTATCTTAAGTTTTATAACGTTTTATAAAGTTTTATATTGTTTTATAAGTTTTATATATGTTTTATAAAGTTTTATATCGTTTAATTGTCGTTTATACTGATAAGAAGCGCGCGACTGTAAACACAGATTATGGGTTCAATTTTCACTCCCATAAAAAATATTACATTTAATAAATTTCATTTTCTTTCTCTGGTAACAAGGCAAGGAGCGGCGTTAAATTTCGCCACTTAACACGCAAATCCTCTAGAATTCTGTGGCAAGTGGAGAACGTAAATGTCTTAATGCAGAATGTCCAGGTTCCCAAATTTCTATATTCTTAAAATCTATTCTAATAAAAAATTCTCCTATTTTTTCAGGGAGTTAGATGCTATTCACGTAATGTCCTATGACCTGCGAGGGAATTGGGCGGGTTTCGCTGACGTGCACTCTCCTTTATACAAGCGTCCCCATGACCAGTGGGCATATGAAAAACTTAATGTGGTACGTATTTTTATTTTTGTATCAAGATAAAGGCGTAGGCAGCAGTTGCTGTTATTGATGATGAGATGAGATGATGCAGCATTTCTTAGGAAAAAGCCAAATTTTAGTATGGTTCCTATTTTATCCATTACTCTTCTATTACTGTAATTTTGAAAAATATCTAGAGGTCATCAGGGTTAAGTGAGATTTTGTACATAAGGATTTATGGGTTCTAATACCATTCAAAACAATGATTGCTTAAATATTAATATCAATTAATATTTAAATTAAGTACTTCCATTTTACCTGCTGTGATAATATAAAGTGTAGCGTTAGGTTCTGCCAAACAACATACAATATAACGAAATTGGATTGGATAAAGTAAGGTAACAAGTATGACTTGCCAAATATATAATATGGTAAATAAACCCAAATAAATTTATAATTACAATTGACTTTTAGAACGATGGTCTCAATCTATGGGAAGAAAAGGGTTGCCCGTCCAACAAACTCGTCGTGGGTGTTCCTTTCTACGGAAGATCCTTTACGCTGTCAGCTGGTAACACTAACTACGATCTTGGAACGTATATAAATAAGGAAGCTGGTGGTGGCAACCCTGCACCTTACACAAATGCTACAGGATTTTGGTCTTACTATGAGGTATTTTAAATATTATTATTAGTGTTTTCATTAGATATTAGCTTTTATGCGGCTTCGCCCGCTTTTTCAAACTTTTCTATATTTGTTAAATTATACAAAAAAAATATATAAATAGCCTGTATCATTCTAACATAATATATAAGATGAATATTCTGGTGCATATTACTACAAAGTTTCATTGACATCGGCTTAGTAGTTTTTGCGTGAAAGTGGAATAAACATCCATCTTCAGAAGTTTTCACATTTTTTAATATTAGTAAGATATTTTTTATTATTATTCTTGTTGCCAGAAATATTACAAAATAATTAATATTAACTCAAATTTTAATTTTCTAGTAATTCCCGATTAATATATAATCAAGAATATATAGGATATATGTGTACCAACAACTAAATACTTATACTACTTCTTATATTCCAATGTCTCAAGTCGGGCTAGAGGGCGTCCACGGAGACTACATTTTGCACGAACTTTAGCATTGCGTGGCCGTGATCGATTAGTGATTAGGATGCTACGTTAGCTATATGCTCATCTGTAAAGAAAAATATTTAAACAACTTGTAGAGTACATTTAATTTAAGTTTTTATCAAGAAAATAAAATCAACTTAATGTATTCCAATCATATATAAGTGTACGTTTGAAGTTATATTCTAAATGTCTAAAAACAGCAATTTTTTAATATTATAATTTTCTTGAAAATAGAAGTTTTGCTCAAAAGTTTATAATAAAATTCAATTTCTTAGAGTACCTACAGCTATAAATTGTTTTTAAAGTTATCAAAGTCATTACTCATGCAGACTATCTAGTTCTATTCTTGGTTCACTATATTTTATTTATTATTGATTAAGCTGCAGTAGTGTCTTGACTTAATCATAATGAATGGAGATCTAAATTAAAGAAGGTCGAGAATAAATGGAGAACTTTGATTGCAAAAAGACACTATCACATTTTTCTTTATCAGTATTAAATACAATAATAATATCTAGTTTTTCGTTTATATCTATGAAATTCCTGTATGGTATAATAAAAACTATAATACTAGCAGGATAGCTCTTATTATTATGTTTAATTGGTATAGAAAATAAAACTCAGAAACAGCTTAGGAAAAAGCAATTTGCAAGTCTTTCCTAAATTAAATAAATAATCATAAAGAAGTTGCATATTTAGGTAAAAAGTTAACAAAACAAAAATATAAGTAGCAGGTGCCTAGAGGCAGGCGTGAGCACGAGGTAAATGCGTTTCAACATTAAGATTAATATTTAACAACTTCAACCTCTCATTTTCAAGTATTTATAGAGCTAAAAAGATATTAATTTCAGTGAAAGGAAACAAAGAAATTGAGAAAAGCTTTTTTTCCTTTTTCCAACGTATTTTTTTTCTCTCATTGACTCATGTATTTAAGCAAACGAAAAAATCATACTATTTTTTTCATTTTATAGATTTGCATGGATGTTGACAAGCCAGAATCTGGCTGGACCAAGAAATGGGATGACCATGGCAAGTGTCCTTACGCGTACAAAGGAACCCAGTGGGTTGGATACGAAGACCCTCAAAGTGTTGAAATAAAGATGAACTGGATTAAGGAAAAGGGATATTTGGGCGCTATGACTTGGGCTATTGACATGGATGACTTTAGAGGCCTATGTGGGGAAACTAACCCATTGATGAAACTCTTACACAAACATATGAAATCTTACAGTGTGCCACCACCTCGAACTGGAAACACGACACCTACAGTAAGTTTATTGTTTATATGGATTATCATATGTTTTCCCTTATAATTTTAGACGTATAAAAGTTATTCGTTCACGTACTTTACGTCTTCATCTTAGTTAATTTTATTTTTCGATTGTTAGTGTTTTTTAAAAATATTCTAAAGAAGTTAGTGAGTAAGGCACAAAATTGTGTTTCCAAGTATTTTAAAGTGGCCAGAATTTTTTAAAATATATAGCCGAAGTTTTAAAAGAAAACTACACGAAGGTGTTCAAAATTGTCCAAAATTTCTTAGACTCTCGTAAATGACGAAGGCTCGCACAAAACTTGGGCCATTCACCTTCTTTATAGAAATTTGAGTTCATTTTTAACTTTATAAAGTCTGCCTTCTAAGACGATGCAAACTTCATTAAAATATTCAGAATTTTAATTAAATGTATTCGCAAACTACTGTAATGCACTCTTCGTTAATATTATAAATAAGTATTTTAAGATATCAAAGGGCATTTGTAAGTAAGTATAGGTAATTGTTCTTTGACGTCTCATATTTTGAAATGCTCTTCTAAATTATAAAACTTAATTAAACCTATCAATATGGAGGAATATTACGTTATTATAACACAATGGAATATTTTAATATATGAAACTTTTTTCTTTTCCAAATATTTTCTTCGTGTTCTTAATATAAGGCTCAAATATAATGTTATTGATAAAGTTAAGTTGTTAGAACTTGGATTTGTTTTTCTAGTACAACTTTCATTAACCATTAGTATATTCCGTTGACCTGTTTTCATTAATTGATTTATATTTATTATAACTAACACGTCAATTTTGCTCACGCTAAAAGAATACAAAAAAAAATGTCCTTAACTTTAAGTTAAGAAAATAAAATATCATAGTAATAAGTATGTTTTTTCCATACACTAACAATACATTAATTGCTTTAGCCGGAATGGGCCAAACCACCATCGACTCCATCGGATCCCTCAGAAGGAGCACCTATACCATCCACATCAACGGTGGCTCCCTCCTCAACATCAACTACAAAGCCATCGACAACACAGAAACCCTCAACGACAACTCAGGCGCCTTCTTCTAGCGAAGCTCCAGAACCTGATGTAGAACCACCACCAGTGGTACGATAAAAAATATAGTTAATCGGAATTATGTTAAATAATAATATGATGATGATTGAGATCATTGTGGAGAAGCAGGACGGACCCGACGGTAAACATCTGGTATTCGATGTTTGTAAACGTCTGGTATTCGATGTTTGACCACATATCATCAAAGGGATGGGGAGAGGGGATTAGAGGGAGGGTTTAAAGTGCTAAAAAACCTCACGTGATTAATAGACGGTCCCAAAGGCAATATCCAATTTTGGATTCGTTCTCTATACTTAATTGCGAAAACGAGGCTGATATATATATATTTTTTAATATACTATTAAGTATTTAAAGCTTTTTTATTTAAGATATCTCCATTTTTTTTGCAATCCTAAAATATTCTTCTAAATTCTTCAGGAAAATGAAGTAGACAACCCCGAAGTGTGCACATCCGCAGATGACTACGTGCCTGATAAAAAGAACTGCGATAAGGTGAGATCACACTGAAATACTTGCTTTTATGACTTTGCTCAGAATATTTTGCCACTAAATAAACTCAAGCTTCAAGCGTTTATTAAGAAAGGGTAATAGAAACATTTCTTTTATATTTTTCATAAAAGTATCTATTTTTTGTGATATTGTAAAATCTATTCGAAATTCATAATATTCTTTATACAAATATAATTTTGTAAGCACTTTTAAATCATCGATTAAAGATTAAGCTACCACTGGTAGTAAAAAGCCGGCATTAAATAAAAATTTCAAGTTCTGCTCAACACGCAATGTCCCGAATTCTTACGGAAAACGGAGAGAATAGTGTCATAACAATAACTTTTATCTAGGGTTTGACCTATTGAACATAACGTTTTTATTCTACCTTTTAAGTAACTAATTCAGATACCAGACTATTTAAGCGCCAGGTGCCGTGGGCTTGCAATTTTTATTTCTTTTAAAGCATTATTCCGCTCGCTTGAAGAAGATTGGATTCATAAAATAACGATGGCGATCATAATAGACAGAGTAGTTCCATCTAGTTAGCTTTACCAAGAGTTCTTTCATGTAAATGAGTAAAGTCAATGGAAAATGTATTTTGCTTGGCTTTGTGTAATTAATTCTTTACGTTCACTTTTTTCACCTCTGCATAAAAATTTTTGTTATGCACATAAATATTCCTTTGGGTGAGATTTGAATCTATAACCATAGCATAGGAATAGTTAATTTATTACCTTCATATTATATATAGGTAAATAAAATGCATAAATTACGATACATATGAAAAATCCACTAGTGAATGTTTATGCCAGTCTGTTACAAAATAAAAAATTGATAAAATATGAGGCCACTCATGGCGCAGAGGCACAAACGTGTGACTTTAAATGCGACAGGTTGAGAGCTCGATTTCCACTCGAAATAACTTAAACTCCTCAAATTTAATATTTTTATTTTTCCGCTCTGGTGTCAGTATTCATCGAAAAATAGGGAACGGAGTGTCCTAACACTAGGTTCCACCTGCCTACCCCGCCGTGTGCGGGAGACAGCGTGAATGACAGCTAAAAATAATATAATGATATAAGAACATTCTTCAAATTATTATTAGATATAGATATTAGTTAAGTCATTTAGAATTTAGATAGCGTACAATAGCCAGACTAACTCGACTCCAAGAGAGCTTACGTTATCTAGACAGGTGACATGCTATCTTTATTGCTTTTATTATTCTTGGTTGGCCGTACGTAGTTTCTATCTTTTATCTTTTAAGATTTACTTCTAAGAATAGTATTTATTAAATGATTTATTTTTACATATATGAATTGCTATAAAAACAAGTTTCTGTATGTTTATGTGTAAAATAGAGTGAAGGTAATTGTTTTCACACATATTCTTCTTTTGTAGAACCATTAATTGCTATTAAAAATATAAATTAATTCATTTTTAAAGCCTTCCTTCGAAATATATCTTTCAAGTACTTTATAAACAATTAAACATGCAACAGAAGAGTACTTAATTAATAAAATATCCTTTTTTATAGTAATAATAGCGTACTATAAAAATAGGATTCATAATAAAATATCCTTTTTTTATAGTAATACTAGCGTACTATAAAAATAGGATCCATTAATTCTAAAATTAGACAGACTTGATTCTCAGCCGTGTAAAACCATTCCGGTGACAAATGCTGTGCTATCTCTGCAGCTTGGCTTCGCGATGTTAAGTTTCTTTCTATTATTTAAGCTATTACTAGAGATAAAACTGTCTTTAAGCATTTTAGAAAATTACTAGATTAATATTAGATATATTGAAGGACGTTATGGCACAGCAATATAAGTGTGCGAATGTAAAGGTGGCGGTTACGGTTTCAATTCCCGTTAGTGAAAATGAATTATTTCTCATTAATATTTAGCTTCAATGCCCTAATTTAACTCTATTTATTTATATATAGAAGAAAAGAGAAAAATAAAAGTAATTATATACTAGTCTTGTATGGTCTAGGTGCATAAGATTTTAATTTTTTCCTAAATTACAATTAAAATAATAAAAACATAATTATAATAATATTTCAAAGTTTTAATAAGATATTTTAATTATTTCCAGTACTGGCGTTGTGTGAACGGCGAGGGCATGCAGTTCTCGTGCCAACCGGGCACCGTGTTCAACACCAAATTAAATGTATGCGACTGGCCCGATAACGCCGACAGAGATGATTGCATCGCGTAAATTTACAATAAAGTACATATAGTTAAGTTAAAAAGGAAAAAATATATAAATTAATTGAAAATTTATTAAAAATAATATTATTTTCACAATCATTTCATTTAGAATAGTGATTGTTAAATTAATATTAGATAAAAACTTGCTCAAGTTTAATTTAAAATAAGATAAGCGAGTTTTTTTAAAATTCATATTATAAAGAATTCTATGACGTCTAATAGTAAGATTAGTTTTAAAATTTAAAACAGTTTCTTTCATGCTTATTTATTTACTTAAAAGACTGAATGTAATAATAGGGCCCGTATTTATATATTTGTCTCAAGTCCGAGATCGTACATTTTTTTTAAATTTTTCTGTAAACAGACAGACACTAGTAAAAAAATGGTAACATTATCGTAACTGTAGTTACCCTAAGGAACCTAATTTTAAATGTAAATACTTGGAAAAAGACTAAAAATTATATTTCACGTTTAATTATATTATATTTTACTGCATGATTGAAATTGTTTTATATATATATCTCATAAGTTAAAAAATGTATAGATCAGAACTAATCGATACAAATCTTATTACATAAGTTTTTCAAAAACTGCCTTTATAGAAAAAAATATTATATATATTTTTATTATTATTATAAATAAGATTATAATTTGAAATGTACATTTTAAAACCGCTGTTTTAAAACAAAAATAAACACTTAAATCTTTCTCTTGAGAGCCAATTATGTCTAAGCCTACAGAAGGAATGGGATTAATGGGAATGTAGGGAATGTCTTAACTTATTTATTCCACTGATTGAAGCCAATAAAAGAAATGTAAAATTTTATCAATGTTTTATTCATTTTTGTCTCCTTTACTGCCTAAAGTGTAGCGGCTATAAACATCGTTACATTTTTGTCATAAAATTTATAATTTATGTAAAATTTTATTACTTTTACAGTTAATGCTCACTCGGGAGAATGAATTTATATAATTTATTAGTTGATATTTTCATTTCTTCACTCGAGTTCTAAGGCAAAAAATGCGGCGTTAAGTTATGCCACGTAACACATAATGCTTTGAAATTCCGCGGAAAGTGGGGAACGGAGTGTCTTACTTAACACTAGGTTCCCCCTACCTACACTGCGGGACACAGCGTGAATCTAAAAAAAACCTCGTTACAGTAAAAGTTTTGGAATATACTTCGCTGAATTGTTAGAGAGTGGAGAGTAGAGTTCTTTCCTTCCTTGACTTGAATCGATAACGGAAAATAAAAATAGAGTGTATTGACATTGCTTGTATGAAGCTGACAAAAACAAAAGAAATGGCTATTTATATAATAGATACACATTAACACTCGAAGCTCTAACGCGACCTAGTTCGTTTATACCAAGTATATCATAGCTAAAGAGAATGATTTTTTTTTATATATAAAAAATATCTATGTCCTTTTTAAAACTTCTAAAAAATTCTTTATAAAGTTTCATGATAATCGGTTGAGTAGTTTTGGCGTAACAAACAAACTTTCATTGAAAATTACGATTTTAGTATAATTTAAAAGATTTTTTTACACCTAAATTCAGTGAAAATTTACACAGTTAAAAAATATTTTTATACGAACAAAATATCAGGAAAGAAATATCATAGTAGATATAGTGAGATGAGTATAGTGTAGATGTAAAAAATCACTAATAGTGATAAGGTCGCCTTTGCATACTACTCTATGCGCTAAATGTGTTTATTGTTATGTTTTACTATTTATTTATGTGTTATTTTATATTACTATTCCTATCTCTCTTGTAAAATGTTTTATTTCCACTATGTATGCAATAAAGAGTTTATCTATCTATCTATCTATCTATCAGGGGCCTTGTTGGAAGTAAATGTTGACTTTGAATACTTTTGCGGTGAAGATTTTAAATCATAATTATAATGAAGGCACGTTTTAGATTCGCAGCGACATATTTATATTTTTTTTGGAGAAATTGTTTTACCTTATTTGACGCGTGGAAATGTTTTAATGGAAATATTTATCATTTTTCTCCTCAACTCGAGAGATGAATGATAAGAACTGACAGCTAAAATAAATTGAGTGTATTTGAATTGTTTTGAGTAATTTATATTATGCTGGGAAATAGAAATAAAATTTCAATATACAGTTATTAATGGATGTTATATAACATGGAGAAATGGAATTGAATTTTATTTATGTTTGATAAAATTAGTATAAAATATTAAATATAATATTTATAAATAATAAGTATAATTATTAATAAAACTATTTTTTTTTGTAGGTCTACTCAAGTTTGATAATAATTAAGAAAAAAAATTGGGCTCGTCCGGGATTTGAACCCGGGACCTCTCGCACCCTAAGCGAAAATCATACCCCTAGACCAACGAGCCAGCTGACAATGTTGTCTAAATTATAAGTTGAGTATTAGCTCAAGCATCTGTTATAGAAGTGAAAGGTTTTATATAATGTGAATATTACCTTTAAATGTATGGATTTTTTAAAATCTTGCTACATGGTGTTAGCGGACGGTTCAAAACAAAATAAAAATATTATTTATATTGGCGCCCCTTTGGCATCCCGTGGGATCTTGAATTTTGAAGTATTTATTTGTATTTTTTTTATTTTTATGTGAGGAACGCAGTGTCACAACAATAAGTTCCCTCTGCTAAAAAAAAGTTAAAAGCATACACAATAACAATAAAAAAGAGAGACAGAAAATGTTTATTTTTAACAATACTTTTCATACTAGTTTATTGGGCCATTGAAATTATTTATCTACGCAAAATAATCAATTTATTACGCGATAACAGCCATAATTTTACTACCATAGTTATAAATAAATTGTTTCCATGTGTTTTTCACTTCAATAACGATTTTAACACCGTGCTACCATAATATAGTAAATATGTAATTAAGGCTAATTGTTTTATTATGGTCTAACGAAATATCCGTTTAGTGATTAATTAATTATTTCAATCGAGAAGTTTTGTTTAACCAGTCTTTTCTTTGTTTTATTTTTTTTAGAACACTACGTTCATTATTTTTCGCCCATTTGGTGATTATTTAATTAGGCGAAGGAAATAAACGCCACATTTCATTTTCTTTTAAGAGAGGAGAGATATGTAAATAATTTAAATCTATACATTCTTGGAAGAATTCACAACCATAGAATATAGACTTAGACAGAGTTAAGCACATACAATTACTATTATATTATACAATTATTAAAGCTAGATAGAATAGATAGATAGAACATGTAGCTTTTGAATAAAAAAAATGCGACTGAAGTTAAGTCAGCAATAAATAATAATAAAAAAACATTTAAACATAATAAAAACAAGAAAACCTAACACAAATATACAACATTACATTACATTAATTAAAATATATTAAAAAACATTATATTAAATAAAATATGTTAAAAAATAAATGAATTAACTTGCGCATCGCACGGCGCACTAAGCAAGTCTGCCTATTCCGCTCTTTAACGCTAGTAGAGCCGAGGGAACCACTGCTGACGCGTCCCCGCGCCATCTTTGCAGGGATTTCGCGCGCAAAAATACGTCACACAGAGTAAAATATAAATGTGTTGTAATAGAAAAAAATAATGTGAAAATTATGTGTTATTAATATTTAAAAGAAAAAATAATAATTTATCATGTGAAACCTTTAGACAGCGTGTGTAAAAAAAAAGTTCAGTGACTGTTGTGAAAGCAGAAACTTATTCGAAAATTTCGAAATAGGTAAGTAAAATGGATTTTCATTTGTTTTTTTGTTCAAAATCTAGATAATTAACATGAAAACTCGCTAAAATCTAGACTTTTAATCTTAGCAGCTCTTTGTTGTTGCGATGTAAAAAAGGAAGTAGTTAAACGAAGTGTGCTGATTCACACTTTCGCTTTTGTTCAGGCGTCGGATAAAAGCTCACGCGGCTTTGTTTAAAATCATGTAAGTTTTTTCGAGGTCTTTAGCTTTCTTTGCTTTTACATCTATTACGATGTTGTATAACTGACATAGTGAAAGTCAAAAGTTGCGTAATTAAATATGAATATAAGATCAAATATTTATTTAATAATCTTTATTTATTTTTTATTATATCAATTTTAATTAAAAGGTTTAAAATATTAAAATTATTATATATTCAATAAAAAATGTCTTAAAATATTACAGTGAAATATTCGTAATATTATCTAAAAAAAAACTAACTTTAATCTATAGGTCCGTAAAGAAAACTGCTTTTCATGTCAATAGCTCTTAAGCAATGGCGATGCATCTTAACAGTTTTAGCACGAGCCACAGATTTTCAGTATAGAAAACGTTTGAACTTACGTAAATTTTTATGCCTGAGTAAAATTACAATATTCGTCATATAAAATTATATTATATTAATAATTTATATAACATAAAATTATATAAGGTTTTAATATAATATAAATACAAATATTTCAATAATTTAAATTAAAAAGGTATAATAAAAAATGGTTTAAAATAATTTTACTCATTATTATGTAATTTTATGTGCTGATAACTAAAATAAAATCAGAAAATGTTTAAGACGTCAAGATTTTTCACAAACGCGAATTTGCTTATATTCGTGGCCGTATATTCATGATATGAAATAATTTTCTTCTAAAAGAGGAACTAGACCACAAGTACATTTCATATATTTTTTAATAATAATAATAAATAAATTTATCTCTTCCAAGTAATTGTTTTAAGCAAATAAGCTACTTATATTGTTAAACACAGTTGAAATTCCCAAACATCTCAATTTTTCCATAGGAATAGTGAATAAGATTTTTTATTTCGTTATACAATTTAAATAATATAATTTTAACTTGTAATTACAGTAGGCTACTATATTATTACGGTACTTAAAACGACAATAAACATTATTGGTTTTGCAAAGCCGAATGTTTCATACTCGTATATCACGTCAGTGCTGATGTACTCTTGCCTTTTAGTCGTAGTGATTTATTATTTCTATTTGCCATCAAATATCTGAGTGATGCGTGTAGTCAATTACGCGTCTGTCCTATAAATTTTAACTAACCTTATATAAATTGAAATGGAGTTTCTAAAAATTGAGCTTTTTTAGCTAGATTTCGTTGTATTGACAGTTTTTTGACTCTATAATTAATTAAAGAAACAATTATTAATTAACTAAACTTGAAAATAATAGTTAAAGGCTAAACTATCATTTCTATGTATATATTACGTATCAATCATATATTTTGTTGCCCAGCTTACGATATTTTACGATTACGATTTTAAGATATTGTTATTTTTTATTTTTAGCCGACGAAAAACCTCAGAAGGACGTCCTATATTCGACGTCATATAATTAAGTATCTACATATATTATTTGTTATGTTTAAAAACTCATAGATTTTCACTGAGTATTTAGATTTACATTTTTTTTATTATTAATTTTATATATATATATTTATTTTATATATATATAACTAGAAAAAAGGAAAGATTGAAACACTGATTTAAAGTGTATTATAAGTAATTTCACAGAGTCATTTAATTTTGATATATAAGTTTTTTTTATAGATATTCCAGATACTATCAGGAACCTAGTTTCCCAAAAATTCCAATTCCAAAGGTAGAAATAGGGGATGATCTTCGATCAACTATTCATGTGTGTAAGTGTATAGTTGATCGTAGGGGATGATTTATCGTTTAGCTATTGATTTAAATGATATGTTGAGGGTACGGTATACCTCCACTAGTTTTTTAGCTTCATGTTATATCCCCACGTAGCAAGGTAGGGAGAGGGAACCTGGAAACTTAGTGTAAAGATACTCCATTTTCGTTAAGACACTTCTGTCTTGAAAAGTCGTGATTACTTGATGTCCTCAACTTGTAGTTAGTTTCATAAATTAAATTTAGAATAAGAAAATCTACTGACAATCGAAAAGTAAAATGTCGTTAACCTTTTGATTACCGTAAATTGAAAGAAATAGCCAAATAAAAATAATATTATCTAATTATTAAATCTTCAGTGACAAATTAAAATTCCATTAAAGTGCACACATGGCGGAGTGTTAAGACACTAGGAGCCGGAACGGAGTGTATTAATATTAGATTCTCTCTGCCTACCCTACTGTGTACAGCAGTGATACAGGGTGAAGCTGATCATGGCATAGCCGAAAGATAAATTGTTAGATACATATATGTATATATCACATTATTAAATAAATTACTTAATATTTTAAAAGTTTTTTAATTTTGGTTTTCAATTTTTCTCTTATTATTTGTTTTTTTTTTAAGTTTTTACGTATCTATGTAATACTTTACATCGGTGCGAAAAGTAGTCTTGATATCGGTTCAGGCTCATGTTACGTTGAAAGGAAGTCATAAGATAGTGACACCCTAGCATAACTTTCGTAATAGATTATGCACAAAAGAAAGAAATATACACACAAATATCTATATTATATATATATATTTTTTTACTTTATTTTATTTATTCCAGTGTAGTATAAGTTTCTGTAAAAATCTATGTGTTATATATTAAGTTAATCTTTAAAGCTCGTATTAATACCACTCTCAAGTCTGAGATCGAACTTGTGATGCTGTTTTCATTCATAGATAAATTATAAATTACAGACTAATTTATGCTGTAATTCATAAATTTGTACCGAAACTTATACTATTCTATACTCTCTATATATCTCCAAATTTGTGTGTGTGTTTATATTGCTTTTCTTTGCTACATTCTATTTCAAAAGTTATGCTAATATATATATAACGAACGTATCTCAGGATCGATGTCAGATGTGAGTTATATAAATACGGGTACAATTAAATTTTCTATACTAAGTTATAATGAAAAATAATATATGATACAAAAAAAAAATATTTTTTTAAATCGGTCAAGTGTATTGGGACTCGACCCGACACCGAGGCTTCCGCACCAATTTCAATATTGTAAGTCGATGGGAAGTACAATTTATAAACATTAACAAATTTAAGTTTGCGGGAATATGCACTCGTTTTGTATGAAATTAACTACAAATATAAGTTTATAATGTTTCTTTTCTATGAAACATCTATAATTTTTTCCTTTATTTGCATTGTAAGTTCTCACTTCCGTATAGATTTTGATTACGCGGCGAATATAATAGAAAATGCAGTAAAAACCTCCACCTGACCTTGAGATAAATAGTCTTTACAGACGGACATCCAAGTGATCATATAGGAGTTAAGTTTTTACCTTTTGAGCTTTGGGACCCTAAAAATACAACTTCCAGCACATCAGCGTAGCCAAAAATGATCTAGTGGTAAAACACTCTTTTATATTTAGCATAGTTATTTGAAAAGCGAAGGTATAATAATATCTAAGTAATATACTCCTTGTAATCGAGATCATCCAGAAATAGCAAACATATTCTGAAACTTAGCGTCCTTATCTCACGTTACCTACCGCCGGCCATGTAGAACAAACAACTAACAAACTTGTCTGCTATCATAATTCCTTCATATTAGATTTCCGGCTTACGAATTTGTACGTACTGTTAATAAATTCCCCTATTTTCCTTACTTACTTAGTGTTAAGACACTCTGTATCCCAATTTTGATTAAATTTTCGAAACATTGCATTACCAGAGCGAGATAATGAAAGTAATTCATTTCTTTGATTAGGTACAGACAGAGGAAGGAATCTTAAATGTAGCCTTTTTTTTCAATAATTTATGTCTTAATATATAAAATTATGGCTTTATAAAATAAGAACAGCTTTTAAAATATCTTTATATCTCTTCCTGAATCCTGACTCCGAGGATTGCTTGTTGTTTTCCCTTTTTAAATCATTCGGAATAGAACTCCATGAAATAGCGAAGTTTCAAGTTGTTTAAAAAAGAGCTTAAAGTAGTTCTTTATTTCTTATTATCCATACCTATATTATAAATTCGAATGTAACTCTGTCTGTCTGTATGTCTGTATTTTACGCAATCAGGCCCAAACCGCAAATTTAATTGTGATAAAATACTCATATAGAGATACTTGAGGGTCTCGGGATGAACATAGGATACTTTTTTTCTCATATTTGTAATATTTTCGATATATACCAATATATTAAAATTCTTTTAAATTTAACATGCAATTTATTCCGCAATGTTATATCCGCAGTGTTGCTAAGCAACGATTTGCAAAGTTTGTTGTTAGAAAACGTCACCCAAAATGAGCTTGCTTTACGCATCTCTCTATTGAAAACTGAAAATAATTTCATAAATATATTCAATAAATATTCGGCTAGTTCAAGCGGGCGTAGCCGCGTTTGGGTCCTTTTAGTTTAGTTTCTTATTTAAAAATATATAAAGAAACAATAGCTTTTTATTGACAGTTTTTATCTAAATAAGAACTTACAAGGAAATGTCTGTCTCTTTAGATAACATTTACTCTATAAGTAGTAAGAGCATCTAATATGTATACACGCAAGTTATTTTCGTATAATGATTCTGACATTTTATTTCCTCCTCTTAGTTTCCTTGGAGATTTCAGTAAAATTATCTTTTATGCTTTTTGTTTAGATAAAAGTTTTAGATGATATTAAGAAGTAAATTTACCTTTTTGGCACTTGGAATTTATTCTTTTTATTTTTATAAGTTTATTTCTCGCGTCATTCTTTTCCCATAATAAGAATTATATGTGTTTTAAAAAAAATGTGCTATAATTATGTGTAGGTATTTCATACTTTATTGAGAAACATAATTTTGGTCATGGCACATACTTCCCAGTATGAAATATATCTACTCTGAACTTCTTACTTAGACTTTTGAAATTAAGACGCAAAATAACATCAAAAGTACATATATTTATATTTATTATTTTTTTAAGAATTTTTGGGTAGTATCAAAAGCTGTACATAAATCAAGATGACACGCTGAGACAAGCTGTCTTACATAAATCAAGATTATGTGTGCAATAATCTTTTAAATTAATGTTATTTTATAAGAAAGGCAAAGTATAAGCAATAAGTATATTTTATTTATATAATTGAAGCAGCTAACAATAAAAAGACAGAAATAACCAATTCTTCTCTCAAATGTCAAACACGACAGAATACGAATATTGACATCGGCGGTATCAAGATATTAGATTTCTTTTCGAAAAATTAGAATTTCACTAATTAATTTTGTATATTTTTTGGGACAAAGATATAAAATATCAAGTATATTTTATACTAAGTATATTTTAAATAGTTTAAAGATAATAATAAATAATTTAAAACAAGTCTATGATAAATTAGAAATTAGCGTACCTACTATATAATTCAATTGTTTAAAGGTCACCAAACAAAACTTTTAAGTTATTTCACAAAAAGTTTTTGGAGAGATCCCAAAGTGAAATCTTGGCATATAAAATTGGCCAACCAGACCAGCTCAATATGCCTATTAAGAAAGAAATCCAAGCACAAATATTGGTTTTATTCTTGAGCTTCACGGTATATCCTGCTTAAAGTTCGGTAAGCAGAGGGAGACTAGTGTTAAGACACTCCGCTCCCCAGTTTCTATCAAATTGCCGGGCCTTGCCTCGATACTAAAAAAATAAGATGAATATATTAAAATACCATTTCCCCGAGTAGGAATCGAACTCACATCCCGCCGGCTATTACATTAACACTTTTGTGTCCTATATTATACGTATCTACAGCTTTTATATTTTTGCAAATTGCGTAATTTATATTGTAAATATTGAATTTTTTACTTATTTTAAAAAAAATCTGCTTAACGCTGTTACCTGCACACAGCAGGGTTGGCAGGGGGGGCCTAATAAAAAACCTCCGGGAAAGACACTCCGTTCCCCACTTTTTTTTAACCCCCAAAAAGGAATATATGGTATTCCTTATTTGAACACATGATGTATCCAAAAAAGAAATAGTTGAATGCTATTAATTTTTATGAAACATATAAATACAGTATCACTCATTTTTATTAGTATGTATATATATTTATTTATGTCTATGGTATTTTCTAGAATCCCATAGTGAGGTCACGCACAACAATATTCTATGGCATAAAGCCAAATATTGCAATAAGTAATGAAATAATAAACTATTAAATAATGTTTTTTTAGCTTCACTATGCATTTCGCATATAGTATGGTAGGCAGAGGGAACCTGGTGTTAACACATTCTGTTCCCCACTTTAACGTGTTCACTTCGCACTGGTGTCAAGGCAAAACGCAGCATTGAATGCCGTTCCTACACGCGATGCCTCCAGAATTTAGCCACAAATAAGAAACAGAGTGTCTCAACACTAGGTTCCCTGCCTACCCTGCCGTGTGCAGGATACAGGGTGACGCGAACAGCGTTTGTCAACAACTTATCAGGACTTATCTTCCGGCTACGCGTTGACGTCACCAGAAGATTTATACTCCGGTCGATATAGGAGGTTCTATTGGCAGAGGGCCAAATTATTTTTGCCAAATTCGCGAGTTGCTAGCAATAAATCCAAACTAAGGTTACCCCACCACTTATTCTTGCGAATCGATGTACCCTCTGGACTATATTTTATTTATATTGTGCTTCTGTTGATTGTTAAAACGCCCGTTAGTTCTACTGTGAACCATAATTCTTGAAAACTGGGGGATTTAAGAAATATATAGAAATATAATAGCGTACATATTTATTTAGAGGCAACTCTTAGTATGGTTCCATTGTAAACAAGTATTCGTATTTTTTTAAATTACCTTTTGTATAACAGTTTGCACAGATTCCTAAAAGGTTTTGTAGATAATAGTTAATTAATTATTTATTACATTCTACTCTCTTTCCCGACTAATCACGAGTGATCACCGATGGCCATTGCCTTGCCTTGTCTTGACTGTAATATAAAAAAAAATCAGCTTCACGCTGTATCCCGCACACAGCAGGGTAAGCAGAGGGAACCTAGTGCTAGTTAAACCTGTAGAACCAAGAGAAACTCGCAATATTATAAATAGCTTGCCTAGCACTTAAGTTTTATATAAATTCTAGTAAATCTGAAAATAACTAAAAAGAGCACTGTGCATTTAAATAAAATCTTTTTAAAGGACATTAATATCTTATCGGAGGATTTGCGCTTCAGGCATTTTTTTATTTATTTTCGTTGCATTTGTATTTTAGAGATTTAAGATTCTGTTACCAATAAAAACTCAAAATTGCTTTTATTATTTTGAAATATATTCGAATACAGTGATTTTTAAAACTTCTAGTATAGATAGCTAAGTAATATTAAAATAATATATAAATATAATTTTGTAAATAAAAAACTAAACTTATTTTTTTACAAATCCAATTTACAATATCTCAAAATTAAAAAAAAATATATAATAATAAGCTTATGAAAAACCACATTGACTTTAAATTTCTTAAAGATATTTTCTATACATACCGAGAAAAAATACATTAACGTTAAGGGTTGTTACCCCCATAACTCCCTTACTGAAAGGGTTAGAGACAAAAAATTTGGCATGTCATTATTTTACTAAAAAGCAATACTATTATAGTAAAAACATTTCATTAGAAGCCAATACAGCTTCCCATGTTAGACCCTTTCAGTTCTAGGTTTATTTTACCTCGATATCTTTCACGCAAAAGAAACTGAAAACTCGATAGGTTGTAGGCTCGATTCCTATTGGAGGAAATGATATGTATAATATTTTCATTTCTTCGTCCTAGTGTCGAGGCAAAGCGCGGCGTTAAGTTCCGCCACTCAACACGCATCGCAATAGAGAATCATACACAAGGTTTTCTTTGCTTACCGTGCTGAACACATACACGTGTGATACAGCGTGTATCTAAAATACAGAAATGGTTTGTGGTTAGTACATATACAATTTAAAGGGTAAATATTTTAGTGTAGATCAAGTTTATTTTGTGCTTTAATATAAATATAGAAAATCGTACATATTTATATAGTGTGGGATATCCGAAATCGAGATTGAGGTCAAATGGCTGTCTTTTGATATTTTTTCTATGTGAATCGTTTTATCGAGAACATTGTGTAGGAGGATGTGTTTTTCACTTTTAGCTATTGCTGAAATATTTGACATTTTGACTGAGGAAAAAGATTGGTTTACTAGAATCGATTGGATGAGTATTAGAAATGACAAAATAATATTAATTATTCCTTAACAAATTAGTAGGAAAAGAGTATCCTCTTTCATAAAAAAAATCTTTTATTTATATACAAAAATGGTATCACCCACCTCGTTCACGCTGTATGCCACAGACATCAGGGTAGGCAGAGGGAACCTAGTGTTAAGATATTCCGTTCCCCATTTTCCGGAGAATTCTAGAGGCATTGCATGTTGCGTGGTAGAACCCCATATCTCTCTTTGTCTCTACACCGGAGCGAAGAAATGAAAATATTAAATATTTGCTTTCCTCTAGTGGGAATCGAACCTGCTGTTTCCATATGTCCCCACAACACATGTCCATCGATTATTTATCCAAAAAGAACATAATATGTTCAGTTAATGAGAAAATAATTAACTGAAAATAAAACTAGTGAACTCATACTGAAATGAGTTTTCCGTGTTTTTGCATCATTAATTATGAACCAGTGGCGTGTCCAGAATGCGTATTATAAAATGGCTTAATTCGAGATTGCAGATTTCATTTATAATTAAATTGTGAAAAGTTATACTCTAGAGATACTAATAAAAATCGTCTTTTTATTAAAATTTGTTTAAATTTTTATAATTTAATTTCTACATGTTTTGCATATTCCAGGGTGCTAACAATCTAGATTACCCAATACATGCTTCTTCCTTATTTTCTGTAGTCAGATTCGAAAAAGAAATATATCTTTAACTAGTAGGTGTTAAACTAAGTCGCAACCCAACCGTATATGCTCTTAAGTCCTGGAAATAATACAACACATTTTAATGCGGTTTTCACTACATAATAGACGGTATATTATATTTATTGTTAAACCGAGAACATCAAAAGTCAAAAGTGAGGTAATGAAA
Source organism: Heliconius melpomene rosina (assembly GCF_056956725.1). Classification (NCBI taxonomy): domain Eukaryota; kingdom Metazoa; phylum Arthropoda; class Insecta; order Lepidoptera; family Nymphalidae; genus Heliconius; species Heliconius melpomene. The sequence goes on from NC_140397.1 coordinate 4,529,931, forward strand.
TACCTATTATCGTGTAATCCACGTGGGCGGTATCTTAACATTAGGTTTAAATATAAACACCTATATAGTAATAGAGAAATTATTTGCATTTATTACATAAATGAAGAAATATAATAAATAATTTTATAGATTTTTCACAGCATTCATTATTTCTTTACTTTTAATTATGTTATGTTAGATCTCTAGAGTCGTAGCTAGAGAGAACGGAGCCCCAAACACTACGATATTCTTTTAAATTTTTAAATAAAATCTTATTTTTAAGCCAAATAATAAATTTTATGTGCCAAATTGGTTTTATATTCAGGAAACTTCCATACAGCAAAAATAACGGTAGTTATTAAGAACTTTCTATTGAAAAAAAAAAATCGTCGTCTAATTTTATTACATTATTAATAATCGTTGAAATGTAAACGGTATGTAAAATATAGCTACAGGCAAGTTCGCTGCGTGGGCGAAAGGTCACACGATATATTCAAAGTATACAAATGGAAAAACGGTACCAGAGTGGAGACAAAAGACTGCCTCTGAGCAACATTTACGTGACATTTTACAAGTACGGGTTACTTGTAAGCCACAATTATACTTTTAAGACACTAATTTAATATTATTGTCAATAGAATACATATACTCGTATAACTACTTTAAGCTAATTTGTTTGTTTGGTTCGATCCACATTCGAGGGAATGAATTATTACTTATTTATATTTTTATTTCTTTGCTCTGATACCAAGGTAATAACCTGGTGTTGATTTCCCCCACTCAACACACAATACCTCGTAAATTCGGCGGAAAGTGGGGCACTAAATGTCTTAACACCAGGCCGGCTCTGCCTTTCCCGCTGTGTGCGGGATACAGCGTGAAGCAGTTTTTAATTTTTAGATTTTTTTAAATACATAACTAGATATCCCTCGAATGATGTTTTAACGATGTAAATTTTAAGCTGTGTAATATTACTTCATTAAAATAAATATTATTAATATATTTTTAATAAAAATAGTTTAAATAATAAAAAAAAAACTATTTACATGTCACCCTCAAACGATCGATCACGACGTGTTTAGCTCGTTCACTTATGTGTTAAAAATATGGCTTCCGAAGATATAAAACATTCTTTGCAAAAAATCACGTCCAGTAGTTCGTACTCCGGGCAAGAGATAAATCGTCTGGAGCTAAGCTTTTTCTATATATTAGAAATACCAAATGTAAGACTCCATGGCATGGTCCATTTTTCTTTATAGTTTTTTTACAATTTTATACTCTCTCTTCTACTTTTCAATGTATTCAAAAGGTTTAGTGTCCAAACACACCAGACTTTGCCTTATCAGAGGGAAGAAATAAATGTAATTTCCAGAGTGGGGATCAAACCTAAAAGCATCATTTATTTAGATGTTGTCCATTGAGTCAAGCTAATCTAAATTTTATCTAATAGAAAAAAAGAATAGAGCCAAGTCACTAATTACATTCTGCCTAATGGTTATTTGTTATATTAGACTTGTCACGCTACATCAATAGCTTCACACGCAAAAACCTATAATAATCTATTTCACGAAAAAGGTATATTTTTCGTGTAAAAATATTCTGTATTCTATTTCTAGGTCATAATCTACTTTAGTACCAACATCTATAAGTTTCATATCTGAGCGACATGAATACGCTTTTTATAAACTAGGGACCCGCTCGCGGCTTAAACTATACAATTATTAATTTACAAATATCAATTGGATAGACCCCGAATTATTTACGAAAGTATGAAATATAAATTTTTGAAAAAAAGAGCTGGTAATCTTAGTCTTCAAATATCCTGAATCTCGTTTCTCGACTTTCTTGACTTTTCATATAAAAAAAAACAAATAAAAATGTATGTTCAACAGTTTGAGAGCCACAGACAGACATACAGATACACACATACATACACGCCTAAATATAACACCCCTCTATTTTCGTCAGTGGTTAAATAATAAAGGTTCCCCTTCATTATTGTTTAACTATAATAGGAAGCTCGCTTTCAGTGATGTGAGTTCAGGATTGTAGGTTGATACTGCTAATTACCGACAATATATAGTTTGAAAGTTTCACAAACTAACTCGGTTATGTTCCACAAAGTGAACCTAATGGATTTAAAACGTCCTTTTATATCGTCGATGAAATAAAACAAAGTTGTTTTTAAAACAAATAACGCTATATAAAATTTTATAAAATATTATAAATGTGAAAGTTTTGTGAGGATGGCCGTTTGTTCCACTTTTATGCAATATCTACTGAACATATTTAGATGAAACTTTAGGATAATGCAGCTGCTACACCAGAATAATATGTAGGCTACAATTTGTGTGAAGAAATGTATAATTTAGCTAGAATATAATAAGCTTAAGCGGGCGAAGCCGCATTTGGGTAATATTTAGTATAGTCAATTTTTTTGTTTGTATATAATACGAACACAAGACCCGTACATTTTGTTAATTCAGCTTGTACTGTATCACGCATTTGACAGAGTAGGCCGAGGGAACCTACTGTTAAGACACTCCGTTCTCCACTTTCCGCCGAATTATTCAAGGTATTGCATCTTGAGGTGGACGGTTGTGGGTTCGATCCGCTCTCGAGGGAATTAATTATTATTTATTAACATTTTCCGTTGTTCGCTCTGGGAACAAATCAAAAGTCCGGCGTTGAGTTTCGCTACACAACACGAAATGCATCTAAAAGGTGGGAAACGGAGTGTCTTAGCACTAGCTTTCTTCTGCCTATCCTCCTGTATTCGATATACAGCATGACGCTGATTTAATAAAATTTTTTTTACAAATTACTTTAAGAAATAAAATCATATAGTTTCTCTAATGAGCTTGGTTTGAGGGTTAAATAGTTGAACTTTATAAGTTCAGGAAGGACATTACAATTTTAGTTGAGAACCGCCATTTATTACTGGTGCAAATAATAAAATCGATTCAATAGGGCGCCTACCAGGCTGACGGCATTCCGAGAAATGCTTGTTTTAGTGGATTTATGAGGGTTTTCTGTCGCTTACAGAAATAAGTTTATATGTTATATGTTTTTGATTATTTGTCATGTCCACTACCAAATATATGAATTTAAGTAATAGCTGTTATATGTTAAACATATATGAAATTTATTGCAATATCAATGTTATTGTATGCTTAAAAGAATACAATATACACGTGGAAATCTTCCAAAAAATCGTTACTAAATATCCAGTCAATTAAATTCTGAAGTTTAATAATATTCGTAAAGATAACAGCCAATAATTATATTTTTCTATGAAATTCCTAAAAATTTTAACTTATCGGTTTTTTTATTTGTATCTTATAATACAAATTCGTGCCTAATTTGGTAACTATTGGTCGAAAGTTTTCATTACACGGCGAATTTCATAAAAAAATACAGCAAAAACTATGCAGAAATATTTGTCAGCGTTAAGATAATCTTGCTTATATTCTTATAATATATTAATACCCTAATAATTGTAAATAACTTACAAGATAATAATTATATGTTTAGAAATAACAAATAAATTATTCTATAACAATTTTTGTTTCTCTTAAATTCATGTAGGTAATTCTATACGAAACCATCTCGAGAGCGACATTATTTTGGAGAAAAAAAAATTAAGATATAGTGATTGGGCAAAACAAATAAAATGGGAATCGTAAACAGAGATAGGATTAGCTATTCAGCAGACATGTATTCGCAAGCTCCTCCGGGATTCCCCTAAAGTGGTAACGTCTGTAAATGTGGCACGTTCATGTGCCAGTCAAAATGAACTAACGATTATATAATATATGCTTGTCTTACTGTATTTGGGAAGGTAATTTTACTATTTACTTTCTTATTATTTTTTAGTTTCACGCTATATACCGTACATAGCGGTAGTGGGTAGAGGGAAGCTAGTGTTAAAACACTCCGTTAGCCATTTTCCGCCTCGATTCTATATTCTATATGGCCAATTCCATGTTTACGGTCACAAGTGTAAAACGATCGATTTTGAAATATTGTAAAACAGGGTTCAATGAATAGAAAAACTGGTTTTCTTTCATAAACCATTTTCATTAGGACAACAAATATGATTTTTTCTTATTAAACATGTCAAAGATCGGAGAACTATCGAAGTGTACAACCAAATTGTCAGCTGAGCTCATAAATTTATAAGGAATTTAGATTAAAGTTTTACGATATAGTGTAATAAAGTATATATATATTCAGACATTTTTCCCCTTATATGATGCATAAATTTAACGACTTTTCCAAGTAGACGTGTTTTATGTACATACATTGTTTCTTAATAAAAAAAACCCATTTCCTTCTGAGCATCTATAAATTTTAAATTTTATTTTAATTTGAATTGAAATTGTCATCCATTGTCTAAAAGTCAAATGTATATTGCATTTATCTGTCTCTCCGTTTATTTCTTTATATAATTATATGTTTTGTATTATTTTTTTCTTATTAAATAATATTCACCATTTGCGTATAATTATACTGGCTTCTTTTCGCCCTAAAGGATGTCTGGAAGAGATGGATACTTAGCCATGAAACCGCCTTTTATAATATTGTGTCTTTTATGGCTTACGTCTCGATATGTTTAGGTCCATAATATACTATAATATACGATATAGTATATATAAGTAAATATAATATAGTAATAATATAATATAGTATATATAAGTAAATTATAGTATAATCTATATATATAAAAGGATTTGTCCTCACTGACGCTGATGGTAGAAACGTGAAATTTGGACAGATGTTTACTTTTGTAATCTGGACATCCACTAAGAAGGGATTTTGAAAAATTTTAACCCTAAAGGGGTGAGATAGGGGTTGAAAGTTTGTATGGAAAAAAATTTAAATCGGCACCGATTTTTATAAAATTTGAAATTTAGATTTTTAAAAGAATTTAATTGAACACGTGTTTCATCGTTTTCTAGAATTCTCCCCCTAAGAGTGCAAATAAGGGGTTGAAAGTTTGTATGGATAAATCTTTAAAACGCCACCGATTATTATAAAATTTTAAATTTAGACTCTTAAAAATATTTAATTGAACACATGTTTCGTGGTTTGTTAGAATTCACTCCTAAATTCGCAAGCGAAGCTGCGCGCGTCCGCTAGTAAAAAATAAAAATATATGACAAATTTGCTGGCACGATGGAAATTTTCTTCAATTTGTCAAAATATATTATTATCTTTTTCACACAAATTCTCTACATTAAAACAACTAAATTAAATACCTTAATACATGAATCTAACTTAAGATATATATAATTGAAAATTTATTAAAGGAAAAAAAAAACTATAACAAACATTCTTTATATGTCGTAATGACGAAAAACCAGTTTGAAAATCTTCTTATTTTGAAAACTTCATAAGGTGAAGTAAGTAATTTTTTTTATAAATTTCAAAGTATTTCAAATTTGTGGGCATTTATTGTCCAATTTAAGAGTCACAAATAATCTTTGACCCTTAGATAATATTGAAAGTGGAAATACCTAACTTACTCCTAAAATTGCGATATTATAATATATATTTACTTCAATACAAAATTAGCAATTTTTCTGTTTTCAAAATACTCTTAAATTCAATAAAGCCAACCGAACTTAAACTGTTTAATTCGAAAACATACATGCTGAAAGAATAAAATCTAAAATGTCTTTAGAGAAGATTCCTAAGTTCCTACCGCATCGGGGCGGCTGTTACTTGAACTAAAATGCAGTATTTAAACATTTTATCGGTACTTTGCAGTTTTGGTATTGGTTTAAATGTTCTATCCCAGATAGGATAAAAGTGATTAACAGTAAACGTCGAAGTGAGTAATGCTCTTACAATTTTAATTAAATACTTGGTTTAGTCATTTAATTTAAACATTGCAACTCGAGGCCGTCGTAGCGCAGCGGCACAAGGGTGTGACTGTAATGCGACGGTTGTGAGTTCGATTCTCACTCGAGGAAGTGAAATATTTATTTACGTTTTTTTTTTATATTTCCATTTCTTCGCTCTGGTGTCGCGTAATGCCTCCAGAATTCGGCAGAAATTGGGGAACAGTGTGTTTTAGCACTAGGTGCACTCTGCCTAGCTGATTAGGATTATTAAGTTGCTACTTAAATTTATTTTATAAATATTTCGATTTTTTTTACATAATATGGAGAATGTTTTACTTATTATATGGTATATGTATAGATGTTAGGCCATTACTTATTAGTGAAATTTACAATTTATATATTAAAACTTCTGGAAAAAAAATGCCATAACCAGTTTACCCACACGAACTCTAAAACAAACAAATAATAATCACAACAAATTTACAAAAACAATAACCACAATTTATAATATTATAATAATAAAATGAAATTCGAAGCTATAAATCAAAAGTATAATTAATTATATCACTTCGAAAACGTAATTAATGACATCGTCGTCTCTAATTCACCCCCCCTCCCCATGTTTTTGCATGTGGCGATCATATAAGCTATGTAATACAGTAGAACCACTCCTTTCCTAATAAATTACTGGCTATTACTTCTGTTTAAAAGTTGGTAATTCCTCATTGAGATTTAATGAACTGAGATTAGACTTGGTAAAATTTTGTGTCAGTTTATTTTTTTATTAATGACTTACAATCCTGACAGTTAGAGGTCAGTCAGGTCAGGTCAGGTGGGAGGGGTCGAGGGTGTGATTGTAAACGTGACAAGGTGTAGGTTTGATTCCCACTCGAGGAAATGGTAGAATGATGTTTAATTTTTTCGCTTTGATGTTGAGGCGAAAGTAGGCGTTGAGTTACGCCTGAATGGCGGAAATGCAATTCCTCCAGAAAACGGAGAATGGAGTGTCTTTACACTAGGTTTCCTCTGCCTACCCTATATGCGGGATACAATATGAAACTAAAAAAAAGAGTAAACCAGCCGGCTTACTAACTTAACCTAACCTAATCAATTAGTATAAGTTATTAGAATTGAACCAAATTTATGACAAAATTTCTCCGTTTTATTCTCTCTGTTTTATTTACAACAAAGAAGAAATATATTATTGTATGAACACTAATTAGCGAAATGAGCTTTAAAAAATTTACTAAGGAAAAAATTATTACAGACCTCAGAACTTTCATTAACCCTAATGATCGCGAATTTACCTTTTTTCTTGTTTATTTTCTTGAGACCATTTAAAATCCATTACATTTACTAATTATAGGCTATTACTAAAGTTGAGTAAGCATATGAATTTTATTTTTATGTATGAGAAAATAATAATTTATATATTTTACTTAAGAGGCAAGACGCCGAGACCGGCAGCGGCGTTTAGTTCTGCCATTTAACACGCAATGCCTCCAGAATTTACTCCTGAAAATAATACTTTTTCCTTTTTAAAATAATTATTTAATTATGATATAGACATTTTTTTAGTAAAACTATAAAATTTACATATAAATATTAACACTAAGCTTAAAAAAAACTGAATTCTGACATCTACATTAATTCAGTTATTCCATTAGCGTGAGTTTTAATCTAAAAGTTTTAAAAAATTCTCGTACAGACCACAGAATACCTTTTGTTTAGTGACACAAAGCGTCACTAAAATTAAATTAAAGTTCGTGCACGTCGTTCTGATATTATAATTATTTGATTTCGTTTTAAATATAGAAATTATTTAAATTTTACTATAAATGTTGTTTATTAAAACCAGCCTGGCGTCAACACCAGAACTCAAGTTCTGCAAGTCAACACGTAATGTCTCCAAAATTCTGTGAAAAGTGGAAAGCGGAGTGTCTTGACATATTTATAAATATATATAAACATAGTATATTTTTGGAAATAATATTATTAAACTATGTTATATTTCAAAGGTTATGGCGCCGCATGTAGATCGTGAAATTAGCTTCTCCAAGAATATGTCAAAGGGTTCATTAATTACGTGTGTGTATTTTAACCCTTTGTTCAGTAGTTCAAAGAAGTTGAACTATTTCCTGACGAGATCAATTATCACTTTATTTACATATAATATATATCTTATTGTAATTTTCATTTACGTTAGATACATACAGATATATATATTACATATATATATATATTGAGGCCTGTCATAGTGCAGGGGCATAATCGTGCGACTGTACACAACGCGACAGAATGTGGTATTCTGGTTCATTCTGGTAATGAGACAAAGAGAAGAGTTGATGAAGACAAGTAGAGTTTCGCCATTCAAGACACAATGCCTCTGGAAAGCAGTGGAAAGTGGGGAGCGGAGGTGTCTTAACACTAGGTTCCCAGGTTCCCTCTGCCTACCCTATTGTGTGCAGGATACAGCGTGACGCTAATAAAACGTGTAAATATATTAAATATTCGCGTATAGAGTGGAATAAGTGAATTAAAATTGAAATTATGTAGGTATATTAAAATAATATCTTTAGATTTTCTTTACAATTCCTTATATATTTTTAGTGTCTTAGAATAATGGTTTATAATAAAGTCTTATCACTTCTAGTGATAAGGCCACCTTTTCACATATTTTTGTAAAAATTTATTTGTTGAATATGTAATTTTTCTGGTGTGAAATAAAGAGTTTTTATGTTATGTTATATTAATAATGAGAGATGAATAAGGAAAAGAGAAAACTTCTCCACTAGTAGATGAATACTCCCTGTATCGGAGATATTGCGTTTTTATTCGAAAAAGCTTTGATGGTGTAAATCGCGACGATCATTCAACGTCATGTGTCTGGGCGGTGACACGGGACGAAGGAATTTTTACTTATCGCGACCATATTTCTTAATGTTCTATTCATTTTGCATTGCTTTATAGTGTTTTAAATAATTATAATAGGTAATATATGTATGTAAATAATATTTTTAATAGACAGGATTCGACCAAAGTTACTAAAACAATTATTGAAAGAAACAGTCGATCGGTATAATTTATAGAATGTTTATAGATATATAGATTGAGGTCTATAAGCGAAGGTGAACGTTACAGGCTGTGGCTTTGAATCTCAAACGAGAAAATGAAATATTTAATATTTTTATTTGTGTCGTTATGGTAACGAGGCAAAAGGCAGTGTTGAGTTCAGCTACTCAACATGTAATGCCTAAAGAATTCGGCGGCAAGTGGGGAATTGAAATATCTTAATTGGGAACCAAGTGCTTTAACACTAGCTTCCTAAATTTCTACTGCCAACTATATGCGGACTACAGCATGAAGCTAAAAAAAACATTCCCTGAATTTTTTCTTTAATAAAATATTAAATTAAATTATTAAAAATATTAAATTTATCTTACTTTTGTTTATTCAAATTAAAAAAGCCTTAAAGTATAAATTTAAACAGTCGTTCTAACGAATTCATCATATTTGCAAAGCAGCGTAACGGGTGAAAAGTCAAACACCCTGTGTAACGCCGCGAACGAGTTTTAGTTCACGCTTTTCATCAGACATTTCGCTTTGGCAAACTTATCAAGGAACGACTTGTGGAATAAGAAACACTACACGCTTCTGTAATGTAAAATTTATGTTTCTCGAAAACTTTCTTTGAATGTCATAAGTTTTAAGATTGGAATAAGACAATAGCAGTGCAGTTATTTAGGGACCAATATGTTTTTTTTATGTAAATGATAAATATTTTTATGAAAAGATATTTTCTTCTATTTCTGCCTTTAACAACAAGATATAGTGTGACAATTAAACTTTTAGTTGTTGCTTTTTAGCATCTAGTTTTGAAGAAAAAGTAATATCACAAATAACTTAAGTTTTTAAGTATTATAAAATAAAATCTCTGTAAAAATAATTTTGTTTCTTAAACAGTAAGTGGAAAGATAGAAGCAGTAGTTATATTCTCTGCCTATAATTTTATTCGTAAAGTTAGGAGTAAAAATTGTACAAGTTTTTAGTTCCATATAATTTGAGAAGTAGAAGCTGCGGAATGAGCTTTCTCGAAGTCAAACAATTCTTCATAATATAGAAAAAATAAGCTAGCTTTTGGAATATAGAAAATAATATACAATATTAACACTGTTACGTGGATTTTAAACTAGAATTTTAGTTTTCCGAAGAAATAAGATTTGTCAAAGTTAATATATTCATTATATTAAATAAAATCAATTACTTGTATTCATACAAAACGGTATCGCCATTTATGGCTATATTTATAAAAGAGTAATAAAGACGGAGAGTTTAATAATTTATTTCTGTGCTATCCGCTAATTTTATTTACCGAAGTAAGTACTAGAAGAAGAGAGTAGAAAATTTATTCCATCTCGCTTAAAATTCTTGCCAGTTTCATAAGTTTTGATACGGTCCATGAAGTTTGTGTGAAGTTGAATTTAATTTGTTACTCTTAATCAATAACCCTCACCGCAATGGCTGAGTTATAAGCAGGAATTTGTATATTATAATTTTGCTCGGAAATAAACGTGTGCTTATGTGGCTGGCACAATAATTTCTCATAATATAATTTACTTCGCGAATGTAACAAATGCTTAGGATTTAAACATCTCGGTATTTTTATGAGCTATTGCGGTTTTTTATTAATTTCATTTTCTTTTTTGATAAATTGGCTGAATTTATTAGAAGACTTAGGCTAAAATAGGTACAACGATATCGTAATACTATAATCTAATATTGACCATCGTAGCGCAATAGGCTAACGTCTAAGCAAGGCGGTGGTTTTGGGTTTAATCCCCATTCGGGGAAGTGAATTACTTTCATTTTCTTGCTCTTATAGACAAATCGCGTAGTTAAATTCCGTCATTCAACACGTTATGTATGAGAAGTTGGGCGAAAACTGAGGAACGAAGCTGAAGCATAATTTTCTTCAATAGCTTACCAATATCGCCACGTAAACTAATTATAATCTATACGAGTATATATAAAAGGACTTGCTTGTCCTCACTGACTGAGGTAAGACGCACGCACAGCCGTAACCGCTGTGCGTAGAAACGTGAAATTTGGACAAAAGTTTCCTTTCTTAATCTGGACATCCACTAAGAAGGGATTTTGAAAAATTTTAACCCTAAAGGAGTGAAATAGAGGTTCAAAGTTTGTATGGAATTTTTTTTAAATCGGATCCGATTTTTATAAAATTTGAAATTTAGATTTTTAAAAGTATTTAATTGAATACGTGTTTCATCGTTTTCTAGAATTCTCCCCCTAAGGGTGCAAATAAGGGGTTGAAAGTTTGTATAGGTTTTTTTTAAATCGTCACCAATTTTTATAAAATTTGAAATCCAGACTCTTAAACGTATATAATTAAACACATGTTTAATGGTTTTCTAGAATTCACCCCCTAAGGGTGCAAATAAGGGGTTGAAAATTTGTATGGGAAAATTCTTAAATCGCCACCGATTTTTATAAAATTTGAAATTTAGACTCTTAAAAATATTTCATTGAACACATGTTTCATTAGAATTCACCCTTAAATACGCAAGCGAAGCTGCGCGCGTCCGCTAGTAATATTATATTTTTACAATTTGTGCTCAATACATATCGTATCTCAAGGTTCCTGTATTGGCGAGACGATAAATTCAATTTCGACCAGACCTCCTTACATCATGAGAGCAATACTGAACTAGAAACATTACTCTTTTATCCATTTAATTGTGTAAGAGAACTTTATGTCGAAGAAATGGTCTAACATTTTGTACTGCGAATTCTCTACGTTTATAGGGCTTACGGAGTGTAAGCTCACATCAACTGGGCTTAGGATAAATATTGGTGCAGGTTCGATTGCTGCCTTTGCTACAATGGAAGCTGTCATTTAAAATGTTGGCTTAGATAGAAGAAGTGGCCGGCAGTGGTCCAGGGGTAAAAGCGTGCGACTGTATATGCGACAGGGTGTAGGTTCTATTTTCATCCGGGGGAATTTATTGCTTTCATTCATTTAATCGTATAAGAGAATTGTAAGTCGTGGAAATGGTTCTACAGCACAAATGCTGTGAATTCTCTACGTATAGGTAGGTACATAGGCTTAGGGAGTCTAGCTCACATTGACATTAGGTAACATTGGGGGCAAATATTTGTGCCGGTTCGATTGCTACCTTTGCTAGAATAGAAGCTATGATTATTTAAGATATTTCTCTGAGATAAGAGAAGAGATCAGGATTTGGGTTAAATGCTTATTTATGTTGTAAGATAAGAAGAGGAAGAAATGACAGTCCTGGCGCACGTTTGTGGTGCGACTGTAAACGCGACAGGTTGAGGGTTCGATCCTCGGTCGCTGGTATCGAGGTAAAGGTGTTCAATTCCGCAACTCAACACGTAATGCCTCGAGAATTCGGCGAAAAATGGTGTCTTTCTAGAACTGGAGTATCTTAACACTGGGCTCGCAGGTTCCGAGATATAACATGAAAACGTCTCGCTATCATCCACTATATTTTCTTTATATAATCTTTTTACCATCAGCGCGCGGTATCGGTGGCGAGAAATAAATAAGTATGCAAAAGAAATTTAAAACAATATTAAAAGTTCGATACCACAAACTTTGCATTGGACAGCAGATTGCACTCAGCGGGGAAAATTCATAGTAAGTAGGTATATATAGAGAAAATCGGGTTCCATTCCACGTTTCTCTAGTCGGAATTTATTTTGCGCTTATATTTCAAGTATACAGTGGGTAAAAAAAGTATTTGCACACCAAATTTTTTTGAAGTTACACCTAGAAAAACACAGAATGATTTCAGTTAATTATTGTATTTAATAGCTTAATCTATATATATTTAGAATTGATTATTAAAAATTCTTAGAAAACAGAAATAAAAAAATTAGATGGTAAAAACACCTTTTTTAAAGTCAAATAAGTATTTGCACACCAACCATTCCCTAGATACAATGTTATTCCCGCGACATTTTGTCACTTTAGGTAAAATGTGAACATTGTATGTATACATGTGAACATCGGGAAACGTATCCTAATATCGAGAGTTTTGTTTAGTGTTCAGAAAAAATCTTGAAGCCAACATGCCGAAAGAATTTGAACTGTCGTTATCGACGCGTGAAGAAATTATTTTACTCCGTAATGAAGGTTGAAGTTATCGCCAAATCGGGTCAAATTTAAAGTTAAATTACTCGACTGTGTAGTAAATTATAAAAAACCGAGAAGAAATGGGTAGTGTTGAAAATAAGGAAAGGTCCGTTCTTCCGAAGAAGCTCTGTACGAGAGAAAGGTGACAAATTTTAAAATCGGTACAAAATAAACCATTTACAAGCGCTCAGAGCTTAGCAAATGATATCGCGTCAAGTTCAGGTAAGGTTGTCTGTGCCCAAACTGTAAGAAACGTACTGGGTAATGGTGGTCTTCGTAGCAGAACAGCGAGGAAAAATTCTTTCATAAGTGAGGCCAATATAGCAAAAAGACTAACTTTCGCGAAAGAATACTTAAATACCCCTTTAGAATTTTGGTACAATTTTATTTTTTTCTGACGAAAGCAAATTTTATCTTTTTGGAACGGACAGACAAACATTTGTGTGGCGCAAGCCAAATACTGAACTGCAGGCGAAACATGTGCATAGTACAGTCAAACACGGCGGTGGTCTTGTGATGGTTTGAGGCTGCATGACAGCAAATGGTGTGGGAAACTTGGCTTTTATCGAAGGAATAATGAAAGCAGTAGATTACGGTAAAGTGTTCCGCGATATTTTGTCTTGCAGCGCATCGAAATTAGGCGTAAGTGAGACATACTACTTTCAGTAGGACAATGATCCTAAGCATACAGCTATGAAAACCTAAGGAATGGGTGATGTACAATGTCCATAGAATGCTGAAAACTCCGCCATAAACGCCAGACATCCACCCAATTGAAAATTCATGGCATCTGCTGGATTAAAATTTGAGGAAAATGAATTTTTTAAATAAAAATGATTTGAAGGGTGCTTTGGTAAAGAAATGGGCTCAAATCTCGATTTAAACAACGTCCAAATTATTGGAATCGATGCCAGGGAGATTACAAGCCATCATTGATGCAAATGGAATGCACACAAAATATTAAGTGTCTTTTCTTTCATTTATTATTGATTTTTTTTACAAAATACGTACAAGCCGGTTGGTGTGCAAATACTTATTTGACTTTAAAATATGTGTTTATACCGTCTCATTCTCTAATTTCTATTTTCTGAGAAATTTTATTAACCAATTCGAAACGCATTCTGTTTTTTTGTAGATGTAACATCAAAAAATTAGGGTGTGCAAATACTTTTTTTACCCACTGTAAGTCAATTTAAAAGAGTTTATGCTTTTAACACCTGGATTTTCGAAAATTAACAATTTTTTAAGATTTTTCTTGGATGTGAAGATCTTGTGTGTGTGTGTGTGTGTGTGTGTGTGTGTGTTAAGAGTGTAAACTTACTAGCAGCCTATATAAAGCAAATTATTAGGAGATACAAAAACTATCTGAAAATCTATGAGTATATATCAGAAGATTTTTAAAATTTCGAAAATAGTTTTTTATATTTATTGATCCTCATATTTAGAGGTATATATAGGTATATATAATCATAACATCGTAGCTATAATAAATAAATTAAAAAATTTAACAAATATGTTTATTTAAAAAAAATGTTCAAACAATTGTCCATATAATAATAAAAAATGCAAAAAATATCAAATATCATTTAAATTGAAAGCTTTCAATGTACAAAACAGTAATAAATCATGAAATTTTCAAATATTTTTATTAAATTCAATTATAGACCTGGAGAGGTCCTTCATTTGACGATTTTCAATTTCCGGCATTACGCCATCTTAGATCATATTTGATTTTTCGTTTGTTAACTCATCGAATGATTTCATTGTCTTGATTATGATTTCATTATGTTACTTCAATATAATAAAACGTATTGTATATACAATCCTCTGAAAATTTTTAATTTAAAATGAACACTATTTCAATGGAAATTATCTTGAACGAGAAAATTCAAAATAAGTTCTGAATAGTAGGAAGATGGAATGAAATATTTAGTAGTTTAATTTCTTCGCTCTGGTGTTGAGGCAAGGCGCGGCGTTGAGCTCCACCACTCAATATGCAATGTCTCCAGAATTCTGAAAGGAGTGACTTAACTAGGTTTCCTCTGCTTACGATGCAGCGTACGGGATACAGCGTGAAACTAAGCAAAATTATATTATTATATTTATTTATTTATTTATTTATATATATAAACACTATATATATATATATATATATATATATATATATATATATATATATATATATATATATAATTACTGAAACACGTGATTAACGCACATCTTATAACACATAAAATACAAACAAAAACGTAACGTAAAAATCTATATTTTACGAAATATTACATTTTTTATACAAACGAATTCAAACATTACGAATACCAATAAAAATGAAAGTACGAGATGACACACGTAAGCTTCTTAAAGAGAAAGATATTATAATTTATAAAATATATTCGGATGTACGCTAATGGCTCATCTCATTATTCTTTGAGTATCATTCGGAAAGCTTATACTCGTATTACCTCAGGATATCGAATTTTATACAGGGTGATCTATCTTATATAAGTATTAAAAGCAAGTATTAGTTTAAGAGGTGCTAGCAATAATTTTAATTTACATGAAAATTTTGGTATCTAGTGGTAAATAATAGCCTAGTAACGAAGAAAATAAATTAAGTTTTATACAAATTATACATAGAAACAATCGGGTAAAAAAATACGTTTCTATAATAAAATGGTAAACATATGCGTAAGTAAAAAGTCTTAAAATAATTTACTAATATTAACTTTAACAATACTAGCTGTGATAAAAGTTCAAGTTTATTTATATTTTGATAACATTTCAATTTTAGTGTACTCGCTTATTTTAAAACAATTTACTTATTTTGAAACGACCTGTATATGATAAAATTCTATCTCGCGGAATAAATTCACAATTCCTGCATTTAATAGATGTCTTTCAAATACAACGTTTATATATAGAAAACTATTTGGTTGTCAATAAAAAGGTTGAAGATACTAAAAAGATTTGAAATAAAAGTAAAATTTTTATACGTTTCAATTTTATAGGGATGTAATAAGTAAACTTGCATCCAATATTTATTTATTCTGGTACTTTTATTACTTGAAAATTATTATATGATAGTATTTGAAATATTTTACTGTTTTATAAAATTAATCATAACAAAAATTTTGTTTTCAGCTTCACGCGTGAGCCCGCATCTAGCTGGGTAGGCAGAAGGAGCCTAGTGTTAACTCTACGTCGCACTTATTTTCGAATTTTGGAAGCATTGTGGGTTTAGTGGCGTTATTCTACTAATTATTGTCATGTTGTCTACCGTCGTTAATCGAGAAAAATAAAAAGACTA
Organism: Heliconius melpomene rosina; assembly: GCF_056956725.1. Taxonomy (NCBI): domain Eukaryota; kingdom Metazoa; phylum Arthropoda; class Insecta; order Lepidoptera; family Nymphalidae; genus Heliconius; species Heliconius melpomene. The sequence continues at coordinate 4,546,243 of NC_140397.1, forward strand.
ATATTTTAATACAAATAGGCGAGATATAGCGTACCCTAGAGCTAGAGAAAAAGTAAACTAAGAATAAGCAAAGTCATAATAAATATGTGCATTGCATATATATAGGTTAGTAAGGAACCTAAAATCGTCCTTAGAGATATAGTAATCGACATCGAAAATCTCCCCGAGGAGCTATAGAAAATTCGACCCTCATTACAGGCTAGACCCCGATAATGTCAATTTGAGAAAATCGAAACTTGACTGATAAATAAACATACTGAACTCCTAATGAGGCTTTTTTATTTTTATAAAAAAAGTAAATTATAATTGATATATTTTACTTATTAAATATGATAGCTCAAATGTTCATTTATAGGTAATGGTTATTAGAATTAATTGAGAATAAAATATGTTTTGACTGAAAAGATAACGTCTTGTGGGCTCTTCTGTTAAAGAATATGGAAATCCTAGGATTTCAGTCCATCCTCCAATTTATTCTTATATACAGGTGTTCCGAATATGATATAAATACAATTAAATAAATACATATACAGACGACAACACAATATTCAATATAGTGTTATTTAATAATAATTCTACCAAGCTACGACTGTTGTTCTTTTTTTTTTCCCTAGCCTGCACCACCCCACTGTTGGGCAAAAGCCTCTCTCCACTTCTTCCATTCTGGTCTATTTTGCGCTATTGAGCACCAGTCAGGCTTATAATGGTCTAGCTCGTCTCGCCATCTCCGTTTTGCTGAAATGGGACTGGGCTGGACACGTCTGCCGCATGCCTGAAGAGTCTTGGGCGAAATCTTCTACCAGGTGGATTCCAAGCTCTAAAAGGAGAATTGGCAGACCAAAACGGAGTTGGTTGGTTGTATTTTTTTATTTTCATTTTATTTATATTTCCAAAATATTAGATAAACTTAAAACTTTTACATGCAATATATGCAATATATGATATTATTTATGTTTTTTTATAATAGCAATTGATTGACATTTCAAGCATAATATACAAAGGTAGTTGATACACTGCCAAAAATATTGTTTTAATTCATGCTTTCCAAAAAGTGATCCAAAATCATTACTTTTAATTAGTTTTGTTTTCATTTAGTGCTGAAGCCTTGTGCTAATTTTGGCTCATTAAACTTAATAGCTAAAATTTCATTTCATGTATATGGCAGGGTGCCAGCCTTCCCCGATGGTTATTTTTCATTTTAACAAAAGAAAACAAATTACTCGATGCTATAATAGTATTGTTAATTTGAACGTAATACAATCAAATCAAAAATCAGCTTCACGCTGTATCCCGCACACGCACGCAGCAGGGTAGGCAGAGGAAACCTAGTGTAAATACACCCGGAATTCGGCACAAAGTGAGGAACGCCTCACTTTCTGCCGAATTCCGGAATCATTGCGTGTTGAGTGGCAAAACCCAAGGCCCCTTTTGCCTCGACAGCAGAGCGAAAAAATTGAAATATATTAATGCATATTTATTAATTTATTAAAATAGAACTATTTCTTCAGGGTGATGAGGCTATATATAAACATGTCAGACTAAGAACTGACTGCTTTAACGCCCCCCAGAGCACAAAGATGTAATAATACATATTTTATACGTTCGTTCTGGGACTTTTGGCAAGAAAAATAGCACATATTCTAAGTAATAGCTATCTGGTAAACTTCAGGCTTTCATAATCTTCCATGCATACATGAATAGTAATTAACGTGAAACTGGAATATCTCATTTAGTAGAGTATTGACAATATAAATTAGTGTATTGGTTATTTAGTACTAATAGACATTGTTGTGATGTTGGAATTAATGTATGTAATATATAGGACGGTAGGCAGAGGGAACATAGTGTTCATACACTCCGTTTCCCGCTTTTCTCAAAATTTTACGAGGCATTGCGTGTTGAGATGCGAAATTCAACGCCGCGCCTTTGCTTTGGCACCAGAGAATGAAAATATTAATCTATACTTGTAATAAAATCGTAAGGTACTTGGAAGATATTTAAAAAAATGTTATTGGGAACTTTATTAACGTAATAGAACCCAAAATATGATTTTTAAAATTTTTGTCTGATTGTTTGTGCGTTTGTTATCGCTGACTTCAGAACCGGCTTAACCGATTTAGATGCGGTTTTCACTATTGGATTAATTTTGGAAAGCTTCCGAAAACATATAGGGTTTATTTTATTACAATCGGTTAAATAAAAAGGTTATGTCAATTCAAAGTAATTGCCGTAATAATTATTTTATACAACTGTTTTGCTGAATTGACAGAATCTTTAGTTTTCAATTTCTCTATTAATATTTCTATTTCAAGCGGGCGTAGCCCAGCACGGGCCCTATAGTATATAATAATTAATTCCCCCGAGCGGTTATCGAACCCAGAACCGTCGCGCTACACCCGCTTGCGCGTCACTACAACCTCACACATATTTTATGATGATTATAACTTTAAATCACATACATTTCAAATAAAGACAAAACTACAAATATTATCACTAAAATACAGAAGCGCCATTTGTATAGCGAACTACTAAAACGAAAGGGCAAACGTCAAGAGTTGCGTAACGCTAACAGATAGAACGACTAACGACTGTAAAATAAACGAAGCGGATGCTGAACTAAATTTTTATTGGTGAAATTGAATAGATTTTTATATACAATTTTTAGATATAAATCGATAGCAAAAGGTCATTTAGTTTGATGAGAACAAGTTGGCAGATATATCATGGTGCAGTGGCACAAAGGTGTGGGTAACCCATCGGTTGTGGGATCGATCTCCACTGGAGGGAATGGACTATTATTTATTAATATTTTCATCTATTTATTTACGTTTATATTTTATTTCTTCGCTCTGGTTTCGAGGAAAAGCACGGCGTTGAGTTCTGCCACTCAACACCCAATGCCTTCAATATTCTTAACACTAGGTTCCCTCTGCTTACCCTGCTGTGTGCGGGATACAGCGTGAAGCAGAAAAAAACATATTTTCATCATTTCGCTCTGGCGTCGAGACAAAGCGCGACCTTTAATTCCGCTAATCAACACGCTTGCAGAATTCGGCGGAAAATGGAGAACGGAGTGTCTTAACACATTTTTTTTTTTTTTATTTTGGAAACCCTTTAGAATTGGGTTTGAACTCACGATACCCGTCCATATACCGTATTGACATTTGAAAACATATTACGAATATATAAATAGCATATAATAAAAGTAAATAGAAGAAAGATATTAAACTAAATCCTATCCCCCCCACATACAAACAACCCCCCTACGTCCACAACAAGCCGCTCGTAAGGTGCGGCCACTTCATTATACGAGTATGTAAAAAGCTTTAGCTTAGCTTTAGCGTACATCGTTGTATTTAAGTGCACCCAGTTTCGTTTTGTTTATTTGACCCGTTGTAAGATTTAAAGGCTGGCTACAAATTTGTAACATTTGTTTTTCATGTTTATACCTAGAATTACAGTATTCCATTGGGATTGTAAACGTGACAGGTTGTGAGTTCGATTCTCACTGAAAATAATGAAATATTTAATGTTTCCATTTCTTCGTCTGGTGTCGAGGCAGTGTTTCGTTATGTTCCGCAATTTAACACGCACTACCTCCAGAATTTGAAGGAAAGTAGGGAATGGAGTGCTTTAACACTAGGTTCCTTTTGCCTCCCCTAAAATACAATATCAAATTTAACATTATGTGTCTTAATTTCTTCAAAATGTGATTTACTAAATGTCTACTTAAATCATGTGAATTTAGGAAATTCAGAAAAAAATGTTTTATTAAAAATTTTTTTTTTTTTTAATAGTTTTATTTTCTATATGTAACTTCGATAAATAACATCGTTTGTTATTGAAAAAGAAGGGTTAGATATTAAAAAAGTTCTCAATCCCTAAGAGGTGTGAACTTCAAAATAAGCATTTCCAAGCCGTTGGAAAGTTTTAATAGTCTCCCATCCCTGAGGCTCGAGACGCCGAAGTACATATTGTACCTAATATTTTAAGAGTTGTTTGTTTATTAGCTCTTAGCGACATCACGCGTCGTTCACATTCAGAAACTCTAATAATTTTCGTATTTCTGACAATCTTTGTGGAAAATTTTGGAAAATCTGGTAAAATTTGGCACGTTAGCTGTGTATTTATAACTAAAGTAAGAAGTGCAACGAGATTTACTTTTAATTATTTGTCAATTAGGCCAGTCGTGGCGCAAAGGCACACGATTTCCACTAGAGGATATTTAATATTTTCATTTCTTCCATTTTTTCTTCCATCGAGCTCCTCCACTCAACACGCAATGCCTCCAGAACTTAACGGAAGGTGGAGAACGGAGTACCTTAACACTGTCTTGCTGCATGCAGGACACATTGTGAAGCTTAAAAAAATTGTATATAATATTTTCGTCTTTATACCTTAAACAGGGAGCTGGCCATGTATTTTTTAATTAAATATTGCATTAATTAATTTTAATAGTTTTAATTCGACAAGATATTTACATAATTATATATCCTTCTAACAAGCAACGACGAAGCACCAACTTAGTACTGGTCTTGAAAATCTATCACTAGCGTTAATGACAGTTATTGTATGTATACCGACATCAATAATAGTTTATCAATTCTCGTCTAAGAGAGGAAGCTTTCCTCCCTTAGTTTGGTATCGAATTGCCTCAAGTGCATCGTAGAATTAATGTGATTTCATCGAACATTGATAAATGTTTATATTTATAATTCTAATTTGTTAGATATCTAGGTATATTAATTTATCATCTTGTTTATTTTACAGTAAAAGATTAATTGCAGTTTTGTGAAATCTTTTGAAGAATTAAATTATATTTTTTTTAACTTAAAACATGGAAAACTCACATACAAACAAACTGTCTTAAAACTTAGGAATTAATATAGAAGTAGCATAGCCGAGCTTAATAGAGGAATATACCAGTCATGGAAAAAAGTCCCGTTGAAAAGCAATAAACTCAAATTCGGCAGATAGACATTAAGAGCGGTTCTTAATGTCTTCTAAAATTGGTTCGGTAATAAATTTTGCTTAATGACTATGAACGTTCGGACAAAATAGCGGGGAAATGCATATACCTTATTGACGGATTCCAGACCAGTCATGGAGCAAGGCTACCAGCGAGTGATTTAAACGACATAGGTTCGATTCCCACTCGAGGAAGTGAAATATTTTTTTACGTTTATATTTCCATTTATTCGCTCTGGTGTCGAGGTAAAGCGCGGCGTTCAGTTCTGCCAATTAACACGCAATGCCTCCAGGTTTCGGCAGACTAAGAGAACTCTTAACACTAGGTTCCCTCTGCCTATCCTGCTGTGTGCGGGATACAGCGTGAAGCTGATTTATATATTTATTTATTTAATATATGAAAACACCTCATGTATGATATAATACGACCTTATAGGTACATAAAAACAATCTCCGAATACGATAAGATCGGAACGTGACAAATTCCCTACAAAGACATACAAAATTATTCATAAGTTTTTATAGCTTCAGCAAGATTTACATCCCCTTTGCTCCTCCCGATATTAGAACGCTCCCCACTTGTTATTATATTGAATTATTCATTTTTAATTATCCAAGGACTGCTTGAAAAATAAAATTGTGATTATTTGAAAATTTCTACTACTTGACTATTGAAACTGGTTTTTAGAAGATATTTCGGAAAATTGTGGAAGTTTTGCTAAATTAAGCATATTTCAAAGCATATTTGTTCTCCAATTAATGTAACATTAGTAGAGAGAAAGACTCAAACACGTGGCCTTTCTCGCTTAAACTTATTTTTAATATTATAGCCAAAATATATTATTTTTTTAAAACATAATATATCATTTTAATTAAAAGCATCCTTCATCGATTCTAATACCTTTAGGAATAAGCAGAGGGAACCTAGTGTTAAGACATTCCGTTCTCCAATTTCTGAAGAATTCTGGAGGCATTGCGTGATGAGTAGCAGAACTCAACGCCGCGCTTTGCCTCGACACCAGAGCGAAGAAATGGAAATATAAACGTAAATAAATATTTCACTTCCTCGAGTGGGGAGCGAACCCATAACCTTCGCGTTACAGTCACACCCATGTGCCACTGCGCCCCAACGGCCTCACGACTGCCTAATTTTTCTAAATATACGTAAAAGAAAACAAAAAATAAACTAGATATGTATGGATCAGTAAAAAGAAACGAGTTCTTTAAGTAGCTTGAAAAAGCTTGAAACATTTTCAATTAGGCGGTACGAGAACGTAGGTCTATTGTAATTTTATAAAAAAGAACCACGTGTACCTACTGAGCTACATGTGAAATATTTTCTTCTTGCATTTTGTATGACATAATAGATAGTATTTTTAGTTAAAATTATAATATAAAACATGATTAATTTTGCTAACAATTGAAAAAAATATTTAGCAGTAAAGAGCCCTGCTAAAAAATAATCTGTGGTGGCGTAAAGGCATAAGGGTGTAACTGTAAAGCGAAGGTTATGGGTTCGATCCTTATTATTTATTATTTTTTTTATTTCTTCGTTATGCAACCAAGGCAAAAGTCCGGCGTTAAGTTTCGCAACTCAACACGCAATAGATCCAAAATTCAGTTGAAAATGTTGAATGGACTATCTTAACACTACCCTCTGCTTACCTTCTATGCGATACTAACCTTAAAAATTACTTAACGATTATAGAATTTAAAAATTGAAGAGAGAAGAAAGAGAAGAGAGCGAGAGAGTGAACCTGGCTAGTTAAATAAACATTAACTAAACGAAAACAAATACAAATCCAGTAAATGTATTACAATTATGTTAATATTTATAATGGTAAACATTAATTCGTGATAGCATTCACATATAACAAAAAGCTATCGTTTTTTTACAAGGGCATGCATATCGAGCTACTCGACCGTCGAATCAATGGATCGTTGAATCCCTGAATCGACAATTGAAGTGGAAATAATGAATGCATCCAATATAAAAATACATATTTTATAAAAAAGCTAAAATAGGGGTTTTTTTTTAATTGAGGCTAGTCACGCATCGCAAGCGTGTTATTGTAAAAGCGACAGGTTGTGGGTTCTATTCCCGCTCAAAGTAATAGATTTTTTTTTTTTTTAATTTTCTTGCTCTGATAACGCTTGGCACTTCGCTTTTCCTGGCTACCCCGTAATTAATATAAAGGATTTGAATTAATTGTCATGAAACGGTCATTCAAAGGATCTTTCTGATCTCTTAAAGTTTAGCATAATTTTGTAAATTTAGCCGCGATATCCATATTATTTATACAATAAATTATAAAGGGATTTGAACGGTTCAACTCTGCAAATAACTGTAGTTTGTTAAAATATATGTATATATTTGTATAACTTTTCATGACAGATTATGGCTCCATAATCAAAACTCGTACATAAGTTTCTAATTACGCTATTTCTATATACACATAAATAATACTGATAACACTCTGTTAAAAAAAATTATATGACATAACGACAGGTTGTGGGTTCGATTCCCACTTGAGTAAATGAAATATTTAATATTTTCATTTGTCGAAACTTAGCGTGGCGTTGAACTCCGCCATTCAACACGCAATGCTCCAGAATGCTCCGTCAGCGGAATTGGCAAGCGGGCTGTCTTGACACTTGGCTCCCTCTGTCTACCCCCCTCTGCCATACGCGGGATAGTGCGTGACGCTGAAAAAAACTATTAATCTATTTAAAATACTTAAGATAAGCTTTAGCATAAAAACTTTCTATCGTAGTACGAGTATTAGAAAGAGTTTAAAAATAAAATAAAAATACAGTCGAATTGATAACCTCCTTTTCTTTCTCGTTGGTTAAAAAATGTACATGTATGCGATCTACAACTAGGTACTTCTACATGTAGTACTTGTACAACTATTGAAACTGTACACGTCAATATATCAATAGAAAGATCAAATTGTATTGTTCGAATCTAAAATGTCATCTCAAATTCCATCTGCAACAGTTTACAGGGAACGAATCGAAAGAGATAACACTGTTATCTACAAAGAAGAATAGAATTTTTAATCAAAACCTTAAGCTGGCTTCTTTCTTCGTTTTTAAAATACCTATAATGAAGCCGTCGTGGCCTGGGTGTGGGTTCGATTTCCACTTTTCATCCAATTGCTCTGATGCCAATGTGTGTTCACGCTAGGTTCCCTCTACCTACCCCGCTAAATGCGGGATATAGCGTGAAGCCTACCTAAAATTAAAATTACTCTATTAATTTACAAGCCTGGTAATGGTCTCATTTGTTAATGTTATTAAAAATACAGAATACAGTGGTGTAGTTATAAAATGACTATTTCAATATATGAATGAATGAAGACGAGTGTCATCCACCATTTTCGAAGCATTGCTTGTTAAGTAGCGTAGCTTAACACCGTACGTCTCACAGTTAGAACACAGTATACAGTATTATAGCTCGATCTCAGTCAATACATACAAAATACTAAAAAACTTCTAATAAAAATTCATAAAAATTCTCGACATTTTAAAAGTGCCAAAGAATCAAAATTTTGAGTCATATATTATAATTAAAATCCGTAAATAGCTAAAAAATCTGTAAAAATATCAGCCTGGCAATACAGCAGGTATTTTAAAATGTCATAGGTAGGTACGGCAGGAACATGAAAATGCAAAAACGACTAATATGAAAATACTAAAACTGTATATCATTCCGTTTTATACCAAAGACTTGACTAACACGGGTACCTAGTTTGTGAAAAACTCGGAAAAGGTGAATTTATCGCCCATGTTCCTACTAGCTTTGAAAAATTATAGTCCAAAGTAAAAGATTTTTCACAGTTTCAAAATACGTACTTTTTTAAAAGCTATTTAAATCGAAATAATTTTAAATATAAAAATTTGACGTAGGTACCTATTAAAATGTAATATGTTGTCATCAATTAAAAATGCGTAGAATATTTTATTAAAAGGTGGTACTCGAATAAAAATTAAGTAGTTTATACTTGTTTCTTTTTTAATATATTTTTATTAATTTAAGTAAAGTAATGTAAATGATAATAAATGCAATATCCTGGTATTTATGTAATAAAATATAAGATTGATGTAGGTATACATGTAATGTATAATTATAGTTTGGAGACTCTTGGCTCTTGCGTCTCTTCTGGTGGTATAATAAATAAGAAAAGGCAGTCAAGGTAATTTCTTTGTCGCTATAACTCTTAAAACTCATATATTTGCTCCTGAATCCACATAATATTATAATTAAAATTACTCCAGAATTCGACAGAAAGTGGGGAGCGGAGTGTCTTAACACTAGGCTAGAGAAAACACCAGAAATATAGTAAAATTGCAGAAGTATTAAATCAGTGTAAACCAACTTATTAACAACTCTACATACTGATATTGAACACGATATTCTATTGAAGTATTTCTAACTATGCCTAAAATTTATCCAATAATAAACTTATTTGTTTGTTTTTATGCTTAGCAATTTCACCAAAAGGAAACTAGGGTCAAGAGTTAAGACATTGCGTTCTCTGCTTTTCAGCCAATTTCTAGATATTTAACAGAACTCACAACATGAGGCCGGTCGTAGCGCAGGTCCACAAAGTGTGGCTGTCAAATTGACTAGTTGTGGTTTCGAGAAGATGAAATATTAATTTAAATGTGTACTTTCATTTCTTCGCTCTGGTTCACGCAATGCCTCCAGAATTCGGTCGAAAGTGGGGGAACGGAGAGTCTAAACACAAGTTTCTCTCTGCCTACCTTGCTGTGTACGGGATACAGCGTGAAGCTGATAAAAAAAATAACAGAACTCTGACTTACTTTCAAAGAATGTGAGTGATATCAATAAATTATATATATATAATCATGCCTTCAAGTGGAAATCGAAACCACTACTATGCGTGCTACAAATGAGACACTGATCCCCTGCGCCATAACGGTGATATATTGGATGAAAACTATTTTACTGAATTATGAATATTTAAAGCATTGTAATCAAGTCCATCATTCTCGTCCAGTGTGTTCTTTATTTCTTCGTTTTTTCGTTCATTTACATATTTTTGCATATTTTAACGTTATCGAGCTTTTCATGTTATTATATTTTAACTAATTATCCTCAAATTAATTATATTTGCAAATATTTAGAAATTACGGCACATTATTACTATTAGCTTTCAATAAAATGCTATTAATTAAGTAGCCCGTGTATATATTTATATTAATAATAATAAATATATTAAATAAATGCAGACATAAATACAAAAATAAATGTTAATAAATAAGGAAATAAATGTAACTAAAAAATATATAAGTAAATTGATTATATAATTGTAGAAAATATTTTTTATATAGAAATATTTATTTCGATAACGATTAGTTGCTGGTTAATTCGTTAAGTTATTAGAGCATAATAATATATTATAATTATATCTAGAATTTCATATGAAAAATACGCAAAACGTAATTTTTTTTAAACGGTTTTTTCTATATAAAAATATATATCTACGTGATTTTTTTATAATATTAAAAATAGGGGTTATTATAAGTAGGGGTCGTCGCACTCTGCTAATAATAAAAAACTTATTAAAGCGATGCTTTTTATAAGATATTATAACTTTTTCACTTATGACAGTGCCATGTTTCTTTATATACGATATTCTTGTAATTTTTCAAGCTTAATTTGGTCTTAGTGAAAATTGTGGGGTGGGCACCAGACTATTCTAAAGTAGACAAGGCTTAGCTGAAACCTCCTTCTCCCCCTTCCCCTTTAATTCCTCCATCCATCTCTCACTAAAAATATAATATGTATTATCTAGTTCATTAAGTATGAACTTGAAGCGATATTTTTTCTTAAAGCTAAATAAACGGTATGAGAATAAAATAATCATTGAATAAAAAATAGATATTTAATCTTATCATTTCAGAAATTGTTAAGAAAATAGATAGATAGAGAATAGATAGATAGATAGATTAGAAAATAAATCAAAAATTTTAAATGCCAAAATTATTTTGGTAGTAAAAAATATTTTATGAGTAAAAACTTTGGTAAAATTTTAATAGACGCTATTGAAAAATACATATTTCAAATAATCCCACTAACACCACACCAAAGCAATTTATATTTTGCCTTTTGTCTCTGATGCTGATAAACAAAAGTGAAATATGATAGCTTTACTAAACATTTCCCTCTAAGAGTGTTATTTTATAAGGAATTGAAACTGGTGAGTTAATTAACTGAAAATAATATTACTTGAAAAGGACAAACTAAGGATGGAGATTTTAATCAAAGCGGCGTTTCCTTTAATGAGTAACCAATTTTAGGAACAGAAATAAAGGAGAGTTAGCCTGAAATATTGGACCTGTTTACTATATATACATAGAAAAAAAAAGAAGAAAAAATATATATTTATTTATATTTTACGCAATTATTCAAAGTATTAGAAAATGATTTCTGTAAAGACGACGGGTTGTATTTCCATTCTGGGAAGACAAATAATGTCATGAATTCGGCTGGAAGACGTAAAACAGTGTCTTGACACCAAGTTCTTCCTGCTTACTACACGGGAAGCTGAAAAAATATATAAATTATATATTTATTTAAGAACCAGGTCTAGATTAAAGCTTGCTACATTAAAGCTATATGTAGTTTATATAAATTAAAATAAATAATAAAAGAAAATAATATATAATCTTTAATTATTAATAATATAAACTCTATAGATCGGAATAAATGCTAAATTTAATAATTTCATAAAGAAAAACAGTAAAATATTAACATATATAAACAATAAACTCACATATTGTATTTGTTGAAACTTAAATTTAAAACTATGTCGCATTCGAAACCTGCTAAAATTGCATTCGATCAATAGACCGGATTCTAATTTTGTCGCTTTGTGGCTTCCAAAATAGCCTATTTGCTATTGTGAGGCAACGTAGAGGGATATTTTCGATATATTTTTAAAATGTTATACGAAATATTTACTTGAATCGTGAAGAAACCTGATAGTATGAACATCGTAAATTCTCTGGATTCACTGATGTATGGATAGATGGACGGATGGAGAATAATTATGTTTTAATTATTTGTAATCTTTAACAGCGGTATTAAATTTTGACATTCAACACGTAATGCCATCAGAATTCGACAGAAAGTGGGGAGCGGAGTGTTTTAACACTAGGCTGCACCCTGCTACATGTGTGAGACATTATGAACGACTGAAATATATGAAATAAAAAGATATATAACAATATTATGATTCAAATTCACGACTATCCTACAGTATGAAAATATGCCTTAGAAAATGATGAATTATAAACACAGCTTCACGTTATTTCCTGCACACAGCAGGATAGGCAAAGGGAATCTAGTGTTAAGACAGTACGTCCCTCCACTTGCCACCTTGCGTTGAGTGGCGGAACTCAACGCCGCACTTTGCCAGAACGAATAAATGAAAATATAAATTTAAATAAATATTTAATTTCCTCGAGTGATCGAACTTTTTCACTTACTTGTGCCCGTGTTCCGTGACTGGCTTCTAATAAACACATGTGACGTACAAAAAGACAGAATTATATAAAACCGATATATCTATCGGTTTTATACATGACTTCCACAAAGTGCCACAGTAACGTTAATAGTAACGAAACAGCGAAACCCTTTTTAATTAAAATTCTCACATCGAAAGGTTTCGAGGGTCACTTGGTCAATTAATTTTAATTCATTTAGAATAATTATTTTTGTACGTCTAAATACATTTATATGTATAGAATTTATTTTTTACACTGGCGAGCCAAAATATGATAAATGTTTTAATTAAATGCTTAACGAGTCGGTCGTTTAAATGAATTCGTGGATTGTTCAGATCTTTCACTAAATGATTGTCGGTTCGATTCTCACTTAATGGATTTTTTAAAATTTTATATTATTCCAGTTAAACTCCATTTTGGTTGATAGATTCTGTCCAGCTTTCATTGCAGTGCCAATAGAATGGGTAGAAAGGAGAGAATAGAGTATCATGATTTTCGTTTGTGAATTCTTATGCAAAACATAGTAACATACTATTAGAAAAATGCTGGCTGAGGCCGTCATGGCGTAGTTGTAGGTTCAATCCCCACTCGAGGAAATTAATTATTATTTATTAGCATTTTAATTTTTTTGCTCTCACATGGAGGCAAAAGCCCGGCGTTTAGTTCCGCCATTCAACAAAAAATGCCTCGAAAAATTGGATGGAAACAAGCGGAGTGTCTTAGCACTAGGTTCCCTCTGCGTGAAGCATATTTGATTTTTTTTTATTAGAAAAATATTGCGTAATAATGAAGAAAGGTCAATCAAGAAAAACTTCATTAAGCGTTAATTAATATTCCGAGACGACACAGACAGGAGCTTCCTGGTGTCCTCAGAGTAGAAGCTCTAGAAGTTAGTTAAAAAATCTATTTATCGTTTAAGTTTTAAGTCATTTTCATTTAAAGGATTCCTTGAGGAATTGAATATATTGGGAAAATGTTAAATTATGCTATTCTACTTCCTACTAATATTATTATTGTGAAAGTTTGTTAGAATGTTTGATTCACATTAATGCAAGAAGTACTGAACGGATTTTGATGAAACTTTAGCTTATATAGCAGAATAACAAATATACCATATTTTATTTAACAGTTCGTTTACTATTTTATTGTTAAGAATTTGGCTATAATATACCTATATTATTCTGATAATTGATGTATTGCTTATGTTAATTCATTTATTCTTTAAAATTTACTTTCATAAATATCATAAATAACAACTTAAGATTAAAAACATATCTACTAAAGATAATATTTTAATATAATAATTTAAACATAACTATAATTAATTGAATTTCATAAATATTAGATTCGAACTTGTACTTACTCCTGCGCTACGAATTGCGCTCCTTAAAATATAATAATATGTAAACGTTTTTTGTAGTCCCTTATGGAAGCAAAAGCTCGCAAAATATTCCCGTGATTTATAAGACCCTTTATTAATTGTGTTTCCCTCTCGCCTTGTTTTAGTCTCGTTTAAATATTTATTTCGACATACATTGAATTTGTCAATTTGAAAAATTAACTTTTTGTCCAAATGTTATTTCCTTTCGTATATTGTGTAATGAAAAAATAACATTTATTTTCGACAGAAAAACCTAATTTATTTTTAATATCTGTTTTAATAGAAAAACAAAAAATACTACTTGTGATAGAGTAAAGTATAATTATAATATTGGTACACTAAACTAGATGGATGTCTCGTACTTAAAATTTATAAATGTAGATTGGACTTCATTTCTCAGTTAAAAGCCCTCTCGTTAAAATATCAGTTTAAAATAAAACAGCTTGAGTTCATTTCATTTATAGTGGAACATATTTTAAAAATTAATGAATAGATTAAGAAAACGTTCATAAAATAAATAGTAGAATATAATTAAGGTGAATAAAGAGTCCAAATAATTATCAATTCAAGCCCAATGGTCCCCATATAGGTAATTATATTGTCACCTGATGCCATAATAACCGAGTTTCATAAAGATTGTGCCTGGACAAAGACGTGATAGTTCAAAGTTCGATTCACACTTAGAAGAAAAACTTATGTTCATTACGTTTCTTTTATAACACGACAATGGATTGAGTTTCTCAACTCAAAAGGTGAGGGTGGAGAGTGAGAAACGGAGTATCTTAGCACTAGGTTCCCTCCGCCTGCCATATACAAGATACGGTGTAAGACTAAAAAAAGAACGTATATAAAATATACATATTTAAATTAGTTATATCTTTTTAAATTTACATAGTGTAATTGATACACAATTTCCTATAGTAGGTATGCCTAACTGAAGCCTCAGAGAGCAAACTTCGTTTAAGTACCAACTAACTAGTACTTATATCTTCCAGAATATATTTACGGCACCAAGTTAGGTCCTTAAAACTTTTAATTACGACAGTATTTTAAAATTTGTTTAACGAAAAATATTTTAAGTGTTTATTGGAATTTTACATTCATTTGAGCATCAGATGTTTTTCCAATCATTTTTCACGTATTACAATAATTAAAATTAGCCAGAACAACACCAGAGGAAGAAATGAAAATATTAAATATTTCATTCCCTCGAGTGAGTGTCGAACTCACAACCTGTAACGTATATGGTTGCACCTTGGGCATTCGCGCTAGCTACTACTGGTGTTTAAAATGTTATAAAATACTATAAAAGTATTTAATTATTTATTGCTTAAAGCAAAGGTATTCTATATAAACCACTATAAAATTGCTCCCGTTAGAATTCACTGTGCATTAGTCGCTCGCTACAAGCGCAATTTTCTAATATCCGCCAGCAAATAGCTTAGCAACCACGAGGAAGCTACCTTTACTAATGTTTCGTTTATATTTGTAATAGTATATTTGATAATTGAAAATATATTTTTTTGTAAAATTAAAAATTACATTATTATTGAGGCTATGTGGCCTGAAACCTTCTTAAGGGAAGAAAAAACATTTTTTCTTGTAAAAGTAAGTGTGCGTAAGTTTCCTTAACCAGGTATCTATGAGGAAAAACTATAGTTTAAAATACTTTTAAAGAAATTAAAAATTGAAAAATTCTTTCTTTATTTACTCTACTATGAAAAAAAAGAAAATCTAAAAATGACAAATAAAACTATTGATTTTGGTATCAGGAAAATATGCTAAAAAAAATATATATAAGCAAAAGAAAATATAATCTAGTTATCGAATATAGAACTTTTCTCTTTTTGGTAAAGAAATCGAAGCGAAAAAAAGGCAATATAAAATTAAATAAATATTTCATTTCCTCAAGTGGGGATCGAACCCACAACCAGTCGATTTCACAGTCACACTCTGTGCCCTGGTCTTTATCTAATAAACACAATATAAAAAAGCATATATTTTTCCAGCATTCGGTAACTCCACAATGTATAACAACTAACAGTATAACATCCAATTTGCAATCAATTGGTATTTCACGCGTCGGGTTGGCGCGTTAAAACAGGAAAAAAACATGGTGATAAAAATATCAACCTCCCTCACAAACGTTTGGCCAAATTTTCATTATTACTTTGTTTATAGGTTGACAATAAACTGTAAAGATGAAACGTGGTGGGAAAATGTGAACCATCGATTATAATTTTCTTATAATTTTGGAGTAATTTACTTAAAATGTAAATATTTTTTTTTTCAATTTAAATTATTGATTCATATACTATACAAGTAACATCTTAGGATATGTTGGGATGGTAGGGCCCATATGCATTTAGGAAAGAGCTGAAAAGTATAATTTATTAATATTTTAATTTCTTAGCTGTATTAACAAATAAAAAGCGCGATAATAAGTTCCACTAAAGCCTCGAAAATTTGGCGGAAAGTGGGAAACGGAGACTCAGCAGTAGGTTCCCAGTTCCTAATGACGTCCATGAGGTTCCCGACTATGGGGATTGCCCCCGTAGTCGGCACAAAAACAAACGGATCGAATAAAACGTAACTTTCTGTACTTCATTATATTTTCGTATTTATATTTCACAACTAATAAAGAAGAAATACTTTTCAACGTCTAGTAAATTAAGCTGCCGTCTTGTTGCTAACTTTAAACTAATAATTTAGGGTAATATTCAGAATTAGCTAAACAGTGACAAAATTACTAACTCGTTTAATCCTTAACGATGGTCATAAACAAAATGATGGCTATGTAAAGCCCGTTTACCTCTTAAATGACCCTAGTTACTTGGACTTTCATATAAACATTTATCATTTAGACTGTTTAATTTGTAACATTTCCTAATGATTGCTTAGGCTATAAAAAGTTGTCAAATTTTTAGCTGAAATTGTCCAAGTTTTTGGCAATTTCGTTAATAGACTAGATATCACCATTTTCAAACGGAACAGAACTAGAAGGGTGAATTTAACAATCCTATTTGAGGGTAGTTCAACACATTGGGTTACAATTGAAAGTAAATATATTCGAATCAGTCCTGTGTCCAGCAATGGACGAGGACAGACTGATGATGATGATGATGATGATGAAAATGATATTCGAATCAATATAAATTGGAAAATTCAATTCAAAATATAGAATGAAGTCGAACTCGATAATAATTATCGTTAAGCTCTCTAGTACAGCAGCGTTTTATGAAAAGCGTAGTTAAATGTTTACAAAAAAAAATAATTCATATTATTTACTTTTCTATCATTCTTTTATATTTCAGAAAAATAACATGCTAAGAAATTCAACTCATTTTAATAAATAGTGATATAATAATTAGAGGCCGTCGTGGCACAGCGGCACAA
Source organism: Heliconius melpomene rosina (assembly GCF_056956725.1). Classification (NCBI taxonomy): domain Eukaryota; kingdom Metazoa; phylum Arthropoda; class Insecta; order Lepidoptera; family Nymphalidae; genus Heliconius; species Heliconius melpomene. The sequence continues at coordinate 4,563,527 of NC_140397.1, forward strand.
GGGTGTGACTGTAACGTGACGGTTGTGGGTTCGATCCCCACTCGAGGAAGTGAAATATTTATTTACGTTTATATTCCCATTTCAACATTCTGGTGTCGAGGCAAAGCGCAGCGTTGAGTTCTGCTCCTCAACACGCAATGCCACCAAATTCGGCAGAAAGTGGGGAACGGAGTGTCTTAACACAAGTTTCCCTCTGCCTATCCTGCTGTATGCGGGATACAGCGTGAAGCTGGTTTTTAATTTTTTTTATATAATAACAGACCTGAATAAATTCAGAGAATAAATACTCAAAAAATAGAGTATAACTTATATGGTCGGTTTTAACACGTGAACTGAGCCATTTTATACTATAGAAATGCCTAATGTAGTGCTTATCTTTTAGAAACGTTGAACTTAAAATATTTAAGCTCTAGCCTAAAAAGGGTTAACCTAATGTTACGTAATGAGATTACTTCACCCTCTCACTAACCTTTTGAACCTATACTATGTTTTTTTATTTCTGCTGGTTTTTTTACACATCCTTAACTATTATCGTTTGGATGTTTATGGTATGTATTAGAGTAATCTAAACAGAAACGATTTTGATAAATATTTTTCATTTATAATTATTTATATGTAAAATATATTTTTATTATGTGAAGGTAATTTATATATTTTTTTTTTCAGTAAAAAACTCTTTCCTCAAATCTCGTCGTCGAAAGTTGGTATACTATGCTTATGCTGAATGCATGTGAAACTTCATTATCTTTCATGTTTAAATTACAACAGAGAAACCATCAAGAATTCCTTACTTTCAAATGTGACCTTTCATATACTAAGCAATTTTACATATAACACATAATTTCTTGTTTCAATATTTTATGACGAAATTTACAACTTGGCTGACAAGTGCGAAAAAATCATATAAATCGAACACGAGAATAAAATATTATGCCGATTTACCTTAAATGTACATCTTCACCTACACCTACGTTATAGTAGAAACGTACGTATTTAAATAGGTTTTTAAGAATAATGTAAAAAATATATATTTATTTTTACCAGATCCGACCCCCGACGTGGGCCTCCTGCAACGAATATTGTTTCATGATATTGCTACAATGATTAATGATATAGTCAAGCACGGCGTTGAATCCCGCCACTCAACACTCAATGCCTGAAGAATTTGGCGGAAACTAGAGAACAGAAGTGTCATTATAGGTTTCCAGGTTCCCTTCTGTTGCCCTGTTATGTGCGAGATAGCTAAAAACATATATGCTAAGTAGAAATGTAGGCACGAAATATCGTCTGAACATTCTGAAGGGCACGTTGCTGCGTTAAGACCGCCACTAATCTAGGATTAGTCTCACAACAATATTACCCTAACTATATTCGTATAAGGCACCCTAATTTATTACATTACCTTCCAGTACTAAAGTGTTCTAACCCAAAATTGTTTCAAATATAACTAATTTTACTTTTAATTTCACAAACAAACTCTAGTCTAGTTATAATGTACATATATTTAATTATTATAATAATTTCAAATCAATCTAGACATTGTAAATTAAATGTTATTATATATAATTTTTATTAACGCGAATATTTAACTTTAAAGCAGTTCAGAAATGTTTAACTAGTTCTACAAAAACGATCTTCAAGTTCTTTATAATTAATTACGTAATTTTTATAAAATCTGGCGTAAGCTAAAAAATATTATAAAATCATTTTCATATCGTAATCTATATACAGCAGGGTAGGCAGGGGAAACCTAGTGTTAATACACTCCGTTCCCCACAAAAAATATTATAATTTGTAATTTCTGTAATAAGACTATAAAAATAAATATCGCCGAATCGAATCAAACCTCATCGAAATGCGAATTTTGAGATCTATCAATATAGCTTTAAGCAATTCAATGTGAAAAAGACCGAGACATCAATATAAAGTGGGTTGAGAAGGATAATTCCTAATTTAGTTCTGAAGTAATGTAAAAGGGTCTAATAAAACCAAATATTTAAATAATCTATTAGGCAGATACAGATTTTCGTTGAATTTTACCAGTAAAACGAAATAAATCGATTATCGAATATAAATAGACGTGGTATTAGCTGTTTTTATTTACTGTAGGTACATTACAAATATACAAAAATCAACTTCACGCTGTATCCCGCACACAATAGGGTAGGCAGAGGGAACCTAGTGTTAAGATACTCTGTTCTCCACTTTCCGCCGCATTCTGGAGGCTTTTTGCGTGTTGAGCGACACCAGAGTGAAGAAATGAAAATATAAATGTAAATAAATATTTGTTTTCGTTAAGTGGGGATCGAACCCGCAACCGTCGCGTTACAGTCACACCCATGTACCGATGTGCCACGACAGCCTCTATATACAAATATACAAAAAAATTAAAAAGAAGCATATAGTATTATATGTTAATGCAATTTCTATATTTTATACTAATACTAGCGACCCTATCGCGGCTTCGCCCGCTTTTACTACTGGATTATTTATATAATGTATGTTTGCAAATCACTTAAGATAATGTGAAAATTAATTAAACCCTAATGCAACCCGCATTTTCGTAGTTTCAATAAGGATTTTCCAATTGTTTTACAGTGCAAGGATTTTTTAGTAGGTACCGTAATTTTATATCTGTGATACTAATCTTTTCAAGTACTTATTAAAATATATTTAAATTACTATTTTTAGATAGTTAAATGACATTAAATAATACATTCAACTCGAATTATCCAATACGTGCAAACGCATCTAAATCTTCGTTGTTATAAAGGCAGGCGGGTTTTTTTTTTCGAGCTTGTGGTTAATGCTGAAGAGGGTATTCTGTCCCTGATGAAAAGCAAGCACTACGTGGCTGCCTGTGACGAAAATTAAATAGAATGCATCGGCCGGGAATTGAACCCGGGCTGCCCGCGTGGCAGGCGAGCATTCTACCACTGAACCACCGATGCGTGTAAGGCAGGCGGGCGCGGCGGACTCGCTTGTATAAGCATAACGTCGCGAGGCGCGTTTCGCAGCAAGGATTTTTTGATATTGTAACAACTTCTAAAGTACTTATTAAAATGAAAAACAGAAAAGACAGTTTTGATCTACATTAAATGGCCAACGTAACTAATATACTTATTTATATGCTGAGAGTAAGGGATAAGTGAAACTTGACTCGATACAGTTGATGTGTGAACGGCGTCATGTGTCAATAATTAAATGCGTTTTTCTCTAAAACTGTTCGCAATTTCGAAATAATTTAAAAAACAATTTTTATCTTCGTTTAACGTAGAAATTTAATAAAGTATTTTAAAGGATAAGGATTAATACCATTATGGAAAAATATCCCTCACAATAAAAAATATATTGAAATTATTATTTTTAGACAGAAAAATGATCACTACACGTTATCCTTAAAAGATAAAAATATGCTCTCGCGGACTTTTTTGTAGATCTTATTAAGAGGAACAATACTCCAGTACATTTTTTTCATGTAGTACTTACAATTAAAGCAGCGCATGCGCGAAAGTGTCTCAACGGGTAGGACTTTATACATATTTATCGTATTTATGTTAATTTACATAAGAATGTACAAATAATAAACTATATATAAACCTTCTACGAAAAATACTCGACCTAATGGTGAAAACCACATAAAAATCCATTGGGTGGTTTAGAAGAAGAAGAGTTAGAAACAACAGACAGACACGAAAAGCGACTTTGTTTTATAAGATATAGGATTAAGTACTAGCGGCCCGCTCGCGGTTTCACCCGCGTGAACTATGTTATTATTATTACGTCCTAGTGACGTCTATGCAAAATTTGAGACTCCTAGCATTTAGTAACGAATGACAAAGACAAATGTCATTAGTAACGAAGTTTCATACAAACTTTCAACTCCAAAAACAACCCCTTAGAAGTCGAATATTACAAATTCCCGTCTTAGCGAGCACCTACGTCCTATAAGTAGCTCCTGTGCAAAATTTGAGATTCCTAGCACATGTAGTTTCTGAGATTTCGTGATGAGTGAGTGACCTTTCGATTTTATATATATAGATAAGAATAAAGTGTTTGTTTGATTGAAGGCACTAATCTCAGGAAAATTAATGCTAAAAAACGTTTAGTGTAGGTTAAGTTCATTTGTGGAGGAAAGCCTTTTTGTTACGTAACTTTGGTCAGCGTCACCTCAGGCTTAAGAATGTGGCACACACATTTCTTACATAATTCCATTTGAAAAAGCAACCCCGCATTGCAATGGGAACCCGAGAATCTAGTGTTAAAAACACTCTGTTCCCATTAAGACACTTCCGCTTACTACTTTACGCCTAGCACTCGAGGCATTGTGTCTTGAGTGGCGGAACTAAACGCCGCGATTTGCCTTTGTGCTACATCGGCCTCAAATTTATAGTTGAAAATCTGTATTTTTACCTTTATTGAGGCTTTTAAAAACAAAGAGTTCTACAGAATGTCAATCAATATTTAAATTCTGGCTAAATATAGAGACGCGAATGAAACCAAAAAGCAATAACGTTTCAAATGACTGATTGATTGATCAAAAAAAAACACTAACAGTGATCTAGTGTTTGTTTTCGTTTGAAAAATATCTTTTGTTATGCTAAGCCGGGTTGATTCAATGGAATGTAAATATTTTTTTAGAATCGTCGTCCAGATTCTATGGACAATTGTTTTTGAATTAGTATTGTTATAGATGCCAACGTTGCCCAGTGGAACAGCTTGTAAACCAAGTAATGGTAGTGGGATCAAGTCCCACTAGGGCGTAGAATATATGTGTTGTGTAGAGTTCGGCGACTCCACACGTATTGGTAATACGCGTGAAAAATAAAGACTAGAGAATTTTGACACTATGTTCTCTTCATCTGCACTGCTATTTCGAATAAAGCTACAAGTGAATAATAATTTCTTATGCATTTAAACTTTTAATTTGACAATGCTGTAAATTATTTCAAAGCCAATAATTATAAGAAAAGTATTAGTGCCACACCATTATATTTAGTACGAGTCAATCAAGCTATATATACGACTAGTGGACCCGGTCGCGGCTACGCCTGCTTAAACTATAAGAATATTTATTAAATATATTATTTTCAGTTTTCAATAGAATTAGTATGAAAATATAAGCTTAAATAATCAAAAAGAATAATAAGTAGAGACATATTATTAGAAAAAATATCAGAGAAATTGAAAACCAACTTAAGAAGTAAAAGTAACTAAAGGATATTCTTAATATTAGAAAAAATACCTAGAACCCGTACCTAAAAACCACTTAAAAGGATAATTTTTGCCAGCAATATCAAATAAAATAAGAAAAGAACCGAAGTGTATTAAATTAATTATAAACAGCAAATAAAGTTCGAAAATGTATGAAAATTTATAAAACAATCAAAGTCATCTGCCCGTTCGCGTCGGTCATACTGTGCCGCCCGTAGGCTAGGTCAAAGGCTAGGCTTTCGAATCAGTGACATCTCCTTAATTATTTATTAGAATGTTATACAGGAAACTATAATTTCAATCTAGATAAAATGCTAAAAGTGACTATTATATTTATTTTCATAAGGATGAATGTCAAAATGTCGCGGTAACGGTTGCGTAGCGACGCGACGGTTGTTATTAGAAATGGCAGAATAAATTGCATGTCAAATTAGAAATAAGTATTTAAATATATTAGTATATATGTGTAATATAATGTTATATAGCCTATAGCACTTCTGAAGAATGCAGCTTTCATACAAAACAAAAACAAAGTAAATCGGACCAGTAGATTCAGAGATCTTAGCGTTCAAACAAACAAACAAACAAACTCTTCCGCTTTATTATATTAAGTATAGATTTATGTCGCATTATTTAATTTTCATACTTTCTATATAAGTTGGTACATTCATATTATTATAATTTTATTCATATTACTAGTGGACCCAAACGCGGCTGCGCCCGCTTGAACTATACGAATATTTATTAAATATATTTATGAAATTATTTTCAGTTTTCTATATAGAGATGCGTTAAGCAAGCTCATTTTGGGTGACGTTTTCTAACAACAAACTTTGCAAATCGTTACTTAGCAACGGTCGCATAGCGACGGTTCTTATTAACATGGCGGAATAAATTGCATGTCAAATTAATAAGTATTTTAATATATTGGTATATATCGAAAATATTACAAATATGAGAAAAAAAGTATCCTATGTTCATCCCGAGACCCTTAAGTATCTCTATGTGAGTATTTTATCACAATTAAATTAGCGGTTTGGCGTAAAAGACAGACAGACAGACAGAGTTACTTTCGAATTTATAATATAGGTATGGATGGATAAATAATTATCATTGACCAGTCCTGTCATATTGACAGCTTCTATTGTGAAACGTTCATTGTTCCAACAGTATGTTACGTTTACTGCAAGCGATAAATTTACTTTTATGACTTACTTATTTTTACAAAAGGAAGCCTCAAAATTGGGTATTCCCCTTTTTTATTCGTACATTCGTCAACGTCGATAAACAATTTTATTGATGTTTCCCGACGAATGGTGATGGAAAGGCTTATACCTTCTTTACACCCAAAACCTTTGCTATATAATGGTGTTGAATTACAATAAGGTTGTCTTCCTAACTTTTATTAAATGATATACCTCTTTAACGACAGTAAATTACGTTTTTCGATACTCTAACGATATTCATTTTAGTATGTAAAAAATTAAATAATAATGTTCAGACATATGTCCATATCTACGTATTTTCTCATTTACTTAAAAAGTAATCACGCTGGAACCCGCGGACAGCAGGGTAGGCAAAGGGAACCTAGTGTTAAGCCGCTCCGTTCCCCATTTTCCGCCGAATTCTGGTGGCATTGGGAGTTGAGTGGCCGACTGGCCTCCCGTAGGAAGCATTATATTCAATTTTTTTCTATAGTGTGGTATTGTTTCTAGAGAAAAAAAGTAGTACTAAAGCAATGTTTCCTAATAACATTTTTAAATTATATTACTACATAATAAAAACGAACTGCATCTCATACGGCGAACTGATTTAACGGAGCGAGGGTTATGTTCTTTATGGAATTTTATAACATTTCATTACATACCTGAGTTAGAAAATTGCTAGTTATTATTTTCAACTTTAAAGGTCAAACTAAAAATAATATAACACTATCATATAATCTAATTGTATGGATTTTTTAAAAAATTACATCGATTTTTATAAAATTTGGAAAAATATTTAATTGAATACGTGTTTCTTGTTTAATTAAAATTTACCCTCTAAACTGAAAATAATTTCATAAACATATTAAATAAATATTCATATAGTTCAAGCGGGTGAAACCGCACATGTCCGCTAGTAATTTATAAAAATAGTAATATTTTTAGTTTATGATACTACTATTTTAACCCTTTCAGGACCATAAGGTTTTGAGAGGTATTGCAATTATTTTAACTGTTTAAAATAGTTAATTATCGATCTAATAAACATATTTTTAAATAAAAAAAATAAAATTACTTTTACTTTTTGAGTTTTTTTATGGGACACGGCTGTCCCTATGGTAAGAGGTAATTTTTTACCATAAAAATCATCTTTATAATTACATTAATTATAAATTAACTAGAGGTTTTAATAACACAAATCGCTATTATTATTACACGTATTCTTATTTTTAAATGAAATAATATAATTACTTTACCTAGATAATCAATTTACTAAACTTTACTGGTTATGAAAGTAAGCGAAACAATTTCTTTCATTTGTATAACAAAGATGAACTTTACAAATAGAACAAGTATTATTTGTACGGTTTTCCTCTTTTAATCTTGGCACAATTTACGCATCTCTTTCTGGCACTGACCTTTTCCATTGGATGTAGTGGTAACTGGCGCTTTATAGACTTTTGTACAGCACTTGCTTTAGAAGTAAGAACATCTCTGTGTCTGGACGAGTAACGCCGTTGACTAATCTCCGAGCTACGACTTGCCTAAACTGTAGGCTGGTCAAAAGACTTCCTTCCAGGTTCTTTTCATTGTGAACCTAATATTGAGAGCACTTTGTAACGATGCATTCAAATGTGTTACGTATGCCTTCAAATCTAGCCTGTTGCATAATATTAGAAATAAAAGGTACCGCCATATCTGGCTCTGTAGTCCAATAATCTCTCAAAGATGGTAAAACATGATAGCCCATAACTAAATTCATTCCAAGAAAAGCTTTCATCTCATCTATTTCAATTAAAAATTCCCGTCCATTTTCTATTTTCTTTTATGTTACTATCATTTGAACTAAAATACAAAAAAATATTGTAGAAACAAATATATCAAAAGGGATCAAATTATTGTTTTCAGTATCTTGACAAATTTGCACCTTTCTAAATTGATATTCTATATTTGAAAAAACATTTGGAATGTATGTTCTTTTCCTCCACTTAAAATCAGGTAGACTGCTGCTTTTTACTTTAGTAGAATTTGTAGCAGAAGTTGAAGGCTCAGGTGATTTGTTTTTTATTTCTGGATGGTGCAATGTTGTGTCTTCAATCTCAACATCAAGTACGCCTTAGTCATCATCCTGTGTCAATAGTTTTTGAGCTTCTTCGTCGAGCAGTAAATTGTCTTCATCGTCACTATTATCTCCCATCAAAATATGTCAAATTTCATCTTCCTTGAGTTCAAAAATTCCACAAATAATAAATTATTTAGGATAATAATTAATTTGTTTGCAACGAACTTTATGTGCAAAATATTTCCTTCATAGACCACAGGGACACTGGCGTTCCTTTAGGTTTACGACGACTTATACAAGTACATAACATAAAAAAATGTATTTTATGTGCACAAAATGAATAAATACTTACCACTGGATAAATATTTTAGGAAATAAATCGTTAAACTTTACTTTTATGCAGAGAAATACTTTTCTGAAGTAAAGGAATTTCGCGCGAAGCAAACAGCCACATTTCAATGATGATAAATCAAAATGTAATGGTTGGGTAGCTAATTTACTACATTCAAATTATAAAAAGGTACTTTAAGAAACTAATTGACATACAATAATGCATATCTGTTTCTTTTTTTGTAACTACCCTCATTTTTTTCAACTGGGACAAATGTGTCCCCGTAGTCGTGAAAGGGTTAAGAATTGCTTTATAAGAATCGAATATCAATAGAACGAGAAATAGAAGCAGTAATAGCTAATATTTGAGTAAAAATTTTACCGAATAAGACTATCTAAGTAAGTTCAGATATATTCATCTTCGTCTCATTAACATAGCCAATTTTCTCCGTCGTTTCTAAATGTAAATGGTTCCTGCGATCAGAATAAATTACTTGATTTACCGTAACGGTAGATATTGAAATCTATAATTAAACTAAATGTTGCCATTTTCTAATACTAAAATTATCAAGAAAGGTGAATAAATAAGTACCAAAATATCGTTTTTAATAAAATTTTAAAATATATATTTTATTTATAAGTATTTATTTAAAATTTATATTTCCATGTCTTCGCTCTGGTGTCGAGGCAAAGCGTGGCGTTGAGTTCTGCCACTCAACATACAATGCTTCCAGAATTCAACAGAAAGTAGAGAACGGAGTCTTAACACTAGGTTCCCTCTGCCAGCAGAGTACTGCTGTGTGCGGGATACAACGTGAAGGAGATTTTTTTATTTGATTATATATTTTATTGACAACAGTGCTATCTATATCTGTATTGTCTGAGGAGTTCCACTATTTATGTCCTGACTCCATCATCAGACCAGTTCAATGTATTTATTGTACTATGATGATGACGTGATGATACAACTATTACGAGTGGGTCAAATTTATTTTCTTTCTCATATATGAAAAATATCTTCTATAAACAAAATAAAGTAAGATTTTGATAAAATATTGTATTTTCTTTTTTACTTTATATTAAGCAAAATTTTTATATTACATTTTTATGATATATTACAGTATTATATCTTTATACTTATATTATAATATTTTAAAAAATAAATTCAAAGATAGCGTTCGTGTAAGAAAACTATATACTTTAGATACTTACTGTACATAATAAAGATATAACGCTACGTACCTACACCGATAAAAATACTTTTATATATGGAATGCCGAGTAATTTCACTAACTACAAGCTATTCAATTAAAACACTTGTTAGTCGACCGTATTGTTTTTTAACTGTTCGTGCTACCACATCACTTTTTAATAGGAGATGCCATCGGGAATTGTTAAAATAATTAAAGTTAATAGTTCGAAATGCTATTTATATTAAAAGTTAAAGTGCTATTTTGTGTTTATATTAGCAAAGCACTAAATGCAATACTAAATATTTCATTCCCCCGAGTGGGAATCGAACCCACTACCGACGCGTTTACAGTCGCACGCTTATGCCCCTGCGCCACTCGTGTGCGTTGAGTTCTGCACAATCAAAACGCAATGTCTCGAATTCGGCGGAAGGTGGAGAAGGGAGTGTTTTAACACTAGGTTCCCTCTGCTTACCTTCCTATTTGTGGAAAAAATAGAATATTTAATAGATCCTGACGAAATGTAAGCTATTCTATTGGATTACAAACGAACACAGCTTTCAGTCTAAAAATTGCAAGCGATAATTTTTGGCTCGACTCGTTCAGTGATTTCAAACAAAAGCTACATTTTACAATCGTCCAGTAAAATTGATGGAGCACTCTGTGTGGGATGGAAAACTACGTTATATCAGGCTCATGACAAAGAACTAAATATATACAAGGCCTGGATGCGAAATTTTAATATAAGTATAATTGTAGAGAAGTATTTTTTATGTAGAACATGCAGAATTTAGTGATAAAAATCTCTATTCTCCGTTCTGGTTATTTAAGAGACATTACGTCTTAGATGGTGTTGTATTGAAAATGGGGAGCGTAGATATATACGTTAATTATTATTATTATTAAATAACAAATTAACATTAAGGACATTTTATTTATGCATTATTATATCTTAGACTAGCGGACCCGGACGCGGTTACGCCTGCTTGAAATATAAGAATATAATTTCTATAGAAATATAATTTCAATCTAGATGAAATGCTAAAAGTGACTATTATATTTATTTTCATAAGGATGAATATCAAAATGACGCGGTAACGAACGCGGTCGCGTAGCGACGACGGTTGTTATTAACATGGCAGAATAAATTGCATGTCAAATTAGAAAGTATTTTAATTTATTAGTATATATGTGTAATGTAATATTATATAGCCTATAGCACTTCTGAAAAATGCAGCTTTCATACAAAACAAAAACAAAGTAAATCGAACCAGTAGATCCAGAGATCTTAGCGTTCAAACAAATAAACAAACAAACAAACTCTTCCGCTTTATTATATTAGTATAGATTTATATTGAAAAATCTAATCAAAACACCTTCACGCTGTATTCACGTGCGTGTTTAAAAATTTAAAAAAACAAACATATATAATACATTGAAAATATTTAATTGGATATGGAATATGTCATATTTAATTATGATGGCAACATAGAAACAGTTATTTTTTCAGTAGTACAAACTAATGCTTATAATTATAATTATGAAAATATATAAAGATATTTATAGTTATACTTATTATTTTGTTCTACTGTCTCAGAAATTAAATATGGCTAGCTCCAACTGAAAATATCAAGGTCTGATTACGTTCAACCATAAATTTATTATCTGTAATCGATCGAATGAACAATACATTTGGTTTTATATTATATTCATCCATCTAAGGCCATAGTGGCGCAGGGGCGTAAGGGCATGACTGTAACGTGACGATTTGTGTGTTCGATCCCTACTTGAGGAAATGAAATACAATATATATTTACATTTATATTTTCATTTCTTCGCTCTGGTGTCGAGGTAAATAGCGGCTTTGAGTTTCGCCACTCAAAACGCAAAGCGTCCAAAATTCGGCGGAAAATGGGGAATGGAGTGTTTTAACACTAGGTGCTCTCTGCCTACCCTGCTGTGTGCGGGATAGAGCGTAAAACTGTAAAATATTTATATTATTCTATTATTCTTAGGCTCGTATTTGTAAGCAAAAAAGTGATCTTGGGATATCTCAAGATAGATCTCATAGTTCAAAGCGATTTTTAAGAAACATAATAATAATGTTAGAACAAGACTACCGACCCAATATTTTTTTGGATTGCGTGATATTAGAATAATTTCCATAGTCATTCGTAAAAGAATAAGATTTTGCACGCAATCTATCAAGAAACTTCTATTACTTTTGTTACGTCGGCGTCGTGGAACTAACAACCGTCGGGGACCATCGATCAAGCTGCCCGACTGCGATCGCAAGCAAATTATCGACACCTTTAGTTTCTTTTTACTTTTATTATGAAAGAATACTGAATAGCTCATTTAGTTTGCTAGATCTGGTTCGAACCGTTTATGCTATTTTATAGATATTTTCTTTGATTTTCGTCTTTATGCACGAATTATTTTAAAGTTATGGTTTATTTTACGTAAATTAATTATTAATTATTATTTATTATTTAAGACAAATTATGAGAGTTAATAATTTCTTTTAAATAAAGTACCATAAAATTCTGAATTCATTCTTTGAATTTCTACCAGAAAAAATACAGCTGTTTAAAGTTTTACAGTAAAATATTTCTAATTTTTTATGTTAACTACAGTAATAGATAATATTATTTAAAATATTTAATACATTTGAGGGTTTCGGTAGAGCAATGGCACAGGATGATACTGTAATCGCGACATCTACGAGTTCGATTCCCACTCGATGGATGGAATTAATATTTTTATTTTCTCGTTCTCTCTCAAGAAAAAGCGCGACGTTCAGTTCCGCTACTCAATTACAACAATGTTTTGAAATATATATATTAGCACTAAGTTTTCAAAATTCGATTACTTGACATTTGGTTACTTAGTTTAAACGTCATTTTATAAGTTTTGAGCACCAGAGCAGCTTAGTTTTAGTTATTAGAAAAAAAATCTATTGACCTGACATTTACTAAAATTATAGCAACTATTATTATTTTTTATTTATTTATTTTTAATAGCAGCCGTTACATTTTGTTAACTTTTGTTTAACTGGACAGTTAATTAATCTATAAATATAGATAAAAAAATATTATTGTAATAAACTTTCGCTTGTTTTACCGAAATACCTACTGACCAGCCTAAGAAATATGTTTCTTAAATCTTCTTTCATATACGTTAATTACCTAATATTATATATATGAAAGATTATAATATCATATTATCATAGATTATCTACTTAGAAGTTTATTCTATTAATTTCACCATATAAGCTATTAAGATCTATTACCGCCGAATTGTGCAAATGAAACCGCAAATCTAATTGTACCTATCAATATGCTGATATTGTATTAATATACGCTAACCTAAGTAACAGTTGGTTAATAGTGTGAGGCTGTTATGCGTATAATAATTAACCTTAAATAATAAAGCGAGGTAATGGAAGGACCTAACTTGATATTAAAGAAAATAATCATAATTAATGATTAATTTCTTTTTTTTTTTCAGCTTCACGCCGTATCCCACATGTAGCCGAGAACGCAGAGGAAGCATAATGTTAAAACACTCAGCTCCCCAATTTCAGTTTAATTCTGGAGGCATTGCGTGTTGAGTGGTGGAACTCAACGGAACGGACTCAACATCAGGGCGAAGAAATGAAAATATTAAGTATTTCCTTGATTGGCAAACGAATCCAGAACCTATGGTGTTTATAGTCATCCTCATTGACCCTCTGTACTGGCCTGAATTTATTTAATAAAATATATTATATTATATAATAATTATAACAATATCAATTTAAAAAAAACATAGCATATACATTCGACCTGATTTTAATTTCATTAATAACAATTATTCCCCATGAGCTATACATCTAGCGCGGGACTGCCACAATCTGATGATGATGATGACAATGACGATTTGAAAATATAAAAAAAATACAGTCAAATTGTACCAAATAGGAGTCTTCGTTGATTTGGATGGTACTCGTAATTTAAATGAAGATTGTTTAGCGTTTCTAAGACTAAAAAAATACTAAGTTATAATATAGAAGGCTTAGATCATGTTCTGTTAAATTCTAAAAGATTCATTAAAAATATAAATTATTCCAAAAATATTTTCTTATATAATTATACTTTTTTATATTTCAGTCTATATATATTATTTTAACTTACATTTGCTTAAAATAAGAATTTAGATAAAAAGTTGATGTAAGGTGTGGATAAAGAGGACTGTACAGTCCTCGTATTCAGAGGACATTCTTTAGCGAATAGTTGCATTGCAGTGAAGTGAGGTATTAATTTACATTAGAGAACGTTACACGAGTTACTTGGCATTTACTGCCATTATGTTTATACATATACTAGCGGCCCGCCCGCGGCTTCGCCTGCGTGAACTACGTTATTACAAATTTCTGTCTCCATGAGTACCTACGTCCTATAAGTGACGTCCATGCAAAATTTGAGACACCTAGCATTTGTAGTAACGAAATTTCATACAAACTTTGAACCCCAAAAACAACCCCTTAGAAGTCGAATATTACAAATGCCCGTCTTAGCGAGCACCTACTTTCTATAAGTAACTCCTATGCAAAATTACAGATTCCTAGCACATGTAGTTTCTGAGATTTCGTGATGAGTGAGTGACTTTTCGATTTTATATATATAGATTTAAATAGGTTTGTATATCATTTTGTATACACTTTAGAGGCCAGTCATGGCGCAGAGGCACCTCTGTGACTGTAAACTCGACTCGTTGTGGGTACGATCCCCACCCGGGGAAGTGAAATATTTATTTAAATTTATATTTTTATCGCTCTGCCGTCGAGACCCATCACGCCGTTGTGTTCCGTTTTACAATTAATAATTAAAAATAATTATGTTTCGTAGAAATATATTTTTTATTTTATTTAAAAATTTCATTTTAAGCAATACATCCAGCTCCTCGACCATGGAGCGGTATAAGATGCTCTAATCGTACCATTTTATGAGCACCGATTATAATCCTTTGTGAAATAATTAAGTTTTAAAGCGACGATGCCACAAAGCTAGTAACTTTACAAGACTTGAGATAGTGCAAATTACATTGAATCTGACAAGGAGTTCTTCTGCTTTTTAATAGAGAAGAATTTTCATAAGCTTTTGCCTCCGCATAAGACTAGCTTTTCCTTACTATTTACTATATAGTTAAGTTTAATACTTACTTAACTAACGTTTAATGTGACAAAATGTATGAGAAGCGTAAAATATATTGGGTTTTTTTACATTTAAAAGTGATATTCCACACTTAGAAAAAAACTTATTGTAGAATACATATCAAAATAAAAAAAAAATATAAAAACAAATTAAAAACTTTGATCCCGCCACGCTCACCATTTGTTATGTTTTTTAAACAAAGCACTTACATTAAGTTTACTCTATAATTAAAACATGATTTTCCAGTAAAAATGTGACTAGTATAAAATTATTTCCACTGGGGCGACAATGTGGGCGACAGTTTCGGAACCCCATTCGGAAAATATATACATTTAACAAAGCTTTTATTTGAGCTGCTTGAGCTGGAAAAAGGTCAAGGTCAGTCGTGGTGCAGGGGCACAAAGTGTGACTGTAAAACTGTAAACTGGTTGTGGGTTCAATCCCCACTCGAAGAGATGAAATATTTATTTAAATTTAAATCCATTTCTTCGTCCTGGTTTCGAGGCAAAGCGCAGAGTTGTGTTTCGCAACTCAACACGCAGTGCCTCCAGAAATTGGCGGAAAGGAAATTGTCGAAACAAACTTTAAAAAACAACATTTTACAATTTGAACCACTAGTTCCTTAGATAGAAAATAAGATTAGATAATAATTTATGCTTTTTATCATTGTAATTCAGGCACGCAGCAGGACAGCGTCTGCTTCACTCTGGGGAATGAATTATGTCCCTTCCATTGCTCTTACAAGAAAAACCGCGGCGTTGAGTTCCACGTTTCAACACGAATTTAACCACGAATTTAACAGATAGTGTAGTAACCATAGGTTCTCTCTGCCTTCTCTTCTATTACTGGAAAAAGATTAAAGCTAAAAAATCATACTAAATTCTGTGAATTATAAAGTTTCTTAAATCCTGATTTTTGCTTCCATTCTGTATATCAATTTACAAGTTTCAATGCGACGACGACGACGACGCCGCGCCGCTAGTAACTGTTGTAGTTATACTAAACTTGACAACAAACTTACGTAATTGTATTTCACGGTGCTTTGTGCTTTTGAATAAAATCCTTTAGGAATTTCTTAAGTCATTCCGGTGGAAGTCAATTGACTCTAAGTACCTACTAAATACCTAACCTCTAAGTACTTACCTCAAGAAGACAGCGGGAACCCGCTGGATTCAAAGAGCGCAGGACCGGACGGAGTGGCGAGCATTGGGGAGGCCTATGTCCAGCAGTGGACTTTAAAAAGCTGATGGATGGATGGACCTACTAAATAAAAAAAATAAAAACAGAAACAGAATCAAAACCTGAACTATTGCTAATAAAGGGGAAACGCAGAGAAATTAAACTTTATTCTTTCATTTCATACTAAGTAAGTGTATACGCAGGTAATTTTAAGTTTGTCAACTTTTCTAAGTTAAACTAAGTACATCTTGTTGCCCTACAATCCTGAAATTGATACGGACTGAAGGAGTCTGACTCGAATTGAACTTTTTGAAATATTTATTTTTCCATCATTTCACTTTTGTTAACTTACAATATTATTTTTTGCCGTCGTTCTATTATTACTTGCGTAATTTTCTTTTGTTTTTATTTTATTTTCATCGTTCATTGATACATAAAACTTAAAAAGCGATGAAATTGTTTACAATATTCAAATTAAACTGACAAAATGTAATTAACAAAGTAATCGATGGTAGGACGAGAGACTTCCCACGTAGATACTTATCTATATCCATCCATACTGAAATATTTAAAAAATCTTGTTCATGCTTTATTCATAAGAGAACCTAGTATCACGATTCTCCTTTCATTAATGTCACGAAGATTTAGTGAAGAAATTAAATATTAATTCATTGCCCCGAGTGGCACTTGAACCCATAACCACCGCGCTTACAAACTCTCTGATAACCACTTTCCGCTGAATTCTGAACGACCAGCGACCAGTACCAGCTTCTAATTTCTAACTGGCTCCTAATTTATATTCTGTGGGTAAAAGAAACAGGATACCCCATTTGTCACTTAAATTACATCCATTATTGTCTAATATTCCAATCTATTGAACCCTTCTCTGTTATTGTTTTCCTTATTAACATTCCGTCATTATGAAGGATCTAAATACAAGGGATATACTCGTAGAGCAATCTTTGATATAATTGTCTGGCTGATGACTACAGACTATAAATCAGGGTGAAAGTGACTGATTTGTCATTGTCAAACGTCAACGACAGAATGACCGGTTTAAATCTACTTTGTTGTGCCTTGGGCTCTTAATTTATGTACTTATAAATTTTAAATAAAAGATTTACATGATATTTTTTTTATTTTTTTTATTTATAGCCAATTTTTTAGAAACATTTTATGTTTAAAAGAAGAAATAAAATAAAACATCGATTTTATTTTATGTTTTTTGTGTAAACGTAGGCTAACATAATAAAAGCATATAAAATGAAACACTTATTTGATTTAAATTAATTCACAACTGTATTCTATCGATAAAATGTGAACAAATTTTTCATACGGTCAAATATTTTTATGAAAATCACAAAAATCCTGCTACAAAAATAACAAGCCGCAAACTTTAGTCGTTAAAAACAAAATTTAACGTCGACTTATTTGGAATATTTATAAAGCCTAAAAAAGTATTGTCCTGTCGAAGTATCTCAAGCATTTATTAATTACGTACCCTCGAATCAAAATTACAAAGGCCGTAGACGGGTTTGACCCGGGATTCATCGCCAATCCCGACTAACCAGTAACGATTAATCGTGGAGAATTACATTCTTAGGTAGTTTCTGTAAATGGAGAATATTTCAATTTTTTTCTAGCTTCACACATCGCACTTCTCGCACACTTCAGAATAGGTAAAGGGCATCTAGTGTTAAGACACTCCGTCTCTCACTTTCCACCGAATTTTGGAGGCATTGCGTGTTGAGTGGCGGAGCTCGACGCCGCGCTTTGCCTCGAAACCAGGGCGAAGAAAGCAAAATATAAATTTATATGAATATTTCATTTCGTCGAGTGGGGATCAAACCTACTACTATCGCATTACAGTCACATCTTGTGCCCCTGGGCCAGGACGGCCTTTAAGTTGTAACTTTTTTAATAGATACTATTAAGATTCAAGGAAGTACTTTATGATAATAATCATGATTAATGATAATAAAGTAGTGAAAAAACGTTTTTTAGGATCTTAGGTATTTCTAATTGAATAAAAAGAAAAATTCATCTATTAGAGAACGATTATATTAAAATTTAACAAAGGAAAACCATTTCCACTATTTACCGGAGTTAATATATCTAGGCTTCAGTAATGACTCGCGTGGGATGTGTTCTCACATTAAAAATGTACAGACGTTTACAATGGTATATACTCGTACTAGCAATCTAAATTTAGCACCGTTAAATGATTTTTCTCTTTATTCTTAACTATGTTATAAACAATGTTACTAGAATTTTGTAATATTTGATGGAATTTATTACTTATTTATAAACAATTTGAATGTATTGGTATATTTTAGTTTTATTTGTGAACTCAAAAAATTAACTCGTATCACCCGGGCGGGTTTATTTAAATAAACGAACCGATATATAGGAATGTATTTGAATTTGTAGATAAATTTGAATTGATATTAAATTTCACGATTCCTCCTTAATATTGCATTTAAAGGCACTGTAGTATATAAATTGATCGTAGAATGCAACGATGGAGTTTCAAATTTCACGCAGTGAATTATTAACAATGCATATCCTGGTGAGATGAAGTGGAGTCCAACTCTGCTGTCCAACAAAACTGAATATACAAATAGTGGAAAAGTGAAAAAGGAATATTCTAGCTTAAGTTAATTCTAATTAGTATTTATTAAATATAGATAAATAAATTACACTTTAATATTTATTAGCATGTTCAATATATATTAGATTTTTGTCAGCTTCACGCTGTATCCTGGACATTGAAGGGTAAGCTGGGGGGGGGGGGGTGTAAGGGATATACTGTAAAGACACTCAGTACCGTATTTTCGCTGAATTTTTGGGGCATTATATGTTGACTGGGGAAACTTAACTCCACGTTTGACCTTGGTACTAAAGCGAAGAAAATAAAATTAATAATATTTCATTCCTCAGAGTGGAAATCGAACCCACAACCGTCGCATTACAGACATACGTTTCTGCCCCTGTGTCACGATAACCTCAAACATATTCTAAATTTCTCTCGTATTATAATACTTCATATAAGAAACCCCTTAAAATAGATATCTGTATATACACAGCGAATTCTCCATCTACCAGTTAACATAAATTTTGATCACGGCATGGGGAATGTAAAGGGGGCTCGGGAGGGGTCGATTGAAGTGCCCTCATGTGCACAGTCTGATCACGGCCCATGGAGCACAATTCGTTTGATCTCGCCGCTTGTTCGCTAAACACTATTTATGTCCCAGCGAACCAAGGACATTTGACAACGATATAAATGCCATTAAACAGGTGCGAATGAAACCATCGCTTGAAGTTTTTAAATAATTGCTAATTTTATGACATTGATAGCCATGAGTAGGTAAAGTAGAAAAACCTAATTTATCTTTGAGCGTGGAGGTGATAATTATTTTTCCTTTATAATCTTCTTTTCATATGAAGAAAGTTGTATAACTTATTCATTTATTTATTTCATTTTGTTCCAGGATGCAGTCAGCACATTACTAAACAAAAAAAGCATGCCAACTCAGTATGTGCCAGATATTAGAGGTCGTGAACAGAATGCCTGCCAAGAACGTAATCTCCAATTGGCTGCGAGCAAAACAAGGAAAACATAAACACTCGCCATGTCGCTAACATGCGTATAGCCATCAGAGAATATGAATACGACCAAACCAGTAATACTGGTGGCAAGAAGCCAATCGGACTTATTACAAAAAGGACCAGAATATTTTCTGGATTCCGCAAGGTCACCTTACAATGCTGTACTTGAATTTAATGCTACATTCGACAACAACAGTACATTTAATTTAACAGACGATTCCGGAGAACTTTGGAATGATTACATCAATCTCTTACAGGATCGTGCGCTTCTAGTTTCATTCTTACTTCTTTTCTCACTTACAACAGTATTTGGAAATATGCTTGTAATCTTGGCAGTAATAAGAGAAAGATATTTACATACATCTACAAATTACTTTGTAACCTCCCTTGCAGTCGCTGACTGTCTTGTGGGTTTAGTAGTGATGCCTTTTTCTGCACTATACGAAGTGTTGGAACATACCTGGTTCTTTGGTGTCGACTGGTGTGATGTGTGGAGATCACTGGACGTGCTGTTTAGTACTGCATCAATTCTTAA
This sequence comes from Heliconius melpomene rosina, assembly GCF_056956725.1. Lineage (NCBI taxonomy): Eukaryota > Metazoa > Arthropoda > Insecta > Lepidoptera > Nymphalidae > Heliconius > Heliconius melpomene. The sequence goes on from NC_140397.1 coordinate 4,584,049, forward strand.
TTTATGTGTTATATCTTTGGATCGATATTGGGCCATCACTGACCCCATCACATATCCTATGCGTATGAGTGGAAGAAAAGCAGCATTTCTTATAGCAGCTGTATGGGTGTGTTCGGGTGCCATATCTTTTCCGGCCATCGCCTGGTGGAGAGCGGTGCGCTTAGAAGAAGTACCCGACTATAAATGTCCGTTTACGGAAAATCTAGAATATATAATATTTTCTTCTACAATATCATTTTATCTACCTTTATTTGTAATGGTGTTTACATATTACCGCATATATCGCGCTGCAACAATCCAAACGAGGTCCTTGAAAATTGGTACAAAACAAGTGATGAGGCCGAGTGGTGAATTAGAGTTAACATTACGAATTCACAGAGGTGGAACAGTGCGGCAAAGGACGGACGTTTGTCACGGCGCGTGCACCCCGGAAGAGGCGGACCAAGAGCCTTTAACCGCGTTGCAAAACAATGGACTATCGCGTTCATCCACACGGCTAACAAATGTGACACATAACAAACATTTGCCCAAAAATTTCTCTCTATCACGTAAACTCGCAAAATTCGCGAAAGAAAAAAAGGCAGCTAAAACGCTTGGTATCGTTATGGGTGTGTTTATAGTGTGCTGGTTGCCATTTTTCGTAGTGAATCTCCTGTCAGGAATATGTTCATCGTGCATCACTCACGAAGAGATTGTCAATGTGGTGGTGACATGGCTTGGGTGGGTCAACTCATCTATGAATCCAGTGATCTATGCGTGCTGGAGTCGAGATTTTAGAAGGTATGTTTATATTTTTTTATATGTATAAGTATGTAAATATAGCAATAAATATATGTTCTGATATTGGAATTTAAATCGAATTCGATATAATCTACTGCAGACGTATGTATGGTTAAGCTGAGGAAATGAAATTTGATCAATTTAGTTTATAATTTGTACAGGAAATTTACATAAGCAAATAGGTACAGAAATGTATTATAAACGAAATTTTTATTTTTTGTTTTTACAATATTTTCCAAATGATTATTTTTCATAAAAAATATACATTTGATGTATTAGAGTTCTATTATAAAAACAAACAACGAGTATAATGTATAACTAACTATTCAACGTATATCAATGAAAGTTACTTAAATGTAAATGAGCTTGTTTTACATTCATGCAACTATGTTAGGAGGTACCTCAATGCAGACCTACGTACTACTACTAATGTATTCAGGCGGTTTGAAAATAGCAGATGCCTTTTGTAATAGGTTTCCTTAATAATTGTCATTATAAATTTGATATTTGAAATATAAAATTGTCGGACAGAGCCCGTCAATTACCGATGAACGCTAAGCTTTCGTGGCTTATCGAATCCTGACCAGCGTTGGGCAACGTCAACGATGTTACGTTTATTATTCTATTTAAAGGCTAAATCATTTAATAGGAAATCTTTGTTTTTTTTTTCATCTTTCTTTACGTATAGTTTTATTTGTAGCTTCACATAGCAAAGTAGGCAGAGGGAACCTGGGAACCTAGTATTAAAATAGTCCATTCCCCATTTTCCCTAGATTTCGGAAGATTGAGTGTCGGAACTGAATACCTCAGGTCTATGCTTTCCAATACTATTTTACATTTGATGTATGTGGGAAAAACGCTGATCCAAAGCTTAATAACTATGCTCTATTTTTAACCGATTTCTGTAAAAGGAGGAGGTTATCATTTCGATCGATACTCGTACACTTCAAGGGTTGTTTGATGAAAGTTTGGTTTGGTTCTGACTTTAGGACCCGTTTGAAGTTGAAAAAGTTTTTTTGTAAAAAATCATAATTATTTTTGCATCATGTTCAAATTTAGGCCGACATGATATAGCGGGTGTCGGATTATAAACGAAATGATTGTGGATTCGATTCCCACTACTGGGAAATGAATTATTTGCATTTCCTCGCACTGGTAACTAAATTATTAAGCGGGACGTTCATTCCACCATTCTACATGCAATGCTTCGTAAATTGAGCGGAAGCGAAGTGTCTGAAAACTAGTTATCGTAGTTTGTCCTGAGATCTCTAATTATTTTGTATAACTATATACGTCACTATCACTATGTTTGATTATATATGACGATCACTATCACTATGAGGGCGTCGTGGCGCAGCGGCACAAGGGTGTGACTGTAACGCGACGGTTGTGGGTTCGATCCCCACTCGAGGAAGTGAAATATTTATTTACGTTTATATTTCCATTTCTTCGCTCTGGTGTCGAGGCAACGCGCGGCGTTGAGTTCTGTTAACACGCAATGCCTCTAGAATTCGGCAAAAAATGGGGAACGGACTGTTTTAACACTAGGTCCCCTCTGCCTACCCTACTACTATGTTTGATTAACATCATTAGAAAATATAAGAAGAAACAAGTGGCCCGACAATTTAAATCAATTCAATTCAGTTAACAAGTATTCTTATGTCTACAATAAAATATATTTTTGAGGCTAATGATGAAAAAAATGTGTTAAACAGAATTTCTTTTACACCCTAAGCAACGAGGTCACGCACAAAACATTTTCATATTATAACTGATTGTATTTTATAAAGGATGACTATGATTTTTCATTTGTATTGTTACTATATAAAAATTCATCGCTCGCTTCGCTCGAATCGCTTCGCTTTAATCAATTAAAGAAGACATTCGTTACGGATGTTTTTACGGAATTAATTTATTATATTTTGAGGCAACGGCACAAGGGTGTGGCTGTAACGACGTTTGTGGGTTCGATCCCCACTCGAGGAAGTGAAATATTTATTTACGTTTATATTTCCATTTCTTCGCTCTGGTGTCGAGGCAAAGCGCGGCGTTGATTTCTGCCCCTCAACACGCAATGCCTCCAAAATTCGGCAATAAGTGGGGAATGGAGTGTCTTAACACTAGGTTCCCTCTGCCTACCCTGCTGTGTGCGGGATACAGCGTGAAGCTGATAATTTATTATATGAAAAACTGAAATTTATACCTGTGAAATACAAAAAATAATGATGAATAGACTGTTAGACAAATTGTACGAACCTTTTTTCTGTTATAATATGCTTTCAACCGTAACATTAATTGTCTATATTTTAGACAGGTAGGTAGGTTTGATAGCATTCGAAGAAATAAAGATTTTACTTTTTTTATAAGAAAGCTTTTTCTTTGAGCTATAATTTATTAATGATCTCAGAAATTGTGAAATATGAGAAAAGGAACATATTAAAAACAAATTATTTCACAGTGGCGCGATTGGGTAATATAACGATGCCAAATTATCTGGAATGATATGACGAATTTCCAAATTATAACGAATTATAAATATAAATTATAAACGATTTGTTAATTACCCCGCGTACTGCCCTGGGTTCCTGCAGACAGAGCTGACTGTTTCTTGCCCTCTGGTGTGGTGGATTTGGGACTTCAAAGATTTTATGAGTGGGGCCCAGGTGGTAGAAAGTTTACAACCGTCTCCTCTATTAAAATTAAGATGTTTACTTCAATAGCCTCGTGGATTATACCAGGAATATATTTATTTTCCTTAATGAGGATATGGAGTTTATCAAAGTTGAGGTTCAGTTTATCTGCAGTATACTCTCACACAGCTGACTTCCATTCTTGCCCATTTTTAACACCAGAGATGTGTTTCTTCATCTTAACACCGATGCTTCTCTTTGTTTGATCGATATATTATAAGCCACAAAAATCACAATTTAGTTTGTTGCCAGCACGAACGGGGATAGAAACCAAGTGGTATTTTTTTATAAGATTTCTTATAAAATGTATTTTTCTTTCCTAAGTGTGGAATAACTACGTTAACAAACATTAAAACTTATTCATTTCTCCAATCATGGGTAAAATTAGCTTACTTGTCAACCACAAATATGCAATGAAATATGTAATTTAGAAATATGTCCAACTAGAAACTCCAATAATAAAGTTTGATGAGTTCTTCAAAGTTAGCTCAAAAAAATGAACCGAATATCATCGCTTATTATATCTTATAATATGTAGCACTAGCTACCGTTCCTTGCTTTGCTTAAAAAATATACATATATTTAAATTCATGGAACTGTTTTTTTTATTATTACCTAGTAATTTATCCTATATTATCCAACGAGAGTATTGAAGCTGTCGTAGCGTAGGAGCACAAGTTTATGAATGTAAACGCAACGATTGTCGATTCGATTCCCGCTCGAGAAAATGAATTATTTTAATATTTTTATTTTATTTTCCTCGTTCTGATAATCAGAGATCCGCTATTCGATACGCAAAACGTCAAATTTATGGCGGAGAGTGTGGAACGGAGAAACTTTCCACTAGGTTTCCTCTGCCCTGCTTTGTTACAGGAGGGTAGGCGAGGTCGCCTACTTTGTATTTGTAATATAATTAATCATTCCACCAAATGTGAACCCAAACCTTCGTGAAAAAGCAGCGTCAGCACCGATATTAATTAGCTCTATTTAATAGATGATATAATCATGTTATTCAAATATATTTCTAAAGATAAAATATTAACATCATGGTACAACGGAACAGCGTCTGCCTGTATACACGATGACTTGAAGATTTGAACCCCTTCCGGGAAATTAATTCGAAAGAGAAAGAAAGAGAAGAACAGAGTGTATTATTTCTCCTACCCTAAATACGGAATAAAAGCATAAAATTAAATAATATTAACAAGCTAATAACAAATTATAATTTAAATTTCATCGCCATATCGGACACGTGCTGTAATTATGTTTCAGGTCTACATTTCAATTATTGGAGATGAATCAATTTTCCCGAGTCAACATTGTAACGTAATTGCAATCTTTTTCTGCAATAAATTCTTTCATTTGATTCATTTTAAATTTATACTTGCTGGTATTTATTATTTTTGTATTGGTAATATTTGTATTTTCTATATTTACTTTATCCATACCTATATTATAAATTCGAAAGTAACTCTGTCTGTCTGTCTGTCTGTCTGTCTGTCTTTTACGCAATCAGGGCCAAACCGCTAATTTAATTGTGATAAAATACTCATATAGAGATACTTGAGGGTCCCGGGATGAACATAGGATACTTTTTTTTCTCATATTTGTAATATTTTCGATATATACCAATATATTAAAATAATTAATTTGACAAATAATTTATTCCGCCATGTTAATAACAATCGTCGCTACGCGTTGCTAAGCAACGGCTTGCAAAGTTTGTTGTTTTAAGAAAACGTCACCCAAAGTGAGTTTGCTTAATGCAAAAATTAGATGATTTCTATAATTTGATATTCATCCTTATGAAAATAAATATAAAAGTCACTTTTAGCATTTCATCTAGATTGAAATTATAGTTTACTGTATAACATTCTAATAAATAAGATGTCACTGATTCCAAATGACCTAGCCTACGAGTGGTATAGTATGCGATGACTTTGATGATTTTGTAAATTTTTATATATTTTCGAATTACTATTATTTTTTATGTAATTATTTGCTGCTTATAATTAATTTATCTCCACAATAAATCTCCACTTATTATTATTTTTTAACTTATTTTAATTATTTAGGCTTATATTTTCGCGGGCGGTGGCGCGTCCGGGCCCACTAGTACGTATATAAAATGAATGTGTAGGTACATACGTGGTTTTGTCACCCGATTCCTCTAAAGAACTGAACCGACCTGGCTGCAATGTCCTAGTAAGGCTTTCTTGTAACTTAAGTTCTAATCTTCAATTTATTCATATATAATGAAATATAATAAGTCTTTAATATTACTTCTTTATATAAAAGTGTCTATTTAAATTAAAACCGGATAAGAAGTGCAATTTAATTCCTAATTACTTTAAACTGTTGTTTCAGAGACAATAAAAGCTAATTAAGAATGCTAATTCTTTCCAAGGTTACTTCCAAATAGAACCTACTGTAATGAATCTATTGCTTATGCTAAATACGGTCGTCATTTGTGTTAATGTCGGTGTGAAATTGTATATCTTTAAACGTTTTAACAAACTTAATCAAAAGTTGTCTAAATAACTTCCTTCACTTCCACTTTCCTCCCCTTATTTCAGGCTTCTCTTGACATAGATATCATGATATTACTTAGAGTAGAAATAAAGATATTTAAAGGTCATCCTGGTAATGTTTCTTTTGTTCTAATTTCAAAAGACATATATTAGATATATACTACCGTTCAAAAGTATTTGCCCACTAAGGAATCAATGTGTTTTAGAAAAAAAAAACAACCGACACAATTTTGCATTATTAAAATTTTATTCCTTATAATAAATTTACTTTTGTTATACAAAAAAATGTTCAGTTTTAGCTAGATTATTTATTAAATTTTGCCTTCGTCAATATATCCGCCTTTTGCCCTTATTACTGCTACGCAGAGTTTAGGCATTCTATCAATTAATTTTATCAGGTAGCCAGGATCAATTGCATTCCACTCCTTCTGCAGTATATCCCAGAGATGTGTGGTGGAAGTGGGGCATTCTTTTCGCACCTCTCTGTCTAATTTATGCCATAATAATTCTATAGGATTGAGATCAGGGGATTGCGATGGCCGTACCATAACCTTTAGTACTCTTTTCCGCTCTAAGTCTTTCAAATAGTTCTTGCATAGATTAGAAGAATGTTTAGGGTCATTGTCATGCTGAAACATGAAGTTCTTACCGATTAATCGAACACCAGAAGACGTCATATTGTCTTGGAGTATTTTTTTGTATCCGTCTTTTTTGAGAATTCCCGTAATTTTTATTAGATCAACAGTTGTATTTCCAGCAAAACAGCCCCAAACCATCATAGAGCCTCCTCCATGTTTTACTGTAGGCACTATACAAGCATCTATCATCCGTTCTTTTAAATTTCGGCGTACAAATACTCGTCTCTTCGAACCAAAAACTTTAAATTTTGATTCATCACTCCACTATACACTTTTCCACTCGTCATGTGTCCAATTTTGGTGTTCACGAGCCCATTGAAGTCTTTTTACTTTATTTGACGCCTAAGAAGTGGTTTCTTTACCGCTACTCTTCCTGAAAGACCTGCTTCTATGAGCCGCCTTTTGACAGTGGAAGTACTAACGGAATCCTGTCTGGATTTGTTAAATTGTGCTGCAATTTCTGGTGCAGTTAGTTTTTGGTTGCGTCGGCTGGTCAATGCTATGAATTGATCTTCACTATTAGTAGTCTTACGGGGACGTCCAGTTCGTTTTTTGTTAATATAACTGTTAGTGTCTAGATGTTTGTTCACGTTGTAGTCTACTTTTCTTCGAGATATTTTTAATATTGCGGCAATTTCGCGATTAATTTTATTTAATTTATGTAAACTAATAATCATAGAACGTATTTCATTAGATAATTCTTTAGTTTTCACCATTTTATTCAAAATATGACTGCGAGAAGGATTTCTCAACAACAAATTTAATAGTCTTGAGTAGATACGCTTATGAAGGCTGTTAAAAACTAATTTATTAATATTTAGCCTTTTATGTGCAAAAATATAGTTCTCTTTATACTATAAATAATAATCAATAAGTGAAAATTACATTAAGTCTCCTAATATAACAAATATACCATCAGGCTACGCAATGGGACTATTTTCAGATTTGAATAAAATCAACTTTGTCAAATTAAATATCAGTATAAGTGTTAATTATAACAGATTCAGTCGTTTATCGTGTAGTGTCAAAGCTAAAATATATAGTTATGTCGATCATATATTCGCTCATAATATTTTAATTCTCTAAAACAACACTGGGCAAATACTTATGAACGGTAGTGTAAGTCAACTATGGAGTATAAAATATTCTATAATTTATATATCTTATTTGGTAGTATATAGACCTGTATATCAGACAGAAATTCGAATCATTATTTTGTTACTTCCGCCGAGTTCTGAAGGCGGAAGTGGAGAACAGAGTGTTATAATGTTAAATTAACACTAGGATCCCAGGTTCCCTCTGCGTATACTGCGATGGAAGGAAAAATTATACTTGAAATGCTAATATTTCAAATAAATTATAATAAGCACACTTGAGACTCGAACAGAAATTAGACAATTTCGATATCAACTGAACTTCAAAAGCAAATTTGTAAATTGATATTTCACTTTCTAGCACCGTTTTTTTTTCGGCAAAGTGAGCCTAGTGTTAAGACAATGGTAAAACGTAGAAATTAAAATATTAAATATATCAATACCTCGATTGGGAATCGAAGCCAATACCAGTCGCGTTTACAGTCGCATCCTTATGCCACTCCACCACGAATGGCTTCCAATAAAGTTATAAAAGACAAATTAAAATTATTTACAAGGCGAGTAATATGATTGTTTTGATTTTATCACCAGGGCCCTGTCGCTTCTCCAGTTTATTAAGTTAGAGTACGCGTAAACACAATTACTGCCGCTTTCATTCAGTACATTTGTACTTTTCTCTCCTAAATGAAGTTAACATCGAATGCGGTTAGCCTAAATGGAAGGAAGTGATGTCTACATAATTAACTGAAATTTAACTAAAATGTTACTTGGCCAAGCCCAAGAAACACCGGAGTAATTTAGTAAATATTTGAAACCTGGTAGGGTAATGTAATAAATTGAAATTAAGAAACGTTTCTCTTTATAGTTTATTTTTAGTATAAGTCCATATGTTAATTAACCACGATTTTTTTACATAAATAGCTTTGGAAATTTATTAGCACCATTTCATTATTCCAAACAGGAAAAGCTTAATTTTACATCAAGATGTAATTCAAATACCTGATTTTGACTAAAACTTAATATCAAATATTTTGTCATATAACAGAGTATATTTTCGATATAGCATATTTACCAAAAAATGTGGAAATATGTAGGAAAATAAAAAAAAGCAATTTCCATACCAATAGCAGCTATAATTCCCGTGAATAAATCCATAGGCTCATGCATATATTTGCACAAAGCTCTCTACTCAATCTATCCGATACGACTTAACGGATCGAACAAAATTTAGTGCTAAGATAAGAAGAAACCCTAGATAAGCCTGGATATGGATGGAAGATATATTATAGTCTAAATTCTTATCGAATGTTAAGTAAAAGTTGGTATTTACAAAAATACCGGTATATTTAGTAGGGTAACTACAGTATAAATTACAAGATTTTTAATTTACTGTATAAAAAACTTACTATGTGTTACTTCTAGTAGTATTGGTAGTTAAATTGTTCATTGTGATATTTGAGCAACAATCAGCGGGATATCAAGGAGATATATTTTTTTAAATATAATCAATCGAATATGAAGCGTGTATCTATATAATATGTCAATAAAACACCACAATGCTGTCAACATTTCACTGGTTGTGGGTTCGATTCCCACTCGAGAAAATGAAATAATTATTTATTTAAATTTATTCCCGAAAGACGGGATGGAGGGCTTGCTTCACGAGAGAGTCATCGATTTAGAGAACTGACGGTATTCTGAGCTCGATACCAGGTATAATGAATTGATAGCACGACCAGTTGCAACCATTAATTATAACTATACTAGCGACCCCCTTGCGGCTTCGCCCGCTTTTACTACTGGATTATTCATATAATGTATGTTTGCAAAGCACATAAGATAATGTGAACATTAATTAAACTCTTATGCAACCCGCATTTTCGTAGTTTCAATAAGGATTTTCCAATTGTTTTACTCGGCAAGGATTTTTTAGTAGGTACCGTAATTTTAAATCTGTGCTACTAATCTTTTCAAGTACTTATTAAAATATATTTAAATGACTATTTTTTAACGGAAGAAATTATAAACAAAAACCTACCTACTAATAACTATCTAACTAACTACAAAAAATATGAAACCAAATATATCGCGCTGAAATAATACATTCAACTCCAATTATCCAATGCAAGTGCAAACGCATCTAAATCTTCGTTGCTATAGAGGCAGGCGGGTTATTTTTTTTCGTTTGTGGTTAATGCTGAAGAGGGTATTCTGTCCCTGATGAAAAACAAGCACTGCGTGGCTGCCTGTGAGGAAAATTAAATAGAATGCATTGGCCGGGAATCGAACCCAGGCCGCCCGCGTGGCAGGCGAGCATTCTACCACTGAACCACCGATGACTGCTCATGACGCGCTTGTATAAGCAAAACGTCGCGGGGCGTGTTTCGCAGCAAGGATGTTTTGATATTGTAACAACTTCTAAAGTACTTATTAAAATTAAAAAACAGTAAAAGACAGTTTTGATGTACATTAAATGGCCAACGTAACTAATATACTTATTTATATGCTGAGAGTAAGGGATAAGTGAAACTTGAGTCGGCACAGCTGATGAGTCAACGGCGTGATGTGTCAACAATTAAATGCGTTTTTCTCTAAAACTATTCGCAACTTCGAAATAGTGTAAACAGCAAATTTTATCTTCGTTTAACGTAGAAAATTAATAAAGTATTTTAAAGGATAAGGATTAATACCATTATGGAAAAATATCCCTCACAATAAAAAATATCTTGAAATTACTATTTTTAGACAGAAATATGATCACTACACGTTATCCTTAAAAGATAAAAATATGCTCTCGCTGACTTTTTTGTAGATCTTATTAAGAGGAACAATACTCCAGTACATTTTTTTCATGTAGTACTTACCATTAAAGCAGCGCATGCGCGAAAGTGTCTCAACGGGTAGGACTTTAGACACATTTATCGTATTTATGTTAATTTACATAAGAATGTACAAATAATAAACTATATATAAACCTTCCCTAAGAAATACCTGACCTAATGGTGAAAACCGCATAAAAATCCGTTGGGTGGTTTAGAAGAAGAAGAGTTAGAAAGTTCAGACAGACACGAAAAGCGACTTTGTTTTATAAGATATAGGATAGACGGTGTGCTCACATACCCGCAATGCGCGAGGATATTTACAAAAAAGATTAGTTAGGCATAAGCCGTGGCCGAAATCACTCTAGATATATCTATCTATCTTATCATCATCGATAGCCATCGAATGTCCACTGCTGGACATAGGCCTACTCCAATTTCCGCCACCACACTCCTCTGCTCTTTGGACCCACCCGCTTCCCGCCAACTTCTTTAAGTCATCGGGAATCTAACATTATATATTAAAATCAAACATGAAGATACCACCGCCATTCACAACTTTATCCTATTCTTCGAAAACAAAGATTGATAGCCCAACTCTCGACTTTCGGCCACAAAACAGCCTATTGCTGTCAACAAAACAAAGCCCCAATGACAATATTTTCTTCGTAAATTTAACAAGCAGATTCTATTAATCATAATCTCGTCGAAGCGAAGGCCGCCAGCAATTTTCAACGCCCCCTACAATAATCAATTTAAAGTTGGTCGGTCGAAGCCCATCGTCACGACTGGGCCCGATGACGCAAACTTATTGGATTACCTAAAGAACGATTCAATAGAAATATTAAATACCCATCGATGAAGAGTTGTAAGTGTTGCATATTATGTAAGTATGTATAGAAAAAAAATATTATAGATTAGAAATATTCATTTATGCTTATTAAATATTTACATAATATGAAAAGCCCGATATTTTAAGCAAAATCGTAAAGTACTTTATTATGTGTGAAATGATAAAAATTATTTACTTGTTATTAGGACAAAATACTGAAAAATGACCAGAACTTCAATCCCCTGAGTGAGAATGGAACCCATAACAGTCGCGTTTACCGTCATCCCTATGCCGCTAAGCAACGACTTCATCACATTTCTTATATAATACACTAATAATTACGGCGTTGAGTTCTGCCCCTCAACACGCTATGCCTCCAGAATTCGGCAGAAAGTGGGGAACAGAGTGTCCTAACATTAGGTTCCCGTCTGCCTACCCTGCTGTGTGCGGGATAGAGCGTGAAGGTGATTTATTTTTTAATAATTACACAATTATATTATATATATTTAAAAAAATACAATAATTATTACAAAATAATGAATCACTAAAGGGATAATAAATCTAATTCACACGACCTAACCTGGCCACACCTTCCCTTTGAAGAAACCGCTGAGCCATCACCCTCTCGTTGTTCGGGTCCGTTACACATTACTACCTTCACATTATATGATTTTTTGCTATTTTCACTCTTTGATATTGAAAGGACATTTAATTTATGGCTTTCGTATTATAACACTATAGCTAGCTATATGTGGCGATTTCATATAGATTTCTTTTTGCCTTTAGATTTAATAGATTTATAGATGAATGAAAAAGAATGAATGATTCTGATTATTTATTAAAAGAAATATTTTGGTACGTTCGTATGATTATCCAATAGAAAATTATATTTTAATTTCTATTTTTTTGAATCACGCTGTATCCCGCATATATCACTCCCTATCCCTAGTGTTAAGACACTCCGTTCCCCAATCCGTAAAATGTTTCTACCGAATTCTGGAGGCATTGCGTGTTGAGTGGCTGAACTCAACGCCGACGCTCGACACCAGCGCGAAGAAATGGAAATATACATTCAAATAAATATTTCCTCTCCTCAAGTGGGAATCGAACTCACGACCAGTCGGTTTTACAGTCACACTCTGTGGCCTGCGCTACGATTGGCACCAATAATACACATACATAAATGAATTTTACTGTAAAAGTATTGACGAGAAACGTGCGCTACCGTAATAGTTCACTCAATTGACCGACTCAATGGTCTAAAAAAAGAAAACACTTATATATATCACTTACATCTGGTAGTATCCGATTAGCTGGGAGGCAATTACCAGAGCAAGTCGCACGGAAAATTATATATCCCTTGACGTCCCCTTCTGAAATTAAAAAGTGTGTTTTGAGGTCAAACGAATACGAAAACCCTTATTACCAATGTTATATTAAACGAAATGGATATTTCGAATGTTTTGATAAATTTTGAGAAGCTTCTTAATTTACTTTTATAAATTAAGAAAAATATTTAAAAAATGCGCTTCTGGGTTCGATTTCCGCTCAAAGGAATAGTAATTGAGCGGAGCGGAACGGAAGGTCTTAACAATAGGTTCCCTCTGTCTATATGCGGGACACAACGTAAAACTAAGAAAAATGGATTGATATTGCTAAATTGCAATAATATTTCGGACTTCAACCAAAAGGGTGTAATTTTAACCAGAAATGTTAATGGGTCATAATCAGAAAAGTGGACATTTTCGAATTCGTAACGTAACTGATAAGTAACAACACTGATAAAGTTTGTTACGAAACTGATGACATAAGGCATTATACACAACAAAATAACGATATTATATGAATAAAACTATTGTTTTTTTTTATTTAATGAGACACAGATCAAAATTTTAAAGGTTCAATCGTTGAATTAACAGATTATAAATGTAAGCAGAAAACATAACAAAGTGAGAATATTAACAATATAATAATGCTAGTTCGTAACGTAATAAACTTATATTTCTAGTTAGAGATCACAAAGTTAATGATAAAATTAAATTCACTTTAAAATATATCAAAATTTGAGTCGTTATCATTGGAATTAAGTTTAATTCTTTGTAAGTGTTTATTCCGCATATCTTCATATTTAATAGGATTGGTCTTTTTAAGACGTTCTCTATATCTAAAAAAAAAGCATTTGTTTCAGCATTTGACATAGGAGCTTACGCTTGCTGAAAATACAAAAATATATATCAAAAAATAAAAATCACAAAATCACAACTAATTTCAGAAAGAATAAAAATAAATTTTAACTAAATCGGTTCAGCTGTTTCTGAGATTAGCGTGCACAAACACATAGACAAACAAGCAAATAAGCAAAAAAACTTAAAAATCATTAATTTTGGTTACTTTACGTTATGAAAAGTCACTAATACTTTTTTTCATATGCCAGCAATTTTTTTTTCTTATATATATATCTTCCATATACAAGCACCGGTTCGATAAAATTTTATTATAAACATATATAAGAAAACATTGGTACCGTAATTGTGAACTAGGCTTCATATTTTCTCAGTTTCGTTACGTAACGAAATATAACGAAATTGAGAATGAAGTCTGAGAAATTCTAACCTTTTTAAATATTTGCTCATAAGCCACGTGTTGCATGTGCAAGCACTGACGTTCTTTTTTGAGATTTTGTAAAAAGAAGCAAATAACATAAACAAGAAAACGAAATTATAGAATACTTACCAAAATAAAAGCCGTTTATAACCCTGAGATGTAATTTTACGCATTCCCTCTAAAACATTTGAACCCCTCTACTGCTGCGAGAACACTACTGGTTGTAGCTACAACAGCATTGACTTTTCGAATAATGGTGCCACAATAAAAACTAATATTAAACACCATCCAAAATAATTGCGTTCATATTTTAATTGTACGTTACTAGCCCTGAGTAACAAAAAGACAATATTTTGGGACAAATTTACTTAATTAATATATATTATTTATTAAATAATGTATCAATAAAAGTAGTTCTATTTAATATTATGTATAAAGTAAAGTAATATAAACATATCGGAAATCAAATAAAACCATAAACATTCGTAACAAATCAATTTTTAAAAAGTAAAGTGGTGAATGGGACACGAAAAATTGTATGGAAGCATTTTGAAAAGTTTTTTGCAACTAACAAAAAATACTATTAAAAGCCTTAATACATTTAAAATATTACAAAAATCTTTAAGTTAATAAGTAAATTTATCTTAAATGGCAAAATATTTAAATTATCTTTAAAATTGTATTTTTAAAACGCATTCAAAGTAGCGGGACAAGAAAAGACACAAAATGTGCACTTTTTCTGATTATGACCCTAATATTAAATTATATAAAATTTGTGTTTTTATACACGGCGTGGCATTAATAAAATTATCCTTCCACTTCATTCTGTATTTGACTTCCATATATTTTTTTATCTGATTCATACAGAAGTCACAATTAATACTAATATACGAATCATCCATCCATCAGCCTTTTAAAGTCCACTGCTGGACATAGGCCTCCCCCAATGCTCACCACTCCGTCCAGTCCTGCGCCCTTTGAATATACGAATATATAACAGCAAATATATAATATAATGATTTATTGACATGCATTACTGAAACAGCACGGAAATGCCAACGATGCTGTCTACATACAAACACAGTAGGTGCATATTCCACATCCACCTAGCTTTGAAATCGGTTGTACTAACATTGCTCCCATTAGTATTCCTTAATTACCTGATAAATATTAGATTTACCGTATATATCATGTTAGATTAACAAACAAACTTAATAAGTATAGATATATGAATTAAAATCTTATCATATATAAAGCAAGTCGATTTTAATTAATTAATTATTTATTTATTTTAATACTTTATTACTTCAAAATATTAATTAACTAAAAACATAAAACGAAAAACAAAGATAAATTAACTTAAACAAAAAACAGAAAAAAAGAAACAAATGAAAAACTGATGTTGCTCGCAGTAAACTCTCGTGCGCATAGAGGCCATAGTTATAGATATTTTAAATATTAAAGTTATAAAATTTAAACAGCTCCTATTTAATTTGTATTTCAGAAAAAAAAAAACATAAATTAAAATCAATTCATGTCTATATCAAGTTTAAATATAATAATTATATTGGTATATATAAAAAGTTAAAATTTCAAAACGTATATTTCTTCTACAGCTGTTTTACTTATGTGACACATTCAGCTCGATCTTAAATTCCGTACAAGAACTCTTCAGATATTTCACGTGAAGGTATAAGCCATCTTTTGTCTCCCAAGTGCCGTGGTGCCGCATGTCTAAAAGTATTATGTATTATTTTATAATCCAGATACGTTCTTTGAATCTCCTCAATGACATATGGAACTAGTGTGGAAAATTTATTTAAGTACAATATAAAATGGGGGTCTGTTCCCAATGATAAATTTAAAGTTAATAAACTTTCATAAATTGTTGTTTGGGAAATCGACATTCTCGATAGCTAAAATGGAGATGGGATTGACTGATTATGGCTAAGCCATAAAGAATCCCATATATTTCCATTTCTTCGAAGAAATGGAAACATAAATTTATATAAATATTATAGGATCCTCGAGTGGGGATCGAACCCACAACCAGTCCGGTCTCACAGTCACACTTTGTGCCCCAGCGCCTTGACTGGCTTCGAATAAAAATAATTACTCCGAGTCGATATCGAATTCACGACCGCCGCGTTACAGTCACACCATTCTGCCCCTGGGGCACGACGTCCTCAGCTAGATATCATTCAATATATAATTTGAAAATTTCTAAGCTTCTTGCGATTTTGATAGCTCATGTGCCGTTGTAAATGGGTAGGTATATCGTGTTTCCTAACAAATGCTATGTAAATGCCTTCGTTAACATGACTATGCATTAATTATATTATTTGAAACTTAAACCTGTGTTACAAGAACCCTGTACTAGTATTAAATTTAGAGTCGCGGAAAGATTCTCTCTAAATTATCTTTTTTTTTTTACAATGAAAATTTATTTAATTTTCTTAAAAACATAATTAATAAAGTATTTCTGTAAGTCGATTTGAATTGACGACCTGATTATATTCATATTTTTAGAATTAAAACAAAAAATATATTAAAAATAATATGCTTCACTCGTTGTATTTAATTTATTGATATTTTTTTTAAGAATAAAAAAAATAATTCACTTTCACGCCGTATTCTGAATATAGCAGGGTAGGTAGAGGAAACTTAGTGTTAAGACACTCCGTTGCCCATTTTCCTTCGAGTTTTTCAAGGCATTGCGTTTTTTTGCGCCGGGGTTTTGCCTTAGTGCCAGAGCCAGAGAGAAATGAAAATATTAAAAAATAAAAATTCATTTCCTTGAGTGGAAATCGAACCCACGACGGCAGCGCTACAGTCACACCATTGTGCCCCTGCGCCACTATGGCGTCTAGATATAAATATTCAAGGAAATATTTCATTTTTTGATAAAAGCATTAATCCGCAGATTTCCATATAAGTGATATAGACGTGTCATTCAATTACGCGGTACGAGTATAATACGATATACGGTCTTCACTTTATATTCAATACCAATTTTTAGCTCAGAAACCTTAAATATTTTGTAATTATATGTCAACCTAATATCTTTCCTTATCTAAAGATGAATGAAATATTTATCTTCTATATATAAAAAATCGAAAGGTCACTCACTCATCACGAAATCTCAGAAACTACATGTGCTAGGAATATCAAATTTTGCATAGGAGTTACTTATAGGACGTAGGTGCTCGCTAAGACGGGAATTTGCAATATTCGACTTCTAAGGGGTTGTTTTTGGGGTTGAAAGTTTGTATGAAACTTCGTTACTACAAATGCTAGGAGTCTCAAATTTTACATGGACGTCACTTATAGGACGTAGGTACTCATGGAGACAGAAATTAATAATAACGTAGTTCACGCAGGCGAAGCCGCGGGCGGGCAGCTAGTACTTTATAAAAATGGTTACAGCAATAGTTTAAAAATGGATAGAATAAAACCAGCAGCGCAGAACTTAATCAACTATTTTATTTTCAAAATTACACTCAATTGAATTATAATGCTGTAAGTATTAGTTTGCCTTTTACATAAAAAAACGTATTAATAATAAATAAAATAAAATAAAATAAGCCTTTATTCACTGACCATTAACTATATAATAAAATTTAAAAACTAAAACTAAACATTTAAAAGTAATTAATTCTCAATCTTATCTCTTCTTAATCTGTTTTTTTTTTGATCAGGTTGTCTCTCGACATAGGCCTCCCCCATCTTATTCCACTGTCCTCTGTTCCCAGTTAACCTCCTCCATCCTTTTGGTGGATCGTCCTCCCATCTTTTTATTTGACGACCTTTTTGCCTCTTTCCGTTTCTAGGATACCATTCTGTTACATCTTTAGTCCATTTATTTTTATTCGTTCTCATAGTGTGTCCAATCCAGTTCCACTTCAATTTTTTTATTTTTTGTATCACATCACTCACCATCGTTCTTTTCCTTATTTTTGTAGTAGTCCATCTATCCTTTAACCTTATATTCAGCATACATCGCTCCATATTCCGTTGACAAACTATAAGTTTCTGATTGTTTTTGTTTGTAGCAGGCCAAGTTTGACATCCAAAAGTTAGGCACGGCAGAATACATGTGTTGTACAGCTTGCTTTTCACTGACATTGGCATCGATTCATTCTTGAATATTTCTTTTAGTGACCAATACTGTTTCCAACTGTTACTTATTCTTCTATTAATTTCTTTTGAGTATTGATCTCTAATAGATAATACTTGTCCTAAATATATGTATTCATCTGCATATTCGATAACCTCTTGATCTATTTCGATTTTGTTCTTTATGGTATTTGTCATTAATTTGGTCTTCGTTGGGTTCATAGATAGGCCTGCTTTTCTACTTTCATTGTTTAGCTGTTGTAGCATAGTTTGCAATGAACTAGATTCTTCAGCAAATATGACAATGTCATCGGCGAATCTTAGGTGATTTAGTTTTACTCCGATTATATTCAACCCTAAGTTGTCCCAATCTAAATTCCTGAATATATTTTCCAGTACTGCAATAAAAAGTTTTTTTTTTTTTTCGCTTCCGGTTGTCAAACTGTAAACATTGCCGAGTACTCCGTCCGTCCAAAATAATAGTGAAACAGTGGTTTATCGTCACTTTCCTGAGAACTGCCGCAGTAAAATAGACCAATACATTGAATTTGTAACCTTGGTGAACAAAAACATTGAAAATATAAAGAAGAAACACAAAAATTATCATCGTATATAGTGTGCGGTTGTGAGGTTATACGATTAGACATTGACATTAGAAGAGTCATCCATATTTAAGTTTACGACATAAGCCTGTGTTGCCACTGCTCAAAAAAAAAGCATAGATAAAATACATAACAAAAAAAAAAAAAAAAAAAAAAAAAAAAAAAAAAAAAAAAAAAAAAAAAATAGAAGATTAAGAATAATATTAGAAATAAGAATTAAACATGGAGGGGCAATTTAAAATTCTTTTCGAGCAAATGAAGGTAGAAATGGACAAACAAACAAAATCTATATACGAAAAAATTAACGAAAAATTAGAACCATTACTCAAAGATAATAAAATCATGAAAGATAAAATCGAAATTTTGGAAAAGAAGATAGAATATTTAGAAAAAGAAAAGAAAAAGAACAACATTTTATTTTTTGGTTTAGAAGAAAAGGAGCATTCCTCATCAGAACTATTTCAAGAAGTGCAAAAAGTTTTCAAAACAGATTTAAAAATCATCCTGGACGCTCGGGATGTATCAAAAATTTTGCGCATCGGTCCTAGCAAGCAAAACAAAATACGACCTGTTTTAATTACCTTTGCAAATACCTGGAGACGAACTGAGATACTGAAATTGAAAAAGAGCCTAAAGAACGTATATGTTACTGAAGACTATCCAAAGGAGGTTTTAGAAAAAAGAAGAGAATTGCAACCGAAATTAATAGAGGAACGCGCAAAAGGAAACATTGCATATTTAAAATATGACCAACTGGTAGTAAAAGAAGGTAACCTTAATAAAGAAAAAAGAAAGAGAGATCAATCAATTTCACCAGAAAATCAGAACAAGGCCAAGAAATTAACGAGCCAAACTTCGGTAATAAAAGGAACCAGAAGAAATGCCTTCGATTTGATGAGATCAAATTCACTTTGTAACTTAACAAACCAAACTAAATAGCAACTAGATATTAGCAACCAGAAGCAGGACGTCCTCAACCCGGTGGGTCCCCGTGAGGATGTAAGACCGCTACCCCCCCAATAATACATCCTTATGCCAAAGAACTCAAAACATAAATACCAAAATATACCTGGCAACATTAAACGTTAGAACGCTAATGACAGACTATAGACTACAGGAATTGGAAAAGGCAATAAGTCATATAAAATGGGATGTCATTGGTCTTTGTGAAGTAAGAAGAATAGGAGAGGAGATAAGAGAATACAACGAATATATCTTTTACTTTTACGGTGTCAAACAAGGAACACATGGAATGGGTTTTTTAGTAAAACAGTATCTAAAAGATAAAATAATTGGCTTCCAAGGAATATCAGATAGAATTGCAGTGCTTAACATACAGTTACCAAAATTTATCCAACCGTCTACGATCATCCAGGTACATGCACCGTGCGAACAGGATACAAAAGAAGCAAAAGATATTTTCTACAAGGATTTGACAGATTTGATACAAACGAATAACAAAAAAATTATCATGATGGGAGACTTTAATGCCAAGGTAGGAGGTAAATTAAACAAAGATGAATTTATCTTGGGAGATTTTACAAAAAAACGTATTACGTACAAATAAATAATGTATTAAAATAAAAGTAATACATTGGCAATGGCGGCTTTGGGTTCGATTCCCACTTGGAGGAATGAATTCAGAGCAAAGAAAAGAATAAAAACACTACAGTCGAATTGAATACCTCCTTTTCTTACAGAAGTCGGTTAAAAAAGGCAAAACCCAGCACTTAATTCCGCCACGCAACACGCTATGCCTCGAGAATTCGGCGGAAAATGGTAAAAGAACTGTCTTAAACAAAGATCACTATATCATTAACTTTAAAAAGCCTAAAAACAATTAATTATGGATAAATAAAACTAATGAATTTAAAAGTAAAACGAAACAAATCTAGATAAAAGTAATTAATCTATACTAATATAATAAAGCGGAAGAGTTTGTTTGTTTGTTTGTTTGAACGCTAAGATCTCTGGATCTACTGGTCCGATTTACTATGTTTTTGTTTTGTATGAAAGCTGCATTCTTCAGAAGTGCTATAGGCTATATAATATTACATTACACATATATACTAATAAATTAAAATACTTTCTAATTTGACATGCAATTTATTCTGCCATGTTAATAACAACCGTCGTCGCTACGCGACCGCGTTTGTTACCGCGTCATTTTGATATTCATCCTTATGAAAATAAATATAATAGTCACTTTTAGCATTTCATCTAGATTGAAATTATATTCTTATATTTCAAGCAGGCGTAGCCGCGTCCGGGTCCGCTAGTGTACGTATAAACTCCCTTCACAAAGGAGCACGTCGCGCTTACACCAAAAAGTTTTTGTAACGCCAGGGTAGAACTATTTCACGAACCTGACTAACAACGTTGTAATTGAATTAAAGTCGTAAATCATAGTTCTATTATACAAATACTGTAATTGCAGATTACATTGATATTTATACTATTTTACCGTCATAGCTTAGTGGTCTGGTTGATTGTAAGCGACAGTAGTGTGTTCGAATGAAAAGTAATGCTTATATTATAAGTTATTTTTTATCTGCGGCTTCGTCCACGCGGTCAAGTGGAGATAATTATGGGTTGTGTATGATATCTTTGATTATTTATCAGGATCAAATATGAATTATAAATACCCAGTACCTACGCAAATCCTCCAGAATACAGCGGGAAGCGGTAAGTAGGGAACGGAGTGTCTTAACACTAGGTTCCCGTTAAGACACTCTCATTTCTCTGTCAATCCTGCTATACAATAGTAAAAAAATAAATTACAAGTATAATTTTACTGCAATTAGGCACTAGAAGAAAACGCGAAGGCTAGTCTCGAGTACCATATTCTTCTCAATTACTTATTATATTACAAAATCTATAATATCTAAACATTCAATGGGCTCGAAGTAGTTCCAGCCGGGGGTACAGTGGGTCCCATCAAAACGATAAACACACCAGGGTAATCGTAAACAAGGTAATAATTAACCTAACCTTCCTTGATAAATGGACAGATAAATCATTTTTTTAATATCGCGACAGTAGTTCTTGAGATTAGTGTAATTAGCCAAACAAATTGTTTAGTTTAATTTTTATAGTAGCTAGTACAGACGTGAGTAATAAGAATCGGCAAGCAACAATTAATGTAGATTTAATAGTTGAGAAATTTAATACTATATGAAATTTAACTAGGTATATATAACGTGAGATATTATATAAAGGAAAAGAAATCTTAAGTTTGAAATATAAGAATTTTTTTATAGGTAGATGTAATAATAAAATATGTGAGCAATTTTGTTGGATTTGGCAACGTATTTAGTTTGCCTTTTTGTAAGGTTGGCAAACTCACAGCTTACGACAGTGTAGGGCCATAGATTATTGTTATATAAGATTACTTAACATTTTTATAATCATATATATTTTTATAATATAAGTAATAGAGAGATATAGATGCAGTAGAAATGGAAATATAAACATAAATAAATATTTCACTTCCTCGAGTGGGGATCGAACCCAGAACCATCGCGTTACAATCACGGCCGGCCTCTGATGTCGAGGCAAAGCGCGGCGTTGAATTCTGCCACTCAACACGCAATGCCTCCAAAATTCAGCAGAAAGTGAGGAACGGAGTGTCTTAACACTAGGTTCCCTCTGCCTACCCTGCTGTATGCGGGATACAGCGTGAAGCTGATAGATGTAATAAGTCGTATGACATATTGTAGGTCTGTCATAAAGATTTTTAAATGCATAAATTAATGGAGAGGATAAAACCGAAATCGTTATGTATCTCGACTCAAATTCTAGATTCCTATTTCTTATTCTTCCAAAATCGAAATAGAGTTCCTTTTCTTCTGTGTCTGTAAAAGTTAAACTTTAAACCATAAAAATACCATCATCATCATCATCACCAGCCTTTTGATGCCCACAGCCTTTAGGCCTCACTTAAAAATAGCATCTAAATTATAAAAACAATAAAAATGAAATACGAAATAAGAAATCACCCTAAATTTCGCGAGAAAGAAAGAAAATCGCTTTACATTTCGTATTGTAATCTCAAAAAACACGTATTGCGACTTTTCCTCCTAATGGAGTGGCCTCAAGGAAAGGACGCCTTTTTGTCAACCGACAATATCACAAATTGTGGTAGACCACGCACGGCCTGGCGATATATTAACCATATACAAGTTTCCTATATTTCTTATGAGTTTCCTCTATTGTCCAATGGGGAAGTTTCTATAGTGACAATTTAATCTGCAAATGGATATGGTTGCCCTAATTTCGTTATGTTGTATCTATTATTAATTTTTTTTATTACTTTATTGTTTTTTTATTTCATTAATTTCAATTCGGTTGAAATGGTCGCGGCAAAGGCAACTTTATTAAAATTCTATAAAAATCTTGGGATTTCAAAAAAAATACAAGCTTATGTCATAATCTTTTCCTGTCTAAGACAATTGGTTGCAAGAAATAATGCCATTAATTTTTTATATTAACAAGGATAGTCAATAACCAAATATTATGTTATAAATATCAATAAACTGAAATATTAATGCTATAAATATCAATAAACTTCTGACTGTATTATACATCGGTTAATATAGATAATAAGCAAGTACTAGTTTTACTAGTAACTTAATAGGTTGGTCTCATTACTTCACACAGCTAAAGAAAACATAATTTAATTAACCAGCTCCACGCTGTATTCTGCACGAAGTAGAGTAGGGAGAGGTAACCTAGTGTTAAGACATTTCGTTGCCCACTTTTGGCCTACTTTTTTCAGGCATAGAGCGTCGAGTGGGAGATCTAAATGCCGGGCTTTTCCTTTAGTGCCAGAGCAAAGAAATGAAAATATTAATAAATAATAATTCATACATTCATTCATTCCCCGAGTCGGGATCAAACCCATAACCGTCATGTTACATCACACCCATGTGGGTGGTTAGGTATGTACCTCATATAAAAATTCAGAACTAAAATGATATTAACAAAAACCTATAGATCTATTACACTATATGAAATAAAATACTGTAGTACCTAATGACACCGATATACTGAGATTGAGATGAGAACATTCGTATTCAACGGACGAGTGAGGGAATGTAAGGGAAAGATAAGGGACGAGCAAAGACAGTATACGAGTATACCCCATCCCATACAGAAACAATGATACCTTAATACTATCTTAATGTACAGACATTTATTTGACATTGTACGGGCTTTTGAACGAGTGGTAACGGGAAAATTTGGTAAGAATCCTGATTTGTTCATACAAGTTATCTTTTACTCGTAAAATAGATATTTATACGTTATATCTTTTTCTTTTCCTTTTAGGGTAATCTAGGTTTAAGACCTAGAAAGGAAAACGTGTAGCACAAATAAAGGAAAATATTCAAAAAGGGAAAAATTGTACACAATTATTTCACAAGAGAAAATCATTACAAATTTATAATTGTAGTTCATTTCATTCAAAATGAATCTATATGTCTGCAAACTTCAGTTTGGCCACTTTTATAATTTTGTTGATATACAATCCTGATAGGTACGGAACTCTCCGTATGCAAGTCCGACTCGAATTTGACCGGTTTTCTTTTCGACGTTTTCCGCTGAATTTTCGAGACATTATGTGATGAATGGCGGACAACACCGCTCTTTGTCTTATTACCGAGGAAATGAGAATATTAAACATTCATTTGAACCCACAACCTTCGCGCTTACGCGCCGCAAACGTCAATATAGACGATATAGTAAGTGTTTCCGATTGAGTGGTTAAGTTAGGCAGCTTCTGTTCTAAGTCTGTTTAAAAAATTCTCTCTCTGCCTACCTGCTATATGTGGAATAAAGCATGAAGCTAAAAAATCCTAAAAAGATTGTTCATTTCTTTAGTATTGGTGTACATTGAGGCCAGTCGTGACCCAAGGTCATAAGCGTGTGACTGTAATAGTAGGTATATGCGACAGGTTGTGAGTTCGATTCCCACTTGAGAAATATTTAATATTTTCATTTCTTCGCTCTGGTGTTGAGGTAAAGTAGGGAACGGAGTATCTTAACTATGTCTATAGAGCATAGTTGAAAACCTTTTCATTAGCATTAATAGACAAGACGAGTAAAAGTTCTAGCTTTTATTTCTTTGGCCTAGTTAAAGAACCAGCAAGTAGTCCTACTTCTCACCCAGGGAAATTCTTATTCCCTTGGGTGAAATTAAGGCATCGCTACAACCATCGCTCTAAGTCAAACACATTCCATTTCACCCAGAATACGTCTTATTTCTAGTGATTTAAGTTTTTATAGAATACGAGAATTCTCCCGAGTGGTTTTTTGGTTTCCGTAATCGATATGTTAACCGAATTATTTTCTTTTATATCTTTCATGTTCAGAATTGGTTGCGCTGATTGTGGGTTTGATTTCCACTATAGGAAATAAATTATTTATTTAAATTTATATTTCCCTGTCTTCGCTCTGGTATCCAGAGAAAGCGCGCAGTTGAATTCCGCCACTCAACAGAATTCGGCGGAAAGTGGGGAACGGAGTGTCTTAACACTAGGTTCTCCCTGCCTACCCTGCTGAGTGCGTGATACAGTGTAAAGCTGATTATGTGCAGAATCGACTTTTCTATCCTTTTATTATATACTTTTAGAGATATTCACTCAATAGTTGACATATATTTAGAAATTACTATAAAATTACTATAAAATCTTCGATATAGGTACACTAATAAGCACTTATGTACCAGAAATGAAAATTTTCATAAATAATAATATATTCCTTGCACCACGGCGGCTTCATAGAACCATCAATAAAATTCTAAATATATAACCATAATTTAATTTCCATCAATGTAATTTGTTGTAAATTGTAATTTTGTGTGATAATTTTAGAAGGTTCTAAAGAAGGCAAAGTGTGATCTACATACAGGCTATAGGAGATAAATGAAATCGTTCAGCTGAATTAATTACTCGAGTAACATCTCTGTCGTCACGCCCACGAGCGAACACCGCTATATGGTACCGGTATATGTAATGGCAAACTGATCGAAGAACTAACGCTGAATATCGAATTTCAGCATGAATTTCAAATGTTATTCTAATTTACATACATTTTCATTGTAAATACAGCGAACACTA
The DNA here is from genome assembly GCF_056956725.1 of Heliconius melpomene rosina. Taxonomy (NCBI): domain Eukaryota; kingdom Metazoa; phylum Arthropoda; class Insecta; order Lepidoptera; family Nymphalidae; genus Heliconius; species Heliconius melpomene. The sequence goes on from NC_140397.1 coordinate 4,609,873, forward strand.
ACATTTCATAATAATTTATGACAGCTTATATTGAAACTGGTTAAAGGTGTACTTGTTTGTGTAATATTAATTAGGTATTATGCGCGGTATTATATGAAGGTTTCATTATTTTTTTTCTCAATTTACGCTACACCAGGGTAGGCAGAGGGAGAGGATAGAAGAAGTCTAGTGTTAAAACACTCTGCTCCTTTTCGCCAGATTCTGAAGGCATTTTGTGGTGACTGGTTCAAATTAATACCGCGCTTCGCCTCGATACCAGAGCGAAGAAATGAAAATATTAATAAATAATAATTAATGCTCCCGAATGGGAATCGAACAAGCAACCTTCGTGTTACAGTGACACCCTAGTGCCCCTGCGCCTCACGATGCCATCTTTAACAATATTTAAAAGACGAAATATATTTTACGTTATAGAAAAGAATGATTATAATTTAGGTTTTTATATTTTTGCACGGAATCTTATATATTGCCGTATTTTAAGATGAATAGCGAAACTCAACGCCACCCCTTTTTTGTAGTCCCCTAGGGGTGGTTCGAATCTACTACCATCACGTTTACAGCACCACTGTACCATATCACCACGATGACCTCTTACTAAATCAATGTAATTTATAGAAATTTAAATGATTTCAAGTTCAGTTAGATTAGAATTGAGAGTAATTAATAATTTCCCGACTAATGACAAAATCCTCATTTCCATAATGCCACTCACAGAGGCAACCTGGAAAAACGTTTTGACAGAGTCATCAACTTTATACTATTAATCATTCTTGGTAAGACGCTATAAGAATCTCTGTTTGGCATGAAAAGATTTAGTAATATTATTAGTAAAAAAAAGTTTTTGCGTTTTCTGTTACTTTCACTGAGATATTAAAGCAATTTTCTTTTCGTTCAGCTCTTACTCTGGCTTTGGATTGGTCCAAAGGCGTCTTAATGCAATATAAGTAAATAAATAAATATTAAGATACAATTACTTATTTTTCATAATATTTATTCAAGTTGTGTTTTTTTTTTACTAAATATTATAATATCAACCAAAGTTATAATTAATTTATTGATATTAAATAAATCTTATTTACTCTTACAATGTTACTTGCAAATTTAAAGATTAAAATTTCACAGTGTAAATTAACAGCTGAATCTAGTAGCTCGTTCAGATCGATTTATTTCTATAATATAAGGAAGTAATAGAAATATATTTAAGAATTGAAAATTGCTTTTTAGTACAAATTTATTTATAACTAGTCATTGCTTGCAACTTTGTCTGGGTACACATTATTTTTAGTCATACTTCACGAAGCTACATATTTAATATTTTCATTTATTTGCTCTGGTAATAAGGCATAAAAGCATGGCGTTGAATTTGGTCACTCAACAACGGTGGAATGTGGGGAACGGAATATCTTAACACTAAGTTCCTGGTGCCTACTCTTTTATAAGGAGGATACAATGTGAACCTGAAAAATGTTTCTTGGGTCAATTATTGTTTACATTCATCCATTAAATACAGCGCGGTGAAAAAATTAAATTTCCATATATTTCATAAATAACACATACATATATAAAAAAAAATAATAGTCCCAACCAACCACTTTAAACTTCCCATTATATGGCAACTGAGAGGCAATCTGAAATATTTTATTACTTTCCCAGTACATTTTATATCTCAGCCGCTAGTTCAACATGAAGCTCGTTGGGAATTTTGCATATTATTCTAGTTTTCTGTAAAGTGTTTTAGTTATATTGTTTAATATTCCATATATTCTGACTTTTACTTGACTAATATAATAACTCTGCATACATATATCTTGAAGAACTATTTCATTTTGTTTAGAAAATCTCATTCAACTGTAGATACCACAATTTTGCGAATGCGAGAGAGATTTATTTTCTGTTGGTATTTTTATATTCTGGCAATGGGCGGGGCATATCTGTCGTAAAGCCGACGGCTGCTGGGGCAGACGCGTCTTAGCGTGGAGACCCCGTACAAAACGACCGGTGGAACGACCCCCTGCCAGATAAGCCGACGACATAAAGAGGTTGGCGGGAAGCGGATGGGTCCGAAGAGCTGAGGATCGAGTGTGGTGGCGAGAATTGGGGAAGGCCTATGTCCAGCAGTGGACAAAAGATGGCTGTTGATGATGATGATGATGATGATGATTTATATATTTATTCCACAATACCATATAACATAGTATGAAGCAAATGCCAGCAGTTCTAGCAGTTCATTAAGTTAAGAAATTCTAATATAAGTAACCAGTAATAAGTTTGACATTGGAGTCTTATAAGGATTTTTCCAATTTCCAACGATTTCTTAATTGTCTCGTGTATTACCCTGGATGAAGAATGAGCTGACTGCGTGTGCTGTATTAATGGAAATTTGTCATAGAATACATAAAAAATAATTTTAAAAAATCCAGATGATAATAAATGATACAAACAATAAAATGCGTTTAATGATAAAATGAATGTAAATGTAAGTATAAATAAAATAAATAAACAATAATTTCAAAAAAATATAGAAAAGTCACTATCTTCTTACATACTTCATTATTAAAACTATATCTAGTCATCACTCTCCGTATTCAAATTTGAAAATTCACATAAATCTATTTGCCAAATGTTATGTAAACTTTTTTATATTAATAATGTTTTGTTATCTATTATTATTATAATGTTTACGTGGGCACTCAAGGGTTTATATAAATTTGCATGAAAACGAATAGAGACAATTGGTAACAATATGTATTTAAGAGTTAAAACACTCCGTTCCCCAATTTTCGCCGCTAGAGGCATTGCGTGTCGAGTGGCGGATTTCAACGCCGCGAACACTAATCTAGCTTTTCGTAAAAGTATGTTATTTTGTTTTAAGATAATACGAGTACATATATTTAAAATAACTAAATTGCCTTATGACCATACATTAATATCCGTCAGGTGAAGTTGGTAGCCGGAAGCGACAAGTTCCACCAGTCTTAAGTTTATATTACAAAGTTTAGCCTCCTAGAATAGTGATGTAACAAAGTTAATTTATTCCTCATCATATGTGCACGACATGAATATTCATTGTTTGTCAAAGGTATAAGCAAAGAGCACTGTTTTGTTAAAATAATATATCCCATCAAAAACATAAATGTAAAAAGAAAGCCAAGTTCTTTAATAAAACGTATGCTTTCAGCGATAAAAGAAGTGAGATGTAAATGTATGCCAAGTTCAATGGTCAGTCCTGAAATTTATTTTTAACAATATAAAATATTTTATAACAACTGAAAATGCCCATTCTTCTTACAACTTGGAGCCTTTATTTATGTGTAATATCTGACTTGGCTAGTTTTCATATGAATTTACAATAGAATCTGAATAGAATAGAATAGAATTTGAATACATTCATTAATATCGATGTAAATTAATTTGAAAACTAGCCAAGTCATATATTACACATAAATAAAGTCTCCAAGTTGTAAGAAGAATGGGCATTTTCAGTTGTTATAAAATATTTTATATTGTTAAAAATAAATTTCAGGACTGACCATTGAACTTGGCATACATTTACATCTCACTTCTTTTATCGCTGAAAGCATACGTTTTATTAAAGAACTTGGCTTTCTTTTTACATTTATGTTTTTGATGGGATATCATTACTTTTTGTACAGAAATTATAAGTAGGAAGGTTCATAGTGTTATCAAAATCAAAATATTCTTTATTCAATTTGGCCATTACAAGTACTTTTCCTATAGGAAGCTACTACGGCAAGAAACTCAAGAGTTGCTCTTTTTAAAACATAGTTTAGAGTAAGCGCTTCATAGGACATTTCTCTTCGCCGAATAAACCAAGTAGGACACCATTGTGATAATACACTTCTATCTTAATATTGTACAAATCTACTGCAGCCTTTATCTCGGAAGTAGCTCCGTACGTAGTTAAGCAAAGCATGTCTTCTTTAGAAGAGTAAGGATTCCCGTTTCGAGCGCTAGTGTAGATACTTAAATCATTCCAGTTACGACATACGTACTCTACTATAGTCTCGCGCAATTTATTAGTTTGTTGTATATCAATACGCTCAAACAAAGAATATGCAAAAGCATGGAAGAGACAGCTCCCATCGGGAGGCATTGGAACAATTCGGTGTAAGGTTCTTGTTTCACCCACAAGCAATTCTATTGAACGACTCATTGTTCAACATGTCTTGGAAAAAATATAAACAATAAGTTTATTAAGTGCTGACGGTACCAATCTGAATTGACATGATCCCAAGGTCAACTTCGTTCTCTGCCGTTTTCACAAGTGTTCCTAAAACCAGTAAAATCATGAAACCCAGGCCAAAAAAACCATTAAAATATGAGCGCCTTCGTACAATAAAATGTATCTAATATAATTAGGTATTTACTTTTTTTATTATAGTCAATAATATTATGTTTTATTACTCTTAAGATGATATTTCATTATATATGAATTTAGATTATATTTATCTATGAATCTCGACTATAGTTTTTATTTTGTTGATTAAATGACAGTTGTCAGATTATAAAGTAATTAATGTATGCTGCGTTTAGAAATCTGATATATTTATTATTATTTTTTTCTAATTTTATTATTTTGTTGGAATAACTCAACACGCAATGCCTCCAGAGTTCGATGGAAAGAGGGGAACTGAGTGTCTTAACACTAGGTTCCCTCTGTCTACCCCGCTATGTGTGGGATACACCGTAAAGCGGATTTATTTATTGGAACGAACGGGATTTCGCTGCGTGACCGAACTGAAAAAAATGTGATAGTAAAACCGTAAGAAAAATGCGTGGAATAAAACCGTTAAATGAGACGTGCGCAGGCGCGACAGTCGCATACACAGACGAGTAGTGTATAATACCTTTCTCTTTCTCCCTCTCTCTTTTTTTAGTTGATAATTTGAATTACGATGTTTTTTATTTTAAGTAATTTATAATTTCCTAAAATACTGAATTTTCTAAATACTTTCTTGTACTTAAATAAAAACAAATCAGCAAAATTTAAGAGAAAAATCAAGAAAACCTACATAAAATTGAGCACGACTTTTTTTGCAATTTGTGTCGATTCTACATTAGCCGAAGGACTCGTCGTTCGTCGAACTTCGTTCCTACCTGGTGTCCCACTTTGGTTTTTTTTATTATTTTATTTAAGTAATTTTTAATTTTCTCTTTTTTTCTCTTATTTTTTTATTAACAATTACTTAAATTTTTACACTACAAAACACTCAGTAACTAGTAACCAGTAAACCAGTCAGGTTTTACAGTCACACTTTGTGCCCCTGTGCCACGACTGACCTTACAGATAGTATATTATTATTAAATTTTATATATATTTCTATCAATATAATTATTTTTTAAAAGCTATTATTTATATTTATTTTTTAGTGTATTTTTTTCTGTTTTAGGATTCTGTACCTCGAAAGCAATAAAACAGAACCCTTATAGGATCTTATATAGGACTTAGTACTTAAATATTGTAATAATAATTTAATATTATTATCAATGCGACTATCATTGTGCCGATAGTGGTTTCGGTTAACGGTTTAATAGCGAAAAGCCTCGACCAACACCTTAAGAGGCTATCGCTTAGCTGTTGGATCAAGAACCGGATACAGAAGGCAGTAATACTTGAGACGGCACGTATTGTGCGGAGGTTCCTCTCTCTGGAGCCCTAGCCACCGATGGCTTGGACCCTTGTCCCGCCCTCGGAAGAGTGGTTTTTTTATATTTTTAAATGTATCTTTTTTATAATAATTTATATTTAAAAATGTAAAAGTGATTCACTAATTTAATAAAAAATCTTCAGGTATTTAATATCAAATACGTTAATCGACTATGCAAATACTCTTAGTATAATAAGTACTAAAATGTTTAAATTATCTATATATATAAAAGGACTTGTCCTCACTGACTGAGGTAAGACGCACGCACAGCCGTAACCGGTGATGGTAGAAACGTTAAATTTGGACAAAAGTTTACTTTCGTAATCTGGACATTCACTAAGAAGGGATTTTGAAAAATTTTAACCCTAAAGAGGTGAAATAGCGGTTCAAAGTTTTTATGGAAAAAATTTTAAATCGGCACCGATTTTTATAAAATTTGAAATTTAGATTTTTAAAGGTATTTAATTGAACACGTGTTTCATCGTTTTCTAGAATTCTCCCCTCTTATTATTCCCCCCCTAGAGAGAACCCTTAGGGGTGCAAATATTCATAAATTTTCATAAAATTTGAAATTCAGACTCTTAAACGTATATAATTAAACATATGTTGTATGGTTTTCTAGAATTCACCCTCTAAGGGTGCAAATAAGGGGTTGAAAGTTTATATGGAAAAATATTGAAAACGCCAACGATTATTATAAAATTAGAAATTTAAACTTAAAAATATTTCATTGAACACATGTTTCATGGGTTATTAGAATTCACCCTTAAATAGGCAAGCGAAGCTGCGCGCGTCCGCTAGTAATAAATAATAATGAAGGATGTTAATCCATTTATTATATTTTTATATTTTTACGTGAAGCCCTTGAAGTCCACATGATGGCAGGCTTTCTCAGGACATAAATTAGAGTCATTTTCAGCTACAAATGGAGACATATCTTAAAATATACTTGAAAGCATCGTGTTGTTTTAGATGGCTTACGTAAGTAATAGTGAAGTTAGTCTACAAAACAAATAAAATATTTACTAACGCGTGACATAAATTAAAGCAACATATATATAAATAATGCATTGCTCTTATTTTGTTGGCAGGCGCTATGCCTAAAAATCAGTTATCATTAACTTTGATTGCTATGCTTTTATTACAGGTGCTATAAGTAAATGTTCCTAATTGAATCTATTTATTGAAAAATTATAAGAAAATATTTTAAAAAATACTAGTTTCGGATTTTTCCCTTGACATACACCCAATTACTTAACCGAATGCTAAATTTCACCATTCTAGATCATCTGGAACTTGGTTAACATTAAGGTCTATAGGTCAGTCACCCCCCTAAAAATTTACGATTTTTGGACGTCATTATCTAAATAACTGTTTGAGCTGTGTTTATGAAATTTAATGCACGTATACCAGTAGGGGGTCTAAATATTTGAGCCAAATATGACAGCTTTAGGTGGAATAGTTTTTGAGTTACGAATAGGTAAAAAGTGGCTTCAAATGGTTCGTGTAAAATAACACACGGTGCTGCTCGCCAGTTCTGAAACCCAGAACTTGGAACGCGCTCCGCGCGTTTTAAATAACAAAGTTGCTTTTAAATTTTATTTTATTTTTGAACGTAGGCCGGACGTCTCTCGTCTGTCTCCGCGCACCAATCATCCATATCTCATGCTGCTCGGTTCCATCTGAGGCCAGCCACCTTCTTTAAAGGTCCTTCTTTAGTTCTCTGGCAATAACTGCCAGAGAAATCCCTATAATGGCGCGTTCCATCGCTTGCTAAGCGACTTATTATTTATAAGATCTTTAGGCACTATGGAACAGACAACTCAAAATATAACGTAACTTAGAAAATGCCGCTCACCCCAGGACTGTACTTTTGTGCGCTTTCTTTCCAAAGTTGTGCTACTCAAGTTGTATAGTTTCATCGAAGTATTCCTACACAACTTGGAGTGTAGTCCCAGGTGCGACTACTGGTCTCCGAGATATATGACTTTCTTTAATTTTCGTCTTGTCTTGTGATCCTGAAACCCGATTATTCACCTTTTTTTCCAAATCCTGCATAGTCTTCGCCATTGTGACTACATAATTGGCAAATCAGAAATGTGATAAAGTTTGATCATTGAAAATTATACCGCGTTCGTACCAGTCATGCGTCGTAAAGACATCTCCCCATAGCATTAGTAAACAGTTTCGAATAAATTATATATTCCTATTATATTATAGTTAATAAGGCATCTCTGCATTGATTCCGATAATTTTGAAGTCAAATATCGATCATATACCACCACGTGTGGTAGGTAACTCACAACGAAATCGTAAAAAAAATAGTTCTAAATCTATGTTCACTAAAGTTCAAACCATTTCTTTTTTTACTTTACCCACTTACCCCAACGTGACTAGTTACTTTTTCCTTTTCTTTATCTACATCCCAACCTTTTGTAAGATACGCATACAATACAAAATAAAAGGCCATAGGTTAATTAGAATATTATAGTAACATTTTTGCATATAAACTTGCTATACAACTAAGATTAAACTAACTAACTTAACCAGAAGCCAGAACGTAGTAGCTAACAGGTTTTTTCTTTTTTCCGCCCATCCAATAACGGCTATGAAAAGTCAAACTCGTTTTCCTCTTAGATACTTTTAAATTAGTAAAATGTTTCCTCGACAAATACGTCTTATTTATTGAAATTTTAAAATTATATAATAAAATATAATAAAAAATATAATAAATATAATAAAAAAATTTTAAAATTATATAATAAAATTATATAATAAAATATTATATAATAAAATTTAAACTGTTTTATATTATATTACATAATAAAAAAAAATAAAATGTATTATATAGTAAAAATATAAAAATTGTATAATTCATACTGTTAAAGGCAAACTGAAAATCATGTGTTATCATCATAGATATTGATTGATCTACTTATTAATAAATTATAAGCAAAAAATCATTGTTAGAAAAAGCTTTAATTTAAACGCTTTAAAAAGGAGAAAATAAAATTTGTTTTTTAAATTTTAACTATCAACTCATAACCTCATTGTACACAATTTATATGATCATAAAAGCTTGTCGCGCGATTTACTTGTGTAACTAAACTAGTGCTAATTTAATTATGTAAAATCTGCTAAGTTTCAATTTTTAAAGTTTGAATTTAATTAAATATTGATTAACGCGACCTAATTCTTCTGACATGATTAAAACAACATTTTATGATTGCATCAAAAATTCTATATTTTATGAATTCTTTCTATTCTCTCTTCTTCTCTTCTCTCTATTATATGAAATTTTTTTGATGAACGTATCGAAGAACCAAAAAAAAATTATATTATATAAATAGCTATTATTTAAACATGTAACTCTATAATAAAGTAAAATAAAATAAAGTTAGACTACGAAATATATTAATCTCATAAAAGCAAAATATACGCTTGAAAAATAGTAGTGAACTGTCTACTCACATCCACGGCAACGTCTAGAGTTAATTGGAAGAATTAATTAAATCGTTGACGGGCGTCAGGCTAGACCTCGAGATCCTCGAGAAATTAATGAACACTAGATAAGATCAAGTCTGCGAAATCCAGGATTATCCAAACATTTCCCCCCTTCCCTTGTCCCATGTTATTTAAAACATTAGAATGGTTTATAAAACACAGACATACAACATATTTTACGCCGAATTCTGGAGGCATTGCGTGTTGAGTGGCGGAACTGAACGCCGCGCTTTTGCCTAGACCAAAAGCTAATAAATGAAAATATAAATTTGAATAAATATTTAATTTCCTCGAGTGGGGATCGAACCCACAACCAGTCGGTCCACAACCAGTCAGTTATAGTCACTCATTTGTGCTTCTGCGCTACGACTACCCACTACTCTCTCTCTCTCTCTCTCTCTCTTGATTTTTACTGCTTTTTACAGTAGCAGTAGAATATACTTGTTCAATTGTCAATACAACTGAAACTTTAAAGTACTTAGAAGCTCCATTCCTCTCTGCCTGGCTGTTGCTTATGACACATGACAATACCAGCTTATTGTTCGTTAGAATTCGATCGAAAAAATAATATTTACATTATCGTATTCATGTGACAGCGTTTAGCTATAAACATTATGGTTTTGGTTCAATTTCCCGTTCTAGTAGACAAAACTCGGCGTTGAGAATCGCCATTTAATATACAATGTCTCGAAAAAAATAGACTTAATGTCTTTACTGTAGGTTTTCCTAAATGAAACTAATATAAACAACATATATGTAACTAAAATAAACAACATACATAAGTGCAATATTTGAATACGTAAAGCGAAATCTAAATGTGTTGTCATTAGACTAACAGTCCGTCTGTTTGTGGTGAAGATATAAATATATAATACTAGCGGCCCGCCCGCGGCTTCGCCTGCGTGAACTATGTTATTATTAATTTCTGTCTCCATTAGTACCTACGTCCTATAAGTGACGTCCATGCAAAATTTGAGACTCCTAGCATTTGTAGTAACGAAGTTTCATACAAACTTTCAACTCCAAAAACAATCCTTAGACGTCGAATATTACAAATTCCCACCTTAGCGAGCACCTACGTCCTATAAGTAACTCCTATGCAAAATTTTAGATTCCTAGCACATGTAGTTTCTGAGATTTCGTGATGAGTGAGTGACCTTTCGATTTTATATATATAGATAGACTAGCGGCCCGCTCGCGGTTACACCCGCGTGAACTATGTTATTATTAATTTCTGTCTCCATGACTACGTCCTAGTGACGTCTATGCAAAATTTGAGACTCGTAGCATTTGTAGTAACGAAGTTTCATACAAACTTTCAACCGCAAAACAACCCCTTAGAAGTTGAATATTGCAAATTCCCGTCTTAGCGAGCACCTACGTCCTATAAGTAACTCCTATGCAAAATTTGAGATTCCTAGCACATGTAGTTTCTGAGATTTCGTGATGAGTGAGTGACCTTTCGATTTTATATATATAAGATAGATATGCTAAAATATTTGTTTTAACATGTTTTTTGTGTCCATAAATATGTAAATCTATATTTGTATTAAGCTCGGTTGTCATTTTATATAATACTTTTTTACTCTATCCAAAATTAGTTTACGAAGCACATTCCACTTCCGATCGTACAATATATAAACTATCGTAGAAATATTTACATGACAACGCAAGTTGATTAAAAGCGACTGCAGACTGGCGTTCTGTTGTTTCAGGCCGCCTCTGGCTTAGAGTTACCGAACGCCAGCTCGAATTTATGGTAATTAATGGTCTTTCTGAACGCCACCAGCTAAATAATTCAATTAATTGATATTTAATTTTTCTTTGTATCTTTTAAATTCTTGGTAGAAAATCGTAGCGCAGTGGCGATTATCATTTGAGGAATGGAAATATTTAATATTTAATTTTTGTTCGATCTGGTATTGAAGCATCGCGGGGCTGATTTCACTAGGCCTCACTAGGTTCCCTCTGTCTACCTTGCTGTATGCGGCATATAGAGTGACGCTAAAATTATTGATAATTTCACTTTATAATTCAACATATCCACTTAAAATGGAACACAAATAGAAAACCAATAGAAAATCCTTATAAAAATATTATATTACTAGCGACCCTCTTGCGGCTTCGCCCGCTTTTACTATTGGATTATTCATATAATGTATGTTTGCAAAGCACTTAAGATAATGTGAAAATTAATTAAACCCTAATGCAACCCGCATTTTCGTAGTTTCAATAAGGATTTTCCAATTGTTTTACACAGCAAGGATTTTTAGTAGGTACCGTAATTTTAAATCTGTGCTACTAATCTTTTCAAGTACTTATTAAAATATATTTAAATGACTATGTTTAGATAGTTAAATGACTATTTTTAAACGGAAGAAATTATAAACCAAAACCTACCTACTAATAACTACTACAAAAAAGATGAATCCAAATATATCGCGCTGAAATAATACATTCAACTCCAATTATCCAATACGTGCAAACGCATCTAACACTTCGTTGCTACAGAGGCAGGCGGGTTTTTTTTCGAGCTTGTGGTTAATGCTGAAGAGGGTATTCTGTCCCTGATGAAAAGCAAGCACTACAGCACTACGTGGCTGCCTGTGAGGAAAATTAAATAGAATGCATCGGCCGGGAATCGAACACGGGCCGCCCGCGTGGCAGGCGGGCATTCTACCACTGAACCACCGATGCGTGTAAGCCAGGCGGGCGCGGCGGACGCATGGCGAGTGGCGAGCCGTTTCGCAGCAAGGATTTTTTGATATTATAACAACTTTTAAAGTACTTATTAAAATGAAAAACGGTAAAAGACAGTTTTGATCTACATTAAATGGCCAACGTAACTAATGTACTTATTTATATGCTGAGAGTAAGGGATAAGTGAAACTTGAGTAACATACAGCTGATGTGTCAATGGCGGGATGTGTCAACAATTAAATGCGTTTTTCTGTGAAACTATTTGCAATTTCGAAATATTGGTAAAAGCAAATTTTATCTTCGTTTAACGTAGAAATTTAATAAAGTATTTTAAAGGATAAGGATTAATACCATTATGGAAAAATATCCGTCACAATAAAAGATATATTGAAATTATTATTTTTAGACAGAAAAATGATCACTACACGTTATTCTTAAAAGATACGAATATGCCGTCGCGGACTTTTTTGTAGATCTTATTAAGAGAAACAATACTCCAGTACATTTTTTCATGTAGTACTTACCATTAGAGCAGCGCATGCGCGAAAGTGTCTCAACGGGTAGGACTTTATACACATTTATCGTATTTATGTTAATTTACATAAGAATGTACAAATAATAAACCTTCTACGAAAAACACTCGACTTAATGGTGAAGACCGCATCAAAATCCGTTGGGTGGTTTAGAAGAAGAAGAGTTAGAAACAACAGACAGACACGAAAAGCGACTTTGTTTTATAAGATACTAGCGACCCTATTGCGGCTTCGCCCGCTTTTACTACTGGATTATTCATATAATGTATGTTTGCAAAGCACTTAAGATAATGTGAAAATTAATTAAACCCTAATGCAACCCGCATTTTCGTAGTTTCAATTAGGATTTTCCAATTGTTTTACACAGCAAGGTTTTTTTAGTAGGTACCGTAATTTTAAATCTGTGCTACTAATCTTTTCAAGTACTTATTAAAATATATTTAAATGACTATTTTTAGATAGTTAAATGACATTAAATAATACATTCAACTCGAATTATCCAATACGTGCAAACGCATCTAAATCTTCGTTGCTATAAAGGCAGGCGGGTTTTTTTTTTCGAGCTTGTGGTTAATGCTGAAGAAGGTATTCTGTCCCTGATGAAAAGCAAGCACTACGTGGCTGCCTGTGACGAAAATTAAATAGAATGCATCGGCCGGGAATTGAACCCGGGCTGCCCGCGTGGCAGGCGAGCATTCTACCACTGAACCACCGATGCGTGTAAGGCAGGCGGGCGTAACGTCGCGAGGCGCGTTTCGCAGCAAGGACAAACAATAAACTATAAGGACAAACAATATAAATAGTAAACTATATATAAACCTTCCCTGAGAAATACTCGACCTAATGGTGAAAACCGCATAAAAATCCGTTGGGTGGTTTAGAAGAAGAAGAGTTAGAAAGTTCAGACAGACACGAAAAGCGACTTTGTTTTATAAGATATAGGATAGGATAGGATATTTCAATTTTAATTTTTTTTTAATATATTGTTAAATAGTTTCTAAATTAAGGTGGTAAACTATCACAGAATACTATAGGCTATCAATTTCTGAGATACCTAAGTGAAAAAGGATTTAAGTTTCTAATAAGATTAAAAATCATTAAAAATAGTTAAATTGTTTTAGAATTAAATTTAATTCACTATTATTCGTTAAAAACGAAGTTAATTGAGAATTCATGAGAAGTTACTAATTAGTTGAGTTCTGGGTTGGTAAAGTTTAAAGCGAGTTGTGGATTAAAATTAGTATTCTTTAAATGCCTTTAAATTGAATATAAAACTAATTAGTGGTAAGCATATACTTACTATTAACATCAGTGAGGCTTCGGTCTGGTAACGAGATAAAGTGCGGCGTTGAATTCCGTAACTCAGCACGAAATGTCTCTAAAATTCGACAGAAAGTGAGGTATAAACGTGTCTTAATGGTAACGGAATATTTTAACACTAGGTTCCCAGGTTCCTGTCGTGCTATGTGCGGACTAAAATAAAAAGTTTCTTGTAAAATAAAGGGTTTCTTGTAAACCCTTTATTTCTTTATTTAAACATTCCATTTATTAAGCATAGATATATTGAAATAAACTTATAGAGCATTATTACGAAGACACAAAATTCATAAAAATATTATCTAATAATAACAACTTATGTTTGTAAACAAAACGAATAATTGATTTTCAATCCGAAGATGCCCGTTTTATTTCTGAATCTCTTAGAACCACAAAATTAAGGTATAATCGAATTTCCCTTGGCCATTGAAAGGAGGGCAAATTACAATGTTAATGGAGTCGTTGCCTCTCGACCCGATCTCGATATACTTGATGATAATTTTGAACGAACATTGGAAGTTTTTTATAAGCATATAATAATAGAATGTCTTTTAATTGTTGTTTTTATGTTAGTATTTGCTATTATTTTGTTATCATCAACATCAGTTTCACGCTGTATCCCGCACACAGCACGGTAGGCAGAGGGAACCTAGTGTTAAGACACTCCGTTCCGTGCTCTCCGCCGAATTCTGAAGTCATTTCATATGATATCAATTTCAGATCGATCGCCCACACGATCTCAAGATAAATGTTCTTGACAGATGTACAAAGTGATCCTATAAGGGTTCTTTTTTTTCCTTTTGAATTAAGGAACCCTAAAAAGGTTCAAAAATTTACATTTTTATTAAATAAATATAGTAATAATAACCGGGATGTATATTAATCAGAGACCCTAGTCAGTTCCGAGTTTACGCGAAAGCTTAATTAATCCCATGAAAGACTGAGATTATTTGAAATGTTTATCATTAGTTTAATTATTTTGTCTGTGGTTTCATGAAATAAAGGCTGATTTTAATAGGATCCTAAGATAAATCTTGACAAAGATGTTGAGACCAATATAGGCCACTTACAGCTATTATATATTTTGATAAGCAATAAAATACTATAACTTATTTATATACTTTTATTTTTTATGAATTTAATTGTTTTACAACTCACTTACAGCGATTTGAAAAAAGTGCCTAAACTATCTATTTTTTATTTAAAATGTAATATTTAATTCAGTATTTTCTATTGTTTCAGGGCATTTCTCAGAATATTATGTGTTTGTTGTCCCAGGAAACTGCGAAGAAAGTATCAACCACAGCTTCGCTTTAAGCAATCTCAGGTATTATTTATTCTAAATTCATTTATGTTTAGAAATACAGATAAAAAAAATATTTTCATTTAGAATGTGTTCTTCCCCTTAAATAGAGACAATAACAAAAGTGCCGATGGACACAATCTTAGCATAGTATTATTTATTATAAAAGTAGGTCAAAATTAAATTACTTATTAGTCAACGTAATGGCTAGATCGTAATATTATATTATTAGTGTAAGTTTGTATATGCTAATAATAAATAAAAAAAAATAATTATGAATGTGTTGAAAATTTTGACTCTGTGAACAATGAACGTAAAAAAAATCGTTAAACATGGTAGTTAAAAAAAATGAGTCTCACAAATTGTTTTACTTTCAGTGGCGCACGACGCGTCGTTATTACTCCACCGGCGAACTACAAGCCATTCGACAAAACTCCTGTGAACAAACTTACATATAGCAGCTCAACTTTTATCTAAGCCACCATTATCTCACACTCCAAGTGCCTTCTCTAAAAATCTTCCTACAGTTTTGTATTTTTTGTAAAGAATTTTTTATCAAATTCCTTGGACTCATTTTTATATTAGCAAGATATCAAGTAAAATATAAATCAATTTAGAGGTACGTTTCATCTGATTAACCACTGCACTGTACCACTGTACTTGCCTTCTTTGGCATGCATCTTCACAACTCTTCAATCCTAATTGCTTTTCTTGTACGCCCATGGACTTACCACCATCTGTACTACTATTAAATATGCATATGCATGTTGATTTAAAATTGCGATAAAATCTACAACCTATTCGATCCTATTTCAGGGGCCCGCTACATCGTTTAAGCTCTCTCTCCCATCGTAAATAACACCTACGTGTTCACACGTTCCTTGCATGAAACAATCTGAGTAATAAATGTGTGTGACTTTTCATATCAGAGTACGTGTCGTTTCTAAGCCACTTATGCAGAGCACACCGCACCCGGCATTTTAAAACTATGTTTTGTCCTTTCGTTCCCATATTTGATGTTTATTTCTTATCTTTTAATGTAATTATATGTAATAATTTCCAAAAATTTTTGGCAGTATCCTGTAACAACGATGATGTACTCGTCGGTGTCTCAACACGAGATGTGTCGCTTGTGACAGCAGGCCCGCGCGGGGACCTGCCGACCTCCGCGCGCTCGGTGCTCTTGATGTCGCGACCGCCGCACCCTGCACGGGCGGCGGGACAACTACCCACTGAGGACCATCGAAAAAGAGACATTTGAGGAACCTGTACAGTGTCTCGAACGTCACCATTGTCCTGAAACAGCGTACTGTCTTGATTCGGAATCAGTGAGCGAAGTTAGTTTAGATAGTGAATCTAGAAAACCATCTATAAGACATAGTAAAAAACGAGTCACTTATCAAACCAAAGCCGAAGTGATTTCAACTTAGTTTTAGGTTATATGTGCGTAGTCATTACTTTTACTTTGTGAAAAGAAAACAATCAGGAGCTGTGATTTTCTAGCTATGTATATATTAATTAGTACCTGTATATAAATAGATCCATTTAATAGAATCCATGATATCTTCTAAAAAAAAATTATTGTAAATAGAATAAATAAGGGAATTAAAACGCTTCACTCTGTAAATAATTCGTTCGATCCAATCTTAGATATTTTGAATATCAAATATTAAAATATTTAAAAGTCATAATTTATTAGGTTCTTGTAAAATATTTATTACTTAGTGTCATGTAATTATTGTTTAGCTTTATTCCCTCGTAATAAATTATAATACTCGACTATTTGTTTTAGAGAGTAAGCAATAAAAGCTAGTCTTGCATTCCAAAAATAATCCTCTACCCAATAAAATCTATAGTGTTACCAAAGATTGTGGTATTATAAATAAATATGTAATATTTATAATAGATTTAAATGTTATAGATTTAATATTGATATTTAATATTCGTACATGAAATATGTAACCCAAAACAAGTTCTGAAAAACTTAAATTATATTCTTAAACGTAATAGTGATGTTACGTAATAAATAGTGATGTTGTGTTTTAAGACGTCTACATTATTGGTTATGGAATGTTGGAATCAATGTTGCCAGATTTTGTCTCTGGAAAAAGCGGGCTTTGTATTTCTGGAATTGTTAGTAACTTATTAAAAAAAATAATTATAATAAAATAATTCTTAAAATGCGTAGAATAATGCACAAAAAGCGGGACGTTCCGCCACAATCGGGATGTCTGGCAACACTGCTTTCAATCCAATTTTTCTTTCTGAATTTGATATGTCTGTATTTTATTACAAAAATATCTTCTAACATACACATATTAATATTGTTATGTAAATTTTGCTATTTAAAGAAAAATAATATACACAAATAACCAAAATGTAAAAAGAGTAAATTTTAAAATTATATGTATAAGCATTCAAACCTAATTTTCTATTTCATTGTAACTAAAAAGGTTTTCTAATTATGTATAAACATTATGTATTTAATATTATGATAAAAATCGAAATTAAAATTTATAAAATGTATGCAAATTATAAGAAATAAAGCCTTCGAATATCCATGATACGATCTAAACATCTATAATCATCCAATAGAAGCAGAAACAGCATATACAACACCAGCGTGCCTGTCTACTAATATTACTATAATTGTATATAATATTTTTATGCAATATATTCGATACAATTCTACGTTAAACTGTTCGAAATCTACAATATTCCTGATTAAATTAATATTTGTGAATATTATGTAATAATAAACAGTAATGCTCTGTATGAAATGGGTTGTCGTATAAATTTATATAAAATATTTTTTCAATGTTTTCGTTTTATTTATTTTCTTTCACATAAAAATACACACCTTTTAACAGTACTATTAAATTGGCATTATCGTCTTTGGTGAGATTATTTTTTTTTAAATAGAATGATAAACATATAGTAAGAAATTATAATTTAATTCCTCTGAGTGGGAAATGAACCCGCAATCGTTGTGTATGTCTCATTACGCCATGATTACCAAAATGGATACTATAACATAAAATTTAAAAAAAAAGATTTTTTCTAATTTAAATAAACTACAATCAAAATCAAAATGTAAACGCCAGAAAGGTTATAACAACAATACTTAAGATCTAATAAATGTACCAACAGTATACCCTAAGGCGCGTTCACCAAAATTTTTTACATCTCCATTAAAACGAATATCAGGCAAATAATTTGGCAAGAAACAAGAACAATATGAAATTTTAATGCTTAATTCTGTATCTCTTGAAATCTTCGCATTAAACTTCGAGATGGGATCCATTACAATTCAAATTAAATAGAAACGTATGCCCATTGTTTAGAATTATATACAACGGCAAGAAAAGGAAAATGAGGATATTTTAAGCATATGAAGTAGAGAAAGTTTTTAATAGTTAACTTTTATATTATTTAACAATAGCACGGATTGGCTAAGTACCGTCATACATCATACGAATAGCGCCAGCTTAAAACTTTTCATTTTTAAAGTTTAAAAGCTCGATCAACATTTGCAGCACAACTTTCCTCAAGATTGTTCTTCGGACAACTTTACGAAGTAGACGACGACGCTTTATATTTTAGTTTATTTTAACGTGAAAATAATATATGAACAAATAAATAAAAATATTCCTTTTTTTCTAATTTCACACTGCAGCAGGGTAGGCAGAGAGAGCCTAGAGCTAAGACTCTCCGATCCCCTCTTTCTGATGACTTCTGGAAGCATTTCATGCTGAGTGGCGGAACTTAACGCCGTGCTTAAACCTCGACATCAGAGCGAAGATATGTAAATATTAAATACTTCAATTCCTCCAGTAGGAAACCCACAACCTGTAGCGTTTAAAGTCACACGCTTGTGCCTCTGTGCTTCGATGGGTCTCTTGAAAAATATGACTTGAAGGAAAAATATATAGACGAAGATAATAAATAATTTTTAAAACTTGCAATAGATATTATATATACATTGTAAGTAGTATATTTTATGAAAATTCTACTATTATCCATTAGATGAGTGTTACATTGTCGTCAGTTTTATGAATATATTATAAAAGCTTGCAAAGACCGAAATAGTAAAGTCTTTATGAGGTTTCCGTACGTAGAGTATGATGAACCAAGTTTACAGAGTAAATCCTTCCAATAATCTGTGTATGTGAAGTGTGTAATCTGTGTGAAGTTCTATATTTCCTTAGTCTCTTCATTGGGTTCTTCGCATAAACACTAAAAGTGTTATAAAAATCTCAAATTGAAAAAATATATGGAAACGTACCTATTTCTATCACAAAAATACATTTACATGGAAAGAAGATTTAAAATATATTTTTGGCTTCCCTCTCACACACTTACTGTAATAACACTTCCCATAAAGACACTCGAACATTTTAAATATTTAATTCCCTTGAGTGGGAATCGACCCCACAACTTGTCGCGTTTATTTATTTATTTATTTATTTATTGAACAATATTTAGTTATTAATAAAAATATCTGTACCAGACTAAACGACTTTCCTGTAATTAATTAGCTGTCCGTTAATAATAATCTTTACAATAGGGCCATAATTATAAATGGTAGTACAAGGGTACAATCAATCATTGTTACCATTCAGGTGGATGAATGACATGGCGGCTACCTTCAGAAGCGAGGATCAAGGAACATTTGTATCAATATCTGGCTGAAACATGAAATAATAATAAATGTACCAACATAAGGATGTACCTAAAGATTTGAATACCAACGAGAAGAGAACAGGGGCACAAGTGTGTGAACGTAAACGAGACTGGTTGTGGGTTCGATCCTCACTCGAGATAATTAATTATTATTTATTTATATTGTCATTTCTTCGCACTGGCACCAAGGCAAAAGCCCGGCGTTAAGTTCCGCCATTCAACACGGAATGCATCGAAAATTCTGAAGAAAAAAACGCTGTATCCCGCACACAGCAGGGTAGGCAGAGTGAATCTAGTATTAAGACATTCCGTTCCCCACTTTCTGCCGAATTCTGGAGGCATTGCGTGTTGAGTGGCAGAACTCAACGCCGCGCATTGCCTCGACACCAGAGCGAAGAAATGGAAATATAAACGTAAATAAATATTTCACTTCCTCGAGTGGGGATCGAACCCACAACTGTCGCGTTACAGTCACACCCTTGTGCTGCTGCGCCGCGACTGCCTCATAGTAATTGGCCACATACATATTGTTTACTACCGCTATGCTTAATAACTAGTTCACGTCTGCAATGTATTGAAGATACTGGTCTTACAACCTTGCCTATTGTAGTACCTAAATAATGGTATACGGTTCGATACAGAACAATAGGGTGCAGAGAACATCGTGCCCCAAGTAAGAGAAGAGAAACCTATGATTAATAAGAAATACAGAAAGAAGTTTCTTTTAATTCCACCAATTATAAGTAAGGCGTTGGGTTCGCCTCTCAACAGGTAGTAATCTCGAATTCATCACCGACAGAAGACGGAGATATTGGTCACACAGGCTGTCTGAAAGTCTAGTATATAATTTTAATTTTGTACTAGGTAATTATAATTATTAAGTAATAATTTAGTATTAAAAGCTTAGGCTTAAATTTCGGACGATTTCTGGATGCGACCTCGTGCAACACCAGAGGAGCTACAACTGCGTTGCCGGCCTAATTTTATAGCCTTATAATTTTAAACCTTTAAGGGTTAATTTTCAAGTTTACGAGAATTATATTATATCAAATTAGGGAATTTCAATAATTTATATTCATTATAATAAATTATTATTTATAGACTTATTGCTAAAGGTAACACTCATGTTATTGATTCAAAATAGATAAGCAGAAACAATATGTATTTCAAAAATTTTACAACACGAATAACACTGAATGCTTCTACGTGTTTACCAAAAGTTTTATGCTCGAAATAAATTTAACTTTAAGCTTCCTTTATTTCGCATATACTTTCACACCGCATTATAAAATGGCTTATGCCAGTTATTTTCTTTACGGGCCATAAAATTAATAATGTACGAGTAATACATATTATCCTCTAAGATAACCATTATTAGCTTTTATACTCATTTATTTTAGTAAAATTAAGACGACACGATAGCTTGTGGGTTCGTTTCCCAGTCGAGGAAATGAATATTATCGTTTTTTCGCTCTGGTTTCTTGGTTGACTTCCGCCGCCCCATATGCAATGCCTGTAGAATACGGCGGAAAATGGAGAACGGGGTGTCTTAACAATAGGTTCCCTCTACGGTAACGACGGTATTTTAATAAAATTATAATAAATTAACAAATTTTATTTAATTCCTCACTTCTTCTTGGATGATCTAATCCAAAACTATCATCTACAGTCAGATGGTGAGTCACAGTGTCACGAAGACCCCTCTGAAAAGACTCTGAGAAGACTCTTACGTGAAGATTAAAAAAAAACAAGTGAACAGCCTAGTTTTCGTGTTACTTAAGTCACCTATCAGCCTCTTTAGATCTGATATAAGATAATAAAATGGTTCTTGACCGAAAAAATTGGCCTTAATTACAAATAGGTATATATTTTTAAAAGCTTATTAGTTTATCACACGGTTATTGTACACGCGATATTTGCTTATTTAACTTTTATTGTTAATTTCAGTTACATTTATTTTTATTAATTTAATTCACTAATTATAATGAGTGCATACAGCCGCTCGTACTTTGCCGTTTTTCTTTTATATTATTAAAAAGACAACAATGCTTCTTCATTACGCAATACTCTTGATGTCATATTATTTTATGAGAATCAATAAAAAAAACACTTATATAAGACTTTATTATATAATAAAAAAAAGTATAATTATCATTTATTTCTATAAAATATAGTTTTATTATGGTACATTATTCACGAGAGGCACAGCATCTGAATTTAAAGGCGTTGGTTGTGGATTTAATTCCCACTTGGGGAATAAATTATTTCATTTCTTCTAAAAAATATACATTAACTTACATTAAAAAATAATATTTATGTTACTTATCAATAAGGATGTGGTTTTGTAACTACGACGTAAAAAATAAATATTGACATATGATTTTTACGAATTATAGATATTTGAATTTGTTTTATAATCTTTTTAATAATATCATACACATTAGGCTATAGACCTCCTTGTGGTTTAATATGATTATTTTTGCTAAAGAGGTATATATGTGTAAGTCAGGATTAAAAAGTACAAACGATAAAGAGATAAAGACAAATTGTAACTCAGCTTCACGCTGTATCCCGCACACAGCAGAGTAGGCAGAGGGAACCTAGTGTTACGACACCCCGTTCCCCACTTTCTGCCAAATTCTGGAAATTTACCCAAATACTTACTACCTACTTTTAATACTATCTATATATATAAAAGGACTTGTCCTCACTGACTGAGGTAAGACGCACGCACAGCCGTAACCGCTGTGCGTAGAAACGTTAAATTTGGAGAGATGTTTACTATCGTAATCTGGACATCCACTAAGAAGGGATTTTGAAAAATTTTAGCCTTAAAGGGGAGAAATAGGGGTTGAAAGTTTGTATGGAAAAAAATTTAAATCGGCACCGATTTTTATAAAGTTTTAAATTTAGATTTATAAAAGTATTTAATTGAACACGTATTTCATCGTTTTCTAAAATTCTCTTCCTAAGGGTGCAAATAAGGGGTTGAAAGTTTGTATAGATTTTTTTTAAATTGCCACCGATTTTCATAAAATTTGAAATTCAGACTCTTAAAAGTATTTAATTGAACACATGTTTCATGGTTTTATAGAATTCTTCCCCTAAGGGTGCAAATAAGGGATTGAAAGTTTGTATGGAAAAATCTTTAAATCGCCACCGATTTTCATAAAACTTGAAATTTAGACTCTTAAAAATTATTTCATTGAACACATGTTTCATGGTTTATTAGAATTCATCCCTAAATAAGCTAGCGAAGCTGCGCGCGTCCGCTAGTATAATATGTTATAGTCAAACAGTCCGTCGTTCCTATTTAGACTCGTCTAACCTAGAAGAGCCATAGAACATATAAATACCATTACTTTTTAATATAGCATACAGTGACAAGAGAGAGTGCCTTGAGCAACATACAATAGTAATAAATTAAATCGTTATATTATAGTATATGAAAATAAACACATCTAAGAACAAAATTTACAATCATTTTTTTAAATATATAAAACAACTCATGAGAGGCGTAAAGTGTAAATTTATATTAAGCTTAAGAAATTTATAACCATAACTCTTGAAAATGGAAGCTCGCTTACCTGATATAATGAAATATGTGGGAGAATATTTGGGCTTAAAACAATGGACGTTCAGACGAGAACAATTGAGTGATAGCATTGAAAATTATTTTGGCATCCTCATACCAGTTACTTTATCTGAAAATGCCAATAAACAGCAAAAAGATATATCACTTTTCGTCAAATTTGCTCCTAATACGGTTGAAGAATTGAAAATTGTTATGAAGCAGCATTATGAAGCTGAAATTTATACTTACACTGTTTTGATCCCGAGCTACAAAGAAATTACTAATTTAAATTTAAATGAATTCTTCCCTGAATGTTATTACACTAGCTTAGAGGAGGAGAGACAAGTCTTGGTTTTAAGGGATATGAGAAGTAAAGGTTATCAAAGGTATGAAAAATCCAGATATTTAGACGTTGATCATACAATAACGTCTTTAAAGGCCTTGGCTAAATTCCATGCATTGTCAGCAATTTACAAGGAGAAAGGAAATATCTTTAATAATGAAAAAATGAAACCATTTTCGGAAAAACACCCCGAGATGTATTTTAATTACATAAAGGAGTCTCTTCAGAAACATTTACATTTGTTTGTTGGTACCATCTATGAAAATTTTACGAAGAGTTTAGAAAAAGATATTGTTTCTAACATTCGTCATGCTACTTCTAAAGTCAGATATTTAGTCTACGGTCACGGAGACTTTTGGAAAGAAAATATGCTGTTTAAATATGAGGTCTGTACAAAAAAATATAATATCTAATCATTTATACAATATTTTTTATTTCAAACAAGTTAAGGGTTGACATCGCATCAGGAAAGATTTATTGTTTTTATTTCTAAAGCAAGACAGAACGAGGCATGACTTTCCTCCGTTCCATTACACAATATCTGAAATTCAGGAGGAAAACGGAGTGTCTTAACACAAAATTTTTCTTGTATACTTTGCCATGCATCAAAACCGTGAAACTAACTACGATGATTAGCAAAAAAATCATATAAAAATACAGTTATTCAAATCAATAACTATAATACAATTTTGTTTTTCAGAACGAGGTACCCGTGCAAGCTTGCGTAATGGATTTTCAAAAGTCCAGAATGATGTCACCGGCCCAAGATATAATACAATTTCTTTTCACAAACGTTGAACTAGTAAACATACGCCGACATCTACAAGATTTTCTTCAAATTTATTTAAACGAATTACACTATATTCTTCAAAATAATGGTCTTAGTGACATATATTCTATAAATGACTTAAAGTACGATATAAAAATAGTTGTTCCCTACAGTTTATCTGTAATTTTTATGGGTTATTCATTGTTCTTTGGATTGCAGAAAGACAGCATTGTGCCGAGTAAAAATGCATGTGACGAGAGCTCAGCTCGAGCTTTATATAAGAAAACTGTAATTAATATTTTAGAGTATATGAATAGTATAAATTATATAACATTTTAATTATTTAAGATATTTTTTATTACTTTTATTTTGTACGAGTATTTTAAAGCGAGCCAATACCCAAGCGAAATCGAACCCACGCTGCGGCACTGCACCAAGTCGGCCTTTATAATAAAATGGTTTATAGTTAAGTTATATTATAATTAATCTATAATCGAAAGAAAGGATACTATAATAAACAATTAAAATAATTAATAATTAGATGGATAACAAATTTACCAAACAATTACAATAAATATTTGTCATATAAGAGAATAAATATCACATAAATATTATAAAATATTTATTGTCCTTTTTCCAAGTTAATCTATTCAAACTCAACACTTTTCATAACTAATTCAAGATAAAAGTTTTTTTATAAATTAATATTAACATTTACTTTATATGGAATTTACAATAAGACAATTTAATACAAGAACACTATAATATTAGATAGCTATAACATTATTTATGTTCGTCCGTCTGTTTCATGTCCCGGAGGAGCCCAGCTGGATGCTGAAATTTCGTGTAGAAAATTGCATTTGCACCTCAGTGCATAGGACCCTAGTCAGACAATTAAACATATAAAGAAATTTTTGTAAATTTATTTATTTATATATTATAACATTTAGCAAAGTTGTACAAGAAATAATTTGCACAAGTGAAACACTGTGTCGCGGCGTTAAACGCCCACCTCAAAAGCGTTGCTTAGGTACTTACTATGAAAATACTAACTGTTTTAAATATATGAAAGCTAAAAGTAAAAAAACTCTGGACCCCTGTTTAACGTGTTACAAATCGATTGTAGTCATAATAGCTTACTATAAAAAAAGGTTGAAAGGTCATTTATTTTATGTCGAGATAAAAAAAGTAAGAATTAAGTCTATCGTTATTAATGTGTCAACATCCAAGAAGTCCATTTATTTCGTTTGCTGCAACATGTTCAAGTATATTCTATTATTTATATATTTAAGAATATTTTCTAAATCAGAGGCCTGAGCCTGGGCCGGACTGTAAAACCGACTGGTTGTGGGTTCGATCCCCACTCGGGGAGATGAAATATTTATATTAAATTTATATTTCCATTTCTTCGCTCTGGTGTCGAGGCAAAAGCGTGACGTTGAGTTCTGTCACTCAACTCGCAATACTCTCAGAATTTGGCAGAAAGTGATGAACGGAGAGTTTTAATACTAAGTTCCCTCTGCCTACCCTTCTGCGTGCGGGATACAGCGTGAAGCTGATTTCATTATTTTTTTTTAAGTAATGATTTATTATAGAATATCAGAATGAAAGCTATTTGTGAAACAATAATTGATTCACTCAGTAAATTATTCACAATAAAAGCAGCATAAATTATATTTTATTTTCTATTGAGTACGCGTCTACGTTTGCTCTTCACATATAATTGTGATGAGCTGGTCTTTAGAACAGAGAGTGGAGGGTCATGTCCATGTCCTATACATATATATATATATGCAAAATTACTTAAATATTGTACTTTTTAACGTTACTTTTAGTTTTTTACATTTAGGTAGTTACATATTTATAGAGCTTTCTAATCTTTTGAAATCATCAGAAAATCCTTTAAAAAAATATACCCTTTTTTTATTTTGTTACCAGGTACTGTACCAGCTGTATAACAAATAAAATAGTTTCATGAAAATCCAGACAGAATATATATAAATTTCGTTAATGAATTCTTTTACTTTTGCCCCACATTTAGCTATAGATGTGTGCGACGTTTTAAGCTTTTAGGCTAGTCGCTTACGGACGGAGTCATGTGTCACCATGAACTTTTTCAGGTTAATTGTTTAAATAAAAATAATATTCAAATATAAAAATTAATATATATTCAGGATTTACAATATAATTTTGTATCATTTATAAGCTTTTATTTTAAATTGAAAAATCAAACAAGCTACTTTCCATTGGGATTTCTTCACAAAAATTCCAAATTATTTCTCAAATCCTTTGTTTAAGCCTCTCCGTCTCAGTTCTTAGACGCTCACTCGACGAAAAGATAACAGCGGAGTCAGGATTTAAAATGTGGAAACAATCTCTCCAATCGTTGTTTGAATTTTTATTCTAATACATATAAAATAAAAGGCACTTAATCCTCTTTATTATATAGCCTTCTTATTTTTAATAGCTAAATAAAACTTATAAAAAAGGATCATTAATATGCTTTATTTAGAACTTTATGAGTTTTAAAATTGTGAAACATTTTTTTAGCGTCGCTGTATCCCTCACACAGTGCCCTACTGAGTGGGCAGAATTAAAGCAGAGAGAACCTAGTGTTAAGCTTCGCTGGAAACATTATGTGTTGAGTTGCGGAATTCAACGCCGCGGTTTGCCCCGACACCAAAGTGAAGAAAATAATATATTAAATATTTCAATTCCTCGAGTGGGAATCGAACTATAAGCAAATCTGTATCAAATTGGGATAAGTAGAGTTAACCCAATGCTTGAAAAAAAAGTGCATATTATAAAAGAGTCAATTTAACAAAAGAAATATGTATTTAAAAAAAACCCTATTAACCGATTATGAAATAGAATTATACATAGTAAATAGATATTCTACAATTACTTTTACTGATTAATAGCTAGGCTTATTTCCAGTCAATTTATTTCACTCAGTATTTCATTTTCCTTCAACAAAGAACAGTAAATGAGAGTTGCTATACAACTGTTCTCGGTTGCTTCTTGTACTTGTACTTGACGTTTGTTAGCGATATAACAATAATATATTAAAGACGATTGTTTTGAAACTGTTGGATGAATAGTACAGTTGTATTGAAAACTTGAGTCAGCTCCCGGTATATTGTGTCTTTATTTGCCCTATTAGCGTTCCTCTTTTGCCTTTGTTAATTATCTTGTAATTTTTGCAATATCTATACTGTAAACACGTTTACGGGGAATTAATTATTGAACATTTCTGGCATTACTCTAGTTCGCCGGCACCGCCAGGTATTGTGTTTCTCCACTCAACACGTAATGTCTCGAAAATTGGCTGTAAGCGTTGAAAGGAATAAGTTGACACTGTGATGAAGACTTCAATGGATATTCTTGAGGACTTTATTATTATTCAGGACTTCAATGGAAATATTTATACGTTTTCTAAAAAAGTATTTCTTTCCTTAGTATAGAATATCATTTCAAAAATGTTTTCAAGTCGGCATAATAGCTTACTTTAGCTTTAGCTAAACTGTTCCCAAATACACTCCAATTTGTAGTGCCTATGTATATATGTATATAGGAAGTAAGAGCATTCATGTCAGTGATAAGTCCCTTGAGTATTATCTGCGAAAACCCTTCTTGCGGTGAAGATTATCTCTTGCCTCGACCTCATATAAATCATCAACGTATCTTCTTCTTACTTAGCGCATGTACCATTTGTTGCTAATTTTGGAAAGTATCCAGTGACTCCAGAAGTTCAAAATTTATTTAAAGCTTACAGTTGCAATATAAATACATATAAAATTGGTTATATTTGCAACAACTATTATACCAAATATTTAAAATGGATGGTATATGTGGACTTTTATGGTGGCGATCTTGGTAGAATATCTCGATTTTTACCCCAAAAATTAAATGTCCCGATCGGAACAGGCATAGTCCCGATTTGCGCCGATTATACCATGTGAGAAATCGTTTTTTTTACTTTAAGACATTAATTATTTACTAATAATTTCATAGTAAAAATAAGTATAAGTATAGGGATTGCAATTATAATAACTAAAATATAATATGTAAGGTTAGCTTAAATACATTCATAAATTCTCAAAGCGGCAATTTTCCCATACTATTAACACATCAACGATGTGTATCCACTAGCACTTAGTTGGCGCCAGAAAAGTTTTCAATATTATAGATAGATACCCAATGGAATATTTGACGAGAGGTATGAGAGAATGTAGAGATTTTTAAATTTATAAAGTAGTTTCGAATAAGAGTGATGTCACTCTTCTGTCCACATATCGATGGTTCCCAGGTGAAGTAATCGCATAAAAAATCGCAAATGGTTTTATTGTTTTTGGTAAATGGTAGGCAGAGGGGACCTAGTGCCACGTACGACAAATGCCAGCCACTCTGCCGAAACTTTCGACACTTTCTGCCGAATTCTAGGGGCATTGCGTGTTGAGTGGCAGAACTCACCGCCGCGCCTCGACACTAGAGGAAAGAAATGGAAATATAAATTGAAATAAATATTTCATCTCCTCGTGTGGGGATCGAACCCACGACCAGTCGGTTTTACAGTCACACACTGTGCTTCTGCGCACCACGTCTGGCCTCATATAATAGATATATGTATTTTTAAAAATAGAACATACATATTGCAGCAAGTAAAATAAATGGACTTCTTGGATGTTGACACATTAATAACGATGGATTTAATTCTTACTCTTTTTATCTCGACACAAAATAAATGACCTTTCAACCTTTTTTACAGTAAACTATTATGACTACAATCGATTTGCAAACATTTTTGAAATGTTATTCTATACTTAAGAAAGAGAAATACTTTTTTAGAAAACGTATAAAAATTTTAATCCATTGAAGTCCTCATCACAGTGTCAGCACACTCCTTTCACCGCTTTCCGTCAATTTTTGAGACATTGCGTGCTGAGTGGAGAAACACAACACCTGCCTTGGTGGCCGTGAACTAGACAAATGCCTGAAATTTTCAATAAAATTAATTCCCCGAATGGGATCAAACCCGCAACCAACGTGTTTACAGATAGAAATTGTACCAAATATATATACTGTATTGTATTAATATTCAAAAGAGACTCAATAAAGTAACGATAACGTAATCCGATATTATAAAAGGAGTAGCTTTCTAAGCGTTGGGGGTTTTGTTCGGTACCAAAATATAGAATTTCATCGGATAATAGCTGTTCGTAAATATCGTTTATGACATATATTATTTTTATAGGGAGAAACAAATATGTATATATTTTTGGACGAAGCACTTTGAATATCATTGTTTTATTAGCCATTTCTTTGTCATATTAATATTCTTATTAGTTCATTATTTATTTTTTAACAAATAAAAATAATAGAAGTATAAATTAATAAAAGTACATAAATGTCTAATTATATATTATAGAAATTATTATACATAATTACAATTTTAAATAATTTTCACTATTCATATATTCTAAAACATCAATTACTGTGTTCTTATATAAAGTTTCTGCTGAATCTTTGCACTCGTCGTCACATGCGTTTTTACTCGGCACAATGCTATCATACTCCAATCCAAAGAATAAGGAATAACCCATAAAAATTATAGATAAACTGTAGGGAACAACTATTTTTATGTCGTACTTTAAATCATTTATAGAATATATGTCACTCAGACCATTGTCATGAAGAATACAGTGTAATTCATTTAAATAAATTTCAAGAAAATCTTGTAGATGTCGGCGTATGTTTACTAGCTCTACGTTTGTGAAAAGAAATTGTATTATATCTTGGGCCGGTGACATTATTCTGGACTTTTGAAAATCCAATACGCAAGCTTGCACGGGTGCCTCGTTCTGAAAAATAAAATAAAATTGTAGAGCTGATTTTTTATATCACCCTATGTTCTGCATATAGTAAGATAGACAGAATAAATTTAGTGTCAAGACACTCAGTTCCTCACTTTCTGTAACATTTTCGAGACATTTCGTTTGAGTGGCGACACTGAATGTCACGCTTTACCTCGACACCAAAGTGGGAATTGAACTTACAATTGTTGTGCACACGCTGTGCTCTGCTGCACGAGGACGTTATAAAAAATGCACCATATGTTAACAATAATAATAATTTAATTTAATTTTATTACTGACAGGTATATTGTTGCAAATAGACCTGATATAGTACTAGTAGACCGAGTGGCGCGCCGCGCAGTGATTGTTGACGTTACTATCCCACATGATGACAATCTCGTGAAGGCCGAAAAAGAAAAACAATCTAAATATTTGGACCTAGCCCATGAGATTACCGCCATGTGGGATGTCAATGCGACTATCATTGTGCCGATAGTGGTTTCGGTTAACGGTCTAATAGCGAAAAGCCTCGACTAACACCTTAAGAGGCTATCGCTTAGCTGTTGGATCAAGAACCGGATACAGAAGGCAGTATTACTTGAGACGGCACGTATTGTGCGGCGGTTCCTCTCTCTGGAGCCCTAGCCACCGATGGCTTGGACCCTTGTCCCGCCCTCGGAAGAGTGGTTTTTTATATTTTTAAATGTATCTTTTTTATAATAATTTATATTTAAAAATGTAAAATTGATTCACTAATTTAATAAAAGTATATTCTATGATAATAATTTTGTACATATTTTTATTTTTCATAAGCAAAATCATGAAAAATAATAAATAACGACGTGTATTTGAAAACGATTGACTTCAAAGTCCAGTTCCAGTAAAAAGTAGTGAGGATCGGGCCCACAGCCATCGTGTTAACAGTCACAAAATGTCCTACTACGCCGCAATGATCGCAAAATAAAAAAAAATAACAAATAATGTATAATATCTACTCATTATTTTGCTTTTAGTACAGACCTCATATTTAAACAGTATATTTTCTTTCCAAAAGTCTCCGTGACCGTAGACTAAATATCTAACATCGGAAGAAGCATGACGAATGTGAGAAGCAAGTTCTTTTTCTAAACTCTTCATGTAATCCTCGAAGATAGTACCGACAAACAAATTTAAATGTTTCTGGAGTGAAGTTTTTATATAACTGTAATACGCCTCCGGGTGGTTTTCCGAATAAGGTTTAATTTTCTCCTTATTTAAGTGATTTCCTTTCTCCTTGTAAATTATTGACAATGCATGGAATTTAGCCAAGGCCTTTAAACACATTATTGTATGATCGACGTCGAAATATCTGGATGTTTCATACCTTTGATAACCTATACTTCTCATATCCCTTAAAACCAAAACTTGTCTTTCCTCCTCTAAGCTAGTGTAATAACATTCAGGGAAGAATTCATTTAAATTTAAATTAGTAATTTCTTTGTAACTCGGGATCAAAACAGTGTAAGTATAAATTTCAGCTTCATAATGTTGCTTCATAACAATTTTCAATTCTTCAACCGTATTAGGAGCAAATTTGACGAAAACAGGTATTTCTATTTGCTGTTTATTGGCATTTTCAGTTAAAGTAACTGGTATGAGGATGCCAAAATAATTTTCAATGCTGTCACTCAATTGTTCTCGCGTGAACGTCCATTGTTTTAAACCCAAACATTCTGCCACAAAATTCATTATATCAGGTAAGCGAGCCGCCATTTTCAAGAATTGTGGTTATAATTTCTTCACGTAAATATTATAATAATAATCTAAATTAACTATTATTTTGTATAAATACGATGCGGCGCTCAAGGCACTCTCTTCGGTCACTGTATGCTGTATTTAAAAGCAGTGGTATTTATATACCATTTGTTTTTGTTTTATCAGTTAACTCGTTACTTAATAAGGTACATGAGTAATTAAAATTTCTACCAAATAAAATACTAATTAGTCGAATATTAAATAAAAAATATTGAAATAACGATAGTAATTTAATGATTACATTTCTTGAAGCGTATTAGTAAATAAATCTTTTTATTGTTTATTGTTCGCTTCGCTCCTCAAGCCATGTTTTCGTTCGATGTACTTACTTATCAAAAAATAAATAAAATTATTTGAAGAACAACAATCTTATTTGATCTTGTTTGTCTTACAGAAGTTTCGATTCCAGACTCCTTTACAAAAATCACTAACCTATACATAATATTTTTATAAATATATTTTTTTTTATTGACAATATTCATACCCGTAAAGCCTCGTAGGCACGGGAGGTAAAAGAGCGTTGCGTTAAAAACCCACCGTAGTCGCTTTTATTTTTCGTTCGTTTTTATATTCGGTTTGGATCCTGGTGTATCATGTCCGAATATTTTCTTTTTTTGGCCATTCTATAACATGTAATTTATATCATAATATAATTTTCATAAAATAAAAAAGTTAAGCTCAGTCAATTGGGTATTTATAAATAGTACAAATAAAAGTGAAGAAAATAATTTAAAGCATTTATAATAATAATATTAAAAATATAAATATTATAATATATAATATTAAATCTTTATTTCCAGAATAAAATTTCAATTACAATAAATTGACAGTTAACAGATTATGAATAAAATGATCACTTTGTTAAAAGATGTATTAAAATGGCTATTAACAAATTAATTGTTAATTTAATAATAGGTTATAAATATACCTAAGATTGAAATAGAAATTAAAGAATTAAAATATAGCTACTGGTAGTCATTTAGTATTAAAAATTTCCACGTCTCACTGTAGATATAAGCGGCAAAACAGTGATTTAAAAACTTTTATAAACAAGCAAATTAAACGCTCATACCGGGTTTTTTCGCAACGTTTTTTTGACTCCCGCGCGAAAGATGGATAAAGTTGAAGTTGTTTTTATTGTTTTAAAACTTTATTGTCACAATAAAAGCCTTACAACACATCTGGATTTTATTTATATTTATTATTTATTTTAAATATATCTACTGTGTATTTGTGATCCCCCCACGTCAGTGCTAATGTAAAGTTAAGTCAACCACAGTAGTTAAAGGTTAAGCCCTCGAGCAGAGATTATATCCACAACTACGAAGAGACGAATCTATTATATAGTTAGATAATACGAGATAGACACTCTTTGTATCGATTTCATTACAATATACTCCGTCATAGTAAATTTAATTTCCATAATTTTAAATTCTAAAATGTAGAACCTTGAAATACTTGTCATGTTCCAATTAGTAACAAATAACTTTATTGTATAAAATACAATGATACTTAAGTATTTACAAAATCAATAAACAATAAGTAAGTAAATTAGGTATTTGCATAAAAAAAATTTTTTAGTTATACTTAGGTATTTTGTTTTATGAATAATGTAAAACATAAAGACCTAGTCACGTGTGCATATATTATTATTAAAAAGAAAT
This sequence comes from Heliconius melpomene rosina, assembly GCF_056956725.1. Taxonomy (NCBI): domain Eukaryota; kingdom Metazoa; phylum Arthropoda; class Insecta; order Lepidoptera; family Nymphalidae; genus Heliconius; species Heliconius melpomene. The sequence goes on from NC_140397.1 coordinate 4,643,581, forward strand.
AAAAATATAAATAATTAGAACAAATCCTATCAAAATGTTTATTTATTATTTACATTGTGGTTACAAAACCACATCCGTATAGATAAGTAATGTAAATAAATAAGAATTTACCAAAAAAGTAAACACGTTTTTAATATAGGTTAATAGGCTCTCTATATTTTTGTCTATAAATATAGATTTTATTTACTGTAAATTGTATCTAGCCAGATAGAACTCAGTGTTTAGTCACTACGTTTCCCACTCTCTCTCACAATTTTCAAGACATTGTGATACAAGTTATCTTTTTGCCCAAAGAATCAGCAGACCATAGTACTAGATAATCATTTCCAGTTAATATCGCAACGAGCTCTTGTGGAAAATTGAATTGAAAGACAGGCAACAGTGTTATTAGAGCAACAAAAGCTAGCAGGGAGGCAAAATCTAGAATAAAAAAAAATTGTGAATCACAATTTGATTTCAATCCATACCTATATTATAATTCGAAAGTAACTCTGTCTGTGTGTCTTTTACGCAATCAGGGCCAAACCGCTAATTTAATTGTGATAAAACACTCATATAGAGATACTTGAGGGTCTCGGGATGAACATAGGATACTTTTTTTCTCATATTTGTAATATTTTCGATATATACCAATATATTAAAATACTTATTAATTTGACATGCAATTTATTCCGCCATGTTAGTAACAACCGTTGCTCAGCAACGATTTGCAAATTTTTTTCTTAAATATAAAGGCAAACGTATTTTCTAACAGTAACTATTTCAGTAATTATTTTTTTCTTGTAAAACATAAAAATAGAAAAACAAGAAAACTATATTTTTTCAACTATTGTAGTATTCCTCTTTTCACGAAATAAAATATTATCATGAAATATACAAGATACATATTTATTTTTTATCTTTAAAAGAAATCTTTAATTGTCGGAGTTTTTCTTTGAATCTCTATTTATAAGATCTCGCAGTTCTAGATAATACTTTTAAAATGAATGAAGCAAGAGCAAATTGCAAAAGTTGTGTACAATTAAAAACAACGTTCCTTGACGATCTTTCTCTTTATTATTTGAGCTAAAATTAGATTATTTTACTAAAATGGCAGAGTATACAATGAACAATAGTTAAAATATGTAATTCAGTAAATAAAGAATCCAGGCTAAATAAGTTAATACAAATACTGAAATAATTTTACAAGTGGCTATAAGTAAATTTATATTAGATGCGATAGTGGCGCAGCGTGTACACGTGACGATTATGGGTTCAATTCTCGCTCGGAGAAATGAATTCTCCATTTGGAAAAGGACAAATTTACCTGTGCGGGGGAAAGTGCGATATACAATGTAAAGGAATTTTATTTTAAATACATTTATATAGGTTTAATTAATTAACCCCACAAAAAAACAGTATTAACCAGAATATTCGGATATAAAAAAATCTAGGGTTATAATCTGTTAAATCACGTCCATTAAACCATATAGGTAAACCACGTTATGGATTAATCGTTATAAATTTAAATATACATATATATACGAAGGTAAAATGTACTGTTTTTAGTGATTTTCCACTTTAGGTCGCGCTACAAGTAAATTTCATTTGGGATTTCCCAAACGGAAAATAAAATGTGCAAATTGTAATGGGAAGCGACGACACGCAAGGGTGCAAATTGGAAGATTGTTTGCGTAAACTCGTTTTTTAAGACATAACGATTTTTTTCATTATTTGATGGATGTCAAATTTATTATTAATAGTACTTACGTAAAACAAAAAGTATTACTGCTAAGTAATTCCGCTAAATTCTCGAAGCATTGCGTATTGTATTGCGGAACTGAACACCGCGCCTTGCCTTATTGTCACAGCGAATAAATGAAAAAAAAATATATAGTTAAGATGTTTCTATTATAAACATTAAATACACTAAATTACTTTAATTTGTATTATATTAAATAACTTCTTGTTAACAATATAACCGCTGAATAAAAGAAATAAAGGTATATATGGATCTATTTTTAGATAAAATTTTCGTTGTTAACCCAAATGTTGTTAACTTCATTTACAACTTGCCCTCGAGGGACCCTCTTAAATATAAAGTACATTTGCCTAATCCCATAAATAAATTTAATATAATTAAAAAAAATATGCAGTTGTTACTTTAAAACAAATCAGATTTTTTTCTCTATCTTTGTTGTCGTTATTTAAATAGTTCAAATGTAGTTAAGATTATAATGATTTAAAATTAATGACTATTCAAGAGTTATTTAAAATACTCACAAATAAGTCATAATATAAATTATAACCACACATTTTCAATAAAAAACTGAATCAAAATCGATTCATTCGTGTAAGAGCTACGATACTATATGACAGACTTAGGACAGACAGATACACAAAATCTCTTACACTTTTATTCTTACGTTAACCCTACCCCTGTGTTGTCTTCGGGGCTAAATTCACAAAAAAAACTTAAATCAGGTTCACGCTTTATTCTACACGCTCACTCCATTCGCCATTTTCCGAATTCTGGAGGTATTGCGTGTTGAGTATCGGAACTCAACATCGCTATTTGACTATTGACTGACTATATGACTATATGACTATTTACACACCAGAGCGAAGAAATTAGAATATACATTTTAATAAATACTTTTATTTGGCCTCAATGAACAAATATAACATTAATCTCAAAACCTTCTTAGTGATTTCTTTGTATAAAAGAATCCCATTAATTAAAGTTGTCTTTACAGATTATATGTATTAATTTACTGATTGTATACGAATTGTGTTAAAGAATCAAAGCTCCTAAAGAAGTTCTATCAGAAGTAAACTTTTATAAGTAATCTTTATAATGGTGGGCTTAGATGGGCTTTGATCTCAGTGACGTCTCAGGTACATCCAAGTGACGATTAGTGGGAAATATGTTAGTTTTTTCAGGATTTTACATAATTTCGATTGCCCGAGACATAGTGACTGAATTCAGTTAATGAAATGTTTAAAATCCTTTAAAATTAAAAAAATAAAATCGGTCAAATGCGAGTCCGATTCGAGGGTTCCGTACCAAATTCAGGATTGTATGCCAACGGGAAGAACAATTAATGTTGATTTACGTTGACTAAATTAAATTTGTGGAAGTATGCATTCATTTAGTATGAAATAAACTACAATTATAAGTTTGTAATGATTTTTTTTCTATGGAATACCTATAATTTTGAAATTTTCAGTAGTTTTCCTACATTCGTATTGTAATTTCTTATTATGTGCCAAAATTCATAACTGTATGTCCACTGGACGGTATTGATTACGTAGAGAATTTTAATACAAAATGCAGCTAAATCACAATTTTGACAGACAGACAGACACATTGACCATGCTAAATAAATAATAAATAATAAATAAATAAAACAAAGATATCCGATAATTACTTTTCCGCCACATCCTGCATTTAAAGCCAGAGCTAAGAAATGGAAATATAAATTCCTCCTTGAGTTGGAATCGAACCCACAACCAGTCGGTTGTACAGTCACACTTTGAGCCACTGCGCCACGACTGACCTCAAAATTTAATAAAAATTCTGAAAAAAAAATCATATTTAAATTCGATTTGAAATAGACAGACATAACATAAGGTCAAAAATAGTAACTATAAGGCAATGGATTTCAAATAATGCAATTTTCTCGTAGCAAATTCAATGCAATCGTATTACGTGATACTACCGACAAATGTACGGCACTACTACGTGACGGCATCAGCGCTATATTAGATTTACGTGCCTTCACACATTTCAACTATCTTGGATGAAAAACTTTATTTGCATGAAACGTTTAACAGTTAATGGAAAATGTTTCTTATAAATGCAAATAGGGTGTTTTTTTTATAGAAAAAGGACAAGGCAAACGAGCGTTCGGGTCACCTGATGGTGATTACCGCCGCCCACGACCCCGTGCAGCACCAGAGGAGCTACAGGTGCGTTGCCGGCCTTTGAGGTGGAAATAGACGCGTTTTTTGAAGGTACCCATATCGTACCGACCTGGAAAGACTGCCGCGGGTAGGCCATTCGGTGTCACAGTTCGGTGACGCGTGGAAGGAAATTTCTACGAAACAGCACAGTAGTGGAGTGCCACGTATTACCTTACCTTAGTTTTACAGTATTTCATATTATGTTTAAATAATTAAAATGTAAGAGGCCGTCGTGGCGAAGAGGTACAAAGATGTGAATGTAACGCAACAGTTGTGGGTTCGATCACCACTCGGGGGAAAGAATTATTAGATATTTATTTATAATTTCATTTCTTTGTCCTGGTACCAAAAAAAAAGCCCGGCGTTGAGTTCCGCCACTCAACACCAAAAAAACAAAGCAAAGCCTCGGAAAATTCGGCGGAAAGTGGGGAACGGAGTGTATTAACGCTAGGTTCCCTGTGCCTACCCTGTTATATACGGGGTACTGTATGAAGCTGATATATATGATAATGCAATTTTCAAGTTTATTTTTATTTACTTAACTAATTATTTATTATAATTTAATTCGGTATAGTTATATATAGTTTAAACTATCACTGCTACTCCATATTTATATTCCCCAAGGTACCATATATAATATACTTCATCAGCTCGCTTTCCTTATTCCTTCCTCGAGAAAGTGGTCTCGTTAATTTTTAAATAAACTAATGAAACGGCCGGTGCACCCATGTTTTGCTCCACTAGCCATTAGTTAGCGATTAAACCTAGGGCTAACGTAATGTACCTAGCTTTTTTTTAATAATATTATTTTAAAAAATGCTAGTAAAATTATAAAAATATCAAGCTTAGATTTTTATGTTTTTATAAGAAAAAATATCTTAAATAACGCTTTCATTATTTTTCTAACATAAAAACAAGAATCTCTCTGCCTACCTAGTCTGGACCTTTTGTTCTCCACTTACAGCCAGAATTACAAACATTGGCGTTCAAAACGTGAATAGCGGAATTTAAGCACCACGCTTTATTTTGCCAGAGCGGAAAAATTAAAATAATTAATTTCCCAGAGCGCGAGTTATGCAAAATATTTTAATTTCGTTGTTCTATGAAATATAAAATTTTAATGTAATCTATTAAACAATTCAAAAGTTAGTAAAGTTATCTATCCAAGAGTTTTCTAGTAAATGATTGGAAAACTGATAGCCCTACGTAAAACTGAGCTACTCAGCTTACCCCATTGGAGAATTTCGTGGCTTCTCCATTGCCTTCCTTCCACACGGCGCGGCGTATCGCTTCATCTTAATTTTTCACTTGACATTTTTCAAAAAGCTATAGACTTGCTAGGCATCTAAAATAAGAATTACTTAGATGAATATCAATCCTTACTGATTATCTATAATTTTGTTTTTCCTTCTTTTCCAATTATAGCAATTGCTATAAACTTATATTTTAATTTTTTCGCTTTAGTGTCTAGGCACGCGGCGTTAAGATCCGCCACTCAACACGCAATGCCTCGAGAATTTGACGGAAAATGAGGAAAGCAATTTTTTATCACCAGGTCCTCCTCCCTCTGCCTACCTTGCTATGTGCGGGATACAGCGTGAAGCTAACGAGAAAATTATCTTTAAAATTTGCAATAAGACTAATTTAATAAATTTCCAATAAAGCAGCATTTAGGAGTTTATTACGTCTTTATTTTGTAAAGTATATAATTCAGTGAAAGCTATTTGATTCGATTTAAAGCAAAGATTGCGATACAATTTATGAATGCAAGGAATAAAACTCCGTTTACGTCTCTTAACACAAATTGAATTTTCTTCAGAAAAGTTGTATTGACAACTTAGTCAGAGATAGTAAAACAGAAAATGTATTGAATCAAAAAAATCTATTAAGAAACAAATACATAAGTGAATTGGAAATTGAAATATAATTAATTTAATTGAGAGAAACTAATATCTATCGTAAATTTATATTGTATAAAGTTAATGTGAAAAAATAGTGTTAGGACACTCAGTTCCCCTCTTTCTGTCGAATTATGGTAGCATTGCGCGTTGAGTGGCAGATTAATTAAAAAGGTTGATATTGTTTTTTTTAGTCATTACTTAAAATATAAATACACCAAACAAAACCTAAAAGATAATTAATAATTAAATTGTAAGTAAGTAATTGTTATAAATTACGATTACATTAATTATTGTTATATATATTCTCACAATAGTAAAGAAACAACACTGTAGGCATTAACATATTTTTACACATTAATTTTATATTAATAGCAACATATAATATAAACATATATATATATTATATATTTATATATAATATAATAAAGCGGAAGAGTTTGTTTGTTTGTTTGTTTGTTTGTTTGTTTGAACGCTAAGATCTCTGGATCTACTGGTCCGATTTTCATTGTTTTTGTTTTGTATGAAAGCTACATTCTTCAGAAGTGCTATAGGCTATATAACATTACAGTACACATATGAACTAATATATTTTAAAGTACTTTCTAATTTGACATGCAATTTATTCTGCCATGTTAATAACAACCGTCGCGTCGCTACGCAACCGTTACCGCGACATTTTAATACTCATCCTTATGAAAATAAATATAATAGTCACTCTTAACATTTCATCTAGATTGAAATTATAGTTTACTATATAACATTCTAATAAATAATTAAGGAGATGTCACTGATTCGAAATGACCTAACCTTCGGGCGGCACAGTATGACCAACGCGAACGGGCAGATGACGTTGATGGTTTTATAAATTTTCATACATTTTCGAACTATTGTAAATGTTTATGTAATTATTTGCTGTTTATAATTAATTTAAGCTACACTTTGGTTCTCTTCTTATTTTATTTGATATAGCCCGCTAAAATTATCCTACTTAATAGAGAGAAATGTTTAGTTATTTCGTAGAGTCGATATCTATGTACGCACGCACGAAAAACTTTAGGTACTTTTTCTAATATTAAGAGTACTTATCCTTTAGTTACTTTTAATCCTTTTGTTGGTTCATTTCAATAACTCAGATATTTTTTTCTAATAATGTGTATCTACTTATTATTCTTTTTGATTATTAAAGCTTATATTTTCTTACTAATTCTATTGAAAATTGAAAATAATTTCCTGAATATATTTAATAAATATTCTTATAGTTGAAGCAGGCGTAGCCGCGTCCGGGTCCACTAGTATATATGGAAGCTTGACATATGTTAGTAAGTATATCTAAGATATACATATATTCGCATACTATATATAACAAACTAAGCTTACCTTCATCATCAAATCCTAGTTAAGAGGTAGTTCCGCGGCAAAGCGACGGGAATCACAGGATATTCGATTTGCTGGCAATTCTCAATAAATAACCGCTTAATGTGATGCAAAATTGCGGCTCGCAGCTCAAATAAGGCTACATTCGAATGGATAAATGAATGGAATATTTATTGGGACCCAATGAAAAGCTACTACTTATTTGTTGTTGCTATTTAAATTGTTGTTTATATATATATATATATATATATAGCACTTACCAAATATATATATATTTAATTACAGTTATAACTGTCTGAAATGTTGATATTGACAGTGCAGTTCAGGTTTCGACAATGAAATGTACCTATCTAATGTTATATACGTAGACTTCTTTTTAAAACTTAAATACGGTTATATATATTTTTTAATTTGTAAAACAAATATAAACTCAATTAGAAATAAAAATAAAATTTATTGTAAATAAAAGCCATGGCAGACAATTGGAAACTGATAAAAGTTTCAACAATCACAGATTAAGAAGACTTTTGTTTTCTTTCTATTGTAATACGATATCTAGTGTCTGTGATTAGAAGTAAAATAAAACGACGAGGCGATCAAGGCGCAGGGGCACAAGCGAGCGGCTGTTGTGGATTCGATTGCCGCTCGGCGATGAAATATATCATATTTTTCATTTCTTCGCTCTGGTAACGATACTAGAGCAAGAAATATAATATAATACATATTTCATTTTCTCTAGTGAGAATCAAACCCACAATCTATCACGTTTACACGCTTGTGCGCCTGCGCCACGAATAGTTGAATAAAAAATTTCGTTTCAAAAAGCAAAGAGAACGATAAATTTAATGAGTAAATTAAACCCTCTGTCCATTTAAATCTGGGCCATTCTTAGCGGGTGACAAAAGGAAAGTTTGTTTTAAGCCTTCGTTCGGAAATTGTCCGTGTAAATTACTTAACAAAGTGGACCTACAACACTGTATAAAATTATAATATTAACTTTTCAAAGTTAATCGTACTTAATAAATAAAAATAGAATTTATTATTTTTCATCTTTTATGTTTTAATATAATGTAAAACAATGAATATGAATTCTACTTTAGTTTATTTAAACACTAGTGGCCCGCCCGCGGCTTTGTCCGCTTGTGCTGATCAACTTTTTATAAGACGCTATATTATTAACTTTTGGAGATTTGATGGGCTGCTAGGGTTCCACGTCAGGTACTCCAGATTTTCATTTTTGTTATGTGGGTGGAAAATGTTTGTCATGTTGTTATATTTTCCCCAAGGTAGTATATTCAAATTTTCAAAATAAAATATAGCCTAGATGTTGCCTAGACATAATAGCTATACAACCAAAAAAGTTTCATTCAAATTCGTCCAGTAGTTCCGGAGATTAGTGTGTACAAACAAACAAATAAACACACATAGACAATTTTTTTTATGGATTTGGGCTCTATTAATGTTCCGAAACCTCCCTCAATTATTATGTTACATAATCAATGGAGACCCCGTACAAAACGACCGGTGGGACGACCCCCTGCCAGATGGGCCGACGACATAAAGAGGTTGGCGGGAAGCGGATGGCTCCGAAAAGCTGAGGATCGAGTGTGGTGGCGAGTATTGGGGAAGACCTATGTCCAACAGTGGACAAAAGATGGCTGTTGATGATGATGATGATGATGATATTCAATGTACAGACGTGCCATTTTTACTTTCTTATAATATATATATAGATATGAATGTAGATCTCAAGAAGCTAATAAGGAAAACATGAAAAAAATCCCTCCCGTCCCACACGATTGATATCAACGAGTAATTTTATTATTAGGGGAAAAGTATTTAGAAAATGTGTCCTGGCTAATACATTCTATTTTCTCTTATTTTATTTATAGCAGGAAATATTTGTTGATCGGGTTAGAGCAACAAGGCAAGCACTTCTCACTTAGTAAATATTGGCTCTTAGAGGTGGGTGGCAGGATGCGGATACTATTTATATTATTTATGTTGTAGTAAATAAATATGAAGCTGTTTTTGTAAAAGGATTTCTAGAAATAACCTTATTTTAATTATAGAATATTAAATTCTATATGTTTTTGATAGAGGACAGTCGTAGTGTAAGGACACAAGCGTGCGACTATAAACGCGACAGGTAGTGGGTTCAATTCTCATTCGATTAAATTAAACATTTAGTATCTTTATTTCCCCTTAAGAGTATAGTTTTAACTTAATTTATTACATAAATTATTTGCTTAGTATTTCAATAGGTTATTCAAAGAAACTTATTTAAAATAAGTTACTTGGTATCAACTTAGCTAAAAACATTTTTTGTACTTCCTTAATATATTGGTATTTTATACTGATACTACAAAATTTCATCGCAACAAAATTTCAAATGAATATTTTTTCGGTTTCCAGAATCAGTAGCGTAAGTAGAATCAATAAAATAGTTCAATTGAAAGAAAACTGAAATACTTAGGCAATATCTATTCCAATTAGAATTAAATCAATAAAATCAGCTTCACGCTGTATCCCGCACACAGCGGGGTAGGCAGAGGGAACCTAGTGATAAGACACTCCGTTCCCCACTTTCTGCCAAATTCTGAACGTATTGCGTGTTGAGTGGCAGAACTCAGCGCCGCGCTTCGCCTCGACACGAGAGCGAAGCAATGGAAATATAAACGTAAATAAATATCTCACTTCCTCGAATGGGGATCGAACCCACACCCTTGTGCCTCTGCACCACCAATTCCATTAGAATTAGCTTTAGTCGGTCAGTCAGCATTTAATTAACCTTTATATATACTTTATATTGCTACGTTCTGCAAAATATCCAAATAGTTACATATACCTAAGTAACTAGCTGTACTTACTTGATTTCGGAGACATCAGCTGATATAACGTTAAAAAGGGGTGTTAGTTAGTATTCCACGTGCGGTTACACCCCTCTATCTTTTTGACCTTCAAGGTTTTACGCCGACGTGATTCGATTTAAGTTTGTTCAATATCTAAAGGTGTTTTAGTATCCAAATATTGAATATAAATTATGTTTTACTACAGTTTAAGGTATAAATAATTTATTATCCATATTAGATTGGATGTCAATGTTTTAAAGACGAAAAATTACCTATATCATTAACTTCCTCATTACATTAATTTCTCCACTCAGACCAGTAAAGTACCTTGATATACAATGTTTTGGATTCGGACTTGGCAATAACAGTTTTTTTGATATTAGATCCGGTCCTGCCGGTCTATGAAGCTGAAAAAAATACCTGAAAAAATTGTTTTTAAACGGTAATGTAATATTTTACACAAGCTACATTAGTAGTTTATTGGACACGTTAGTTTGGTAGCTTTCAGTAATTAGACTTACTTATTGAACCAATTGGTCGGTCGAAGCTCGCAGATGTTCTCTTCGTAAGAGAAATCGACGCCAATCGAAGTTGTTGGGAAATTAATGCGCCTTCGTAATATGTTTCCTGGCGGAACGTTTTAAGTGCGGTTAACTATTACAACATTACTAATTTCTTTTAAGTTTGGTTTATTATTTTAATATGATAATTCGAGGGCGAATTTTAATCTGAGTTTCTGTAATATGAACCTTGCTCAGTCATGACCAGACCACAGAACACTATATAGGAAGTTAATACATATAAAGATATAGATTCTTTTAACTAAATATATATATATTTTTTGTTTTATCTAGAGGAATTAGGAAAAGAAAAAAAATACATCTATTAGCTAGAGAAAGTTTTTAGCTAAAAAACAAGGAATAGACATTTAAAATTAAATTCTATAAATTATAAAATACATATTTTAAAATATTGAAAAATAAAAATATATTCAAAATCTTATTTATAAATCAAAATCCATATATTCGAGTTGGTTAATTTAAAATTTCTTATCTGTTTCTATTTAGTACTAGAGCATGTACTAAATATTTTATTATAATTAAGTCAATAAATCATATTTTCTCAAATCATCAATAATTGATTTCATAATTTGTGTATATAAATTTTCGGCATTCTTCAATTCTTCTTCAGTTTTAATAATTTTTCTACTCCTCACATGACCTTCTTGCTGTAGGCCACATGATAACCAAATTGCAGTATTAGCTACTATTAAACATGCCGGAGCAACAATTTTTAAATCATACCTAAACATATCTATTGTATATATTTTTTTGAGTTCTAAAGTAAACATTGACAAACTTTCTTCCAATGTTCTATAGTAGATATCCAATAATTCATTGAAATGATCCTTTCTTAGGGCTGTTGTGGTACTACTTACTAATAAGTATAGAATGTCAAATGCGGGGCTGCAAATTCTAGTTGTTTGGTAATCTATAATACAAGCAGACCTTGGTAGCGCATCCTGAAACAATATTTTATTTGAAAATTTATTCATAACTTTAAAATATATAATAATAAGCAAATATTATATATAAAATACTGACCTGATACTGAAACATAATGTTTTCCTTCCAAATATCACCATGACAAAGACAAACAGTTTTTACTGAAAAAGCTGTTGACTCGATTAGATTTATACAATTGCGTTCCAATTCTTCTAACAATGGCACATAACAAGTACTCCTAAATTTATTCAAAGCTTTTTTAAGTCTGTCTATGAGAATTTCCAAGTACCGTTTGTTACTTCCTTCTGTTAATGGAACACAAATACTTTTAGCTTCCTCAAAGAACTCTAAATTTGTTTCTTTGAGAACAAATGACAAGCTATGTAATTTTGCAAGTGATTTTATTGCTATAATAGTGTGATTCAAATCTAAAAACATGTCATTTACAAATGGTTCATAGCCTTTGGAACACATGTTTTCCATACAAATAACTTCATTGCAATATCTTTTGCATACATAATAACATTCAGGCATAATGTGTTGACTTGGTAATGGAAGAGAATTTTGTAAATCTCGATATTTTGGCAGTAGTTTTGAATAAACAAATATTTCTCTCGCAAACATTAAAGTGATTGCACCACTTACTCTAAATCTGTCGTCTGTCGGGGCTAATTTAAGTACAATAGAAAAGTTTATATCATTTTCACCAATTGTGCCAATTAAATTTATTGGTACGAGTACTCCGAAATAGTTTTGAGCTGCATTTTCAAAAGTTTGTTCAGTAAAACTCCAATCTTTTAAGTGCAATTCAGATGCTACATTGGTCATCACAGTTTGCAAATATTTTACTGAAATAGCATTCATATTTTCTACTCGCATAACAAAATACCAAACTGACCAAAAAATTAACTGATTATTTTGACATTTACTTATCGTTTGTCACTTATCGCGTTAAAATGTTATGAAAGATATTATGTATTAGATACTGACGTTTTGTTTTTTAGTTTTACTAGGTATTTAATATTTATGGTGAGTAGGCGGGCCAATTAGCATAATTTGCTGTATCACTATAAGTAAAATCTAACATTTTGGTATATTGACAAGAATATACAAAAAATATTCGGGTGAATTGGGCTATTTTTTTAAAAGAAATACAATGATGACAAAAAGTAAACCGTGGTCCGCCAATTTTAACAATGTTATGTCTTCTTAGTATTAAAGTGTAATTATATTTTTTACTGAAAAAGAACCTAATCAAACTTTCACCAATCTATCCTTGAAGTGTTTCCTTTCCAATAAGAGAATTATCGGAATCGAAATCATTTGTAGCACACATAAGGTAAATGTACGGGGGTTTGGCAGTTTAAGGCTCTTATAACTTTAAACTATTGTAAATACATTATTAAAGGTGAGATGAATTTGCAAATTTTAGTGTCATCAAAGTGGGTCTTTTGGCAGTAATTTAATATGTGAAGTATGCGGTTTAACTTAGACTTAATTTTTATATTAATTTATTTGTGGACCTCTTGTTTGAACCCTACTTTTTGAAATTTTGAATACACGTCAGGGTTCATGTCTGACTCCTTTGCAGTCGCCGGAGTCAGGCTATGGAAAGTATGGAGCCCGAGCCCATAAGAAAAGCTCCCTCTCGTGAAGTATTCAAGCGCCGGGTAAAAGAGTATTTTTTAAAAAATAACATAAATATATAATATTCATCTATTTAATTAATTGTATATATTGGAGTATATATGGTATGCTATATTATTATATGGTTTATATTTTTATGTATTTATTTATTTCTTTTATTTAGAATATCCGTAATATTTTATTATAATTATATATTATATGTATAACTATTTATTATACATATAATTTATATATTTATTGGATGTATATGTATGTATATTTTACTTCTGCACACCTGCATACTTATTATCCCACATGACAGGGTTGGCTGGGAGAGAATACTTTTAGCGTTAAGCCCGCCTTTTGTACGTTGTTTTTTTTGTAATTTTGTGCAATAAAGTATATACAAATAAATAAATAAATAAAATTTAGCTCTGTGTCTAACTTCGTGAGTTTGTGTCCCCTATTTCGTGTCACAAGTTTTTACCCCGCGAGTAAGGTTTTATAATAAAAAAAATAAACACCTTTATAGGTTTTGATTGTAAAGAATTTGTAAATAAAAAAGAATTTGGTTAGATCAGCTTAACGACATTAAAATATTTATAAAAAAAATCAAATTAAATCATCTTCAAGCTGTATCCCGCACACAGCAGGGTAGGCAAAGGGAACCTAGTGTTTTTAAAACACTCCGTTCCCCACTTTCTGCGGAATTCCGGAGGCATTGCATGTTAAATGGCAGAACTCAATGCCACGCTTTGCCTGAAATATAAATTTAAATATCTATTTTCTATACTATTTCTATTTTTATCTCCTCGAGTGGGGATCGAACCCACAACCAGTCGGTTTTACAGTCACACTGGCCTCAACTTTTATAATTTACAAATTATAAAAGCTCAGTTTTAAAAATAAACTACATTTTTGAACTTTTATATACTTTTTTAAAAAAAAAGAAAATATAAAAAAAAATCTCAAAATTCAAGCTTAATTTTTTGAAGCTGGCTATGCCAGTTTATAGAACTATATATTTGGCTAATGGCTTTTATTTTCGCAACCAGTTTGTGCGGCATTTTGTGTTTAGTATATTCTTGAAAAAATATAAAGATCTTTATTTAGACTTATCACAAGTGTAAGATAAACAATATTAACAAAGACAGAGAAGTCAATGTGTTGATTTTACGTAGATTTATTTGTCACGAAGTTAGAGAAAATAATGAAATGTAGGGGATCTTATTTCGTGTTACTGATTTTGGTAACTTCCGTAGTACTGTTTATTCCGTAATTTTTACATTATGTAAAGTAATCATTAACTACCATGTATATTCGAAAACATACACAAAAATAAATTATAAAGGTTGATTAAAAAACAAAGTTGCATTGGCAGTACCTATACGAATTTAGCTTAAAATTAGCAATTCAGGTTACCTTTAAAATAGTAGTGTAGAAATTTAAGTGAACAAAATATATACCGAATTTCGATCACGAGAAACTTTATTAAATACAGTAACTGATTTTAGGCTTTAAATGTAAATTATCTCAATTATAACATAAATATAAATTTATTAAAAAGTATCTAAGATCTCCCTAATTCGGTAGTAACACGAAATAGCGGACACTTCATAAATAAAATGACTGCTATTTTGTGAATTGATTTATTGCAATTTTAAAAGAATTTTATAATTCCATCTATTTTTTTTTTTTCAATAAAATGTTTTTGTATTGAATACAAAAAAGCATATATTCAATGTTTTATTCGAATAACTTATCTTTGCCTTTCTACAACCTTAAGAAATTCTTACGCTAGTCTTACGGTGGTAAGCATCGCAGACACGTTACACTACAGTTCGTAGACAACTCTGCGTTTAAAATGTCGCTATACGCTCAATTTTGTCATTAAAATATTGTTACTTAGTTTTTAGACAGTTGAAAGTATAGAGATTATATACCAATATATAGTTTACGTAAGTAATACTTAAATTGCTTATTATTTTTGCCAGAAGCAAAACTCACGAAACGACGACGACGCACGAAGTTACCGTCACTTACCTTACCTAATACAAATTTATAATTTATTATAAATTGTATTTTTTTACAGATACCATTGCCATAAATAGACCAAATAAAAATGCACTAGCTTTCAAATAAAAAAAAGAATCATCAAAATAGGTTCACCTAGTCAAAAGTTCTGAAGTAACAAACATTAGCATTAACATCAGTTGAAAAGGATGATAAAGCAAATATAATTACGAAAAATAAAAGAAACTGTAATAAGGAGATTTGTGCTTAGGGAAAATGTACCAAAGATAAACGTATTAAAAACACATCAAAGATTAAAAGATTAAAAATAAGGAAACTACATCCATAAACACCAAGGTCAGAAAGGTAATAAAATATTTATTTAAAATGATGATGAAGATTCGTCTAATGTTCAAATAGGCGAAAAGGCTATCTGCGAGGACGAGTTAGAATATTCTGAAGAGAAATTCTTTATTCATTTATATGCCATTTATTTAAACACTGGGAAAAGTAGAGAGATGTGGTACCGATGCAGAAGTTGCAGAAATTGGGACCATAAATAATGTTCTGGCAGATTCTTTCATTTGTACTTCTTGTGTAATAAAAATATGAATCTTTTGTTTTCAATTTATTATTTAGTGTTTGTTTTTGTGTTTTGCTTGAAAAGTTTTTTTATTGTGTTACAATTGTGTGTAACTTAAATCTCATTTCAAGTAGGATTTGTAATTTTTTTGCTTAAGAATGATTATAATGGCTCCCATTTCCCATATAAATGTTAAATTAGCCGCATTCGTCCGGTAATGGGAGCGACGGACGTTTAACGACGTAAAATTATATTTTGACGTAAAATTATAAATGTACTTTAACACATGTCTTTGATTGATTATTGCCATAACTATAATTTTGTTAAATAATAAAGGTTAAGGTAAAGAGTTCCTAATAAAAAAATATAAGAGTTTTGACAAATTATGATTTTTATTAACATTTTCCCTTAGTGGGCTCTCATTACCCTGTTCTCCCCTATATACGCATGTATAATATTTGCTCATCGAGCTCATGCTCGTTTATTCTTAAAATCATGCTTGGAAAGATAAAGATAAAGTTAATTTGTTATTTATAAATACTTCAGATTACAATTGATCGATGTCTATATGATCAGGGTATTTCCTAATTACTTAATTAAAAAGATATGTGATCTATGCACTTCTTAAACGTAAAAACAACAAGAAAAAAATGCCGGCTAAGTGCTACTCATCCGACTTGCGCAACGAGACTTCCATAGAAATTTTTAGGATTGGGAAAAGGAAGTACAACTTAAGTTCATAAACTTGAGTACGCGGAAATATAAATTTATAAAGATTGTTTTTCTATGAAATATTTATAATTTTTTACTTTTCGCAATTTTCCCTTCATCTATGGTTTCTATGCTTTAAGACGTTGCTTTGTACTAAATTCAAAGATTAATTGATTAAATGATTAATTGATTGGATTAGATTAGATTAAATGATTAATAAAGTTCACGGAAAGTACCTGTAGATTTTGAATTTTTGGGAAATTATCTTGGGACTTTCGAAAATTTGCGGAAAGTTGCGGCATAAACGGCTGTATCTTTTGATTGCACTTGTTTAGAAGTTAAATTTTTTCACAGCTCCAAATGATGGCTTGACAGATGGACGGACGAACAAAAGACGAAGTGATCCTATAAAAGTTCCGTTTTTTCCTTTCGAGGAACGGAACCATAGAAATCAATTATAATCATAGATCCTGAGATATTTAGTTTTGGTTTTTAAGAACGTAGAAGTAAATTTTGAATAAGTATTTGAAGTCGAGCAACTTTCTCAGGATAGCTCTATTACAATCAGTTAATTAAAAATAAAGTAAACCAAATTACAATTCTCGTCATTACAAATATAAATACAAATTCACACCAGATTGTATCGAGCGGCTATATTAACAATTAACTTGTAATAAATTAAATATCTATGTAAATTCTCTATAAACTCTATTTAAAATGTCGCCCTCATTATTCTTTTTTTTATTTTGACATCTTAAAATGACCATTCGATTTTTTAATTATTTATTTATTTTTTTATACGCTAACTTGAACTACTTATACGATATATTTCACTATTAAATATATATAAATTATTTATTAAATATATTTATGAAATTATTTTCAGTTTTCAATAGAGAGATGCGTTAAACAAGCTCATTTTGGGTGACGTTTTCTAACAACAAACTTTGCAAATCGTTGCTTAGCAACGGTCGCATAGCGACGGTTGTTATTAACATGGCGGAATAAATTGCATGTTAAATTAATAAGTATTTTAATATATTGGTATATATCGAAAATATTACAAATATGAGAAAAAAAAGTATCCTATGTTCATCCCGAGATTCTCAAGTATCTCCATATGAGTATTTTATGACAATTAAATTAGCGGTTTGGTCCTGATTGCTTAAAAGACAGACTGACAGACAGACAGAGTTACTTTCGAATTTATTATATAAGTATGGATAGGCAAGCATTTGTCCGCTATCTCACCTGGTGGTAAGTGTCGATGCGAACGATGGTAGAGCATGCTTGCCTAGGTAGTGCCTATTCACTCGTTCTTTAAAGAGGGCCAGGTTATACTTGTCGGGGAACAGTTCAGCAGGCAGGGAGTTCCACTCCTTAGCCGTTCGCATTAGGAAAGTGGAGGCGAAGCGCTGCGTACGTAAAGGTGGTATATCGATGACATATGGGTGATATATCTAGTGTCCCGCAGATGGAAAGGAGAAGAGGGTACTAAGTCGTGCAGTCAGTACTTCTGCACATTCCCCGGAATGTATCCAGTAGAATATCGTCAGGCAGGCTACTTTTCAACGATGTTCAAGGCTTTGCAGCTTTGCCTCAACAATCGCTATTTTCGAAAACCGAAAAATAAAGACTGCTACTATATCATATAAATAGATAATTGTTTCAATGATTTGGGTAATATAAGAGGTCCATTATCCAGGGATTAACAACATATTTTGATAAACTGAAGTGTTATTTTCTATTATCAATATAATTTTCTTAATTACGATAATAGCAATGTATAAATACTTGTATGCTTAGTATGTAGCATTATTATTTCAAAAATAACAATATGCGTGCGATCGTGGTGCTGGCTCTTGGGCTGGCGGTTGCAGTTGGTAAGTGGACGTTGAATATAATATGAAAAATATAATAGTATAATAATATTGTAATGGAGCTTTGTTATTCTTTTTTATTTAATTAATTGTAATTATATAGTATACCTTAGCTTTTAAGATTCGATCAAAATTTTATTAAAATCATTATTTGTATTTGAAACATCGGTCAATTAATTCTACTTCTTCATTTATTTTAATTTTAAATATAAACACTTCTATGTAATTTTAGCTGCACCGTCAAACCCCCAAAGAATTGTAGGGGGTTCTGTAACTACAATTGGCCAATATCCATTCGCTGTGGCTATGTTATTTTCGTCATCTGGATCTGGAAACTTCGCACAATCTTGTGGAGGTGCTATCATAAACAACAGAAGTGTTCTCACTGCTGCTCACTGCTTCTAGTTAGTATTCTTGTTAACGTTTGATTGAGACTAGTATTATTTATAAGTAGAGCTCACGTTATAAATTTTACTTTAATATTTGCGCGTTTCGCTCTTGACAGAGCGGTCGTGGTCGTCCTTTTTAAAGGTCGGTGGTACGCCACACAGTCTATACTATACTCTATACCATACACTATAGATATATATTTATTAGATTCACACTGTATCCCGCATACAGCAGGATAAGCAGAGGGAATGTTAAGACATTTCCTACCTTACTTTCCACCCAGTTTTTGAGACATTGTATGTGAGTGGCGGAACCCAACCCACCAGAGAGAAGCATTAAAGATAATTAATTGCCTTACTGGGAATCAAGCCCGCAACAGTTAGGCACTATACTGTAACGTCATTTAATGATGTCTTACTCTATTAAATATTTCTTTGGTATCTCATCACTTTATATTTGTAATCTTAATCCATGTTGACTATTTCAACAATTTAGTTTCTAATAACTGCAATATTTTATACAGATATCTTTCATTGTGATGCAATGATTTTTTATATGCAATAAACCTAATAATACTTGCTTTATTATAGTTCTAGACAAGGAAATACATGGGTACAGGATCGAGCTGTCCAATGGCGTGGTCGAGTTGGCTCCACAAATGCACACAGTGGTGGAGTTGTGCACGTATTTGGCACTCTCATCAGACACCCACAATACAATCATGCTCGCCAGGACTTTGACCACGACATTGCAATTGCTCGTGTGACTTCTGCATTTTCTATGAACAATAATGTCCGTGCTGGTAACATTCCTGGACCTAACTACACTCTTCTGGATAACCAAGTTGTATGGGCTATCGGATGGGGACAGTTGAGAGCTGGTGTAAGTATTTAAATAAAACAATGTATATATCTCGTCATGATGGTATATCAAAAACATATTACATTATACATTCAGGTTTTAATATATTTGTATGTTAGTATCTGGTTGCATGGATGGAGGCATTTTTATTTTTCTTAAAAAAAATACAAATTCCCAAATATCTGCTGAAGCGTTAAAAAATGCTAAAATGCTAACATATGGGGGTAAAATGGATAGGTGCTTCTGCCCTCTACCCATAGACCTCCATTGGTCTGTACATCAAGTTACCCTGTAATATAAAAAAATAGAAGTACGTTATATATAAAATATAAATTAATTACTATTGATAGCATCTGTATTGTAAATTTCTATTCAAATTCCAGCTTTTCCAACCGACATCTGAGCAACTTCGTCATGTGCAAATATGGACCGTGAATCAGGCTATCTGTAGGAACCGTTATGCCCGAATCCGCGCGATTACTGACAACATGTTGTGCTCTGGCTGGCTCGACGTCGGCGGCCGCGACCAATGCCAAGGAGACTCTGGTGGTCCTCTTCTCCATAACAACGTTATCGTCGGTGTATGCTCATGGGGTCAAGGTTGCGCTGAGAGAGAATTCCCAGGAGTTAACGCTCGTGTATCCCGCTATTTCAACTGGATCCAAAGCAATGTATAAATTTTACAATTAAAGTAACGTTTATACCACTTTATAATTTTTATTTTAAATAAACCAGATTTAAACTTCCTTAAAAATAATATTTTTACTAAGCGTCTTAACGGTATCTTTGTCATAAAAGGCCAGGCCGTGAGGCTACCATAGGTAAAACTAGTATCCACTCATTATTCTCATTGCACATAGTGCTGAGACGCCACATGACACATGAGCATTGTTTCAGGCAGTATCTCATCAAAACATTCTCGTCTGGCAGGATGACTGGCTATTATTTATTTTATTCAAAGCCTAATAGCATATTTGAATCTAATACAGTTTATTTTCAACTATGGATGCTACTAATTTTATTTTTTTCTTTACGTTGCTCTTTCATATGAAGCTTTAGGAACTAACATTTTTTCTTAGTTGCATAATCTCCAACAAACATCGCCACGATTCAATCTTCAAAGTAAAGTAATTGAAGCCAATTTTCCTTCATAAATCTTAAAGGGCCGTCAGAAGACAATTGAAGACCTAACAAGCTCGCTCCTGAGTGTAAGCTGCAAAGTAAGCTCGGATTACAGCAGGGCTAGCGTTATTTATAGCGGTTGCTTTTAAGATAGATCCTGAGATTTTTTTACACTTGACATATTTAGTTTTTGCGATGGCACGACGAGGCCTTTAGTTTCGATTTATGTAAATTTAATATGCCGCTTTAAATATATAATTAATGTTCTAGACAGCATGACAGAACGGTATTTGCCGTAGCCTATAGAGTTTAAGTTTACTATAGAGTACCTGTAAATTTATAGGATACTAGCGGCCCGCTCGCGGTTACACCCGCGTGAACTATGTTATTATTAATTTCTGTCTCCATGACTACGTCCTAGTGACGTCAATGCAAAATTTGAGACTCATAACATTTTGTAGTAACGAAGTTTCATACAAACTTTCAACCCCAAAAACAACCCCTTAGAAGTCGAATATTGCAAATTCCCGTCTTAGCGAGCACCTACGTCCTATAAATAACTCCTATGCAAAATTTTAGATTCCTAGCACATGTAGTTTCTGAGATTTCGTGATGAGTGAGTGACTTTTCGAGTTTATATATATATATATATAAATATTTGTAGGATATATTACGTCATTCATTTTGGTATAGCACTGTACCTGGGGCCAGAGTTACGTCAAACTCTTAGAATTTTGCAAGTGACAGCTCTTAGTCCCATTTGAACACGCGGGCGAAGCTGCAGGTCTAATATAATCCAATCTAGCTTCATGCTGTATCCCTAGCAGGGTAGTCAGAGAGTACTGACTCTACGGAGTGACTCTACTGACTGAGACGGAGTGCCAAACGCAAGAGTTTAATATACCGCAAGAGATAGTTTTACAATGTTCAAATCATCACTACTGTTGAGTCTGCATTTTATTGCAGACTCACTCGCGGCTTAAACAACACAATTACACAATTAATTATGTTAATCTTGTTTATCAGTACGTATCTACTAAATATACTTAGTTATCATTATTCTACATTATCATTTTAAAAACAATATATAGATATTGGCAATGTGTAGACATTGAAATTCAAATTCAAATTCAAAATATTCTTTATTCAAATAAACTTAGATATTATAAGCACTTTTGAATCGTTGAATGAACATATGAACAAAAAGCTACCTCCGGCACCGGTTCGGAAGGCAGTACTGCTGAGAAGAGCCGGCAAGAAACTCAACAGTTGCTGTTTTCAAAATCAATGGTACAATCTATTACATTAGTTGGCTGCTATCCTGCATTACATTCAATAGACATTAATTCCATACATGTTTGTCCTCTAAATATTCTTGAACAGTGTAATAAGCTTTACTTGTCAGAATTTTTTTTACTGATATTTTAAATGTTGGAAGTGGCAAACCTAGAATACACTGCGGAATTTTATTATATACACGTATGCTCAGACCCATAAAAGATTTATTAACTTTTTGGAGACGAAAACTTGGAGTAACAATCTTATCTTTATTTCTCGTTCCTATCGAAAACAATCGTTATTGAAAACAGAAAATGTTTCCTCCAATTAATTAAAACAGTTATTTTATACAAAATTCGTCGAACACAATATTTTATATGGATATATATACCTTTTTTATTTATGTAGTATATGCATGCATGTAAATGCTAATCGTATCAACAAAATTAGCTTTAACTTAGTCATTTAGCTTTCTTTTCATCCCATCAAACATAGTGAAGTAGAGTAAAGAAACCAAGAGTTTTTTAAATATACAAAAACTGTTTATATTTATTTCTTTATCTTTCAATTTGATACCGTTATATTTGGTCACATATATACCTACCGATATCCATAACAACACTCATTCTCTCTGCCCCCACTCTCTCAAATATAATAAAAATTGTAACCGATTGTAAGCCAATATTAATTAAAGCTAGATATATGGATACCCTAGAATTAATTGAACAGCTGGTACATAAAGTGTATTTAAAGATTCCTCTACGGCAATTCAAAGTGCAGGTACTGAATCGAATAGTTTTCTACATTACTGGATCTCAAAGCTCGAAACACTCGAATCTAATTGGACGCAGTCGAATGCACTCCGAATACGATTATGTAAATACATTGAAAGTATGCCTAAGCGTATTGTATGTTTATGAGAGAAGGTA
Source organism: Heliconius melpomene rosina (assembly GCF_056956725.1). Taxonomy (NCBI): domain Eukaryota; kingdom Metazoa; phylum Arthropoda; class Insecta; order Lepidoptera; family Nymphalidae; genus Heliconius; species Heliconius melpomene. The sequence continues at coordinate 4,666,551 of NC_140397.1, forward strand.
CATAAGACATATGACGTCATATCAGTAGATAGACTCCATCCCGCTCACAGCAGGGTAGGCAGAGGGAACCTTGTGTTAAGACACTCCGTTCCCCATTTTCCGCCGAATTCTGCAGGCATTGCTTGTTGAGTGGTGGAACTCAACGCTACGCTTTGACTCAACACCAGAGCGAAGAAAATGGATTTATAAAATACTTCATTTCCTTGTGTGGAAATCAGATCTACAACGAATGAGCATTTATGCATCGATTTTGCCGTATTTTTTCCGAAATTCGCCACGCAATCAAATCCCATAGGGTACTTCCAGTGGCCATACAGTTACGAAAATTGAGACGAAGTGAGAAGTTCCAATACAAATAAAGAAAAAAGCTCTTCCGAAGTTGACAAGTCCCACTTACAAATTAACTGTCCCATATGAAATGGTGGGAACATGCAAACTATGAATGACCTTCCTGAGTTGTTTCCTGAGCATTATGATTTGGGGCTTGGCCGGTAAATATCCATGGGCGAAGGTTCTCCATACCATCGGGTGTTTCTTTGGCCCGTTTACCCCTTTTAGCTATAAAAAGAATGTTTATCGTATATATTTTATGCACTTACTTCTTAAAACAATGTCTTTATAAGTCCCTAATCGTCTTTTCTCTATTTTATTATTGTTTTTGATTAAAAATAAATTAAACACATTAATATATTTTTATTTATATCGTTGATTTCCCAACGGACTGAGCACTTTAGAAGCTTTCGTATTCATCATATCTTCTAATTTTTTTTTTCTCTTTATAATTTATCCTTTCTGTATTTTTATTATTATTTTAATATTTATCATGGAATTATCTTAAGTCTACATTGAAATTGTATTTAAAAAAATGTAATAGCTGCTGTCACAATTATTATACCATGTTGTCAGAAACAATCGACGTCATAAAAAGATTGTATAGGTATTTTCATCAAAGATAAGAAATATTTTACGCTTAAACTGCTAATTACGTGAGGAAATGATAAAAACTTTATATAAGTAGTTTTTAACATTTTTAAAATGTTATTCCCCACTTACGTTTTCTAAATAAGTATTTTAACATTATAAAGAATAATGTGAGGCCGTCGGTGGGTAGAAAAACAAGTTTGTCACTATAAACACAACGGTTGTGGATTCGATTCCTACTAACTGAAATATTTAATATTTTGATTTCGTCGCTCTGCTCTCTTTGAGAATACATATAGGTGGCACCGATGACTTTTCTCAAACTTGTCTCACTTTTTGAATTTTTTTTTTTGAAACCGTATATATAAACCCATATCAGATGAAAACATGGCTTAGATATAAAGTATATAGAATGTTCATTTGAGGTATATTCAACAGTTATCAAAAGGAAAGGCCAAAGGATAGGATAAAATCAAAGAGTCCGCATTCGGTCAATGACCCATCGATTACTGTAACCTTCCGTGTTGAAAATCTAAAATAGTCTAATAAAATAGCGTTACTACAGTTTTCCATTTTATAATATTTCATACACAATAAAATTAAAAATGTTTTTATAACCTTATTTTACAGAACAAGTATGCCCGTGGTATAAAAAGTCCAATTTATTTCAGGAGGATAAAAATATGACTTATATTTAAGCTCTTAAGTAAACGAATATAAACGAAGGATTAGTTGTCGTGTAAATATTACAAAAAACTTAAATATTATGTTACGTTTGTGGAATTTTCCAAGATTGCCTGAACGCTACTTCCGGCCTCGGGCACTTGTTTTGTCAATCAAAATATTTTTACGTTTTTTTACTTAGTAAGCTAATAAATAAGGGTTTATAAAGTAAAATCTGTAGAGTTTATCATCTCCGTACATTTTTTGAAGGTAAGACAATTACTATATATTTATATAACAGTATATACAACAGTAATAAATCTGGCTTTACTTCGCTATCACTGATCATATTTGTTAAGGAACATCCAAGTTCATTCAAAAAATGCAAGAGAGTAAGTTAGTTAAATTACTTAATATATATATTGTTAGAAATCGGAAGCGGTTAACGTTTTTAAAATAACACGATAAAAACACATACCTTCTATATGTTTCCAACGTACTCGGACAGAGGTTCCACGTAATTACAATAAGTGACATCTATCACTCAATAACAACACTACGCACTAGATACCTTCCAATCAGGGCTTCCGCCTTCAAGCAACTGTTCCCGTTTGACACAATTCCACTGCTTTTATTGTCTTTTTCACCTACCCACTTTTACACGAATATGTTAACAATAATTATATTATTTACAAATATCTCTATACCCACTACGAAGAACTAACGAATAAATCTCTTGGCGCTTACACTAGTCTGCAAACGTTACTTATTTGTAAATAAATTTATTTAGAATAACTTAAAATGCTGATATTTCAATATTTCAAGGAAATAGAATATTATGTAAGTTTAAACCGTCTGTTAGTCAGCAATTGAAACCTAACAAGCGAGCATTTGGGACTAAACTACAAAGTAGGAACATAAACTTTACGTTTCCTTTAGGGTTGCCAGTAGTTAGCAATAAGTTAATATTTAACCAGACTTGTTCCTAATTTATTATCATATTATAAATATCATATATGTCTGTATTATATCATATTTTTAAAGATATATCTACACTTATAATAAATAATAATAAAATCTGTTTTTATATCAATAAAACTTATAAAGGCAAATTTATTACTACGGACTTTTGTCCTAATAAAAGAACCAACCAATTTTTATTGAAAAGGTCAGTTGTACCAAACAGAAAATATTAATTGCAAAAACTTGTAGCACATATAAAAACAGAACTGGCACTAAATATTTTCCTTGCACGACACAACAATTATGTTTAGTTTTCTTTATAACTTTCATTTCTATTTCGTGACATTATTGCAAGGTTTTCCGGTCAATTTTTAATTTAAAGGTCTCACCAAGACAAACGAGCCTAAAAATGATCTATCCACTTTTTTTAGTTGAGAAGTTCCTTTGGTCTATTTTACTAGTTTTTTTCCATAGTATATTTTAATACATAATTTGATACTCATATTACATGGGTGTTGAATTGAATTGAATTGAATTTTTGATATATGACATGGGTGTTATCCTCCATTTTGTAAACGGCCATTTTGTTGCGGCTATCATTTTAAATTAAGAGTTAAGGTCATAATCTAAATTACAGCTGAATCGGACATTGGGAAATTGAGCTTGCAAAATTTCACACACACTAATTAACACATCAAATTAAATAAAAGTAACAAAATACAGTCCGCGTGAGTTAAGCTGAGTTTTGTATTTGTGTGTGTGTTCATATAAATAAATAAAAATAAAATAAAAAAGCCTTTTATTTCCCAATGTACAACAAAATTTTACAGTGATTTTTACAGTTTTTGTTTTTTTTTTAATTTATGAAATAAACTAACTTCTATTACATTTTACTTATTATTATTATTGTTTTTTTTTTAATTAATATATATAGTGTATGAAATTAACTACAATTATAAGTTTATATTTTGTAGCATTTCGGACTTTTTCCTTAATTTGTAGGTTTTGATTAGGTACGCGGCGTATTTCATACTAGACACATATCTAAATATTCGTATCTTTTGTTACGTTGACATGGAAGCTTAATTTATTTAAATTTGATATAAAGTACGACTTAATATTTCCCTACGATCACAATCTTTTGAGAGACGTACAACAAAGCGGTCCTATAATGGTTCCGATAATTTTTCCTTTTTAGGCATAAAACTCTTAAACTGTCTCGTAAAAAAAGTTAATAATAAAAAAGAAATTAAATTGAGCTAATTAATATGAACCAAGCTAGTAGCCCTCGCTATTCGTTAACCGACAGCTAGTCGAGCGGAGATGGGCTTCGGGATTCATTTAATTAGTTTAAAATTAATGAGACGAACGTTTAGGTCGATACTAAATTGACCTGTAAAAAAGAAAATAAGCTAATACGTTATTTTAAAACAAAAAAGCTAAATTTATATGAATGGTTTTAAGTTTAAGGAAGGAAATAATTTTAATATTTTATAAGAGAAGTAAGAATAAATTATTAATTGTCGTTAAGTAACAAGTACTAGTAGAAGCACTTGTCTCTCTGGTGACATTCAAACAGTAATCTAAGGTTGTATTTTTTTTTTTAAATTAGATTTTAAATATCAATAAAATTAACCACTGCAAATACCCGATTCAAAATTAACCAAAACTTATAATAAAAACTAAAACATAATTAAGTACATACTTAAGTATTTTCTAACAATATCTAATACCTAAAACCTGCGTGACAACTAAGCCTATGAGCCAATCCTATGAAAAGCTTTAATTATAAGAGAAATATTAGTTTCATGATATTAATTGAAAAGAAATAATAAGTATAAAAGTACAATACATTGATATTATAATAAAAACTTAAGAAAATCTATAATAATCGTATCTTCAAATCAGCCAGGTCTTATCTTTTATTAAGGTATTAGACGAGTAATTCAATTACCAACGAACACCTGTAAGCCAACATTTAATCCAATTCTTACATTCTATTTTCTATATTACGATTTCAGTAGGTATCCAATATTAATATGATGTATTATAGATATACAATTAGAAAATATGTTATACATTTATGTATTTTGGTCTAACCACCGGGGACGCAAAAGACCGTGCTAAGTAGAGTAGGTTGAGTAGGAAGGCAGACCCTGGTAATAGCCGGGATTAATGCCAGGAAGAAGAAGACATTTATGTATTTTGGCACATTTTATCTATCCTATATCTTATAAAACAAAGTCGCTTTTCGTGTCTGTCTGTTGTTTCTAACTCTTCTTCTTCTAAACCACCCAACGGATTTTGAAGCAGTTTTCACCATTAGGTCGAGTATTTTTCGTAGAAGGTTTATATATAGTTTATTATTTGTACATTCTTATGTAAATTAATATAAATACGATAAATGTGTATAAAGTCCTACCCGTTGAGACACTTTCGCGCATGCGCTGCTCTAATGGTAAGTACTATATGAAAATAATGTACTGGAGTATTGTGCCTCTTAATAAGATCAACAAAAAAGTCCGCGAGAGCATATTCGTATCTTTTAAGAATAACGTGTAGTGATCATATTTCTGTCTAAAAATAATAATTTCAATATATTTTTTAATGTGAGCGATATTTTTCCATAATGGTATTAATCCTTATCCTTTAAAATACTTTATTAAATTTCTACGTTAAACGAAGATAAAATTTGCCTTTTACACTATTTCGAAATTGCGAATAGTTTTACAGGAAAACGCATTTAATTGTTGACACATCCCGCCGTTGACACATCAGCTGTATGTTACTCAAGTTTCATTTATCCCTTACTCTCAGCATATAAATAAGTATATTAGTTACGTTGGCCATTTAATGTAGATCAAAACTGTCTTTTACTGTTTTTCATTTTAATTAGTACTTTAGAAGTTGTTACAATATCAAAAAATCCTTGCTGCGAAACGGCTCGCCACTCGCCATGCGTTTGCCGCGCCCGCCTGACTTACAAGCATCGGTGGTTCAGTGGTAGAATGCTCGCCTGCCACGCGGGCGGCCCGGGTTCGATTCCCAGCCAATGCATTCTATTTAATTTTTCTCACAGGCAGCCACGTAGTGCTTGCTTTTCATCAGGGACAGAATACCCTCTTCAGCATTAACCACAAGCTCGAAAAAAAAACCCGCCTGCCTTTATAGCAACGAAGATTTAGATGCGTTTGCACGTATTGGATAATTGGAGTTGAATGTATTATTTCAGCGCGATATATTTGGTTTCCTATTTTTTGTAGTAGTTATTAGTAGGTAGGTTTTTGTTTATAATTTCTTCCGTTTAAAAGTAGTCATTTAACTATCTAAAAATAGTCATTTAAATATATTTTAATAAGTACTTGAAAAGATTAGTAGCACAGATTTAATATTACGGTACCTACTAAAAAAATCCTTGCTGTGTAAAGCAATTGGGAAATCCTTATTGAAACTACGAAAATGCGGGTTGCATTAGGGTTTAATTAATTTTCACATTGTCTTAAGTGCTTTGCAAACATACATTATATGAATAATCCAGTAGTAAAAGCGGGCGAAGCCGCAAGAGGGTCGCTAGTACTTTTAATAAAAAATAAAAAAAATTGGTTAGAATGCTTGTAGCAACGCCCGTACATTGGTGCTCACATTATTTCGTATTTGAAGGATTAGAAAGAGAAGAGAATAATAAGAGAAATAAACGTTATGACTAAAAGTTAATAATAATTCATATTATAATAATTTAAGTTTCATGGTTTATGCCGTATATTGTCTTTCTTCTCTTTCCTAAACGAGAAAATGAAACTAATTCAACCTGTGTAGGGATTGTATTCACTACTGGGATAACAATCAGGCATTATTCCACTGCGCCACTATGACTAGCTAAGCTTATAAACTTTTGTGTAAGTATATTTAAATATTTGTTTTATTACAGTTTTACATTCACTTTTTCACTATATAATATATTTGTAATAGAAATTCTAAATATGAGTAACACATTTAGAATTTCTATTAAAAGTATTTTCTCCATACTAACAGTTAGTTACATCTAAACAAAAACATTTCAACTTAGACTTACAATAAGTACTGGTATTAGGCAGGGTAGGAGATTAGAAAGCCTTTGTCGCTCCTAATATTGTTGATACACTTTTATATATATATATATATATATATATATATATATATATATATATATATAAATATATATATATATAAATATAAATATATATATATATATATATATATACCTAGTATTATTTACAGGAAAATTTCTTTTGTAAATACAAAATAACGTGCATAAATAAAAATTATAGATATAATGTAAATAATCTGAAAAATAAATCTTTATGACAAATCACTTTATTCTCTCTTTTAAATAATAATAAACAACATTCCTTGCAGATGTCTACACAAAAAAATGCATTTTCTGACTTGGTCAGAATTTAATTCAAAATATTTTCCTTGATACAATTATATCTGTAGTCAAGTTAAAATATTATTAGATCTTATAATTACTAAACTTGTCTATCACAAATATTTATTCAATATTTTCGAACAATAAATAATGATTTGATAGTAAAATTTGAAAATCTAAAATTTATTAATTATTATTAATAAGTAGACGGATTCTTTTTTATAATATTTAAATATTTATTCCTGTCAAAAATGTTACTTTCTTTGTATCATATTTTTTAAAACGAAGAACAAAAAAAGCTTACTTCTTTATTAGGTATATATAGTCGCGGATCTGGCCAGAAGACTTTGTTTGTAATAATTAACAATCTTTGTACAAACTCGCTTATCGGCCCTTCATTGCTCCACCCCTATTTCCCTCAAATGCTCCCACCGACTTAATTAAAAGATAACTGGATTCTTTTTGATTGAACCCTTAAAGTAATACGTATTAAAAAAGATAATACTTTCACTTATTTCTATTTTTTTTCATGATATGTAGTGTTATATTCCTAACAGATAAGCATCCAAAGCCTTGACTATCCTTAAATATTGTTTTATAAATTGATTCAATGTATAAACATAAAATAATAAAAGTAGTACCTTTACTGTGATATTTGCGAAAAATATCATGAAAACTAAACTAAAAAGTAATAAACAAATTTACTTGTCATAAAGTTAAATGTACTTTGATTTTGTTAAACAAATATAATTAAAGAAAGATCTTATAATTTTGAAGGCGGTGACAACCTTACTACAATATCAAATTAATAATCCTGTTTGTTTTACTTGGCACCGACGTCAAAATTTAAAAAATCTTTCATTAATTATTTTTGTTTTATTAAAGAAAATTTAAGATACCTAACGAAAAACCCAATTAACCCTATTAGCAACTAGGTTATGTACTAGGTATATTTATATAAAAAAAAAGAAATAAATATATATAAAATAAAGAAAAATAAAGATTTTAAGCGACCACAATTCTAAAAATAAAGACATTTTATAAGAAGCTGCTTTAGAACCATGAAAGCAATCTGCATAACAGTGCTAAAACAAAAGAAAATATTTCACGAGACGTCTACATAATCCAGCATTATGCATGTTTTGTGGTTTAAGCAGTTCCTTGTTAAATAAAAAATAAAATATTTTACCATATAATTGAATTTCACCGCAATGGTAAAAGTAAGTTAAAAATGCAATGCTATAAAATTTTAAATTATCACATGTGGATAAAATTTTACTAGTTTATTTATAAGAATCTCATTTGTTCTATTAATAAAATATTTATGTTTTAATATTTCCTTTTTCTTCGCTCTGATAATAAATCAAAGCGCGGCGTTAAGTTCCGCTACTCAAAACGCAGTATCTCAAGAATTCTGCTGAAAGCGGAAAACGGAAATGATTGAACACAAGATTCCCAAGTACCCTCTGCCTATTAAAAAAAAAAAAAAAATCAGGTTAAAGAAATTACTCTAATGCTATTAGTGTCTAGTCTCTACTTATGTACTTTTTTAATAACATTATACCTCCTACACATATGATATTTACTTTACATATAATTTATATATAATATATATAACCCTTTATTAAGGTTTTTTAATCCGATTATATAAAATAACAAATTTAAATCTGCAAATGTTTATGTATTTTAAGCAGTAGCATTATCTACTTAAAACAGTGCATTACCCGGTGTAAGGTGTAAGGCATGCTTTCATATACACGACAAACAGGAATTAAGTCGACGCTCTAATATAACACGAAAAAGGTGTATTTTATACTTGGGTTGAAATATTTTATAAACTACTAGTTCCTACCTAGATTTTGTCCCTAAACTACTAAATAGTTGTCTAAGTAAGGCCGTCATGGTTCAGCGGCACAAGGGTGTGACTGTAACGCGACGGTTGTGAGTTCGATCCCAACTCGAGGAACTGGAATATTTATTTACGTTTATATTTCCAGTTCTTCGCTCTGATGGTTTGTCATTTTTTTTCCTGTCAGGCAATATTTTTACAAAAAATTAAATCAATTCAAATCATCTTCACGCTGTATCCCGCACACATCAGGAAAGGCAGAGAGAACCTAGTGTTAAGCCACTCCGTTCCCCATTTTCCGCCGAATTCTGGAGGCACTGAGTATTGAGTAGCGGAACTCAACGCCGCGCTTTGTCTCGACACCAAGCGAAGGCAAATGAAAATAAAAATTTTAATAAATATTTCATTATATTTCTATAGCGTTTACAGTTACATACTTTTATGCCTTTCCACCACGACTTGCTTCGGTTCTAGATTTTCCTTGAAATAAATATCTGTATTCATCGTTGGATTCCTATATCAATATGTACACATCTTTAAAATTGTTTTTTTTCCTCATTTATCAATGAGTGAAGAAAATTTTACTTAAATAATTTTATCGTCCATAATATTTTTACCTTGTAAGTATAATCGGGGACTTCTCGGTTCTCGCGGATAGCTATTAGGTGCGACTGACAGTGACACGGTCCTTGAACAGGAGTGGGATGCATTTGAATATTATCTCTCCCTTACAACTATTGCATAATAAGAACCTAGAACTGTTACATCATTTTTAGGGTTCCGGACCTTAAAAGGTAAAAACGGAACCCTTATAGGATCACTTGTCCATTTGTTTGTCTGTCAAGACCATTTATCTCAAGATCGCGTAGAGGTAGCAAGCTAAAATTGAAATGACAAATATTCAGATCTTTGGTCCCATAAAGCACAGAAATGAAGCTGCTAAGTCAACGAAATAAAAAGATAAGAGTGTTTGTGCTATGCTAGCACCTACCTACAGAGCACTTACCATATACCTACAGTTATGAAATAAACGGCAATAAACTCCTCTGGTGTTGCACGGGGTCGTGGGCGGCGGTGATCACCATCAGGTGACCCATGCGCTTGTTTGCCTTATCATTTTTCCATAAAAAAAATTATGAAATGTACATATATGTTCATTTCACACAAAATGATAGCATATGCCCGCAAACCTAAGTTTCTCAACAGCTCTCCTCTCGTCCTGTAATTGCTACGGAAGCATCCATGTGTGAGTGCGACTCGCACTTAACCGGTTTTTAACACTCAATATTACTACAATCTTACTATCTATATCTAATTCACTTCACGTAACTTCTTATCTAATTTAGTATGAAATTTATCTTGATAAATGTTTGGCATTCTGCGTACAGGCCGCGATAAATCAGCAATATCTCACCGCGTTTCAGTTGCTGTCCATTTTAGGATATCAAATGATAGAAAATATCAACGCAATCTTATCTAACTGAAGGACTTAATATTAACGAGTCTTGTCTAATTAAGTTCATTAAGAATTATTTGATAAATACGATAACATTAGTCTTTTCTTTATAGATAACTAGTGGACCCGAACGCGGCTACGCCCGCTTGGACTATACGAATATTTATAAAATATATTTATGAAATTATTTTCAGTTTTCAATAGAGAGATGCGTTAAGCAAGCTCATTTTGGGTGACGTTTTCTAACAACAAACTACAAATCGTTGCTTAGCAACGTTCGTATAGCGACGGTTGTTATTAACATGGCAGAATAAATTGCATGTCAAATTAATAAGTATTTTAATATATTGGTATATATCGATAATATTACAAATATGAGAAAAAAACCTATACTATGTTCATCCCGAGACCCTCAAGTATCTCTATATGAGTATTTTATCACAATTAAATTAGCGGTTTGGCCCTGATTGCGTAAAAGACAGACAGACAGAGTTACTTTAGAATTTATAATATAGGTATGGATAATGTAATATACTAAATCCAAAATTATTTTAAGAATAGACACGTCATTTTATTACAGACTAGTGGACCCGAACGCGGCTACGCCTGCTTGAACTATAAGAATATTTTCGCGACGGTCATACTCATACTATGCCGCCCGAAGGCTAGATCATTTCGAATCAGTGACATCTCCTTAATTATTTATTAGTATATTATACAGTAAACTATAATTTCAATCTAGATAAAATGCTAAAAGTGACTATTATATTTATTTTCATAAGGATGAATATCAAAATGTCGCGGTAACGGTTGCGTAGCGACGCGACGGTTGTTATTAACATGGCAGAATAAATTGCATGTCAAATTAGGAAGTACTTTAAAATATATTAATTTATATGTATAATGTAATGTTATATAGCCTATAGCACTTTTGAAGAATGCAGCTTTCATACAAAACAAAAACAATGTAAATCGGACCAGTAGATCCAGAGATCTTAGCGTTCAAACAAACAAACAAACAAACTCTTCCGCTTTATTATATTAGTATAGATAGACTAAGTGTAAAAGAATATTATCAATAATCGAAGAGACAAAACCTCATACTCTATCCTGCATGTAGCAGAACCGGCAGTAACCAGTATCCCCCCTTTTTTATTGTTTTCTACTATTCTAACACAGATAATGATTACTTTGATACAAGCAATGCATCACCGCAAACCTCATATCTAAGCTTAAATTAATGAAGATATCTGATATGTCCATAATAAATTTACTCGAGGTGCCGATGCTGAATGTATATAGATTGGTTCATCTATCTTCCGTGTAGGAACTATTGAGACGAGCTCGTTGCGGTAACGCCTAACCCCATATGTAGATACAATATTATAGATAGGTATATCTACATAACATATATCACTGAGAATTTAGTTCCTATATTTGTTGTACTCTTTGGAATATATTTCTTTCCCTATTTTCCATTCAATTGCGTGTTGAGTGGCGGAACTCAACGTCGCACACTGCCTGGACACCAGAGCGAGGAAATGTAAATATAAATATAAAAAAATCACATTTCTTCCAGTGGGGATCGAACCCACGATAGTTGCAATTTACAATCACCCGCTTGTTCCCCTGCGCCACGACTGGCCTAGATGCCTTCAGAATTCACCGGAAAATAGGGAACGGAGTGTCTTAACACCTCCTCTCCCCCTCAGCCTAGCCTACATATATAGATATATTACATTAAATTCACTTCGTAGTTATTCTTTTTTTTTTATTCTCCAAACGGAATACATAGCAAGTTAACAAAAGCTTGTTTTCCTGGGAATATTTGTCCTTGAGCAACGCGCTGACTTTGAAAAACAAACTTCTGACAACCTCCGAAGAATATTTAAAGAGCTTACCATGTATCCCAAGAACTACGTCAAATACGAGAGGAAACTTTTTAACTTATGACACACAAAGAAATGTTTTAAGTCAAAAGTACGAATTCACGTCTTACTTTTGATTTATTCGGACTATGAGTGAGACCTATTATGTTAATTGTTAAATCAGCTCTACGTTGTATCCCGCACATAGTAAGGTAGGAAGAGGGAACCTACTGTTAAGTTACTACGTTCCCTATTTTACGCCGAATTCTGAAGCTTGAGTGGTGGAACGGTGGTCAACGCCACGCTTTGCCTCGACACCAGAGCGAAAAAATTCATTACCTCAAGTGGGATTCGAACCTGCAACCTTCTGATGTATTAAGCAAGTTACATATAAATAATATTTGATATATACCTACGTAAGAAATACGCTTATCCGCTGTTGACATAAAACGGTAAAGTTCCTCCATCGAAGATAGTTTACTCATTTAGCGTTCAATCTAAAAGCGCCGCGGGCTCTTTTAAGGTGCCTACAATCAAATTTACCTGCATCTTGCCAGGTTAATCGATTATTAAAATGTTGCCATCTTATGATGATTAAGAATTATTTAAAAAAAAATTAAAGTGTTATTCCACAGTTAGGTAAAAATAATACTTATTAAGGAAATCTATAATAATTAGAACGTAGCGAGATTTAAACCCGCGCCTCTTGGAAACCGTCCAAGCGCTCTGACCACTGAGCCATACGTTCTTTTGTAAGTGTGGAATAACACTTAAAAATAAGCGACAGTTGAACATTTAAGAAGAAAATCGATAGTAATAAACGACATAATCCAAACAACCCAAATCTTTGTGTAAATGTCTAACTTTTATCCAAATTTTGGGTCATATTCACTAAATATCCTAAAATATAGGCCATGGCAGCCTTCATTTACTGAGTGACAAATAATATATTTATGTACGTAAATAAACTAAACATAGGAAGGTCAAGTTGGAGGAAGTATTTTATTAGGGTTAAACAATAAACGTTACTATTTAAGATTTTTGTATATCTGTCTTGAATTTTATTTTGCTCATATAAAACTAAAGTGTTTATTACGCTTTGCATTTTAGATATACCCACAAATTAAATGGAACCACATATTTTGTGTTCATTCATATAAGTATTTATAAAATTAGTAAGCAAATATCTCAAATATCTTTGCTAAATATCTTAAAACAGACTAGATATAGTATCAGAAGATAGTAACTTATCATACATTAGCCAAGAATCGTTGTTAGGGTGTAATGTGTATGGATACATCTGCAATGCCAAGCAGAGCAGGAGTTACGCGACGCATTTAAAATCGACTCTGAAGAGACCCCGTTCTCCACCTTCCAATTATTTATAAAACATTGGAACAATCGTGACGCAGCTTTCTCAACTTTCTCTCTCTTCTTCTCCGGGAACAAAAGGAGTTTTGCCAATCATCATGCAACCTGGGGTCGTGGGCGGCGGTGATCATCACCAGGTGACCCGAACGCTCGTTTGCCTTGTCCTTTTTCCATAAAAAAAAAAAAAAAAACCTCCTGAAAATTTCATGATGTATGAGAAACAAATTCTTAACACGGATTATTAAACAGGCATCTTAACACTGGGCTCCCCCTGCCCGCTATCGTTACCCCGCTATATGCGGGATATAGCGTGAAGCTAAAAAAAGAGAAACTCATGTTTATGGTGGTCCATCACCTCAAATCAAAACCTCTTTGCCCAGTAAAATATAAAGTACCCAAATAAATATAAATAAGATATCTTACAACTATTTAAAAGAGACTATATTTATTTACGGCCTAATTCATCGGGATCTACTCCAGTACCTACAGTTTTATTATCTCCACCTCAGGTTTATGGTCTATAAACTCGACGTTCATTTGTTAGTAGAAATATCTAACACCATTATATATTGTCGACCAGGTGTCCTGTGGAACGTCATATTTTACAACTTCATCCACAATAAACCTTTTTTTATTATTGTTTCAGTTATTCTTTTTCTCAGTTGGAATTGTGGTCTCAGATAAGCGAGTTATCTAAAAGAAAATTTAATAATTTATGAAAATTTATTAATTTCATGAATGGACGAATGGAGAAAGGACCAGTGCTATAAGCTATAAAATAATAGGCTTGATTTTTTATTTTATTATATACATATAGGTATATTAAACAGGCTTATTAAAGGCCGTCATGGCGCAGTGGGAAAGCTTATGTAAACGATTATTGGATGATTATGGAATCCGTTCCCACTCGGGCAAGTGAATTACTTTCATTCTTCCACTCTGATAAGACAAAAGAAAGTGGAGGAAAAGAAGAAGCGTTTACGTCGGGCGTAAAGTAGATAAGGAAGTGTAACACTCTCTGTTATTTGCAGGATAGTGTTAAGATACTCCGTTCCCAACTTTCCACCGAATTTCCGTAGCATTGGATGTTGAGTGACGTAACTCAACGCCGGGCCTTTGACTTGTTAACAGAGCGAAGAAAGTAAAATACTAAATCATTCACCCGCGTGGAAATCGAATCCACAACCGTCGCTTTAAATTATTTAATTCAATTTCGATGTTTTTACGTAATCCTTAAAACCAAAAAATTGATAGTAACTATATAAAGTTAAATTTGTTTGTAAACTTAAAATTAAAAACTATACCTACGAAAAAAATTATTCATCAATTACATTTATATACGTTTTTCACAAGGTTACATTGAAGGTGAAGAACGCACTGAAAATTTAAAACCCCCATTAAAGTGGTTAGAGTACAATCATCCTGTCAGGTATGATATATTACCTATAAGCCTATCTAAGTGTCGGCTGTAACGACCATTTTTTTCCAACAATTCATTCCATTCGCGACGTTTCTATTGTCTACAATCAGCTCGCTACAAGAAATTCCAAAAAAAAATAAGATAAATTCCTCCAAATGTCTTTATTTACGAGCAACACTCTGTACCCAACGACTATCTCTATACCTAATGGCTTTACGCAAATGGCGGACAAATCTAAAAACAAGATAATATTTTTGGATGTCGCGCCAGCTCGTACTCCACATATGAAACCCATGTCCAGCAACTCGATAGCACCATTACATGATAACTTAATAGCCCCACAAATTAATAGGGATATTATATATGAGAATATAAAACCAGTGTTCGCTTTACTTCGTATTATGGGAGTTCTTCCCCTAACGAGACCTTCTCCAGGAGTGAATCACTTCCAAATTGCATCTCCTTCGATGTTATATTCTTTTATATTCTACGTTTGTCTTATTGGCTACATATCATACCTGACCTTGAATAAAGTGCAAATATTGCGTACAGCGGAAGGGAAATTCGAGGAGGCTGTCATTGAATATCTATTTACGGTGTATCTATTTCCTATGCTGGTAGTTCCAATATTGTGGTATGAAACAGGGAAAATTGCGGGCATACTGAATGGATGGGTTGATTTTGAAGTATGTAAATGGTTTTTTTAGATATATTAATTAAATATTGTCTATTGTCTAAACTAAATTATGATTATTTTTTTAATTACAGATATGCTACAAGAAATTATCTGGAAGAAATTTACCTATTAATTTATATAAGAAAGCTTTAGCAATTTCTGTAATCATACCAATATTGTCGACAAGTTCTGTCGTCATCACTCATGTTACTATGGTGCATTTTAAGTTAATACAGATTTTACCGTACATTTTTCTAGAAATCCTTACATATATTTTAGGGGGGTATTGGTATCTTTTATGTGAAACTTTAAGTGTCTGTGCAAGTATACTTGCAGAAGATTTTCAACAAGTAAGTTAAATAATATTAAATGAATATTTATTAAATTCAATGGTCCTCGAATGGCGACCACGTCTCGGCAAAAAGAGTACAGGCCGCCCTTCAACCAAGTGGACCGACAACCTCAAGAAGACAGCGGGAACCCGCTGGATTCAAAGGGCGCAGGACCGGACGGAGTGGCGAGCATTGGAGGAGGCCTATGTCCAGCAGTGGACTTTAAAAGGCTCATGGATAGATGGATGGAAATTCAATAGAAATATCTATATTATCTACAATAGAAAAATAGTCGTTAAAATATAGACAAATAATGTTTAAGTAATAATTAATTATTAATTTAAAATGTTTTTTATTATTTTAAAATTATACTTTCACTTTCAGGCACTACGACATATAGGGCCCGCAGGAAAAGTAGCGGAATATCGCGCCCTTTGGATACGATTAAGTAAATTGGCCCGGAACACTGGCGTCGCAAATTGCTATACTTTCAGTTTTGTCAATTTATACCTCTTCCTCATCATAACTTTGTCCATATACGGCCTTCTTAGCCAAATCTCTGAAGGTTTTGGTATCAAGGATATTGGACTGGCTGTAACTGCGTGCTGCAGCATTTTCTTATTATTTTTTATTTGTGATGAAGCCCATTACGCATCGCACAATGTGAGTAGAATAAGGAATTACACAATAATTTATTCATATTACGTACTTAGCTATAAATTAAGCTTAACAAGTCTTTTGCACATAGATACGTACTCGTACATACGTTTGCACAAAATATAATTTTCAACATAAATAAATAAATAAATAAAAATGTTTATTAGGATATAAATCTTTATTAATATATAAAAATCGCTCGCACAAATGTCTTTTATATATAATAGAAAGACATAAAAATAATACAAAATCTGTGCATAAGCGCTCGTAACTTCTGTTTGTGTTAATTTAGAAGCTTAATTTTGCTATGATCCAAAGCGATAGAGAGGACATTTGGATATTTCATTTAAATGTCCGTTTGCTACCTTGACCTACACGTTCTTAAGATAAATGTGATCTTGACAGACATACAGACGAAGAAAAAATATATATTGCACAACATTAATAATGTGCAATATATATTTTGGTGGTGGCGCGGCGGCACAAGGGTGTGACTGTAACGCGACGGTCGTGGGTTCGACCCCACTCGAGGAAGTGAAATATTTATTTAAGTTTATATTTCCATTTTTTCGCTCTGGTGTCAAGGCAAAGCGCGGCGTTGAGTTCTGCAACTCAATACGCAAAAGTGGAGAACGGAGTGTCTTAACACTAAGTTCCCTCTGCCTACCCTGCTGTGTGCGGGATACAGCGTGAAGCTGATTTATTTACTTATAAAAAATCACTTTTCAAAACTTAGCTATAATTATAGTAAAACAAATCTACTTGTAACCTATTCTCTTAATATCGTAAACCATTCTTATACTTCACAGGTGAGAACAAATTTTCAAAAGAAGTTACTCATGGTAGAGTTGTCTTGGATGAACACGGACGCTCAGACCGAAGTCAACATGTTCTTACGCGCTACTGAAATGAACCCTTCTCAAATAAGCTTAGGCGGCTTCTTCGACGTGAATCGAAATCTTTTTAAATCTGTAATTTATGATTTTATGAATTATTAGTTGTTAACACTTATAATATATTTGTATATCTTTATTGTAAATAATAACTTGACATTAATATTATGAATGTGGATGTTTGTAAGGATATTTAGTCCACTTTCACGCAAAAACTACTAAACGTATTTTGATGAAACTCTACAATAATTTAAATTATACATCAGAATAAGATCGTCTTAAAATTTATCTAATTATTTTGTATATGTTCTGGACTAATCTTATAAAACTGTGTAAATTAAAAGTAATAACAGTAAAGTAAATGTTGTATAACCGTAAAAGATGAAGCTAATAACTAAATGTTACACATTAATTTATCTTAGGTAGGACAAATAAGTTTCTTCCTTTTCATAAAAGTTTCTTTTTAACATAAAAAAACAAAACTATTTTTAAAACATTCAGTATTATGTAAAATGTATTGAATGTATTTGAATAGAACTGGCTGATCTATTACACCAACACCAATTAGTTAAAGTGCAAAACTTACTAGAGACTATACAGAACGAACCGCTCATTTACGACTGAATTCTTAAATTACATATAATAAAGAATATTTACTTTTCAATAAGTAACGACATGAAAAAAATTATAGAATAATATATATTTAAATAACAACATTATTTTGAGAAAGGTTACCTACTCACAACCATCACGTGTGCGGGATTGATTTATTATATTGAAATAAATATTGAATCGGTGTTTAAAAAAAATGACTTTTTTCGCAATTATCTTTATAAATATATGTTAAAAATATTTTTACAGCTTCTTGCCACAATGGTGACCTACTTAGTTGTATTACTCCAATTCCAAATAAGTATACCTGATGAGAGTCGAGGAAATGAATTGAACGAAAATCAAATTCCTATTAACGAAACTATAGAAGAAACCACAAAGATTACCACGTCTACCATCGCTACCACCATCTTAACCACCCTGGCGAAGAAAAAAAAGAAAAATTAAATGTTTTGCTGAGATTTTGGGATTATCATTTATCATAATTAGGATTTTGGCCCAAATATTCCTTTTACTCTTTGATAATTTAAAGCTTATTTGAGTCTCAATATTGTTCTTTACAATCTTTACAATCGTTCCTCAAATTCGTAGTTTTAATTTTCAAATATAATCTTGTTAGGTATTCGTTTTCGTCCTTTCAAGAGGTTGAATTTAAAATTCAGTAAATCGTACAGGCTTTATTATATTGGCAAGTTAGAACATCGTCAACTTGTACTGGACTATTAGGATGATATTTGGCTTGGTCCCTGGTGGTAAAAAATAGCCAAGTCAAACGTGTCAAGCAAAGTCGAGTGAACAGAGAACTCGGCGCCCATATAGATTTCTCATTCTTTGTTTATTATTTTTTTACTTCGCTCTCATTTCACATTTATGTTTTTAATGGCATATCATTACTTTTTGTAAAGAAATACTATTACTATTAATCATTAAGTAATACTTTATAATTCTTAAAATCCCTTTATTTTCCAAGTTCTTTGACTTTTTCTTACCTGATAGTAAATATCAATAATTATTCGTTTTCAGATGTTTAAACGATAATATATCAATGACCGTTAGAGTTAAATTGTTGAAATTACGTTGAATATATATGTACATCACAAGCTACAGAGTTTTAAGCTCAATAGTAACTTGAATTTGGTTCGTGTAAAATACACATTACACGTTTCCCGCTTTTTACTTGGCTGTATACGCTGGCGCGTGTCTTGATTTACGTAGTATAAATGAAAAACATTTCTATATTGTTTCGTTTTATGCAATGCTATTTATTTCTTTCCTTTGTGAAGTAGGAGACCAGAGATCACAGAACACATACCCAAAGGGGCCAGAGATGTCCGATATAAAACTATTCTAATAGTGGATAATAAAACTTTAAAAGGATAAATTATTTACGCAAAATTAAAATACAATATAATTAACATCAATGCAGAGTAAATAAAAATATATATTTGACGTTCCATTTTACGTACGCTATTGCATAGTTGGCTTGTCCCCGCATTATTTGTCACTGGAATTGATAGCCCAACGAATATTCCGGATGAACCGAATGTCAAACAAATAAAATCGCATTCTTGAGACACCTAGAAAACGCCTATAAAAAACCAAATTCTTCTAATTCAGTGATTTTTATTGAGATATATATATATATAAGGAAAATTTTTAACCATGGTAGACTACAGCAAATGGAAAGACATCGAGGTTAGTCTTTATTTTAATGATTAAAAAAACAAGACATTTTTATTAAAATTTTTATTATTACTTTTAATTTTGTTAATTTATTACTTATTTATTTACGCCTAGATTTCTGACGATGAAGATGAAACACATCCAAATATTGACACTCCTTCGCTTTTCCGTTGGCGGCACCAAGCCCGTGTTGAACGCATGGAAGAACGAAAACGGGAACATGATGAGCATGTACAACGTAAAGCTGAAAATATTAGAAAACTAGCTGAAACTAAAAAGAAGCTTGCTGAAGCGGCCCCTGACAGCACCGATCTGGAATCTTTGAAGAAGTGTCTAGTTGAACTCGAAAAAGAAGAAAGAGCAATTAAATCAAAGGAAGACGACTTGAAAAAGAAAGAAAAGAAAACTCCATGGAATGTGGACACAATAAGTGAACCAGGTTTTACGAAAACAATAATTAACACAAAAGCTGGTAGGCCTAAAGATGAAAACTTAACAGAGGAAGAAAAGGAAGCAAGAATGAAAAAATTTATAAAGGAGAATGAAACATTATTGAAACAATTTGGTATGCTACGTCGGTATGATGATTCAAAACAATTCCTTTTGGAGCACAATCAATTAGTTTGTGAAGAGACCGCTAATTACCTTGTCATTTGGTGTATTAACTTAGAAATGGAAGAGGTAATTGTATAATTTGTCTATCCATGCTTAAGTTGTGATACTATTTTTAGAGGGCCTAGTCTTTCTCAAAAAACATGACATCTGACTGTAAATGCAATGGTTGTAGGTTTTATCCACTGTACAAAATTAATAATATGGTGTTGATCTCATGAAGTGTTTTATCACTAGGTTATCAGTGCTATATGCCAGTAAAAGCAGAAAAATAAAAGAAAAAGTATTATAATTATTTTAGCCACTTCATGTACTTTTACAGAGAACAGTTATAAAGAAAATTTTAATTTCAGAAACATGACTTAATGGCACATGTGGCTCATCAAACTATCTGTATGCAATATATGTTGGAGCTCTCTAAACAGCTGGATGTGGACCCCAGAGCCTGTATAGGTTCCTTTTTCTCAAGGTATGAAAATAATATTTTATAACATTTGTATATTATTGTTTTGAAATAAAAAAAAATATTATTTTGTTATTATCAAGCATTTTCGCAGAGTGGGACAATCTAACTGTAAACAGAATAAAAGAAAATACAACAAACCTTACAAAATTATTACTATAGGCAAATGGAACCATTTCAGCACTGTACTAAGATACAGCAGCATTTCCTGCCAAATTTGAAAAACTAAAAACAATGTCTTGAAAGTAGGTTTTCTCTGCCTAACTCTCTGTGTAATGCAAATAAGTGAAGGTGCTTTGCTTTCAATACCAGAGCAAAGAAATGAAAATATTAATATATATTAATTCATTCTGCCTAGTGGGAATTGAACCCACAACTGTCGCGTTTACAGTCATACTGTGTACTGTGACTACATCACAATAACCTTATCTTTTAGTTATATTACTTATTTCTTTTTCATATAAACTATACATTACATTATGTGACCATACCTAAAAATTAATTTAATAATTATAAATAACTAATCTAAAACAGGATTCAGGTAGCGGAAAAAACATACAAGGATTCATTTGATGTTGAGTTAGAACAATTCAAAGGTAGAATCAAAAAACGTGCTGCAGAAAAGATTCAAGAAGCCTTAAGGGAACAGGAGGAAGAAGAAAAGAAAGCAAGATTGGGACCTGGTGGCTTGGATCCTGTAGAAGTATATGAGGAACTACCTGATGTATGTCACATATAAATATATATATTTTTTGCTTCACATTGTATCCTGGATATGCTAGGGTATGCAAAGAGAACCTAATATAAATACACTCAGTGTCCAGTGGTGGCACCTCAATTTATCTTATATTATTATTATTTCTATATCTTTTATTATATTCATTTCATAGCTCTACAAGAATTAAGAAATTAATATAATTAGTTTTAAAGTGTTATTCCACAGAAAAATAATTATTTAGAAAGTGGGGAATGGAGTGTCTTAACACTAGGATCCCTCTGCCTACCCTGCTTTGTGCAGGATACAGCATGGAGCTGAAGCTAATATAAGAATTTGTATGTAGCAGGACTCAAACCCGCGCCTCCTGGAAGCCATCCGGGACATTTCCATGTATGAATATAATTGATTTCATCTAGTGGGAATCAAACCCAAAACAGTCACATTTACAATTAAAATATACTGTACGGTTACTTGTACGGTTACTAAAATATATGGTTTTGCCGGCATTATGAAATGGTATTATCTAAGAGTAGCATATGGCATATTTGAAATGCACGAGTAACTCTGACTGAGGGTACAGTGGGTTACAAGGAATAATATAATATGTATGTGCCTTCCTTGAGAAATTTACAACAAATACAATCCAAACAAACTTTTCAATTTGAACCAGTAGTTCCAGAGATTGACGCATTTAACGAAACAAATCATTGATCTTGCTTTATTTTAAGAATATAGGAGTATAAATTATATTAAAACTCAAGGAAATAATTTTATAAGATACTTTTTTATTTCCCCGTAAAGCATAGTATTAAATTAGGATATTTGAGACATTTTTGTTACAATTTCAAACAATATAAAATGGGGAACAGAGTTCCATTAACAGATCCAGATCCAGATTAAGTCTAACTTAAAACTGACAGTTGTGGGTTCAATTCCTACTCAAAGAATGAAGTAATTCATATTTTCTTGCCCTGGGATCGGATCGGAATTGAAGGATCGGAAGTATCTTAATGGAGAATGTACTGTCTCCATCACTAGGTTCTTTCCCAGGTTCCCTATGCCTACGCTGGTAATATCTGGTATAGAATGTGTGAAGCTATAAGCAAAATAATATTAAATAATAATTATTATGTACAAATATTACAGGAATTAAAGAAATGCTTTGACTCCCAAGATGTTCCAATGCTCCAAGCGACCATAGCCAAAATGCCTGAAGAAGAAGCTGTATACTACATGAAGAGATGTGTAGATTCTGGTCTGTGGGTGCCAGGCAAAAATGATGAACCTAACGTGAAAGAAGACACAAAAGACACTCCCTCAGCCAGCACTGATGACGTAGACTGATTAAAATATTACTTTTATGCATTTTTACTTTTATATATTTATGCTAGTATATATATTATTGTGTATGCAAAAGATTATTTTGTTTTATAATATGTGTTACATATATATGTAGTATATAATAATTCTCTAATGTGAAATAGTAATTCCCTATGTAAAATCTAATTTGTGATATTGATAGAAACAAAAAGCTGTATTTAAATGTTTCAATTTTAATGTAATCAATAATAGCCTCCATTATGACAGTAGTAAAGCATTTATGTGACATGTTTCTTATTTTATACTAAAACACAATATAATGTTACTACTACCTTAATTCGCACACCACATAGCTGTATATTTAAGACAATTATATATTTTTTTAATAAGCAGAATGCAAAAAAAATAATGTTTTTGGCATCTTTTGAAAGTTCCCGCAGATGGAGTTAGCTGGTTTGCTAGTTAAGGTATCGAAGTGTTGATTTTATTTGGCATTTGCAAATTTATGTTATTATTCGTTTCTAAACAAATACATTAAATTTTATATAAATTAAATTATACATTTAGTACTTTAAAAAGTAAATTCTAAAAGTGTTCTAAACTCATAGTATAAGAATTTCCCTCAGTACATTTTTTAACATGTTCGTGTCGATTTTCATTTTTAGAATTCGCATTAACTCGTAATTCAACTGTAGATTCATTATTAGGTTAATGTGACATCAGTAAGAGATATGATACGTCTTTATATATACATATATATATATAGTGTTAAAAGCTAGCATTACTTTGACTTTTAGATGAACGAACAAGCATGTTATTTTGTATATAACAAAGCTGAAAACAATACAAATTAAATTATGCCTGATATTTTATTGTTTTCTTTTCAATTTAGACAAAGTATATTTATTTATTTCCTTTTTAGAGTGAGCAGAATTCACCAAGGGCAAATAAATTTTCGGGACATAAATAATAAGTCTACTGAGAAGAAAATTCCAATTCCCAGAAAATGCATTTGAGTGGGAAATAGAAAATACTTTTTTCTCCAGAGTGAAATCGAACTTGCGATTATTACGTTTACAATCACGCTGTCCACTGCGTCACGATATCTTTTGAACATACAAAATATTGACGTTACCCTTTTTATGTATGTAATTAATTCAAATGAGTATTATATTTGTTTTAATTTATTCAGAAACTCATAAAGCAATAGACGAAAAATTCCAGAAAATTAGTGGGATACAAGTGATGTATGCCGTCACTGCGAAAAAATGGCGAATGAAAATAAATACTATTGTTTATCTAATTAACGATAACCCGAAAAACATTTCTTAATTTCTCCCATATATTTCAAAAATGCTTATTGGCTGAAACCTTTTTATTACCCCCCTAGGGATACAGCGGGAAGTTAGCTCAGGAGTATTTTTTTCATCTTCACGCTGAATTCCCGCGTGTAATTAATGGTGATAGGCAGAGGAAACTATTAAGCCACTGCGTTTTCAAATCACCACCATAATTTCGAAACATTGCCCTACGTCTAATTCAAATCCACCCTTAGTACTATCATAGTGAGGAAATGAGAAGAATTATTTTCCCCGAGTCGGATTCAAACCCACAATCTTCCTGCTTAAGTCTCTAAAAAAACAGAAAAAAAGGTTATGAAATAAAAATCCATGTTTAACTTGTACTTTTATATAACAAAACTACATTAGGTGACCGCGCTACGTGAGCACGTGCGACGGTAGTTGCGGCCGACCCTCCAGTTTGCTGTAGTCTAAGTGGAATTCTTTCGCCACCTAACACAAACAAAACATATTTATTTATCTTTTATTACACACTATAAATAATGTAAAAATAATCAGAATAATATCAACTAACCTTGCGCCAATTGTGCGCATCAAAGAAGTAGTAGGTGCCGCGCTCGTACGTCGACGTCTTCTCCACCATTGGCATGCCGGGCGCCTGCGAGATCCACACCTTCTCCTCCATGTGGTACCGCCACTCGCGGTTGTATCTATAACGACGGTAACAAAAGATTTTATTCATTTAATTTTTTTTTATTTCAAATATGATAACTTTTCTAAAATTTTTAATATTTACTTTACATCTAAGGCTAAATTAAATATTTCAAGAACGCTATATCGGTTTCTGTTACGGTTACGGATATTAAATGATTACGGATTATATCCGGTAGTTCCGGATAATTTCGTTTACGGCTATTTAAGAATTCGCTGTTTATAATTCTCTTTCCTACTTCTCTCGCGTTTAAAACTATCTCTAACTAATGATAATTATATAACCTTTTAGGGTATTTCTTTTCCTAAGATCAGTAAGTTTTACCGGTATTATTCGGTTTTTCGAGTATAGAAAAATAGCCAGTCTGAATATCGAAATATTATAATATTTTGCAGGATTTTGTACGAAGTGCATCATAAGCCATCAATGAAGAGCTGAATAAATTCATTAGTTGAGTAAGTTATCTATTGATCATTTGCTGGTTTTTGTTTCAATGTGCTCTGACTACTGAAGATTAATTGCTTCTAAAACTTTCTCAAGACAACGTGAGCATCGACCGCCTTCTAGGTGTATCCTAAACCCCACCAATAAGTGTTTAGGTGTTTCTACTGCCTCTTTAAATATGTAAGCAGTTTTTTCAGTTGCTAGAGAAACCCCATATTACCAAGTTACTTTAATCTCAGAAAACCATTTGTATTGCATTAAGATAGAATTGAAACAGCGCTGGAGACTAATCATGAATTAGAATAGAATTTATCCGCACCCTACACATACATATATATTTTCAGCTTTACTCTGCAGCCCCTCTGCATAGTGTTTTTGTCATCAACACTTTAAATGAAACCAGTTTAAACTACTCTATAAAAAAGCCTAGTACAATTAAAACAAAAGAGAATATGAAAAAAATAAAGTGATTTTTTCAAACAAAATAAATAATAATATAATTGTTGTAAAATAAAACGCCATTTTTCAAGAACGACGCACACATACATAAACATATCAAAGCGACACTGTTGCACACACACAAAGCGTCACGGCCGCACACACACAAAGCGACACTGGCGCACACACACAAAGCGACACTGGCGCACACGCCTCATTCATGAACTCTCGTCGTAGGTATTGGCGGTGAAGTTCAATTGCGTAAAATAGAACGAGAGATATCTCTCTCTGGTCCTGGTATGTTTTTTGATAATGTAAAGTGGTAGACCGGCAACGCTTTTTTAGTATTTTTGTAGTAGTAGGTGTTTACGTCACTGGTATCTATTCGTAAATGCGTAATACAATAGGGATACACTGATTTAAAAAATCCTATGTCTAAGCTGTTGAAGAATCTTGATTATTTTTTTTAGGTTTGGATTTGAAATATGTTTCCCTATATCCTGCTCCCGTAAAAGGAGCGCAGACGTTTCCGACGTTCGAGGCGCTGCATGTTCAGTGACAGCACTCAATCTTTATTACCAGAGCCACGACCCTACAAACGTCGTATTTTAGTCTAACGATTATGTCCCTACGGCCTACACATATTAATGTATACTAAATAAAAATAAAAACCAAAATGTACTCACAATTCCGCAGCAGCAGCAATCTGTAGGACGTCCCCCACAAAACAGTAGAATAAGTAGAATAATAAATCCTCCTTGTATCGACTTAGCCGCAACGGCGCTAGTTTTTCTCTTATTGAACCATTGATCAAATACTCGGGGGGCACGTGGTAGTCCATGTCTTGTGGCCTGGAAATTACATTGAAATATATAATAACAATAATAATAATAATGACAATTAATATAATAGTTATAATTATTACCAGAAGCAGCTTCACGCATTTTTTACATAGCAATTACTTTATATTAAAACACTCCCTGCTCTCCCCCAACTTTTGGACATTGCGTATTGAGTGGCGGCTTTGTTGTTGTACCAGAACGAAGAAATTAAAATAAATAATTCCTCTGAGTGTGAAGCGGAACCACAACGTTCGTATTTACGGCCATATTTCATGATTAATTAATTGTATTAGTAATCACAAATAACACTTTAAAATGAGCTTACAAAATAATATTAATGACATCATTTTGGGAAATATTTAGATGTATCCGATTCACAAAATACTAAAATAGATTCAAATTGACAAAACGAGCAATGCAAATTTCCTGGCCCAAAAATCCTTTTCCTTTATATATGCATGTGTGTATTTTTGTATGTCCAATACAGTAATACATAAATAAATAAAATAAAAATAGAAAAAAAAATACCTGCACGGCGTATCCGCCCAAGGCCCAGCAAAGGTAAGGTACAAATTGTCAGGTGAATTCAAATTTAGTCCCAAAGCCGTTAAATCTTGGCCTAAGGCTAAAGACACTAAACTCGGGTCCGATTCCGCCGCTCTAATAAACGTTAATAGACCCACTATGCCAAATTGATTGGGTATCATCGTCTCTGGTATATTCGTCACTTTGCCTGTAAAAAATTTTTTTTTATGTTATTATAATATATAAAAGATCTATAAAGTAAAAACATCTAGTGTACTATACAATATTATAATAACACAAATGAAAATATAATTACAACATGCAAAAATTAAAGTTGTTATTGTTTCTATAAATAATACAAAAATTTAAAAGACATGCCATGAAAAAAAAGTACAATAAAATCATTAACAACAACAAATTACGTATTTCAGGGGAAAAAAACGCTTGAAACAAACATTTAATTTAAAAAAAAAACCCAAAATTACTTACAATTATTTTACAACGTTATCACTATCACAAAAGAAATCTATCTATCTCTATTAAAAGAAAAAAGAAAAGTTCAGAAAATCTACACAACCTAAAACAACTACTAATAAATTTTAATATAAGAAAGATATTTGGCAAAAAATGCTTACTTTTCAAATAATCATACACACCATAAAATTCCGTGTGTGCTCCTTGACTGACAACTTTGAGGACAAAAGAAATAGCAAGTTTTTATATTAACGTTAATATATAAACATGCACTGGCTCTAAATCTTATAAATTTAACTAAAAACATTAGTTTGCCTTTTAGTAACATAACAATTTAGTGCTTACTAAGCACTGATTAAATATTGATTTCTTCATTCAAAGCAAAACCAATAAATTAAAGAGTTATTAAGTTAATTTTCTAACAAATTTATCCCATACCCAAAAAACTATAGCATGGCTTTCATTTCACCGAATATATTGTTATTATATTCCAAATAGAAAAATGAACATGATGTTGATACAACAAAACACAATTATAAAATCATTTTTCTATACAACCAAAGGAATCAAACAGCATATAATTAACACTAAACCAACTAGAGTACTTTTACTTTTTCTTTATTTTATGGCTACTTAAATGAAAACCTGTAAATTAAGGTGGTGTCACATGTTCAAAAAGTGCGTAACGTAATTTGGGGTAGGAGAGGAGGTCAAAATACTGCAATAATTTCAGTTTAATTCACTATTTTGCCAACAAGAAATGCATACTTAAAAAATCTTTAAGTAAGTTCTTGCAAATTCCTTCGTAACAGATTTTAATAATATTGGTTTACAAGACCAACTGACGTCACATGGCGTCCAGTGTTCCCGTTTTAAATAGTTTTTTATTTATGGCATTTATTTATATTATATATTTAAATATATATTTTATCGTTTATTAATCATAGTATTTTTAAGAGAATTTAGGCCACTCGAAGTACTCAAGGACTCACTCGTACTAGTGCACAGCGTACACGTTGTAGAGCAAATGCTCTCAGAGTACTCAAAGTAGGAAGACGTTACATGGAGGGGGGTAAGAAAGGTTTAAAATCTGCAAAAATTGTGCTACGTATTACTTGAACGATCCCTAACCATAAAATTTCGAAAGTTTTCTTACTCTTATAAATTTAGTGTCACTGGTAAAAAAGCACAAAAAGTAAACAAAACAATACACTCACCTTCCGGCGAGGTCTGTATGCCCTTGCGGGGCGCCCCCTTGTCAGGCGCGTAGTCGGGCGCAGGGGGGTGCCCCGCTGCGCCCGCACCAGCGCCCCCGCCCGCCGACGTGCCCGGCAGCGCGGGGAAGTCCTCTGATGACATCGTGAACTCTGATTGCTCGGATGTTGGCTGCTTCACCATACCCACTGGGACAGGTGATTCTTTATATACATTTTAGGACTACTAGTACTACTAGCTTTGTAGGGCACTGTCTGACTCTTAGTTACTGACGCCGAGGTTGTGGGTTCGATTTCAATGGGATAATGATTATATTTGAAATGATTTTCATTTCTTCAAGCCAATAAGACAAGGCGATTGATACTCAACATGCGTCTATATATTAATATATACTATACTGCAATTTGGGCAGATAATATAATATTATCTGCCCAAACTGCAATACATGGCTTACAAGAAAAACTAAAAACGAATTCTGGATTATATATTGTCGTGTAAAGTTAATGAGTTGTACGAATTATTGACTAAATAGTTTATCTGGTAAAGTCTTGCAATGATAAATTACTATTCAATTTGACATAATCATTGGGCTATGCAATCAAGTTAATTTTTTTTTACAATAACTTTCACGGAGCAGCAAAAACGCAGCAAAAATTTAGGTCATCAGTTCGAGAGCAATCAAATTGACAGTTTAGAAACTTAGGATTTTAGTTCAATATATAAGGCCTTTTGTATTTTTCATCTTTACATAAGTATAGCAGTTTAATTTTGTCAGTTTTCTTATAAATCCCGTTAGAAAGCACAAAACAAACATTAAGCATTTTAACATTTTAGGAGCCCTAATAATCTATACTTATTACTACTTATAAGATCGTAGGAGGATCGGTGTCTGTACTTGGAAGATATTTAAACATTTTATTATTGGGAACCTTTATTAACGTAATAGAACCCAAAACAATGATTTTTAAAATTTTTGTCTGTTTGTCTGTGCCTTTGTAATCGCTAATCTCAGAATCGGCTTAACCGATTTAGACGCGGTTTTCACTATTGGATTCTGGAAAGCTTCCGAAAACATGTACACTCGTATACAGAATACCGTTTGAATTTAAAAAAAATTAGACAACATACCGTAAGGTTTAGAGCCAGGGGGCGGAGGCGCCGCTGTGGGGGCCTGGTCGCCGGCCCCTCGGGCCGTCAGCGACGGGAACTCGCTGAGGTCCAGGAGCGGCGGCGTCGACGTGTCACCACCCTCGCCAAACACCGAGTGGTAGTTACCCGCGTTGAACCTCGACAGATTCGCCATACTCGACTATACATACCATTGGTGGTGGTCACTAATTGTTTGATAGATGGACTACAGTGCTAGTGGTCTAGCCGTGTTAGGATAGTGTCCGAACGAAATGTTCTTCAGCCAAAATCGAAACAATATATAATCAATTTCAAAATAATTTAATATAACCAAAAAAGGTGGAGACTACGAGTGGGTACTGTACAAGATAACAAAACAAAAAGCCAAAATCTAAACAGAACTTTTAGACTTGGGTCTGGTCAACTTCTGACTGTAATCGAAACTATGGCCTCAGCTTTTTTAGTAATAACTAATTTAAACTAAAGCTGAATATTCAGTCGGACACTAATCTTAAGTAACCCCAAGAGCATAGAATAATTAAATAACATATAGTTACATATATATTTTCCATGACCACTTATTTAAATAAAAAATTTTTTTTAAATATATGATTAAATATAATATCTACCAACATAAACATTATCGATATCTCTTGTAAAATTCACACAGATGCAGTAAAGAAGTCTAAGGCAAAGTAGACAACAAAAAACATAATTATATTAATTGCTAAATTTTCTCTTACTAGTGTCTTTTGCAAGCATTATCTTACAAAAAAATTATAAACTTAAAATTCAAATAAATCTATTACAATATGATATAAACACAAAGTATAGCAAAATGCCATTGTTATATTTCCACATTGAATATTATAGGACCAAATCAATTAGTGAAAAAAATTCATCTACAACATATAATATACTGAATTACCAACAGTCCTGTATAATGAATATGAAATCCAATTATACAATGTATTCAAAAGAACTATGTATATGTATTTAAGTATTTAAAAAAATCTTTTTTATTAGGTATAGTACAAGAAAATGTTATATTATTTTAAAATTATACATATAGCATCTGATTGATTAATTTTAAATCATTTTAATTTTTCCATTGTAGTAGACAAAGCAGAACATTGGGTTCCTCAATTCAACAAATAATACTTGAAAAATCGGCCCCAGCTTTATGCAGTTGTAAGCAATTTAATTTCCTTCTATTCAATATTGTATGAAACATGTTTACTTATTCAATGCTAGTAAACACTGATTTATGAAATGATATATATGAATATTCAAGTAATTCTCACCATTGAATTTGAGTTTGCTTGTGACAGTGGTGTTGCCATAGGCACTCTACGATCTGCAAATGTTCTTTGTCCAAATAATGTTGACCTAGATGCCATTGTAGGTGGAGCTCCTCCTGGCATAACTGTGGAGCCCCGTCCTGGTGACAGGGCACCACCAAAAGTCGGTGTCACATGCCCCGAAACTCCACCGACCAATCCTGAACCAACTCTCCCTGGAACTCCTCCACTTGCTAGGCTTCTAGGTGCTTGTTGAAAATTCAGGTTTGCCATACCCTGGAAGATACAATTTATCATCACAATTACTAATTCAAATATTAGTAACTACACATTACTAAATAAGTATTTTCTTAGTCTGATAACAAACAAGGGTTATTTGTCACTTATTTGAATATCAATAAGTCGCTATTTATGTAAACAGATTAGGTATAATAATATATAAGAAGAATAACTGTAATTTAATAAATAGATACTAACATTTCATGCTGAAAGCTCTATTTCCAATTTTACTTGAATTTAACTTCGGATACAAATTGCATAGTAGATATACAGTATTCTGACACAATATATTTTATTTTAGAATTAAGTTGTACACTTTTTATTTCCTTACTAGTATATTCTAAAAGGACAATTTTTAATTTAATCATTTAAAATTTTAAACTTATTAATAAAGCTAATTTATACTTCTTGTTGTGCTGTAAGTGGTAGGTAACGTGTAAATGTAAAAATGTTGATGTATCCAAATCTGTTTTCGCAGCTTGCAAGCAGCTGGATATGGCAGCAGCTTATACAAATAAAAATTATAAAGTCTTACTTGAAGAGAGATGTACAATAAATAGTCCAATATATAGATAATTTTGATAAGGAGAGTCAATAATAACAAATTTAGTAGGTATACATATATCAAGATGGTTATTTATTCGACTGTCAAACAATGGCGACGGGGACGTTTCAAGTGTAATTCTTCTTAAAATAAATAATATTTACCTAATGTGTTCAATTCAGTCCTTGTATTAATATTTTAATAACCGTATGGTTGTTTCATAATCGAGTTTTCCTAGCAGAAATAAAAATATCCACTCGAGGATACAAACAAAAGTTTGTTGACTGTTCAATTTCTAAGGCAATTGCTCTACATACAGAATTTTATTCACAAATTAAAAGTGTTTTCATTACAGCCTTTCCATGAAACACTGCTATAAAAAACTTAAAACTTTATACATCTTTGTATATCTAAAATAAATGAAAACAATATCACTCAGATTTGTCGAACGCCACATTACCCTAAACAACTGTCGGCCATATTGTTAAAGCGGAACAAGTAAATGTAATCACACGCACCCTCATATTTAAAGTAAAAACATCTATTAAGGTTCAGTAACCAAAGTATTTTATTAAAAAATAATTATAACAGTAATAATTAGTACTTCTTCCAAATATAATAATCAAAATGATATCGTATAAATATTATTGAGAACGTCTGTTGACTTAATACGATTAATCACGATTTTAGGGTTACCGTATTAAGAAAATCTTTCGAAACTAGGGAAGAAATAAATACTAATAAAATGTTATCTAGTTCATCAACATTTTATCTAAAGTGGTCTATATAAGTAAAGTATATAAATGAAGTAATATTATATTTATATAAAAATATTACAATAAACTGAATACAAACCTTAAGGGGGGTATCTCCTTTAGAATATCGTTTTTTCATATTGGTCAATTTACAATGCGTCATATGTCTTCAATTTAATTTATGTACACTATACTAAATATGTATTTTTTATTTATTTTTCAAATATCTCATTTCTTAAACTGGCTCTAATACTTCTTAGTAAATATTTATGTCAACTTTATTTTAAAAGTACCCGAATTATATAGTATTTTTTAATGTTATATGAAAATTAATAAATCCCATTATAACACATGAATAGGCATCCTTGGAACGTCATAATCAAAGAACCATACAATACCGATGAATATGTTATTATAATAAAACATTCTAAAAGGAAAAATGTTTTTAAATAAGTATACCGTCAAATATAAGTAAGTTTTTTTTTTCATTTCCATGGATAGAATATATTTTTTCTGTAAAATAATTATATTTTATCAAATTTTACCACATTTATTTAACCAAAAATCATCAAACAATCATAAAAAAATATTTATGAAAAAAAATGCTGTAAATTTTGAAAAATTGTCTATGGTTTTAAATGGTAAAAGATCTACGAGCATGGCAACATTAATGATCATATGATTGTTCAATGTAGAAGCACGTCTGATAGGCGTCGACTTACTTCTTCTGGCCAGTTTTTTTATTTCTGGCTCAATATCGGCCGTTTTACGTGTTAGTGGTGTTAATAAATAACTATCAGCCATGGCGCTCAGCGACGCAGATGTTCAAAAGCAGGTAATATATTGAATAATACCACCTATTATTCTGTAAAATTTTACACGTCGTAATAGACATGGGTTTTGTCAGATTGATTGATTTGCGAGTTCCAATGTTTTATATTGACTTTTATTTTAACATCAGGCATTAGTGCTTTGAGGTATACACTAAAATGAAGATGTTTTTCATACATTTGCCTTTTCTCATAGATCAAGCACATGATGGCCTTCATCGAACAAGAGGCCAATGAAAAAGCCGAAGAAATCGATGCAAAGGCCGAAGAGGAGTTCAACATTGAAAAGGGGCGCCTTGTCCAACAACAGCGCCTGAAGATTATGGAATATTACGAAAAGAAAGAAAAACAAGTTGAACTCCAAAAAAAGATGTATGTGAATCTCTACTAGATTATGCTATAATGAGGGTAAAACATCTATAATGTAGATAAAAAAAAAGTCGAGATAACTTGGCTAATGACAATTCTTATATTAAATAACATTTCACAAAGTACTTAAATAATTAGAATTAGGCTTCTATTTTCTATTACAATAGTTACTATATGTTAAAAGAGCTATAAAATTCACACCTGTTTAACATTAGCGTATTGGTATTGTATAAAATGTAGCTTGATTGATTACATGTGAGCATAAAATTTAAATTCTGCTGTTGACCACTTTCTGGGTCTCCCTTTGTTTCGGCTGAAAGTGGATGGCAGAGGGATTTGGTACTAGGTTCTTTCTACCTACCCAGTTTCTTGTTGAAGTTCAGTATGAAGCTAACAGAAAAATACCTCCTCCAACCTTTATTGACCCACTGCTGAATATAAATCTCCTTTTTGGATTTGCAATTGATACTTTTGCGTGCTTTTCTCATTCCCTATTAGCCCATTATTCTGTCAGGACGGATTCTGACGAATCAACAAGTCATTCTAGGTTTCATTTACCCTGCTTAGGCTAAATTGATAGTATATCATAGCAAATAATATAACAAGAATTTTGAAGTAAATGAAGTGCCCCAACAATAGGTTATTTTTTACCTTGGGACAAAACTAGACATGTGTTATTCCTTTTAACCTGATATTGTATCCAACATAAACCAGGATATGAGAAACCTAGTGTATTAACAGTCCAGACTGTTAATCCTAATAAACTATTGGGCTTGTTTATTTTCTTTTTAGTTTTATGCAGTCGGGTTTTTTGATGTATTTAAATATTTTTTTATTAGTTAAAAAGTTCCGTATTTACTTTGGAATGTAAATATTAATGAATTACATTAATAAATATTAATTTGTTTACAGCCAATCTTCGAACATGCTGAACCAAGCCCGTCTAAAGGTACTTAAAGTGCGTGAAGACCATGTGCGTACAGTACTCGACGAGGCACGCCAGCGCCTGGCTGAAGTGCCTGGTGACGTCAAGTTGTACTCAGATCTGCTTGTTACCCTCATTGTACAGGCTCTCTTCCAGGTACTAAATAACTATTGTTTTATTGTTATGGGCATTTTCAATTAATTAATAGACATGAGTTTTTTTATTACATTAATTACTTTTATTACGTTAATTTCATGTGTATGTTTGTATTTGTTTTTGAAATACTAATAAATTTTACCTATTGATATATAATATCTTTATGATTTAGATTATTAATATCTATCTCTGATATTGGGCATCAAACTATATAGTAACTGTTGGAAGCTCTTTAGTTATAAATTTATATATGTTTTTTTATACAATAAAACTTTGGAATAGAACATTAGAAATAAATTAATTTTCAGCTGGTAGAGCCCGCAGTGACACTCCGCGTGCGACAGGCCGACAAGAGCTTAGTAGAGTCTCTGCTTGGCCGAGCCCAGAATGATTATAAAGCCAAGATTAAGAAGGATGTTGTGCTCAGTATTGATGCAGACAACTATCTAGCTGCTGACACTTGCGGTGGTATTGAGCTGATTGCGGCTAAGGGCCGCATTAAGGTAATTTTATAACTTTTTATCTTATACTGGCATGGATATGTAGAGACTCACCACTTCCCCGTTTAACCTTTCGAGACATCATATGTTGAGGGGTGGAACTCAATCAAAACTATAAATGAAAAGAACTACTAACTAGACATACACTAATAGTGTCCATTATGTAAATTTAATTATTTTTAAATTTTAAATAATAAAATTGTAATTTTTCTTTCTGATTATAAACGCGATTGTGGGTTCGAGTATCAAAAGAGGGAGTAATTTTTTTACTTTACTTTACGGAAAAAAAATAGATTTCTTATAATAATAATATTCTTTGCAGATCTGCAATACATTAGAGTCCCGCCTGGAGCTGATCGCCCAGCAGCTGCTGCCAGAGATCCGTACCGCTCTGTTCGGACGCAACCCTAACCGTAAATTCACCGATTAAATAACATATGGTCATTCATATTATTAAAACATTTATTTAAATTTTCTTAGAAATATAATAATATTACACTAAGTGTTTTCCTTTTGCCTAATTAATTATATATTATAATAATAATGCGTACAATTTAATCGCTGTTTAGAAATATTTAATGGAATGTTAAGTCAACAGAATGTTTTATGTGTGGTCATGTCATTACACAGTAAGTACTACTGTGCATTAGTTTCGCCAACTAAAGTATATAAAAATACATATTTGATGTAAAATGTTTTATTGTTACAATTCATTCGTATAATTCAATGTCTGTGTATTTAGATGTAGTTATAGGATTTCAAAACGTATTAAGAATTATTATGCTCTACATAATCTATAGTACTATCTCTAAATTCTGTAAACCAATGCAATTTATTATATGAGCAGTATTATTACAGCACAACAAACATCAAGTTTATAACATATTTCTGGTTCTATATAATATATTTATATCATTATGAAATATCAATTATCAATGTTTATTCTTATATTTGCAATAGTTGGGAATTATTGATGGTTGTAAAATTTTAATTTGACGGCAGCATCCTATACTATGTTCACTTAAATCTATAAGATTTGACTGACCGCAGCATAGTGTCAAATGAAAATTTTGCAATCTGGCAACACATTCCTATCTACATGTTTAACTTGTTTTGGTCCTGGCAATATTGTTTGTAGCTTGCTTTCGATACAGTACCGAGTGTAATCACTCTTAAAATTTCGTATCTATGTATGTTTCCCATAATGGCACTGTTAAAATTATTATGTAAATATATAGATGTGTTAAATATTGATGGTTTTATTTATTATCCCTTAATAATAATTATGTACTGTAAATTATATTATATTATGATTTTATAAAGTTAGTAGTTGTATATTTATGTGACACAATAACTCACTTTTTGTAATCCTTAAAATAGTAAAATTTATTCTAAAATCCTACCACTAAAATTATTAAAATTGAAATGATTGCAATACAAACAATTTATATAGTATAATTTAATACACGATGAGTTCTTTTATTTTAGTTTCTTTCTACCTCGCACATAGCAGGGTAGGCAGGGTAGCAAACCTAATGTTAAAACACTTCGTTAGTATAAAGATAGTTCCGTCTTACACTCCGCCAAGTTTTGGAGGCATTGCGTGTTTAGTGGCGAGACTCGATGCTGCGCTTTGCCTCGACACGTGACTGGTGAAAATATAAAATATTCCACATCGAACCCACAACCTGTCGCGCTTACAGTCGCATGTTCGTGCCCCTGCGACTCCAGCGAGCTGATAACTAATCAATTTAAATAAAGAGAAAATCAAAACTTTTGTGAGCTTGTCCACCAAAATGCAAAATAAGAAAATACCTATGATCCACGAGGGCGATATTAGAATTCAGCTGTGACCAGTGCATATTAGAATTCAGATCTTAGATATCTTAGATCAGTTGCAATGGTAAGTGATCACATGATAAACTTTGAATCACATGATTTCACTATTCAGGTACCTAACATCTGTATGGTTTGAAGTGTTCATTATAATTAATAAAAAATTAACAGCATTTACATGAAACATATTTATTATTAATTAATAAATAATATGTATAAAAAAAATTAGTGTAAATAAAGAATTTATATAAATTAGAAACAAAAAATATGTTGTGTGGCTGTGTGCTAAAAAATTTATTCATCAAAAGGAGGTAGACCAAATAACTCTGGTTTGAATTCTTCTAAACTTTTCAATACAAGTGTTGCTTCTTGTGTTAAACTTTTGTCAACTCGGGGATCTGGCACCATTACTACTTGCATGCCAGCATCCCTTGCAGCTTTAACCCCATTTACCGCATCTTCAAATACTAGGCACTAGAATATAAAAATATTTGGAAAAACATGAAAACTTTGCATATTATAAAATTCAAACTTAACTCCGTGTGGCTTCACAATGATGGTGGAAATTTTATCTTGAATACAACATAAGATTTCTCGAAAATTGGGGGTGTGGAGATCAGTAAAATAAAATTAAAGTTCTCTCTGCCTCCACCATATGTTGGATACTGCATGAAACTGAAAAGATGAACTAAATTTAAAATATAATTACTTCTTCTGGTTTTGGTTGACTAGAAAACTTAGAGGCGGCAACTAAAAATATGTCAGGGTATGGCTTTCCTCTTTTAACATTAGGATCTGATGAACCAAATGTTTTATAGTCAAATAATTCAAACAACTTTGTATGATGTTTATCTACTTTAAGATGGTAACTTTCTTTACTTGAACTTGTTGCCAATCCAATAGGAATTCCTTTATTGTGTAAATGATTAATAAGTTTTTTAGCACCTGAAATAAAAAAATAATTTATTTTTTCTATTTTAGTTTTTTTATTAACTTTGTGCTATTCGTAGAAAGTACTACTTCAAATTGAAAATTTATATTTGTGTTCAACAGTATAGGCTTTATTACTTTATGTTACAATAAATAAGATCAAGACTTGTTCCACTCTACTTAAATTAAAAATGTTACTTTACTAACCTGGCATAATTTCTGTGTCTGGAAATAGAACTTCAAATTGTTTTTTACTTTGGACTACAAATTCAGCTGGTGATATAGGCAATTCAAGATCAGATACAATTATTTCTGCAGTCTCATGACCTTGGCAACCCATTAATTTCAATTTTAAGTCGAATGTGTAAGTTTTACCATATTGCGATAATATATTTTGAAATGCTACAGTATAAAGATCTTCCGTATCTGCAATCATGAAGAATATAAGATTTAATTAATTATTACATGATTATTTAAGTAACATAGCAGAACTCAAAAAATGTTAACTTACTTAATATTAGGCCGTCCATATCAAATAGAACATGACTAACTGGCTTGAACATTGTGAAATTATAAAAAAGTATATTATAAATAAATATATTTTTATTTATATAAGAAACACTTGTTTGTGAAAAAAATATACCAGTGTTTAGGTGCAAAGAAACGATGGTTTAGTTTGGATCTTGGAGTTGCAACGATTAAAAGAAAAATGTTAAACGAAGCCTCGTAGTTATTACTTTATATTCAATACATTCTTATTAATTCTTTATGTATCATATTGCTAATAAGCATAGATCAATTTACATCAAGTAATTATGAAACATTAAAAAATTAAATCAATAAAAATGAAATCATTAAAAAATGTAAGCACTAATGATAAAAATATATTTTTATTTTGAAATATATTGTACTTAAATAGTTAAATATAATAAGTAATTAATTAAATAGTAAATGAAATTATAATTTCATTTTTTTTCTTTAAACATTTCAAACATCAAATTGACAGAACCAACCAATAAATCAGTAATTGTATAAATCAGAAACAGAACGCCATAAATAAAGAACAACAACAATAGATCAGAATAGAAAATATTCTTGCATTTTTAAGATAAAGATTAAGAAAGAAGAAGTTTTTGTTTTTTTTGAATCTATTAATCAATATTTATTTTATATGTTATTACTTTGGAGTAGAGCGATCTAGATATAAGTAAGTATATCTTGTATGGGAGCAATACTTCGAAACGTCAATTTTCCTTGTATAAATAGATTTTATGATAGTTTTTGATAATTTAAATAAATAAAAACTTAACGACTTTTAGAAAATAATCATTTCGTAAAATTTACTTTATAGTTATACTATTAAATAATGTCGCCATTGTAGGGCAGTTATTATATGTCGGAATAATACTTAGTGGAACACTGGTGGTGGGTTTAAATCTCGCACGAGGAGAAATGAACTCGTTTTTACTCTTAAGTGGCGGTTCTCAACGCCGCGCGCGTCCGTTTTTACCAGAGCATGAAACTGAAAATAAATGATTTCCCTGGCTGGGAATCGAACTAACAACTTTCACCGTCACCGTCAGACGATGACGGCCATATTGTTTTATTTGTATTGCCATATTGTTTACGTACAAAATATAATACAAATAAATAGTGTTAATAATTAAATAAATAAATAAATACAGATGTTAATTAATCAATTATTAATACTGTATTCTAAGGATACATAATAAAAAATAAATATAAAGTTTAATTATATATAATATTAATATATAATTAAACGTATAAAGATTAATTATAATAAATTTATTATATATATAATATATAATTAAACTACATATTTTGTAATTTTATATAGGATTTTATGTGGGCCGATCCCGGCGGCACTGCAATGCCGGGCCGACCCGTGACAGGAGTGGAGCGAGCCCCGAGCATCCCGTCAGCTTACAAAAATCAGTTTAATATACTGGTCCCGCGGTGCGGGAACTTTCAGATATTAAGCTGAAAAGAACAGATTTGTTTTTTTGAGGACTTCCCTCGGAAGAGGGTGAAACTATACAATGAATAGTAGCTTAACATAATACAATTATATACATAGTATATATACTGACTAGAAACTTAATATAACTGTAACACTATAATATAAAGTAAAGTAGTCATTTGACGTCTATTGCACTAATGTCACTATTATTATAACTATTGCACTAATGTCATTATTATTATTACTATTGCACTAATGTCACTATTATTATTATTATAACTATTGCACTGAGATCACTAAATAATACTGAGAGATGGGTGGATAAATACTAGATTCACTGATAGCACTGAGTTCACTGTCGTGGTGGGACTTCAGCCTCCGCGTATTGCCGGATGCCACTGACGTGCTCGACATAGATGTCACGCGACCAGCGGATGGTGTCGCTGACCATGAACCTTCTCATCATCCCGGCGTAGTATTTGTTAATGCCTAGAAGGTCCAGGGTTTTTTCATTGCGGCCGTCCCAGGCTCCGAGGGCGCCGACGACAAAGGCAGCCACTTTTACAAGGTAGCCGTCTTGCCGGAGCTGGTCGGCGAGTGCTGCATATTTACGCAGTTTCTCGGAGCGGGCGGCTTCTATGGCCGCGGGACGGTTCTCGAACGGCACGCAGACGTCGACGATGGTGATTTCCTTGGTAGCGGCGTTGCGGAGAACAATGTCCGGGCGCAAGGTTGACTCACGACCTCGCGTGCCCTCCACCACTCTGTCGGAGGTGATGACGGCTCCATCCCTGCGGTGACCGCTCGGTCCGTTGGCTGCCTTGACCAGCCGGTGCACGATGTTATGGTGGCGTTTCTGGCGGGCCGCAGCATGCACACCGCAGTGATTGAGGACATGCGGAAGCGTCTCTTGTGCGTGACCGCACTTACGGCAGCGTTTGTCGTTGCCGACCAGCCAGCGCTTTGTGCTGTTGAGCGGGAGGACGTCCAGGCGTGCTCTGTGGATGAACCGCCAGTCACAGAAGCGGGTGTTCCGGCCCGTCCGCAGGAAATGGTTGGAGCTGGCGGTTTGAGAGGTGACGGCAAAGACCTTACCCTGGTCCGGCTTCCTCAGGAGTGAATGGGTGTAGGTGGCCATAAACTCCCCTCTCAGTCTACGGTAAGCTTCACTCCTCTCCCTAGCTCCTATGGTCGTGCCGTCGCGGAGATGTAGCTGGAGCTCTTGATGTTGTTGGCTCCAGATCCAGCGGCAGCCGATCCTTTTATTCATCCGCCCAGCCGCATTTCTTACCCTGGCCCAAAATGATGTCTTCGCAGAGCTCCGGGGGATATCCAAGTCACCCGAGAGGTAGCGAGCCATGTCGATGTTGCTGGGAGTCTTGCGCAGGCGAGCTGACACCGTGTCCCTCAGCGACTTTGCTGCCAGACCGCTCACCAAGGGATCTTTTGCGTGCAGCATCCGGAAGGCGTGCGCCTGTGTATAGGCCTCATATAAGTCGCTGAGGGGCAGCAGGCCTCCCCCTCCGTTCGATGGTGATAAAAAAGCAAGCTCCGGACTGGCTCGTTGAGGAAGAGCCATCCATCCCTTGGCCAACTTCCTCACAACCCTATCTGCCTCCGCCAGATGTTCGCGGCTGATCTCGGCGCCCTGCATAGCAAAGTCCAGTCTTGGCAAGATGAAGGTGCCAGCTGCGTCTAACTTCTGCCAGGGGGCAAGCAGCGACTCATCAATCTTTCGCAGATCGGTAATCATGCCTGCGAGTGTGCTGCAGGGCGTCTGATGGACCTGGTATCCCGTAGGTATTCCAAGGTGGGAATAGGTGTCATCCGGTCCAAGGGCTGCGATCTGTGCGTCCTGGACAGAGTATCTGATGTTCCGCACTCCGTCCGGCCCAATGTGTAAGGAAGCACACTTATCCGGGTTGAAGGAGAGGCCAATCGCCCGAGCGGCCTCCCGGGTGGCCTCCAAGTGTCGCTTCATGCCCTCCTCCGAGTCCGCCAACAGCACCAGATCGTCGGCGTATGCCAGGACGCTCAAAAGCATCTCATCGTCCAACTTGAAACCCACGCCACTAGATGTTGCGTGGCGCAGGACAACTTCCAGGGTGAGATTGAAGATGTCCGGGCTTAGTGGACAGCCTTGTTTGACGCCAGCCTCCATGTTAACGATGTCAGTGAGTCCGTCGATCGTGCGTATATTCGTTCTGGATCCTATATAGAGGCGCTCGATGACGTCGCACACACTACGAGGCACTTGGTGCTCTCGCAGGGCGCGTGTGATGGAGGAGTGCGGCAGCGAAGAAAAGGCAGCGGAGAAATCCAACCACACCACCACCAGCTCTCTCTTCTCCTCTTTGGCTCGATGTATGGCCTGTTGCAGGACAAAGTTATGCTCGAAACAGCCTTCATAGTCCAGGAAGCCCTTCTGCGATGGACTGAATCGGCCGTTGACTCGAGCCCAGGTCTTCAGTCTGTCCGCGAGTAAAGCCGCGAACAGCTTTGGGCAGGTGTCACCAACGGCGATGGGCCTCCAGTTGTCGATGTTGTTGACATCCCCTTTTTTAAATATGAGGGATGTCGTGGAGTCTTTCCAAGGGTCCGGGATCATCTGCAGCCTCCAGACCGCATTATAAAGAGCCGTGATGACATAGGCCCCGCGGTCGGTTCTTCTGATTTGGCTGTAGCGGACTCCATCCGGGCCTGGTGCAGTGTCCGACCGGGACCTCAGCTTTGCGGAGACTTCTTTAGCCGAGAATGGGCTTATCAGGATGTCGTTGCTGTCCTCCGCCGGGGCCGGTAGGTCGAAAACATTCGGCCAGTCAAGCTCACCATCCCTCTTCCGCGCCAATGCAGAGAAGTGCTGAAGCACCTCCTGTTTGCCGATCCTGCAAGTTGCCGTCGAATCCTCCAATACTGACTGTAAGGCCCGTTTAC
This sequence comes from Heliconius melpomene rosina, assembly GCF_056956725.1. Taxonomy (NCBI): domain Eukaryota; kingdom Metazoa; phylum Arthropoda; class Insecta; order Lepidoptera; family Nymphalidae; genus Heliconius; species Heliconius melpomene. Next base: position 4,709,855 of record NC_140397.1, read on the forward strand.
GGTTACTCCTATATAGGGCCTGCAGACGAGTTGCCTCCTGCACTCGGTTGCTCGGTTGTTCAGTTCGACGGGCTTGTCTCTGCGGCCTGTGCCGGGCGGCGGCACGTTCAACACGCTTCTGGAGGAAGCGAACGACCGCCTGCGATGCATCGTCAAGCTGGTGTTGATTGGCAGCGGCCTCGTTGGTGTCGATGAGGCGCTGCTGCTCGGCTGTGGGTCCGCGGGCGATCAGTGGTTCGTCGCGAGAACAAGGCGAAGCCGCCCGGGAGACCACAGCTGCGGCCCGTAGTGAATGATGACTGCTTACCCCCGAATTCGGTGTTTGCTCGGGCTGACTACTGTGAGAGGCCGGCGATGCCGGCGCAGCAGCCAAAGGAGGCGTAGGCTCGTCCACTGCAGGAGCAGGTTCCACTTCCACTGTTAGTGAGGCCTCAGGTCTGGTCCTCAGGTTACGCCGGATGTTTTGGCGTCGTTGTTGATCGGCAACCCCTGACGGTGGTGGTAGTACGGTGGCTGCCAGACCTTCACAGGTGGTGGCGTGATGGTTGACCAGCTTCCTTGGGTACTTGGATTGGTCCGGAGGCTCGTATCCACATCCTGTACATCTGTACTTGACCGTCCTCCCTTGATGATGTTCCTTGCAATGTCTGATGAAGTTCTCAACACGTCTAGCACCCGCGTAGTGTCCTCTTCTTCCCATGCACAGCGGGCAGGAGATCTCGGTGTTCTCGGGGACAGGGGAACGAACGACGATGTAAGAATCCTCGCAAAGGATGACGGGATCGCCCATGATACTAGGCTGTAAACACTTCACTTTCACTTGATCTTCACATTTGGCACTTTACACTTTATTTACTTTGAACATGTTACACTACACTAGTACACTACACTTTGATTTTAGCCAAAAGGCCGAGAAGCGATAAATAAAAGTTGGAAGTTCTTTCCTCCGGCGCCGTGGCGCTGGGAAACGGTTGCAGGCAACAGCCCTCTGACCGTGGTCTCTTGCGGTGGCCATTACGATGGCCACGTCGTTGGAGTGGGCACTAGGCCCGGTGGGGTTGTGGCTGCCGAGGCAGGCACTGGGTATTGGAGGCTTGTTGGGGTGTAGGGGGGGGATGAGCGTTTGCCACCTGGGCGGTCAGCCCAGCCGAGTGAGACCCTTGGTTGCCCCAAGGGAGGCCCAGCTAGGCGACCAGCGACCGAGGAGGCTGCTCAGGAGTCGGGGGCTGAGGGGGAGGGGGGGATGATATCCCTCGGCAGGCGTTTGGCGGCATCCGGCGGTCGAGTGTGGAGCGGGGCGATGTTGCGTAGGTGCAGGTGGTCCGAAGCATCGGCGCGGCGATACGCGTTGCTCGCGAGCCGGCCGATGTGATCCTCCAGACTCTCTAACCGCAGGTCACGCTGTAGGGTAGCGTTCCTGACGAAGTAGGGAGCCTGGGTAACGCGCCTGAGGGCAGCGTTTTGGACCACCTGCAGGATCTTCTTCTGGGTTTCGCTGATGAGCGCGTACGCTGATGAGGTGGCAAAGCTGATCGCTTGGGTTTTGGCGATGTTGAGCGCGAGCCTCCACTCCGCCAGCCAGTCCGGCAGCAGGTCGAGGGCGCGCTGGAGCTTCACGGCTGCGTGATGGGGTTTGATCGACTTCGTGTACAGGGCAATGTCATCTGCGTAGAGTGCCAGAGTTGCGTCCTGATGCGTCGGGATGTCGTCGGTGTACAAGGCGTATAGGGCGGGCGATAAAATGCTGCCTTGGGGGACGCCTGCGGCGATAGGGTGGCTGGACGAGATCTCACTCTCCACCCTAACGCTGAACGTCCTGCCGGAGAGATAGCTCGCCAGGATTGTGGCGACGTGGTGGGGGATGCCTGCTCGTAGCACCTTGTGCAGCAACCCCGGGTGCCACACGCGGTCAAACGCGCGTGACACGTCTAGGAAGGCTGCTGCGGCAAACTCCTTCTTATTGGCAGCCGTGGCCGCGAAGTGTACGACTCTGGCCACCTGCAGCGTGGTAGAATGGTCGCTGCGGAACCCGAATTGTTCATTGCGCGGCTGGAAGTGCGTCTGTATGAGCGGCAGCAACAGTTTCTCGAAGAGCTTTCCAACCGCGCTGAGGAGGGTGATCGGTCGGTAGCTGTCCGGGTCTCTCGGGTTCTTCCTCGCCTTGGGCAGCATAATGACCAGGCCCTTTTTCCACGCCTGGGGGAAGTATCCCAGGCGTAGACTGGCGTTGAAGAGCCTGGTCAGTGCGGCGACGATCCTAGGAGGGAGATGGCGGAGCGCGCCATTGGTGATGCCGTCAGGTCCGGGCGCCTTCTTCAACTTCAGTCTCTTGATCGCCTTTGAGACGGCCGTCGGAGTGAAGAAGGGAGGAGGTGGCAGGGGGCGTGCGGGGGACGCTAAAGCGAGGGCGGTGTCGGCCTCCATCTGGGCGTGGTGGGCAGGTCGCTCGCTCTCGTTGGGCCGAAACGTGGAGGCCAGGTGTGTGGCCAGGATCTCCGCTCTCTCCGCCGCGGGATAGCGAAGAGAGCCGTCCGGGTGAGACAGAGGGTGCACTGCTGGCCTCTTTTTGGTGAGTTGGCGGCATAGGCGGTTAAGAGAAGGTTGCTCCTCGTCCGCCTCCTCTATGCGGCGTTCCCAGGCGTCGGCGCCGGCCTCCACGAGCGCCTCGCGGACGCGCTCGATGAGCCGGTTCAGTCGGGTTTTGATAGCGGGGTCCCTGGACTGTTGCCACTCCTTTCGCACCCGCCTCTTCTTCATGATGAGGGCACGAATGTGTGCAGGGACTGGAGGCAATGAGCGGGTGGAGACGGGGGATGGGGAGAGGGGGATGATATCCCTCGGCAGGCGTTTGGCGGCATCCGGCGGTCGAGTGTGGAGCGGGGCGATGTTGCGTAGGTGCAGGTGGTCCGAAGCATCGGCGCGGCGATACGCGTTGCTCGCGAGCCGGCCGATGTGATCCTCCAGACTCTCTAACCGCAGGTCACGCTATAAATAAAATTTCAGAAAATTTTGATCGTCATTAAACTCTAGAACATCTTGCCAGCGCGATTCTGAAAACTGCATACAATGCACAGCGCCATCTATGAATCAACTCAGTGCATGTGTTTACCTGCAAATATACAGGGTGGAATTGTCAGCACCACTTTAAATGAAACCACAGTTTTAACTACTCTATAAAAGCCTAATATAATTCGGAAAAAAAATAATTCCCAAAAATAAAAAAGTTATTTTTTCAAACAAAATAAATAATAAAATTATCGTTTTAAAATAAAACGCCATTTGTAAAGTATAACATAGGCACGCACACACTTACCTGTCAAATCGGAAACGTCGCACACGTATGTGTGCGTCACACAAATACAGGTATGGATAAAAATCGTGAAATGAAAAAAAAATCCTACGTCCAAACTGTTGAGGTACCTTGATTAATTTCTTAGGTTTGGGTTTGAAATATATTACCCTATATGCAGTTTCAATAAAAGAAGCGCTGCCTCTTCCACCCTGTATAGCTATTCCGCACCCAGCAGACAAAAGCCCTACGTCTACTCACCGACGCCCCACGCCCCACATGTCCGAAACGAGACAATTCGTCGGGATCTTGGCATAGAGACCCTGGATGACTTTGTCTCTCGCTTGGCACGTGGAGTTTACTCCAAGGCGGACACATCCCGCCATCATCACCTCCGCGCCATCGCCCCTTGGCATGCTCGCCCACCGGACTGCAAAAAGCTGCTACTCGGTCGCTGAGCGTCTAAGCTGGGCCTCCCTCAGAACAACTGAGGGTCTCACCCAGTGGCGTAGCTAGGGTATTTGCTGCCCGGTGCGGCTTTAGGACTTGATGCCCTTTAAAACGGTCTAAAAAAAAACTACCTTAAAGATAGCCAATGTCACACTTTAGTGTCGTCAAAAAATTTATCGTCGACTTTGATACCCCTTTTGATGCCCGGTGCGACCGCACAGCTCACACCCCCCTAGCTACGCCACTGGTCTCACCTGGCTGGGCGGATCGCACGAGTAGCGAGTGGCTCCCTACAGAGGATACACAGGTCGTTAGGAGACAGGCCCACAACTATGGGCGAGTCATTGGGAGGCTGCAACCACGGGCCGGGGGCAATGCTCCAAAACCGTTTCCTCCTTCTCCTTGCGGGGGAGTAAGAAGACCTCGATGATTATAGCAATTTATATCTATACTTATAATAAATCTGTATTTTTAACCGACTTTCAAAACAAGGAGGAGGTTCTCAATTAATTATTTTCGATTTGATATTCGATTAATTATTTTGAATTAGATTTCGATATGGGATTATTCGATTCGATTTGGATAATGTGTATGGCATATTACACATTACAGTTATTTTTCAAAGAATATTATAAATCCTTACCCAAATCAATAATTTATCATTAAAGGCTGTTTCTGAACGAGTAAATTAAATTATTCATTTACATCAACACATTTGACTGCTAGTCAATTCTGTTTATTAAATGAATAATCATGTAGTTCAAGCGGGCGAAGCCGCGGGCGGGTCGGTAGTTGTATTTAAGATTATAAATATATAATATAGTTTATGCGTGTTTTGTAGAAGCCTTACCTAATCAATAATAGGAGCTTAAGCTAATATCGAGATGCGAGGTACGGTCAAGCCGATACATTGTGATAGTTGGATAATTGTTCTTTTATGTATAAATTAAATTAAATTAGAATTAAATCAGCTTCACGCTGTATCCGCACACAGCAGGGTAGGCAGAGGGAACCTAGTGTTAAGACACTCAGTTCTCCACTTTCTGCCGAATTCTGCAGGCATTGCGTGTCGAGTGGTAGAACTCAGACACCAGAGTGAAGAAATGGAAATATAAACGTAAATAACTTTAACTTCACTTGCTCGAGTGGGGAATGTATAAATGTATATTCTAATAAGTATATGTATAAATAATAAAGAATTTGAATTATCGATGTTTATTTGATAATTTCATTATTTATTTATATATGTATTGATTTTTGTAAATATAAAAATGTATATTATAAAACAATCTTCAGATTTATTGGAAACATGAAACTCATTTGATACAAATTTAAAGTCTAGGCTCATCGCTTACAAATTAAATTTAAAAAAACCTTAAATTATTAAATTCTTATTATATTTAGTATAACATTTAATAAATACATTTTGTCTATGTCAAGATTGTGATGCTTAAAATATATTTTGATCTTTGTAAAATTTGTTTTTTTATATAAATTACATAAATATAGCAAAAAAAAACCATAATGGAGTTATAAAGTTTAAATTTAGTTTAAATTCACTTAGGGCCTTCTTTAAATTCAATTAACACCTAATAATATATATTTAGATCACAATGTAACAAGTAAAATGATTAAATCAATTCCTAATTTTAGTAATTTTTAACACCTAACATTAAATTAACACGTAGATATATTTATTTTAGTGCAAATAGATACCTAGTAGGTATTTATTGCAAGTTTAGGCATTTAACGCAAATATATATTTTCTAATTATTATAAATAACACCAAGAATAGTCATATGATACCTACTTAAACAAAATTAGTTATTAACTAATTATTTACCAACATTACTTACAATTAGTTTTAACTTTTATACTTAGTTTTATAATTGAATCAATTCAAATATATATCTATACTAATATAATAAAGCGGAAGAGTTTGTTTGTTTGTTTGTTTGTTTGTTTGTTTGAACGCTAAGATCTCTGGATCTACTGGTCCGATTTACATTGTTTTTGTTTTGTATGAAAGCTGCATTCTTCAGAAGTGCTATAGGCTATGTAACATTACATTACACATATAAACTAATATATTTTAAAGTACATTCTAATTTGACATGCAATTTATTCTGCCATGTTAATAACAACCGCCGCGTCGCTACGCAACCGTTACCGCGACATTTTGATATTCGTCCTTATGAAGTTTGATAAATAATTAAGGAGATGTCACTGATTCGAAATGACCTAGCCTTCGGGCGGCATATTATGACCGACGCGAACGGGCAGATGACGTTGACGGTTTTATAATTTTTCATACATTTTCGAACTATTGTAAATGTTTATGTAATTATTTGCTGTTTATAATTAATTTAAGCTACACTTTGGTTCTCTTCTTATTTTATTTGATATTGCCCGCTAAAATTATCCTACTTAATAGAGAGAAATGTTTAGTTATTTCATAGAGTCGATATCTATGTACGCGCGCACGAAAAACTTTAGGTACTTTTCCTAATATTAAGAATACCTATCCTTTAGTTACTTTTAATCCTTTTGTTGGTTCATTTCAATAACTCAGATATTTTTTTCTAATAATGTGTATCTACTTATTATTCTTTTTGATTATTTAAGCTTATATTTTCTTACTAATTCTATTGAAAATTGAAAATAATTTCATGAATATATTTAATAAATATTCTTATAGTTGAAGCAGGCGTAGCCGCGTCCGGGTCCACTAGTTTATTATAATGCCAAAACATTAATATTAATATTTTGTATTTCAAACATTTACCTACAAGACTGTTAATACTGAACTATTTAGTTCTTAAACTACAAGATGTGATACATCAGGTGTATACGCTGGCATGTAACGTGGAATGCGAGGTTCATCACGCCGCCTGACTCCTCTCTGGTCCACGGCCAAGCTGATACTTCCCGTTTCCTTCACCCCGTTAGACTTGGCACGACGTTGCGAAGGAAGAATCATCGCTCTCATCGATTTTCGTTTCTGTAAAATTAATTTATATTAGAAACAGCACAACCACTCAGTACTACAATAACACAAGTCTACTTACGACCATGATGGAATTCCGATGAGGGCTTACCAAATTAAGCATCTAAATGAACATGATATAGCATATTTATTTAAATATTGGTCATTAACAATATTTGTAAGCGAGACGTTTGTAAGGGGGGGACGCGAGATTACATTTTAGTTTCGATTTCGCGTTTGATGTCGATGTGGTCCATGGCCTTGGCTCGGTTTACCTCAACGGCGCCGCGCCACCGGTCTGCCGCGTGGCGCGCTAGCTCCATCCTCTTCTGCTTTCGAATCTGGTGGCGTTTGTACACCACTTCTATCACGATGAGGACTATGCCGCCTATAATGCCTGCTAATACCAGTATGAAAACCCCTGCCATGTTTTTCAAGCCTAACGTGTTCGGAGTCTTCTCGTTTTCCTCGCAGTTCAGCATATTATTTCCTAGAATCCATTTATTGTCAAATGACTCCATTACGCCACCTGTATAAATATAAGAATTAACCTAACAGTATGCTTGTATTTTTTAAACTTTAAGTCAAATATATCTGAATGTTTCTTACTTTCGTGAAAATCTAATATAGCTAGAGTAACAAGATCCGCCCACGGTGATCCCTTTTGTAAGCCCACACCGTAGCCAGATCGTCCAAATAATTCCCCAGCAGTCACCAGCTCACAGTCCTGCGCCGCTTCAAATTCTAGTCTTGAAGAGTCCCAAATAAACGCCATCAGTTTCCTATAAATAAAGTTGTTTTTTTATTTTAATATTTTTTTTTATTACTATCATTTTTTAAATATAACTACATGAATTATGTTTATTATTGAGAACGACAGAAATATCTTTGATATATTTTTTTGACGTCGTGTGAATGTATTGACTTCTTAAAAATATCACCCATTTTTAACATCCTGAATTGCTTGTTCAGCATTATCATAATTATTGGCCTCCATGGTACGGTACATGTTCGATAGTTCCACTTGTCTCCGGAAGTACATATCTACAGCAGACCCTTTCACTGTCGCGCATGTTAGGTTTTCCATTGTGTTACGTAGCTGAAAGGATATAGTATAAATAAATAATTAATTAATGTCAAATAAACAATTTTATAACCTCAATTAGTTCTTTTTCATTTACCCTGGCATCATTTATTCCAGTTAATTTTGTCTTAGGTCTCTCGAGTACGAGGAAAGCGGCGAGGTTGGCCGTGTATGAGGCTACAATGATCATGGCGAAACCAGCCCATACCATGCCTAGAACTCGCGCCGAAAAACTTCGAGGGGTACCTAAATATTAAAAAATATTAATAGTACGCTTTTTATAATAAATTCAAACAATGAGTAAGTTTTCAATTTTCTATGTTAAATTTCAACTAGTTCATATTAATTAACGCATAAACTAATAATTGCATACGTTTAAGCAAGACATTATTGTACATTGTACGTCAAATGACTTTATTACATTTTTATTTATTTCAAACATATTAAACTCATAGATTTATCTGTAATATACATATATTCTGCACATAGCAGGATACAGCGTGCCTTTGTCTTGGTACCAGGGCTAAGAAATGAAAATAATAATAAATAATAATCCATTCGGAGGATTTCGGAGAGGGGATCTAACCCACAACGAAACCTTCCTTCTACGAATTTATTTTTAGGAGAGTACCTACTGTAAAATTGATATCAATAATGAAGTAAAAAATACCTTCTCCTATACCACTATTCAACAATACACCCCAGGCGAACCAAATAGCGCTGGACAGATTCAAAGCATCCTCTTCGGTACCATCACAAGTTGCAAGTTTAAATCTTCCGAAAGGCGAAAATCTGTCAAGCAAATATAACACTAATGCTACCACGTGTACTGATACCATCACTAGAATCCATAGAGTGTTTGAAAACGGTTGCAAGAACGAAACAAGAGTTGATGAACGAGAGGGCTGTAAAGAAAATGTAAAATTACAAAAAATTCATCAAATTAAAGGAAACTATGCTATTAGAACTTATTTAAAACGTACCTTTTTCTCTAAAATAGTGATGCCTTGATATTTAAAAGGCTTGCTGAATTCAATGAATTCGGCACGTTCCGGGTTAATAGTTAACGGTGCTACAATCATATCGGCTCTTTCATATACTAATTCACCTAGAGATAAATTTGTATCGATTTTATTTAAAAATGTATATATAAATAAGACTAAGTATATTAATATACAGCTACATGTTTATATAGCTTACCAATAAGTCCCGTCCATTCTTTTTTAGCTCCAGGTTGGGAAAAATTCCGAATTATATAATCTCCAAATTGGCCATCAGGCGAAAGTGCTAGCGAGTAAGTAAAATTGATAGATCTCGATAATTCTTGTAATAGATCCATACAAAAGCCCTTGCAGCAATAGAGTCGATCTAGAGTTGTTGAAAGTTTATTACAACTCGGATAAATAAAAGTGAATGCTTCTATGCCAATTACCTACTTTATTTTTTAGTCAATAAATTTATTTATAGATTCACGTATTAGTTATAATACAAAGACAATTTATTAAATATTTATTTTTTTAAAGATACATGATAATTATATAAAATACGTAAATTATAGAAGAATGTAGATAAATATAGGTACGGCATGTAGTCGTCATTTTTTTATTACTAAATTTCAATATTTTTACTTACCAGCTTCATCACTAGAGTTGTAATGTGGACAAAATATCTCCTCAGACGTACAATCAGTTTCATCATAGACGCGGCGTGCATAAACAAATGGTTTTTCTTCAATAGTCAATACCTTAAAAAACCAAAATCATGTAAATAGTTCTTTATATAGTCAGTTGTTAATTTCAATGAAAAAAGAATTAATTACCTTAAGATGGGTGGGTATCATGAAACCTTCTGGTTTCGACGAGCTACGACCCATCCATATGATTTCATGTTCTTTTAGTTCTAAGCGCATTTTTTGAGTTTCCTTTAAAATAACGAAAAATATCTTTTACAATACTGACTCGCTCATTTTAAACAAATTACAATGATATTATCTATTGAATAATATTAAAAAAATCTACATATTTTATTAGCATTGTACTAAAATTGCTGGACTTACTTTAGAATAGAAATACTTTCCAACAGCGACGTGTTCTCCTTGAGCTCTAACATTCACCATGTCGTATTCAGCGTGAACTCTGTCTCCGTGGTCGTCGAACGCCACATGGCCTGTGGCACCATTTTCCAAGCTCTGCTTCCTGATGTAGTCGAATAGAAGACGACCCGTTGTCCAGATAGATCTGGTGCTATCACAGTCAGAAGGTGGAGTGCTGATCTCTTCGGATGTGTTCATATCTCGTATAGCAGACGCTAACACGTAGCTGTAACGAAAAATAAGCGATTTATTGTATTTCTATATTTCTCTTATTCAGATCAGATCTCTTCATTCAATCATCTTCAGAAAATAGGGAACGGGGTGTCTGAACACTAGTAGCTGTTATATGCGAGATACATCGTGAAGCTGATTTTTACTGTCATAATTAACAAAAGACAAACATTACATGGAATCCTGTATATGCGCGTGTTCATTAGTAGCGTTCACCAGTCGCAATCCAAGTAGACCTTCAGGTGCGTTTGCAGCATCTAAGGCTTGTTCTGTCACCATCCACACGTAGCCAGTTGTCGTCATATTAAGATAAGTGGCATCACGAAATATTATTTCGGCGTCAGTTTTACTGAAATCGATGTTATTTATAAGAAAAAATAATAATAATTTATGCACACATTTTTTGTGTAATAAAGTAATTGTCAAATTATTTACCTGGCGTACATGAGAAACACTCTTGCTTGTGCACTTTTAACTTCGATTAGCTTCTCACTAAACGAATCTAGTCCCGGCTCGAACTCTATCACTTGTTCCACTACCACTTTCCTGTCCACATCTTCATCAATGCTCTGTGATGTAGTTTGGAACCTGTTAAGATTTTTTTTGTAAAAAATAATATTTTTTTAATAATCTCTTTTTTGTCCTTATTAATGTATATGATGTAATTTTATATACCTTCCCAAAATGGCTCTACCATCAGTATCCGAGCTATGAATGACAATTACTTTCATATAATTGAAATGTTTCAGCACATCCACCCATACATCAGCTTGGTGCGAGTACGGAGGAACTGTTCTTAAGAATGAAACATGAATGTTTTTGTCAGAAAATGCAGAATCTCTAGATGATATTCCTATAACTGGAATAAGATAGAAGCCGCACGTGTACGAAACAGCCGCCGGAGACAGGTCTCCAGTTAAAGGATGTGAAACTACCACCGCGTATATCTAAAAGCAATAAATTACATAGTAAATTCATTTTAAAAATATCACAATCAGCTTTACGCTGTATCCCGCTCACAGCAGGGTAGGCAGAGGGAACCTAATTTTAAGACACGAGTATTGTGCTAAATGGTAAAACTCAACGCCTACCTTTTGTTTTGGTGCCAGAACGTAGAAATAAAAATATAAAGATATAATAATTCACTCCCACGAGTGGGGATTGATCCCACAACCGTCGTATTACAGTCACACCCTTGTGCCCCTGTATAACATAGTAAATTACTTAGCAAAAAAATATTTTTTAATGTTATACCAGCTTGATTTCAAAACATAACTTACCCGATGAGCTATAAGATCTTTACACACGTTGAGAGCTGTTTTTATAGGATTTGGATCCATCAAAATGGAATAATCGTGATAGGTGACTCCGCGGGGCACGTAAGTATCTTTAAAATTAAGCTTCTGTAATACATATAAAATACATACGTTAAAAACTATTAAGTAAGAATATTTTTATATACCTAATTGGATTTTATTAATATATTTACCGAAATGGTGTCTTTGAAAAACGCGATAGATTCATTACTAGAGAGAACTCCGCCGACGTTGTAATATGTGGGATTAGCAACCCGCCTCCGATCTGCATCCGCTAATACCGTACTGCAGCATATTGCCAATAGCAATAGATATAAAAAATCCATGATTCCTGTAATATTTCATTATTTATTTGGTTTTTCATATAGATATATCTAATAACTTCTTGTTTATTACTAAATTCTTAAAAATATTTTTTAGCTTGTAGTGTATAAACTCTTTTTAATTTAAAAAATATATATAGGTACACTTCATAAAATAATATACATCTTTGACTATAGACGTTTTGTTTTCATTCATAATACAGTTATTACAGTTGAACTTACCGACTTTTAGTCCTAAAAAAAGCAATTATTCACATTTTTATAAAAATATCTTCTCTTATAAAGCTAGCAATGTTGTTACGTAACATTAACAAAAACGGTCGGAGGCTGCAAAGCCCCGTCAGGTGGAGCCTCATCTCCGGTTGCCTAGGCAACGGCGCAGACGTATTCAGTGCCGATCAATTTTCTACATAAATATTGTAATGATATACTACATGTGTTAAGTATATTTTTATTCATCAGTATATACAGATATACGATCGATTTGTATGAGAAAATATATCTAGTTTATTTTTTTTATATAAGACCGGAACCAAGACCTCCGTTGACCTTTGAAGACAAAATATCAAAGATACTGGAGGAAGGTCACGTAAAAAGCATGAGGATCCCTCGGAGGGCATGCATGAAGAGGTTAATGACAGTGGACGAGGCGAAAGAGGTATGTAGAGACCGTAGCGTTTGGCGCTCCGTACTCTCTGACTACCCCGCTAGGGATAGAGCGTGAAGTTATGTATGTATTTAACCATAATCATTAACATAGCAAATTCTTAAATTTAGTTTTTTAAAAGAAAAAAAAAGTATAAATGTAAAATTAAAACATAAAAATATTCAAACCACATTTATTACACATAACTATTACATTTTAAGTATAACAAATTTCGATCATAATAAAAAAGATTGTCTAGTCGTAGCAAAAATCACGCCCAAGTCCAAGCTTTCCATGTGGGCGTCCATCCCGAAGGGCGTAGAGCTGCTGCAGCCGCAGTGGCTGCATGCTGAGCAGCACCAGCAGCACCCGCGGCACCCGAGCTTTGTATTACTGATAGCTTTAAAGCTTCTAGATCTGTAAAAATATTATATGTTATTATTTTATATGCTCGTTTAAACTCATTAGGTAAGGGAAGTTGGAACTTAGAACAAAAGCATATAAATAAATGATATAAGAACATAAGCAGTATAATTTCCAGAAATAAATTAACAACCCACAAGAAAGACAGACGACCTTGAGATAAAAACCGTCGTGGCCTAGTGAGATAACATCTATCTATAAACAAGATGGTTATGTGTTCATTCCCCACTTGGGTTAATTCATCACTCTCTTACAACATATTTGATAGATATCATCTGATAGACCGCTCAGTGTACGGTAAATCGGGCGGATCGGAACATAATATCACGTTCCAAACACGGTCCCGAACGTGTCTTAACGTAAGTTTCCCTCTGCCGAACCTGCTATATGTGAAAAACAGCGTGAAGCTAAAAAAATCTATAAACACAAAATATTTTATCACCATACCCGCATTTTGCAATTTAGCAGCTTGACTTTGCGCAGCTCGTTGTATGGCCATGGCAGCGGCGGCTTCTCTAGCGGCCGCTATCTTCTGAGCGGCGGCCGCTCGCGCCTTGGCGGTAGCGAGCTGGGCCTGCGCGTGCACCGCCGCTTGCGCCGACTCCAGGGCTAGAGCACGAGCTGCTCTTGCCGCTTCCTCACTAAAAGAATATATTTAAGTTCATACACCATAGTAGGTCAGTGTCTGTCGGTGAACCTAGAAAGGTTCGATGTCCACTAGGGGATGATAAAGTAATAATAATAAAGTAATTTTCCTACTTACCTTTTATGAGCAGCTTGTGCAGCTTCAGCTTCCTTAGCACTGGCTGCGCTCTGTTGTTCCAAAGCCGCATGCTTGGTCGCAGCAACTTCCTTTTGTGCCGCCATCACGGCCGCTGAAGCTGCCTTAGCTGCCGCTATAGCGCCGGCTACATCTGAACTGGAGTCTGATGCCTGTGATTAATAAGCAAATATTATTACAAAAATCTTCTATAGCCTGTCATCATATTTATTGAAATATAATAAAATTTAATCATATGTTTATCAATATCTATAGAATACTTTAAGTACTCCTATTCAACAAAATAATATTAGTAAATAATGTCTTTAAGACCTACCCAGGCCTGAAATTCTAAAACCAATTCAATTTCCAGGGTTACCTACGGACACCTATCTATGTTATATCATAATTTTGTATAATAACATACTGCATATAGTATGTTTTTCCAGGTTCGCACTCCGTTCTCCGCATTCCGCTCGATTATTTAAACATACTTCTTCAGTTGAATTAAAAATAATTATTATCAATGGAGGCCGTTGTGTCACAGTAGCACAAGCATGTGACTGAACGCGACCGTTCTGGGTTTCATTCCCAATTGGGGGAATGAATTATTATTTACTAATATTTTAATTTGATTCATTTATATATTATGGCTATTCAAGACGCAGTGCCTCAAAAACTTGTCGAAGAGTGGGAAACGCAGTGTCTTAAATACTAGTTTCCTTCTGCCTACCTAGCTACTATATGCGGGATAAAGCGTGAAGCTGACAAAGATAAAATAATTAAATAAAATACCAGCGCTGCCTGTTGTAGCTGCGGAAACTTGAACCAATCCCGGTATAAAACCATTCCATCCAGATGTACTCCTTTTATCATGTTTGTCAGCATTGCAAACAACAAATACTGTTGCGAATAACATCTAAAACGAAAGTAAAACAATTATTAATAATAGTCGTAATATTATTAAATGCACCCCCAAAAATAAAATAAAACAAAAATAATGTAGAAAAGATGAGTTTATCGCTAAAACAGTGATCTCTTCCAGGAAGGGGAGGAAAAAGGGTTGAGGGTGTGAATAATAAATACAATTAAGCATCAATAATAAAAATAAGAAATATTTTTAACAAACCAAGATTTTGGAAGACATTGCTAGATTTTGATAGACAGTTCGTTATGTGATGCTACCGAAGCTTATGATATTTGAAAAATGCTGGGCCAGCATTATATACTATTGACAGCGGAAGCTGTCTCTTTAAAGAAAGGGTCCATATGAGAGATGGATCTTAATTGAGCTAAGGTATCGTAATTTCTGTTAGCAATCATAAGTCTAGATCTGAAATTACTTTTACTTTTCTTGTAGCAAGAATTTAAAATCAACTGATTTTTATAAAAATATATATAATTCAAGTAATGACAGACTTCCTATAAATGTTTTGTTATATAATGTTATTATCTCAATTATATATAAAATTTATAAATCGAAATTACTTCTTTATTACTAAATAAACCTATAGGATAAATTTCGTAATATTTCTCTGTTACGTTAAAGAAGTTATCTTATCTTCTATTGTATAAAAAAATACAACTGTGCGGTAAGATTGCATAGGTACTTAGATATTCATGGTGTTCAAATATATTTTTTTAAGGATGTTTATTTTCCTTAGATTAGAGCTTATGAATCTTTCCAAGTTCTGTTGGAAACTAAGAAATGTACTTAAAAATAATTTCTGATTTTATAGCACCAAAAAAGAAGCTCTTATATAAGGTTGTTGTCCATCTGTTCATCTGTTCGACTTTCCCGTTGACCAAGTCATCCCATATTCCCATCCCATCTCTCTTCTCTCTTGATGAACCATACTAGTAGGTACCTAAACCTAGTGGTAATACCCCTAGTATTCTTCTTAGGACCTAACTATATAATACATATAAGGTATAGGTATTATATAGTAAGGTGCGCAATATATAAGAGATAGAAAGCAGCAATATATAATGGAATAGCTACTGAAGATGAAAATATTAAAAATTTCATTTCTTCGAGTGGCAATCGAACTCACAACCTGTCGCGTTTACAATTACATAATTGTATTCATTCGCCACAAGTGGCATCTGAAATTAAAATTTATGTTTAATATTTATGTTTATTGCCATAATGAAATTAGATATACCAAAATTTAAAATAAAAATGTAAACAATAATGTTGTATCCATATATTTATTGATAATTATTATTGTATTTATTTTCTTTTTGTGAAATATTTAAATAATATTATAATAGTTTAAGCAAAACCAGTGCAATATTCATAATAGATGTCTAAATTAATCTGGCAATACTTTTTCACGTTGACATTTATTTGTCAATTGGAATTGTAGCAAAACCTCTTCCGGTTGCGGTGCGATCGATTGAGGTTGTTCAATATTTAGAATTTTTACTCAAAATTCGCCATGAAAATTTTCTAATGTAAGAAATTATTGATATTGAAATTGTACGTAAAATAATAGGACAGAGGTAAGTATATTTTATATTTTGCCTTGGTTACGTAAAATGGATAAACGATTCTTTTTATTATTTTTTGAAGTAAGTATTTTTTATTTTGGTGATTTCTATTTATTTTCAATATTTACATTTTTGTAATTATATTAGTAAAATAAACTACGCCTAGTGCGACACTGAACTATTTTTTGAAAAGACGAACGCGAAATCAATGAAAATTTTAAATTACATAAAATATCTACTCCATTTCAAAACTTCACACAGTTTAAATAAAAAGGTGCAAAAGTAGATTTATTTACTTGACCTTTTAGAAGTAATCCTATGAATATTGTCTTTTTTTATTAAATTTATTCATAATTATTTTATTTCTTATAATCAGGTAAAAAAAAATTAAAATGAGTGGTTCTAAAGCAAACCAGCCACCACCTGCACAATTTAAGTAAGTATTTTTTATTCCAAACTAAGAAACTATTTACAATCCATGCTTTACTTGGTTGATTCAAAAAATTCTACATTACCTGAGTAATGTCTGAGTTACTGATAACTGTCTGTTATGTTAACTGATTAACAAATTATTTTGTAACATTTAGCACTTTATGTATCACATATGTATTTATTTAGAAAAGCAATTTATTTAATAGAAGTATAATAAAGTATGTAAATATACATTACACATTATCATGAGTATTATAAAAAATAAAATGGGATAGCCAAAACACCATTACCTGTGTAAGTTTTATAATTTACTGGTATAAATTTCCTCATTGTCTTATTAATAAATGAAATTTAAGAGAGTAAATCTATCAACATTGAAATGAGGTACCACTAAAATATATAACATGAATTATTTTTTTATTTATAAACATTGTCATTAAAAATAATAATTTAATGGTTATGCATAATATAGGATTATTTTTCTTACTAAAATATGCTTTTTCTCCATCTCTTTCTCTTTCTCTTTTCTCTCTCCATTATCATAATATTGTAAAATTATGAATGTTAGATGAAATGTAATACATTTATTGTTTATTATATACACCAAAACATGATAAATACTTACAGCCTAGCCATAATTATATTCAGCATACTTTTCTTGACAATAACTGCTTCTGTAATATCTTAACAGTCAAGTCGTTTATATCAATTTATCAATGATTTCTTCTAATAAATAAGATAGCAACAAGAAACTAGTGAATTTGAATTATAAAAGTAATTATACAAGTTATGGAATCCAATAGTACATTTCCATTCAATATTATAATGAACAAGTCGCTTGTAGCAAATTAAAGTAAGGTCATTCTAAATTAACATAAATGAAACCTAATTGTGAAGGCCACAAAGTCCATTTTCACCCAATATTATATTTAATACTGTTTTTTTTCTGTATGCTTGTTTGCAAACCATGTAATATATGACATTTCTAAAATACAAATTCACCCAAAGATCAAATGTTTTATTGTACATATAATAAAATTCCTAATAGCTTTTGCTTTTTATTACTTTTGAATGAAATAATTTTCAGCACATATTGAAAGGAAAGTATGTATTAACTACTAGTGATATTATTGATAATTATCATAAATTCCTTTTATATCTATGTTTTTTTAATTTTCTTTATTATTTTCTCAAATTATTAACAGTAAAGGAAAGAATAAAAACATAATTTATGTTCAAAGCTCTTTATTCTTTGTTCTATTTGAATGGTTTCTTTAAGAAAGTTACTAAGAATATATAACCAATGTAAAATGATTTCATATATTTTCTTGTTTTCAGTTTATTGCCAAAAATTATAAATGGCGGTATTGCCGGAATTATTGGCGTGTCTGTAGTATTTCCTATTGATTTGGTTAAAACGAGACTGCAGAATCAGACTGTTGGACCCAATGGAGAAAAACAGTACAAAAACATGTTAGTACCCTACTATTATAATTATATATGTTTTTATGAAAGAATTTAGTATGCAATATACATTACAATTTTATTGAGTTTTGTCTTAACAAAACAATTACGATATATTTTAATATACATTGTATGTACTTTAAACTCCTTTCTAACATTGGCCAGTACGCTAATAGAAAAAATCGTTAACTCTACATAGCAAGTTGTATTTTTTAATTTAATAAGAGTATTTATACTATTCGAAGAAGATTAACATATTCTATATAAATTATATTAAATCGTTTATTGTAAAAGATGCACGACCACCATTGATTTTTCATCAGCTATGTTTTTAAATTTTTTGGCCATGAAAAAAGTTATGCCACATTTTAATCAATGGTTTGGCTGTAACGTCGTAAATATAAAATTGTTGGTATATATTGACATTATTGCAAAAATATTACCCTAAGACATTGCATAATTTTAAGTTCTTAAAACAACTTTTAAATAAAATTTGTTTTAAGTGCAATATTTTACTGTACTACTGTACCGTGTAATGTATAAAAAATAAAACAGGGTAATTAAATTATTTAGATAAATAAGTATGCATAATATTCTAGGTTGGATTGTTTTAAACAAACGTACAGAGCGGAAGGCTACTTCGGTATGTACCGAGGGTCCGCTGTTAACATTATATTGATTACGCCCGAGAAGGCCATCAAGCTCGCCGCCAACGACATGTTCCGGTATCATCTCACGCTCCCAGACGGGTAACTATACTATTGTAAGGTTCCGAATGAAGTTTCTGATAGTAATCTATTAATTAATGCTATCTCACAGACAGAGGATGAAAATAAAAAATTTGTGAAATCAAAAATTATAGCTTGTCTGGCAGATAAGTCTGCCCGGGACTTTATCAGCTAGTTGTGAAACTGGCTCTAAATGTTATGTTTTAACGATAACCTTATGTTTAATTAAAATTGATGTCTATTTTTCTTTAGATAGTTTAGCTGTGGCGCAGTGGCACAAGCGTGTGACTGTAACGTGATGGTTCTGGGTCCGATCCTCACTCCTCCTCGAGGAGAATGAATTATTAATATTTATCAATTCATTTCTTCGCTTTGATACCAAGGCAAAAGTCCGGCGTTGAGATACGCCACTCAACACGCAATGCTCCGAAAAATTTGGCGCAAAATGGAGAATAGGGTGTCTTAATACTAGGTTCCATTTGCCTACTCTGTATATTAATTTTTATTGAGCAAAACTAACAGTTAGTTATAGAGTTACTATTTTTGTTACTTTTAAATTTAACTTAACTTAGCCTCATTGCCCTTGTTTCTTCAGGTCACGTTCAATAAGTGACATGAAATACCTATTCAAGAAATACTTGGTTTTTTATTCATTTCAAAATTAATATACTTAATAGTTTTGTTACCGTTACCATATTTCTTACACGATGTTAAGGTGATTGCAAAATTACGCCACGCCAGTTATGGCCGACATGCTTAATTGTAATATTTTTTTAATTTTTCTGCGATATAGAGGAATTTCTCGCTTCTCTTACGTTGAAGTATTTGCTCTTATCGGATCGGGCACTATTATCCAAATACAATCGTATGCTGAAATACAAGTACAAGAGGCTATAATTGTGGGGCAGTGAGTTCCTATTCGGGGCAATAAATTATTTTTAATTTTTATTTTCCTGAGAATAAACTGAGGATTAAGTTCCACCACTCGATACGTTGTCTCCAATTCTCTCCACCTATACTGCTTATGCGGATACAGCGGGAAAAAAAATATACCAATGCCCGGATGAGTTGAAAAACACTGCGCTATTACTTTCTTATCGAACGATAACAGCTCGTTAATAAAATTACGAAATAATTATGAATAAATATTGTAATTCAGTATAGTCAAATAAGTATAACAAATGATTCTATATAAATTTCTGAATCAATATCTTCGTTTTCTACCTAAGTAGCAACTGCGGGTGAAACTATTTATAATCTTAAAAAAAACCATACAAGGAGCGATGTCGGCTACGTAGATAACAATAAATTTCAAACGTCAAGATTACGTTCACTTTTATATATGAAGTCTTCAATCAAAGTTGAAATGGACATGATGAAATCAAAATTATGGATTACTAGTGGACCCGAACATGGCTACGCCCGCTTGAACTATACGAATATTTATTAAATATATTTATGAAATTATCGAGCTCATTTTGGGTGACGTTTTCTAACAACAAACTTTGCAAATCGTTGCTTAGCAACGGTCGCATCGCGACGGTTGTTATTAACATGGCGGAATATATTGCATGTCAAATTAATAAGTATTTTAATATATTGGTATATATCGAAAATATTACAAATATGAGATAAAAAGTATCCTACGTTCATCCCGAGACCCTCAAGTATCTCTATATGAGTATGTTATCACAATTAAATTAGCGGTTAGGCCCTGATTGCGTAAAAGACAGACAGCCAGAGTTACCTTCGAATTTATAATATGGGTATGGATAATAGAGACTTGAACAGTTTACCAATAATGGTAAACATTTCATATTTAATAAAAATGGATTTATATATTTAAAATTATACACTAGAAATTAAATTTATTATTTTAATTACATTTTATTTTCTTAAGAATGGCCTTCTTTGTTCTTAAGGAAATTTTATTTTAATATTTATGAAGATATTTTTTATAAAACAAATTTAATTTGTCAGGTCGTTACCTATCGTACGGCAAATGTGCGCGGGCGCATCGGCAGGTGCTTGTCAGATTGTTATAACAACGCCTATGGAGCTGTTGAAAATTCAAATGCAAGACCAGGGCAGACTCGCCGCTAAAGCCAAAGCTGGTGAGAATTATTGATAATAATACTAATATTTTATATACAGATGTTTTTCGTTGGATGCGTCAATACGCATCCAGATAGCATATAGCAGGATAGGCAGAGGGATCCAGCCGGCAGATTTTTAAATATTTGTGATTTTTATATTAAAAAATATACTTAAGTCAAAATGTGTTATTGCGATTAGGTGGATTGTTAACTTAAGAATTGATTGATTCTGATATTTAATTAAATATCTATTTTTGCATTTTTGTCAGTTAATTATATAGTCGAATAATGTTTAAAGAGGGGTACGTGTGTTTTCTAATCTATTAGTATTAATAGGTTTCATTAATTAAATATATACTTTAGTGATTTTTATATTTCAAGAATTCGGAAAATGATAAACGGAGTGTTTTGACACTGGGTTCTCAGGTTCTCCTCTGCCTACCCTCCTGTGCCTTTAAATTTAATTTCATTACAGAGGGAAAAAAGTTCGAGCGTATAACAGCAATGCAACTAACTCGCAATTTGCTCAAAGAGCGCGGAATATTCGGCCTTTACCAGGGCGTTACTTCGACCGCGGCGCGAGATGTCTCCTTTAGTATTGTTTACTTCCCGCTGTTCGCCACATTAAATGATTTGGGACCAAGAGATAAACCTGGTGATCCACCACCGTTCTGGTAACATGTGGTTTTTTTATTTTACTTTAATACTTTAGTACCTACTTTATAGTTATAAGTAACACGTGCCTCCAGAATTCGGCGGAAAGTGGGAAACGGCGTGTCCCAACACTAGAATACCCTGCTGTGTGCAGGTGCTAAACTGATTCTTTTTATGGTAAAAGACAAAGACTCGCGTACGTTTCACCTTATGGTAAGTGATCACCGCCACCCACTACCCCGTGCAACACCGAGGAGTTACAGCTGCGTTGCTGATGCTTGAGGGAATATAGAGTGGCTTTTTGAAGGTAGCCGAAGTTCGATGAAACCTGGAAAAATTGCCGCAGGAAGGCCATACCACAGCTGCATGGCACGTGGAAGGAATTTCCTACGATGTTTGTTTTACATTATGGATTTAGTTATGCCGTTTTTGTTTCCATTTGATTTTTTTTTATTTTTTTTCTTGCAATTTAAGAAAATTAAGAAATGTATGTTGTCATTACAAACGTTTCTCACGAGTTTGAGAATATTTTATAAATATTATTTTTTTAATATTTTATTAAAATTCCAAACCAACCAACACAATTCCTTGTTGCTTAGCGACGTTTGTAATTAACATGGCAGAATAAATTTCATGTCAAATTGAAAAGTATTTTAATATATTACTATATATCTATAATATAACCATCCCAAAACCCTCCAATATCTCTATATGAAATTTTATCACAATCGGACTAGCGGTTTGGCTCTGATTGTGTCACAGACAGACAGATTTACTTTCAAATTTATAATATACATATGAATATTATAACAATCAGGTGGTCGTTCCTATCGGGGTGCGCGGCGGGCTCGTCCGCCGCCCTCGTGGTCAACCCCCTCGACGTGGTCAAGACTCGCATGCAGACCATCACCAAGGGCAGCTCGGAGAGACAGTACTCCTCAATCTTTGATTGTGTCACGTGAGTATTATAGTGCGGCTGCTGTTGGGAGCAGGGGCACAAGAGTGTGACTGTAAAAGCGATTGGTTGTGGGATCGATCCCCACTTCAGAAAAATGAATATTTATTGAAATTTATATTTTCATTTCTTTGCTCTGGTGTCGAGGCAAAGCGCGGCGTCGAGTTGAGTTAAAATGGAGAACGGAGTGTGTTAAAACTAGGATCCCTCTGCCTGCTCTGCTGTGCGTAGGATACGACGTGCAGCTGTTTTTTTTATCAATTACCTCAAGTGGCAATCGAACCCTACTTGTCGCGCTTCCAGTCGCACGCTTGTGAGACTATCTTATAAATGTTTGAACTTAGCGAGACTCGAATCCGTACCAAACACAGAGGAGGCGTCCAAAATTGTGAAATTCGTATAACTTAATTTATGGACGAGTCCTAAACTGCTTTTAATCTATTTTCAGGAAAACGTTGAGTAAAGAAGGCATAACAGCATTCTTCAAAGGAGGTGCTTGCCGTATGATGGTTATTGCGCCGCTTTTCGGCATTGCTCAAAGTATTTACTACATAGGTCTCGCTGAAAACTATTTAGGAATTAAATAAATATACCATTAAATAAAATCATATGCCGTCAAGAAATAGTAAAATTTAAATATAATTTTATTTATTTACTTATTTATTATTTATATATGTAAAACAATAAAAGACGCACATACCTCATAATGACATTAAGCTCAGTAGTAAAAGACTAAATAAATTGTGGTCAATACTTTTTTTTTTAGTTTATAAAACAACTTCTCAAAAATCAATAAATTAATAAGATGTACATCAATTGTTATTATAAAATATTGATTTCTGCGTTTTACCCTAATTATTACTGAATATATCAATATGGAATATTAACTGTATAATATAACGACACAATTACGCCATTATATGGCGTTATAGATATTTGTCGTTAATAAGACAGTACATTTATAAATGAGGCAATATGTCAACAATGTCAATTCGTATTTCCTATAGCCAGAAAATATTGATAGTATATTGCCAATAATTCAGTTAATTGAATAAATGTTTATTAAAATTAAAAATATTAAAGTTCATTAACATTTCATGTTAGTTGAGAACTCAGCTTCTTAAAAATTATTTACTTTATGACATATCAATTTGTAGTTGTTTGTCTTCTTTTTTAAATTATTATTAAGTAAGACATTATAAGATTGTTTTATTAAAAAAGACATGAATAAAGCTATATATTTATTTATTTTTAATATTTTCATTATTTATTTATATCAAATTATAATAGTTTTGTTTGTACTAAATATTTATGTAATATTATATGTATGTGTTATTTAATAATAACAAGATATTTGTCGTAACTAAATTATTGCAATGGTATAAAATACTGTATGTGTCCATCAATAGATAAAATTTTGTATAGGCTTGTTATATTTGTAGCTTTATTTATTTTTATACGCTATAAGAGTATATTAGAAAGGTTTCGAAGTGATATTATATTTTATTTAAATTGAGATTACGTTAATGTATCACTATTGGGTTTATATAAATAGTTTTGATATAAAATTTAATATTTATTATTACTTTTCGCTTCCTTTACTACAAAATGACAATATAATATGTATTTATATAAAAATAATGTAATATGATACATTCTAGTAATTTCGTGTAATATTTGTTACCGCTTTGTAGCTGTAATATTGATATTGTTGAGTTTTACTCAAGTCTACTATTATACAAATATTTCGTTTACAGCTACATTTTCATATTTGCATTTAATTTTCTTTTACTATGCTAGCTAAAAGTCTTGCGATGTAATCAAATTATACTGCCATGACCAAATTATAATTTGCATATTTTTAATGAACATTTAGCAATTTTGGTAATTTGAAAGTGTTTCATACTTCTTAATATTTTGAGCTGTTTTTATTTCAATGAATCATTGTTAATAAATGAGTGAAAGTGGAAAAGTAGTTTATTGATAATATAATGGGTTTGCTTGATTGAAATCTATGCTATTATAATCTGGTTCCACTTCTATATAACGTTTTGTGAATTCTATGTTTAGTGTCGGTGTTTTTATATTGTAAGAAAATTTCAATTAAATAATAATTATTATTCAATATAATTTGGCTTTTAATAAGAATAACAGGCAAATAAAATATTTGTGAATATCTAAAAATATATTCATTTCATATGTTATGATATGTGATTACGTCACTATATGTTTTATGATAATTATCTGTGTGTTAACTTTCGGATTAAGTGTTCAATTACCGATTTGACAATAATAAATAATATTGAGTGTAATTGTTGTAAGTATTGTAAGTGTTGTGTATACCTATTCTAGCTCTCACTAGAATAATTGGTGTCAATTGAAGTTAAAGTCGATTAGAGCTATATCCTTCCAATGTCGTCAATAAATGTACGATGTAAACAATGACATACTTAAATTTTTGAAAGAGCTGATATTATAATTTTATGAAACAAAAAGGTAATGCATGATTTCAGTATATTATACATTCTTTAACTTGCAAATTTTGTATATCAAAGAATTTTATGACGTTAAAACTGGTTACCATATATATCTAATCTGTGTGTATGTTTTTGCCAATAATTGTGCTTAGCTTCTAAAATCTAATTTCGGAATGTTTATTTTATTTTATACACAAACTTTTTTTACAGTATTTTAACAGTATCGACTTTTGCTTTATTGGTTCATGATTTGTTCTAAATCTTAATACTCAAAGTTTTAGTATTCATTCTATATATTTTTTAATTATAAAATTATATGTATATTTATTGCTGATGACTATGAAATTGAATCATGATAATATTACAATGTCAATAAAGCTTTTAACTATTAAACTAAATTACAAATGTTATAGATATGTAGTTGTTCAGTAAATTATTACAAAGTTTTCATTCTTTTATTACACTCCTACCAAAATACTCATAATTTCATAATAAATTAAATCTCATGGGTACTTTTGACCGTTGCGCTGTGAAACAGTGTGACTACATCTGATTGTTAACAAAATAATGGTCGATCTCCTTTCGAAGGAACTATGCACTGGGGGATAAACAAACCACCTTAACGGCCGGCAACGCACCTGTAGCTCTTCTGGTGTTACACGGGGTCGTGGGCCAGGTCAGGTGATCCGAGCGCTCGTTTGGCTTGTCCTTTTTCTATAAAAAAACCCACCACGCATGTCTCGAACATTGGGTGGAAAGAAGAACGGAGTGTCTTAATAGATTGGGTCCCTCTGCTTACTCTACACTACTATAGTAGGTACATATTTGCTTAATTGTACAAATAAAAGGGCAAATACATTAATAACTATTGTTATTTAATTATTTATACATTACCTTTTACTGACATATTTGTTTGCGTAATTATAAGTAAAAGATGGTCGATGATCATTGAAAAATAAATGAATTTCAAAATAATTGAGGCTGTCGTGGCGCAGGGTTTTTATTAGGAAAAACAACATCCACAGGTAAAAGTGCCTCTCCCTTGAGTCGTACCCGTGGTCATTTGTTGGCTTAGTAAAAAAAAAAAAAAATCTGTGACTTCATTAATTTTTATATTTTAAACTTATATTTATTAAAATGCTAAAGACTAAAAATATTAAATAATAGTGTTAACTTGTTATTTGTATTTTGATAGCTGGCTACATTGATTAATGTCAAACAAAGTCGATGTGTTGAAGCGTCGCTTTGTATTTCGTGGGTTACTTAAAATTATTTGAGTTAGAATTTACTTTTAAGTGATAAGTATACTTGGATATTTATAGATTAGTTCTTGTGAAAAAAATATAAACTGTTCATAATGACTTCTCTGAGTCCCAAGAAGGACGGAGGTCCAAATGTCGAGTTCTTCCAATCACCGGAATGTTTGGCACAATTTGATCAAATCCGTGTTTGGTTACAGAAAAACTGTAAAAAGGTATAAATACAGTAAAAATACTTAATAAGAATACGAAATTGTTATATATTTTACCATAAATTTGGACAATGAATGAGATAATTTTTATAAAGATTGCTAGATTAGTCATAATATAAACTGTACATAATATATAGATAACTGCAATTAAGAAAAGAAAATATAAGAAAATGTTTGCATTTATTATTTCAGCATGTTCAAACGGATCCTCCAACCAAAGAAGGTTTGGCTCAACTTGTCATCCAGCTTATACAATATCAAGAAAACAAATTAGGAAAAAATGCTACAGACCCACCATTTATGAGGCTTCCAGTAAGTACAAAATAGAAAAAAATACCATTATATTTTTGCATAACATGCACTGAGTAAACTAATGAAAAAAAAACAGTATAAAATCCCTGAGAATGTTGGTATTTAATAATCTATATCTTTTTAGAAATATAAGAGAATTTTAATGTAGCATTAAATGTTCACATACATTGAACATATGCTTAGTGGTCAGAGCACTTGTACAGTTTCAAAGAGGTGCGGGTTCAAATCCCTTTATATATCAGCATAATTGAATTAAGTTCTAAACATAAGTGTGTAGTATATAATACATATGTTTTTATATGTTTGACATGTTTGCTTATATGTAGGGACAGTTAATCTCTAAAAGTAAACAAGTATTTAAAATTTTAAATAAACTCTACCACTCTAATAATTGTGTTTATAGTCAGATGCTGTGCAGACATGCCACTACAGCCTTGATTTTGTATTGTATTGTAAATTAAAAATGTACACTAAATATGACTAGTTCACACTGGACAAAACACATGTGTATATTCCTATCAACACTAATTATTTGTTGTTGATAGGAATATATTTCTTTATTCTGTATTTATAATGTTTTGCAATTTATAAATACTTTCTATAGTTATATCAAACATTACTTAAATGAGATTTATCGTGAGGGTTTCCTAATTTATAATTCATACTACCTAAATAAATATATCATTTATATATTTACACTTATATTTATTAATCAACAATTAACATAAATACAATTTTATTATTTCTTAACCATTTTTCGATTTAAAAAAAATAAATAAATAGCCTCATCTTAACAAAACATTATGTTTTTATTAAAGTAAGCAGATTGCTTTAGGGTGTAATGTCCCTTTGCTTTTATGATTTTACAACAAAATTTGAATTATGCTTACACAATTAGGCACTAAGAAAGTTAATAGGAACATTAAAGTAATATAAACATTTTTAACAAATTTATAATTCAAAACAAATAATAATTCCATTGTCCCATTTGCTACAGCATTAAAATGAGTATTTTAGTTAAGCTTATATTTTAGTTTAAACTATTTAATTGAATACGAATGTTGTCCTATAATCTGATACTAATACAGTATTTTTAAATAATTGTTTCTCGACTACTATTAATTTGGCCTATTTCATTGCAAATCATTATTAATTCAATTTTTTATAGACCTTCAAAGCATAAGATAACTTTTTTCTTAGAATATTGTCATTATTCCATGTCTTTTATTTAAAGTTTTTGTTTAGGCCCATTTGTTGACATTTGAAAAATCTACTAATAGTCTTTCAAATTAACTATTATTTGTATTAGTTATTTTTATTAAAACACTGTAACAACATAAACCCATGTTATAAATAGTACTTAAAAGCTGTAGTCATCTCAATAAATTCTTCTTTCTTAAACAGTACAGTTATTTTAAAGTATGTATTTGTCAGCGTTAGCAAATAAAAATTGATTTTCAGGGTATCCGGAAGACCCTGTGTAGTCAATTGCAAATAATGATCCAGCCTCTGGTTCTTTGCTTTTTTGTACTTGGTTGAGCCCTCTACTACTTGTTGTGACATAAAGTGTGGCATACTCATATCCTCCCCACATTACTGAAGTAACTTGACTAGCTGGTATTCTATGTTGTTCCATCAGTTTTCCAGCTCGTGAATCAATTTTAATCACCTATAATTTAAAAATTTAGTTGATTATCTTTGTGTAAAATAAAGTTAAAAAAATAACCATTAAAAAAGGCTAAAAAATATTATTCTATTTTTTTTATGTTTTAAAATTGTTAAAAGTATATTTTTTTATTTTTACCTTACCACCTCCAAAGCATGCAACCCATAGATTACCATCCCTGTCTATCGTCATACCGTCAGGATAACCAGTAACATTGTTGGATTGAAAGCTAAATAATGTTCTTCGGTTTTCTGAAATAATATAATATTTTTAGGTAAGTATGTAGAATACTCAGCCTGTAGTACCTTTACAATGACAAAAATGCTTACAAAAGTCTATTGGTATAAAGAATACAAATTGAATTTTAATATAATATGAATAAACAATTGATAGATGTGGGGACCAGAACAACTTATATAATGCCTATTCCCAGAAGGAATTTTTCCACATTTTAAATTGAGACATTAAACTTACTGATACAGCCACAGTCTAAATCAAAATCGAACACATCTATATTTCTTGTGGAAGTGTCGATATAGAACATGAATTTGTTGTCAGATGTCCAGGCGATGCCGTTAGATATAGAAACGGGACGGACTTTGATCTCAGGATTCTTATAGTTATTTTCATTAACCATATAAAGAGTTCCTTGATCCTTATCAATAATGTCGCCAACCTCTTTTCCCATTGTTCCTGTAATTTGTTTTAATATAACATTATTTTTTATAGTGTCTAAATTCTATATTTTATTAGTTTTTCTAATAAAATACTAACCGAACCAAAGCCTCCCTTTAGCATCCACTTTGCCATCGTTACACCTATTGTCAGGTGAACCCATGTCTACCGAGCTCAATAATTTTAAGGCGCTCTCGTCTTCAGGTGCGTCCCACGACAATAAATATAATTCCGACCTTACAGTCACTAATATTAATTTCGGATAATCTTTTACCCTTACAACCAAACTGACTGGACCATATCCTGTAATAATATTATCTATATATATAAAATCGAAAGGTCATGTGCTAGAAATCTCAAATTTTGCATAGACCTCACTAGGACGTAGCCATGGAGACAGAAATTAATAATAACATAGTTCACGCGGGTGAAACCGCGAGCGGGCCGCTTGTATTATATACGAGGTGTGTTCAAAAAGTAAGGTGACTTTGTATTTTTAAGAAAAAATATTTATTTATTTATCAATATTTATGTTGTCCCCTTCAAAGTAATCCCCCTCAGATACAATACACTTATGCCAACGGTTTTTCCAATCGTCAAAGCACTTCTCATAAGCACTTTTCGGTATAGCCTTCAGCTCTTCCAGCGATGCAGTCTTTATCTCTTCAATAGTTGCAAATCTCCGTCCTTTCATAGGTTTCGATATCATAACCATATACCCATGATTCGTCACCAGTTATGACCCTTTTGAGTAAATCTGGGTCGTCGTTGACGTCATTCAACAGTTCTTGAGCGATGCTCATGCGACGGTTCTTTTGGTCAAAATTTAGCAATTTCGGAACAAACTTCGCTGACACACGTCTCATGCCCAAAACGTTAGAAAAAATTTTATGGCACGAGCCAAGCGATATACCAACATCCTCAGCAACTTCTCTGATAGTGATTCGACGATTTTCCAGAACAATTTTCTTCACTGCTTGAACGTTTTCATCAGTTGTTGACGTGCTTGGGCGTCCAGGGCGAGGCTCGTCATTGGCATCTTCCCGGCCATCTTGGAAGAGTTTGTACCACTTGTAAACATTTTTTTTACTTAGAACAGTTTCACCGTATGCCACTTTCAACATTTTAAGTGTTTCGGAGCACTTTATTTTATTTTTTACACAAAATTTGATGCAAATCTTTTGATCCATATTTTTCGATAGCAAGAAATCGCCGAGCACGCAAAACACTTATAACCTTTACGCCTCTCCCAACCAAACAAAAAATGCTATACACTTGAAACTTGGTACAGATGTTCGGGAAGAGTGTACCAACATAACTAAATAAAAAAATCTATAATCGAAAGTACGTTGCCCGCCAAATTTGAAAAGTCACCTTACTTTTTGAACACACCTCGTATATGTTATTCATACAATTTACTTTTTAAGACCAGTCGTGCAGCAGAGGGTAAGCGTGTGACTGTAAACGTGACAGGTTGTGGGTTCAAGTCCCACTCGATGAAATTAAATACGAAATATTATCATTTTCTCCGCTCTGCGTCGAAGCAATGCGCAGTGTTGAGTCACTCTAGAGGACACTCAACACACGATGTATCTAGAATTCGGCGGAAAGTAGAGAGCGAAGTGTCTTGAAGACTAGCCTCCCTTTGCTTCGCCTGCTATACGCGGGGTACAGCTTGAAGCTGAAAAAAAAACTTTTTCATGTAAATATTATGCCTAATAATATTTTATAGTTTTTTTTATACCTATGTGCCTACTGGTGACATTGCCCGTGTCAATATCGAGCCTTAAAATATTCTGCTGTGAAATGTCCACCCAATATAATGCAATCTCGTCTTTTGCGAAATGCGGTCCTTCGAAATGCTCTCCGCCACGGTGTACCTGTGGAATTGGATGAACTGGTTATAAAAGAAGAATTGATTATAAAATAGGTTTCATTTGTTTTTAATAATTATGTATTAATTTGACATAAGGCTCGCTACTGTTGTAATATTTATCTCA
Organism: Heliconius melpomene rosina; assembly: GCF_056956725.1. NCBI lineage: Eukaryota > Metazoa > Arthropoda > Insecta > Lepidoptera > Nymphalidae > Heliconius > Heliconius melpomene. The sequence goes on from NC_140397.1 coordinate 4,740,878, forward strand.
AAAAATAATTGAAATGTAATGTAAGAATAATTGAAATTGAAATTATGTTGTCATGAAACGCTTGAATATGTTAATTTTCTCAGCCTTCGCACAATTTAAAATACCTGTAAATGTAATAAATTAAAAAATATGTCAAAGGGCCTTTCATAAATTTAATTACCCATGATCTATGGGATATTCTTATTTTGAATCATTATGATTAAATTTAGCCGAATATATTAAAATACATATTTCGAAGAACGATTTAAAAAAAGAAAATAAATATTATAAATGCTTAAAATGTATTAATAAATAATATAGAGTTAATAAAAGTAAAAATTTAACAATTCACGTGTAAATGGCGACAATATCTATGGTCCAGTTCAGATAGCCTTAACATAGATTTATAGACACTAACAACTAACGCCTCATTTTATTTGTAATGATTAAAAAAAAAGTTACTTACATTTTTAATTAATGGTGTTTGTGATCTGTTTGCATTTGTGCCAACCACTACTAATATTGTTAAGTATATAATATTTTTATGCATTTTATTTGAATCGTACACGTATTTACGTTATATTGTACGACTAGGCTGTTTGGCTAACGAATAAAGACTGTCGCATAAAGTTAGTCAAGTACGACAAGAATCAAGCGAGACCGACCTTTTAGGTATGGCATTGCGTGTTATAAATGGGAGCTTTCGTTTATCGTGCAACCCATATGTAAGGTGGTTTTCCTTACACTTATCAGCGGTAAATACTAAAAATAGGTCAATTAGGATTTTATAGAAAATCCACGTAAAATATATATTCTATGTAGCTTCGTTTGTAAGTACGTTGTCTTTATGGTAATTTTTCAGAAATTTACATATCAGCACATTTCCTACTGCTGTTTGCCTTTATCGTGTCATTATGTTTTACTTTAAAAGAATTTATTACTTAATAATTATTCAAAAACCTCAAAACCCCCTATTTTGATTCAAATGACTCCGTTTTAAGTTAAAATTTGTATCTTAGAAACTTTTTTTTTTGTAATTTGTAATATTTCAATTCAGTGAAATTGCTTGGTTTGGTTATGGCATTTCAAGCTTGCCACAAATTTGCACACGAAAATCTATTAATATTTTATTGATCCAATAACAGACATAATATTGACAATAAATTATATAACAGTAATTTGTAATAATAATTCAGTAAATTGTTTCCTTATAGTCCAACTTAGAAATGGGATAATCCCCACGTAACCAACTTATTTACGTAATATGTGACACAATTCTAAACTTGGGTTATTTACAAAAAATATATATATCATATATATAATACATCCACTTTGTATAGTGAAATACTATTATAACGTTATTTGTCACATCTAGGAGACATTTAAAGGAAATGTGGCGATCGTCTTCGCTTCAATGATCTTTCAGTCCACGACCTCGTCTTCTCAGGAAGTAAAGATGCATAAAAAGATTCGTTCATTGCCACTTTTCGGATAGCTTTGAAGAATTTTATTAAGTGCAATAGCAATATACATACACTCAGTTATAATTTTATCAGCGTCACGCCGTATCCCGCACACAGCAGGGTAGGCAGAGGGAACCTATTGTTATGACACTGCGTTCCCTACTTTCTGCCAAATTCTGGAGGCATTGCGTGTTGAGTAGCAGAACTCAACACTGCGCTTTGCCTCGACACCAGAGCGAAAAAACGGAAATTGAAACGTAAATAAATATTTACGTTCTTTTTTTTTTGTAAAGCAAGTTCTCTCTTGTCAAATTTCATATATGGACTTAGGGCTTTAGGAAATCCCTAGGTATAGGTTTTGCTTATATGAATGAAATACAAATATAAGTTCCTAATATTTTTTTCGTAAATTTTTATTTTTCTGATTCTTCCATCAATTGTATCCTTTATTAAGTTCTGCGTAATATTCAGTATTTTTTTCTTTTTAGGGGTCCATACTCTAAGAGGAAAAAAAACGAATCTCTTATTGGATCAAAATGGATAAATTATATTTATATTACAGATAAAACTATATTTTTATTACATATAAAAATTACAAACATAAAAATGATCTAATTATAATCCATTTCATACAAAGTGAGTGCATGGGCATATACTCTCGTTTTTTATGAAAAACAAGTTTGTCATCCTTTATAAGTTTAACTTGGCGTTGACGTACAATCCTGAAATTGGTATGGCACCCTTGGTGGGAAAGTCCGACTCATGCGTGACCGGGTTTTTGGGTGGTGCAGGCTGAGGTTGTCACCACATAGTTCAAGTGGTATTTTGTAAATTTTATGTAATATTACATATTTAATATTAGTTAAGATTCAACAAACTTTTTTTTATTTATAGACCTGGGAAAACTATATCAACAAAAAGTTATAACATTTTCTTTTAGGAATAAATAAACTGTATATTAATTTATGATCACATCGAGATCCATATTTATAATTAATGTGTTGATTCACTCTGAGACGGTTCGCCATTTTTATCCTTGGGTCCCCATCTTAACAATGCGCCATTAATTTCGCAATATGTGTAGTTAGTACTACGTAGGTATATAATGTATTGTATGAACTAGTAGGTTATTTATATTTCTAATATTGCCAATTAATAGTAAGTAATGGTTTAGAGGTCGTCGTGGCGCAGGAGTACAAGCGAATGACTGTAAACGCGACGGTTGTGGGTTAGATTCCCATTCAGGGAAGTGAATTATTTATTAATATTTTAATTTCTTCGCTCTGGTGTCCATGCAAAGTGTAGCGTTGAGTTCCGCAACTATACACGTAATGTCTCGAATTCAGCGGAAAGTGGGAAAACGAAGTGTCTTAATAGGAACAGAATGTCTTAATACTAGGATACCAGGTTCCCTTTGCGTACCCGGTCCCTGCCTATGCGGCGGAAAGGAAAAGTAAATAAATTAAATAGTTAATTGATTATTAATTTTACCTTATATAATGGAAATATTCAATCTACAGTATACATATACCTATCTATTAGCAATATTGAATAATGCAAGAAAACTACAATGGCCTCCGGTGATGTACTAATGATGCAGTAATTATGCCTCTTGCTTGATTTATTGAGTGATTATTATATAATATTTATTTATATTATTATTTATATGTATTTACGTACGTAAATAATATGAAAAGAAATGGATTTAGGTATATTGATTTCAATCCGGCCTTGGTGCAGGAGCAAAGATGCACAGGCGTGCGACTGTAAAAGCTTCAGGTTGTGAGTTCGATTCCCAATAGAGGAAATGAAATATTTAATATTTTGATTTCCTCGTACTGGTACCGAGGCAAACTGATCTCCACAATTTGGCGGAAAGTGGGTGACGGAAGTGTCTTAATAGATGCGGAATGACTTAATATTAGGCTCCTAGGTACCCTCTGCCAACTCTGGTATATGTGCGACACAGATAGATATTGAAGACACAGATTTAGTACTACCTATGTGTTTCTAACTGTCTTGTAGCATTATTATTAATGGATAAAATTTGTCAACAGATGAAAGTGTTCATGGACATGAAGCCGGGCGGTTCTTTGTGCACGGTGCTCGCCACCATGTTCCGTTTCAAGTCGGAGCAGCGGTGGCGCAAGTTCGACTTCCAGGTCGGTAAGGTATGCACCCGCACTGCCTCGCTCACCGACCCCCCCGCAGACCGCCCCCCTCGCAGACCCCGCAGACCCCGCATGCCGTGAGGCATAAGCATAACATACCAACCGTGACAAGCGTTTCGCGATACAAACACCTTCACGTAGTACAACAAAAGCTTAGATATTAGATTTAGAGTGAATGTTATTAGTTGTTTCATTCAAATAATTGAATTGAAATTATTTTTATTCGCAATTGTTACTACCGATTTTATTTAAAAAGATCCGTAGTAGTAGATATAGATGATATTATTTTGTTTATGCCTTTCTAGTACAATAGGTTTTTTTCTCCAAGATTGCACATCATAATCGCGAAACGCGTGTTATTGCTAGTCCAAACGCACGATATGGGTATGATACTTTATTAACAATTGGTGTTACTACATGAAAAAATATATTTTCCCCACAGTATTTATCTATAAACATGAACAGAATCATAAATTGTAATTAAATTTTGAGAAAATATTATTTTATTATGAGTTGTGAACAAAATAAGTAATTGTTTTTTTTTTTTTGTTTAAAAATTATTAATAAAACCTTTTATATTGACCAATAATACGAATTTATGCATACAAACAAGATAGATTCCCAATTTATTATGAACTATTATTGACTATACTAAAATTTAAAGATTTTTTTCGAAAAACTGCGATTACTTTACTATATAAATTGTAAATAAAAATTCCTTCATTCCTTAACATTTCATGCAATGGTCCATTTCGTGTATGGGAATTACGTGAGAGTTGTGTCTAAAGTTTAATGTGTTCTTCACCTGTGTGTATAATAACTGTCTTGTTTTGTTTATCACTAATTTTTTTTCGATTGGGTTTTTTTACTCACACCTCATTGTTGCATGTAAATTTCAATATCACTTTTTAATTTTAAGTTCTTTCAAGAATTTTTTCATCGAAATAACAGGGTCTTATGTTGTTCAACTTTGCTAATTTAGAAAACTATCTTTTATTTATTTTTTTTTGGGAGGCTAAGACTCCGTTGCAAATTATTTGATTAATATGGGTTAGTTAATTTGTAATAATAATTCTTTTTTTAACAATATTCAATATAAGATGGAATTATTAATTAATTTATTAGAAATGTATACCTTTGAAAAAAATAGTTGAAAAATTTTCACATATTATTTTTACATAAAATCTTTGTACTAACTCAATATATTTCTTCCCTCCCCTATCCTCCTTACGTCCTTTGCAGAATCCTTCACGGAAGGATTTGAACGTGCAAATGATGATGGAAATTGAATCTTCTTTGTTGGGTGCTGAGCTTGTACGATCTCCGTGTATTTTCATTCGTCCCGAAGTTGATAAAACCACTGCGAATAAAGTAAAAGATATTATTGTCAACCACCAAGGCGAAATATGTGGTAGGTATTTTTTTTATGTATTTTATTTTTACTTACAACAAAATTTGCCCCGAAAAATTAAAAAAAACAATATTCAGACGACACGACTATGTTATACACTCTACGTATAATGTATATTTAGAATCTGTAGAAATTATCAAACTTATAATTATTTCATATTTGTAGAGGACGAAGAAGACGCGACACACATTATCTATCCGGCAGTGGATCCTTTGGAAGAGGAATACGCTCGTCCAGTATTCAAACGTGGGAACAGTGTCCTCGTACATTGGTACTACTTCCCTGACAGCCACGACACTTGGGCACAATCTGAACTACCGGTAAAATTTATTTGTATTGGTATAGATATACCTTAATAGGTCATTATACTTTTAAGTACTCTTCTGTTATTTTTTTAAAATTTTTTATCGCACATAGCAGGCGAGAGCGATAGGCGTATCTACAAATATTTCCTTGACTTTAGCTTTAAACTACTTTTTTAATAAAAGTTTTTATTTTCTAATTAGACTTAATTTTGTAGATAGATGTACCGGAATCAGCTAACTGGGATTGCAACCGGCCGGAGCCGTGGCGTGTCGCGGCTACGTGGGCGTTGGACCTCCCTCAATACAACGAGTGGATGAACGAGGAGGATTACGAAGTGGATGTCAATGGGAAGAAGAAGGTAATAGCTTAAGTATAGTTTTAGTAAACATAAGTCTGACAAGATTTATCGATATAAATGTATATATATCGATAAATCTTGTCAGACATGTAGGTATAACGTTAAGTATATGTTTAACATTTTCAAACACAACTTTTGTTCCTAATGTTTAAGGCGATAGTGATGGTCTATTAATTTAATTTTATCTGTTATTTTTGTGAATGTTTTTACGTAATAATTTATTCTAAATATTTAATATTATTTTAATTTTATTTTATTTATCTATCATTTCAGGTGCATAAATTACGTTTATCGGTGGACGATTTGATACCTGGCGGAGAAACATCCGGTAAAGGCAAGAAGGGAAAGAGGAAGCGTTCGCCGTCACCGCCGCCTCAGAAACATAGCAAGAGAAAGGGGTAATGCTTATTTGATATATAAATGTATGAATTTTCATTGTAATGTGCTAAATTATTAATTGTATTATGTTAATTACAATTATGGGGACAAATAAAACTAGGTGTAGCTCGATAGGAACTGATTTGACAGACTGCGTAGTGGTTTATGGGACGAAGTACTACTATTCAATTATTTATTAATATACAATATAATAATAGGTCAGGTAGAAAGTATTTTCGTATTTTGAATGTATTTTTAGTAATCAGACCTTATTGGCTGTACTGAATATAACAGGCTGGTTTTAATACCATTAAATGTGACAATCTGAAGATGCAATAAATAAAAAAAAACTAGTTCGAGCCATTTTTCAATTGTTTTTCTAGCAAGTAAAATGAACGTTTGTGACGAAGATATTCGGTACATTTTAAAGATTTATAACAAAAAAAGGTAAAAATGCGACGAACACCGCGAATTAAATATAAAATTTTGCGCTTTATGCACCTAACGCGCCGATCAATAAGATTTGAATCCATCGATTCAAGTCTAATGTAGTTTTTATACTTTGAAGTTCAATTGTGGGTAAATCCTAGAGTTACAAACTATTTTCCTCTATAATAAGTAAATGTTAGATCATGGAGGTATTTATCATAATAGAAGATTTACATTTTCCTTCCTATTATACTAATGAATATTAATGTTTTTTGTAAATAAATATTAATATCATTGTTGAGGCCAGTTGTGGAGCAGGGGCACATTGTGTGACTGTAAAACAGATTGATTGTGGGTTCGATCCCCACTCGAGGAAGTTAAATATTTATTTTCATTTTTTCGTCCTGGTGTCGTGTCGAGGCAAAACGCGGCGTTGAGTACCGCCATCCAACACGCAATGCCTTCATAATTCGGCGGTAAGTGGGCAACGGAGTGTTTTAACACTAGGTTCACTCTGCCTGCCCTGCCGTGTGCGGCATACAGCGTGAAGCTGATATATGATATGAATGTTTACAGTCGAGTATCAAAACGTCGTGATAATGAAGGGGAAGACGAAGATGATAATGCATCGCGTGACAACACTGATGTAGCGCCGACGCCTGAAAGCGAACGGTCCACTGATGGTTAGTATTTACATATCTCTCTTGTATTTTTTTTTTCAAAGTAAGTAAGAGTAAGATAGATTTGGTTATTTATGAGAACTATAATATATGACAAGGCCCACCCTTAACTTTAAGTATTGTGTATATACAGTTTTAAATACTTTTTATAATTTCAAAAGTGAAACCAGTTAGAGCTAGCTTATATTTGAGATTTAATTTAAAAATGCTTGCTTGTAAAAGCTTATTTGAAATAAATATTTATTAAAATTAAATCACTTTCACGCTGTATACTGCATACAGCACCCTGCTGTATGCAGTATACAGCAGACAGAGGGTCCGTTCCCCACTAAATGTAGTATATTTATAGAATAGAAAATGTACATAAATTTTAGTAAAAACTTCGATTTAACCTCTATATGAATAACTATAGCGCCCGCTGCGGCCCCGGCGAGTGCTGCGTCAGCGGCATCCGCGGCCTCAGCGTCGGCGGCGGCCAGCGAAGCGGAGGCGCCCGCCACGCCCGCGCCCGCCATGGACGCGCACGACGACTCGCAAGGGAAACACAGCGACTCCAACACGCAGGTACACACGCAAAACACGCACACACGCTACACATAAATTTAAGAAGTCCAAAAATAAACAATTCCAATTTATCTACAGGAAATGCTAACAAAAGAAGAATTAGAAGACAATGTAACAGATCAGACCCATCACATCGTGGTGCCGTCGTATTCCGCCTGGTTCGACTACAACTCTATTCATACTATTGAAAAAAGAGCTTTGCCAGAATTTTTCAATAACAAGAATAAATCTAAGACGCCTGAAATATATTTGGCTTACAGGTATTGTAATCTGTTTAAGTACTTTTTAAAAAAAAAAGTTTTTTTGTGCCAATTATTATTATTATTGATTAAAAAGTAGTATTAATTAAGCTTATATTTTTGTATAGCAGACCTTAAACTACAAATTTACTATTGTACATTTTTTAATTCATTTATGGATGTTCGGATAAATGAAAATATTTTTTGAATACTTCATATTCCTTATTGAGTTCCTCTACTCTAGAATTCGGCGAAAAGTAGGGAATAAAGTGCCTTAACACTAGGATCCCTATGCCTACCCTGCTGTGTGCGGGATATTGCGTGAAGCTGATTTTAATATTCACAAGAAACAACAAATAAAACCCAAACTATTCATTACAGAAACTTCATGCTGGACACATACAGACTTAACCCTACAGAGTATCTCACTAGTACGGCGTGCCGTCGCAATCTAGCGGGTGACGTGTGCGCCATTATGCGCGTTCACGGCTTTTTGGAGCAATGGGGACTTATTAATTACCAGGTATTTATTGTTATAAATAAGGCTGATATTTATATATTTAAATTTAGTTGAGGTCTTCGTGGCACAGTTGTACTGCGTTTGGATGTTAGGAAGATGATTGTGGATTAGATTGCCGCTTGGGTATGATTTTTTAAATTATTTTTGGCAGACAAAGCGTGGCGTTAAGTTCTGGGACTCAACACAAATCGTAATGAGTGAAATATCTTAATACTGGGTTCCCTATGTCTATCCTGCTAAATGCGGAATAAGGCGTGAAGTAAGTTGTTATTGTTGTAAGTGTTATTAATATTTAGGTGCTTTTTTCAGCTTATTAGGACAATATTTGAAGGAAGTAAAAAGTATTTGAATGATAAAATTATCTTTATTTTCTAAATAAAGAGAAATTTATCTGTATTTTCTAAATAAAGATAATTTTATTTACTTAAAAAATCAACAGGTTTTTGTAATTGAAGGTTTCGATTTTGTAATTGAAGATTTTATTTTTGATTAGAACGTAATTTAATTTAATTAAACGTAAACAAAATTTAGTGTGTTTCTTAAATATTTCTCCAATTAATTTACAGGTGGAAGCGGAATCTCGACCAACAGCTATGGGACCACCTCCAACGTCTCATTTCCACGTGCTTTCCGACACGCCATCTGGCTTACAACCGCTACAGGCGAGGCCTACGCAACCAAGACCGGGTATGGAGAAATTTTCCCCTTCCCCACAAATTCCATGGAGTTCAACGTCGTTATGTCTTAAGAGCGAGGAAAAGACAATAATTCTTACCCCCCAGTGGGGTCCAGTCCACAATCGTCGCGTTTACCTTGTTCTATCTCAGCCACAATATTTATACTTGTATGCAGCTTCAAATTGTATTCCGAACATAGCAGAGTAGGCAAAGGGAACCTGGGAACCTGGTGTTAAGACACTCCGTTTCCCACCATTAAGACTGGTAAAATAAAAATTACAATGTTGCAATATATATTTTTATATATTAATATATTTTTATATATTTTTTTTATAATTATATATTTTTTATAGCGGAAAATGCTGCCGTACCCAAAGTGGAAGCAGGTCTACCAAATGGAACGGAAGCTGGTCCTCCTGTAAAGGCTGAACCTAATGTTAAACCTGAGCCTCTGTTAGAACTTGGCACTGCGTCTGGACTCAAGATGGATCAAGTAAGTTTGTATTTATTATTCAAATGTACATACATATGTGCCTAGATTAAATATCGTCGGTTTAGACTTTAGAGTCTAAATCTGATAACTGTGTATAGAGCAAATTGTTAGGAGAGACATTAAAACGTTTTTAGAATATTATCAGACATATTAACCAGAATGTTTGTACAGTTTTGAAAATTGATTTGTATTCTTTACTATATGACATAAATAAAGATAGATTTTGTATGTATTTTGTATATATGATAACTTTGCTAATATAATTATTTATTGTCTAAAATAATTACATTTTATTAGATAATAATGTTTTCCAGTATCGAGGCGGAGCTAGAGGTCGTGAATGGACCGACCAAGAAACCCTTTTATTACTAGAAGCATTGGAACTCCACCGTGACGACTGGAACCGAGTGGCTGCCCACGTCGGCACCAGGACCCATGATGAGTGTATTCTTCACTTCTTACGACTGCCTATAGAAGATCCGTATTTGAATGATAATTCTACTGGTTAGTATTTGATTTTAGTTCTTCTTTGTATGTGGGTTTAAGGTGAGCTATGTAAGATTTATATTAATAAAATTTAAGGATGGTGCTTTTTTTTCAAGATTATTATGATTAATATAAAACGTTATTTAGTTTAGCTTACGATAACTATAATTTTTATTTAATTTAACCAGGCAGTGTCCTCGGACCGCTCGCGTACCAGCCGATCCCCTTCAGCAAAACTGGTAACCCCGTGATGAGCACGGTGGCCTTCCTGGCGTCCGTGGTGGACCCTCGCATCGCGTCTAAAGCCACGCGCGCCGCCATGGACGAGTTTGCTGCTATTAAGGTACCTTGAGTGTTTTATATATTATTTATACATACTGTTGATCTCTTCCCACAAGATATATGTAGACATGTATAATGACATACATATAATATTACACAAACAAGCATTATATAAACGTTGTTATTCCTAAAAAAGCTATTTATCCAATAAAACACCTTTGGTTTTCTTGATTTTGACACTATTAATCGCATAGACAATCTATCCGTAATCTGGACTACTGTAATGTCGATTCATAATTTCAATCCGATAAAAAATGTTAAGTAAATATATGCAATTTAAAACTAAATACCCACAAGATAGGAAGACCTCATAAAATTTGGCACTTCTTTCTCAAAACAGTTCATAATTTCGGCAACTCCAATAAGTGTATAAGACTGATAACATTATGCATTATCCCCAGGACGAAGTGCCGGCGGCAATGATGGAGGCGCACGTGAAGGCGGCGGGCACGCATGGACCCTCGGCTGCGCTCGCCGCCACCGGCATCGCGGGCACGGCGCCGCCCGCTCCCCCTCCAGGTAAAGACCCATTCACAAATACAATATTTATTTAAATTTATATTTCCACTTTTTCGCTCTGATGTCGAGGCAAAGAGCGGCGTTGAGTTCCTTCACTCAACACACAATGCCTCCAAAATTGGTCGGAAAGTGGGGAACGAAGTGTTTTAACATTAGGTTACCTCTGCATACCCTGCTATGTGTGGGGAACGGATTGTGCGTTCCCCAAAACAATAAGAAGATAAAACATTAATTCACACCCTCAACTGGGCATCGAAGTCACAACTCTCACCTTTACAGTCAAACTCTGCTTACCATTACATTATAAATTTAAATATATTATATAACTATCTAAAGGCGAAAAGAAAGAAGGTGCACCAGAAGTGAAAACAGAAGCAATGGACGTGGACGGCGAAGCTGAGGCCAAAGTGAAAGAAGAGCCTGCTGAGCCTCCCGCAGATGACGTTAAGGACAAGGATGATGCTACGCCGCCTCCTGGTAAGTGCTATATTTATATTGTGCATAATGAGAGATAAAAAAAATCTATTCAAAGTTTTATTCAAGATTTATTTTAACGTTATATTTTTTATTTCTATAAGATTTCTCTCTGCTGTGTCGTCAGTTTCAGTTTTCAGTGATGTGTGTAATAAATGCACTGATATTGTTAAGCGTCAACAGATTCATAGGTAACTATGAACGAATTATAGGTTGATCTGTTGACCCTTTGTTTACAAGACCGTATGACATCATATTTGTATTAAATATTTATAAACTTTGATATGAATTTCAAAATTAATTTGGGTATAATAATATAAAATTGATATCTTTTGATACTTATTTTTACTTATGCTATCATATTTTATATTTATTTTAAGAATTTTATTCTCATATAGAGTATAGACCATATAGATATTATTCTTAATTAAATTAAAAGAAATATCTTTGAATCCCTTTCCATTTATTATGTTAGGCAGACATCCTAATGGAAAAAGTCATCAAATATCTCTATTCTCACTTAGATGTAATGTGTGAACTTATTGTTAAGTTACGTATAGCCAAACTGGGGAAGCAAATATTATTTAATATACGCTATCTCCATTTATCATTTTTTAAAAGCTCTTATTGATTAATTGTTTATGCATTACATGTCTAAAGTTGTAATAATATATTATACTAAAGATAAATTCTTTACTTTAATTAACTACAAAAATCATTTATATAGTACCAAAATAATATAATTAGTAAATATTAGAATGTTTCTAATATTTACCTTATACTCCAGAAGCACCAGCAGCGGTAGACTCCAAGCTCCAATCAGCAGCGGCAGCAGCACTTGCAGCAGCAGCAGTAAAAGCCAAACACCTTGCAGGCGTCGAAGAGAGAAAGATCAAATCTCTAGTCGCTCTACTAGTGGAAACACAGATGAAGAAATTGGAAATTAAATTACGCCATTTTGAAGAGCTGGAAGCCACTATGGAGCGGGAGAGGGAAGGTAAGGTTTTTTTTATCATTAATGTATAGAAATTGTACAATAAGTAATATTATTATATTACCTATTTTGCGTGATAAGACAAAAATTTTAATGTAATACATATGATTTTTTTTATTTGTTTGTCGATTTGTGTGTGTGCTTGTGCATGTCCCTGAGACCAAAAAAGTATTTTGTTGTAGCAACTTATTTGGATTAATAGGGTTATTTTTATTATTTACTTTATCGAATTGCTTAATAGAAACTTTTCTTTATTCATTAATAAGCAATTATGATCAAGAATAGCAACCTTTTGGTGGTCTTCTTATAATTTGTATTTAGACTGTAATAAAATATTTTTAATTAGGTTTGGAGTACCAACGGCAGCAGTTAATTCAGGAACGTCAGCAGTTCCATCTAGAGCAATTGAAGGCGGCTGAATTCCGTGCGAGAAACCACGCTATTCAAAGGTATGCCATTATATAATTTATAAAAAGAATACTGCATACTTGAAGGAGAGAACTTACTATTAATAATTGTACTACATATTAAATAAAAGTGATCATGACTCTATTCCGTCAGGTTACAAGCGGAATCTGGTGGTGTAGTACCAGGTGTCCCCAGCGTGGCGGTAGCAGGTTCCGGCCCAGGAGTACCAGTACCACCTGAACCACCGACCGAGGCGCCCACACAACCGCACCACGCTTAGATTTTATATAATTTAAAATTTTAATACATTTATAGTACGATCGAGCAGTCGTGGCCATCGTATAGTTTTCTGACCATTTGCGCATTGTTCGCTCGGAAAGTAGATTATCATAAGTAAGAAAAATCAAATATGCGCATCCATTTACAGAAAACTTCGGGGCGGCCATGACTCGTCAACCGTACTATACATTATTTATGGTATAAGCTAAATGTAATATGATAGTTATTTAAGACTAATGTTAATACCTCTCCATATGCATGTACTATATATGCAGGTATCAGTGAAAGTGATATGACATTTCTTTACTATGAAATTGTGTGTCAGTTTCTATTTTTAAGTCCAATTAATATTTTTTTAACACTAACTAAATAAGCTAAGGTAATTTTTTGTATGTAGAATTCTAATGTTATTAATAAAAAGCTAATTATGTAAATGGGTTCTATAGTGCATTCATGTGGAGGAGATAATAGAAACTCTTATTATTAAATTTATTGCTTTATAGGAATATCATTCTGTCAAATTATTTTATCAGTATTGAATTATTTCTTCAAAACGTCACCAAAACACGAATACGGCTAGTAGGACAAAATACGAATACGGCTGAGACATAAAGTTCTCAATGCTAAAGCGTACTAAACGTAGTCTTTATATATTAGACTTCTTTTAAATATTATTATTAAAGTTTTTAATAGGTAATAAACAATATTAGAATATTATTGTATTTGTTATTTCATTCTTTTGTTGTAACATTATTGACCCCGATATTATCAGACTAGTCAGGAGATCAAAAAAGGTTTTGAGGTCGTCGTGGCGCAACAGCACAGTGTTAAACGCGACGGTTATGGGTTCGATTTCCAGTCGAAACGAATTACTTTCATTTACTCACTCTGATAAGAAGTTCGCCACTGAGTTTCGCCACTTAAATTAAATATCTTAACACTTGGTTTCCTCTGCCTATCCTAAGCCTTCATAAGGACTACAGCACCACCAAGGAAAGGAAAATATTTAAAATTATTGACCTTAATTAAAAACTCGACAATCGCGTTAAAAATTAAAACGAACATAAATTAAAAAGAAGTAAAGATAACATATTTTAAGTTATGTAAATAATGTCCTTAACCCATTTCAGAGCCAAGCGTAATCGAACAATAAATATTTATAAATTTCTTTATGAAACTAAAGTTGTATGTCAAAAGAAATTAAAAATAGGTAAAAAAGAGTCGTGATAACTTTCAGGACATTACAATGGCCGCCTATAGGGGAAAGACAATAGTAGTAGTGATACGGGATCACAGCGATATAATGGATATTTGAAGTAAAAAAAAGAAACGAGAAATGAAAAATAAAATAAATAAAATCTATTCTTTATACCTTCGGTGGGAGACCCCGTCTCGCATGGCCGATTTTTTTTATAATACCTGTCATGGACTCTAGGACTGCGAGAATATTGGTTGATTCAGATCCTAAGCAGTCGAACCATCTTCAGTGATTGTGCTTGTGTGCCCCTAAGCATTACAAATTATTACGTACGGGAAAATTTCGAGAAAAATAAAAGGAACATACAGAAAAACCTTCACGCGATCTTGACAGGCGGACAACAAAGTAAACCTATAAGGGTTCCGTTTTCACCTTTCGAGGTACGGAACCCTAAAAAGAGACCATGCAGCTGGCGGCCTAATCATTACGTATTTTCATTAAAATAATGCAATTTTCTGTAATTAATGTTATTTAATCATCCGTGTAACTTTACAGTACCCGTGCGTGACAACGGTGACAAATTATATGATAACCTAGCGACTAGGTATTCTGAAATTTAAGGACCTACGTTATTATATTAGGAATTTCGAAAAAATAATGAAACTAATTCAATAAATGTTGATATCTCACATTATCTATATGGATGCGACTGCAAACGTGTAACTGTAAACGTGACGGTTGTGGGTTCAATTCCCACTCTGGGAAGTGAATTATTATTTAGGTATATGTTCATTTCTTCGTTCTTGTAACACGGCAAACAGCTTCGTTGAGTCAAAACATTGTCCGCCACTCAATACACAATGTCTCGAGAATTCGGCGGAAAGTGAGAAACGGAGTGTCTGTAACTTTAAAAACAAAGAGATGTTAGAGAAGGGTTTCTCTATGCAGGGTACAGTAGGAAGCTGAAAAAATCTAAATGCATCGCATAAGTGCAGGTGGATATTTTCCCGACTGCTCCGTGATCATGTTAATTCATTAGATTGAATTCTCATACGATTAATTAATCAACACCGTTAATTGATTACTGCATAGAAAATATATTTATGATAACAACCTTTGCGACATACACATTCCTATTTGTTTTAGTCCAATGGAAAGATAACATTTATGTGTTAAAAAACACCCTTGTTCTCCATTACATCACATCAACGGAAGTTATATTAATTATCTACATAATATAGGTGCTGTATGTTCCTGTCTTTTTTTTATAAGTTTTAATTTGACGGCGTTGCGAGCGATAGATAAATTAAAAAAAAATAGATTAGGTAACTGTCAATCAGTTGACGTCAGCTGTGTCTTTTAAGTAAAGGCTTTTATGGCGCCATAAATTAAGAACTGAAATGAAGACTTTTATGACCCTTAAATATTTACTGTCAAGTTAGAATTTTGAAATGAAATGTGAAATTGTTGTGGATAAAATCCATGAAATAGATAATTATGTACGTAGGTATGTATTTTAAATATTTATAATAAAGACCTCTGATAAGAATTTACAAACAAGATATTTCGCAGAATGCTTCTTAACAGTACCGTAAAATCTTTAGTTTATTATAAAAGTATTACATATCGTAATTTTATCTTCTAAAAGATTATACCATTAGCATTTTAACAAAGTCACTCAATTCAATAAATCAATTTTGGCTTGTTACTTACAAATTTTAGGGGAACTTTATCAATCGCAATCTTTATTGCATTAAAAAGGAAACAAAGAAGCAATAGCCGACTATTTTTAATTACTAGTAGCTTATCCGAATTGAGAACTACAAAAAATCCTAAACAGTTAGTAAACGGATAATTTTGTAAAAATTCGACTACATATGTACTTAACAAGCAACATGACAAAAGTCACAATAAGATACGAACCATAACCATCTTCGGACGGCCGCAATATAGGTACGTTTCAAGATTTTATAAATTAGAGATATATTAGGCCTAGTACCGTACTTGCCAATCGCAATAAGATCATTAGTGTCTTTAAGTCTACGTCATTTATCATCAGCCTGTCCTCGTCCAGGACATAGGACTCTCCAATGGCACGCCACTGAGCCACGAGTATATGCCATTAATATATATTATCCCCTAGAAACAAGAAACTCTACGTATATATATTACGTAAGTATATAATTTATATAATTAGGTTATCATTATTCCTGAAACAATGCTTGTTGAATAAAATTCCCGCGGTTTACGTCAAAAATCAAAGATGAGGACAGTGTTATAATAACCTAACGTAGATTTTTATTTAAATAGTTATAATTATTATTTTGATAAATGTTGTTTTATATATATAAATATATTGTACTACAATTCAAATTACGCATACTACTTATTGGTATTAATGATTATAACTTAATGTACAAGGTGTCTCAAAAGAAATTTTATATTTATAAATATCATTGAAAAAATTAGTTTGTACTCTCTCAGTTATCTCGTTTACGAATTCTAGTCTTTGAATAGGATCAGTGGCGTAGAGGACTTGGACCTTTAAAATAGTCTAAGGTCTAAAAAAAAAAACAAAGTGATCGTCGACTTTGATGCCCCTTTCCTTTTGATGAGTTCTAAAAAAAAACAAAATGATCGTCGACTTTGATGCCCCTTTTCCTTTTGTTGCCTGGTGCGACCGCACCGCTCGCACCCCCCTACGCTACTACCTACGCTACCTAGCTACGCCACTGAATAGGATCCTGGGGCTTCAACTTCTGCACCAATTGAATTTTATAGGGGTGCAGCTGTAGATTTTTGCGCAAAATGCGTTGAAGCAATGATCTATGCACGTTTAAAGCACTTGCACGCTTCCGAATTGAGAGGTCAGGATCAACACAAACAGACTGATTCTGAGAACGTTTTCTCCTGTCCTTGATAACCTTGGCCGTCCAGATTTTGGTTTATCTAAAGTTGAGCCAGTCTCTTCAAACTTCTTTACCCAATTCCGAATGAGAGGTATGCTTGGCGCATCATTTAAGTGACGAAAATCACGAATGTTGCGAAAATATCGCCGCGCTATAGTCGCAGAATTACTGAAAAACGCTCCATAGCAACTAAATTCCCAAGAGCCAGGCCAATTTCCAAGGCTATCGATTGACATACCCCCGGCGCCCCTCTAATGCATTGCGTTCACGCAGCAAGCTGATCAAATATATAATTTCTTTTAAGACACCCAATATTTGCCATAACGTCACGGTTTACCAATAAAAAAGGTACACGCAAAATGGGTCTTATTTTACTTAAACTTTAACTGCGCATTGTACTACCGGATTTGTTCTTTTGTGCTGGTTTCAATAACTTCATAGAACGATGGTTGCTTCAACCTATAAACAATGAACAACTCGTTAACGCTTTTGTTAGATTAAAACAAAAAAAAATAAGACATTTGTTTTTTTTTTTAATTATTTTATTTATAAATTAATTAATAACAAATAAAAATGAAGGAAATTATATGTAAATTTATGTTTTTTCTATTTCTTTTATTTCTAACACAGTGTACAGGAAGTGAACAGCTTTACAAAATTTCTATGGTGAGTCTTTTATTTATTTTTTTAATAACAAATAGCATTACAATAAATATTAATTTTAAAAAGTGTTTAATTATTTGAGGCCGTCATGGCTCAGGAGCCCAAGAGTATGAATGGAACGCGACGGTTGAGGGTTCGATCTCCACTCGAAGGAATAAATTATTTGTTAATATTTTCATTTCTTCGCTCTGCCACCAAGGCAAAAGCCCGGTGGTTCTGTCTGGCTGTCAAGACCGTTTATCTCGGGAACGTTCCCACGTTCCCCACGCTGAATTCTTGAGGCATTGTGTATTGACCGGTGGAACTCAACTGAATCTCAAAGAAATGTGAATTTCTTCGCTCCGACGTCGTTCACACACTTGTGCCCCTGCGCCACGACTGGCCTTAATTAAAACTTTTATATCTTCTATTTATGCATGGTCATTTAGGATTCATTTGATCCTTGTTGTGACTGATATGTTTTAACAATGGAATTTATTCGATTCGAAAAATATCGTTATATTTTAATACCTAATTAGTAACCGATACATCGAATTACATAATATAAGGTGTGTAATTAAGGCAATAAAGCACTTAATTTAGCTTAAAATATATGGGAAACTAATGGGTCTTGCGCGGCTTCGCCTTCTTGACTGTTTTCCTGAAAAAATAAACGTATAAGTATCTGCATCTACGTAAAAAAACTATATTACCGTTTGTATCGCAAAAAACGTGTATTTCGACACTAGGGAGGAAAGGGAATCATGTTGATGGTGTTTTATTTAATGCAACATCGATATGTTAACTGCTAACATCCATGTTCATCGAAAATCGATGATAATCGGGCATCCCTACTACAAAAGTGGAGCGGTCAGGCGTGGAGAAACAAATGCAATGCAAATGAGAAAATGGATGAGATGACGATGAATTTCAGAAATAAACAGAGACATTATCTCACAGTCGTACTAAACGCTTGCAAATGAAAAGAAATAAAATTGAAACCTTTAATTGAGGAAAACTCGAAATTAAAATCAGAAGTGAATTTTCCGAACAAAAAAGTATACAACCTCAAACGAGACTTGAGGAAGAACAATACAATTTTACATGGAGTTGAGGAAAAAGAGAAAAGGTCAATGGAATTATTAGATCTTGTACTGAACATTTAAAACAATGTAAATTTGGAAAAATGCGAGATAAGTAACGTTCAGAAATGAGGGAAATAAGAGTAGGTAAATACAGACAATTACGGACTTACGTTGCAGTGGTGAAAAAAAATATCCTATTTAATACAGAAAAATCTTTAGCTATTTCATATCTACTTAAGTACGCGCGTACGGTAGACACGGTTTTTCCGGGATTAACCAAGGGAATTCCATGATAAAAAATACCTATGTTCTCCATATCCTCTTCTACCGGTCAATTGAATCCCATAAATATCAATTCACCTGTTGTGGATAAGCTTGGGCATTGGTCCAGTGCATTTTTTTATTTACACAATACAAAAATACAAACAAACAATTTTGTTAATTCCAACTTCACTGGGCTATAATTATTTCCTTTTCCTTATCAAATAAGGTATCATCTGGTGACTCAAATAAACCAGCGCTGTGCGTGCACGCGGAAAGTCCGGTGTGGGATTCTGAATCACAATCGCTTTACTTCGTTGACGCTCTGCAGCAGAATGTCCATCGGCTCGACTATGTCTCTGGAGAAATACATACTAAACATATCGGTTAGTTCTATATCCCATAAAATTATTGTTATTTAGATGTAAGTATGCTTCAAGCAAATATAATGTAGGACGTCCTCGAGCTAGATGGGATGACGATATTCGCAAAGTAGCGGGCAACAGCTGGATGCGAAGAGTTGAAGATCGAGCTCAGTAGCGTGCCATTAGAGAGGCCTATGTCCAGCAGCTATGCAGTGGACGTGGACAGGTTGATGATGATGATGATGATGATGCTTCATGTTATTTTGTTAGGGTAGGCAGAGGGAACCTTGTGGCAAGACAGTCCGTTCCTAATTTTCCGTCAAATTCTGGCGACATCAGAGCGATGAAATGAAAATATTAAATATTTCATTTCCTTGAGTGAGAATCGAACCCCGTCACGGTTACTGCCACACGCTTGTGCCTCTGCACCGCCACCGCCGGCTTAAATTTGTTATTTGTTTTAAATGTTTAAATTAAATGTTTCTTAACAACTCATATTTTGAAGGTTACGGTCAAGTCAACGTAGTGTCTCTGGTGGCGGGGTCCCGTCGGCTGCTGGTGGCGGTGAAATCTTCATTATACTTATTGGACTGGAATGTCCCCGGCGACGCCGCATTGCGTCTGCTGACCTCGGTGGATGAGGGGTTGCCTGACAACCTGATCAATGAAGGGAAATCTGATACCGAGGGAAGGTTTTGGTTCGGTAAGCATATTTATTGATAGAGTTTGTAAATAGTCCATAGAGAAAAGCTTTTCAACATTCTACTCTTCTGTTTCTAATTATATGGATAATTATTTTTTATTGAAATTGCATGAATTAATTAGTAAGTAGCAGTTTTTCTTTTATCAAAAATTATAATCCAAAAAGTAATAGTAGTAACTAATCAAATAATAAATTGTTATCTGGCGACGTCGACGAGATTATATTTTATTATTAGAATTAGAAAGGTATTTCCAACGCCAAAAGTTATCTATCCCGACCAAAAAATACAAATATTGTATACATTTGCTCCTAATAAAGAATTAGAGATATCTATTATCTACAATTGTATCTTGAATTTAAATATTCATTGAAGTTTGTGTGTGTATATTCCTTTCTAATTCAAATACAAATGACTTTTAGGTACTAAAGGGCCGCAGATTGGTGACGATGTTCTCTCTGATAAAGCAACGTTATACAGCATAGATCAACATACATTCCAAAATCCACGCGTCCAGTTACGGCCCGTTTCCATTTCCAATGGACTGACTTGGTCTTTAAATAAAACTGTTATGTATTACATCGATTCGCCGACGCAGAAGATTGAAGCTTTCGATTTCGATCCATCTACGGGAGATTTGAGTAAGTTCATTATTATGTTATAATTATAAGGCAGATATAGGTGTATAGGTGAGGCCGGTCAATAGGCGCAAGCTGCGGGTTCGATTCCTACTTGAGGGAATGAAATATTTAATATTTTAATTTCTTCGCGCTAGTGTCGAGGCAAAGCGCGGGTTTGAGCTACTCAACACAAAATGCCTTCAGAATTCGGTGGAGTGTTAGCACTAGGTTCACTTTGCCTACCCAGCTGCGGGGGATATAACGTGCAGTTAAATATGAAAAAAAATACATCTAAAAATCTAAAACTCTTCCAATGGCGGTACAAGGGTCCGTGTCATCAGTGGCTACATAGCTCTATAAAGTTCCAAAGTGAGGGAGCTCTTTACAATACGCGCCTCAATTAATATTCCTTCTGTATCTGGTTCTTGGCCCAACGGCTTAGGGATAATTTGTTGATATGATGGTACCTACATATATTTTTGTAATAAAATATTGATAGGGATGTGCTATTTGTTTCTGTATGTGCATGTAGGAAGGCATGTAGGTAGGTGTTTTTGAATTCAATTTTATAGTGAAAGTATATAATGTAGTTTCTCTAGCCAAATCGTGAAAATATTGAAAGCAATTCTAAGTATTTAAGTTAAGATAGATTTGAACACTCTGACTTAGGCGCGTCATAAATTCCTACATACATCACTAGGGCTAGCGTCTAGCTTTATTTTCTCACACTTCATGCTTTGGTTTTTCATTCAAAACGTATAAATTCTTTATAGCTGGAAGGAGAACTATTATAGATATATCTAATTATGGCTACGTAGACGCCATACCCGACGGAATGACGATCGACAGTCAAGGAGACCTTTGGGTTGCCATCATGTTTGGTGGTTCGGTAAGAACTCTTTTGTTTTTAATATAAGAGAAACTACTTATTTGTGACAGAGTTTTCATTCATTTCATGACAACTTTAGACCAACGATCATAGAATAAACAACAGACCATAATATTTCTTTCTGTACAGACAAGAAGTACTTATGTTATTTACCAATATTTACATTAAATTATTATTGATAATTCCTTATAATAAGATAGGAGAACTAGTTTAAGAGTTAGATAAATGTAATAATAGTAGTTTCATGTAAAAGTCACGAAAATCTAATATTTTAATCCATCTATTTATTTCTTTGTAAAAGGTTTTACACATCGACCCGGACGTCAGACAGGTAGTATACGCCTACAAGTTACCAGTGTCCCGCACCACCTCCGTCTCCTGGGGAGGACCTAAGTTAGATGAGTTATTCGTAACTACTTCAAAGGATTCATTGAATAACCAACAGACTATAGGAGGAGCGATATTCACTATTCGAGGCACTGGCAGCCAAGGCGTCGACCCATATAGGTTTAAATTGGATAATGCAGACGAATATTAATTCTAATATCGTAGTGTTTATGACTCAGTACTAAATCAACCGGAGTTTTAAGATGGAAACAATTTAGCTAATTTATTTTTAATTTTATAACGTTTGTATTAATAAAGAGCAATATTTGTAAATATGTAATTAAATAGGTAATAAAAGATGGTCCTACAGGTAGTTCCTACTATATTTTTCTTTAATTTCATACCAGGAAATTTTAAACATATATTTTTTTAATATATTCATTCTTTATCAATGTAAAAAGGTGTGTTTTTCTTAACCTGTCCAAAGCACTAAAGTATCCTTTTGATTCATATGTTTTAAATATTTATACCCTTTCATATAAAATAATATTTTGTAAATAGAAAATAAAAAATATATATGAACGGGTTAAATTTTGTTTATTTCATTAATATAGATGCACTTGCTACAGACAGTGTAATTTAATTGCTGGAAATGGATTCGATTTTTCAAATTTTATGCTGCCTTTGGTTCATATAATTATTAAAATCGATGTTTAATTCTACAGAAATAAATTCACAGTTAATTAAGAGTACTAGGAAATTATAAAGAAATTTTGTAAAACGGGATAAGTTGATCAGAAATATTCTTTATTATAGA
Source organism: Heliconius melpomene rosina (assembly GCF_056956725.1). Taxonomy (NCBI): domain Eukaryota; kingdom Metazoa; phylum Arthropoda; class Insecta; order Lepidoptera; family Nymphalidae; genus Heliconius; species Heliconius melpomene. Next base: position 4,763,862 of record NC_140397.1, read on the forward strand.
ACATGCTTACAAGAGAGCTTTAACAATACAACATTTTAGACTCCATTAAGTTAACAACAAAAACACATCACAACAGCGAAGACGACTAGGAAATGTGAAAAGTCACAATAACACAATAAATGTCGAATTCCATTATGAATGTTGTATACCATCGTTTTATATCATTTTAATTTAATAACATGAAATATTTTATGTTTAATCGGCGTTTATGTAGATTTTATGTTTTAATATATTTTTTTATTGTACTGTTGTAAATAAAATAGTTTCATAATGAAAATTCGACGTAACATAATAATATTTATTTATACAATAAATGTTCACAAGAAAATGTATTGCTCATAAATTCCAATAAGATCAACAATTCCTTTAAGAGTTGTAAAGTTTAACGACATTGAGATATTAAAATTTCAATATTATAAATATATTTATTCACAACCACATAATGTGGCAGATTGATTTGTTACCTTAGGCACATTTTACCCTTAACAAATTAAAACTACGAAACATACATACAAACGTATTGACAGTATATTTATTTATTTATTTTTAATTTCTTTATATTTTTTTATTTAGTAGAATAATCTCTATAAAAAAATATTTTTACAAACTGGTTTACAGTTTTATGCAAAATAGCACATCCATTATAGTGTGTGTGTTGTAGTACACACAATTTCACCAACTATACAATTGTAAACTGTAGTACTATTTTGTATATATTGCATAATTTATTTATGAATTACATTTTAAAAGAGATAAGTAAGTAGAGCAAATTGGAGTTTGCTCAGGCATGCGGCAGACTGAGAGCTGGCAACCCTTAATTTTCCAATTCCTTATGCGATTATCTTTCAAATGATGTGCGATTCATATGAGTATGAATCGCACATCATTCGTATGAGTACAATTTTCTCCAAAAACGAGTTACAAGAAAATGTAATATAATTAAAGGTGATTGCGGCAGGATTCTTCCAGACAACCCAGGTGTAATCTGTATTATTCATTAATATAGGTTTAATTAAGAAAACTAATACGTGCAGGTTTCAACGGTGGGATCTCAGGTTATATCTACATATAGGTGCTGTATGTGCCTGTCTTTTATTTTTTTTAATAAGTTAAATAAATTAAAAAAAAATAGTTTACGTACTAACTGTCATCAGTTGACGTCAGCAGTGTCTTTCAAGTAAAGGCTTTTATGGCGCCATAAATTAAGAACTAAAATGAAGACTTTTATGACCCTTAAATATTTACTGTCAAGTTAGAATTTTGAAATGAAATGTGAAATTGTTGTGGATAAATTCCATGAAATATATAATTATGTACTTAAGTAAGTATGTATTTTAAATATTTATAATAAAGACCTCTGATCAGAATTTACAAACAATATTTGTAAATTCTGATCAGAGGTAGAAATTACATAACAATATTCGGCAGAATGCTTCTCCGTAACCGTTTTAACCGTAAAATCTTTAGTTTATTATAAAAGTATTACTTATCGTAATTTTATCTTTTAAAAGATTATACCATTAACATTTTAACAATTAAGTCACTCAATTCAATAATTCACTTTTTACTTGCAAATTTTAGGGGAACTTTATCAATCGCAAACTTTATTGTATTAAAAAGTAAACAAAGAAGCACAAAAGACGACTATTTTTAATTACTAATAGCTTATCCGAATTCAGAACCACTAAAAATCCTAAACAGTTTGTAAATGAATAATTTTGTAAAAAATCTACTAAGTATATACTTTACACGCAACGTGACAAAAGTCACAATAAGATACGGACCATACCAATCTTCGGACGGCCGCAATATAGGTACGTTTCAAGATTTTATATAGTCTGGCAAATATGTTATTGATAATGGGAAGCACGCGCGGTAAATTGCGCAGTATACTATGCGCAGAGAACGTTCGATCAGTGTTACCCTGTTATGTTGTTTCACCTCACGCTTAGCAAATCACATTTACCTCTACGATAATTAAAATATCTGATCATGTTTATGTTGTAGTAAATTATACAAAACGAAAATTTTATGAGGATATCTAAATATCGCAAAATAATCAGCTGTTCCATACATTGTTGTCGAGAATAAAATCAAGACTAGCCCGAAAAGTATAATAACATTTTTGAGTCAATAAATAATTAATCAATTCTAAGCTTCTGCTTATATAACTAATGGCACATGATATTTACGTATATGTGTATATACTATAATACACACTTATGTACAACATAAACATTCAGTGTGCATAATACAAGCTTATAAACTATGCAATATGAATAAAGAAATATCTGGCAATATTTAAACTTCTTAAAGATTATATAAAAGAAAATAATATTGGGTAAATTATTTCAATAAATTTTGAGGTACAAAAAATGAGAGTGCGGTATCCCTTTGCCATAGTTTGCCATTTGCGTCAGTGTGAGCGCTACGTCCTTACAGGAAATTCGCACCCACACATCTTTAAAGGTACAATCGAGCACACACTATATTGTTCAACCAAGAATATAATTAATTGTAAACAAAAATGCCTTTTACCGTTTTGATTATTTGCTTTATTATTTGTCAATTTTTATTTTTTACTTTCTTGCATGCATTAATTAACGTTTTAAATAAAACGGTAATAAAATTTTGATTTAATTTGGAGATATAATTTATTAACATAATTTATTTGTTAAGACCTCTATTTCCATTATTAAAAAAAAATTTAACTTACCCATAAGTTGATTTTGCATGTTGCCTAATGCGAAAATCTTGTATTTGTTTGCATGTTTTATATATTAAATGTGCTTTTTAAATTTTACTTTTTTTATTGAATTTGGATTGAGAAGATTTGTATGTGGCCTCATTTTAATAATTTAATTCAGTTTTTTATTTAATTTTTCAATTTACCATATCTTCATTTTGCATGTTGCTTTGGTGTTTTTTACTAATTTTTATAATATTACTAGATAAATATGCTCTACTACGCCATTCCGTATATATGATGCTATCATATGATATTATATTCATATTTCATAGTAATGAACTGATAGCGTTGCACTCGACTGTACCGTAGCCCGGTCACACCCCGCAATGATTCCCCGCGAGCCCTTACGGGGAATCGGTCCGGCGTGAGCGGGTGTCTATGTGCAGACATCAAAATACGCTTTCTGCGCAATTTGCCGCGCGTGTTTCCCATTATCAATAACATATTTGCCAGACTATAAATTAGAGATATATTAGGCCTAGTACCGTACTTGCCAATCGCAATAAGATCATTAGTGTCTTTAAGTCTACGTCATTCATCATCAGCCTGTCCTCGTCCACTGCTGGACATAAGCCTCTCCAATGGCACGCCACTGAGTCACGAGTAAATGCCATTAATATATATTATTTCCTAGAAACAAGAAACTCCCCGTCTCTATGTATATACGTATACTAGCGGACTCGCGCAGCTTCGCTAGCTTATTTAGGGGTGAATTCTAATAAACCATGAAAACATGTGTTCAATGAAATATTTTTAAGAGTCTAAATTTCAAATTTTATAAAAATCGGTGGCTTTTTAAAGATTTTTCTATACAAACTTTCAACCCCTTATTTGCACCCTTAGCGGGAGAATTCTAGAAAATTATGAAACACGTATTCAATTAAATACTTTTAAGAGTCTGAATTTCAAATTTTATAAGAATCGGTGCCGATTGAATTTTTTTTCCATACAAACTTTCAACCCCTATCTCACCCCTTTACGGTTAAAATTTTACAAAATCCCTTCTTAGTGGATGTCCAGATTACGAAAGTAAACATCTGTCCAAATTTCACCTTTCTACCATAAGCGGTTACGGCTGTGCGTGCGTCTTACCTCAGTCAGTGAGGACAAGTCCTTTTATATATATAGAAGATAGACTAGCGGACGCGCGCAGCTTTGCTTGCTTATTTAGGGGTGAATTCTTATAAACCACGGAACATGTGTTCAATGAAATATTTTTAAGAGTCTAAATTTCAAATTTTATATTAATCGGTGGCTTTTTAAAGATTTTTCTATACAAACTTTCAACCTCCTATTTGCACCCTTAGCGGGAGAATTCTAAAAAATTATGAAACACGTATTCAATTAAATACTTTTAAAAGTCTGAATTTCAAATTTTATAAGAATCGGTGCCGATTGAATTTTTTTTCCATACAAACTTTCAACCCCTATCTCACCCCTTTAGGATAAAAATTTTTCAAAATCCCTTCTTAGTGGATGTCCAGATTACGAAAGTAAACCTCTGTCCAAATTTCACCTTTCTACCATAAGCGGTTACGGCTGTGCGTGCGTCTTACCTTAGTCAGTGAGGACAAGTCCTTTTATATATATAGATAGATAATGACGTTATCATTATTCCTGAAACAATGCGTCTTGAGTAAAATTCACGCGATTTGCGTCAAAAATCAAAGATAAGAGAATGAGAGGACAGTATTATAATAACTTTACGTAGAATTTTATATAAATAGTAATAATTAATATTTATATAATTATTATTTTAATAAATATTGTTTTATATATAAATATATTATACTACAATTCAAATTACGCACACCATTGGTATTAATGATTGTAACTTAAAGTATTTACCATAACGTCACGGTCTTACCAATAAAAAGGTAAACGCAAAATGGGTCTTATTTTACTTAAACTTTAACTGCGCATTGTACTACCGGATTTGTTCTTTTGTGCTGGTTTCAATAACTTCATAGAACGATGGTTGCTTCAACCTATAAACAATGAACAACTCGTTAATGCTTTTGTTAGATTAAAACAAAAAAAAATAACACATTTGATTTTTATAAAAATTATTTTATTTATAAATTAATTAATAACAAATTAAAATGAAGGAAAGTATATGTAAATTTATGTTGTTTATGTTTCTTTTATTTATAACACAGTGTACAGGAAGTGGACAGCGTTACAAAATTTCTATGGTGAGTCTTTTATTTATTTTTTTAATAACAAATAGCATTACAATAAATATTAATTATAAAAAGTGTTTAATTATTTGAGGCCGTCATGGCTCAGGAGCCCAAGAGTGTGAATGGAACGCGACGGTTGAGGGATCGGTCCCCACTCGAAGGATTAAATTGTTTGTTAATATTTTCATTTCTTCGCTCTGGCACCAAGGCAAAAGCCCGGTGGTTCTGTCTGGCTGTCAAGACCGTTTATCACAGGAACGCTTGGAAATAGCGAGTTGAAATTCAGACCATACACTCAGATCTATGAGTATCTTCATAATCTTATTTCTACATTTATTTAAAAAGAAGACATGGCCATTTATACCACAAAAAATGCGTATTTCGATAGTGAAGTTGAAGCAGCAGTGAAGTTGATGGGTATGTACGTATCACATACCTAATTATTTTTTAATATTCCGCAATCCGCATCTATCGGGATAAGCAGAAGGGGCCTAGCACTCCGTTCCCCACGTCCCCCACGCTGAACTCCTGAGGCATTGTGTATTGACCGGTGGAACTCAACTGAAACTCAAAGAAATGTGAATTTCTTCGCTCCGACGTCGTTCACACACTTGTGCCCCTGAGCCACGACTGGCCTTAATTAAAACTTTTATATCTTCTATTTATGCATGGTCATTTAGGATTCATTTCATCCTTGTTGTGACTGATTGGTTTTAACAATGAAGTTTGTACGATTTGAAAAATATCGTTATATTTTAATACCTAATTAGTAACCGATACATCGATTCACATAATATAGGGTGTCTAATTATAGCAATAAAGCATTTAATTTAGCTTAAAATATATTAGAAACTAATGGCTCCTGCGCGGGATCGCCCTCTTTTTATGGTTTGTACCTTTTAAGGAAAAAAGGAACCGTTATAAGATCACTTTGCTGTCTACCTGTCTGTCTGTCCTCTTGACTGTTTTCCTGAAAAAATAAACGTATATCTATCTACATCTACTCAAAAAATATATATTGCCGTTTGTATCGCAAAAAACGTGTATTTCGACACTAGGGAGAGAAGGAAATCGTGTTGATGATGATGATGTTTCATTTAATGCAACATCGATATTTTAACTGCTAACATCCATTTTCATCGAAAATTATTGGAGAAAATGGATGAGATGACGATGAATTTCAGAAATAAACAAAGACATTACCTGACAGTCTTACTAAACGCTTGCAAACTGCCATGGATGGAAAGCTGAAACCTTTAATTCGAAATTAAACGAGACTTGAGGAAGAACAATACAATTTTACATGGAGTTGAGGAAAAAGAGAAAAGGTCAATGGAAGTATTAGACCTTGTACTGAACATTTAAAACAATGTAAATTTGGAAAAATGGGAGATAAGTAACGTTCAGAAATGAGGGAAATTTATGTTATGTTAAGTGTACTTATTTAGCAAAAAATGGTTGGTTATTTTAGAAAAAATATCCTTTTTTATATAGAAAAATGTTTAGCTATTTCATATCTACTTAGGTACGCGCGTACGGCAGACACGGTTTTTCCGGGATAAACCAAGGGAATTTCGAGATAAAAAATTGCTTATGTTCTCCATAACGTCTTCTATCGGTCAATTGAGTCCCACAAAGATTATTTCACCTGTTGTATCCACAACAAGCTTGGGCATTGGTCAATATAATATTTTTTTTATTTACACAATACAGATTTTAATTCCAACTTCTCTGGACTATAATTATTTCCTTTTCCTTATTAAATAAGGTATCATCTGGTGACTCAAAGAAACCAGCGCTGTTCGTGCACGGGGAAAGTCCGGTGTGGGATTCTGAATCGCAATCGCTTTACTTCGTTGACGCTCTGCAGCAGAATGTCCATCGGCTCGACTATGTCTCTGGAGAAATACATACTAAACATATCGGTTAGTATAGTTATTAAATCATCTTCATGTTATTTTTTAAGGCTAGGCAGAGGGTACCTAGTGTCAAGACAGTCCGCTCCTAATTTTCCATCAAATTCTAGCGATACCAGAGCGATGAAATGAAAATATTAAATATTTCATTTCCTTGAGTTAGAATCGAACCCCGTCGCGTTTACAGCCACACGCTTGTGCCTCTGCAGTGCCACCGCCGGCTTAAATCTGATATTTGTTTTATTGAATAAAATGTTTCTTAACAAATCATATTTTAAAGGTTACGGTCAAGTCAACGTAGTGTCTCTGGTGGCGGGGTCCCGTCGGCTGCTGGTGGCAGTTAGATCTGCATTATACTTATTGGACTGGAATGTCCCCGGCGACGCCGCATTGCGTCTGTTGACCTCGGTGGATGAGGGGTTGCCTGACAACCTGATTAATGAAGGGAAATCTGATACCGAGGGAAGGTTTTGGTTTGGTAAGTATATTTATTGATAGAATTTGCAAATAGTCAATAGAGCAAAAGCTTTTCAACATTCTACTCTTCTGTTTCAAATTTTATGAATAATTGTTTCTTATTGAAATTGCATGAATTAATTAGATATATTGTCTTCTTATAATTGTAATAGTACGAACGAATCAAATAATAAAATATTATCTGGCGACGTCTCCAGATAATATTTTATTATTAGAATTAGAAAGGTATATCCAACGCTAAAATTTATCTACCCCGATCGAAAAATACAGATGTTGTATACATTTGCTCCTAATAAAGAATTAGAGGTATCTACTATCTACAATCGTACCTTGAAGTTATTTGAAATAGTCATCGATGTGCGCATATTCCTTTCTAACTATTCAATTATAAGTAAATGACTTTTAGGTACTAGAGGCAGTCGTGGCGCAGCGGCACAAGGGTGTGACTGTAACGCGACGGTAGTGGGTTCGATCCCCACTCGAGGAAGTGAAATATTTATTCATTTTTCTATTTCCATTTCTTCGCTCTGGTGTCGAGGCAAAGCGCGGCGTTAAGTTCTGCCACTCAACACGCAATGCCTCTAGATTTCGGCGGAAAGTGTGGAACGGAGGGGTTCCCTCTGCCTACCCTGCTGTGTGCGGGATACAGCGTGACGCTGATTTTTTTTTAGGTACTAAAGGACCCCAGATCGGTGACGATGTTCTTCCCGATAAAGCAACATTATACAGTATAGACCAAAATACATTCCAAAATCCACGCGTCCAGTTACGGCCCGTTTCCATTTCTAATGGAATAACTTGGTCTTTAAATAAAACTGTTATGTATTACATCGATTCGCCGACGCAGAAGATTGAAGCTTTCGATTTCGATTCATCTACGGGAGATTTAAGTAAGTTCATTATCTATATATATAAAAGGACTTGTCCTCACTGACTGAGGTAAGACGCACGCACAGCCGTAACCGCTGTGCGTGCGTCTTAGAAACGTGAAATTTAAACAAATGTTTACTTTCGTAATCTGGACATCCACTAAGAAGGGATTTTGAAAAATTTTAACCGTAAAAGGGTGAAATAAGGGTTCAAAGTTTGTATGGAAAAAAAAATTAAATCGGCACCGATTTTTATAAAATTTGAAATTTAGATTTTTAAAAGTATTTAATTGATCACGTGTTTCATCGTTTTCTAGAATTCTCCCCCTAAGGGTGCAAATAAGGGGTTGAAAGTTTGTAAAGAAGTTATTTTAAATCGGCACCAATTTTTATAAAATTTGAAATTCAGACCCTTAAAAGTATTTAATTGAACACATGTTTCATGGTTTTCTAGAATTCTCCCCCTATGGGTGCAAATAAGGGGTTGAAAGTTTGTATGGAAAAATCTTTAAATCGCCACCGATTTTTATAAAAATTGAAATTTAGACTCTTAAAAATATTTCATTGAACACATGTTTCGTGGTTTATTAGAATTGACTCCTAAATAAGCAAGCGAAGCTGCGCGCGTCCGCTGGTTATGTTATAATTATAAGACAGATATAGGTATATAGGTGAGGCCAGTCAAGAAGCACGACCGTGTGACAATAAATGCAACAGGCTGTGGGTTCGATTCCTACTTGAGGGAATGAAATATTTAACATTTTCATTTCTTCGCGCTAGTGTCGAGACAAAGCGCGGGGTTGAGGTCCGCTACTCAACATATAATACCTTCAGAATGCGGTGGAGTGTTACCACTAGGTTCATCTGGTTTTTGACCCAACAGCTGGTATATGTTGTACCCACATATATTTTTATAATAAAATATTGAAAGGGAAGGGCTATTTGTTTCTGTATATGCATGTCAGATTATTTTTTTCATTCTATTTTATAGAGTATATAATAATATATAGTAAACTAATCAATCAAAAAATAAAAAGTATATAATAATAATCATAAATTCTTACATACATCACTATATTATTCAAAACGTATAAATTCTTTATAGCTGGAAGGAGAACTATTATAGATATATCTAATTATGGCTACGTAGATGCTATACCCGATGGGATGACGATCGACAGTCAAGGAGACCTTTGGGTTGCCATCATGTTTGGTGGTTCGGTAAGAACTCTTTTGTTGTTAATATAAGAGAAACTATTTATTTATGACAGATTTCATATCTTGTCTGTCACTTTAGACCAACGATCATAGAATAATAAAATAAACAACAAACTGTAATATTTTTTTCTGCATAGATAAGAAGTATGTTATTTAGCAATATTCATATTAAATTATTATATTAATAATTCCTTATAATAAGATAGGAAAACCAGTTTAAGAGTTTCATATTAAATAGATATAAAAATGGTAGTTCATGTAAAAATCGCGAAAATCAAATATTTAATCCATCTATTTTTTTCTTTGTAAAAGGTTTTACACATTGACCCGGACGTCAGACAGGTAGTATACGGCTACAAGTTACCGGTGTCCCGCACCACCTCCGTCTCCTGGGGAGGACCTAACTTAGATGAGTTATTCGTAACTACTTCGAAGGATCCATTGAATAACCAAGAAACTATAGGAGGAGCGATATTCACTATTCGAGGCACTGGCAGCCAAGGCGTCAACCCATATCGGTTTAAATTCGATAATGCAGACGAATATTAGTTCTAATATCATATTGTTTATGACTCAGTAACAAATCAACCGGAGTTTTAAGATGGAAACAATTTAGCTAATTTATTTTTAATTTTATAACGTTTGTAATAAAGAGCAATATTTGTAAATATGTAATTAAATAGGTAATAAAAGATGACCCTACAGGTAGTTCCTACTATATTTTTCTTCAATTTCCTACCATGAAATTTTAAACATACATATTTTTTCATTTATTAATTATTTCTCAATTTAAAAAGGTGTGTTTTTCTTAAACTGTTCAAACCACTAAAGTATCCTTTTGATTCATATGTTTTAAATATTATACCCTTTCATATAAAATAATATTTTGTAAATAGAAAATAAAACATATATATGAACGGGTAAAATTTTGTTTATTTCATTAATTTAGATGCACTTACTACAGGCAGTATAATTTAATTGCTGGAAATAGATTTAATTTTTCAAATTTTATGCTGCCTTTGAATATATTCACAGTTAATTAAGAGTACTAGGAAATTATAAAAAAATTATGTAAAACGGGATAAGTTGATCAGAAATATTCTTTATTATAGAACATGCTTACAAGAGAGCTTTAACAATACAACATTTTAGATTCCTCCATTAAGTTAACAAGAAAAACACATCACAACAGCGAAGATGACTAGGAAATGTGAAAAGTCACAATAACACATTAATAAATATCGAATTCCATTATGAATGTTGTAGAGCATCTTTTTATATCATTTTAATTAAATATCATGATATATTTTATTTTTAATCGGCTTTTTTCTAGATTTTTTGTTTTAATATTTTTTTTTATTGTACTGTATATAAAACAGTTTCATAATGAAAATTCGACGTAACATAATAATATTTATTTATACAAGAAAAAGTATTGCTCATAAATTCCAATAAGATCAACAATTCCTTTAAGAGTTGAAAAGTTTAACGACATTGAGATATTAAAATTTCAATATTATAAATATATTAATTCACAACCACATAATGTGGCAGATTGATTTGTTACCTTAGGCACATTTTACCCTTAACAAATAAAAAACTACGAAACATACATACAAAAGTTCCAACGTATTGACACTATATTTATTTATTTTCTTTATATTTTTTTATTCAGTGGAATAATCTCTATGAAAAAACATTTTTACAAACCGGTTTACAATTTTATGCAAAACAGCACATCCATTATAGTACTACAACACACAATTTTACCAATTATACTATTGTATACTGTAGTACTATTTTTATATATTGCATAATTTATTTATGGCAACATTTTAGAAGAGATAAGTTTTGAAAAAGAATTTCAAGACAAGCAAATGGGACTTTATGTGTAGACCTAAGAATATATATTATTATTTTTTTTTATAAATTTTGTTTAAGTAATTTTGTGACCAATTAAGTTATTAAATTTAAAAATGTGCAAAATATAAAAGCAATTCAATATTATGATATATGTTTGATATAACAACACTTAGTTATATAATAATTATCCAAACGCACTTATTAAATATTAATAATGTAATAGACATTATTTTTTTTAATCTATAATATCTATCTATCTATTTTTTTTACTACAACAGTCGACTATGAAGTTTATTTAAGGTTTAGAACCGAAAACTAATTATACTGAACTATAAAAAATATTATCACATAATTCCCTTACGACTAAATATAAACCACCACACATAAAATTTTATTAATAATTAAGTAACAATAATAATGGAACCACATCTCATGTGTGAGATAATAAAAGTATTTAATAAATAATCATTATATATATTCTATAACCAAAAGTCATACAACTATAATGAAATATAACATTGAAGTTTAAATTGCAAGAAAAAATATATATATCGAGTTTGACTGCAAATCTATGCACGCGGTTAAAAAGCAGTATAAGGCCAATCATATTATATTTATATTTTAATGGTTTATAATTATAACTATTGCATATTTAATATATTTTTTTAATAAATTAAATCGACTAACAAACAGACTATGGAGTACATAGTTGTAGAAAATTACTTTTTTTTTTTATTTATTACCTTGGTCTATTAGAGAGCTATATAAAATATACAAGTCATCTAGCATTTCTAAAATAAGTCTAGTTTTGAACAATCCTGCGGTAGAAGAAACTCGTTGGTTAAAAAATACAGACAAACATATATTATACTTATTAATACCATTTATCCATATATATAAATTTTAATATAATACGTATTTATTAACTTTGGACGTTATAAAGTAATTAGAAGATATTTTACACTTGGTATTCCGAGTTAAGTCGGAATACACAACTAGTTTAACAAGACTAACAATAACGATCACTTTCATAATGGTTTATTTCTTTTTTTTTTTGGTCTAACACGTACGATAAAAAGTATAAATAAATATAGCTAGATAAATTAAAGATACTAGATATCTATTTGTATATTAACGCCATCACAGCTACAGAACTAACGGTTTTTAACTGTAGGTTAGGTTAGTTATTTTAAAATTTCAAACCTATGCTAAAAAATAGACAAATTTGTAGCTATGGCGACTTTAATAAAGTATGCAAATCTTAATAGCTAAACATTCAACACTAACTGAGTATAGACATGGAAGCTAAACTGAGGTAGACGCTTATACAAATACTAGTGGCAATAGAAGAAAGCACATTTTGTATGGAAATTCTAAAGAGAAACATTAATAGTTTCATTTAACACTATATTTAATAATTTTTTCTTTTATTTGCGATGAAACTTATCAAATTTTAATTATAATATATTTTTAATATATTTTTTTTAATTTATTCTTTATTTTTGTTTGTAGAAGCCTTAAAATATTGAAGATAAAAGGTAAATTTAACTATCTACGCGCGGCAACACTACACTTTCTAAAAAAATAATTGACATTTTTGCCATATTGAAATATTCTTTCATATACTTTATCATACAAGTACATTAAAAATATAATGCTGCATCTACACAAAAGAAAACCGAGGACTACTTCTACATTTGCGCTAGCCAATAATTTATAGGAATGTGTAGTCCTAAAATATATTAATATTATTACTATTAATAATGTTAATAACAGTAATTAGAAATTAATAATTAAATACAGACAGAGCACATTTCATATAACGACACTCAACGACAACGTTCCTGAAGTATCTCTCTTCTTTGGTTGGTTTAGGTTGTGTTAGACACTATATTCTATATAGCTTGGCGGTTATTCTCAATAATGCCAAAACAATTTAATTATCATCACAATATTGTACTGAAAATACTAAGAAATAACTTTTAAAATAGTATTAAAGTCTGTATATACCTATTATATGTGAATACTATAGATGAAAATATTTCTTATTTTATTTATACTTTTACCAGTTCATTTAACGAGCACTCCTTTTAATTTTATTATGGGTGTCGTTATATAAAATGTATACTGTGAATTAAATTATTTTTTCCTAAGTAATTTCAATTGGAAATCTAAATACATACATCTATATTATACATAATAATGCTGGCAGTGTTACGCTGACTCCTACTACGTGATATGATATCTACACTAAAATAACGACCATATTACCATGGCGTACAGTACATTTTAGTTTAACAACTAAATTGCCCTACTAGGCCTAATAGCAACAATTAGAGGAGATTTTTTTTTGCATTGTTTTAATCCAATAATGGTAAATGTACACAACATCCATTTACCATTATATTATAACTGTGAAAACCACCTTTTCTATTTGGTTTTTAATAAATGTTTAGATTTATTTTACAATATCATTCAGATATTTGTAATAGAAAACAGATCAGTAGTGTTTATAATTTTAAAGTAAAAATATATATAAAATAAAACCATAGCAACCAAATTTTCATCACCAATTCGCAAAATGAGGGAAGTATAAGAAAAAAAACCCATTGCACCCTTTAAAATGGTTCATTATTTTACTCAGACCTAACTCAAATTAGTTAAATTAGAAATCTATTGTAACTCATGATTTCACAATGTGTTAGTATAAATATTGACATCACACTTAGATTCTTAGAAAAAAATATTAATAAACTGGTGTTTTTTTTTTCAAATTGCATTATTTACTTCAACTTTCAATCATATAACTTTAAAACTGAGGTGAAGTCAAATTATTTTGTAATTTTCCCACAAATCGCAATTTTTTTGACTTAGATGTTTTTTTGCACTTTCACTGTGAAAACTATTAAACAAGTTACTTTTCAACTTTTGAACAATAAGTCCTTAGGTTTGTTTAATTTAGTTCTAAGAGTTATTTTCACATTAAAACTTAGGCGCAATGAGTCCAGTCATGATATCGAATGTGTTACCGTCGGGCGCCACGCGTATGGGCCCCGCGGCGCTCAGCACCGTCAGCCAGCCCGCGTCGTCCACGCCCGACACGCGACCCGATATAGGAGATCCTTCTGCATTTTGCACTTTGATTTCTTCGTTACTGTTGAAAAAACATTTATAAATAACTATATTTATATACAGGTTGATTGGTAGATAGAAAGGCAAACTGAAATCTTCAACTAGAAAAACGTTTTAAAAATTTCAATTCTTTCTTCCAATCTTTTTTCTAGTTCTCACATTCTTTCTCAGCTTTTAATATATTCCTTTACAAAAATTATCTGAATATCATATGTGTGCAATAAAATATTGGAAAAAAAACATATTTTGCGTGTTTTTTCACCAACTATTAGTATTATTATATTCTCTGATGCATGCCTCATTTAATTATGTAACATAATGTCGCCTGAAATTTTTAGTACATCTAGTACATGTATGTATGTACAGGTACATACAGTGTTGTAATTTAAAGTGGTGCTGACAAAAACACTCTGTATATACAATAATATCTAACTCTTACATAATAAATAATTTTGGACTTACCGTGCATGCCTACTAACGTGCATAAACAGGGAAAACGCGGCGTTAATTTCCACCACTGAACACGTAGTCTCGAAAATAAAAAAAAATACCTTTAACTTTAAAATGTATACTCACTCATGTAACCAATATTTATAGTATTCCTCTAAAAGTGCTTTATTGCCTTCATTATCCATAGAGTCCAATATTTTTTCTAATTCCGAACAATATCTAGCTAGGAACATCTCTATTGATATCGGCGCTAGTGATGTGCCATGTTTATTATTATATTCCGATATGATATCATTTATGCAAGTTGTAGGGATACTGTTGGATATATTAACACCTGTACCTGAAAATTTAAACTCAATAATTAATTAATCATTTAATGTAATGTTTGTTTTATTTCAATCAGTTTATAAATGAAATATAATAAAGTCTTTTTGTCGATAATATTGCAAAATAAGTGTTTTATTGAATTGGCTGAAACTTTAGTTTTTTTACGTATTTAAAATGATAAAACTATTATTCTTACCAATATCTATGATAACGTCATCGCCCATACAATTGGCAGAAGTGATCACACCACCGATCTTAACCTCACGCCCGTAGTAAATGTCGTTAGGCCATTTTATTCTGGTGAACAATAAGTATATTATTTTGAATCAGTTTGTGAATACGTTATAATATATCTTATATTGTAATATTAACTAACTGGGATATTGGAACAAGAAAAAATGCGAGTCAAATCACTTTTTTCAACTTTAAATAAAACAACAACAACATTTGAATGAAAACAAAATTATGCATGTATTCTCTAATGATTTGTTAATTATTTTGTGTGCAATAAAGTATTACTACTATTATTATAAAAATACCTAATATCCAGACAATCGTAGCCAGAGTATGCGCGCACAGCTCGCACCGCCGCGATGGCCGCCGCGTGCTGCACCAGCGGCAAATTGGGAGAGATCTTTTGCCATACCTGGTAGAAAGATCGAATGGTAAATATGATCTTTGACAAAAAACTTAATAACTTCCAAAGCAAATCTAGGGATTTGAGAGCGTAGAATAGACTGATGCCCAACCCAGAAATTTTACTTTGAACAAAATTTGCCTCGAAAAATAACTAAAATCTAGGCCCCATAAAATATTTCAAGATACAAATACACAAGACAATCAAAAAAACAATTTATATTTGTACCTTCAGGGACATGGCCGCCTGTCCGGGCGGCGTGATCCACGAGTTGCCGCCACGGCCGCGCGCGGAGCACTGCCGGCGCGCCACCGCACCCACGCCGTGTGACAACGTACTATGTGATATTAGCGTAGTGGACGACAGCACGTCCGCGTATAATAGCGCTCGACCGAGCTGGTTGGACGTTAGGTTCTGTAAAACCAAATATTATGGCATATTTGCATATGCAAATGCCTATAATTCTATTTTAGTAGCGTTATTGTATATTTTGGTATTTTTTCATTGATAGTGCTTATTTCAGTAGTTACGTGTAATGTTTATAAGTGATAGGCGTATTGTATAACGTGACATAAAGTGACGCCGAACTTCGCATATCGAGTATTATGCACACGACTGTACAAGCACGAGTTTGACTTGTGGCTGTGATTCCAAACTTCATAAGCTAAGGCCATCGTTCAGCGTCTGACTTCCTTGGGAATTAATTATTTTTATTTCCTCGCTCTAGTAACAAGACAAAGTGCAGCGTTGAGTTCCGCCACTTAACACGCAATGAATCAAAATTTGTGCAGAAAGTATGGACGGTTCCTAGCTGTCTGATTACTCTACCTAGCCTTTGTACATTATGAAATTTCTTTAGTCCATCATTAATGATCAATTTTATTTAAAAAAACATACCTAACATTTTTTTAATATTTTTCAGGTGACTTCTATTATTACGGACTATTTGATCCAACCAGACCAATTTAAAAAAAAAAATAAAAAAATATACACTTACATCAAAATATTCAACAGTAGAGAAGTTTTCGGGGCACTCATACAAATACACAGGCAGGAAGGTTTCAGAGGGTAGTTCTTTAGGTGTCTCGTCTCTCATACACCACTGTATTGTCATATCACCGAGTTTCTGCAACCGCTTGCCCTCCACTGCTGGACACCAACTGTCCACTAACGACATTTTTTGCTAAAAATATAAAGACCGCACCTATATATTTTTGAATTTTTTATACGGAGTCTTTTATCGAGTAATTTGGTAAATGTAACGATTTAGTATTATCTTTTTAAATATCCACGAACAAAGTACTGCAAATCACTGTCATATCCATTTAATTTTTTATATAAATTAGATAAATACTAGAGAATAACATTAAATATGTTTTATTAAATTATGATAAAAGACTCCTGTGTAACGTAAACATGCAACAACGTCATATATAAAATTTTGATAAAAGTTGTTTAGCATTGCTATTTCTTTTAATATTCTAGCTGTATCTGGTTAAGCGACATTTAAAGCATTTTACAAAATATATGCATAATTTTATTGTAGCCTTATCCAATATCAATCAATTAATCTTTCAATATTAGCGTCAATGTGAATTTGGTGCGTATTTACGTAAACGTTGCAACTATATTAGAAAAGTTAAATTATACAAGATATAATTATTAAAAACTACATGCGATTAAGATTCAAGCTTTCTATCGCAAAAAAATTAAGACATACAATTCCTTTGAGACTTTAGGAATAAAATAAAATTTATATTTATTTAGAAAAATATTTTTAAATATAGACTTGAGCGCTAATAACAAGCCAAGGATCTTTAAAACGTCGAAATCTGACATTAACATGATAGTGTATTAACACGCATGGCCAGGCTCGGCAAGCGTCCACAAAACAAGCTTGTAAACGTGGTCTTCGGCTTGGTCTTGCGGGATCTTACGAAAGGTATCCCGGCCATGGGGTCAGTTACAGATTTCGAACACAAAACAAGGAAAACTTGAGGCAAGAACTTGCGACGGATTTGCACTTTTCCCTCATGAGTTTTCATAACATTTGCCGATTACACTGCCTCGCTTTTCGCTTTCTTTAGTGTTTTTATTTATTTAAATATATATGTCGGGTTTAACGAAAGAGCTGAAACAACTTTAACGCCGACGTCTGCCATGCTTGCCTATTTGCCTTGTGTGTTCTGGACACACGTGTTTTGGATCTCTTGCCGAGCCTTGCCAAGTGTGTAAATACACCTCAACGTTTCATAAAGTCTCTATGGCGCAAGCGTAATTTAACAAAGCGAGCTGTCGCTCACCGGGCATCAAACCGTCACGTGGCCCGGCGCGCCCGACCGCCGCCAGCCGCCCTAACAAACACCACGATATCTATATACCAGTATTGTGTGCTCTATGTTACTATGAATGTATGAATTTTTGATCGTCTTTGGTTTCCAATTTGGTGGTGGTATGGTTGCCATATTGACTTACACGATTTGTGGAAAGAATAAGAAAAGCGTTTAATTAGCCCGTGATCAATTACTATCAATTAATACTAATTATATAGTAATTGAGGTCTCTTGTAAGTTGTATTAAATATGACTGTAGACGAAGGGATAATTTAAGTGTAGCATATGAAATTTAATTTCGTAATTTCAAATTGTGTGATTATAATTGTCTTATAAAACAATCTAAAGAATATCTTTTTCATTATAATTTATATGAATATTTTTTTATTCTTGATCTATTTATAATTAGGTGTGAAATGAACACGTGATAACGTAGTGAAAAATGAATTATGTACGTATATGTAAAAAATGTACTTATGTCCAAATACAGTCCAATAAACCTTTTTAAACAAAAACCTTGATTTAGTATGTTACAATCCTATGATGAATTTCAACTTACTTAAATCATATCACGAATAAAACATACGTTATAAATAAATGACTGTGTCTCTATAAGCTCCTATCTCATATAAAAAAAATACTTTTACTAGTTAATGCATAACACAACTATAATTATAATATGACGTTTATATTTTAATAAATCCAAATCATAGACAATACATTTCACTCAGTAATAAAAAAAAACCAATGTTAAACTAAAATACAAACGTCAAAATCAGCAAATGCTACCATGACAAGAAATATGGCGATGCTTGGTGATTATGTATTTATATTAAATATTTTTACCACGTGGTTTCCAAGGAAATAACCCTTAGTGTAATCTATTTGGGTGACATCTCGGGAGTCTTTGACATGAAGTCCTAAGATATCGCCTAGGATTTTATGTAGGATCTCCAAACGAGCTTCGTTACTTCTTATGCCTTCTTCACCTAAATAGTCACTGGGGTCAGCTTCCAAGTGAATCTAGTTATAATAAATATAAACAAAAATTTATTTCCGGGATTTTTATACATTTTAAATGAAACTTTTGTAGTAGACCGTGGTCAAATGGTGGTGGGAAGACTTAAGTGGTTTTCGTCTGTCCATTAATATAACTATTATTTTAAAATACCGCCAACGATTTCTTTATCGCCAGGCAAACTTACCTGGAATTTTGTACAATGAGCAGACTGGTTTCCAAAAGTGTATAAAATATGTGTATAAAAATATGCGACTAATCAGGTTTAAGAGTTTCGTTTAAAAAAAAGATGTTTTAGAAAAGAAAATAGAAATATATACATCATAATAAATATTTTCTAATGGGTAGTAGAACACAGCTACGTCAATTTTTGTGCAACTTTAAGCTTTAAAATACTGTATATTTTTAATCAATCTATATTTTTTGAGAGATCAGTAAAAAATCAAAACAGTTAAACAAAATACTAATAAGATTTCCGCACCTGTGAGAATATAGCGACGCCATTATTAGTGACGTCTGTGGCTTGCAACAAAGATGGCGTCCGCCATGTCTCTTCAGACGCTAACACCTGGATGTCCAGTTCATGTCCAGGATGTCCCGTGTATTTTGAAGGCCTAAAATATATAGTAAAATGGATTTTAAAAATTATTGCGCTCTAAATATAAACATATTTATAAAAATAATGAATTTAATTCAGATTAAAGATTTTAAAATTATTTACATAATATTCAATATTAAATTACTATAAAATTATAAAAGATATGAATATAGAATTATATATGAACATGCTCTATAACGGAAAAAATAACTTTGTAATACGTCGACTTGGTTACTATACAAGTACTAAGTACTACCTACTAAGAATTCCTACAAGAGATAAGTTGCGATTGCGATCTATTTTTATATGAGCATAAACTATATGAGAAAAGGCAAAATTAACAATAAAATAAAACAAAATCGCGCGAACTATACACTGTGAAAAATCTAAGATACTACGATTACCTGAAAATCCAGCAGCTATATCCATGTCAAAAATAGTTAAGTACATTCAATAGATTTTTCACAAGCTCATTTCAAATAATAGGCAGAAACTAAAACCTTGCAACGTCAAGACACTACACACCAATAAATAGCAAAGATAAATAGTATTTAACAGACAGCAATATAAAGTTACTAAAATATATTATCTTAATTATTATTAAGCACTTTTTCATAAAGAAGGCTGTGACTAAATACTCTTAGATAGGAGTCTTTTTCGTACCAACACATATTAGCGTCCTGACTCGCTCTGTAAAATCACATTTAATATCAATCTAAATGTACGCAACGTATAGTTTTTTTGTAAGGCTGATCTGTTTTCTTTTTCTTTAATAAATGGCAAGTTACTGTTATTTACTATTTAGTATATAAAAATATTAATTAAACTAACTTTCACCTGCAGCTTCACTCACATTATGAAATAAAATTAACTTATAGTTGTGTCATATAATGACATATTTGTTATATCATATGACACATTCTAAAAGCCCAAAGTTACTTTGATCACAGACACAGTTGATTGTATTGAGAAGTTTAATAGAGAATTAATTTTTCAATTCGAACCAGTAGTTCCTGAGATTAGCGGCTTCAAAAAACAAACTCTTTAGCTTATTAATATAAAGTACTAGCGGCATGACTAGCAGTATGTCGAATATTGCAAATTCTCGTCTTAGCGAGCACCTATGTCCTATAAATAACTACTATGCAAAATTTGAGATTCCTAGCACTTGTAGTTTCTGAGATTTTGTGATGAGTGAGTGACCTTTCGATTTTATATATATAGATAGATAATGTTAAAATTATATAATTTATCGTTTAACTTGCCAATTATTAGATTTTAGTTTATATTATAGTACATCACTAACGAGAAGAAAATAGCACATCTAGGTGTTAAACACGCAATATTGAACACTTTCAAATTAGATTATCGCTTCAGCTTAATTTAGCATATACTTATTAAGAATGATTTAGAAAATCATATTAGTTTTATTTTTGAGATTTTTAAGCTAAAGCAATGATTGTTTTAACATCAATTTAGAAAAAAGGCAGACTTTAGGAAATATAAGCACGTGTACTAATACCAATAGAAACACAGAAAATTTCAAAATTCCAGTAAATTTTAATTCTT
Organism: Heliconius melpomene rosina; assembly: GCF_056956725.1. NCBI lineage: Eukaryota > Metazoa > Arthropoda > Insecta > Lepidoptera > Nymphalidae > Heliconius > Heliconius melpomene. The sequence continues at coordinate 4,785,201 of NC_140397.1, forward strand.
AATATTAAACGAAAAACACTTACTGTCTGTCACTTTCAGTCGAAAACTGTTTTTTAGCGGGTGACGCCTGGTAGCAGAATATATGGTGCTTCATTTTGACAGACTTCCATTTGTCGTAGGAAAATTGTACCACTTCATTTTCCCTTATCTGTAATGGTAAATTAAAAAATACTTATTTTGTATATACTATAGTAGAAGTATACAATTTAAATAAAATTAATTCAAATTGTATATAATTTCGTTTTATTTTGACCTATTACATCTAACTGTGAAAATAGTCCTGAAACTTGTGGCCTAAGAATGTAAATTAATTAAATATTGCTTGAGCAATAAAATGAAACTATTGATCAACTATTCTTGGAAAGAAATTTCACCTTCGTGGTTGGTACTGCTTATATAGATCTGGTGTTAAGAGACTCCGTTCTCTACTTTCCGCCGATTTTTTGAAACATTGCGTGCTAAGTGCTGGAACTTAACGCCGTACTTTTGCCTTGATACCAGAGTGAAGAAAAGAATATATGAATAAATAATAATTCATTCCCCCGAATGGAATCGAACCCACAACCATCTCGGTACAGTCACACGCTTGTACTTCTGAGCCACGACGTACTCAAAATACGAAAAAACTAATAATTTTAAAAAGTTCATCTCTTCTTTACTACATTTATCTATAAGCATGTATTTTAAGCTCACTGCCGTATAAAGCATACCTCAGCGGTCTTATAATGTGGCAACACTGTGTGCAGCAGGTCTGAGCACAAAGCTAGCATTCTGCCGCCATCCAGCAGGTGTGCCAGCAGCAGAGGCGCGGCGCGACCGGCGCACCCCGCCACGGCGACCAACGCCGCACGCCCGCGCCAAGCACCCGCGCACAGTGCTTCTCGAGACACGCTGTATACTGTGTACCTGTGCCATAGTATTTTTTTACCCAATTTTCAAGATATTGTTCACATAGCGAGGAAATGTAACTAATCTATTCCCCCTAATGAGTATCAAACCCACAAGAATAACGTTTAAGGTAATACGCTATGCCAGTGTACAACCACGCACTCATAATTATATGAATTGACACATTAAATACCGGTTTGTCATGGGCAAAGGAAAAGGGGGGGTTGAAGTGGGCCATGTGAGGAATAGAAAAATGTATATAAAGTATTACGCACGTTTCTAGGGCATAAAAATGTGTATCTTTAATCGGCCTTCTACAAGGCTAGCTAGCGGTTAAAGAACACAATAGGACATTTATAATTAAATAGAGACGCCAGATCTAGGTCAAAATAGCCTTAGTTCATAAAGTTTTGTTTATGCTATTACAAGCGAATACACACAACATTACACGAAACGAAACGACAGATTATACGAAACTACATATTATACATTATGTCCATATATGAGCATGGGCGTAGGTATAGAACGGGTGGCCCGTGCCCACCCCAGAAATTTAATAAAAAAAAATTGCTTCGAAAAATAAAAAAATATATATTCAAAGCTAAAGCTAAATTTTGAACTTAACGTTTCCCTAGAATTAAAATTATATATCGTATAAATATGTAACTTACCTATCACAATCTAAGACTTTCCTCAGAGATGCCTCCAAGTTGTCTCTGGCCACTATACTATCGGAATAGATAAGAACATTGAGTGATTTAGTATTTACTAATGGACGGGAGCTTTTCGTCGACTTTGGCGTCATTTGATACGGCGAACTCTTGGGGATCTCATCTCGTACATGAGACGTGTCAGCCTGACTGTGGGGCCTCTTAGGTGCGGTTGTGCTAACCACCCGTTTATGTGTCGTAATCGATTTAATTTGACTCGAAATATTTAGCAAAGACGAGGACAACTGACTCGTTCCTTTTTTCAAGTCCAATTTTAAACTAGACTTCTTAGGCGTTATGTTATGCTGTATTTCTACAGTAACATTCTCGACGACCAATTCTCTATCTTCGGGTACGGTAAGATTTTTTTCGGGGGACTTCCCCAATTTTTTCTCTGGGGATTTACCAAGTTTCTTTTCTGGTGATTTACTAATTTTCCTTTCGGGTGATCTGTATATGACTTTTTCCATTGTTTTCTCTTGAATAACTTCTGGAGCCTTCGGTTTAATAGGTTCCGATACATCTGGTTCGCTGATGTCCTCAGCAGAAAGAGATTTAGTTGTTATGGTGCTAACATCAGTCAATGTGACATTTCTCCTTGGAACTGTTGTATCCAGAACCGTCTCACTGCCTCCATTCATTTCGACAACACTACGTCTATCGGATTTAATATCGACGACTTTACACAATTTCCGTAATAGGGCAGCGTGTACAGGCCATTGGAATGCTTCACGAGGAAGTCTTAAACTGTGTTGTATTTCGCTCCTTAAGCCTCTCATTGATAAATCAGTAGCTTTGTTAGGCTCTCCAGATATCTGCACAGCTACAAATAAAAAATATCAAAGTGTTTATATAAAAAAGATGTGTAAAATAAAAAATATTATTAGTAAAACTAAAGTTTATTTACTTATTTTTCTTATTTTACCTAGTTAAATCTAATGATTTGTTTCTCCATACATATATGGTAAGCAAAATGATATAATACAGTACATACAACAATCAAATTTTGAATAATTATCATGCTTCAAATTTTACTTACTTTGTATCCTGACAACAGGCAGTTTGTGATTTATAATATACTCCCCACCAATAAAATGAAAGCCAAGGACACTGAGATTCTCTATATTTGTTTTCAAAACTAATGCCAAGTGTGAACCTGCTTTCCAAGCTATCGGTTGACCCATTGACTCCAACTGTAATAATTTTCATTATTTTTTTTTCATAATCACAATTTTTCCATACTCTCATATGATAGATGGAGAAATGAGAGAAATGAATTAAAGACTTATAATATGTGGAGTGAAGCAGTTTTGGTGCAGCAGTACAGTGGCTGACTTTAAACACAATGTGCGTGGGTTAGATTCCAAGTTTGACGAATTAATTCTTTTAATTTCCACTCTCTGGTAATAAGATGAAGTGTGGAGTAGAATTTTGCCACTTAATATGCAATGTCAATAAATGATCCAGTATGCAGCTTAGATAATAATGAGAAGTAGGGTTGTAATAATTTTTTTTTTTCATTCTGGTGGACCTATTGATATTGAGTTCTGTTACTAAATATGCATATCTCAAATTTGGACAGTAAGCTGCGAATGGAGTTATTAATACTAAGTTCTTTATAAGTTATTATATTTAAAATCCATCTCAAATAACAAATACAAATAAAATATAGTTAATCTATATTTAAAAAAAAGTATTATAACTAAATAATACAATTCTTACACTAATAACATCATGATAAGAGCTATCCTCATGAGGATCCATTTCACATTCAAATAGCAGTTCCAGATCTAAATCAGATGTGTGTGATATCTCATCACATCCCAGCGGTAAACCTCCAGAACACGACACCCAATCATTGATGTTTATACATTGTGTTGGCTTCATACTACATATTCTGGATGCATTTGTATAGTCAAGGAGGTCACATAAATAGGCATTCTTGGGATTTGTACATAGTTTTGAACTTAATGTTGGTGTTTCTAGAAGTATGAAAATAATTATAGTTTATACAATGGTACAGTGGAGACTAAATTATCTAGCCAATTCAATTAAAATTTAGAATTAGAATTTAGAATAGTAAAATCAACTTTTCTTATAATTAAAAGCTGGATAATTGAATCTGCACTATGTATGTATGTTTATTATATATAAATAAAAAAGGGTTGATTTTGTTTTACGATTTAAGTGCATTATTCTTTTAACCTTCTTCTTCATACACTTAATTATATTTGGTTTTGTATTGTAATTGATTTTAAAATAATAAAATCAATTAAATTATATGATCTATGGCTTAATAATATAAGGGGATATTTAAAAAATCATAATGAAATCAATAAAATGAAAACATACCTGCAGCATTTTCTGGTACTTTACAAAAAGCAACACTCGTGTTACCGCTAAGAAACTCTAAAAGACGTGCTCTAAAAGAGCGAATACGCCAAGTTTTAATAAAAGTCATTGCAATATAGATTGGAGTGAAAAGCATGCTTATCGATTTTCACTTATCAAGTCTTCAGCAAACGAATCACCTTTTCATTTTTCACAAGTTTGATTAATATAGCGGGTTAGCTTATGCTTAAAGTAAGTTAAATTTTAAGTATCGATTCTAAAGTCCACACAATATGCGGAAATAATCTAATAATGATTACATAAAAACATAATGGTACATGTACTGAATCGTTTTATATTTATACATCACTTATTAAATAATGGTGAAACAAATTATTCATATTAAGTTTGTAATAAAATAAAATATAAATTGATATTTTAAAAATCTAATATCTCGCACATAAATTCCAACTTGGAGAGGGGATGCTGCAAACTCAAAGTCACAATGACATAAGCGATAATGATAAGAGATTGTCAAAGCAATAGAAACCCGTTCCATTACACGTAAATAAAGGATTAAGTATAAATAATTGTTTTTTTTGCTGTGTCCTAGAAATATTATCTTATATCTTTAAAAAAATCAACAATATAATCATAACATAACTGCAACTAATGATCTACCTTAAAATAAAACAGTATAACCAAAAAGTATATATAATCTAAAATAATATAAGCCAACACTGGGTATACATATTTGCGTAAAAAATATTTAGTAAAAATTAGTAAAGTAATATTAATAATAAAGTAATATTATTTAGTAATATTTAGTAAATCGATGTTTTGAGTCTGTTTATTTGTTTGTACTTTGTAATAATAATAGGTACCTATAAATAACCGTATTAAGTCAATATAACATTACATTTATTTTATTCATTAAATAATGGTAACATGGCTCCTTACTAATTATTCAAGATAAAATATGCAATGCTCGAAGACTGTTAAAATAATAAAATTAATATAAAACTCATAACATTATAAAAAGGTCGTCAGGCCAAGATAAAGAATCCGGATAAGTCTACATTATTACGGCTAAGCAATGACGTTTGATGATGGCCTGGACCAAAGTTTACGATGCCCCAAATAAAAAAGTAAAGCACGGTTGCAATCGAATCCACGTCTAATGGGAGAAGGGTATAAGTTTAATGACCCAAAAAACATGCTCTTTGAGTCTTTGTAATAAAAAAATCTTTAAATTTAGTTGTTTAATTTTTTTTCATTTAGCTTACCAATATAAAAATATCCTAGTATAGAATATGTTATTTTAATATATTTTTAGCACTTTTTTTTCAGCAGCATTTTCAAATGTCTAAAAATAGTAAAGTATAAAATTAAAACCTGGATAATTATGATAAGAATTATATAATTATAATTACCCACATAATCCCCATAAAAAATGTTATATATAATAACCTACCCAACATTAAATTAAAAATACTATGTCCCCGGGAAAAGGGTTTCGTAAGTAATCATCTTTTTCATATTTTTATTAATTTTCAAACCTTTTTAATGAGACTAATGATATAAAATAGTTCTCTGATGTGTATTTTAGTTGAAATTTTAACAAAAGACCATAGAACGTTCATTTATTTGCACAAAAAATAAAAAAAATATCTACCTGCTATTACCGCTTTCAATGAAATTCTTTAGGGTTCGCTATAGAAAAAGAGGTGGTGGTGAGATCTACTAGTTCGGCTGTTTACAACTTTATATCAATTTACAATTAAAACATATCGATGCTATTTAATTATATTTACTTTGAATTTGAACAGTCGTGCATCGTGAGGCGGAGAGTGCGCACGAGTCGTAAAACAAATAGAATTCGATCCATTAGTGCTCTCGGTGATAGTTTCGATAATGGAGTTAAATTTTATAACAACCTTAATAAAACACGATGTGAATCACAATGTGAAACAGTGTCTTAAACCCAAAAAGCCTTTTGGTAAGTTTTTAATATGCCTAGATATTTTTTATTAACTTTATATTATTTGTTTTAATTCAATCTCTTAAGAAAAAAAAACCTTATTTATATGAAAATGTATATATTTATATATCTTCGTTCATTAGGTTAGAAAACGACTAATATAAAAGCATAATAAGCTAAGAAAAAAATAAGATAATTCTAATTTAAAATGGATTCCGGATATTTCATTTTGGCTAACCCTCAAAATATAATAATAAAAAAGTCATATAAATTGGTGAGGCCATTTCTGAGACTAGTGTGAATAAACGTACACATAAACGGACAAAAGATATATTTTCTCATGTAATTTTTATGTACCAGACAAAATCAAAATATGTGCTTAAAACTTATAACTTTCTAGTAAGTTTATCAAATAGATAAATCAATGAATCCCTCTTAGAATAAGATTTTTTTAATTTTCATATTTAAAATATATAGGTAGTTCATTGAACTTAACGCATACTATAATGAGATACAAACCACAACCAAAAGTAGGATTCAATATTTGCATATAACAATTAAACAATTAGCATGTTATTTATCTAATAGTTTAAATAATGTTTTGAATACGTGACTCGGGACAGGAGTCGGGCGATTAGAATTTGAGGAAGTCCACCGAAGCCCGAAAGAGCTCCAGAGCGTTCGTATCAGAAACTGGTTTTGTTATGCTAATCAAAGGGTGCTTTCAAATACTTCGTACATTTATTCTATTTGCTCTTATATTTTCGTTAAATAATAATATTTTTTTCGATTATTTAGATTTGGTGTGTTTTGCCTATAATAACGATAATTAGAACTCACAGATTGATATTAGATATTTTCACTTCAACTAGTATAACTAATATTGAAAGCTTCTAAAAAAGTCACAATTTTTCATATTCGATTTTGAAATACTTCTTTACATGAAAAGGATCGTTTTTATGGTAATCAAACTCGAGTCTCATCAATGAAAACAACCTTTTGTTTATTGAAAAAGTTTTATTTAAAGGACAATTTAAAGGACTATTATAAGAAGCTTAATAATTTTAATATAATTTAGCTTGTTACATTGAATTGGCTAGTCGTGACGCAGGGGCAAAAGCGTGCGACTTTAAGCGCGATACGTTGTGGGTTTGATTCCACTAGAGAGAATTAAATAAAATAATATTTTCATTTACTCTTTATGGTAACAAGGCAAGGCGCGGCGTTGAGTTCCGCAGTGCCTCAGAATTCGGCGGAACGTGGGGAACGGAAGTGTATTTTAATGGATGGCTGATTTTTTTGTGTGTTTTACTACGTTCCTATGTGCGGGATACAGCGTGAAGAAAAAAAAAGACTTTAATTTATACGTTTTTCGTATTACGTTCATCATCATCATCTAAATATTCTATTTCTATTTGCAGTGAGTCGAAAACAAGAAGTTATGGCAATTAAAAAGAAATATCCAACAAAAATACCAGTGAGTAGCTTTTTAAGTTATATATTCAATTTGTATTATTTTTATGCAGTCTCTGATAGTTCCCTCCCTCCAGAGGAAATGAAATGTTTCATATTTTCATTTCTTCCCTCTGGAGTAGAGGCAAAGCGCGGCGTTGAGGTTCGACATCCAACACGCAATGCTTCCAGAATTCGGTGGAAAGTGGAGAGCGGAGTGTCTTAACACGAGGTTCCCTCAGCCCAACCTACCCTTCTGCATGTGAGATATTTCGGCCATATCTTTTTTCTAAGTAAATATAGAAATATGTTTTTATCAGGAAATCATGGGGCCGTAGATCTGATATAGGGCATGAATTTCAACCCGATATCTCTAAACGTTCCTGAGATAAAGGGTTTTGACAGACAGACAGGCAGACAGACGGACGGATAAACAAGCAGACAGTCAGAGTGATCTTATAAGGGTTCCTTTTTCCCTTAAAAAGTACAGAACCCTAAAAATGTACTTAATTAATAATCAAACGTTTTTAGCTTATCGTTGAACGATACCAGAAAGAGAAGAATCTACCAACGCTAGAGAAAAAGAAGTTTTTAGTTCCAGAAGATATAACTATGTCACAGTTCCTAGTGATTATTCGTAATAGAATTAGAATAAAACCTAATCAGGTAAGTGACAGAACCTAATTTAATATTTATTTAAAAAAATAAAAATTAAAATTGGGAACTCTACGTCTTAGTCACAGTGTAATGTACCACAGATAAATTAGGAAAAAATACTGTATAAAAGATATGAAATGAAGTAAAATTTTAATATAAGAATTCAATTGAATACGGTGGATTATCACTTTAAATTTAATACTTTTAATACTTTAATTAAACGTTTACTTTTAATACTTTAATTAAACTTTTACTTTTAATACTTTAATTAAACTTGTAAGCATTTTCAAAGGTTAAGGCCACAGTGGCAAATATAATTAATGAAAAACCATACAAATCTGCTACATTTACATAGAGACAAACGCGACATATTTTGAAATCAAAACCCATCAGTATATGTAATGTATAAAAACATATGTTATTTTTAGAAATTATTTCAAAAACTTATGCACATTTAGTATAAATAAAATAATACAATAATTTTCACATGACTGTGTTATCGAAAGCACCTACTTCCTATATGTACTTCAATATAAAAGGTCAACTATAGATAAAAACACTTATTACCTGAAACTAGGAAGATGTTGACGCGTACGAGAAAAACAAACTATCTTCACATATATCATGTTTCACTAATCTATTTGTTGTTATTAATTTAAACTCATAATAATTAAAGCTTATCACAAACTACTTAATATTAATACTACTTCTATATTAATTTGTTATGGAATTATATAAGTTAAAATTATAGCTAATCGTGTGATTGTAAACGCGTTAGGTTGGGAGTTCGATTCTCTCTCGAGGATATTAAATATTTCATATTTTCATTTATTCGCTCTGGTGTCGAGGCAAGGTGCAGCGATAAGTTCTGCTACTCAACACGCAATGTTCCAGAATTCGGCGGAAAGTGGAGAGCGGAGTACCTCCCTCTTCTTACACCATTACATTCAAGGATACAGCGTGAAGCAGAAAAAATAACATTTTTCTGAAATATATATACGAATTTAGTATTAACTTCCTATACGAGTTAATAATACCAGTTTTTAAAAAGGTTAGGACACATAAAATTAGTAAAACGCAATACCTATATACAGATATACAGAAATTTTCTTTAAATATGTATATTTTAATTGTTTTCTCTTTTTTTCCCACAGGCTCTCTATCTTATAATCAACAATAGATCAATGCTCAGTATGAGTCTCACGATGCTCCAAGCTTACGACCACTACGCCGACGAGGACGGCTTCCTTTATATCACATACGCATCCCATGAAATTTTCGGATATCAAGATGGTAAGTGAATAATATAGAAATATTAGTTTAACGTATCCTTTTTTTTAAAAAAAAAAAATCGAATTTCGCGAAACGGATCATCATCATCATCATCAAACGACCGGTGGGACGACCCTCTGCCAGATGGGCCGACGACATAAAGAGGTTGGCGGGAAGCGGATGGGTCCGAAGAGCTGAGGATCGAGTGTGGTGGCGAGAATTGGGGAAGGCCTATGACCAGCAGTGGACAAAAGATGGCTGTTGATGATGATGATGATGATGAAAATAAGACCTATCTTTTGTTTTCATATTACTTACTTATATCACAAGTCCTGAAGTAAACAACTTCCGAGCTTTAACAATGTAATGTCAAGTTACTAACAATTACTATTTAAACTAAATCGATAATATAATATGCTAATTTTTATAAGATTAAATATTATATGTCATAAAAAAAGTAATATTATGACTTGAAAGAAGATAAGATAAAAGTAATAGTAATAACAAACTTCCATATAAGTAGGTGATATGAAGCAATAAATCATTATAATTTTATATACGTAAACATGTATGTAAGTGATTCCGGACTAATGACGTTGTTTCAATAATATGACTCTTTCCAGATATGACTGGTTCAAATAAAGAAGTAAAAGTTATAAGAGATAGATTCCCAAATAAAATTCCGGTAAGTTATTTGTTTTTTACATATACACATTTCCGCGTTTTCTTTGTAAATAATAGTTATGCCATTACAATATTCAAAGATATATTGTATACTAGCGGCCCGCCCGCGGCTTCGCCTGCGTGAACTACTTTATTATTAATTTCTCTCTCCATGAGTACCTACGTCCTATAAGTGACGTCCATGCAAAATTTTAGAACTTCTAGCATTTGTAGTAAAGTTTCATACAAACTTTCAACCCCAAAAACAACCCCTTAGAAGTCGAATATTACAAATTCCGGTCTTAGCGAGCACCTACGTCCTATAAATAACTCCTATGCAAAATTTGAGATTCCTAGCACATGTAGTTTCTGAGATGTCGTGATGAGTGAGTGACCTTTCGATTTTATATATATAGATATAAGCTTCCAGCTGTCTTTGGAAATATAGAAGGGCAATAATAAAAGACTCCCTGAAATTCCTAAGGGAAGCGCAAAGGCAGTGTTAGGTTTGTAAATTCAGTATAAAATATTACAATAATTTTCACATGAAAGTAAGACAATGTTAGGGTTAGTCGTTCATAGTCGTTCGTATGGCTATTACTTTATCTAAATAAATATATTCTTTTAGCCTGTAGGTTATTAATTATTATTACGGATATTTTTGGACGAAACGACAACTTTCGTAATTTTTTCGTTTATTTAAAAGAATGTAAAATAAAATTAATATTCCATACACAGATTTCCCGCCAACACAATATTATTATATTACAGATAAGCAAGTCACAAACAACTTGTTTTATAATCTAAAAATAACTCGGCTAAAGTTTGTTTGCCTGAACTCTTATCGCTGATTGTTATCGAAATAATATTATGTCGACCAACTCATTGTCGCTAACCGACCCATTTTATGATAATTAGAGAGTTACTAATGTTTTTTTCATATCAGCTTCATGATCTATCCCGTATACAGCAGGGTAGGCAGAGGGAACCTAGTGTTAAGACATCCGTTCTCCACTTTCTGCCGAATTCTGGAGACATTGCGTGTTGAGTGGCAGAACTCGACACCAGAGTGAAGAAATGGAAATATAAAAAACATAAATAAATATTTCACTTCCTCGAGTGGGGATCGAATCCACAAAAACATTTAAAAACCGACAACTTAGTGCCTTTATGCTATTTATGTTTTCTTAATATTCGCATACAAGTGAGTGGTTTCGACTTTTTTTTTATGGATCTCATATGCATAATGCACTCATGTAGAGACTAGACAAGACAAATATATTCAATGCAAATACTAAAATTTCAACTAAGCTAAAACATAAATATCCGTTATAGTAATAATATTATAAATGGACAAAGGAACCAAGTGACTGTTCTCTTTTTTTCTCTCAAATTCAAAATATCACTCCGAGTGAGTATTGAACTCATTGCCATAGTGTCATGTTCGCATCGATGACCCTAAACTTGCTATATTAAAAGTAATTACAGTATAATTTAATTGATTACCCATTACCAGTCTAGTAACAAAACAAAACGCGGCGTTTAGTTCCGCGATTCAATACTCAAAGTCCCAAATTTGAGCGGAATATGGGTAACGGAATGTCTTAAGAACTAGGTTCCCTCTACCACCCTGCTATATATATGATGCAGAGCGAACATAAAAGTTGTATGTAAATCTATATTATCCTTTAGCTGTACGTGGAGAGATACTCAAGAGAAAAGGAAGTACCAATTTTGGAGAGAAACAAATTTTTGGTGCCTCAAGAACTCACCATGTCCCAGTTCCTTTACATCATACGATCCAAGATGAAACTCAGAGATTCCCAGGTTTGTAACAATTAGCGAATTGTAATTAGTTTAATGTTGTTTGCAATTAATTGTTTATTTATTGCTTATTAATCAATTTTGCAACTTTGTTAAAAATTCTAGATTATTCTTTATATTGTTAAATGTTAATATCAATTTTAATTAGATATTAATGTGAACTGACTAGACGATGTAAGTACTGTAATATTTTAAAATATTCTCTCGTATATAATATCTACTATTTATATAAATATGATATTGAATCGACGTAGTCGTGGTTCAGCGTCTGACTGTGAACGCGACGGTTGGGGGTTCGATTGCCGGTCGGGGGAATAAATTATTTTCATCGCGCTCGAGTTCCGTTACGTCTTAAAAGTTAGGCGGAAAGTAGAGAACGGAGTGCTTTAATAAATTAATCTCTCTGCCTACTCTGGTAAAATTCGGGATACGAAAATAAGACAAAAATATTTCCCAAGAATATGTAAATATTTGTTTTTTAGGCATTGTACCTGTTAGTAAACGATAAGGTGCTAGTAAGCCACAGTATGACGATGGCTGAAGCGTACGAGCAATTCAGAAGCATCGATGGCTTCCTGCACATCACGTACGCGGCGCAACAAGTCTTCGGTTGATTGTTGTGGTAAGTGTTATTTGTTCAGCTTGGCCCTTTATTGATATTTCATAAGCTTGACTTAGCACGGCAGGCAGAGAGGACCTGGTGTCCAGAGACTATATTCTAGGATTTCCTTCCATCATGCGTGGTGTCGAGTAGTGGTTTCTAAAAACACTGCGTTATGGTTACAGAGAAAGGAAATAAAATTGATTGAAATTTTCTTTAGGTTTTGTTTTATCTAACGCTTTCGCTAGGTAAACAGAAATAAGTAATACATTATTATTTTGAGACTTTTAAACATTTTTTAGATCTTTTCATTTGACTTTTATCGAACTCTTTAGACTTTTTAGTCTGGAAAGTCTAAATATTTTATTTCATATTAACAAAGACATTTTGCCCCGTTCGATTGGTATCGACGATTTTTTGTTTAAAATGTTGTTTTGGCGCCAAAGACTCGCCATTTTGTTATTTTATTGCAAAGCCTATCTAAGGACACGCAAATTTTTGAGACGTAGATAACGATACTTTGTCAAAATACATCCAGTCTCTTATAAGATCGAAGTGATAAAGAAATTTACAAACGTACAAAATACGCGTGAAAAACATAACTCCTCTTAGCAATTGGTAACAAACAGGAAACAAGAAAAAAGATCTAAAATTTTTAATTATAACACATCCACTAAACTAAATAAGAAATATTACATCATAAAATGTAGAAACTGTGAAAGCAAACAGGAACAAGGACTTCCCGTTCGAAGGGAGATAGTACCAACTTACTTGTTTACATCCACGTTCCATACACAGGCGCGTACCATTAGATAATTATGTATTGCAGCTGATATTTTATCTGAACGAGGTTCCAGAACTGTCGATATTCGATCAATCAGTAAGTTATAAAATTACATATTGTCCTTACTGATTGAATCCTCATGGCTAAATGTAAACTATTGAGGCTGAATTCGTAATTTGAACTGTAGGATCCTTTTATAATGGAATAACGTTCTCAGAGTCATATTTTAATATTTTTTTAAATATTTGTTAATAGATATTATCTAAGTATAAATCATTTTATTAAACTCTTAAAAAGAAAAGGCAAATTGTTAAACTTTTTATTAGTTTTTTTTTTTAATTTATTTATTTATAAAAAGGTACATTAAAATTAATTATTCTTCGCGGTCTTAAGCCCGATTTGGCTTAAGACATTTGCAGTCTTTAAAATAAAAATAAAAATAACAAGGTCAAGAACTTTTGTTGCCATACGGAAAATTGAACGCGAAGGTACGAGCGAATATAATCCGTAAATTAAATTCGAACAAGAATCCAAAAAAAGCAAAACCTTTGGCTACCACATATTTATAACAAAAATAACTTTACAATACAATACAATAAAATTTTATTAAATTATTATCGTGCCTTTATAATGCCAGGATTCGTTATCGTTTTGAGTTCAAGAACTTGTTTTTCTAATAAGAATAAGTAAGATATATTGTGACTTGTGGCACTTAAATTATACACATCTTTCTGCCAATATAAATTTAATATACATAAATTAACAGCAATGGGCTAAAGAAATTTATTAGGTTGTAATAAATTTTCCAGTCGTGGCGCAGGCCCAAAAAGTATCACTGTAAACACGACTAGTTGTGGGTTCGATCCCCACGCGAGAAAATAAAATATGTATTTATTGAAATTTATACTTAAATTTTTTCTTGTCGAGGCAAAACGCGGCGTCTAGAATTCGGGAGCAAATGGGAAACGGACCCTCTGCCTACCCTGACGTGTGCGGGATACAGCGTGAAGCTGTTTAATGAGATTATTTACTTTACATGGATGTAAAGGACTTGAGTAATGTTAGATCGACAACCGTTTTATTTCTTTATAAATGGTATCACATTATTATAGGCAATAAGCGTTAGTTGACGTTTACTTGTTAAATAACATCTATTAAATTAATTGCACGTACGTACCTAATACATTAAATATGCTTATAATAAGAGGAGAGTAGAGAAAAATCGAATAAAATATCACTAGGTCATCTATGTCTTCCTTGTAAACTGCACTGCAAATATGAATATATCAATGATACATCACACTTAATTTTTTTTTTATCTTCACGCTGTATCCCGCATATAGTAGGCAGAGGGGACTTAGTGCTAAAAGTTAAGACACTCCGTTCCTCATGTTTCACCTAACTTTTCAGACATTGCGTGCTAAGTGGTGGAACACAACGCCACCGTTTGGGTCTTGTTGCTAGTTGCTAGTTAGCAAATATAATTCATTACTATGTGGGAATAGAACCTACGAACGTCGCATTTATTTCATGCTGTGCCACTGCGTAACGACGATTTTAATATATTATGCTTTTGTCGATCGATCATTATGTCTTGCCATATCTTAGGTATATTTATTATAAATGAACGTGATAAGAAAGAGAGGACCAGCTGTCAATACAAACCGTATTGAGTGTTTCAGGGTTAATAATAAAAACAATCAAAGACGGACATACAGATTTATTGCCTTATTTGTTGTTCTGATAAACAATATACCTACAATGTGGGCAGCACGTTCGTATGGAAGAAAACATGCATAATTTATGCTAGAATACGTCAAGAATTATGCATGTGATAACATTAATTTGATAAAAATTATTACAACATTATTGATATCTTAATCGTAATTGATTAGTGCATATTTGTAAACAATCATTGGAAGCTTAATGCAGTTCAAAGTTATATATTTATAAACAATGATCCACGTGACATGAGCATAAAAAGAGGGGGGCCGGGTGGTCCATGCTCACCTTAGGGAGTACAAACGAAAAAATTGCATTTCAAAAATGAAAAAAAATAAACAACATTTACACGAACAAATCTAAAGTCCAGTTCCCTATAACGCGAATAATGATCCCTCAAATATGAGGGGAAAAGGCAAAAAATTAGGTACCTACAATAGTAGGTTCATATCAATAAAGACATTCTTTTTTATTTTAGCTTAACGCTAGGTTCCTTCCCTAGGTTCCCTTATATCTGCTATATGCGGGTAGGCAAAGGGAACCTAGCGTTAAGAAAAATAGCTATACGTAGTAGGTAGATATTGAATGGATTTATTAAAATTCATATATGGGCGACGATTAGCCAAAACCAAGCCTATGGCCATAGCGTTAATTATACAGATAATTCGAAACAGTGTCCAATTGCCCTTATCAGAAAGGGTGACTGCCCCAGCATAATCAGCATAGCAACCGGAATTATTAAGTAATATTACACTATCATTGTAATATTAGCACTTCTATGCCATTTATTATTTAAACTCTGTTGCCATATTGCGGACATTCAACTGTCACTATTAGGATAAAAGATAACGATGTTAAGGAAATGTTTTCATAATATAATTATAATTTTTAACAAAAAAAGACCGGAATTCTTCAATTTCAACCGGAACTTATAATTGGTATTTAAGCAAACTTTCATTAAACTACTCTTGAAGTGTTTCTTTTTCAATAAAATAAAAAGAGTTATCAAAGTCGAGTGGCGAGATATTGAGTTATTAGTTGAGATATTCGTTTGTCGCGCACATACTTAATGCAAATTTAAGACTTATATGATTTCTCATAGATACCTTGTCAAAAATGGACCAAATTAACATTAGGAACCCACAGCAAGCACTATCAAATAAAAAAGAATCATCAAAATCGGTTCACGGTTAACAAACATTAAAAAAAATACGGTCGAATTGATAGCCTCTTTTTACAGAAGGCGGTTAAAAATACTAAAAAAATAATAAAGATTTTATAATGTTTGCACTGTGGGTACATATGTTTATATGACCACATAGTAACAATTGGAATTCTTAGAGTAATTATGTATCTATTTGCGCGTATATATCGAAACTTCAGATAAAATATAATATTATATTATTATCAATAATAGTTACCAAGAAATTATTTATCACAAAACAGAGTGCATCAATATTCTTATTCATTAAGTTCAAGCCATTGAAAAAAAATTAGGCAATGTTTTACGAGGTAATTTTTGCTTTACCAAAAATATTAAAACTAGTATAGAATAGAATGTTGTTTTAAAAACACGTTAAAACTTTAAGAACATAATTCTAACAGAGAAGCATCTAGCTAAAATAAATAAATATTTATAAATATCTTAACTTAAGACGTCTATAGCCAACTTTAAATATTTATATATATATTAACTTGAAATGTAAGTCCTTCTATAGCTGGCTTTAGTAGGCGCGGTCAAGCTTCCCGGGTCCGTATTATTCCACGGCATTCATCAATACACTATTTATGTCACAATAATAACTTTATCTCGGGTCGCGCGCAAACAACAGCCCGAGGAGCGAGGAGACTCGATAAGCGTAATTTATACCCTTTCTTCTAACTACCGCCCCCCCAAGGGCTGCCTAGGTGATTCATTTGATATGGACGTCAACGTCAAGATGCATTGCAATAATATATGTTATATTCTAAGGAATATTCCTATATGAGCAGAAAATTTTCCAGAAATTTATAGTTTTAAAATTATTTGCAATTGTTACAGTATTATGTATGGAAAATATTTATTTGCTAAAAGACTTTTTACTTAATATGTTATCTGTTATCATATACTTACATATATTCCTTTTTGCAGGTATGGTCTTGGGCTTTTAATAGACATGTGAAAAAAAAACTAGCATTTATTGAAGTGGATCCATTTTAAAGACTGATAGTATTTTACGTTTTGTGATACGTTTAGCTTTTAAGATTTTAAATTATAACCATTGTTTTCAATTATGTAGCCATTTTTTTTGTATTTTTAAGGCAGGGCCTCAGGCAAGGCCTCCAAAAATGTTTATTTTTCATTGATATTATTAGGTTTATCATTTTAATGAATTGATTTTATTATATAAACATTATTATTATTGTAGTTTATTCTGAAATTACAAGAATGTTTATAATGATCTCATGGAGAATAGCCATATCTTGCCATGTTAAATTGACATGTTTAGTAATAAATAAATAATAAAAAAATGTCATACTTAATAAAAATATTTTAATCGTTGATCTTTTTATATTAAGTTTAGTTTTTAAATATATATATTTTCGAGTATATTCAAACAAATAAATTATTTATTAAATAAATCTCATGTTATTTGTCAGTAACGTTTTATTATCTATCGTAACTTAGGCTTAAGAATACAGATAATGCAATAAATGTTCTTCCCTTTATAATAAATAGTTTAATTTCTCTCTGGTCATTCCGCTGGAGAAATGTTTTGTGCGGCCGCAACGAGCGTGTCGTGGATGTCTTTGGCGTATGAAATTTGAAGGCGGACAGTATTCAAGTATTGTGGATAACTGAGGGTTGTTTCCTGAAAGAAATAATTAAAAATTATAGCATTTGGCTTTCATGACATGTATACAAAATGGCTAATCAAAATTTATCAATTGGAAGTAGTCTGTTTATTTTGTATGTAGAATGTAGAGTCATTTATGACTATTTGTTAATCTGCAAATTTGGCTTTGATGAAAAGAAAAGTAAATTTGAACAATCCCATAAAAATTGTATACATCTGTTGTGGCGTCGGGCCACAGATCCCTATTGGAGGAAATTAAAATAATATTTAATATTCTAATTTCTTCGCTCTGGTGTCAAGGCAAAATATGGAATGGAGTACCTTAACAATAGGTTCCCTCTGCCTACCCACCTGTGCGCGGAATGCAGTGTGAAGCTGTAAAAAAAACTCAAAAAGCAACACAGTTCGCATGATTTCCTATAAAATATCCTTGACTTCAATTAATAACCACAATAAGTACGACTTTATTGTTTTAGTACACAACCAATTTCTCGTGTTACATAAACTTAAAACTAAATGAAACAATGGATATTTCATCTTCACGCTCTATCCCGCACAAAGTAAGTAAGTAAGATAGAAAGAACCCAGTGTTAAGACACTCCGTTCCAGTTTGAATGAAAATGAAATATTAATAACAACTAATTAATTCTCCCGAGTGGGAATCGTACCCACAGCCGGCGTGTTACAGTGGCACTCCTGTGCCCGCGCACCACAAAGGCCACGTCAATCGGTATTTCTTTGAATTATTATTATACTAAATTGTAAGGAACATTTACTTCACTAGATAATGTGTCAAACTTGCGGAAGTGTTACATATTCTACGAATATATATGAAGGAGTTTAAAACGTCAGCATCGTTAGTATTGCAATAGGGCATGGATCAAGATTCCGGACAAGCGTCATGCTATAATATCGATCATATGATCGGTGAATTATCTAAGGTTAAAAATTATTATTAAAATAATTATAGTGGCCTATGATCTGTTGAATATGAGAATATTCAATAAGGGAGATTAGCCCGACTTCTTTTTTAAAAAGGCGGTTTTATATTCGACAATATATTTTTTTTTTCACATATTAGTTTCTTATTAAAATTAGCTTCACGCTGTATCCCGCACACAGGCAGGGTAGGCAGAGGGAACCTAGTGTTAAGACACTCCGTTCCCCACTTTCTTCAGAATTCTGGAGGCATTGCGTATTGAGTGGCAGAACTCAACGCCGCGCTATACCTCGACATCAGGACAAAGAAAATGGAAATATAAACGTAAATAAATATTTCACTTCCTCGAGTGGGAATCGAACCCACAAACGTCGCGTTACAGTCACATTCTTGTGCCGCTGCTCCATGACGGCCTCAGTAGTTTCTTATGCAAGCGATCTTTTTTATTAATTTCACACCGTATCCCACATATAGCCTACCTTAAACACTCGAGTGGGGCACGAACCTATAACCATCGAGTTACACTCTAGTTCCCCTGCGCCAAGACGGCATTATATCTCAATCTAGCGGAATATAAAGGACAGAGTTTGTTACTAAGGGCCTCTCTCGTGCGATAACAAGAAATTAAATACAATAATACAACCCTGCACTGCAAGTAAGTGATGAAGTGATGAAGATGATGAAGTGAAGTGATTACTGCAAAGTATAATTTTACGTAAACAGATTTAAATGCCTTGGATTTAGAGATAACATTATTATTCTGTTTTATAAACACAAGACGGACATCGACGTTAGGTTTTTTAAACGGTTTTTTATAGTCACCAGGACTGTCACGAGGTCTGTTTAGTTCCATCTTTGAGAAGAGTTTTTATAAAGTTCCGTAAAGCATCATCATTCAACATACCTGACTATTTGTCCCCGAATCCAGTCTGGATGGTATAACTGTGAGAGGCAGGTAGTGGGACGCGGACTGCGCTTGCTGAATACACGTTATTGCTGTTCTCTAGAAGAATTAAATAGGTGATTAAATAAATAAGAGAGCAAAGCAGAAAATACATAGAATATGTTTTTGCCTATAGTAGGGTAGGCACATCCCGCCGGATGAGACATTGCGTGTTGAGTGGCGGAAGTCAACGCCGCGCTTTGTCTAATCAGAGGAAAAAACAAACTAAAAGATTCACTGCTAAATTTAAAAACTTTCTAAATTATAATGTTATTTTTTATATAGAAAAGAGAAGGTAAACGGACGTATGGGTCAACCCATGCGAAATCAGAGGGTTACAGATGCGTTGCCAGCCTTTAAGGAGATAGACGTCCTATCGACTTGGAAACACTGCCGCAGTTCAGCTATTCCTCAGTTGCGTGGCGGGTGGAAGGAAGTTCCTACGAAACCGTAGTGTGTCATATGTATATCCAGATGTTATGGATGATACTTGAGTTTGTGACGTACTGTGCGGTTGGAAAATTCGACGATAGGTACCTGGTCAAATAGTTCCACAGAAAACCTCCCATAATAAGTACGGTAGAGGCGACGGAGTTAGTAGAGGAGACGTTTCTAGTTTTCTACGCAAAGCCAAAGTGTCAAGCCTTTCATAGGTTATTGGGTCCCCAAGGATTAGAATAACTCTAAGTTGTATTCGATCAAATGGTTCGACTATATGTAGTTAGACACTTCTTAACCGCGTCACGAAAACGTCAAATGTAGCTATATAAATAAATGAAGAACCAATTAATCATTTTTTTGTAAAAATAGCAAATTAAGTAAAGTAGAATCATAATATAATTTGCTTTAAGGAATTTCCTGCTTTGATAAAAGTTTCTTTTGTCTCTAAAATTATGATTACTTTAATTCGTTTTATATACGCAAATGAGTATTGTAAACAAATGCTTATCTGTTTGCATAGTAAATAAATTAGAAAAAATATGCAATTATGATCAGCTTCACCAGCTAAACTCGCACCTATCCTATGTAGGAGGGGTAACCCAAAAGTAATAGTATTCAACATTGAACATAATGAATGTAGTAAAATAATATTTCATTTTTTACACAGTCTCCTAGCAAGTCTACATTTAGTCCATCTGTTTACTAGACTTAGAATTCCCTAAGAAAAAAATATTGATATTGACTCTCAAAAAAATTATTACTATTGGATCCTGCAACAAAGCCTTTAGAATATTGTTGAGTCTCCCACGGTTCTGCAGCGCCTCAAGAACGTTCGCTTCAAGGATTCCACGCGATAATGCGTAAAAAACCATCGTCCCTGCTCCTCATTCCTCATTACAAATTATTTTTATTTCTTTGTTCTGGTAAAATCAGCGGAGTGTTAGGTTACGCCACTCAATACACAGTGTCTCGAAAATTGAGCGGTACATGGGAACGGGAATGGAACGACGTAATACTAGGTTCCCTCTGCTGTTCCTGCCTTTCATAAGTGATAAAAAGCCTGAAGCTAAATTAAGCATAATAATTATAAACTAAGCACTGCCATTAATTCATTGTTATTGTGATAGATATTAATAATATGGTATATTCTACTACTTCTCATTTGTGTTGCAGGGGCACAAAGTATGACTGTAAATGCGAATGGTAGTGGTTTCATTCCCCACTGGAGGAAATAAAATATTTGTTTAAATTTATATTTTCATTTCTTGCTCTGGTGTCAAGGGAAAGAGCAGCATTGAGTGCCATCTCAAAAACAATGCCTTCAGAATTTGTTGGAAAGTGGTGAATGGAGAGCTTTAACACTAGGTTCCCTCTGCTTACCATGCTGTGTGTATACAGCTTGAAACTGCTTCTTATTTGTATAGCTAGCTACATTATACAAGTAATAAACAATTCTATTTGATTGTCAGGTCAGTAAGTTAATTGTCTGTCTAATATATTTACATATATTTTATATCTTTACTTTGAATATTACAAAGTTGCCAATAGATAGTTTAATATTTTGTTTATTAGAATTTTCCTAATAATAACTAACTGTTTATTAAAATATATGTTATGTCTCCTACTATCTCAGTCACCTGATTCTATCTGTGGGTCATTTTAATGGCACTTCTGATTATATAACAGTAAAGTTAAACTTTGAACTTGAACATAAATAACTTAAGTAAATATTCAGACTTACATTTCAAAATCCCAACTGAAAATTATTGAAATTCTAAGAATGGAAAACATAGTGTTTAGCACTGGATAATCTGTTACTTAAAGAAGCAGAGAAAAGAAAAAAATACAGTTCTAGCTAAAAATATTAAAATTATTGAAAAAGTGTACAGCCCATGTATCTATAGTGATTAGTTAAAAATAAAATATATATTTAAAAAACGATACCCTGCTATGAGCTGGACAGACAATAAACTTACTAAAATAAAAGTGAAAATAACTAAATTTAGAAATATTATATATGTATATACCAGATGTAGTTCCATTTGATCACAGAGTGAGAAAAATTCTTCTAAGTTCTTATCAAATCGAGGTACAGGATTGTCCATTCCTTTTCTGTAAATGAATAAACTATATTATAATATTACAAGTGTGGGATAGGGCAACAATTGTGGGATTTTATCATATTTAGAATATTATATACATTCATATGAATATTTAAAACATTTTAATTTTTTCTGGTTATTTAAATAATTTTCTTTTTCTCAATTGAGTAAGAAAACAATCTACCGCTTTGATTTCTGCCACTCAACATGCAACATTGAATTGAATTTGAATGAAAATTAGGTTGTACGTGCGGAAAGAAGTGTATTCATATGTGGTTTACTCTGCCTTTCCTGCTGTATGCAGGAAAATAAAAAGCTAAATAAATATATATGGGTGAATATAGCATAAACCTAAAAATATTAAGATCACAGTAAATTGTAAATTCTAAATATAAAAATATTACTTACTGTGTATTTGAATCAACATTATAGTTTTGATGTAGAATTTGTGCTGCAGATTTTAAAGTCATCTGAAAATGTAAACAATTTATGTTTGTTGAGTGTTATTTTTTAAAAATAATTTAAAGATCACTCAAATTAGCTATTAAAACTACAACCATGACTACAGTACCAATTTATAATATATCATAATAGTTAAATAAATAACAGTTATTAGGAAAAAATATTTTGAAAACTAAAAATAACAAGCGACTTTCTATCTTTATGTGCTTTGTATATAAAATTAACATATTTTAAAAAACCCTAAAATGTACATACAGGCAGAGATTCGCGTAAGGAACCCATTAATGTCTTCACTTTAGATATATTATCCATTTTATCTTGTTGTGGCTGTTGAGGCATTGCTGGTTGCATTTGTTGAGGAGAAGGAACTGGCATAACGTTAACTGGGACAGACATTTGCATAGCTACATTTGGGTTTGCACCCACGGGGTTCATAGGAACATGCATATTCATTTGATTCATTATTATTTTTTATATAATATGAAATATTATGAAAATTATATCAATGTTTATGTTTGAGTTTCGAAAACGAGCACAGATGACATTTCTAATTAGGGATAGAAACATGAAAAAAGCATATATACTCTGTGATATCGAGTAGATTGCGATTATATATTTCGATATCGATATTTTTGACGTGCTAGCGTATGCGCATTATGCTCTAAGAAAATTACTCGATACTTTACAAAATCGATACTTTTGTGTCAATACTTTTAAGAGTAAATAGAATTAGGTTTCAGAAGTGAAATATGAAAATAAAACTATACAACACTAATGTTACAAATACAATCTTATTTATTAAAAATCTAAATAACTATAAACTGAAGTATAAATAACTAGAAACTTATATAAAACACCAACAACATTCGAAAACACATATAGGTATTTACTCAGTGTTAATTATAGCAGCTCTTTTAACCAATTCACATTATTTATTAATTAAAACATTTAAATTACTTTATAACTTGCTAATAATGATCTATTAACAACCTAATAACAAATCACATCGACTACCACACGTGTAACCTCAAGTATATGAGGGGCAAATATGTCTTCCCGCTTAAATTAGTAACTTAATAATAAAATGAAAAGAGCGGGAGCGGAAGACATTGACAGTGACATTGACACATTGCAGTACTATATTTGACAGTTGACATTTGTAGCACAGAAGTCTCCTAACTCGGCCATTCTGACCCTGCGTCGTCCCCGACGTAGCTGATCCAGTTGCCTGATCACATGCTGGTGCATCCCGATTAGCCCCAAAGTCATCGGCGTCGTTTCATGGCTGTATTGATGAAAATTCTACAGTAGTACCATATTCGCTGTCTTCATCATCTAAAATTTTAAGTTTATAAATGTCTAAACATTACAACATAAACGTATAGGCAATCAAAATATACAGACAAAAGATATAAAAATAAAAAGTTTTGAGAGCTCTCATTTTTAACCCTGTAAAATCTTCATATCCAAGTATGTTCAGTCCGGTGCAGCAAACTCCGGAACCTGTGAACAGAACAGTCAGAAGGCGTCCCCTCTGTCTGCCAGGACCAAATGTCCACATAGACGTCACATGGTCCACAAAGACCAAACGTCAGCAAGGACCAAACGTCCACAAGGCCATAATGTCAGCAAGGACCAAATGTCCACCTTGACCACAAGGACCAAACGTCCTTCAGAGCCACATGCTCTTCACAAAATCTTTCAGGGCCACACACCCGTCAAAATTTCTCAGGCCATATGCCTCATCAGACCAAACGTCTGATACAAGTCAAAGTCAAAAGTCAAAGTCAAAACACCCAACCCAACCCCATGTCTGTGCCCAAAGGGACCACACATCCAATTGAACTCAATAAGCAAACTGCCACATTACACCAGTATTGTACACTAAGCCCCACCTTGGTTGTCAGACAAAAATTAAACATTTAGAAAAAGAATTAATGGAGGAAGAGAAAAATAAAATGTCGGTCTGTATGTATGTAAGCCTATAATGATTTAGAAAGAAATTGTGCTAGACAACAAAGCAAGAATTAGTGCAATACAGTTAAAATAACTTGTCAATAAAAAGGCAGTACAAATTTCCAGTTACTAATCCCCATGCCATTGTACCATGTTAGAGCTCCTCGAGTGGTTTAACTACCACCACTCAATAATTAATTGCCTCAGTCTTATAGAAGCTCGGCCTAACCTGACCTCTATTTATAATTCAACCAACATGTTCAATTTCTGTTGAAGTAATAAACATATTCGAAATTTTATGGGAAAATCGGTTTTTTTTTTTTTTTGTTTGAGTATTAATAGTAACTGAATCCCATCATAACGCATTATCAACACGTCATCAACATATTCTAAAACATGACCACATTCAATATGTGTTTACATAAAATATGACAACATTCAACACATGTTTACATAAAATATTCATAACCACCACCACCACCAAATTATCCGTGTGTGATCATCAATCAAAGGGAGAAGATAGCTTCCTCCGACATTCAACCCTTTCAGTACCCCACAATCAACACATATCCAGTCATACACACTTTGGATTGCACCCGCCAACACACATACAACACTCCTCTCTTCAAGATAGCTGACAATTTTATGTACTTTAAGCTTTTCCCCACCCCATATAGAAGATAAGCATTTTCCCATATTTACCGTTGTTTGCACATTTAATGGCACTGGCGATCGAATAATGTGAAAATTTATTTATTATGTACATAAGAGAATCCAGCTAATAACTTAAGTGGTACATTAATGTGTTGCCAAACGCTGAATGTGCTGACAGACACTTCAATACAGACACACACTTCAGACACACTTCACACTTCAGACCAGGACAGACACTTCAATAGACATTCCTAGGCATTGTTTACTCCTCACTAATTAAGTTGTCTAAAATTGTCTCCTATATCATAAACGATAAATTATTATTTACTATAAACATTCTTCTGGTTTCAATTTCCCATTTTGATTTGTTTAAAATAATTCAAACTCCTTAACCTCATAATAGTAGTACAAAGAAATCTTTTGCTACAATAATCCCTTCCGCTAATTATTTATATAGCTATTAATAGAGGTAAGTCTAACTATTGTATCCTCAGTTATATAAGTAATAGTTGTACACTTTGTCTTAGCAAAAATTATTTATGTAGTAATCTTAATGAACTTGATGTAATCGATAATCCTATTTGTGAAACTGAAATTATGTCTATGTACATTATGGCTTTTAATTCACTTCCTACTATTTGTAAAACAAATTTTATTTTAGGAAATTTACATTTTTGTCAATAACTAGGTAATAACTGATGGGTCTTTATTTATTCAAATCTACTAAATTGCATGTTAATTGTAATAACAATGATTTCAATGTAACTTTATTTGACACTGGAATTTTAACTTTGAAGCTGAATTTATTTACTCAGAATGTTACCTACAACATATGTTACAGATGTAATTAATTAATTATTAATATTTAGTCTCCATATACATTCTACCATTAGGCATGAAAATATTACATTTGGTTTTATTAACATAAAATTTATAATTTTTGTATTTACTTGTTATGTAAAATTTATTAGTTCAATTAATCCAACAATTAAATTAAATTCTACTCATTCTGATTTCAATCTTATAGCAGACAATTGTTGCAATTGCACATAAATTAAAAATATTAATAATCCTAATTTGTTTAATTTAATAAATCCTAAGTTATATACAAGGTTTGCACCCTTATCTGCAGCATTGCATCACTTCAATACTATGTATGCATTAATAAGTCATTAGTATAAAACATAGTTAGTCTACCTGAAACTCTCCTAACAGCCACACATTTTTCTATCTCCACTGTGACTCAATTCTATTTGTTTTATGATTGAGACTTTAATTAATATGTTTTAAATTATTACCAAATCTCTTTTTAATTGATTAAATCTTTTTTTTTTTTTTTTTAAAACAACTTTAAGCCAAATGTACATAACAGCACACACATTCTACATACAATAACATCAGCATCTATATTAACTAGAACAGGCATGCAAGATCTCAGAACAACTATCAAGTCGGCTCCAAGCGAGAGCTCATCAATAGCCAAGGAAACAAAACCATTTCCTTCCAACAAATTAACAGTATTACTCACCCTCTAAGGTACAGTTTATTGATTCTCCCTCACACAACTAACATTTCAAAACAAACAAAGGTTACAAGTCATACTGCTACCATTTCTAGGTTTCCTTATCCAATGTTACTCACACCCCCTTCACCAACCATAAAATGGTTCCAATCTAAAAGAATTGTGTAACGGACGCCCAATTATTAAGCTATGAATCTCTTGTCTTTCCTTTTTTTTTTTTTAGTCACTATGAATTATGCTCAACTGGCAAGCTCGAAACGCCATATATCAAGAATTCAATTCAATTCACTAAGCCCTATATACATTGACAAGAATCATCTCTAGGCAAACTGGCACCCGTCCCTCCTCTAGCACACTAAGCACAACCACAGGACTCTTCAGAATCAGCCTGCATAAAACATCAACCACCTATGATCACCAGTAATCACTCACTCACTCATTCAACCATGAACATCACCCTTAAGGCGCCCAGAGTCATGTGATAAACATTCTGAATCATTCCAGTTATTAGCACTTCTAACCCTCTCCACCTCCTCATACTATAGCTCAATATCATTGATAACAGAGTCAGTTTGATATGAAATATTATAGTTTTGTATTATTCAACTATTTAAAGATTTTATTGCATCAGAAAGATTACGGGCTAACTTGGTAACCCCTGAAGTACATTGAGAAGGTGATGAGGTATCAGAGGCCATACTTTCAGATAATGCACCTTTGGGAAAAGTATCAAATCTAACAGTTAATCATTTAAATTTGTTTTTAACAAACTAGCATGACAGGTTGAATTATGAGAAGAAATATTATTTTGTGTACCTTTTTCAAGTTTGTCTAATCTCCAAAGAAATGCATTGTAATGCTCACCAATAGAGGCACTCAGATACCTGGAGACACACAGAGACGCGTCGCGCATTGCAAGCAGAAGCGCGCATACACGTGCGGGGACGCGTCGCTCATCAGTATCAGAGGCGCGCAGACACGCTCGGGAACCGCATCGAGAACAGTAGCGCGCAGATACGCGCGGGGACCGCATTGCGAGCAGTGGCGCGCAGATATGCGCGGGGACCGCATCGCGAGCAGTCTCGCAGACGCATCGCACATTGCGAGCAGAGGGTGTACAGACGCACACCAAGATGCGCAGGAATGCGTCGCACATCGCGAGCTGAGGGCGTGCAGAGGCACACCAAGACGCCCAGGTAAGCGTCGCGCATCGCGAGCTGAGCGCGTGCAGAGGCACACCAAGACGCGCAGGAAAGCGTCGCGCATCGCGAGCTGAGGGCGTGCAGAGGCACACCAAGACGCTCAGGTAAGCGTCGCGCATCGCGAGCTGAGGGCGTGCAGAGGCACACCAAGACGCTCAGGTAAGCGTCGCGCATCGCGAGCTGAGGGCGTGCAGAGACACACCAAGACGCGCAGAAAAGCGTCGCACGTCGCCAGCAGAGGTACACAGAGACGCGCGGGGACGCGTCGCTTGTCGTGGGAGCAGAAGCACCTCATAGCGGCACGGCGGCGGCATGAATGTCCTGCAACAGAACCATGAAAGCACCAGCGCGAGCGCTCGAGACACCCTTAGCGCTCGAGTCCCATAACATGGCTTTCAAATGACTTAACCTAACTCGCTAACCGCGACCACGTGTCATGTCCGGTCGACGTGATTTGTTTTGTGATTTACTTCCAGCATCACCCAAATTTAACACTGTATTTCTATATAGGCAATAAATAATTTAAGAAAAGAGAAATGATGAAACTGGTGTTTTATTTGCTTTCACAAAAATAACAAAATTATAAGGTACAAGGATCTGGCCTGATGGGCTTAGATAGGTATCCCACTTCTGAAATTAGGTTTCAGAAGTGAAATATGAAAATAAAACTATACAACACTAATGTTACAAATACAATCTTATTTATTAAAAATCTAAATAACTATAAACTGAAGTATAAATAACTAGAAACTTATATAAAACACCAACAACATTCGAAAACACATATAGGTATTTACTCAGTGTTAATTATAGCAGCTCTTTTAACCAATTCACATTATTTATTAATTAAAACATTTAAATTACTTTATAACTTGCTAATAATGATCTATTAACAACCTAATAACAAATCACATCGACTACCACACGTGTAACCTCAAGTATATGAGGGGCAAATATGTCTTCCCGCTTAAATTAGTAACTTAATAATAAAATGAAAAGAGCGGGAGCGGAAGACATTGACAGTGACATTGACACATTGCAGTACTATATTTGACAGTTGACATTTGTAGCACAGAAGTCTCCTAACTATAGTTTAAATTTTTTTTTGTAAATTGATTTTTTTTTTTACAAAAGCGTATTTTTGACTATTTTTATTTATGTTCTTTTCTGTTGTTGTTCTTTAATTATGGCGATCCGATGTTCTTTCCTATTGAAACGACTCATATAATATCAACGTCAGTGATGAATGACTTTATTTACTGACTGACATTGACGTGCTAACGTATAATATACGGTTATTATAGGCTTTAACAAAAGTACTCTTTTGTGTCGATACTTTTATCTGTAGGTACGTTTCGTTTTTTACGGATTATTCCACGTACATACTGTGAATTTTTAAAATTTGTTTTTTTTTATTTTAATGGCCTGATTTTGCGATGACAGGCGCAAAATACTCTGCCAGTGTCACGTATAGTAGAAAACACACGAATGATATGGTACAGTAAATTTTGAGAGGAAATATGAACTGATATATATATGGTGATAGATGAACTGGAACAATAACCTAAAACAAACAAACATTACATTACAAATATGTACAGATAAAAATAAATACAAAAAAACACACACAGAACACCTATAACTTAATATAATTATTTACAATAAACTTAACTAACAATCTAATAAATGGACTAAAAACTAAAGGTAATATACATTTTACATTAATAGGACGTTGAACATTAGGAGGAAGGATATCATACAAAGAATACAGAAGCTTTGGACAATTAATTAGAACGTGGTCCGTAGAATCCTCCTCCAAGCCACACTCACAAATAGAATTATCTTTAATCCTTAATTTAGCTAGATGTAAAGGCGTACATGTATGGCCTAGGCGAAGTCTACAAATAGTAGATGTCACCGATCTACTAGCCCGCCTATATCGATAGAACCTCGGAAAGGTTGGAACTTCCGGTTGGATAGAAGCCTTTTTACCTTTTATTAATATTGATTTACTCCAAAAAAAATTCCATCAAGACTTTAAATCAAATTTTGACAATGACAATAAGTCATGGGAATATATAAAATTATGAGTTACGGGCCCAGAGGACACTGCAGATTTGGCAAGGGAATCGACTATGTCATTATCTGTGATACCAGAGTGGCTCGGGATCCATGCCAGCGATAAGAGTACCCCTTGTAAGTGGCAACGATACAAAGCTTCTCTAATTTTGAATACAAGGTGAAAATTAGATTTGCAACGGAAAGGATTTTACAACAAAGATTGTAAAGCACTCAAGCAATCTGTAAAAATTATTACTTTTTTTAAATTGTGCGATTCTGCGAATAAGATAACTACAATATTTTGCAGACCAGTAAATCTCGACTGAATTTTTTCTACTTAAATGCACGCAGTATTCGAAAAAAAGGCAAATTATATGAACTCAAATGCATTTTACGATCGATACCGACCACCATACATGCCATTTTTATAACGGAAACCTGGATCTCTTCTGAAATACAAGCTTTACAATTGAAGATTGATAATTACTGTCATTATTATAACTACCGGACCGATTCCAGAGGAGGAGGAGTATCAGCATATATTCACAACGATTTGAAACATTCTTTAATAGAATCAACCTACTCGGGCGGAAACAATTATCTGTGGGTTAAACTAGAAAGGTATTGACTAGATATTGGAGTTGTATATAACCCTGGGGACACTAACTACAGAGACTTTCTCGAAGTATATGGATCCCAATTACAACAGCGAAAGAGAACCTTAGCATTCGGAGACTTTAATATTGACCTACTTGCCAAAGATAATCATTCTAAACTATATAAAAACTTACTTAAAGAAGCTGGTCATATCATACTGAATAAAATAACTAAAAAATACTGCACCAGAGAAGTTACTACTAAGAAGTCAATCTTAGATCACGTAACCACGAATTTAAGGAACGACAAGTACCACATGGCATTAATTAACTCAACACTATCTGATCATAAACAAATATATTTAGAACTTAAGAAAATTAAACCTTAAATTAAACAAAAAATACGAACACAATATGAAGCGATTAATTACAAAAATCTGTACAAAGCAATAAAAAACCTAAATTTTCATGAATTAAGTAATGATTATACACAACTTGAAAATAAATTAATATCCTGTATAAAAACAAATAAAATTCTCAAAACTAAAATATTAAACACACCTCAAAACGATTGGATTAATAAATACATCATTGACGAAATTAATCAACGTAACACATTATGGGCTAAATGCTTTAAAACTCCCCACGATAATAATTTACAAGAAAAATTTATCCTAAAAAAAATTCAAGTAGCTAAACAAATTCAAGACACAAAAAACTCTTACTACTATAAAGAATTCATAAAATGCGCCAAATATCCGAAAAGGATGTGGAATTTAATCAACTCTCTAGCAGTAAATAAAATCAGATCTAACCATACACCTCCAAAATTAGTAGTTAACTCTATACAGATTTCTGACCCAACTAACATATGTCAAACCTTTAATAATTACTTTGCCACAATAGGGTCACAACTAGCAGATAAGATACCTAAACAATTTCATAACGATACCACCCTAGCCCTCCCTAAAATAGTCCCTCAATTAACTTATGAGTTTTCTGTTTTTAAACCATGCACTTCCATGGAAATCTTAAAATTAATTAATAATCTAGATTCGAATTGCAGCACAGGTATAGACGGAGTAAATACAAAATGTTTGAAGTGCATAAAACATATAATATCACCTAAATTAACTGAGTGTTTTAATAAACTTTTATCTCAGGGAAAGTTTCCTGATACGCTAAAAGTCGCGAAGGTAACTCCAATTCATAAATCTGGGTCTACAACGGACCCAGGCAACTACCGGCCAATTTCCGTTTTGCCTGTTCTATCAAAATTATTAGAAAAAATAATATACAATCGGTTAGAAACTTATTTGAATTCCATGAACTTAATTTCGGAAAGGCAATACGGATTCAGACCAAAAAGCAATACACTATCTGCAATGATCGATTTAGTTACTAAAATTAGATCCAATATTGACGAAAAAAGCTTTCGATACAGTTAGTCACACCCTTCTTATAAAAAAATTAGAAACTTTAAAAATTACAGGAATTGCCTTAAAAATGTTTAAGTCTTTTTTAGATAATAGATTTCAGGTGGTGAAAATGGGCAATAACAAATATCAAAGTAGTATTGTTCATGTAAATTACGGAGTTCCACAAGGCTCAATTTTGGGCCCACTGCTCTTTTTAATCTATATAAATAATATTACAGAAATTGGGCTAAATGGGCATCTCACTCTGTATGCCGATGACACCTGTCTATTTTATTTTAGATCATCTATGGCCACTATCATTGCACAAGCTCAAGAAGACTTAAACAGGCTATATACATGGTTCCAATACAATTTTCTAACTATAAATATCTCCAAAACATGTTACATAATTTTTAAAGCTAAAAATAAGCCTATTTCCTTACAAAAACCGCTCGTTATTAATAATCTCCCAATTAAGCAAAAAACCAGTGAAAAATACCTCGGAATAATTATGGATAGCACATTGTCTTGGAACGCACACTTAAATCACATATTAAACAAACTCTCGGCGCTCCTGGGATCACTACGTAACATTGTAAGGTGTATACCGTGTAAAATGCGCTACGTCATTTATAATACGCTAGTGAAGCCCCATTTGCTGTATCTGGTTGAGGTTTGGGGTAGTGCCGCCAAAACTAAATTATCAAACATACAAAGAGCTCAAAACAAATGCATTAAACTGATATTTAATTATCCACGATTAGCATCAACAACAAAAATTTATGAAAACACAAAAATAATGACAATTCGCCAACTGCACGTGTACAACATCTGTATCTGTATACGAAAAATACTTAATAAAACCGTACATAGTAATATATCCTTTACTAAAATACAAGATGTTAGTGGACGCTCAGTTCGTGAATGCCGAGCTAGTTTATTGGTGCTGCCCAGAACAAGGACCAATTACGGTAAAAAAATGATAACTTTCGAAGGAGCGCAATTTTACAATAAAGTACCATCACTTATAAAAAATGTTAACTCATTTAACACATTTAAATTTCAATTGGCTAAATATGTTCGCGACAATTATTAACAATGTGTTAAGTACAAAATTTACTATTTTTGTCACAGCAACTTAATCTTAAATTATTATAAGTTTGTATTTGTAAATGTAACAATTGACAACGACAATTTAACTATTGTGTTAAAGTATCGTTTTCAAGTAAGTGGCTTAGGTCTTATTGAGAATAAATGTCTATAAAGAAGATATTTATAGAATAAAAGTCTATGAAGATGCCTTCAAGCAAAGCTATACATTCACCAGAAAAGGTAGAAGTTTCAGGGGGGCATTTAAAACTTAATATAATTTTGTATTTAGGAATCCAACAAGCAGCCCCAACGTTGGAACTATGGGGGGACTTAGATGCATCTGTAAATATGCCTTTGAAATCTGGCCAATTTTTAGCAAAGCAAATTTGAAATTTTATATTAGCACCTGGATCGTTTTTCACAATACCCAGGCTCGTTAATACAGAAGGATTATACGTGAGCGCACTAAACGAAATAGAATATAAAGAGTGAATAGGTGAAGAGAAAATACCAGTTGAAAGGGATGAAAATTTACGGAAGCTTTTTAAGATACAAGGAAAGTGCCGTGGGGACTTAATGACACGTGACATACGATGAAGACACCTAATCAAAGGATGAGATGAAGACTGTAGGACTTTAGACATTTGACATAAAACGATCAGAAAGGTATTGGCGACGAAGGTGAAGCGGAGGATCAACACATTCCACTTGCATGGCGTTTGTTGGGGATGACTTCATAGCACCTAAGATGATTCTTAGGGCCTTATAATGAATTTTATCTAATTTGGTTAAAGCAGACCTGTAGCATGGATCTAACAAGAAAATAGCATAATCAAAATGGCTACGAATAATTCCGTTATATAACAGTTTTAACGTAAAATGATGGGGACCCCACCAAACCCCGGATACCGCACGTAAAATTTGAAGATTTTTTTCACACTTATTGGACACATATTCCATATGTGGAGAACCAGACAATTTAGAATCTAAAAGCACACCCAAGAATTTGACGCAGTTAAGAACCGGAATACTTTGATTGTTATAGACAATATTGACCACAGGAATATACCTTTTACGTGTAAAAATAACCACACTACTTTTAGGGACTGATAAAGATAACCCATGCATAGATAGCCAAACACCTAAATAATACAAAGCACTGTTAATTCTACTTACAATTTCGACAATGTTTTTGAAACTAAAATATAAGACAATATCATCTGCGTATTAACGTATATTAATACGGTTATTAGGCTATAACAAAAGTACTCGATACTTTTATGTCGATACTTTCTTCTGTGCTTTTTTTTCGCTTTTTACGGATTATTCCACGTACATACTGTGATTTTTTATTATTTATTACTTTGAGATTTTAATTAGTTACTAATGATTTCATAGAAATATAAATAAGTATATTAACAATATTGTTTAATGTGTCATAGCGACGTGTTTCTATAAAAAAAAAACATTTTATATAGATATTTATCACCATTGGGAGTTTAATTTAAACTAGAAAAACCGTAGAAGCGCGAGTCGGGCTCGCCCACCGAGGGTTCCGTACAAAAATTGGAGTCTCGAGCTTCTTCTGAAATTTAAGCTTCGCTTAGCCAGAGTCCTTTCATTTGACACCTTACTTTAACTAGCGGCTTTAACACCAAATTTTTCCGTCCTTTTCAAGTTATTATTTTTTAGGATTTAACCACAAATGTATAGTTTTTAGATTTTTCCTGTAATACTGTAATGTAGATGCTAATTTTGAAAATTCTAGGTCAACCGGAAGTACATTATTAATTTTGATGCCCTTTATAGTATCGAAATACGCTTTTTATGCAATATTAATGGCCATATCTTTTTTTAAAGTAAATATAGTAAATAGAGATAGAAGAGATACGATTTTTAAGGAAATCAAGGGACCGTAGATCCGAGTATATGGATTGAATTTCAACTTGATATCTAGACAAGCGCCAAGCGTTCCTGACAACAGACAGACAAACGGACGGACAATAAAGTGATCTTATTTTTTTTATATAGATTTCTTTTTCCTTAAAAGACACGGAACCCTAAAAATAAAAATACTATAAAATAAAGTCTCCTTCCAGTCTGTGCCTTTCTAAGTCTTCTTTTTCTAAACCACCCAACGGATTTTGATGCGGTTTTCACCATTAGGTAGAATATTCTCAAGGAAAGTTTATATATAGTTCATTAATTAGTTTTTTTTTCAAAACAATTGAATATATTTATGAAAACTTGAAAATGCAACCTTAAAGTTTTAATAATTTTCACATTAGTAATGTTAAAAGCTTTACGAACATACATTGTATATTAAAACAGGAACGTAATTCAGGGTATTAAGTAAAAATTCAGTAGTTGAAGCGGACGAAGCCGCGAGCGGGTCACTAGTTTATTTAAAAGACGAAAAATTACACAATACAATTGGATATTACTATTACATTACAATTGTATATTTTTCTTTCTTACAATATAAAGAATTTCATGCTCTATGTTGGATACATTCAGGTATAATTTTGTAAATTCATTTTAAATAAAAAAGGCTCAGATCTAATTATAAATATTAAATATTTGCAAAATTTACATTTTCTATCATAAATTTGTTTTATATTTTTTTAAATGTCAATTTGTTTGTCAAGAATGGAATACTGGAATAGTTTTTAGTTTAGTAATTTTAGCTCAAGTGCCCCATTAGTATGTGAATGTGAATTTTGGTAAAATTAATTACAAGCATATAATAATACACTTCAACATACAGAAAATAATGGTTGACGATTGTCTATTTTGGAAAAAATATTAACATAGGTATTATTGCCAGTAAGCAAATAATTAAATTTTTAACAATCTTAAATGAATATAAAAACATATCATATAAGTATTAAATACAAAAACTGATGCTGATATAACTGCTTAGTTTAGAGATATAAGATAAAAGTAAAAATCACTATTAAAAACTAATTTAACATATTGTAACTGCATAATAAAAAATAATATAATGAAAATAAATACACATTCGTCTTCAATATGAGTTCAAAATATATGTGAGAATATACACAGGTCACATATGTTATTATTATTTTGTTTTATTTGTACTAATTTATTAACACATATTTACTTGTTGGTATTAGTATTATAATTTTGTCGAACCCAATAATGTTTTTTCACTCCATCTAATGATAGTCTTTCTGAACTTTTTTGTCTTAAAAGCTGAAATTTAAATAACGAAATTAGATTATATAATTTTCTTGAACTTTATCTTGTTACCAGAGCAAGAAAGTCAGAATAATTCATTCCACTGAGTAACTACTGCAACTGAAACCAAATACATGACTACTGCATTTACAGTCACATGCTGTGCATTGCAGCAGCCAGTTTTCTGTATTAAATAATAAAGATGGTGTATGGAAAAATATTTTTGTATAATTATTGTTTTCTTAATAATTTTCAATTCCCCAATCTAATAAGAGAGTGTGGTGTTGAAGAATGAAAAAATGAAAACAATTCATTCCCGCAAGTAGGAAGCAGATGTGTCGCTGCTGTACTACAACAGCCTCTATAACTTTATGTTATTGTAATTATTTAAAATAATACCTTAGAAATGAGATCTTTAGCTCCCTCTGGTACATAATCTGGATATACAATGTCAAGCGAGAGAATTTTTGCATATGTTTTATCCTGTCCTTCACTTTCAAATGGCGGTGTTCCTACCAAAAATTCATATAGCAATACTCCAATACACCAGTGGTCAACAGATACATTGTACACTTCTCTTCTAATCATCTCTGGTGGCAAATAATCAAGTGTTCCGCACATTGTTTTTCGTCTAAAAAAATGAATATGAAAAAGCAAATATAAATATACTATAAAATAAAAAAACAAAAAAAACGCCAAAATTTGATCAGGGGGAAAGGGCCCCACAACTGTAAAGCTAACAGTTACAGACAAACAAACAATGAATGATTTTCAGTTCCGCACTAAAAAAGTACAGCATTGATATATATATATACCTACTATATTAATTATAAACATACTTTTCTGATGGAGCATGCACAGACCATCCAAAGTCAGCTAATTTAAGGTCACCATTAAATGTTACTAAAATGTTTTCAGGTTTTATATCTCTATGGATGACATGATGTTGATGGCAGTATTCTACTGCATCTGCAACCTGGAATGATTAATATTATTTATATAAGTAAATAGTTATCATACAATAGTTATTCTTATACATAGTACTATAAGTAAAATAAGCAATTGTACTAACAATTAAATAGATGTTTAAAAAACTAAATGAATTTCTTTGAATAACATTAACGAACATATATTTTTTATTATAGACAGTGCTTCTTCTTACACAACAATTTTTGATATCACATAATTAATATAATATTATTACACTTTATAATATATATTTTAAAAGAAAAATTATTCCATTAATCATAGCTAGTTTTTAATCAAAAACTATTAAGGTTATTGAGGCAACAGCACATCATCTGACTTTACAATTATGGGTTTGATTTCCACTAAAGGAATAAGTCAATTAAATTTTTCGCTCTGGTAATGATAATTACAGCATTGTTTCAAAAATCTGAGAGAAAATAAGGAATTACTCAACACTAGGCTCTACCTATAATATTATATGGATAAAGCTAAAAAAAGTGGCAAGGCATTTCATTTTCATTATGACACATCTGGCATTGCATGTTGAATGGCAGAACTGCCGGACAGATGAAATGGATATTAATTTCTTCCTTCGGAAATTGGACTCACAACCCACATTAACGATTGCACACTTGTGGCCCTGTGCATGACTGCACTCAAACTACCATTTTCAAAAATAATCATATACATACCTGATATATATATTTTGCAGCTTTATTTTCTGGGAAACGTCCGTTAGGCGACTTAGTTAAGTGCTTATATAATTCACCACCAGCAGCAAATTCCACTACAAGGTAGATACGTTTTTCATCATGAAACCATGTCAGTAATCTAAGTATATGTGGATGTCTGGAAACAGAATGTGACATATTTATGAAATTTTTGAATTTAGTTAAATGTTATGCTCTTTAGATTAGTCTTGTTTAAATAAACATGCCTACAGGTTTTAGGATAAGTTATAATAATAGTTTTAATTACATACTAATAATTATTCCTTCTGCATACATAGACATATAAAATATTTTTAATTAATCTTTGGTTACAAGACATAATATGGTATTGAGTTCCAACACTTAACATGTAATGCAAAGGATATTGGGTGCAATGCATGGTGTGAAGTTTTTTAACATTAACTTTCCTCTGGCTTAGCCTAAGTGTAACTTGCTATTACATAGTCTACCTGACCTATATATAACTGATAAGTTTAATGATGATAAAAAAAATTGTGCAATTTTAAAATGAACGAGACAGTTACTTATATAGTCATTTACAGTTTGATATAATAAAAGCATGCTAAAAAGCGTTTATATTTTACAGGTATATACATAACAATATATACACATATATATCTGTATATAAAAAATATTTAAAAATATATTACTTCAAATGAGACTGTATTTCAATTTCTCGCAATACTTGTCGTTCACATGAAGACTTCATTATTTGTGATTTAAACAACGCTTTAATTGCAACTAACAAACCAGTCTTTTTTTCTCTTGCCTCATGAACATGACCAAATTTTCCCCGTCCTAAAGCCGAGCCCAATACAAAATCCTTAGCAGACCATTTATATCTGTAAGAAATTAAAAAAAATGTTAACAGCAATATGTTACATTAAGTAAGTTCCATAGAATTTTACTTATGCAATAAAATAATACGTACGAATTTCCATAAGCCTCATGTTTTGTTATTTTATTCTCAAGTTCTGCAACTTCTGCAGTTATATCTTTGTCCGTGTTCATTTTCAATTAAATGACCACTATCAAGACGAATATTTTTCTTTTCATTGAAAAATAAACCGTTACGAGTTGTACAATTACAAAATTGACATTAGCCGTTAGACTTTTATTGTTGGTAATTGGTATTCGCAATTTAGGGATGACCGATGACCATCGATTTTTGAGGAACATCGATGTTAGCTTAAAAAATATCGAGGTTTTAACATCGATGTTGCATATAAAACATCGCATCATCGATGTTGCATTAAATAAAACATCGCAACATCGATGTCAGCAGTAACACATAATCGTTAATTCGCGTACACGTGCATTCAAAATTATTGTTTTTACAGTTGATTGACAAAATGTATTAGGACATAATCATGTGTTTTTTACGCCCCATTGTTTTTAATATTTTTTTTGTTTTTTGTTTTAATTAAAATAACACAATTTATTTCTTTAAAATAGTATGGTAAGTGGTAACTTACAGTACCCCGCTGGACAGTCCCCGTTACTACAATGTCGCATAATTATTCTCTTTAGAAAATTTCAACGTATTTCTATTTTCAACTAGCAACTCTATTACCTATGTCATTGTCATTATCAAATTTTCAAATATATTTTCGTTTTATCTTGTAGATGCAGATGCAGAAGAAATAATCAAGTAATACAAGTACAAATTTTAAATTTAACTCTATTAGAAAACTATATATAATTTATTATAAGCTCATTCTTAAGTTCAACTTAATTCTCTTTATTCCTTGTACGAAATATTATCCTAAAATATTAAACAAACACAAGTGATTATAACATGAAAGAAAATGTGTTCAGAATTTAAAATATTAAATTCAGCAGAACTATGGCAGGTGTATAACATATTTATTTTTATTTAATAATTAATAAATTTATTAAATTAAAAAATAAAATTTAATAATAGTGTTGCATATCACATAATTCATTCTAACGTTATTATATTTTAGATAGAAACCAACTTACCTTCAATACCAACTTTCAGTCAAAATCTCGATAAAGTTTTAGAAAATAATGGGATACAGTTAGGATCTTTAACAGAGATACTTGGTCTACCAGGTTCAGGAAAAACTCAATTATGGTCTGTTTGTTTTAATCATAATATTATCAAAATCAAATAAAACTAGAGGTTGTCGCCGCACAGGGGTGTGATTGTAACGCGATGGTTGTGGGTTTGATCCCCACTCAAAGGAATGAATTGTTATTTATTAATATTTTAATTTCTTTGCTCTGGCAACGAGGTAAATGCCCAGTGTTGAGTTCCGCCACTCAACATGCAATGCCTCGAAAAATTCGGTGGAAAATGGGGAACACAGTGTCTTAACACCAGGTTCCCTCTGCCAAATTATGCTTCTTTTTCACTCTCTAAGTATTACAAAAAAAAAGTATGGTAATGGATTTGTAATGTTTCTAGTTTCTATTTTTGGAAGCCCACTGGGGCAGGGGCCCAATCCCTGGTTTAGGGATTAAATTAATTTAATTTTCTTGGGTAAAAACTCTCTTCAATAACCGGTGACTTGAATTTAAACAGAAAGAGTAGTGTTTTAAAAAACTAATTTATCTCTTGCTAAATGCAGGATAGAGTGGGATGCAAGAAAAAATTGTGAAAAGATAAATTTTGTATTTTCATATTTAATATCATATTTTCCTATCAATTTATATATTAGTTTGCAGCTATGTGCATCTGTTCAAGTACCAAAAGTATTAGGAGGACTTAATGCAGAAGCACTCTATATTGATACTAATACAAACTTTACATTACAAAGATTTAAAGGTCAGTAAATATTGTAATATGTTATGTACTGCCAAATTTTAAGTTTCTAAGTTAGGGGACTATTTTAAGGGTTGGATCCTATCATTAGATGTAATTAATCATTCAGCATTCTGGCCTCTAAGCCATTCTCAAACCCATATTGAAATTCTTATTTGCTTGTATCCTGATATTTTATAATTTTTACATTTTCTAACATATTTTTCCTTCCTACACTTAAGAGCCCACTGGCTTTAAATATGTAGAAAGCAATCAACAGTTTTTTAAATAATCTTAAAATATTACTTTTTTTTACATTTTTATAAACTGATATTCCGATGTTTAAGTGGTATTACTGTAAAATTTAATCTAAATCTATTTAGTAGCTTAGTGAAAATTACAACATCGATCATCACAAACTTTGACATTTAGAAAAATAAGGATGAAAGAAAGGATGTTCAGTTCAGTTCAGGTTTTAGTTTATGGCATTCTGGCATGCCAAGAAGGATGTTAATAATGTTTTATTTTTAGAAATCCTATATGCAAGCTTAGAGAAATGTCAAAGAATACTTGGTACTCCCATATCTATATATGAAGAGGAAGTACTGAAGAAACTACATTATGTAAAAGCAATAGGACTCGAGAAGTTTTGCTCTTTCATGTATCAATTGGAAAATTTGATTTTTGAGAAACCCAATGTAACTAAGCAGATTTAATGTTTTTTTTTAACTACTTTAATGTCTTTTTAAATTGTTATGTTAATATAAATAACTGTTTTGTATTGTTCATTTATAAATTTTATTTTATTTATTTATTTATTTATTATTATGACGTAATTTTTCACAAATGAAAATATTTCATTTCCCAAAGTCAGAATTGAATCCACAACCATTACGTTTACAGTCATATACTGTGGCGACAACAAACCAAAAAAATATTTTAATATATTTAAAAGTAAATGTGTTTAAAGTTTAGTGTTTAATACATTTAAAATACATATTACGTTAATTTTAGATTAAACTAATAGTCATTGATTCTATAGCTTTCCCATTTAAAGCTGGAATAGAATTAACACAAAGAACTGGCTTATTATTCAGAATGATGGCGGATTTGCAAAAGTTAGCAGTAAATAAACGAATTGCTGTAAGTTTTTTTACACTATTATAGTTTATATAGAGATTATTTTGATAAAATGATGCATAAAAATACATTAACTCTACAAAGAAAAAACTAAAGATCACAAAGTTTTCTTAATTTATAGAAGAGGTTCAAGTTATCTATATATATTTTTATATATTTTTTTTTTCTAAAAAATAAATGATTTTTAATTAATTAGAAAATTAATTAAAAATCATTACTACTCATCTAAAAATCTAAAATCTAAAAAAAACTAAAAATCATACTTTTTATTATTTGTACATTTGTATTATACATAATAACGTATATTTTCTTCAATATAATAAAAATATCCCGATTTATGGACAAATAGAAAATATGCGTCAAAATTACACATGACTATCTTTCTAGGGTTAAATTAATAAAATAAACATGTCACACACAAAATTACATAAAAATTGAAAGGATTACGTAAGTTCTATATAGCCATTGTTCTATAATATTATTTACAGTGCTTTCAGTATATTACTTTCATAAAACCATAGATATTTTTATTTAATAAATCCGTGACCTATACAATATACTTATTTGATTTGTCTACATTTTATGTCATATCTTCGTGAACCTATTTACGAATACTTAGTCTATATTTTTTTTTTAGGTTGTACTAACAAATGAAATGACTACCAGAATTGGTTTGTCTTCTGGTACCATAGTAGGTTCACTTGGTGACGCTTGGGCTCATCGTTGTAATAAGCGATTGCTGTTAACCGCACCCAGGCCTTTGGAAAACATTCGGTTAGCTTTGATGTTGAAGAGTAATAATGGTCCCGAATCTGTTTGCAAGTTTCAGGTGAATGAGATTTATATATGCATTAAATCAGCTTCACGCGGTTTTCCGCACAGAGCAGGGTTAGGCAGAGGAGATCTAGTGTTAAGTCACTCCTTTCCCCACATTCTGCCGAATCGGGGGTTAATTGTTGTCCGCGTCCGTAGGCGAAGCCCATTATGGGCTTCATGACTCTAGATACCCTACACGTGACCCCTGGGCAGTGCTAAATGGACAACACTCTTTCCGGTGGTAGGCTCCGGCCGTGGCTGGTTACCACCCTACTAACTAAATCGTACCGCCAAACGGTATCACCGCGTTCCGGTACGCAGCTAGTAGTAGCCTATGTGGAGGTTGGGTCTGTGCAGTTGCATCTTGACTGTAAGCGGTTTGGAGCGCCTGACTGTCGGGGCACCGGGTGTCTGGCTCTGGAGGCTAGCGGGATCCGAAGCACGGTGCACCGCTGGCCGACCGTAGGCAGTTGGGGGCCCAAGTAGCGGGAAAGCCCGTGAAAGGCTGCCCCGCCACCTGACGAAAAATCCCGGGCTGTTCCACCTTGCCGGTTGGCGACCGGATGGGAGGACCAGGTGAGCATCCCCGGGGGGGTTCGGGCGTCCCCGCGGTCTCCAAGCCAGCCTCTTCTGTGTGTGGTCGCAGTCAGCTCGCTCCTTTGGCTAAACGAGTCAGGATGCCTCGCACAACTGCCTTCTTCCTGCCTATTCACTTCTTCTCTCGTCTCAAATAATAATATTATGAAGCACAGAAACAGAAACAAGGTTAAACAGCGGTTGCACGTCCTCCCATTGAAAGTGCACCTCACCAATATTCGAGGCTTGCACTCTAATATCAACGCCGTCCACCACCACCTAGAGACCGAAAGACCGCATCTTCTGTTCCTAACTGAGACGCAGATCAAATGTCCAGCTGACGCTTCGTACCTCAACTATCCTGGCTACTCCTTGGAACACAGGTTCGAACTGCGAGC
This sequence comes from Heliconius melpomene rosina, assembly GCF_056956725.1. NCBI lineage: Eukaryota > Metazoa > Arthropoda > Insecta > Lepidoptera > Nymphalidae > Heliconius > Heliconius melpomene. The sequence goes on from NC_140397.1 coordinate 4,828,910, forward strand.
AGGGGTCTGCGTGTACGTTCGCGATGACATCTGCATCAAGCGTCTCAAAAACCTTGAGGTACCGGGTTTTTCTTTACTTTGGGTACTGGTCGATACTGGAGCAACACAAAATGTGTATGCTGGTGTCTACCGCTCGCACAGTGGGGATGCGGAGACAACCAGGCTCTTTGGTCATCTCAACGAAGCTGCTGAGGAGATTCAGCAGAGGTATCCAGCCGCACAGTTATTCATTCTGGGGGACTTCAATGCTCACCACAAAGAGTGGCTGTTCCCATACCAGACGACTGACCACGCTGGACGTGAAGCGCGCAAATTTTCACTATTGCAAAATCTTTCCCAGCTGGTCAATTGTGCGACGAGGGTCCCCGATGTTGGGTCCCACACAGCTAATTGCTTAGACCTTCTGTTGACTACAGACCCAGACCGATGCTCTGTGGCAGTTACGGCCCCGTTGGGCTCCTCTGACCACTGTCTGGTGAAGTCTGTATCCGTCCACTCACCACCCGATCAGGGCCCTTGCGGTATAAGACGGGTGTGGCGATACAAGTCAGCAGACTGGGATGAGATGCGCCACTTCTTTTCAGCTTATCCTTGGAGATCTTGTTTTTCTTCAGGAGAATCGTCGAGCTGCGCAGAAGCCATAACCGAAGTCTTACGGCAGGGCATGGAGTATTTCATACCATACTCTGATATTCCTTCTGGTGGTAAAGCTCGCCCATGGTTTGACGCTGACTGTGACCGTGCAGAAGCGCGGAAACAGAAGGCGTACACTGCCTGGGCTGATGCTCGCACGCGCAAAGCTCCGAATACTCGTGAACTGAAGAAAAACTTCAACAGGGCCTCCAGGCTAGGCAAAAAAGAATTACGCAGAGCTCGTTTCGACCGCATTCGTAAAGTAGGCGCTAAGCTTGCCTCGTACCCAGCGGGTAGTAAGGCATTTTGGTCACTTGCGAAAGCGGTCGAAACTAACTTCTGTCGGCCCTCTTTGCCGCCCTTGCAGAGGCCAGATGGTTCGCTTGCTCACACTGCGGAAGATAAAGCGAACTTGTTCGCTTCTATGTTTGCGGATAACTCGCGTCTAGATGATGCTGGTAAAACACCACCATCATTACCCCGCGCCGACTGCTCTATGGCAGCTGTCCGCATTAGCCAAAAAGAGGTACGCGTAGCCCTGCAAAATCTAGACGTGAATAAGGCGAGCGGCCCAGACGGCATTCCTGCGATTGTGCTGCGAAACTGTGCACCTGAGTTGTCTCCTATTCTAACACGCCTGTTTCGACTCTCACTAGAGACTGGGGTAGTGCCCAAGTCGTGGAAGCTTGCAAACGTGCAACCTGTGCCCAAAAAAGGCAGTCGGGCTGACCCTGCCAACTACAGGCCGATATCAGTCACCTCCATACTCTGCAAGACTATGGAGCGTGTACTGAACAAAAGGCTTGTGGCATATCTGGAGGATAATGATCTCCTAAGCGATAACCAGTACGGATTTCGTAAAGGACGATCGACGGGAGATCTCCTTGTGTATGTCACTCACGTATGGGGCGAGGCTATCGAGAGATATGGCGAGGCCCTTGCCGTGTCTCTCGATATCTCTAAAGCATTTGACAGGGTCTGGCACGCAAGCCTCATAAGTAAGCTTCCCGCATACGGAATACCGCCTGACCTTTGCATTTGGATATCAGACTTCTTGAGTGAGCGATCGATACAAGTTGTCCTTGATGGCCGCGTATCTGATCAACAGGCTATAAATGCCGGTGTTCCTCAAGGTTCTGTTCTGTCCGCAACCCTATTCCTGCTGCACATCAACGATATGTTAGTACCCGGTATCGTTGGGTACGCTGATGACAGCACGGTTGTTGACAAATATCTGTCTAATGCGAAGGCCAACCGGAACGAAATCCAGTCTTGTCGGGAGTCTATGATCAGTCGTCTGAATCTGGCACTTCAGGGCGTCTCCGAATGGGGTGATGCTAATCTTGTCAGGTTTAACGCTACCAAAACTCAGGCGTGTTTATTCTCTACAAAACGGAGCCCCTTCGATCTTACTCCGACTTTCCGAGATGTACCCGTGCCGATGGCTGACCATCTTGAGCTTCTTGGCATTAACCTTACGTCAGATCTGAACTTTGGACGTTATATCGAGTCTCTGGCTACTACAGCAGCTAAAAAACTAGGTGTCCTCTCAAGGGTTAGGCAGTATTTCACACCGGGACAGCTTCTTCAACTTTATCAAGCTCAAGTCCGATCGTGTATGGAGTACTGCTGTCACCTATGGGATGGATCTGCTAAATATCAGCTAGCGACCTTAGACGCGATTGAAAATCGCGCCAAGAAGCTCATTGGCGACACAGAGCTTGTTGAGGCAAAGCTGCAAAGCCTCGAACGCCGTCGTAAAGTAGCATGCCTGTCGGTATTCTATAGGGTACATTTCGGAGAGTGTGCAGCAGCGTTGCATGACCTGATACCCTCTTCTCCTTTCCATCACCAGAGCACTAGACGTAGGCTGGGGTTTCACCCATATGTTATCGATGTGCCTGCTTCTCGTACGCAGCGCTTCGCCTCCACTTTCCTTATAAGAACAGCTAAGGAGTGGAACTCCCTGCCTGCTCAACTGTTCCCCGTTAAATATAACCTGACCGTCTTCAAGGAAAGAGTGAATAGGCATTTTCTGGGTAAGCATGCTCCACCATCGTTCGCATCGTCACTTACCACCAGGTGAGATAGCGGACAAATGCTTACCCATCTTCAATAAAAAAAATAAAAAAAAAATCTGGAGGCGATCTTGCGTGCTGTGGCGGAACTAAACGCCGCGCTTTGCCTCGACACCAGAGCGAAGAAATAATAATATTTAAATGAATATTTTATTTCCTCGAATGCGAATCGAACCCACACCACATTTTATTCACATTTTGTGCCTATCTCGTAGCTGGCCTGGCTATTTATTAACTGTTTAATTATCGAAGATAAGCCTGCCGCCACATTATTTCTTTTTTTAGCGGGATCGGCAGAGGGAACCTGAAAACTGAGTATTAAGACACTTCCTTTCTCGAAGAGTTGTGGAGGCATTGCATGTTGAGTGACGGAATTCAACGCCGCGCTTTGTCTACCAGAGGGCATTGTCTGGATACCAGCGCTAGTAAATTGCGACGACCTTACGAGGTCGTAAGTAAGTTTGATCCTCACATTTAAACATGAAACTTAAAACCGTGTAAAATTTTAATACTTTAAATTTTTACCTACAAATATATCCTTATTTATGTTTTGTGCGGTTTAAATTAATTACCATAAATTATAATTGACTTTTAGCGCTTGTTATTTACGTAGAGTAATCGAACTTGGTTTTCAGATAACGCAGGAGGGTATACGGGATGTTAATTAAAATCAGTGAGAACATACATAGTTTTATTAATAATGTATTCAATTATATATAATAAATACATCGTAAACAAAACTCAGCACCAATAAATATCTCATTTTCACAAAAATATGAAGCTTTTATTTCTAGAACATTCAACAGTATATAAAAGGCAGTTTCTCGGAACTTAGCATTGCAAGTGCAAAATATTTTATTTGAAGTCTTATTATGCATTTTTCTTAGGAAACAAGAGTGAGTAAAACCCTCTTGTAATCGCCTTTCGTATCATCCTGCAAAATATTACATTTATTTCTGTTATAGCATCTTGTCTCTATGTAACATGCATTACTTAAAAATACTTGTAGAAAAATAATTTTAATTCAAAAAATATATAGTTTATTTTGCAGGATTAAGCGCAAAGTGTGACTAGCACATTCCTGAAGTCACCATCTAGGTCTTCCTGTAAAGATATCGAAAACCAACACTGTAGGTAGCAAAACAATATAAAAAAAAACAGAAACTGGCCCATAATTTCTATTGATACGAGTACATCACACTGCGTGCAAATTTAATATAATATATAGCATGAGATTACATATCACACAAGTTTTTTAAACTTAAAATAAACGTTTTTAAAATGCATTAAGTAAATTGTACCAATAACTATATTAGGTACTTTCGAATATTAGAACACCACAGGCTATGTATTGTAGTGCCGCCATTTTGTCTTTATTTAATCTGTATCCTTAGTAAGACATTGTAGATAGGAGGTGACCGAGGGAACCTTCTATCTCCTGAAAAATGGCAATAACTACTTGTAAAAAGCATTCACACACTACATTAGCGATTACGAATAATATATTAATGTATTATAATAATCGATTTCTTATCGATATTAGTTGTTTAAGATTATTCGTAATCGCTCGTTTGTTCTCACTGGGTCCAGGCACCATGCGTTCACATCAAAAAGCATTAGCTACAGTGCAAAGAAAGTTACATGACAATGATTTAATTCAAAATAAGCAAAATATACAGATCTTTTTTTAAACGAAATTTACACCCAAAATGGATAACCTAAGGTATGGCACTGAAGACAAAAAATATGAACTAGTTCACAGTTATTTACTTTTTTAAAATTGTAAAATAGGCGTGTCGATAAGCACTTACGACTATTTAAATTGTGACATGGATGTAAAATGGCGAAAACGTGCAAATATTTTATCACACTTAAATTTTAATTTGTAACTCATGGACTTTTTAAATATAATTTGTGATGATAATATAGAATATAAAACATATTTTGTATTCAGTGTTTGTACCCCTAAACTTAAAAATCTATCAATTGACGAAAAGAATTTAATAAAATAAATCTAGATAATCATTCGTTGTTCTCAGTGTCGGCCATATTTATTCAACAAGTGTGAGTAAAGCCTTCTTGTAATCCCCGGAAGTGTCGCCCTGTAATCAAAATATTTTAACTATTCTGAACTATGAAACTATATGTTTATAATTCTTTTAAACATACAATAAATATTATACATAAATATTAATGACAATTTCGGTATTTTTTATATAAACCATTGTGTACACAAAAAACAAAAAAGCTATACAATACAAATTAGAACAATAAATTAAAACAATGAATATGGATACGTTCAATTTAAGTAAATAATAATGATAATGTGTACATTAGTTTAGGACCTAAAAAAACCATTTACAATAAAATAAAAAAACAAACATAAATAGATCTGTATATGTGTTTTCAAACAGTAATGGCGGAAGTCATGAGAAGAAGTAGAATAGAATTTTTATATTGCAATTAAACATGTGTAATAATTCTCATGCTGATTATAGAAGCTGTTATTTAAATATACATTTTACTGTTATTATTATTTGTTTCATATCATAGAAAATATGGGTCAGCATCTTAAAATTACTTTATTTACTTAATATACATACATACATACATATATATTAATTAGGCTTTCCATGCGATTATTTATAATGATTTATAATTATATTAGTTTACTATTTTAATGAAACTATGATTAAATTGTTTTTTATAGTCAAGTGCCAATTATTGTGTTGCTACTTTCTACTGATAACATTATAATGATGATAATTTGCAAGCAACAATGATAACTTTTTGGAATTAATTTTGAATTTTCTGCTCAACAGTGATGTTTTTCAATTCAAATAAAAAAAGAGCCAGCAACATAACATCCTATACATTTTTTGCTTTATATTATAAAACATTTATTTATTAATTTCAAGCCAATTTAATAATTCGACATTTCTATATCAAATGAGCAACTAATTCATATGATAGCCCACATAACTTCAACAATAAATACCATGAATGTGCCCCCATTTGGTTAAGTGATTGCAAATATAAGGCACAAAATACTTACAGCGATCCAGTCCTCTAAGGGTTTCCCGTATTTGTCCAAGAAAGCTTGTTTGATATCTCCCAAGTCGATTTCGGAACGGCTGACTACGATTCTGATAAGGGTCTTATCGTTGGTTCCCAAACCTTTCATTGAGTAGTAGAGGCGCTCAGCGAAGAAGCCAACTTTGCTCTTTACGCATTTTACTAAAGAGAAAAAAATATATAAATATTAAATTTATTTTTATTTTAGTTATCGTAGTAAGTAAGCATGTTAGTATTGTGTGCGTGTGCGTGTGCGTGCGCGTGTGTGTGTTGTGGTGTTGTTTTTATTTCATCTCCACACTTTGACGTGCATTTCTCAAAATAATATCACAAAATTGAAAAATCACTAATTTTTCAAGCAATCCATTTTCCGCCTATTCTTATAGGAGGGTCTGTAAGGGTAAATGTAAATAATATATTTGTAATATGTAGCGTAATCCTATTAATTAAACCCGTCCCTGCCCTTTGAAGTCGTTAATTAAAACTTTTTTGAACATATTTTCATTTGTGACAAATAATTTATTATACTGTTTAATAAATAATTGACTATTGTAGACATTATCTTTATATTCGTAGATTGCAACCGCAAACATTATATTTTAGTTATTTTAAACAATCGAAAATTATACTTAATTAAAGTTGTCATCTCAGAAAATTGTACGTTTAAATAATAGTTTAATTGTTCCGTATATCCGGATTCATTTATAAAAATCAAGATAATGGCTTCAAAGGCTATACAGGTTGAGTCACTGCAAGGTCGCACTGCCTTCCTCTAGTTACATAAGACCTTGACAGTACGTCACTTTACTATTCACTAATGATTCAACCGAGTGTTATTCTTAAATCTTCTAGAAACTTTTTAAATATTTATTTGAATCATTTGAACGTTTATGTTTTATCTTATGATTCTATTAATAATGGAATCTAAATTTTTTCATAGGTACTGCTTTACACTAATATAAAGACAACGAGTTGATATTACTTTCATATTTTTCTTATGTTTTCAAAACATTTTGTTTCTTCAAATCCAGTTCTTTTACTCTTCAAACAATCATCAAAACGACAAAGCTCTTTGAATTTAACACGATCACGAGCAATGGCGTCACATAACTATTATTAGATATTAGCATTATTAATATGAATATTATATAAAGGCATAACAAATTAGCTTACCAATAGCAAGCATGCCCTTCTCGACGCTTCCAGAGAATTCCTTCTTAATAGATTCCTCGATATCTTTACCAGTTAACGCCTCGAATTCAGCGAAGATCTGAAACCATACAAATGCTAAATGACATATTTTTTTTTACTTTCACGTTATATCCCTCATATAGTAGGGTAGAGGAGGGAGAAACCTAGTGTCCCATATGGTAGTGGGAGGAGGGTCTAGACTTTTGGTCTCACCCTATCCGAGATATTACGTCTTGAATACCGTAACTCAACGCCGCATTTTATTATGTTACTAGAGCAAGGAAATGAATACAATTCATACTTCTGTGTAGAAATAGGAAACCCAAACCGTCACGCTTACAGTCAGACGCTGTGCCGCTGCGCCACGATGACCTCGACCAAGTGACGTATATCAAATAGTATTTAATATACATAATTCATGTCGGCCGTCCGAGCCCATTATTAACTTTTTATACTTAAACAATTGCGGTCTGACTCATTGTGATGACGTTCGTTCTACACTGGTTAAAAACCATTTTATTCAAGGTATGGGGTATTTGGTGCAGATGGTTGTGAGTTCAAATACTACTCGATAGTTATTGTTTAAAATATTTAATAGATAAGTACAATATTACATTTATTTAAACAGAAAATATACTACGTATGGATATGTCACCAATCTAACTAAGCAAATAATAATATAATATAGATACTTAAAAGAAAAAAAAATGCAATACAAAAAATAAGCATTCAAACAGCACTTTCAACCAATGAACACTTTCCATAAAAAAATCTTTAAAAAAACCCAAAGATAAATTATAAAAAAAGATAAAGGAGGAAAAAGGAAATTATAATTGTTAGTTTCATTAAGAATGAATCGTCTTCCTTAAGTGGTTTATTAATAGATTACTATGAAATACCTCTGGCATCCGCCCATACAGAAACAGAATATATTGTAATACGATCAAGTCATTTGTAAAAACATCGATGATGCAGCGCTTAACGTATTTTGGAAAACTTTTACCTAACTATAGCCGTATATGCTAGCTGTTTTACATATATGAGAGTCGAACCCACCACTCCATATAAATACTGCATAATACATATACATATAATTATATATAATCATATAGTCCAGTCTGATAAAAAATTTATAGCATCCATAGAAGCATATTTCATATAGATTTATGCACTCCGTCATATTTTTTGGAAAATGAAAAAATAACAAAAAATAATAATCCCAAAAGTAAACATACCTGTCTCAGCTGTTGATACGAGCGTGTAATAAGTATGGAATTGAACACTGACTCATCAGTTCCCCACTGTCCTTCACCAGCCGCCGCCAAGGCTTCAGCATCAGCTTTCGCCGCTCCCTCATCAACGCCTGAGTTCTCATCACGGTTGGCCATACATAATGATACGCAAAGGCGTTTGAAGTGACCAGATGTGTCTCCTTTGAGGTCTGATTCGAGACTCTTGCCGTATACTGTTGGAAAAGAGAGATTTTTGAATAAATATTTCTGAAGTCTTTTGAATTTCTATGTATTTTAAATCAGTCCTACGCTGTATCCCGCAACAGCAGTATAGGCAGAGAGAACCTAGAGTTAAGACACTCCGTTCCCCATTTCTGTGTTTGCTTGTATATTGGTGGCAACACTAACATCCGTTACAGAATGTTTATTATAATATTCATATCATATACTGGAGTATAAACGTAAGAAGTATTTCTGTTTTACATAACCATTATTATTAAAGTACTTAGTCCATCGAATATTATTAGTAGTCGTTAAAATTATGACAAGGTTTATGTCTCCATATATATGTTTATTGGATTGTGCAATAACGCTCTAAGCTTCCTTTTTTTTAATTAATACAATAACAGAGTAAATTACGTTAAGTCCTACAAAACTGTTTATCCATTTTGTCTGTAGGATCCATCGAATCTCTTATACTCGTACAAGTAATTCTTAACTATTATCTATTTTTCAAATACTGTTGTAGATTTAAGTTAGTGAGTTTAATTTAAAAAGTTTATAATAAATATATTTTTCAATTTTCATTTTAAGCTTATTTAAAACTGGTTCTCGTTGCCTAATTACTTGGCATATAAAGTTATAAACGTAACTCCCCCATTGAAGCCATGAATGCTAATGGAGTATGACGTACCTACGTATTTTGTATGGCCGACCTAATAACTCATGGCCAGTTCGATGCATATCAAACAATATAATATAATGCGTGTAACACGAATAAGGACGAGCCCAAGTAATGTTGATATAGGTACATTTTATTTATCAAATGTGTTGAAAGGCGGAACTGAACGCCGCGCTTGGCCTTGTTTTATAATATATTTTTTGGAAATTCGCGCTGTATCCCGAATATAGCAGGATAGGTAGAGGGATCCTGTTGTTAAGACACTATCACATCCGTTCTCTATTTTCCGTCGAATTCCGATTTTTTTAAAAGATATAAATTATAAAAGGTTTTATAATTTATAGATACTTAGTTATATTATTACTCTACAATAAAAATGTTTGCGTCTACATGTACAATTTGAAAAGGAACTTATCGATAAATCTTCGTCATGTCTTACACAATCTAACTGACTTCAACCATGATGGGTGCAGTCTCTTGAACCTGAACGTGATATTAACTATTATATATATTGTTCTAAATGTGAACAAATACACCTCGTAATGCACCACATTACGGAAGTATAGCGTGATTGAACGCCATTCAACTCAAATGTGTCAGTAAAAACATTTTGAACTAATAATTTCTAAATAAACTATTAAAAAAAACTAATCCACGTGCACGCTTTCGCTTGCGATAAGCGCGAAAAGTTTTATCGCTATAAAATAATATATTTGTGTTTTTTGTAGCTAATAAATAATAATCAAATTTGTAAAGTATATACTACTGATTACATTTACGAACTAGCGACACGCTCGCGGCTTCGCCCGTTTGTACTGCACAATTATAAATTTACTTATTTTGCATTATTTTCATTTGCTATTAATAATATGATTTTAAAAACAATATCTACACTTATATTGAAAAGTGAAGTTTCTAGCAATTCAATAAAACATTTATTTATGGCAATTTTGTCAAACAACATTCTTTAAAATGATACAACTTTTATATTTATAAACCGATTGATATAAAACAATATGTTAATGAAAGCTGAAAAATGAAACGCACAGACAAACATTTTCATTAACATTCTTTGTTTTTGGTTCTACAACGTTATTAAATGAATATATGTATATTTTTATATATTCTATATACAAACACCGATCTGTTATGTTTTTATTATAAGTATAAATATAAATAATCTTTCTTCTTGCGAGTCTATACAAATTCATGAAAAAACTACTTAGGTAATTGTCTTTATAAATAATAATTTACTCTTTAATAATACAGCTATTATAATAATAACGAAAAAAATTATAACACTCACATTGTTCGTAAAAGGCAGAAATAGTACGGATTCCGTAGTTGGACAGAGTGCAGAGGATTTCAATGATGGCTTCTTCATCTGTGCCCAGTCCGGACACTGCGTCGTGGAGTTCCTTGGCGTAGAAGTGTGGCAATGGGGTCATTAGAGCCACGATCACGTTCTCCAAATTACCGCTCAGTTCGCTTTTCAACTCGCTTATAAGGTCCTGTACAAGAGATAAGTAGATGTTGTTATTAATATAATTTATTATATGCTTCTCATATTATCATTAAATTAAAAATAATTTTAAAAATGATTTATTTCAGTCTTCAAAATGTTTGGAAAACTTTTAACTTCTAATTCTTTTTAAACTCCAATATTACTTCTAATATAAAAAATATAGAAAATAATAGTATATTTTAATTCAACTTTTATCAATAAGTTAAGACGATGTCAAAAACATACAATTTTGCATGACAAAAGAGTTGCCCTGGGACGTTATGAGAAGAAAAATAACTCTGAACTAAATGTATTTAATTTATAAATAAATGTATCTATATACTTATATATTATTTACAGACTCAGTAACATACAAATATTTTAATGATATATGTCCATACGCAAAATAATAATAAAAGCTCAAAATATGTTTTAAGGAAAACTCGCTTTTATGAACATATCTATTAACTATTGATATAGATGAGGTTACCCATAATAAGTGTTACGTTAACCGAGTCTATATTTAGTTTTCTTTGAAATAGCGTCTAGTTTGATAGATGTTTTGAGGTGATTTAGGCTGAAATATCACTAGAAATTTCGTATTTTTACAATATATTAGTAAATTTTAATAAAAATATTTAATGTAAGTTTGAAAAACGTCTAGATATTCGATCTGTGTATGATAATAACATAAACATCTCGAGGTTGGCATCCGCCACCTGACCTATCACTTTCTAAGATAAATTATTCCCACCAGTACAAATTTTAAAATTATCCATTGTTCAAATAAGTATTCTTTTAAGTAATCTTAGTTAAGAAAGATATTTAAAAAAAATAGACTAAACAACTGTTTTTGGGAGTTTAAATTTTTTTTCGACATCGATAAATAAAAAGAGTAATATAAATAATTTTTACTAACGAATTGTAATTACACATGCTGGCCCTTCATGACCTTGATATAATTTTAAGGAGAGGTCAAACTAGAGGAGCTCTGACCTCGATGACGAGAGATTTGGACATAAATAAAATCGTAATCAAAGCAAACCCAAGAACACTAGTCTTTTTTCAGCTTTAAACTATGCTAGTGTTAGGACTCTCCGTTCCCTACTTTCCGCCGAATTTTCTAGGCATGGCGTGTTGAAAGGCGGAACTGAACGCCGCGCTTGGCCTTGTTACCAGAGCGAAGAAATGAAAACAATAAATAATGATTCATTTTCAAGAGTTGAAATCGAACCCACAACCGTCGCGTTTACAGTCACACGCTTGTGCCACTGCGCCATGACGGCCTCAACAACTCTAGTTTATAATATAATCATTTATTATTGTAAAATATTCTATTTTATTATTCTAAATCATATATTTTTTGATAAAAATAATATAGTAAAGTTAATTTTAATGAATGATGGAAGCAAAAACAGTTAAACCAATTTAATACTAACTAGCGCTCTTACTCAGCAGTCAGTACATAGAGTGATAAAATGTTGTCAAGGCCATAATATCGTATTAACCGACTTCGACGTTGATTAATAGCTATTTCGAAATATTTTTCATCACTGTTGCTCATATAGGAGAGGTGTTCTCTAGATGCAGGTGATACCATTACAGATGAGAGTAGAAGTGAGCAGTGGGATATTAATTGTTATATTTCTCCTACATAGGAGCAGCTTTTGCGTGTTGAGTGGCGGAATTCAACGCCGCGTTTTGCCAGAGCTAAGAAGAATATTAATTATATGTAATTTCTTTTAAACATATATATAGGTGAATATAATTTCACTTTGTGAAATTCTTATAACCAGTTTTAAAGTATGCAAGTACACATCCACACTGCATGTAGGTAATTAATTTTACTGCAAATTATAAAAATATCTAAATGCGATAAGAGACCAGTATACAGAAAGGTGAAACTTTGATGCCAAAATCTTACCACAAACTTTTCAATTTCCGCTAACGACATACGAACTTTTACTGTAATTTAATAATCTTTACCGGTTTATAAATATAGTAAGTGAAAAATCTCTTGAACTTTAGACAAAACAAAGACTTAAAGTTTTTGAAGAGTAATGTACCAAAATTATACATATATTTCTATTCTAACCTAAAGCTTATATTTACCAATAAATTAACGTGATATTAAAACAGTAAAGACAAGTGTTTATATAAAAAAATTAAAACTAAAGACGTTCGTTGTTAATTAGTTAATTATTGTAGCTGTAGGTATGGCACACACTAATTATTCCTATAGTAAATAATAATCAAGTATGACTTATGCTTGAATCCAATTTAATCATTATTTTTAAATTATTATGAAAACACGTATTCCAGAGATAACCGATAAGAAATAAAAAAGAAACAATAAGTTTCATCTTATATGACGAATACTAAGATAGTGGGTCTATTGCCAGTATTGCATTTATCATTTCATACAAGAAGCCTATTATTCATTGAACTTAAAATGAATCATCAATTGGTGTGGAGTCCACAACAATATGTGTTGTGTACTGAGATCTGTTGTAAAAGGCACTACGCATTAGCAGAAGAGAAGAAGAACGGAGTATCTTAACACGAGGTTCCCTCTGCCTACCCTGGTGTGTGCGGAATACAGCGTGAAGCTGATTTAGTTTAGAAGAAGAAGAAGTCAATGATATCATCTTCACGGCTTCTTTGACTTGTTACTAGAGTGATCAATTATTTTCATTTTCCCGAGTGGGAATCGAACTCACAACTATCGCGCTTAGTTATATCGTTGCAAAAAAAGAAATAAGTTTTGTAATAGTTTGGAAAAAATATTAGTCACTTTTTAGTGTCAACCGCATTGCAGCCTCAGTGTCCGTTTAGTTCACCTAGAATCTAGGTTGTCCAGTTCGTTGACTTGCAACAAGATTAAATTTACTATTTCCTAAGTTGTAAGGCTTTTTAAAGTTACTAACTTTACATAATGGTTTTAGTTAGTTTTAGCTCAATGCTTTTTGGTTCAGTGACTCTTAGGTCTTGTGTAACATACAGACAACCCACGTGTTTTTCTGTTCTTAGATTTTCACAATTATTATACATTTTAAATGAAGCTATAATATTTATATGAAACAAACCTAGCCATTCAAGAGGTAATGCCTCGAAAAAATTTAACGAAAAGTGGAGAAAAGTGTGTTAACGCTACATTCCCTCTGCCTATCATACGGTACGCAGGATCCAGCGTGGACCTGAATAATAATGATTAAATTAAACTACTACCATGAATTAAGCGTCTAAAAACTTAAAAATGCATAAAGACGATATTATATATTTTATTATTATAGGACATGTTTCCATACTGCGGAATTTAGTTGTAAAACCTAACTCTCGGTCGTCGCCCTCTTGCGAACTAATCGAGTAAGGAATGCAAGCCTGGTGGAAACTGCTAATTGCCCTTCGAATTAAGGGTATAATAATGAGAAGCTTAAAACGATAAGGGTGGAAGACCGCAATGGCTTTTTATCGATTTTATTTGCCAGAACAAGATATTTACGACGTTCCGTGATATTAGCTCTTTCCTCCCACTCCTATCATGTATAAAATACATTAATGTATAAAAAGTAAGATGTAATAAAAATTTAGATATTTACATAGAATGTTTAAAACTTATAAAATATTTTTTTTAGTAAAGAAGGGGAAATCTCAATAGGTATGTTAATCACCTAGGTATCCTTTAGCAGGTTTATTTACAACATAATATATTCGTTTTCGCATGCCTCTAAGAACAGATATTAATTAAACTATTCCGCCCTTTGGCCATGAATGTTAGGCCATACAGCCTGGTAAAATAATGATATTTACAATGTCAGCTTTTAAGTTTTTAGCATCAAATGTTCTACAACCTAAAATGTGAGAAATGTGAACCTCACCATAAAATATAACATCCACATCTATTTTAAACTTAAGTTAAATATCTTAGTCTCATCAAGCATTATCATAAAGTATACAAGTAGACTATAGTAAGATCTATGACAGATAAATGGTTATCTTTATTGTTTAGCATGTATTATGTCAATAAATGAGAAGAGAAATCACATTATGATGGTTAGAATAAAATTGCTCATCTTATTAGCAAATACAAGCATTTGGTTTATTCTAAACGTGAAAAGATTCTAAAGTGCATATTTTTGAGTTGGTTCACTTTCTCCTTAAGCCATATAAAAACTTACCTTTCCATAATTAGTTTTGAAGGTTTCAGCAATTTCCAAGCGTTGTACGATTCCACGTCGGCAGAGAACATCGATGATAGCCTTCTCATCGGTTCCGAAGCCTTTCATCGCCTTGCGGAGAGTTTCCGCATCGGCAGCCGGCTCGAAGGGCTCCGCCGGGTACACCGTGGGGGTGCACTATAGAATATAATTGACGTTAGTTGACACATTTTTTTCTGAGATATTTTTATGGCAAAGGTTAAACAAGGATGGGAGAAAGAAAAATTATATGTTGGGGTTTATAAAACTGTATTTTAGTTAATTTTAATAGTACCTATAGCAGTAACTAATTAGGCATTACATGTAGGTAATAAAAATAATAATTTACAATAAATTTTAACTTTAAATAGAATTATTATAATTTTTTATTGTTTTTAGTCTTTCTCTGGAAATAAAAAAAAAATAACATACACTGTGTTTTCATTTTAATTTCATAAGTGCATGTTAGCGTGACTCAGTGGCGATGGGTGTCCTACTTTAAAAAAACATTTTTTATTATGTAGATACTTGTTCTAAATTGCTTTTGTATTAAAAATACTATATGTATTGAACTTTTGATCCATATTTGATTATGATTTACTGGTCCAACTAAACAGAATCTTATAAGATAAGTAAATCAAAGACTTTCCTTTTTAGAAAGGTTTTCCATTGTAAATAACAATTTAACTATTGCCTGTTAAACTAAAATAACCTTGCCCAGAAAAGATGACATCATCTCGTGAGAATCGATACACCGCAGCTATAGAATGGTAATGTATGAAGAAACTTACCTTGTACGGGTAGTATTGCTGTCCACTCATTTTGGCTTCTAAAACAAAAATCAAATGGATAATACAAAATCAAACACTGAAACGTTTATCCTCGTAAAACTAAAAATAAATTGTAATCACGCGAACCGGCTTTTGTGATTTGCAAACAAAATGCCGCCGCCATAGAATTATGTTCTATTCGTATAATAGACTATAAATAAATGAATTTATTTTATCGGTTGCTACAGATTGAGTTGTTTATTATAATTAATTGATAGTAATTAATTAATAATACGTACTTTTAGTAAACGTGACACACCCAAACGCGATGGAGTACGATTTTGAAATAAACACGTCGGGCGAGCGCGGTCGTGGCGCTTTTGCGTCTCTCTCGCTTTAGCCAATGCGGAGTTTATAACATTTAATCTTTATTTTACTAAAAAATGTTGTTAGAATGTTACTGTATTTAAGATGCTTCAAAATAATAAATTCTTATCTTAGATTAAGGTTTTAAGTCATTATAATACCTGAATTTTCAAATTTAATAGTTATATTTTTTTTATTTAACCATACAAACGAGTTATAATGCAATTTCCTATTGGAATAAGGTGCGTTTTACAATAACTACTTAATTATGAAACATATTCACTTTTTTCAGCTTCATGTTATGTATCCTATGTAATGTAGTAGGTGATATGCAGGCCAAGATAATCTTGAATCAAGACACTCTAGTCTCCGCTTTCTGCTCGAATTTGAGACAGCGTCTTACAAGCGCAGAGAAGTGATAATGTCTCTTTTCCCCGAGAGAGGATCGAGTCCACAGTCATCGCATTCATAGATGTCCCATAGCAGCGTGATGCCCTCATTTATTTTTATTAAATTATATATTTCAAAAAATAAATATTTCTATGGTGACAAAGAAACTAAGTTTTTTTAATGTAAAATATTTTATTGAATGCATTAAATAGTATCTATGTTAATGTGAAGGTTGTATTACAATATTCTATATATTTTAGGATATAGGAAATGGAATTTAACTGTAAAAATTACCTATTCATTATTATTAAATATGCAATGACCGTATTTAGTTCACAATTAATAATAAACAATGTCTTTTGAGGTTACTAAACCTTAATTAAATTAGTTTTTCTATTTTATAATTGCGTTCATGAATTGAATATTAACAGAGTGTGGTCATTTTATATTATAAAAAGCAATTTACTATAAATCAAATAATTAAAAAAATATATTTTTTAACAAATAATATAGATCCGGATAAAGATATTGTATTTTTTAATATTTATTTTCCACATCAACCAAAGATTCCGAAGCCCTGGTACCACGTAATCACGATGATGTCACCGGCGTCGCTGCTACGGGGCCGCCGGCCGCAGGGAACACGCAGCAGGTTCATATCATATATATACTAAAACTATGTAAATTACGTATATATTTGCAAAATCTGGAATGTCTAGCATTCTTGCTATGTGTTTTTATTTCCTATAACGGTTAGCGGAAGCTGACGATTTGCATTCATCTGTTTTACTCTTGTAGATATATTTTCTTTTTACTGTAGTGTAATGACCTTCAAATGTACGTAAATATTTGAAGCTGCATTTTTATCAGCTTCAAATATAAGTGGTTTGGCATGCCGTTTACAAAATTTAGTTTTTAAAGAGTACCTGTAGAAATTTTATTATTGTAATTTTTATTCTATAAATTGATAATTAGTAATTAGTTAATTACGATACATGCATTCAAAGGTAAAACTATAATTTAGTTTAAGTATATAAAATATAAATTCTAATAACAAGATTAAGATTTGAGGGCGGTCGTGGGGGTGTGTCAGGGGTCGTGTGACTGTTAACTGCGATTTTCACTCGAGGAAATTAAATATTTCATGTTTTTATTTCCTCGCTTTGGTAACGAGGCAAATTCTTCCGTTCCGTCCATTCTGCCACAATGGCGTTCTAAAAAAATATATGTAATAGAGGAATAATATTACATATATTTTTTTAGAACAGCAAAGAAGAGAAGAAAATTCCTGTTTCAAAGGAAAATTACGTAGCAAGGTCAGATATTATACATATGTTCATATACAAGTCAAAATTATTAAACTAGTATTATTCACACCATTAGATCATCAACTTGGCGAAATCTTATGAATCAACGCGTGAACTGTTGACTTTAATGTTGACGCCTTCACGCGGTGTGACGCGGCGCTGACCTACGTAAGCTTATATGAATAATTTCCGAAATAAGTTTATAATAAAAATTATATTATTAGTATTTCTTTTTATTTTATTATCTTGCCATTCCTTTTATAAATTAATATTTGTCTATAGCTTTTCATTGTATCATACATAGGATGGTAGGCAGAGAGAACGTGGGAACCTTGAGTTAAAACACTCCATTCCCATTAAGTAATTTATATTCCTCACTTTCCGCCGAATTTTATATTGATACCTAAAAGAGAAGTTAAAAAAGTAAAAAGGTAAAAAAGCCGGGTATTATTAGACGTATAAACAATGGCGTAGGAAGAGGGGAGCCGACTGGCCTGTACCCACTCCCAGAAATATTATTAACAAAAAATTGCCCCGAAAAATATTTAAAAACAACATTTATACGAATATATCTGTGTAAATTAATTAATATTCCAGAACAATCCAGAAAATACGCCTAAATAGGTACGCCCATGCGTGTAAATTACTTTAAAATATTACACACGCTTACAGCATAACTGTGGGCATTCACGCGTTCTTATATTGAGCGGACCTTTCGATCAAAGCCCGCTTTGCTTCGACACCAGAGCGAAAAAAGTTAATATATTTTATTTCCTCGAGTGGGAATCGAACCTACCTACCTGCCTACCTACACACCTGTGCCCACGCGCCACGACCTCAAATAAAATAAATATTAATGATTGAATTAGGTACAACTTTTAAGGTATTTTTTTACTTATAAAATGTTCTTTTTACTTCTAGATTCAACATGCCTACTTAATTTCTTAGAAATTAGTTATTAATTTGCTATAAAGTCCCGGAGGTCTTACAAGGAAACTAGCAAATTGAGGTCGCAATCGTTCATGTTTAATTTCTGGAAAAACTTTAGTAAACCATTTGATATTAGAAGTAAAAAACTAATATTTATGTAGTTACAACCCCAAGGAATAATGAGAATATGTTGTTTATGCGTTTTGTTATTTTATATATTTTGATTAATTAAACAAACCGGTCAAGTGCGAGACGGCCACGCATACTACGGTTTCCGTACCAATCCCAGGATTGTAGGTCAATGATGAGTAAAAGTAATTACTAATATTGACAAACTTTAGTTTGGGGTTGTATGCATTTATTTTGTATGAAATGAACTACAAATATAAGTTTGTAATTTTTTTTTGCTATGAAATACCTATAAGTTTTTACTTTCTGGATATTTAAAATTTGTAATGTAAGTTCTCACTTCGTGCAAAATTTTAACTGTTAGCTGGTCCACAGGAAGGACCCCTGTAGATTTTTATTACGAATTTTATACAAATTGCAACCGCAGCTACAATAACGACGATCGTTCCTAAGTACCGCCCAATTTTCCAGGTGTTGCATGTTGATTAACGAAACTAAACGTCGCGCTTCGTCTAATGGGAATTGAACCCTAAACTACCCATAATATATACAAAAATATATTTAAAAAAAACAAAATGTTGTATAAAATTGATTTATTACAGTAATACATTAATGGGAAATACACAGATGGCAGACCATCGACATTGTGACAGACATGTTACAGATATAGTTGAGTTCTGATATATATTTATATCTATATATTGTATGTTTCTCAACAGCTCTTAGTCTTCTAAGAAGAAATACTGGCCTGCCCTCTTTTGTTCAATGTCCTGTAAAATGGTAAAATAAATTTAATAATAACATTTAATAATTAAGACAGACAGAAATTTCTTCTTTTTTTGAGTATGTCTAAACATAATTGAAGTAAGTTACAATTTCAATATAAAAATCTTGAATATTAGTTATTATTCAAACATAACTTAAAGTGTAAATAAAATTATTTTTTAAGTTAAAATTATAGGATATCTGATGAGGGTTCTTCTAGCCTCCATTAGTAAAAGCTATTACTTGTTTTATCTGATTGTCATAAACTAGCTGTGAATGGGAATAATCCACTCCTCAGAATGGGGATAGATTCCCCACAGCAAATCCGTTAACAGATAGATTGTCTAACTGCACTAACATAGCCTCATTTCTATTTTATACCTACCTTAACTACATATTTCTAATATGCACACATTTAATAATAACACAACATAAACATTGCACATGCATACCTTAACAGAAGAATGTTTATTGATCCTCGGCCTAAAGTTATTAGGATCCCTCCTGAATGTAATGCCAAGTAATTCAAGGAACTTATTCATGCCATTTAGCAGAGACTGTGGGGCATGAGCCGTGGCATAAGACGAAGGTGTTCCTTCAAATACTATAACTCTGTCCGCTAAATAGGTAGCCATTATGAAATCGTGCTCTACGACAAAACCTGTACGCTTGGCATGGAGGATGAATCTGGAAAAAAAAGAAATAATTGTTATATTCTAATTTATTATTAAATCTGCACATCTATACTAATATTATAGAGAATAAAAAAGAGAGAAAAATATCAAATCTTCAATTTGAAAAAAATCTCAATATTGGACTGTCTACTTATCAAGGAAGAGTATGTGATACCTCAGTGGATTGGATCTGACCATGTGTCGATATAGTATATAAAATTTTTAAAAAGTGAGAGCTTTATATTTGGAGTATGCATTTACTGTTATATAGACTTGTTATATAGAGAAAAAAAGATACAAAATGAAAGCTGAATGAAATGATATTAATGGGTCTAATTATATTTTAGTTAAAGCTTGTTATTTTAACTTTAAGTATATTTATATTTTTAAAAAAATATGGTTAATATTATACCAAGACAGCTCATCTAACTAATGTACATCTACAGTTAAGATCTTTTATTATAATGGTATACATTTTATAAGTAAAATATATTTTTGAGAGTGCAAATAATCAAATTCTCTACATAATAATTTTAAAGACAATTTTATAGCCTAACTTGTATATTTCAATATTTATAGCTAAATAATCAAATTGAATATCGAAATAAGTCATCATTATGTAACAAAACATAAAAAATATAAAACACCACACAAAATCACCCACTTACCGTTTAATAACTTTAGCAGCTACCAAACGTTGTTCAGAGTCCAAATAGGCAGACGGCTCATCAATAAGATACACCTCAGCTGGCTTGCCGAGGCAGAGTACCAACGCTACTCTTTGCAATTCACCTCCAGACAGATTTTGTACTTCTTGGTCCATTATCTCTTCAATTTTCATTGGTTTCATCACATCGGTTATGAACTGAAATTAATATGAGTATAGAGTATAAGAATTTTTTTTTTTAAATTAGTAGTAGTAGGCACTAAGCCCTATTATTTGGTTGTGATTCAGCCACACAGTGAAATATAACAAACTTCAGCATTGACCTCCACCACTCAACATTAATGTCTGGAAAAATGTTCAGAAAATGGGGAATGTAATGCTTTGATACCAGGTTTTCTCTGCCTCTCCCTGCTATAGGTGGCATAATACAACATGAAGCTAAAAAAAACATATTTACCTGTGGATGTGTATATGCATCTCTTATCTTGTCATGGAGCAAATTACGGACCATTCCCTGAGATTTAGGTGATATCTTTTGGGGTTTATAACTAATATGTAGTTGAGGCAGCTGGCTTGCACCTTGAAATGTAATTTAAAAATAAGGTATAATCAACATGCCACAATGTACACAATCATAAATAGTTATAAGTATATATTGATGATGTAGATTTTTAAGCTTAATTCAAGTTGTAGGGTATCTTTTAATACACTCTTGGACAAATATAAATCTTCTCATGTTAAAAAAAATAATATATTTAAAGTATTAATAGGAAAGAAAATATAGAAACACTATGCGGAAAAACAACTATGGTGCATTATAAAACTATGGTGAAAATAAATAATATATTTAAAGTGTTATTATAGGAAAGAAAAATATTTTTTTAGAAAATGTATAAAAACTTTACAGTAGCAGAATTTGAATCTCTTGGATCCAAGCGCTCTAACCACTAAGCCATACATTATATTTATTATTTATGTTTTCAAAGTATACTCATTTTTAAATCAAGCAAATGTAAAAAATTTTTAGCATACAAGCAATTTTAAATTGTTAGCATTATGCTTATTTAATATGTAGGTCACTTAGCACACATGTTACCAAATAAATCGTAATTACTTATTTTACTGACGTTTCTCTATTCATTATTGATTAGAATATAAATAAACGGAAGACGATAAATTAAATTAAGTGATTATAATTTTGTTAATATTGTTTGTACCTTCCGGGGACATCGACGCTTCAGCATGTTTTAAACACTTTTGAAACACCGGATGGAAAAATAAATCAAATATATCAGTCCTAGCCATTTCTGCGGCTATAAAATGTTATTTTATTCATCAATACACAGAAAAATTTACAACTATTCTATAACCTCAACTATGCAACATCATCAACAATCTATTGAAAACTATAAGTTAATTAACACATTTGTTTACTTGCATGTAAATTATTTGTTATTAATAAAAATTTAATTGTTTAAGACAATAACTTTTGCAGATTTCACAAATTCTACGAACGTTTGACAAGTTTCACAAGTTTGACAGATAAGAAATTCGTGTTGCCACATTTGACCCATATACGATCGGATATACGTAACAAAATAATTTTCACAAATAGTTTTTTATAATATAAAAATTAGAATTGAATAATAATTTTTAATTCGGTAAGAAAAAGCTTTTATTATTGAAAAAAATATATGTAAATCTCAATAATTATTAATCATAAAAATAATATTTTGTCATTTCTTTGCACCATTTATGTTGGCAAGTGACATGTTCATAAAATGATTATTAATTGCATTTTACTTGAATTTTCCTTAAATATATAAAGTAAATACTACATATAGAGACAAAAATCATTACACACTGTGTAATGTTATCATTATTAGTTTTGTCTGTATGGAACTATTGCTCTCAGGTGAGGTATTGGAGGAAACTAGAAAAGTATAGAAAAATTTAAGTTACCAAGTAGTAAAAAAAAATCGCGGACACAATGCTGTTGTTGATGATATAACGGAAATACGAGTGTAAAAATTATGAGAATGCAATGTAAGGCGTAGAACAACTGATATGTTTTTATTGTTAGATTGTTGTGTACTGATTTCTAATAATCTTAAATTTTATTTTTAAGTTTTTTTTCTTGTTCTACCTTTATAATCAGTCAAATAAATGTATAGCTGTGCTAAACCTCCGCAAACTGTAAATACATACATATTTGAGGTGTTATATTTTTAAATATTATAAAGCAAAGCTCATACATCACCAATGTACATTAAATCTTTTAAGCTATGACACAGATTTTTTTGTGATTTTTTTTCATTAAAATAAGATTTAATCGAAGAATTCAATGATTTATGAGAAAAGGCCGTGTAAAGAACATGCATAGATTATTATAGTAAAGCCATTTTTTAGCGTTACAAAGTTTCATTGTAAATAAATATATATTTGCGCCATAAATCGTCAAATTGGGAAAAAACTATATAGATTTAAATTGTGTAGTTCATGCAAGTGAATCCCTTTTGAAAAATTATTAATATAACAAATTCTCTATATCGCAATTTATTTTTCTCATTACTATACATTTAAAGAATTTATAAAAAATAACTACTATTTTCGATGTCATATTCAATTCTTAATAATTCCAATCCAAACACACAGGCATAGTGGTAAGTAAAAATTATTTGATAATAATTTTTAAACCATTATTAGAATTTTAATTTATAATTATAAAATTATTTATTAATTTTATAGTGTAATAGTTTTATTGTTACCTTCATCAGGTTCAAGGTTGCCAGCCAACATTCTAATAAATGTTGTTTTCCCAGTACCATTCTCTCCCAAAAGTACTAAAATTTCCGAATCCGAAAACTCTCCTTGCATAACACGGAGACCAAAGTCACCCATCTTTTTAGTCATTTCAGGATACTCATAGTGATTCATTCTTTTGATCTATATTTAATAATATAAAAATGTTATTCAAAGTATTTTTGTCTTTAGCCGGTCGTGGGCGTGGTGGCGTACCAGTAAAAGCGTGTAAAGGCGACAGGTTGTGGGTTCGATTTCCACTTGAGGAAATTAAACATTTAATATTTTAATTTCCTCGCTTTGGTAATGAGGCAAAGGTCAGTTCTGCCACTCGCACACGCAATTTCTCAGAATTTCGTACGAAAGTGAGGAATGCAAGTGGGAGACTGTCTTAACATTAGGTTTCCACACCAGGCAGAGGTGTTAAAACACTGCATTTTGAATTTTCTGACCAAATTCAAGACCAATATCACAATTCAATGTTACACTTTGTGTAACAAAACAAATATAATTCAGAAATCCAAATGAGGATCAAACCCATAACATCATGGCCTCAAAAAAGATTTTAAAAAATCATTGACTTCTGTCATCATTGATAGTTTTAGGTATTTTTATTATACTAATAATGTTCTTGCTTGCTTTATATAAATAATCAAAATTTATACCTCCTCTTCAGTAGCAGATTCAGCAACTTTAAAAACTAATGATTCAGTCCTGAATCTCATATTCTCAGTTGGCACAAAACCATCAAGGAAAATATTTATACCTGAAAAGAGAAGCTGTTTAAAACAATAAAAGTGGGTAACACGATAATTTTGCTTAGTTTTAAAGTTTATAGAATAGAGTAACAATACACAGAATGTTATTAGTTTTTCACATTTCTTTCTTCAGTCTCACATATTTAACAGAATAGCACTGAGAATCTAATAATAAGGACACACCATATTCCATACTTTTGCTTGCAGAACTAGGAATAAAATATTTTTATTTTTTTTATATTCAAGCTGTCTTACATATAGCAGGTTGGGCAAGGGAACCTTGTGTTACAACACTCTGTTACTGATGCAACACCCAATTTTCAAGATACTGCATGTTTAGTGGCAGAAATCAATGCCGTGTTTTTTCTTCTTACCAGAGCCAAGAAAATGAATCATTCCCCAGTGGTGTTTACATCAGACGCCGTATGCCGCCGCGCCGAGATGGCCTCAATCTTAATAAAATTATGTTTAAAACTGCATCTATTTGAGGGTGTTGTGACACAGTAACATAGCATGATTAATTTTTAAAAAATCGGCGAAGAGTTGGGGACACCATCTCTTAGCCATAGGTGCCCTCGGCTTACCGTGCTGCTGTATGCGGCATACAGCATGGAGCTAAAAAACAAATTACTTACCTTCCCGCACAGAGAAAGGCATAGTAACAACGCCATAAGCACCAGGAACTCCGTATAAACAGCAAATAAAATCTGACAAATAGTCCAGAACTGACAAGTCATGCTCCACCACTATAATGAACCTGGTAATAAAAAACGCTATATTTAATATTTTTAGTGTGTTAAGTACAGATTTATTATTGAAAAAATATATTGGAAATCCTATAAAAAAGTTATGTAACAAGATGCTTGCCAAAATACAATAATGGAAACTGCAATTAACTAAGTCGTTACTGAGATGAGCGTGAACAAACGCACAGATAAACAGACAATAAGAAATGATTTTAGTTCCATTACATTATTAAAAGCCCCGATAACATTTCTTCTTATATATCTTTTATGAACAGACACCAATCTGTTACAATTTTGTTATAAGTATAGATTTTCATATACTCACTTATCAGGGTCAATGAGAGATCGTATGGTCCTGGCAGCGTTCAAGCGCTGCTTTACATCCAAGTAGGATGAAGGCTCATCAAACATAAATATATCACCATTTTGTATGCACACCATAGCACAAGCGAAACGTTGTAGCTCTCCACCGGACAATGCAGATATTTCACGATCACGAATATGCGAGAGATCTGTTAATAAAATAAAATAAAAATAAGGAAGGAAGGAATAAAAATAAATAATTTTTTAACAAAAAGAAAACCAACTACAAACATGCACTAAAAAATGAAAAATAATTTCACAAAGACTTTACAATTTTGAAGTTGGTGTCAAGCTACAACAACCTTTCTATAATATTAAATTACTAAGCCTGATTTTTTTTATTATATAATTAGTAGCAATGTATGTAAACTTACCAAGCATAGCACATATCCGAGTTTGGTTTTTTCTCTCATCTTTCTTATCAAGGAGTTGCCCTACAGTTCCTTTTACAGCTTTTGGAATTTGATCCACATATTGAGGCTTAATAAGTGCCTTTAGATCATCTTCAAGGATCTTAGTAAAATAGTTTTGGAGTTCCGAGCCACGGAAATGAGAGAGAATTTCTTGCCAGTCTGGTGGATCCTATAATAAAATTTATTTTTTTATACAATTCACACATCTCTCTTTACATTATTATTAAAGTACCTATATAACTATATTTTCAAGATTGTTGTTGTTGTATCAAGTGATTGAGAAATTTATATATTTTTTAATTTAATACATTTCTACTTACAGCATATCTCCCTAAGTTAGGCTTTTGTTTGCCAGCAAGAATTTTAAGGGCAGTAGATTTACCAATACCGTTCTGTCCTACAAGACCAAGTACTTCACCAGGTCTAGGTATTGGCAGCCGATGGAGTTTGAAAGAGTTCTTAGAATATCTGTGAGTTGTATGCTTCTCCAAATTTGATGGAATATTGATAATAGTTATAGCATCAAAAGGACATTTCTGAAATAATTAGAATTGTTACTATGAATTAATCATACAAATAAGCCAGAAAATCAAGAAAAATAATTTTTAATAAGTCAAATAAAAAAATATAGATTAAAATGTTGACAAACCTTGACACAAATACCACAACCAATGCAAAGCTCTTCAGATATTGTTGCGATCTTATCGTTGGGTGTAACTTCTATGCAAAGCTTTCCCATGCGTACCACTGGGCAGCTCTTCTTACACTCTTGTCTACATCTTTTAGGCTTACAACGATCGGCATTAACAATCGCTATACGAGTTAATTTATCAGTCTCCTCAAAGCCTTTTTTCCGAGACATACTGACAATTAGAAAGGGATATTAGATATAAATGAAAGACGTTACCGGACAATTTTCATACAATTTTTCTTCAATATGCCACGATTAACAAGAACACAAATATAACCTCAATATCTCAATGTAAGCTTAGATATGAAATATTTGAAACTAATATTTTATAATTAGCACATGGTAAAAATTGAGCCGCTCTTCAGTTAATATATTAAGGTCATAAAATAATTATAATACCTATTAAAATACAGCGAACGTCGGCTATACTTTGCCTACGTTCGCGTGTCCTATGATGTGAAATGTCAAAAGGAATAATAGACTATAGCTATTAATGAAGTAAAAGCTAAAGTCAAAAAGATTCGGTTTTTTTTATTATTTATGGCAAACATTATGAATTATTATGTGCAATGATACAAAACATAATTTGCATAAATATTGTTTTTATACTTAATTATTAATAAAATTATATGTTAATTAAACCAGTGATGCTTTTAATAGGCAATTAGGCACCGTATGTAACGTAGGAATTAGCCATTTATTTTTGTACATCTGTCCATCATATTTAACTATACGCAGAGATACGTAAAGGTGAAAATTTTAAGATATGAGTTTTAATACTTTACTCAAGTAAATTATAAACAGAAATTCAAGTAAGATAAATCCAGTTTTCTTTGATTATGGAGCGAATTCAAAAGTGTTGTCTATTGACTGTCTCTATTGACATTTGACATTACTGACAGGTGACTGACAGTATCAACTGATTATGTTCATTTAGCGTTTTTTTTTCAGGCGGTGGAGCAACTAATAAGCTATTTTTAATTAACGTTTTAAATGTATTACTTTAAGATTTAACCAAGTAACGTGTGTTGCTCTATCCTGCGTAACATCGACGAAGTAAATTGTATTAGACGGGCACGTCAAAAGCCAGAAAAATAAGGCAAACAGTTAGCACGTTAAAAATATTTGTTTTGATCGACACAAATCTTATTTATATAAATTACGAAATTTAATGTATATCATTTACATGAAGTAGTAATAGACATACACATTTTTATTTATATATTATGACAAAGTAAACGACTTTTGCTTACGACCATATTTTGTAACTTGAGAGTTAATATTTGTGTTCTCCTAAGAAATATTGATTATTT
This sequence comes from Heliconius melpomene rosina, assembly GCF_056956725.1. Taxonomy (NCBI): domain Eukaryota; kingdom Metazoa; phylum Arthropoda; class Insecta; order Lepidoptera; family Nymphalidae; genus Heliconius; species Heliconius melpomene. The sequence continues at coordinate 4,856,804 of NC_140397.1, forward strand.
CTAATACAAAAATGCCAAAAGGAGCCAAATGTATGTTTGGATGCAAAAATTTCAGTAAGTATATGTTATATTTCAACATTATTTATAATCATGATAATACCATAATAACTTCAATACAATGATTCAAGTTCTATTTTTGCCCTAAATACAAAAACTGGCAATAATAAAATTATTCAGTCATCATGGTGCAGTGGGATACCATTTGATTAAGAATGCAACACTTGTGGGGTTCCTTCCCATTTGGGGAAATGAAATATCTTGATTTCCTTGTTCCGGCAAGAAAACAAAGCCCAATATCAAATTCTGCTTCTTAACATGAAATGTGATGCCTTAACGCTAGTTTGCCTTACCTTCCCTGTCAGATGCATCCTGCATTCATAGTGGGAACCTTAAAATAATAAAACAATTGAGACTTATAAAAGCTTAATACATAATACATGAATATGAAAGATAAAACTTTTTTATTAGGTTCATTGCATCGCTTTCCAAAGCCATCACAAGCTGGAAAGTTTGGGAAATTTGAGCAATGGAAGTCACTTGTGGGAAGTTTTTTAGAGGGCAGAACAGACCAGTATATATATATGAATTGTTATGTCTGTAACATGCATTTTGAAGGCCGTTTTCTTTTTCCATACAGCAAAAGATTGGCTAAAACTGCTTACCCCACAGTTAATCTTTGTAAGTGCCATTTTATTTATTTTTCCTTGAATATCATTGCAATGATTATATTTAAATTATCTTATCAATTTATCTTAAAGTAAAATTTGATATGTTATATATTTATTTGGGTCCACTCAATAAATAATGTCCTGAAAATTGGATAGAAAGTACTGGCGGAGTGTTTGCCTACTCATCTGTAGAGGAAAGATTTCACCTGTACAGGAAGAAACTGTTTTTATAAGCTAGTCCTTTTTTTAAATATGCCCACATTATTTTGTTGTAGATATTATTCTACTGTTTTGGCTATAATTATGATTTTGTTTTCTCAAAAAAAAAACTTGTCATTACAGGTTATTATAAGCAACATAAAAGAAATGCTCCTGTTACAGAAGTACCTATAATAGTTCAGTTTACAGGTTAGTCAATAACAGTTATTTTGATTGAATTTTGAAACAACAATTTTTTTTAAATATTTAAAAAAAATAATTAAAAACATCCTTTTTAGTAGTTCAAAAGAGCAATAAAAACATTTGCAATATTTCAATTTCGATACATAAGGACCTTTGCTTTGCCTCACTTTTCTATCTTGTTCCTTTTTCTTATCCTAGCATGTTTAACCAAGTAAAAAAAATTGACATCTCATACCACCATGTGTATTGTTGAACAATTTCAAGCTACTTTTGACCCCTTTAGGGAAATCATTGGGTTCATTTCACATTTATGTTTTTATATGATGGGATATCTTAATAGAAAAAAGAATTAATTTTTTTGTTGCAGGAACTAAACTCGAAATATGCATAGATAGCTTGGAGTCAGCTAGGAATGCAGTTAATGGTGGTGCTGATGAACTAGAAGTGTGTAGTACATTGAATGAAGGAGGCCTAACTCCCTCTCCGGGTCTTGTAAAGGAGATTTTAGAATTGGTATTATATATTTATTCACACTGTATCAAGTGTCTGCTTGCTCACTGCTCCCAGCATTCCGCCCAATTTTTGGAACATTGGGTTTTGGCAGAGATGATGATGATAGATATAGATATTGTCCAGAGAGAATTTATTAGAGAAAGAATTTAAGAGAGAAATTATAGATATTGTCGGTATCGGGAGTCGAACTGACAATCGTCGCGTTTGTAGGTTTATCATAACAACAATTTACAACATATATAAATTTTAATGGTGTTTTAATCTTTTTTTAGTGTACTGAAGTCAATGTGATGATACGATGTCGACCAGGCTCAGATTTTTGTTACACTGATGATGAAATGACGACTATGCTGTCTGACATCAAATTTTACAAAGACATGGGCGTTGATAGATTTGTTTTTGGCGCTTTAACTGATACAAAAGGAATTGATAAAATAAATTGCGGTAAAGTGATAGAAATGGCTCGTCCCCTGCCAGTGACGTTTCATAGAGCCTTCGATCTTTGCGCACATCCCGATGAAGCGCTCGTAGATATTATTAACTTGGGTTTTGATAGACTATTAACGAGTGGACTTCAACCTTTGGTTACTACTAGTGAAGCTGTAGAAACACTAAAACGTATCAAAACAAAACATGGTCACGAAATTTCTATAATGCCTGGTTCAGGAATTAATTCGAAAAATGTAGAACAGTTCGTTATTGAAGCATTTCCAATAGTTCACAGCTCGTGTAAAAAGAAATTAACCAAAAACACCGATGATGGAGATATAAATATGGGGTCAAATGATATTTACATTACAGACGAGCGACTGGTCAGGGAATTGAAATTGGTATTAGATAAACGTGAATAAAATATATTTTATTATATATATTTTTTGTGTTTCATTTATTATTTGTGGCAGTTATCACATGCGTAAATTTCGTTCTCATTTTTTCTAAATTCCAATGATATATTATGATTTTTGGAGGGTTATGTTTTTAGAATACATTTTAATATTATATTATAAAATACTTTATTCGTTAAATAATTATAAAGGATTTAAATATATTTGAAATTAATCAATAACAATTTCTTATATGAATTCCGATATTTTTTCTTTATATAAATTAAATAAATGCTTATAAAATTAACGGAAAAGGTCTCGAGTCTTTCATTTCATTTCATTTCATTCTCTTAATATCGATACATATTGCGCGCCATTTATTATAAGATATTCTGGTAAAAGTATCTAACCGAACTTAATGACGCCATTAGTACGCCCCACGCCGTAGAAACAATATATTTTCTTATGTTTTAGTCTATGAACATATTATTGATTAAGTACTTACTATAGAAATACACAGGTATTAAATTAAGTTATAAATTTTGTTACGTAGGTATCGGAGGGTAGACAGAGAAACCTTATTTCCAAGACATTTAGTTCTCCATTTTCCGCAATTTCAGGTGGATAAAAACAAAAAATACGGTAATAAGAATAATTAAAAAATAGTCATACTCCCGTCTGGAGATTGAATTCTCACAAGTCTCACAGTCAGTCATTTTATGCCATGGCGTAGTTTCTACCTATTATATATTTACTTAGTACTAAAGCATAAGTATTGTAATATTTTACTTACATTAATTTATATTTAAAGAACGATAAATATCAGAACCATTCCATTATATTTGAGAAGAAAATTGTAAACGAGTAAAAGCTTTTAACTCAATTTATCACATTTTCGTCCAAATTCAATCTCCGGTTCTTTCGTGTTTTATTCGTTATCTGTTTAAAAAGAATCTTGTTTTAGATTCGTAGTGTCACAATTTGTCCGTTATACATTTGTTTACTATGATTGATGCTGAGGAAATTACCGAAAAAGATATTCTTGTATTTGAAGGAAGAGAGAGAAAGGTCACGTCACTCATTTTTGACTTCATATCAATCATATTAAATATCTAAAAATATTTGTGATTTTAAAACGTTTTTTAAAATGTTTATTTAAAAATATGACTATTAAAATTTTACAAATTGTAAGCAGGCCGATCGTAGCGCAAGGGCACTTAGTGTGACTGTAAAAGCGACAGGTTTTGGGTTCGATTACCACTCGAGGAAGTTAAATATTGGGAAATTTAATTAATAAGATTTATTTTAGGAACGGCGGAAAATAGAGAACGGAGGATCTTACCAATCACCCACCAACTCTCTGCCTTCACTGTGGTGTGAGATAGCGTGATGCTAAAAAATAATTATATAAAAATATATTTAAGCATATTTATATTTTCAAATTAAATATTCATCCTTAAATATTACGAAGATCCCTTCCAAATTCCCAAACTAAAACTAAATATTCTAGAGGAATTCAGTATTTACAACTGCTTGCTTATAATAACATAAATTTACATCGCAACAGCCTACCTCAGTTGAATAATTTCAAGGACCGGGCCCGAACAACATGGATATCGCCTTGTGGACGTGAAGGTGCCGAATTAAGTGACAGCATAACCTATTTAAGAGACTCAGCTATGCTGTTTATATTTTTGAAATAATATAATATTATATGTAGTATAATTGAAATATTTACTTAAATTTATATTTCCATTTCTTCGCTCTGGTGTCGAGGCAAACCGCGACGTTGAGTTCTGCCACTCAACAAAAAGTGGAGAACGAAGTGTCTTAACACTAGATTCCCTTTGCCTAACCTGCTGTATGCGGTATCCCGCAGCGTGAAGCTGATTTTCTTTACTCTCGTATCTTTCAATTCTATTGACTTAGAAATTTAATTTTTCTATGCTCCAAGTAACGGTGGACCTGAATATTTGATAAAAAAAACCATTTTGTTCTTTTGAGGTACGGGACCTTAATGTTAATGGGACCTTAAATGTAGCTTATTTTTCCGTCTCGTTTAAAGTATTTGTGAGTCAAAAATTAGCAGATTTCTCTCAATATAATTAATTAAGATGGTACGGTTAAGATTTACGGTTAAAGATATATTTTTTATTTCCATTAAAAGACATAGGCCACTTACATGGAAACATTGGTTAACAAAATACTATTTTAACTACTATTTTGCGGTAATGAAGTCGTCGCGTCGGTGGGCTATTGTAGGCTATGGAATGTTACGGGACCGCACTGCGCAACCTATTGTGTGAAACTTAAATTGGACACGTGTTTATATGAGAATTGTCATTTTGGATATCTATTAGAACAATTGGATGAATAGATTTTTTTATTTTTCAGTTCTGTTTATTAGACTAAATTCTTTAAAAAAATGGTATGTAATATTACTTACACATTTTTGCCATATGATTTTTTATATTTATTCAAGAATGCTAATAAAATGTATCTATGTATGCTAAAGCTAAAATTTATATATTTATATAGTAATTTGGGCTGTTATAAAACTCTATAACAAAATGCCTATTTGAAGAATGTAAAAACTATCGCCATAATGTAAATCGCCATAAGTATCTACGTAAAAAACTATAGTAATATAAAATAATAATCGGATAATTCAGCAGGCGATATCAGCTCACCTCACTAGTATTATGGATAACCGCTCACACACTTGGACAACACCAGGAAAATTAAAAAATAATAAAATAATTAAAAAGTATAAAATTATATTGGAGAGAAATATTTTCAACTATTTAATATCGAATAACGACTTCAATTGAGGCACGTTATAAAAAATATTAATAAATTCACATTTATTGGGCATTTCACCGAATTTCACGCTATATGGAATAAGAACTTTAAGTTCACCATCCAGTATATACCACATTGCTTCTTGTAACTTCAAAATTTTTGGTAGAATTCTTACATCGAAAAAACTGCTATCCCATCGATCGATCCAATCGCTTATATGCGTTATTAAGATACCATTCTGGATTTGGACATGGATATCTAAATCTTCTATTTCCTTTATAAGTATATGGTAAGTGACCAAGTAACCATATTTTTCGAACACTTCCGTTACCAAAACACCATTTTGCACACACAATGTGTGTATTAAACTATTTGCTATTTTCATATATTCAATTATTTCTTGAATAGAATTTTCTTGGAAGGGGTGGTGCTTGAAATGTTCTATATGTCCAATATATGGTGTTCTATGATGACGTATTTTAGAACAAGCAGGTGTTATGGCAATAACAAGAATAATCCACTTCATCTTAGAGCAAGAGTACCAGTTACCTGACCTCTTATACATGGTTTCTATTTCTAAAACGCTTGTACCATTAACGTTGAATCTTATTACAATGTGATATAAAGAGACGTTATATCTATAAATATACATTTATAAATGTTATATTATCTTATCTTTTTATTATTGACGTTATATTTTATAACAAGAAAATACTCTTCAGGCCACTCGTAGCGCAGATTTCCACTCGAGAAAATGAAATATTTAATATTTTCTTTTCTTAGCATCGAGGCAAAGCGCGGCGTTGAGTTCCGCCACTCAACATGTAATGCCTCAGAAATTCGGCGGAAAATTGGGAAAAGAAGTGTCTTAACACTAGGCTCCCTCTGCCTACCAGTTTTCAGTTTGTGGTATTGAATGTTGTCATAATACTAAGCCAATCAATAAAACAAACGTACAGACGAATTAAAGAATAATTAATATATATTAAGAATATTATTATATGATAAACGATAAAACACTTACCGCTACTGAGAATTCAAATCAAAGCAGGTACTTAACTTCAAACACACAGTACTCTTCTTATATGACTAAGTTGGTATAAATCGTAATTATGTTTAGCAAATTTGCCTGCAATATAGACACTGAAATATTTTGGAAGAAGTAATCTAGTTCAAGTTTGTAATATATTTGTTAAACTTCCTTGGAATTAATTATAATTTTACAATTTTTACCTTAAGGGGCAACCGTGGCGTAGTGGTCTAGCGTTCGATTAAAACTAAGGCGGCTGTGGGTTCGATTCCTACTCGGAGTAATGAATTATTTTCATTTCCTCGCTCTCGTAACTGCCACTGAACACTTTATTTATATGTACATAACACATCTCGATAAATGGGCGAAAAGTGGGAAACGGATTGTCAACAAAAGGTTTCTTCTACTATAGCTATTATATAGGGTGCTATAGTAGTAGGAACTAGGAAGGTGCTATAGTATATGTGAGCTACAGAGTGAAGCAAAAAAAAAGGAAAAATACATTTTTACGATGCAAACTTATTACAACAGACCTTCACCCTTTATAACCATCCTGTATACGAGTATATTCATGTAAGGGTGTATCTATTTTGAGAAACATGGACCAGATTAATTACATTAGCATAAAATATTGCAAAAGGGTTCCCTTATAAAACTACCACATACCAAATTCCCATATGTAACAAGACTGCTTTAATTAACTTAGATATAGGTACTTCTATAAGAAAGGCTATGAGAATAAATATGAGGCCAAGCGTGGCTGATTGAGTTCGATTTCCACTTGAGGAAATAAACGACACATGCATATTACATAAGTAAGTAGTAAAGCAGGAATACATATATTGCATATATATATGTAGATTCAAATAAACCTATAAAAGGAACGGCCATAAATTCGCTTATACGGACAGGGGTTTTCAATAAAGTTACCCAGGAGTACTTTTTATTCGAGTGCTTGATGTGGGCACTTCATCTTCATAAATTTAAGCATATTTAGTATGAAGTTTAGGTTCAGTATGGATTTAATATTAAACTTTATTTTGAAATATTTTGATGGTAATATTATTATTTTTTCTATAGAGAATCATGTTTCCGAGTAAACCAAGGAAAACAGTCTATAATAAGACTACGTCTTATATATATTTTATTTTATTTTTTTTAGATATTTTTTATAATTTCTAACTTCACGGTGAAATGTTTGCTGGTCGTGAGAAATTGAACAAAACTCCTCGAGTTCGCCTAATGGAGCTAAGGATAGTGCATACAACGCTAACAAGAACACTCTTGTTATCCCCAGCTTGAAGCGAATCCAATGTAGCCTCGGGTTGATCGCCTTGGACTATATTTGAAATGGCCGTCGTAGCGCAGCGGCACAAGGGTGTGACTGTAACGCGACGGTTGTGGGTTCGATCCCCACTCGAGGAAGTGGAATATTTATTTACGTTTATATTTCCATTTCTTCGCTCTGGTGTCGAGGTAAAACGCGGCGTTGAATTCTGTCCCTCAACACGCAATGACTCCAGAATGCAGAAAGTGGGGAACGGAGTGTCTTAACACTAGGTTCCTTCTGCCTACCCTGCTGTGTGCGTGATACAGCGTGAAGCTGATTTCATTTGATTTTAATTTGAAAGTGGTTACAACACAATACAACAATTAAATTAAATTATTTTAGAAGAATTTGAGAAAACTTTAAAACGTCGCCATATCTATATATATAAAATCGAAAGGTCACTCACTCATCACGAAATCTCAGAAACTACAAGTGCTAGAAATCTCAAATTTTGCATAGGAGTTACTTATAGGACGTAGGTGCTCGCTAAGACGGGAATTTGCAATATTCGACTTCTAAGGGGTTTTTTTTGGGGTCCAAAGTTTGTATGAAACTTCGTTACTACAAATGCTAGAAGTCTCAAATTTTGCATAGACGTCACTAGGACGTAGCCATGGAGACAGAAATTAATAATAACATAGTTTACGCGGGTGAAACCGCGAGCGGGCCGCTAGTCAAATATAAATGTAGACATTTATGTAGTATATAAATTAATAATTAAAAATTTAAATTGAAAACTATTCTCTGCAGTTGTTTGAATTGAGGTCGATTTGAATACTTATTTGATTACTATTCAGAAATACGATTTTCGAATAGTATTTTTGGTTCAAACGGATTGATTGCATCATATTGAAACGTTTATAAATATTATTTAATATTTATATTTAACATAAATTGCATTGTTTTTTACATATAAATTCAAATCCAATCTGCTTCACTCTGTATCCCGCACACAGCAGTGGGAACAGCAGAGGCAGAGGGAACCTAGTGTTATGACACTCCATTTTCCAAAATATATGTAAAATATTTTTATAGTTTTAAATACTGAAATTGTACTATTATTACGACTTAAGAAGACAGCGGGACTCCGCTTAAGAAGAAAGAAAGCGACCTTAAGAAGACAGCAACCAAAGAAAGCGACCTTAAGAAGACAGCGGGAATCCGCTGGATTCAAAGGGCGCAGGACCGGACGAAGTGGCGAGAATCAGGGGAGGCCTATGTCCAGCAGTGGACGTTGAAAGGCTGATGGATGGATGGATTTAATAGTGATTTTTTTAAAAGATTTATGCAAATGTTGTAACCACAGCTGAAAAACTAATATTATTTCTGTATGACCGCAAATTTTACCGCAAATTATTTTGTCACAATTAACGAGTAGCAATTATTAGCACATAATTATGTTTTGTAATGTAGAGAAATGTTTACATTCAATATGAATTGTAAATTAATTTTTAAAAATATTTAGATATACACTATATTGTACGCAGTGCCGGTTTTAGCACTACCGGCGCCCTGGGCGAAGTTTTTTCGGCGCCCCCTAACTACATTTCATTAATATACAAAAAAGGGAATGGGTACAACGAAATAACCATCTATTTAAAAAAAAAATGAAAGAAAGAAGCCTTTCTATCTGCGAACTCTTTTATTAGGCATTCAAAGTCTATGTTTTCTGCAATTTTATTTTCAAAGTTGTTAAGATGACTTCGTTTTTTTTTTAGATCTTAGACCATTTTAAAGGGCATCAAGTCCCCTAAGCTGCACCGGGCAGCAAATACCCTAGCTACGCCACTGCAGCGAGGAGACATTTTTGCGCAAAGCAAAGCGCCCTAAACGGGCATCTACGGCGCCCTTCTTACCCGGCGCCCCTGGGCGGTCGCCCAGCCTCGCCCTACCCTAACGCCGCTAGTGATTGTACGAAAGTATTGAAAATATTAAATAAAGTGGGAAAGGTAATGAATTAAAACAAGGCTTTAAATAATTATTAAACAACTAAAGGAAATTATCTAGCAGTCTAATCTAATAACAATATCCGATTCTAAAGAATTCATCGGGCAGAGTGACGTTGGCGATCCTCTCCTTTCGGTCGCCGTTGACAGCCTTAAAAAGTGCCAGCCAGTAATTAGAGTCGTTCTTATATAACCGCTATGGTCATTATTTCTAACAATATCTATACTAATATAATAAAGCGGAAGAGTTTTTTTGTTTGTTTGTTTGAACGCTAAGATCTCTGGATGTACTGGATCGATTTACTTTCTTTTTGTTTTGTATGAAAGCTGCATTCTTCAGAAGTGCTATAGGCTACATAATATTACATTATACATATACTCTAATAAATTAAAATACTTTCTAATTTGACATGCAATTTATTCTGCCATCTTAATAACAAACGTCGTCGCTACGCGACCGCGTTCGTTACCGCGTCATTTTGATATTCATCCTTATGAAAATAAATATAATAGTCATTTTTAGCATTTCATCTAGATTGAAATTATATTTCTATAGAAATTATATTCTTATATTTCAAGCAGGTGTAGCCGCGTCCGGGTCCGCTAGTATAGAATACACTGCGTTCCCCATTTTCCGCCAACTCCTGAAGGCTTTGGTTGTTAAGCACCAGAGCAAAGTAAATGGAAGTATTAAATACTTCATTTCCTCGAGTAGATATCGAACCCATAACCTGTCGTGCTTACAGCCACACTTTGTGTCCTGTGCCACTACTGAAATTCGATTGAAAATTGATGAGAAAATTTGGTTTTCAATTTCATTTTACAACCGTTAGCTATCCAATAAATATACGAGAATTGATTGGACTGCACAATTAAAAATGCATCTCTCGAGTTCAGAATATCTAGCGATCGGATGAACTTTTATGGACCAATTTATAGGTGACCTTTGCTGCTGCTTTAAATAACATGCTTATTTCGGTATCTCCTGGTCTGGTCTGGTCTAGTCATACTATTCTAATTTGAAAATTAATTCTATCCAGTTATATTTTAGGTGTTATTTGAAATATAGGACATATCTACGAGTATATTAATGAGGCATTCGTGATGCAGGAGCACAGGGGTGTGACTGTATCGCGACGGTTGTAGGTTCGATTCCTATTCGAGGAAATAAAACGTTTAATACTTTAATTTCTAAGCTCTGGCAATATAGCTGTCTTAGCTAGTTGGCTCATAAAATTCAGTCCAGCTTCACGCTGTTATATATACCAGGGTATACAGAGAAAGTTTATTACAGGGCGCGTTTATTACATTTGAGTAGCGGAATTTAACGCCGCGCTTTAGTTTATTACCAGAACGAAGAAATGAAAATATTAATAAATAATATTACCTTTCCGTGGCAATCGAGCCTCGTTGGCCACTACTTTCTAACGCCCAATGTTAATAACCAATCCTAATCCAAAAATTGCTACCATAGATCGAAATAGACAGAGATGGAGGTAGGCATGCACGTTAGTGATTGGACAGACATGTCGGACAGTACGAGATAGACGTTAACTGGAGATAGGAGATACATTATTAATATTGGGCGTAAAATAGTTTTCTTTTAATTAATAAAGAAAGATATAAAGAAACAGATGTTATTTTATCTTTTGTTAATCTGCACATACTGGTATGCGCTTGGCAGATATTACCTGTATTTATTCTATCGTATATAAGTGTAGCTTGGCGGCGCGCCAGGTGCACTCGCATGTAGCTAACTAAAAGAGTATCGTTAATGTTAATATATAGTGAGTTTTTTAGTTTTTTTCATTTTGTAAGTTAGTTTAGTTTAAACATAGATTCTGTGTTCAAAGAAAATAGTGTCAAATTAGATTATTTAGTCATTTAGTATAGGAATCCAGCTAAATATGATAATTTGTTTTCTTTTTCCTACAAGAAGTGAAAGAAATATTAAGGCATCCAGCATATGTGAAATTGTGAACTGAAATTTTACAGCTAGAATATTTGTTTTTATAATATATATATTTTTATATATAAGGAAAGCGTCTTCTATATTGAAATAACATGTGAGAGTTAGTGTAGAGTCGGTACTGCTATTTTGCAAAGATTTGTACGGTTTTAGTGTTGTTTTCTATCATACGTAAAATATGAATTCGTTTTCGAAAATTTTACACAATTTATTTCGCTGGTACATTTCATTGCAACTTTCAATTACAATTCATTAACATTTTGATGAAACATAGTCGTACTAACACTTGTTTGTAATTAATTATTTATAGTTTTGTAGTCTCTATAGAAATCATAATTATTTCAGTTTAAAGGTGTATCGAATATGGAACCTTGTGTTAAGACATTCCGTTCTCCATTTTCCACCGAATTCATGAGAAATTATATCTTAAATAAATAATTAATTTACTTTATATTCTCTTGGTATATTATAATTTACTAAAACACTGCTATTGTACTATATGCATGTATCACTAAAGGTTTAAGATGAACTTATTGCAGTGACTCTAGAGTCGAGCAGAATATATCGTTGTTTGTAGCACATCTGTGACAGGTTTATACTATTTGGACATAACTAATTTAGTGCCATACCCACATATATAAGACTACTATTATTATTGTATTAGGAATATACAGAAATTAATATAGCTTGTGTTAAAATGTCACGTGGTAAGTATAAGAAAATATTTAATAACCATAATTTATTGTTCCTCTTTCACATATACACGCTTCTAACACTTTACAAAGTACACTTAAAACTTCTATAAAACACTTTACACTTATACATGTTTTAAAACGCATAGTTCCAACAGAGACACTGATTTTAAATACTTGAACCGTCTCTATTTTACACCTTACGAGAGGCAGAATAACGACGTACTGACTCAATCCATCAAAAACTTTTTATAGCCGTTCCCTTCCTCTTTCATAAATAATTATGTGGGTATTATTATTTTATTTTCTGTAAAATACCCTCACACTGACAATTGTGTTACATTTGTTAAAAAATAAACTTTATTCTTTAATTTAATTTAATTTAGTAAGTTTCTCATATTTTATATCTGCAAGAATTGAAATACGCTATGACGATATAGTAATATAATTAAAAATAATATTGTCATAATATCCTAAAAGTAACATCGAGGCTAGTCGTCGATCATTGCGGGCGGCGTTAAGTTCCGCTAGTCAACACGCAATGCCTCTAGAATTATGTGGAAAGTCTGGAACAAAGTGTCTTAACATTAGGTTCCCTCTGCCTACCCTGCTGTGTGCGGGATACATTGTAAAAGTAAAAAAAAAAATTATATTTTAATGATCTTTAAGTTATTTCTAACATAATATTGCATTGCTTGTCTGAAACTCATCACAAATTACTCAAAATTAGTAGAATAATTTCAAATTATAAAACTATTTTCGAGTTATATAACTCGAATATTTTTTATTATGAATTTTCATATTCTACTTTGACATCATCGTAAAAGAATTTTATATTTTGGGAACTCCAGTGTGTTGTCGGTGTTTCTAAAAGTTTGTTCATTACTTATTTGCATATTTTGATGTTAAAGTTTAAAATATTTTGCTTATTTTTTTGTACACACAGACAGACCCATATTTCTATACATTTTTTCCATGTTATAATTTTTTTATGTATGTGGTAAGTATCTCACTATTTTCGGCTTAACTCTTATCCTTCATATAAGATATATAATAACATAGGATAAGCATAAAAAATCTAGGAAAGGCTCTGTTGGTAAATCTTAACTGCAATTTGAGATATTGTATTTTGGCTAGTAACCTGTGTAATATGAAATAATTAACACATATGTATATAATTATAATCATTATAGAAAGAGTAAGCTTTAAATATAATAAGAATACAAAATATAAATACAAAATCCTATTTTATTTATTCCTTTGTTAAACATTATAAAAAATCAAATCAGTTACATGCTGTATTCCGCAAATAGCAGGGTAGGCAGAGGGAACCTAGTGTTGAGACACCCCGTTCCCCACTTTCTGCTGGATTCTGGAGGTTTTGCGTGTTGAGTGACAAAACTCAACGCCGTCTAAAGATCTTGTACTCACTCAGATACTCTTTAAGCACCTTGGTGAATTACATTTTCCATCGACAAATTCAATTTCAAGAACAAATGAGCTAAATCTTTTATACTACTCGTATTGAAATTTCATATAATTTCGGAAATTGACGTAGAAGAAACAATTGAAAACATTGTGGGGAATTGGAAGATTCTGCCCTTCGTGTGATCAATGGCCGTCGTTTTTCAGGTTTTCCAAACGTATTGGTTGATATCATCAATAAATAGGGCTATTGTTGGAAGTTCATGATAAATTGTGTGTAGGAGAACGCAACGAATTGTGTATTGTAACCATATGCGAAATAAATGTTTTTTTTGTATTATTCTGAGTTGCCTATTTGTATATCTTTCATGTACAGAATAGACTTCTCTATCCTTTTATTTTTGGATATGAGGCCGTCATGGCGTAGCGGCTCAAGGGTGTGACTGTAACGTGACGTTTGTGGGTTCGATCCTCACTCGAAGAAATAAAATATTTATTTACATTTATATTTTCATTCATTCAAGAGCGGTGTTGAGTTCCGCCACTCAACACGCAATGCCTCGAGAATTCAGCGGAAAGTAGGGAACGTAGACGGAGAACTTAACACTAGGTTCCGTTTGCCTACCCTGCTGTGTGCGGGATACAGCGTGAAGCTTTAAAAAAATATATATCTTCGTCTTTTAAGAGTAGGTATAGTTAGTAATTATTTGGCACTTATTAGAAACATTAATTAAAAAACCCTATTACACTTGCTTGGAAGAAACATTTTAAGAAACTTTTTAATTTTTGTTTTTGTTTTTGATTTTTGAAATATCCATAAAGATTCCCGCAAAAATTATTTGCTAAGGAAATTCAATTAAAATGTAAATGTACCTCTGCAGCTGATACCGGCACTTTACTCCTATGAGTTTTGGTCAGGGTCATTCAATTTGCTTAAAAGCTGTAAGTGTTATTAATAAGCGTGAGTGTGGTTTTTATTAATAAAATTGTTCGTAAAAATCGAAAAGTTATTAGTTATTATAATAGGTTTTATAATATTAAAATTAATGTTTTGTTTTTTATTCTTAAATATTCCCATTTAGAGATATTATCTTACATTATAAATATAACTATTTACAATATAATTCAACCACCATTCAATACTAGTATTAAAAAGGGTGCGACTGTAAGCGTGACAGGTTGTCGCTTCGATTCCTACTCGGGGAAATAAAAAAAATATTATTTTTATTTCTTTGCTCCTGTAACTAGGTAAAGGAGAATTTCACCACTCCTAATGCCTCCAGACCTCCAGACAAGAAAAGGAATAATATACTACTCTTCAAATTGGATGAGACAGAAAAAGGCTCAATAGATCTACTCAAAGCAATTATAGAAATTATTGGAAATGACCTCAACATCTCTCTTGAAACAAGCGATATTCAGAACACATTTAGAATTGGAAACAAACATAAAGGAAAACCCAGACCTGTTCTGATCTCTTTTACAAATTATTGGAAAAAAGTTGAAATTTTAAAAAACAAGAAAAGATTTAAACATGTTTATGTAGTTGAAGATTATCCAAAATCGGTGCTAGAAAAAAGAAAAGAACTGCAGCAACAACTTAAAGAGGAAAAGGCTAAAGGAAACATTGCTTATATAAAGTATGACAAACTGATAGTTAAGGAAGACAATATAATTACAGAGAGAAAGAAGAGAGAACAATCAACTTCTCCAGGAACATATATAAACCCTAAAAAACAATATAATATGGCTTCAAATAGCAAAGTAAATAAAACCAATGCTTATGATTTAATGAAAGGGAGATCAAACTCACTTACCTCCTCATCATCAACTAGCAATAAAAAGAATTAGCAATTAGATATCAGCAACCGGAGACGGACCAACCCCAAGCCGACTGGTCCTCGTGGGGTTGATAGACCAACACCCTCAAATACCACTCCATCCACCCTAAATAATAAGACAAGCAAACTGTATATAACCACTCTGAATACAAGGACACTAAGAACGGAAGACAGACTTATCGAGCTCGAAAATGCATTAAAGGATATTAAATGGGACATAATGGGCCTATGTGAAGTTAGAAGAGCCGGAGAAGAGATACAAGAATTTAAGGAATACATATTTTTTTTCAAAGGAGAAATTCAAGGGAAATATGGAATAGGATTTCTGGTTAAAAAAGGATTAAAAAAATATGTGGAAGAATTTGTTGGCATATCAGATCGAATTGGCATTTTAAATATAAATTTACCTGGTTTCAGGAATCCATTCTCAATCCTTCAGATATATGCCCCTACAGATCAAGCAACAGAGAAGGAGAAAGATATATTCTACCAAACCCTCACCAAAACAATGCAAATAGTAAATAAGAATATAATAGTAATGGGTGATTTTAATAGTCAAATAGGAAGTAAATCGGAAATAGGTGAATATATTTTGGGAAAATATAGCCAAGGAAGGCGAAACGATAATGGCCAAAGAATCATAGATTTCTGTTTCGAACATAACTTGAGAATAATGAACACTTTTTTTCCCAAAAAGCAGAAAAATAAATGGACTTGGATCTCCCCTAATGGCAAAGATAAACATGAGATAGACTTCATCACTACTAATGTGCCCAAGATTTTTAACAATGTAGGTGCGGTGCCCAAATTTAACTTTAATTCCGATCATAGACTGGTGAGAGGTGCTATTGCGTGTAAGGAACTGAAATTACCAAGAAGAAAATTCCACGGAACGAAAGGGGGGGCCCTACCACTTTTAACAGAACAAAACTTACATGAATTTAAAAGGATCATTAGACAAAATAGAGAAGCAAAGTAACATACAAGACAAGTACAACTCTTTAGAAAAAGCGCTGTCAAAATTAAAGAATTGTTCGTGGGAAGGTACAAAAGACAAGCTTGGAAATACAGCCAGATTGAAGATTATGGAGAGAGAAGATTTGATTAGTAATAGAACAGAAAACCGTGAAAAAATAACAAACATTAGCAAAGAAATCACAAAAGCAATAAGGGACCATAGAAAAGCAAGGCGGCTTCATATAATAAGAGAACAAATAAGCAAAACAGGAGGCATTAAAAGGGCTTCGAAACAACTAAAAGAATATTCTACATGGATATTGAAAACGATAAAAAAAGATAAAGACAACAATGTTCATACTACAACCAAACGACAACACATCTTAAAAACAGCAACAGATTTTTACAAAGAATTATATACAGACAATCTAAAGGAACAAACAGACGATACAACATTTAAGGACAATACAAACCAAGAAACAATCCCACAGATATTGCAAAGCGAAGTAAGAAGGGCTATTCAAACACAAAAGATTGGAAAATCACCTGGCGATGATAAAATAACTAATGAACTACTAAAAGCAACCATTGAACAAATAATAAAACCTTTCGCTCATATATGTAACCAAATTTTAGACACAGAACAAATACCCTCTCAATGGACATCTTCAACAATCATACTTTTGCATAAAAAGGGAGACAAGAGTAATATAAACAATTATAGACCTATCAGCTTAATCCCAAACCTGTATAAAATATTCATAAAAATTATACTAGAACGCCTGACCAAACAGTTAGACAGTAATCAGCCTATAGAGCAAGCTGGATTCCGATCCGATTTCTCAACAATTGATCATATACACACTGTCAAGCAAGTAATAGAGAAATGCAACGAATACAACCGCCCGTATTACTTATCCTTCGTCGACTATAATAAAGCATTTGACTCCCTGAAGCATAGCTACATATGGGACTCATTGAGAAACCAAGGGGTTGAGCAAAAATATATAAGAATAATAAAGCAAATATATGAGAAAAGCACAGCAAAAATACAACTAGAAAAAACAGGAAATCTATTCCATATTCAAAGAGGAGTTAGACAAGGAGACCCGCTGTCACCCAAGATATTCAACGCAGTCTTAGAGAACATCTTCAGGCAACTCAACTGGGACAACTTCGGCATCAATATCAATGGAGAAAAGCTACACCACCTGAGATTCGCAGACGACATAGTCTTGTTTGCAGAAGATCCAGACACCCTACAACTAATGCTGCAACAACTAGCATCAGAAAGCAAAAAAGCAGGACTATCAATGAATACCAGCAAAACCAAATTAATGACTAACATGACCAAAGTTAAAATAGAAGTGGAGGAAGAGATTAAATATGTCAACGAATATATATACCTGGGTCAAGTAATATCAGTAAAGGATCTGCCAAATAAGGAAGTAGACAGACGAATAAATAACACCTGGCAAAGATACTGGTCTCTCCGTGAAATAATGAAGAATAAATTAGTGCCCATTTCAGAAAAATCAAAAATATTTAACACATGTATCCTCCCATGCCTCACCTACGGCTGTCAAACTTGGCCATTATCACAGAAAATTGAACACAAACTGGGAGTATGCCAAAGAGGAATGGAAAGGAGCATGATGGGCCTGAGATTGAAAGACAAATGCAAAGCAACAAAAATCCGGAGCATTACCAAAGTATCGGATGTCAAAGTAAAAACAAGAACTCTTAAGTGGAAGTGGACTGGTCACATGATGAGATCACATGCAGGAAAGTGGACCAAAAAAGTCTCAGAATGGTACCCAAGAAATGGAAAAAGACGGAGAGGGAGACAGATTAAAAGATGGGAAGACGACCTGCCAAAGGGGTGGAGACGGACAGCACTAGACCGGCACAAGTGGAGGGAACTTGAGGAGGCCTATGTCGTAGGACAGCCTGACCTGGTAGCTGACACTAGCAGAAATAATAATAATGAATAAAAAACAAAAAAATATATACAAAAAAAAAAATTGGAAAAAAAGTTACATTTGAAAAAATTAGCATTTCAATAAATTAACATTTGGAAAAATAAAAAAAAAAAAAAAAAAAAAAAAAAGAAGGACAATTTCAGTTAATATTCAATTCTATGTTAGTAAATATTTTTTTATATATTGTGTAAAATGTTAGTTATAAGCAAAACAAATTATGTAAACAGGTCAGAGAAAATAAAGGCTCTTTTTATTTTATTTTATTTTATTTTAATGCCTCCAGAGTTCAGCGGAATGTGGGCAATGGAAGTACCTTAATTAGAACGGAGTGTCTTGACACTAAAATTAAAAAATAAAATAAATCAAAGAAAGCTTAAAATATTTTGTATAATAATAGTAGATAAGAAATAAAGCAAATAAATTTATTTTACGCAAAGATAAATTGTGAGAATTCATCTTTCTCATTGTAGAGCAGGAAGCAATAGTGCGACAGGCGTCAGCGGAATCAAGAATTAATGTTTTTACTAAGAGCACTTCAGGACGGGATTTTTGGATTTAACATATATATTAATTCTTCTGATTTATGAGGATTCATTATTGTATAAAAGGTTCCAGATGCCCTGCAGGGGCTACATACAGATTTAGAGGAATTTCTTATTTACACTTCTATACCTACGATGGCATTAGTACGTAGAAGAATAGATACAATAGAAGTTTGCATTAAAAGCAAGCAATTTTCAAATCAAAAAGCCTTGCTTTCCTGCAATACTCTCGTCTTATACTACACACATTGTCGACTGCCTATTCGTTATTTTATATAGTACCTAGGCAAAAAATAAAAGATCAGTTGACAAAACTAGAAATCGGTCCATTCAGTTGAGAGCTAGGATGCCACAGACAGACACACACATACATAGACATTTATCTTAAACTTATAACAACACCAAAGCGAAGAAATCAATAAATTAAATAAATATTTCATCTTTTCGATCGGTAATCGAACCCACAACCAGTCGATTTTACAGTACCACTTTGTGCCCCCTACGCCACAAAGCCTGCCAGGTAAACGGGAGGTACAACTTATAAAGTTGACAAAACTTAAGTTTACGGGCTCATTTGGTATGAAATTAACTATAAATATAAGATTGTAATGATTTTTTTTTTGTATGAAATACCTACAAATTTTAACTTTTCGAATTTTTTCTTTTATTTTTATAGTAAGTTCTCATTTCATGCCATATTCTATATTTATAAGTCCTCTAAGTTGATTGTTCATTTACAAAAACATAAAAACTACCACAAATATATTCCAATGCTGCTATATACACAAATATTTTATGAAAAATATATATATGTATATTTTATAAATTTTAGCTGCAAGTTTCATGAAGCATTGAGTGGAACGGATTGCGTGCTGCACGAAATCCAAATAAGATTAGTTGACGCGACTGCGGCGATTTAGTCTAATGATGAAGTTTACCGAGCTTTTACAGATAGAAAAATATATAAGCAAGGCTTTGGTATACGAAAGATATTTAAATAAAATGTAGTGTCAATTTAATACTAGAAATACGGCCCATTTAAAATGGGCCTTAAATATGAAATCGATTTTGAAATAACTTTTTCTTTTATAGGTATGTAATTTATGGATGAAAACGGCATCTCGAGACGACGTCGACTATTCCTAGTATAGAAATATTTTAATAAAGTTTTTTTTAAATTTCACAGATAGTAATAGTCGTATCGGTAACAAATCAATTATATTTATAATCTACTAGCGGCCCGTTCGCGGTTGCACCCGCGTGTACTATGTTATTATTAATTTCTATCTCCATGACTACGTCCTAGTGACGTCTATGCAAAATTTGAGACTCCTAGCATTTGTAGTAACGAAGTTTCATACAAACTTTCCACCCCAAAAACAACCCCTTAGAAGTCGAATATTGCAAATTCCCGTCTTAGCGAGCACCTACGTCCTATAAATAACTCCTATGCATAATTTAAGATTCCTAGCACTCGTAGTTTCCGAGATTTCGTGATGAGTGAGTGACCTTTCGATTTTATATATATATAGATAACATAATTATGCTTTTCTCTCGGTAATAGAAATCTTCGGAGAAAATAATGAAAAAGAAGTTAAAGCCAGTCGTGGCCCAGGGGCACAAGCGTGTGACTGTAAGCGCGACAGGTTGTAAGTTCGATTCCCACTCGAGGGATTAACCGAATGTAGCCATGTTAATTATAACAAAACTACTAAAAACCATAAAGCTAACAGTTTCCGTATTCTCGATTCCTTTCTATTATTACAAAGGTTAACTGACCTAAATTTTCCTTACGTTTTGTCGTAAAAAGAAAATAAATGTACCTTTGTTCTGGTTTTTACATGCTTGGTATGGAACTCAGTATATTTCTGTTATATTCAAGATATTGTTGCAATTAAAACTTTCGTTAACGTTTCTGTTCGAAAGGGAAATTATTTAATAAATTGGTATATGGTGGTTTAATAAAATGAAACTGTAAAAATCTTATTAAGATAGTAATTTTTTTTTGAAGGTTCCGTACCTTTAAAGGCAATATTTACGTGGACAGTCCCTTAAACAGACCTAATAAACTAACTTCCACCTTATTCATCCACTGGGCCTCATATGTAATATCAAATTACCTATTAATAGACCAATTATTTAAAATTAAATATAAACAATATATAACTATAGTTATGTGAAATAGCCGTAGCAATAAATATGCAAATTTCTATACAACTGGATTATATTTTAGAGTGAAGTGGTAGGCAGCAAACAGGCAATCGACCTATATTCTAAGTTTATTTGCGGTACTGTCAAATCTGAATGAATATAATATTTTAGCTTATTATAACATCTTTTAGTAACATTTAACTAATGCAGTTATTAATAAAAATAAAGTTATTTTTGAAACTACCTTGCTACACATATCTATCTTCTATATATATAAAATCGAAAGGTCACTCACTCATCACGAAATCTCAGAAACTACATGTGCTAGGAATCTCAAATTTTGCATAGGAGTTATTTATACTACGTAGGTGCTCGCTAAGACGGGAATTTGCAATATTCGACTTCTAAGGGGTTGTTTTTAGGGTTGAAAATTTATATGAAACTTCGTTACTACAAATTCGAGGAGTATCAAATTATGATCGTCACTTATAGGACGTAGGTACTCATGGAGACAGAAATTAATAATAACGTAGTTCACGCAGGCGAAGCCGCGAGCGGGCCGCTAGTTATAACATAACGGAGTGCCTCAACACTAGGTTTCCTCTGCTTACATAGCTATTCGCGTGCTACAGCGTAAAAAAATGTTTTTGAAATAGATATATGTAAATCTACAGTAATTACATTGCATCCATTTATAAGATACATAGCAGAGTTTTAATCAGTTTTAGTGCACATTCGTTTCGAATAATAACAAAATAGCTTTCAATTCAATTGATTGCATTCGCGTCCAGCGGTTAGCGAATGCGAACTGGACATTAAATAACATTAAAATGTGAAAATAAATTGTACATTTTTAATACTATCAAAACCTGGGAACCTGGGAATCTGGGAACCTGGTGTTAAGTCACTTCGTTCATATTTAGGCTACAAGATTAAAAAAATATTTGCCATTATTAAGGCTAAGGTTTATATTTAGGCTATTAGATTAAAAGATAATTTGCCATTATTAAGGATAAGGGAACCTGGGAACCTGGTGTTAAACCATTCCGTTCATATAGACTATTAGATTAAAAAATAATTTGCTATCTACTCAGCTATGGAACTCGTACTTATATGTATATCCTTAAAATAGAAATAATGAGCTAAATAGAATGTAACTGCTTCCTCAACTCTTCAGTACTAAACCCTTACCCGAGAAATACTTAAGAAAATTCTCCATGTAACTTTCACGTCACTTCAGCGTTTAAAACTTGTTTTAGTTTTTACTTAGAAGACTACTAATGACTGAGAATATCTTACCATTTTTAACCAACATATTAAGTATAAATACTTATTTTTTTATTTACGCAAAAGACCGTGTAAAGTGGATTAGGTACTTATTTTTTTTATTTATTCGACCGATTCCAATTCCAGTTAATACGATGTTTAAGATTTTCATGATGTCAATACGCGGTATTTAGTTACGAATCGTAATAGAACCCAATTTAGGCTGTCGACTTTAACGTGACGGTTGTAGGTTCGATTCCTAGTCGGGGATATGAATTATTATTTATTAATATTTGCTTGCTCGCTCTGGCATCAAGGCACAAACCCGATTGAGTACTGCCACTCAACACACAATTTCTCCAAAAATACGGCTGAACGTGAGGAACGGATTGCCTTAACACCACGTTCGCTCTCCCTGTCCTGTCCTGATAAATTAGATTTTTTTAAATAAATTTATAAAAGTGGACTTTAAACGA
Source organism: Heliconius melpomene rosina (assembly GCF_056956725.1). NCBI lineage: Eukaryota > Metazoa > Arthropoda > Insecta > Lepidoptera > Nymphalidae > Heliconius > Heliconius melpomene. The sequence goes on from NC_140397.1 coordinate 4,879,620, forward strand.
GGTCCCTGAAAAAAGGTGTTTCGCTAAACAGTTTCCTCAACCCTTCCAACGAGATATTTTTCAGTACCTCATTATCATGCTGCGTAATGTCCTGTGAAATACGACTTGCGGAATTTCTTCATAAATTAAAGGGACCGAAACAGCTGGTGTTTATGTTTATAGGCTGTGAAGATGTCAATGGGAGGTTATTTAGAATGACTAGCAATAAATTTATCTAATAAAGAAAAACTCATTTTACCCGACCTTGTTAAAGTAGAGTTAGGAGTTAAGGCTATAATTTAAATGGAACTTATGGAAACTAATTCCTAGCATCATATGTTATGTTATTTACTCAGTTTCTAATAATTAACTATTATTCAAATGTACTTTGTTTGACTGTCTTTATAAAGGTGTTATAATAAAAGCTTTCATATTCAAAAAAAGTTTAATTAAAATACACAATAATAAATGCAAGTTAGAGACATCACAGTTAGAGACTCTACGTAGTACGTAGTATGTGGCATATGGTATGTAGGTCAGACCCTCGACCCCGCGACTCATTCAACATTTCATCATCATCATCATCATCATCAGCCTGTCCTCGTCCACTGCTGGACATAGGCCTCTCCAATGGCACGCCACTGAGCTCGATCTTCAGCTCTTCGCATCCAGCCGCTGCCCGCTACTTTGCGAATATCGTCACCCCATCTAGCTGGAGGACGTCCTACATTACGCTTGCCGAGGCGTGGTCTCCACTGTAGAACATTTATATACATTGTTTTAACTGCACTACAGCCCCCTTACTTGACGAATAATGATCCATATATTATTCATATATCGCGAAATATCGATTTTTAAGGTAAAAAGCGACGGTTCTGAGTTCGATTTCCACTCAAGTATATGAATAATTTAGTGTTTTCATTGGAAACGGTGTGTCTTAACACTAGGTTTCCTCTGCCTAACCTGTTATAGCTATGTATATATGTACCTGTTACAGCGTACGGTTGATAAAATAAATACTCGCACTTGACCGGTTCTTTTAAATAATTTAAAATTAAATGGAACAAAAAGTGAATAACTTAGTTTTTTAATAACTTTCATTGGGCTTATTTTTATGACTTACCTTATTTTCCTATTAAAAAATCATGCAATATTAGAAAACAATCTTTACTTTTAAATAAACATTGGACAAACTTCTAAAGTTTATTTTTAGTTTATGAGAAAATTGGTGTACAGTAGTTCGAAGTGTAACAAACCGAAGCTAACATAATGCGGAAGTCGTGTGCAGGACGCGTAAAGACCTTACTTGTAATATAAATTAAGTAAGTCATTGGAACCTTAAAATCCCATGAGTTTTTGTTGATCCTATTACATGACTTCTCCCATTTATATTACACACTAGCGTTCCCCATTTTTTATAAATTTCAGAAATAGATACATATTATCCCATTAGGCAAGATGAATACAGCGTGAACCAAAAAAAAACAAAAAATGTAAGTACTTTATTTAAATGCAGTGGAATTTCCAATTGTTTCATGATTTTTATTCATATATATTTATATATTCAATCCCACATATCCCTGAACAAGCGTTTTTGGAAGACATACGACGCCATTCGTGCCAAGTCAAAACATGGCGGCGAGCCAGAAAGGCCTATACGAAATAAGCTTAAAATTCTTTCTTATTGACATAAATTGTGGACCAAATTTAATATATTTTATAAAAATGTATGTAAAGCCTTACAATATAAGCCTTACATAACTAAATTAAAAAGTTTTTGTAAAACTTGTTTTTTGTTATAGTAACAGTAGTTAAGTAACTTAAGTTCGTTTAAGACGATTTCCCAGGGACCCAAGCAAAAAGTTATCTTAAGGGGGAAAGCGTATTTAACGGGATACAAAAAAAAACGTCATATTGAGGTCAGTAAAACCGACTGGTTGTGGGCTCTCGGAAGAACTCTTTAAAAGAAAGTAAGTTTATTTAAATGTTAAATTTAAAATGTCACATAATATTAATAGTAAAGTAAATTTAGATAGTAGTAAAAGGCAGATAGATAAAACGAACGAAATAATGCAAACACAGCTTGAACCCTTATGCTATGACATGATTTTTTTATTTTCAACTGTCTCTCGCTTGGATTTTAGAATAAAAGTTAGACTATAGTCTTGTCTCTTTAGTGCTCTCTGGGGATTTGCAAATGTGAAATGTCTCTCTATGAAATGTTATTTACATGTTTGTTTATGCTGTTCGTTAAAAAGTTATTTGAAATTATTTTAGTACTTTTTTAAAATATTTTTTATTTTTTGCGCCGTATCTAGTATTAAATTATTGTGTTTTGACATATAATCAACTAGTGGACTCGGACGCGGCTACGCCCGCTTGAACTATACGAATATTTATTAAATATATTTATGAAATTATTTTCAGTTTTCAATAGAGAGATGCGTTAAGTAAGCTCATTTTGGGTGACGTTTTCTAACAACGAACTTTGCAAGTCGTTGCTTAGCAACGACGGTTGTTATTAACATGGCGGAATAAATTGCATGTCAAATTAATAAGTATTTTAATATATTGATATATATCGAAAATAAAGAAAAAAAGTATCCTATGTTCATCCGGAGACCCTCAAGTATCTCTATATGAGTATTATATCAGAATTAAATTAGCGGTTTGGCCCTAATTGCGTAAAAGACAGACAGACAGAGTTACTTTTGAATTTATAATATAGGTATGGATGGATTAACATTATTATGTGGAGGCTGTCGTCGTAGCCCAGAGGCACAAGCGTGCGAATGTAAACGGTTGTGAGTTGACTTCCCATTAACATTTGTTTAGTTGGTGTAAGATGCCAGTAAAAATTATGAAGATTTTTTTTAAACTAGAAAATTATATAAAACAATATTGTTTTAAATATATAAATAAATTCTCTAAGGGAAATATACTGTATAATTACTTTTTAGTATCAATTTCTATTACGAGCGCTCACAAAATGTACAATTCCAAGTAAGTTAGGCCTTATAGATGGTAACTGTTATTTATAAGCATTACATCCCGGTAGAAAATATCATTTTGGGCTTGAGCGCACGATAATGGCTGGAATAGCCGAAAAGATGTTCGGTCTTCCGACCTTCTTTACAGATAAGGGGTGCCTATTTGAATAAATCAAATTATGGGGGAAAAGCATTAGAAGTATTTGCATGAGCACTGCATCTATAGATAGACCTTCATTAGTTTATTTACGTTTATATTTCCATTTCTTCGCTCTGGTGCCCGCAATGTCTACAGAATTCGCTTGAAGAAGATTAGTGTATGCCTGAAGAAGATTAGTGTATTTCGTTTGTATATTATTATTTTGTTTTAATTCATATTTATGTTATATTTAAGCAACGAACCTCTGGCGCCCCTAGGTTAGACTGGTCAATCCTTTGGTCTGAATTCGAGGGACGAGGCCACATTAAAAACCAATATAAATGAAGTTTTTCGGCCTTTGAATATAACTTTTTATACAGGACGATACCTCCGTTCCACAGGCACAATTAGTATAAACAGTTATAACATACATTTACCTACACTTACAGAAACATGATAAACATTTGATAAATATCAAATGTCAAAGCAGGCCTGGCTCACAGCCAATAGGTCTCGTGATGCTAATGTTGCCAAAAATTGTGGTTCTACCAAAATTTACATTATGTTATACGTTACATATTATATTAGAATTACATATATTCATTCTGGCTACATATGTGTAGAAATAAACTATTTCATTTAGGGGGCATTTATTAATTTAATAGAACCTGAGACAATGATTTTTTATTTTTTTTTGTCTGTTTATGTGCATTTGTTCACGGTAATCTCAGATACTGCTTGACCGATTTTAATGCAGTTTTATTTAAAGTATGTTATTTTATACAACTTTAAATGAAACTATTTTAACCGGATTAATCGAGTATATTTAAGATTGTAAATTTTTGGAAACTTGAGCGAGGTTTCGAACACAGTAGTCCGTGGTAACAGGTTGACTGTCTATTTACTATTTGCTCTTTATTTATACAAAAATAATAGTTTTAGCAATAACATCTGTCTTTATCTATCTTTTTATACATTGACTGGCGCGAAACTTATAAAAGTTGTAAAGTAAAAATAGTTTCAAGAAAATTTAAACCGTTTCTATAAACCTAGAAATGTGACAAAGGAATTTCATACAATAACCTAGGAGCTCTGACTACATAAAGAATGGAACTAGGTCTTTACAAACTTGGCGACAAGATCCGCATTATGTAATAGCGAGTTTATTTCGAACATTGAAAGGTGTATTCTGAATGAAATGTTGCTGGGGAAAGTAGGTTCCCGATTGTTAATGAAATATTGCTGGGGAACGAAGGTTCCCGATTGTAAATGTAACTTTCATTCCTGTAGTTTTTTTAACTTTAAGAATTTACGTTTATTATGTTAGAAATGAGAACATGCACATGTGTTTGTTTTTTTTAGTTTCATGCTTTATCATGCATATAGTAGGGTAGGCCGGAAGAACCTAGTGTCAGGACACTTAGTCCTCCGTCTATTTTTATTATATTTTTTTACAAATTTAGTTGTATACTATTAAAAATTTAATTAAATCAGCTTCACGCTGTATCTCGCACACAGCAGGGTAGATAGAGGGAACCTAGTGTTAAGACACTTCGTTCCCCACTTCTAATTATACATGTAGTAGAAAATGTTTTGTAAATTCTATTTTTCATAAATTTTAGAGATACAAGGATAAGGTAGATACAAGGATAAGGTAGATACAAGGATAAGGTAGGATAGGTAGGTAGATATGAACCAAAAAAATAAAAAATGTAAGTACTTTATTTAAATGCAGTGGAATTTCCAATTGTTTCATGATTTTTATATGAATAAAAATCATGAAAATATATATTTATATATTCAATCCCACATATCCCTGAACAAGCGTTTTTGGGAGACATACGACGCCATTCGTGCCAAGTCAAAACATGGCGGCCAGCCAGAAAGGCCTATACGAAATAAGCTTAAAATTCTTTCTTATTGACATAAATTGTGGACCAAATTTAATATATTTTATAAAAATGTATCTAAAGCCTTATAATATAAGGCCTTCTTACATAACTAAATTAAAAAGTTTTTGTAAAAGTTGTTTTTTGTTATAGTAACAGTAGTTAAGTAACTTAAGTTCGTTTAAAACGATTTCCCAGGGACCCAAGCAAAAAGTTATCTTAAGGGGGAAAGCGTATTTAACGGGATGTAAAAAATAAAACGTCATAGCGTCAAGTGTGACTCTAAAACCGACTGGTTGTGGGTTCGATCCTGTTTCGCTCTCGGACCAACTCTTTAAAATAAAGTAAGTTTATTTATTATATTACTAGCGGACGCGCGCAGCGTCGCTTGCTTATTTAGGGGTGAATTCTAATAAACCATGAAACATGTGTTCAATGAAATATTATTTTTAAGAGTCTAAATTTAAAAGTTTATTAAAATCGGTGGCGGTTTAAATATTTTTCCATACAAACTTTCAACCCCTTATTTGCACCCTTAGGGGGTGAATTCTAGAAAACAATGAAACATGTGTTCAATTAAATACTTTTAAAAATCTAAATTTCAAATTTTATAAAAATCGGTGCCGATTTAATTTTTTTTCCATACAAACTTTCATCCCCTATTTCACCCCTTTAAGGTAAAAATTTTTCAAAATGCCTTCTTAGTGGATGTCCAGATTACGAAAGTAAACATCTGTCCAAATTTAACGTTTCTACGTACAGCGGTTACGGCTGTGCGTGCGTCTTACCTCAGTCAGTGAGGACAAGTCCTTTTATATATATAGATAGATTATAGTAAGTATTATAGTAAGTTTATTTATTAGTATTATTTAAATGTTAAATTTAAAATGTCACATAATATTAATAGAAAAGTAAATTTAGATAGTAGTAAAAGGCGGATAGCTAAAACGAACGAAATAATGCAAACACAGCTTGAACCCTTATGCTATGACATGAATTTTTTATTTTCAACTGTCTCTCGCTTGGATTTTAGAATAAAAGTTAGACTATAGTCTTGTCTCTTTAGTGCTCTCTGAGGATTCGCAAATGTGGAATGTCTCTCTATGAAATGTTATTTACATGTTTGTTTAAGCTGTTCGTTAAAAAGTTATTTTGTAATTATTTTAGTACTTTTTAAAAATATTTTTTATTTTTTGCGCCATATCTACGTCTGGATGCGAAGAGCCGAAGATCGAGCTCAGTGGCGTGCCATTGGAGAGGCCTATGTCCAGTAGTGGACGAGGACAGGCTGATGATGATGATGATGATAATGATCTAGTATGATAATGATCATAGTGTTTTGACATATAAAATATTAAGTGCTTAACATTATTATACGGAGGCTGTCATTGTAGCGCAGAGGCACAAGCGTTGAATGTTAATGGGAAATGAACCCGTTTACAGTTGCACTGTAAACGGGTTCATTTCCCATTAACATTTGTATAGTAAGAGTAAGATGCCAGTAAAAAGTATGAAGAATTTTTTATGAAACCGTAGGTAAAAACTAAAAAGTTATATAAAACAATATTGTTTTAAATATATAAATAAATTCTCTAAGGGAAATATACTGTTTAATTACTTTTTAGTATCAATTTCTATTACGAGCGCTCACAAAATGTACAATTCCAAGTAATTTAGGCATTATAGATGGTAACTGTTATTTATAAGCATTACATCCCGGTAGAAAATATCATTTTGGGCCTGAGCGCACGATAATGGCTGGAATAGCCGAAAAGATGTCGGTCTTCCGACCTTATTTACAGATAAGGGGTGCTATTTGAATAAATCAAATTATGGGGGAAAAGCATTAGAAGTATTTTCATGAGCACTGCATCTGTAGATAGACCTTCATGACCACATCAGTTTATTTCATTAAAATGTTGTATTATTAGAAAACGGAAAAAGTTAACGTTTTTAAAATAAACACGATAAAAACATTAAACGTCTATATGTTTCCAACGTACTCGGACAGAGGTTCCACGTAATTACAATAAGTGACATGTATCACTCAATAACAACACTACACACTAGATACCTTCCAATCAGGGCTTCCGCCTACAAGCAACTGTTCTCGTTTGACGTTTTCGTTTTCGTTTTTCGATTGAGCAGTATGCTGTTGGCCATATGGGCCTCTACAGCGTCACCGGGCTTGGGGAGGCCGAGCTAGACGAGCTCTGACCTTGGCATGGCTACCGTGGAAGGTACAAACAAAAGAGAACACAGTGGTGCAAGAGCGTAAATTCCCGTTTGACACAATTCCACTGCTTTTTAAACGGTTTTATTTAGCTCACCCCGTTTGTTTGTTTGGGTCAAATTTAGTAATTGAAATTTAACCCTCTTCCCGTTAACCGATTGATCTGAAATTTGGTATACGCCTTTGATTCTGGTGACAATACAATTATCCATATTCAATATTATTGTGAATCCAAGATGGCCGCCGCTACAAGATGGCGGACAACTTAGTTTTTTTCAATCCCATCAATATGGATATCAAATGAAAGGGCTTGTCAAGTAGAATTCAGTGGACTATACAAAATCAAAATCCAAGATGGCCGCCACTATAAGATGGCGGACAAGTTAGTTTTTTTCAATCCTATCAATACGGGTATCAAATGAAAGGGCTTGTCAAGCAGAATTCAGTGGACTATACAAAATCAAAATCCAAGATGGCCGCCGCTACAAGATGGCGGACAAGTTAGTTTTTTCGATCCCATCAATATGGGTATCAAATGAAAGGGCTTGTCAAGTAGAATTCAGTGCACTATACAAAATCAAAATCCAAGATGGCCGCCACTATAAGATGGCGGACAAGTTAGTTTTTTTCAATCCTATCAATACGGGTATCAAATGAAAGGGCTTGTCAAGCAGAATTCAGTGGACTATACAAAATCAAAATCCAAGATGGCCGCCGCTACAAGATGGCGGACAAGTTAGTTTTTTCGATCCCATCAATATGGGTATCAAATGAAAGGGCTTGTCAAGTAGAATTCAGTGCACTATACAAAATCAAAATCAAAGATGGCCACTGCTACAAAATGGCGGATAATGTAGTTTTCAATCCCATCAATATGGGTATCAAAATAAAGGGCTTGGTAAGTATAATACAGTATACTATACACAATTACAATATGAATCTCCCACCTAAGTCAAGATCTGGTATCCTGTCGAGGACTGTGTGGCTATAGGGTGCCTAAAAATGATACGTCGCTAGGGGTACCACCCAAGGTAAAAGGTAAAAGCGTGCCGAGAACTGTATGGCACTAGGTGGATAAAAATGATATGTCGTTAGCGTTTTCCCCTCAAGATTCAGGCACATCTTGTTGTATAGCCTTGTCCCTCTATTGGACCTCTGGGGGGGTCGTTCGTAACATTCTCCATTAACCTTGCAATAATGAGACATCGAGCCTCATTTCAACGAATTGAATAGCATGAGAAATAAAAACTAAAAACTTAAAAATAAAAAAGTATAAAAAAAATTTTAAGTTAAACGGTTTTATATTGCAGATAAATGTACTAAAAGCTAAAAAATAATTTCATAGAAATTATGATTACTAAAATAAAATCGTGGGGACACTTGCTACTTACCACTAGGTGGGTGAAGTCTCACGCTATGTCTTTCAATTGTAGATATTGGACGTGCCCCACGATTAAATTTTAGTATATTTTATACGTGACATATTATATTAGAATTACATATATTAATTCGGGCTACATATGTATATAGTATATAGATATAAATCAAAAAAGCTATTACAGAGGGTCGACGAAAAAAACGACCGGTGGGACGACCCCCTGCCGGATGGGCCGACGACATAAAGAGGTTGGCGTGAAGCGGATGGGTCCGAAGAGCTGAGGATCGTGTGTCGTGGCGAGAATTGGGGAAGGCCTATGTCCAGCAGTGGACAAAAGATGGCTGTTGATGATGATGATGATTACAGGGGGCAGAAATTAATTTAATAGAACCTGAGACAATGATTTTTTAATTTTTTTTTGTCTGTTTGTCTGTTTGTATGTGCGTTTCTTCACGTTAATCGCAGATATTGCTTGACCAATTTAAATGCGGTTTTATTTAAAGTATGTTATTTTATACAACTTTAATTGAAACTATTTTAATCGGATTAATCGAGTATATTTAAGATTGTACATTTTTGGAAACTCGAGCGAGATTTCGCTCGCAGTAGTCCGTGTTTACGGGTAAACTGTCTATTTGCTATTTATTTATCTAAAAATAATAGTTTTAGCAATAACATCTATCATTGACTGGCTCGAGAAACTTACAAAAGGTGTAAAGTAAAAATAGTTTCAAGAAAATTTAAACCGTTTCTATAAACGTAGAAATGTGACAAAGGAATTTCATACAATAACGTAGGATCCACTGACTACATAAAGAATGGAACTAGGTCTTCACAAACTTGGCGACAAGATCTGCATTATGTAATAGCGAGTTTATTTGGAACACTAAAAAGGTGTATTCTGAATGAAATGTTGCTGGGGAAAGTAGGTTCCCGATTGTTAATGAAATGTTGCTGTGAAAAGTAGGTTCCCGATTGTTAATGTAACTGTGATTCATGTAGTTTTTTTAATTTCAAAAATTTATATACTTAATGTGTTAGAAATGAGAACATGCACATGTGTTTGTTTCTTTTAGCTTTATGCTTTATCCTGCGTATAGTAGGGTAACCTAGCGTCAGGACACGTCGCCCTCCGTTGCTATTTTTATTATATTTTTTTTACTGATGATTTAATTTAATTTTACTATTAAAAATTAAATTAAATCAGCTTTATGCTCCGCACACAGCAGGGTAGGCAGAGGGAACCCAGTGTTAAGACACTCCGTTCCCCACTTTTAATATTTAATTTACGCTATTTATTTACGCTGCTCTTTGTCTCGAGATCAGAGCGAAGAAATGAAAATATAAATGTAAATAAATATTTCACTTCCTCGAGTGGGGATCGAACCCACAACCGTCACGTTACAGTCACACCCTTGTGCCGTTGCGTCACGACGGAATACTTATTTGTGTACTCGTATCTTATTCTATAAAATCTTAAGTTAAAGTTACTTAGAATTTTACCCTCACTGTTAGAAAGTTCCTCCGAATTTTATGATAAAGTTTAAGAAAAAATCACCTTTTTTGGAGCATCCATTTAATTTGAATTTTTATGACTTTTTCTGCTTTTTTACTACTCTACGTAAAATATAAAATATAAAGTGGCGGTATAATTTATTGCATTATTTGCAGGCTGATATAATAGTAATATTTGTTTTTACAGTATCAATTTGTATAATGAACCGATGTTATTGGAAGATTAACTCAGTTTATTATTTCAACGAGTAGTGCTATAATTACAGGTTAAATGTAATTATTGTGAAAAATATATGTAATATATATATCACAGGTATCATATATTTTTTTCAGCTTCACTTTGTATCTAGAAGACAGAGAGAATCTAGTGTACTCGTATAGACACTCCAATCTACGCTTGTTACTAGAATTCGAGACATTTCGTGTTGACTGGTGGAACTTAATTCTACACTTTGTCTTCACCAGAGCCAAAAAATATAAATATTTTGAAACCTAAATATCTGTCTTCCAGAATAATAATTTAAAAAAAACAGCTCGGCTGTAGAAATAGTGTTCAGGTGTGGTGTTACTTTGCAATTATGATAATCCAGATAATAAAGCTAAATTTAAAGAAAATATAATTAGCTATTTATATTTTTATTTTCATAGAGACAAAAATATACTTACGACCTTATATTTCAGTAGATTTTGGAAGCAGATATTTTTTTCAAAGTACAAAATCTTTTTTCTTTAATATGGGGATATCTTACTTCTTTGTTATCGAGTTCTTTATCGAGTAGGATTACTACTAGAGGGCTTTGTGATCGCCATTCTGCCAATTATCCAACTCTCTCGACTCAACAAGTATTCGTACTGCTTCAACGCTATTATCAACAGATAAGAATCCTCAGAAAAGTCAGAAGGTAAATAATGAAACGAATATAATAAATAAGTTATTTATTTAGGTGGATTCATGTGAACGTTTTTGTCTAATTACAATTATATCTAAGGTACAAAATAAGGCTGTACTGTGAAATGTGAAGACGCTTATCATTTAAGGCAGTTCTCGCTTACCGTGTTGTGCAATTATGGCTTAATGCACCTTAATTAACTAGGTATATTCATATTCTATATGAATATTTCGTATTTACATAAATTACAGTAGAAGCTCCTAAACATCTATTAAAGTATTTGGTCGTATGCACAAGACGGGGTAAAGCGTTTCATTTCCGTATGCAAGCGAAGTTTTTACTATATTTAATCTATATTAATTCTTAATAATTAATTATTTATTATTTGTCTAATTTATTTATTTATTTAATTATCAAGTGTATAAACACTCGATTATTATCTATATTTTATTAATTGCACATATTAATTGCAATTGTTTTTATTAGTTATAAAAATGCGTGTATATAACCATGGTATAAGAAAAAGGTAACAAAAATTTAGTCTAATTATAAATTGTTTTTAATTCCATCTTATAGTACATACTATTAAATTATCTTGATATTGATTATACATATAATAGGTATATACTTTATTTCTTATGAGGGTTTCAGTTAGGCTTTAAGAAACCACTCATGATTTTTTTTTTCTTAAGAGATATGTAGGTACGTACTGGAATTTTGTAGTGTCACCTTATTATGTTAATTATTTTGTCTTTTACTTTTCCCAATTTGTGTGTTTTTGATAATCTAGACAACTAGACTATTATTTGAATTGAATATTTGAAAAACTATGAAAAAAAATCATATTTATCAATAGGTGAGTTAACGAATAAAAAATATTTGTTCCAAATTTCATTTCCTTATGAAATTTCAATTCATCGAAGTTCTTCGAATTTATTCGACTGTTATTAGAAAATATTGTACGCGTTTGAAAACATACTACACCATAAAAAGAGAAATATACATATTTTTTATAGAGTTTATTAGCGTTCGTTGAAGTACGAGTATGTGAAAAAAATATTTTTCACAGGTATTGGAAGCTTTTACGTTTCACAATAATACTTTTTTAAAACACTTTTATTTTGATATTTTGTTGGAAAAAATTATTTAATTATTATTTATTTGGTATCTAAGAAACATTTAGGAGCAGAGGTTCTTTTACAATAGTAACAAGATAAATACATTAACTAATTTCCTGTTTCTACTGTCTAATAAGCTCTAATTTACAATATAATATAATCTTCTCTCCCATATCAATATCTATCAATCATTTAAGTGCTTAGGAACTTATCAGGCAGTAGTGGAACAGGTTAACCAAAAAATTGACTATATAATGACTGAGTGTCTACTGGTTTCTTTGTCAGGCGCATAAGGCTCTAATTTGGCTGGTTCCGTATTTAGAGCACTATAGTCTACAGGGAAAGGTGGTTGTGGTAGGGAGTCCTTTGGTGGTACTAGCACCCATTGTCCTGGCCCATTGGGATTCTTCCCCATAAGCCAGTTGGTGAAGCAATGCACATATGTCCCGTAGTCCAGGATTAAATAGTTATTCTGAAAAGCAAATGATAAATTATAAATTCATATTAATAGATATAATAATCGGATGAATTATTATTATAATTATTGAAATAAATAAAAAATAAATAGTTAATTATTATAAAAAAATATTAAAAGAGGACGTCGTGGCACGCGACGGTTGTGGGTTCGATCCCCACTCGAAGATGGGAAATATTTATTTACGTTTAAGTATATTTCCATTTCCTCGCTCTGGTATCAAGGCAAAGCGCGGCGTTTAGTTCTGCCACTCAGAAAACATAAGAATTCGACAAAAAGCGGGGAACGGAATGTCTTAACACTAGGATCCCTCTGCCTATCCTATAAAAATATGTGAAAATTTCAACTGACTAACTGACGGTTTATGATCTACATTCTCGTAAAAAGACGATTCGGGAAAAATATAAAAAATCATTCGGGAAAAATAGAAAAATATAAAAAATCATATCAAAAATCATTCACTAGATGTGGTAAAAAGTGCGGTAGAGTACAACCACTCAATATACAATAAACTGGCTTTGGGCGGAAAGTAGAAAAAGGAATGTTTTGACACCAGGTTTATAAATGCAATAAGATTTTACTTACGCTTGTCATCCTGTCGTATGCAGTGTCGATGATCTCCGAGACTCTCTTAGATGGAAGTCCTATTACAGAACGATAGAAAGCAGCTAGAGCGGGTTTCGTTATTTCTCCTTTATCTGAACATAAAAAAATAGGAATATAAATTATATGTTTTCATATATATATGTAATTTAAGATTATTTTGTTAGCAGGCGATTATTAACGCGACAGGTTGTGGGTTTGATTCTCGCTCAGGGAAATTAAATATTTCATATTTTAATTTCCTCGCTTTGGTAAGGAGACAAGGTTCGGCTTTGAGTATCGTTACTCTACACGCAATGTCTCCAGAATTTGGCAGAAAGTAGTAGTAGTAGGTAACGGAAATGTCGTAATGGGAACAGAATGTCTTAACACTAAGTTCCCAGGTACCTGTACATTTTATAAAGCATATTTTGTTATAGTGATATTTAACAAAACAACACAACGTAAAACTAAAAATAAGCTAAAACTGTAACGTCGTCGTCATCACGTCAATGAAAACCTTGTAAGCAACTTAATTTAAAGTTCAAGAAACTAAACTCTTGTTCAAAGTAAGAATTCTTGTTCAAACCCACCCTGACTAAGTTAAATCTGTTCGAAGACAATCAAATGCTTCAGATAATTCAACAAGGAAAACGACCGTTAGAAAAGTAAAGTCAAAGTTGCCTAAGGACAGTTCCTTTTGGGCAAAATCGGAAACTTAATATTGACTTGTTTTAACGATGGTTTAATATGGTTCAAAAGTTACATATTATATAAATAAGTAAATTATGTTCCCATAAAACTTTGAAGATAGTTCATAAAGTTCATTTCCTTTCAATATAATTAACAAAATAACGATATTTGATTTTAAGCTTCCCTAATATGTAGGTGGTCCACTCTGTACTTGGACTTTTTTAATTCGTTCGTGAAGTAAGAAAAAGAAGAAGAGAAGAGAAGCTATGCCGTTGTTAAAATTTATCATGAAGCTTCATAAAAACCCATGAAAAGTATAATAATCCATTCTTTTCTTCACGTCGAACTAGGACCGAATTATGCTAAGCCAGATGAAGGACCATCTGGATACAGATATATAATTTTCTTGAGCAGAAGTCGAACTGGCAATCTTAGTGCTTAGTTAGTTATTTTACTCTAGTCTAATTGACTTCCACGTAATAACAATTATTTGTTTACATATAACTTTTTAAAAATCTTCTATAAATAGCGAAAAAAAAAGGAAAATAAACGAAAGCCTAATTAATTACCGAACTGTTTGTCCTACATTTACAAATTGAATTGGCGTGATTAATTATCCATTTCTCAGAGTTCCCGCAGGCGTATCAAAGATTTGCTTTTACTTCCTTATTTCGTGATAATAATATTACGCATTTAGTATAGAGGCAAGAGGTCAGTTTCTTTTATATAATTTTCGTATAAAAGAAATTGATTTTCCTCCTAATGTTAATAGCGTCAGTCAAGGTTATATTATTATATTAATTCAATGTTATTAGAAACGTAAAGAAATATGAATTGACAATTGCTGTAGCTCTTATAACACCTTAATTAAACAATGTACTATAAAAATTGTGCACATGTGTCCAGAATCCACATAGTTAATTTCATTTCTAGAAAAAAAAATCTTTGATTTTCACGATTTTTACACATTTTAAATGGTCCTTCCTCCCTGTATATAAAATTCCTATACATTTTTCCTTAAACATTTTTTATTACTCACTTTCTCTGTCGACGACGTGAAAGAGAATTTTACATAGATACTGTAAATAGAGTGGTAAGTCGACAAATCTTCCCATCTCGCTTATATGTAGAGCCCACCGCGCCAGCCAGCCTTCTAATGTTGTCCTAGCTTCTATACCTCCAGCTTCAGGTCCACAAACTCTCCTATAGTAAGGCAATTCGGCCCACCTACGAAAAAATATTATAAAAATATATTGTAATAGATATATTTCCCAAAATTCCCTCAAGTGAGATGTGAATAATAGTTGAGTTTAGTCAAGCATATTCGATTGTATTGTTGTCAAAATTAAAAATATTTTTGTTTACACTTATAAATTGTTACAAAAAAATAATATAAATCAAATCAAACTTAAATCAGCAGCAACAAGCTAGGCAGAGGGAACCTACATATTGTTAAAACAATCCAACAAGGAGGGATCCTTTCGTCCGAATCTTGGAGGTATTGCGTGTTGAGTGGCGTAACTCAACGAAAGTAACAGGTGACGAAGCAAAGCAAGGCTTCGGGTTCCCCCACTCAAACAATGCTTTCGAGAGCGTAGTGTCTTAACACTTGGTTCTCTCTCTCTACCCTGCTAATAAAAATTACTTGGTTCTCTTTGTCTACTAAAATAATAATATTTTCATACCAGTTCTGTTAGAGTTAATTTGTGTTGTAACCGAATAATGCTTACTCTCTAGCAAATTAATATAGCACTTCTATATTCCCGAACAACTAGAATTAATTATAGTAGTAATAAATTCTAGTAATTCATTATCGTACCTATTCCTTTGTCGTTGGGATTAAACTAATTTACTTACCTGGCGGGCAACGGGTTGATGAAATGTTCGATAAATTCCCTTTTCACTTCCAACAAAATTAGAAATTCTGACGAGTTGGGCGACCAGTCCGCGAAATGTGCCAGCTTCTGCAAGTTTCTCACAAAATTAATTTTATTGTTCTAATTTTAACAACTAGTTCTTCCAAAGCACTTACAATTGTTTTCACTGTTTTAACCGCAATGAATTTAAATAAAAATATAACTTAATCGCAAAAACTTTTGTATTTTTTACGGAGCTATATATTTTTTGTTTTTAATAATTAAAAAAAAAATTGATAAATTTAATTAAACGAGTAATAAGAGCAGTAAATATAATAAATTTATAAAAAAAAGGCAGCGATGATAGCGTTTCTAAATCTATACGTACTAATGTTATAAAGCTAAACAATTTGTTTGGTTCAATGAGTTAACCTCATGAACTTCTAGTCCCAATTCCAGATATTGCATTTGTTTTTATTGTTGGATAGTCCAGCAAGGATGCCTAAAGAGGCTATTTTTCATAGGCATTTTCTACTCTATTGTGTGCGGGATACTCAGTACGAAGCTCAATTATTTATACATTTAATTATTAAGAATTTATAGAACTCGAACCCATGCCCCTTGGCAGAGAGAACCTAGTGCGTCGTCCAAGAGTCGCGCTACGTTCAAACTTTCAAATATTTTCTATATAATTCTTCTATCCATAGTGTAAAATGTAACACAATATATACCTACCTCAAAAAAATTATCAAAGTCCTGATCGCATATAACGTCATCACGATCGTGGTCCAGAAGTTCAGTGAAGAACAATGTCATTTTGTCAGTCTGTATGGAACTAAGTTGCGCCAAAGGTTGTTCTTCTTCTAGATTCAAGCATTCCAGGTCCTCGCTGCATCGGTTCACCCATGTCGCTAAAATAGAAGTAGTTGTATAATTTTTAAAAATTTTTTTGTAACCAGTAGCGGGGCAAGACCAAAATTTTATGTGGACATTTTGGGAAGACCTCGGCCGCAAGGAGGCGGTTTATTCTATCCATCTAGGTAAGCAGGCCAGGTACGGGCGCATGGCACACATGGTCTTTCTAAATTATTTGTTTGTGTTTTAATATCGCAAAAATAACTATTTGCACCTTAAAACATGATTATTCAGGTACAAATAAGTAGGTATAATAACAGTGTACTCACTCCAAACATGGACACTCCAGCCGTGATGCTTATCTTCCTGACTTTGGGCGGCATCTTGCATTTGGTTTCCAGTATCCTCGGTCTCCGGTAGTGTCTTCCACCTCTTCAGCAATTCTTTAGTTTTATCTTTGGTCTTATCACATGCCTGTTTCCAATGTGTCAAATATTTACGAGATACTTTTGGACTTGATAGCGTTGTTTTAGAATCTTGTCTGTAAGTGTAATAATATATTACAAACAGGACAGGAACTTAAATAATTAATTAATTACTTATTTCATCTTTTATAGACAAATCTTTTATTTGAATCTTTAAAAAAATATATTACAAACTTAAATTTCTATTTAATTTTATACAAAATGAGTGCATATGCTCGCAAATTTAACTTTTTTCAATTTTGATCCTGAAATTGGTACAATAGCCCCCACAGTATAATTTTCTACAGAAAAACTGGCAAATAATGCAATTATGTTAACCTGGCAGCCGACGTGCTTTAATTCCCAGAGAATGATGGACGAGGTACAAATGACTATTGAGTCGTTAATCTTTAAAAATTGATGACTCGTTGAAAATTTAAGTGATACCTTCATTTGTTATTCGTTTTTTTTCACGCTTAAAAGCGCCAAAAGGGAAAAATTTAAAAATTTTACTTAGAGAGAATCCAAAAAGCATTGGAATAATTAAGCCTATTAAGCTGTTCGTGGCGCAAAGACACAAGAGTGTGACTGTAAGCGCGACGGGTGTGGGTTCGATTCCCACTTGGGAGAATGAATTATTTATCTATCTATCTATACTTCTATACTAATATAATAAAGCGGAAGAGTTTGTTTGTTTGTTTGTTTGTTTGTTTGTTTGTTTGTTTGTTTGAACGCTAAGATCTCTGGATCTACTGGTCCGATTTACTATGTTTTTGTTTTGTATGAAAGCTGCATTCTTCAGAAGTGATATAGGCTATATAACATTACATTATACATATAAACTCATATATTTTAAAGTACTTTCTAATTTGACATGCAATTTATTCTGCCATGTTAATAACAACCGTCGCGTCGCTACGCAACCGTTACCGCGACATTTTGATATTCATCCTTATGAAAATAAATATAATAGTCACTTTCAGCATTTCATCTAGATTGAAATTATAGTTTACTGTATAACATTCTAATAAATAATTAAGGAGATGTCACTATTTCGAAATGACCTAGCCTTCGGGCGGCATAGTATGATTATGACCGACGCGAAAATAGTCTTATAGTTCAAGCAGGCGTAGCCGCGTCCGGGTCCACTAGTTATTTACATTTCGTCTCTCTGGTCACCAGGCAACGTGCGTTTATTTTTTTTGTAGATTCGGACATAAATCATCAATTTATTAACCGTGGAAGGTGGGGATTGCAGTGGTGGTATGTCACACGCTTCATAAATTTAAAATACATTTTCAATTAATTTATGCACTCGGAATATTCAAAGCCTGGTAAAAAAAACCAGTAAGTTTAATTATGGATGTTTCGCGACTGTAGATATTCCAATGAAAAGTTAAGTATGCAAACAACCCCAACGCCAACGTCACAGCTAATTTGCTTAAAACTTCATTCTGTTATTAAGTTACGAACAAATCTTGTTTTAACTTTTGTATTCATATTATTTTAATATGTACATAGGTACATCCTGTATCCCGTATGTAGGGTAGGCAAAGGGAGCCTAGGCGGTTGAGTGGCGGAACTAAACGCCGCGCTTTGCCGCACCATATCCAAGAAACGAAAATATTTAATGTCCTTGTCAAATAACCTGTCACGTTTTTAGTCACACGCTTGTGCCCCTGCAACACGAATGTCGTCTTTTTGTGAAAAAATTATAGCTTCTTATAGCTAGCTATTTTTAGATAGTTTCCACTGATATTTTATTTATAGCATGTATAACGCTCAACCTTATATCATGAATATACAAGAATATGTAAGTTAACTTACCGTTCAAAAGTTTCTTTGGAACTCTCACTCGCTCTTGATAATCTTCTTTCTCTTTTTGAACTGTCTTCAACAGGTGATTTTTCTTGGGGGACTTTCAATTCCTTTTCTGTTTTGTTACTGGACTTTGACGTCTTTACTTCTTTATCCTTCTTAACGGCCAGGTTTATAGGGGAGTGGTTGGCATCGGGTTGTCGTTTCATCTCCATATTTCAGCGTGGGTGCACATCATCGCCTTTTGCCTAGATGGAAAAGTAAAAATCATTGTTAATTAGAATGTAATTATAATTTTACCATCACTCAAGCAGTTTATTATCTAGATATATCAAAAAATATGTAAATACGTAAGTAGGTACATATTGTTGTTACGTAATTATTTGAATTTCTTCATTCTATTTGCAAAATAAAAAGAAATACATCGATTTCATACCATTAGCCCATTTCATTTTAAGTAGAGTTAAAGAACTAATTTTATGTATACGAATTTACCGTAAGTAAATAATCAAAAGAAATATTATAAATTTATAAATTTCAAAATCATAAATTTCAAAAATCAAAAATTATAAATTTCATACAACGTTACTAGAAAAGTAAATTTGAAGAGAAGTAAGCAGCAAAAGGAGATACCTGGAGCGAACGATATAATGCAAACACAGCTGTAACCTCTTATAAGGACATGATTTTTTAAAAGCTTTTATTTAACTTGCAATGTATGTATGTGGGTTCGGGTGAAATCTTGGAGCTCAATTTTGAAGTAGATATCGTCAACCGATTGAGCTGAAATTTTGTATACACGTTTACTTTGGATGACAATGCACGATAAAATATGTGACGTCATTCTAAATGTAATATGGCGGACCATGCAAGATGGCGGAATTGTTATTTATAATGTACTTCTACAATATGGGTATCAAATGAAAGGACTCGTTGAGAGCAACTCGAAAAATAATGTGATGTCACTCTAAATCCCATAAGGAGAATATCGAAGATAGCCGAGTATCTATTTGGTCTACTTCTACAATATAGATATTAAATGAAATGGGTCGTTGACCTTAACTCTAAAATTTATGGGACGTTATACTAAATCCAATATGGCGGAACATCTAAGATGGCGGAATAGTTATTATTTATGCACTTCTGCAATATGGGTATCAAATGAAAGATCTTGCCGAGAACAATTAGAAAAATAATGTGCCATCACTTGAAATCCAATAGAATTGACACGATTCAAGTTTTTTGTGCTTTCATATAATGAAAGGTATGTTCTTACGATTGAGCTGAAATATTGTATACACGTTTGGTTTGGATGACAATGCACGATAAGGTTTGTAACTTCATTCTAAATACAATATGGCGGACCATCCAGGATGGCGGAGTAGTTATATTTCATGAACTTCTATAATATGGGTATCAAATGAAAGGGCTTGTTGAGAGTAACTGGAAAAATAATGTAACGTCATTCTAAATCCAATATGGCGAACCATCCAAAGTAACAGAATAGTTATTTTTCATGCACTTGTACATTACGGGTATCAAATTAAAGGGCTTCTTAAGAGCAACTTGAAAAATGATGTGACGTCATTTTATATCTAATAAGGCGGACCATCCAAGATGGCGGAATAGTTATATTTAATGCACTTCTATAATATGGGTATCAAATGAAAGGGCTTCTTGAGAGCAACTTGGGAAATAATGTGACGTCATTCTAAATCCAATATAGGGGACCATCCAAGATGATCGAATAGTTATTATTTTTGCAATTCTGCAATATGGATATCAAATGAAAAGGCCCATTGAGAGCAACTCGAAAAATAATCTAACATCATTCTAAATCCAATATGGCGGACCATCCAAGATAGCCGAATAGTTAATTTTAGTCTACTTCTACAATATGGATATCTATTGAAAGGGCTCGTTGAGAGTAACTCAAAAATGTAACGTTTTTCTAAATCCAATATGACGGAACATCTAAGATGGCGGAATAATTATTATTTATGTATCAAATGAAAGGGCTTGCCGAGAATAATTAGAAAAATAATATGACATCGAGTGTGAGAAACCTTCTTCCTCCTGGCATTAATCCCGGCTATTGCTAGGGTCTGCCTTCCTACTCAACCTACTCCACTTTGCGCTGTCTTTTGCGTCCCCGGTGGTTAGACCATTGGCTCTCATATCCGGCATTATGACATCCAACCAGCGCTTCCTTGGGCGTCCAGGAGGTCTCACTCCAGGAACTGATATAGCAAGACACTTGCATCCGACATAGTTCTTAGACCGGCGCGTAACGTGGCCAAACCATCTCAGGCGGCGCTCTTGGAGCTTATCCGCTACGTCACGGACCCCAAGACTACCTCGAACGAATGTGTTGCGTATGCGGTCAGACCGCGTTATGCCGCACATCCACCTCAGCATCTTCATTTCCGTGACGTGAAGCTCCTGAGTGTACCGAGATAGTGCTGGGCAACATTCGTTGCCGTTTAAAAGAACCGGTCGTATGATGCTCTTGTATATCAGGCCCTTGAGCTTGACGGTTTTCTTCGGTCACAGACCACACCAGTGACCTCCCGCCATTTGGCCCAGGCAGCACTTATCCGGCCATGGACATCGTGATCGATGCCTCCAGACTCGTTCATGACGGATCCAAGGTACCTGAACTTTTCTGACTTAACGGCTGGCTCAGGATTTATAAGGATCGTGCTCGAGTCCGGGCTCCCGCAGGCCAGGTACTCGGTCTTCGACACATTTAGTTTAAGACCGCCGTTCTCAATCGTACCCTTCCAGAGGTTCACTTTACGCTCCAGCGTGAGTCGGTTCTCGTCAATGAGCTCTATGTCGTCGGCATACATCATCAGCCATGGAGGCTGCACTACATTGAATAAGAACGGACTAAGAGTCGAGCCCTGGTGAACCCCCACTGTAATCGGGAAGGGTCTAGTGTCGCCAACAGCATTACTAACCATAGAAGAGGAATCGTGGTACATGTCTCTAGTGTGAGAAACCTAGCCAGTGGTAACTAAAAAGTAAAAAATAAATTATAAGCAAAAAAACATTTTTAGAAAAAGCTTTTATTTAAACGCTTTAAAAAAAAAAATAAAATTTCTCTTTTAAATTTTAACTATCAACTCATAACCTCATTGTACACAATTTATATGATCATAAAAGCTTGTCGCGTTAATCAATATTTAATTAAATTGAAACTTTAAAAATTGAAACTTAGCAGATTTTACATAATTAAATGAGCACTAGTTTAGTTACACAAGTAAATCGCGCGACAAGCTTTTATGATCATATAAATTGTGTACAATGAGGTTATGAGTTGATAGTTAAAATTTAAAAGAGAAATTTTATTTTCTCCTTTTTAAAGCGTTTAAATAAAAGCTTTTTCTAAAAATGTTTTTTTGCTTATAATTTATTTATTTTCTACTGCCGCTCCCTTGGATTTTAGAAAAAAAGTTAGACTTCTCTTCTTTTCTCTTTAGTGCTCTTCAGGATTCGCAAACGTGAAATGTCTCTCTACGAAATGTTTGTTTAAGCTGTTCGTTAAAAAGATCTCGAAATTATTTTAGTACATTTGAATTTAAACATAGTTAATTTTTTGAGCTCTATCTTGTTTTAAGACGGTGTTTTACCTTACCTAGAATAAAATGAAAATATTAAGATATGAAAATATTTCACGCTTCCGAGTGGGAATTGAACACCACGACGACGCGACGGCCTAAATTGAACAATTTGAAGGGTCTAATCAATAATTTAAAGTTAGACGTCAAGTTTCATTAACCAAACTTCGTGGAAGTTACTTTGGGGACGCAACTGGCTTAAACAGTCAAAGTTGATTCTTATATATTACTTTTGCTAAGAAAAAATAAATCTTAGTTTTAAGAAGAAAAGGTCAAGATCTCGGTGAGGTAAGGCCTCAGAAATATTTAGAGCAATCTTTAAATATTTAAGTCGCTGAATTATTTGTTCTTGATTGTGATCTAATGGTCCTTTGAGATTAAAATTTTTGGTATATACATAAGGTACGGTACTTTATTTATAGTAAAAAGAATTTTATATAAAACACTAGCTTTTACCTGTGTCTTCGCCCTTGTAGTCGAATGGAAATACATACATAAGTCTATGGCTTTCTTTTCGAACTAATATTCAACTAAATCTTTTTTTTAGCTTTATAGCAATAAATGATTAATTTGACATAAGAAAATACATAATATACGCATTATGATACATAGCTATTTATATATTATGTCTCAGGCAGAGAGAACCTAGTGTTAAGATTCTCCATTCCCTTCCCAAAAACATTTTATAATAACAGGAGAACACTATATATATATATATATATGAAAGGCAATTTTAACCATTGTTAATTCGACCCTCCATCTTTTCCCAGCGTAGGTATTCGTGACCTGAATTATTTTTCACAGTAATATTTCCATAAAGGCACCAAAAAATATTCTAAGAATGTTTTTAACGTACTCGAGACGGTGATAGGTTCCCCTTTTCTCTTTAGTACAGGGCTCGAACGGTCCTAAAAGTTAACCTAATCTTCTTTAGTCGTAATTATATATGTTTATTTTTAATTTTTCATACTTATATTATAAATTCATTGTCTGTCTGTCTATCACAGCCAAACTGCTGATTTCATTGTTATAAAATTTCATATAGAGATACTTGGGGGTCTTGGGATGGACATGGACTACTTTTATGTCATATTTGTAATATTCTCGATATTTAATAAATAATATTATATATGCCCGATATATACTAATCAATGATTTATATAATAAATCAATAATTTAATAAAAATAGCTGACGTGGGTATGAAAGCCGCTATGTTGAAATGGGACTGCGCCGGACACGTCTGCCGCATGCCTGAAGAGTCTTGGGCGAAATCTTCTACCAGGTGGATTCCGAGCTCTAAAAGGAGAATTGGCAGACCAAAACAGAGATGGCGAGGCGAGCTGGACCATTATAAGCCCGACTGGTGCTCAATAGCGCGAAATAGAATAGAATGGAAGAAATGGAGAGAGGCCTTTGCCCAACAATGGGATAGTTCAGGCTAGGGAAAAAAAAAAAAATCAATTCACAATAAAACTGAAAGTAACGTCCATTAGATATTTTTAAAAATACATGTAAAATTATTTATATAGCAATCATATTTAATAGTGTGTAATTTAAAAGATTTATGCAAATGTTGTAACCACAGCTGTCAAACGAATATTATCTCCTGAATGAAACTAAACCACAAATTATTTTGTCACAATTAACGTATAGCGTTCATAATTATATTTTATAATGTGATGAAGGGTTTACAATATAAATTGTTTTGTTTTAAGTTAATTTTTTGTTAATTAATTGTTTGTTGTAAGTTAATTTTCATTACAAAATAAATCAGCTTCACACTGTATCCCTCATATAGCAGGGTAGGCAAAGGGAACCTGTATAATAAATTCAAATTCAAAATAATTTTTATTCAAATAGACTATTATTATAATTATAAGCACTTTTGAATCGTCGAATGAACATATGAACAAAAAGCTACCACCGGTTCGGAAGGCAGTTCTGCTGAGAAGAGCCGGCAAGAAACTCAACAGTTGCTCTTTTCAAAATCAATGGTACAATTTATTACATTAGGTGTAAATAAGTAGAATACTGTTAAGACTCTTCATTTCCCAATTTACGTCGAATTTTCGAGGTATTGCATGTTAAGTAGCGGAAATCATGCAAGTATGCCTTATAAAAATGTAATTAAGAAATATATAAAAATCTGAACGTGGCGAGACTAAAACCCGTGCCTCCTGGAAACTGTTAAAGTGATGTAAATAATTAAGTCATAGCCATTGATAGAGATGCTGACAACAAAAATATAAATTACATTTCTAAGCAATTCTCTGTCATTAAGTTTCTAAAAAAAATATTAAAATATAATATTATTTTTCAGTATATATTCCCTAAATATGTATGTAAAGTCACATATTCCATTAATAAGCGATATTTTTTTAATTTTGAACGAGTGGGGATCGAATCCACAACCTGTTGCGTTTACAGTCACATTTGTTGCTCCTGCGATAGCAACATACAATAAGGCTATATGTTTAAATTAAGATATAGTATTCTATAAAACATACGGTTAAATGGTAAATATATCAAAAGATCTAAAGATCTCTTTTAGCAGTTCCCCATGATACGTGCTGTAACGTGCAATGATTTAGAGCGGGTCGTATGTACGGAGGAAATGACGTCGTATGAACCTTTTAAAAGCTGAATGCTTTTGAAATTTTAAGAAAGCTTTTGTAATATTATGTTATATATAAAATACATGTAGGTTTACTAACATAAAAAGTTTACTTTCTTACTATATCTATATTATTTCTCAGGCAGAGAGAACCTAGTGTTAAGACTCTCCATTCCCTAGTTCCGAATTTTCGAGGCATCGTGTGTAGAGTGGCGAAACACAACGCCGCGCTTTTACCTTGTTACCAAAGCGAGGGAATTGATTCTTACTCGGGAAATGAATTATTTTAATATTAAACAATTCATTTCCCGAGTGGCAATCAAACTCATAACCATCGAACCAACAGTTACACGCTTATGTCACGCACTTTTTGCATATTATAAAAAAAATAAATTATTTTTAAGATGGTCTTGAGTAAAATATGTATTTTTTAGTAGTAAAATAAATATATGTTTAAATTATTTTTTAATAACATTTAAACCCAATATCTGTATGGACCAACGTACAAAGAGAAGTGAAGCCTTTTGCTGGCATTCAGATACGACTGTAATTAAGTTCATCAAAGTTAAGTTATTAAATAACTTTAAAGTAATAACTTTATTTAAAGTGCAATAGACAGAGTTGTAAGCGCGGTCCAGCTACAATCTAAACTTTTAATTGAATGCAGTTATATCAAGTTTTATTTTTGTAGAAAACTGAAACCGTGTAAAAACAATAAACAAAATTGCATTGGATGTGTACAAGCAAGAACATAATTAAAGATTTTTATTTTAATGTATTTTTGCATATTTTTATTTTAGGATATTTTTTCATAGACATTCGTAGTCAATCACTTCAGAATAAGCAGCAGCAGCAGAGTTGATTTTACAGTTTTTATTGCCTCTGCGCTACGACTGGCCTCATCTTTTGATAAACATGGAGACTTAAACCAACATAAGAAAAATAATTAATATATTTTACTTAGTCCAATACACGTAACGACAATGCTATTAATTTACAAAGGTGTTATAATAAAAGCTCTCGTATTCAAAAAAAGTTTTAATTAAAATACACAATTATAAATGCAAGTTAGAGACATCACAGTTAGAGACTCTACGTATTACGTAGTATGTGGTATGTGGTATATAGGTCAGACCCTCGCCCCGCGTCTCATTCAACATTTATATACATTGTTTTAACTGCACTACAGCGGCCTTACTTGACGAATAATGATTCCTATATTATTCATATATCGTGAAATATCGGTTTTTAAGGTAAGAAGCGACGGTTCTGAGTTCGATTCCCACTCAAGTATATGAATAATTTAGTGTTTTCATTGGAAACGGTGTGTTTTAACACTAGGTTTCCTCTGCCTAACCTGTTATAGCTATGTATATATGTACCTGTTACAGTGTACAGTTGATAAAATAAATACTCGCACTTGACCGGTTTTTTTAGACTTGTAAATAAACAGAAAGGGAATAACGTAGTATTTTAAGAACTTTCATTAGGCTTATTTTTATGACTTACCTTATTTTCCTATTAAAAAATCATGCAATATTAGAAAACAATCTTTACTTTTAAATAAACATTGGATAAACTTCTAAAGTTTATTTTTAGTTTATGAGAAAATTGGTGTACAGTAATTCGAAGTGTAACAAACCGGAGCTACCATAATGCGGAAGTAGTGTGCAGGACGCGTAAAGACCCTACTTGTAATATAAAGTAAAGTAAGTCATTGGAACCTGAAAAACCCCATGAGTTGTAGTTGCTCCTAATACATGACTTCTCCCATTTATATTACACACTAGCGTTCCCCATTTTTTATAAATTTTAGAAATAGATACATATTATAAAAAAAACAAAAAATGTAAGTACTTTATTTAAATGCAGTGGAATTTCCAATTGTTTCACGATTTTTTATTCATATGTATTTATATATTCAATCCCACATATCCCCGAATAAGCCTTTTTGGTAGACTAGACATATGACGCCATTCGTGCCAAGTCAAAACATGGCGGCCAGCCAGAAAGGCCTATACGAAATAAGCTTAAAATTCTTTCTTATTGACATAAATTGTGGACCAAATTTAATTTATTTAATAAAAATGTATCTAAAGCCTTATAATATAAGGCCTTACATAACTAAGTTAATAAGTTTTTGTAAAAGTTGTTTTTTGTTATAGTAACAGTAGTTAAGTAACTTAAGTTCGTTTAAAACGATTTCCCAGGGACCCAAGCAAAAAGTTATCTTAAGGGGGAAAGCGTATTTAACGGGACACAAAAAAAAAAAGGTTGTGGGTTCGATCCTGTTTCGCTCTCAGACGAACTGGTTAAAAGAAATAAGTTTATTTAAATTTTAAATTTAAAATGTCATATAATGTGAATAGAAAAGTAAATTTAGATAGTAGTAAAAGGCAGATAGATAAAACGAGCGAAATAATGCAAACACAGCTTGAACCCTTATGCTATGACACGAATTTTTTATTTTCAACTGTCTCTCGCTTGGATTTTAGAATAAAAGTTAGACTATAGTCTTTCCTCTTTAGTGCTCTCTGGGGATTTGCAAATGTGAAATGTCTCTCTATGAAATGTTATTTACATGTTTGTTTAAGCTGTTCGTTAAAAAGTTATTTTGTAATTATTTTAGTACTCTTTTAAAATATTTTTTATTTTTTGCGCCGTATCTACGGCTGGATGCGAAGAGCCGAAGATACGGCGTACGGCCAGTGGCGTGCCATTGGAGAGGCCTATGTCCAGCAGTGGACGAGGACAGGCTGATGATGATGATGATGATAATGATCTAGTATTAAATCATAGTGTTTTGACTTAAAAAATATTAAATGCTTAACATTATTATGCGAAGGCTGTCGTCGTAGCCCAGAGGAACAAGCGTGCGACTGTAAACGGTTATGGGTACATTTCCCATTAACATTTGTTTAGTAAGTGTAAGATGCCAGTAAAAATATGAAGAATTTTTTATGAAACCGTAGGTAAAAACTAGAAAATTATATAAGGGTCATAATCAGAAAAAGTGTACATTTTGTGTCTTTTCTTGTCCCGCTACTTTGAAAGCGATTTAAAAATACAATTTTAAAGATAATTTTTAATATTTTACCATTTAAGATAAATTTACTTATTAACTTAAAGATTTTTGTAATATTTTAAATGTATTATGGCTAATAATAGTATTTTTTGTTAGTTGCAAAAAACTTTTCAAAATGCTTCCATACAATTTTTCGTGTCCCATTCACCACTTTACTTTTTAAAAAATTGATTTGTTACGAATATTTATGGTTTTATTTGATTTCAGGTATGTTTATATTACTTTACTTTATGCATAATATTAAATAGAATTACTTTTATTGATACATTATTTAATAAATAATATATATGAATTAAGCAAATTTGTCCCAAAATATTGTTTTTTTGTTACTCAGGGCTAGTAACGTACAATTAAAATATGAACGCAATTATTTTGAATGGTATTTAATATTAGTTTTTATTGTGGCACCATTATTGTAAAAGTCAATGCTGTCGTAGCTACAACCAGTAATGTTCTCGCAGCAGTTGAGGGGTTCAAATGTTTTAGAGGGAATGCGTGAAATTACATCTCAGGGTTATAAACGGCTTTTATTTTGGTAAGTATTCTATCATTTCGTTTTCTTGTTTATGTTATTTGCTTCTTTTTACAAAATCTCAAAAAAGAACTTCAGTGCTTGCACATGCAACACGTGGCTTATGAGCAAATATTTAAAAAGGTTAGAATTTCTCAGACTTCATTCTCAATTTTGTTACATTTCGTTACGTAACGAAACTGAGAAAATATGAAGCCTAGTTCACAATTACGTTACCATCGGAAGATATGTACCTATATAAAAAAAAATTGCTGGCATATGAAAAAAATAATTGGTGACTTTTGATGACGTAAAGTAACTAAAAATAATGATTTTTAAGTTTTTTGCCTGTTTGCTTGTTTGTCTAATGTGTTTGTGCACGCTTATCTCAGAAACGGCTTAACCGATTTACTTAAAAAC
This sequence comes from Heliconius melpomene rosina, assembly GCF_056956725.1. Taxonomy (NCBI): domain Eukaryota; kingdom Metazoa; phylum Arthropoda; class Insecta; order Lepidoptera; family Nymphalidae; genus Heliconius; species Heliconius melpomene. Next base: position 4,908,748 of record NC_140397.1, read on the forward strand.
ATTTTTTTATTCTTCCTTAAATTAGTTGTGATTTTGTAATTACTATTTTTTTCTCTGGAGATAGTGAATTAATAAATATGTAGCTCAAGCGGGTGAAGCTTTTATTTAAAAACAACAACGTTCTGTACTAGCGTTGTTAAAGATCTAAACAATAAACATAAAATATTATTAAATACCTATTGATAAATATTTTTTTATTTTCAGTAAGCGTCGTGGCTCCTATGTCAAATGCTGAAACACATAAAATATATAGAGAACGTCTTAAACAGACCAATCCTATTAAATATGAAGATATGCGGAATAAACACTTACAATGAATTAAACTTAATTCCAGTGATAACAACTCAAATTTTGATATATTTTAAAGTGGATTTAATTTTATCATTAACTTTGTGATCTTTAGAAATATAAGTTTATTACGTTACGAACTAGCATTATTATGTTGTTAATATTGTCATTTGTTGTTTTCTTACATTTATAATCTGTTAAATCAACGATTGAATCTTTAAAATTTTAATTTGTTTCTCATTAAATAAAAACAACAATGGTTTTATTGATATAATATTCTTATTTTGTTGTGTATAATGCCTTATGATATCAGTTTCGTAACAAAGATTATCAGTGTTGTTACTTATCAGTTACGTTACGAATTCGAAAATGTCCACTTTTCTGATTATGACCCATAAAAGAATAATCAGTTAAATACGTAAATAAATTCTCTAAGGGAAATATACTGTATAATTACTTTTTAGTATCAATTTCTATTACGAGCGCTCACAAAACGTACAATACCAATTTAGGCCTTATAGATGGTAACTGTTATTTATAAGCATTACATCCCGGTAGAAAATATCATTTTGGGCCTGAGCGCACGATAATGGCTGGAATAGCCGAAAAGATGTTCGGTCTTCCGACCTTCTTTACAGATAAGGGGTGCTATTTGAATAAATCAAATTATGGGGGAAAAGCATTAGAAGTATTTCCATGAGCACTGCATCTGTAGATAGATCTTTATGACCACATCAGCTTATTTTGTTAAAATGTTGTATATTATAATCTATATATATAAAATCGAAAGGTCACTCACTCATCACGAAATCTCAGAAACTACATGTGCTAGGAATCTCAAATTTTGCATAGGAGTTACTTATAGGACATAGGTGCTCGCTAAGACGGGAATTTGCAATATTCGATTTCTAAGGGGTTGTTTTTGGGGTCATAAGTTTGTATGAAACTTCGTTACTACAAATGCTAGGAGTCTCAAATTTTGCATAGACGTCACTAGGATGGAGACAGAAATTAATAATAATATAGTTGACGCGGGTGAAATCGCGAGCGGGCCGCTAGTTTTTTATAGTTTTAATTCATATTTATGATATATGTTATATTTAAGCCACCAACCTCTGGCGCCCCTAGGTTCCGGGTGACTCCCTTCCTTTAGGTGACTTCAAGGTACGAGGCTTTTTGGAAGGAAGGAAGTTTTTTGGCTTTTGAATAGATAACTTTTTATATAGGTATTGCTCGAGTCCGATTAAAATACTCCGACCGTTCCACAGGCACAATTAATATAAACAGTTATAACATACATTCACCTAAACTTACAGAAACATGATAAACATTTGATAAATATCAAATGTCAAAGCAGGCCTGGCTCACAGCCAGCAGGCATTAAAGGGGGTCTCGTGATGCTAATGTTGCCAAAAATTGTGGTTCTACCAAAGTTTATATTATGTTATACCTTACATATTATATTAGAATTACATATATTAATTCGGGCTACATATGTATGTAGTATATAGATATAAATCAAAAAAGCATCTGAAATCTGAATAGAATAGAATTTGAATACATTCATTTATATCGATGTAAATTAATTTGAAAACTAGCCAAGTCAGATATTACACATAAAAAAAGTCTCCAAGTTGTAAGAAGAATGGGCATTTTCAGTTGTTATAAAATATTTTATATTGTTAAAAATAAATTTCAGGACTGACCATTGAACTTGGCATACATTTACATCTCACTTCTTTTATCGCTGAAAGCATACGTTTTATTACAGAACTTGGCTTTCATTTTACATTTATGTTTTTGATGGGATATTAGAATTACATATATTAATTCGGGCTACATATGTATGTAGTATATAGATATAAATCAAAAAAGCTATTACAGAGGGCCGACGAAAAAAACGACCGGTGGGACGACCCCCTGCCAGATGGGCCGACGACATAAAGAGGTTGGCGGGAAGCGGATGAGTCCGAAGAGCTGATGATCGAGTGTGTTGGCGAGAATTGGGAAAGGCCTATGTCCAGCAGTGGACAAAAGATGCCTGTTGATGATGATGATAATGATTACAGGGGGCAGAAATGAATTTAATAGAACCTGAGACAATGATTTTTTTATTTTTTTCTGTCTGTTTGTCTGTTTGTATGTGCGTTTGTTCACGTTAATTGCACATACTGCTTGACCGATTTAAATGCGGTTTTATTTAAAGTATGTTGTTTTATACAACTTTAATAGAAACTATTTTAATCGGATTAATCGAGTATATTTAAGATTGTACATTTTTGGAAACCCGAGTGAGGCTTCGAACACTTTGCAGTAGTCCATGGTCACGGGTAGACTGTCTATTTGCTATTTGCTATTTATTTATCTAAAAATAATAGTTTTAGCAATAACATCTTTCATTGACTGCCGAGAAACTTACAAAAATAATTTTAAGAAAATTTAAACCGTTTCTATAAGCGTAGAAATGTGACAAAGGAAATTCATACAATAACCTAGGATCCGTTGACTACATAAAGAATGGAACTAGGTCTTCACAAACTTGGCGACAAGATCTGCATTATGTAATAGCGAGTTTATTTCGAACACTAAAAGGTGTATTCTGAATGAAATGTTGCTGGGGAAAGTAGGTTCCCGATTGTTAATGAAATGTTGCTGGAAAAGTAGGTTCCCGGTTGTTAATGTAACTGTAATTCCTGTAGTTTTTTTAACTTTAAGAATTTACGTTTATTATGTTAGAAAGGAGAACATGCACATGTGTTTGTTTTTTTTAGCTTCATGCTTTATCCTGCATATAGTAGGGTAGGCCGGAAGAACCTAGTGTCAGTCCTCCGTCTATTTTTATTATATTTATTTACAAATTTAGTTGTATACTATTAAAAATTTAATTAAATCAGCTTCACGCTATTTCCCGCACACAGCAGGGTAGATAGAGGGAATCCAGTGTTAAGACACTCCGTTCCCCACTTTCCACCGATTTTAGGAAGCATTGCGTGACGAGTGGCGGAACTCAACGCTGCTCTTTGTCTCGAGATCAGAGCGAAGTAATGAAAATATAAATGCTCTACTAATTGCTCTACTATTAAGAAATACTTATTTGGCGTTTAACTAAAAATGTGTAGGTACTCGTATCTTATTCTATGAAATCTTAAAGTTAATTAGAATTTTACCCTCACTGTAAGAAAGTTCCTCCGAATTTTATGATAAAGTTTAAAAAAAAAACACTTTTTTTGGAGCATCCATTTAATTTGAATTTTTATGACTTTTTTCTGCTTTTTTACTACTCTACGCCTATATAAAATATAAAGTGGCGGTATAATTTATTGCATTATTTGCAGGCTGATATAATAGTAGAATAGAATAGAATAGAATAGAATATACTTTATTGCACACATAAAATAAATATATAGAAAGCACAACACAAATAAAATTTAAAGAAAAACACGTATGCAAAGGCGGTCTTATTGCTTTAAGCAATCTCCACTAGACAACCTTTGAAACATTACGGAAAAATTGTAATGAGGAGAAAGGGGACAACGTCTCAGTGCAAATCTTATGAAATATAATTAATTATTATATAATATACTAAGTCTATAATATAAAATAAACTTACATAAAATGTGTTTAATGTTTATATACTTTACACATACATACATACAAATATTGAAAAATAATATATACTTACACATATATACATACATACATAAAACGTGTTCAAAAATATATACATAATATTAAAAAAAATAAATAATGATAAACTATTATACTAAATTAAATAAGTACTCTTTTAGACGATTTTTAAAACTGTATAGAGATTTGGAATGTCGAACTTCTGAAGAAAGTTCATTCCAAAGAATTGCAGATTTCATAGTAAAAGACTTGGAATAAAATAGGGTATGGGAAGTTGGTAATTTAAGGAGATTATCACAACGGGATCTAAGGTGGAGGTGAAGAAGTGAATCGGCACCTAGGAAACAAAATCGATCTTTTAAGTAGGAGGGAGAGAGAGAGTTGTACAGGATAGAATAGAGGAGAGTCAGCATGCGGAAATTTCGGCGATGTCGGATAGGAAGCCATCCAAGCTGACGACGATGATCAGAAACATGATCAAATTTACGTAAACCGAAGATAAATCTAATACATAGATTTTGTAACCGCTCTAGTTTATTTAGTTGTTCCTCAGATAAGTCTGGGTAACACGAATCAGCATAGTCTAAAATCGGTAACAGTAGTGAATTAGCTAGAGCAGTTTTGGTCTTTATAGGTAGGAAATATTTCCATCGTTTGAGCGATCCGATAGTGGCAAATAATTTACGGCTAACCTCAGCTATCTGTACTGACCAAGATAGGGAATTGTCTATAATAATACCAAGGTTCTTAATAGATGGACTCAGGCTCAAATCGACGCCGCCAAACTATATAGCAGGGAGGCTATTCTGGTCAAGTTTTTTTAGTTGCTTAGAGCCACCAATAATACTGACCTGTGACTTGGCAGGATTGACAGTTAAGCCAAAAGATTTGCTCCACCTACTAACATTCCGCAAATCTTCGTTAAGCTTATGAATAGCCTCACTAACATCATCAAACGGGGCGGCTAAGTAAATTTGAAGGTCGTCAGCACATAGATGAAAGGAAGAGCATAGATTTTGGGAAACTGAATTAATAAAAATGGAGAAAAGGAGAGGAGAGAGGACACCACCTTGGGGAACACCGGCAGAAAGAGAGCAAAGGGAAGATGACTTGTCATTGGCTTGAACGTACTGTTGCCGATCACATAAATAGCTTCTGAACCACTCAGTGGCTTCAGGAGAGATATTTATTGAACGCAGAACAGCAACCAAGAGATCAGTATCAACAGAATTAAAGGCGTTGCTAAAGTCCAGCAAAGCAATGACTGTAAGATTTTGTTTGTCCATGCTAAGTCTGATATCGTCACAAACTTTAATCAAAGTAGTGACTGTGCTATGCCCGTTACGGAATCCAGACTGGAACTCGGATAATATATGGTTGTCAAATAGATATTGATTTAGTTGCTGAAAAACAATACGTTCCAAGACCTTATACAATTGATACTGTAAAAACAAATAGTAATATTTGTTTTTACAGTATCAATTTGCATAATGAACCGATGTTATTGGAAGATTAACTCAGTTTATTATTTCAACGAGTAGTGCTATAATTACAGGTCTAATGTAATTATTGTGAAAAATATGTATAATATACATGTATCACAGGTACCATATATTTTTTTCAGCTTCACGCTGTATCTAGTAGACAGAGAGAATCTAGTGTATAGACACTCCAATCTACGCTTGTTAATCAAATTCGAGACATTTCGTGTTGACTGGTGGAACTTAATTCTACACTTTGTCTTCACCAGAGCCAAGAAATAAAAATAATTTGAAACCTAAATATCTGTATTCCAGTATAATAATTTAAAAAATAGCTCGTTTGTAGAACTAGTTTTCAGGTGCACGTAGAAATTTCTTTGCAAATTATGCTAACACAGATTATAAAGCTAAATTTAAAGAAAATATAATTAGCTATTTATATTTTTATTTTCATAGAAACAAAAATATACTTACGACCTTATATTTCACTAGATTTTGGAAGCAGATATTTTTTTCAAAGTACAAAATCTTTTTTCTTTAATATGGGGATATCTTACTTCTTTGTTGTCGAGTTCTTTATCGTGTAGGATTACTGTTAGAGAGCCTTGTGATCGCCATTCTGCCAATTATCCAACTCTCTCGACTCAACAAGTATTCGTACTGCTTCAACGCTATTATCAACAGATAAGAATCCTCAGAAAAGTCAGAAGGTAAATAATGAAACGAATATAATAAATAAGTTATTTATTTAGGTGGATTCATGTGAACGTTTTTGTCTAATTACAATTATATCTAAGGTACAAAATAAGGCTGTACTGTGAAATGTGAAGACGCTTATAATTTAAGGCAGTTCTCGCTTACCGTGTTGTGCAATTATGGCTTAATGCACCTTAATTAACTAGGTATATTCATATTCTATATGAATATTTCGTATTTACATAAATTACAGTAGAAGCTCTTAAACATCTATTATAGTATTTGGTCGTATGCACAAGACGGGGTAAAGCGTTTCATTTCCGTATGCAAGCGAAGTTTTTACTATATTTAATCTATATTAATTCTTAATAATTAATTATTTATTATTTGTCTAATTTATTTATTTATTTAATTATCAAGTGTATACACACTTGATTATTATCTCTATTTTATTAATTGCACATATTAATTGCAATTGTTTTTGTTAGTTATAAAAATGCGTGTATACAACCATGGTATAAGAAAAAGGTAACAAAAATTTAGTCTAATTATAAATTGTTTTTAATTCCATCTTATATTACATACTATTAAATTATCTTGATATTGATTATACATATAATAGGTATATACTTTATTTCTTATAAGGGTTTCAGTTAGGCTTTAAGAAACCACTCATAATTTTTTTTTCTTAAGAGATATGTAGGTACGTACTGGCATTTTGTGACACCTAATTATGTTAATTACGTTGTCTTCTACTTTTCCCAATTTGTGTATTTTTGATAATCTTGACAACTAGACTATTATTTATTTATTTTGTAGATTTTGAAATATCAGTATTGTTACAGTTTACTGAAAAACTATGCAAAAAAATCATATTTATCTATAGTTGAGTTAACCAATAAAAAATATTTGCTCCACATTCCATTTCCTTATGAAATTTCAATACATCGAAGTTTTTCGAATTTATTCGGCCGTTATTAGAAAATATTATACGCGTTTGAAAACATACTACACCATAAAAAGAGAAATATACATATTTTTTTATAGAATAATATTTAACGTTCGTTGAAGTACGAGTATGTGAAAAAAATATTTTTCACAGATATTGGAAGCTTTTACGTTTCACAATAATACTTTTTTAAAACACTTTTATTTTGATATTTTGTTGTAAAAAATAATTTAATTATTATTTATTTGGTATCTAAGAAACATTTAGGAGCAGACGTTCTTTTACAATAATAACAAGATAAATACATTAACTAATTACCTGTTTCTACTGTCTAATAAGCTCTAATTTACAATATAATATATCTTCTTTCCCATATCAATATCTATCAATCATTTAAGTGCTTAGGAACTTATCAGGCAGTAGTGGAACAGGTGCTTAACCAAATAATTGACTATATAATGACTGAGTGTCTACTGGTTTCTTTATCAGGCGCATAAGGCTCTAATTTGGCTGGTTCCGTATTTAGAGCACTATAGTCTACAGGGAAAGGTGGTTGAGGTAGGGAGTCCTTTGGTGGTACTAGCACCCATTGTCCTGGCCCATTGGGATTCTTCCCCATAAGCCAGTTGGTGAAGCAATGCACATATGTCCCATAGTCCAGGATTAAATAGTTATTCTGAAAAGCAAATGATAAATTATAAATTCATATTAATAGATATAATAATCGGATGAATTATTATTATAATTATTAAAAATAAATAGTTAATTATTATAAAAAAATATTAAAAGAGGCCTTCGTGGCACGGCGGCATAAGGGTGTGACTGTAACGCTACGGTTGTGGGTTCGATCCCCCTCGAAAATGTGACATTAATTTACGTTTATATTTCCATTTCTTCGCTCTGGTGTCAAAGCAAAGCGCGGCGTTTAGTTCTGCCACTCAGAAAACAGAAGAATTCGGCAGAACGGAGTGTCTTAACACTAAGATCCCTCTGCCTACCCGATAAAAATATGTCAAAATTTCAACTGATTAACTGACGGTTTATGAGCTACATCCTTGTAAAAAGACGATTCTATAAAAATATTAAAATTATTTCCATTTTTTAGATATGGTAAAAAAGTGCGGTTCAGCTCGACCACTCAATACACAATATCCTGGCTTTGGGCGGAAAGTAGAAAAAGGAATGTTTTGACATAAGGTTTATAAATGCAATAAGATTTTACTTACGCTTGTCATCCTGTCGTATGCAGTGTCGATGATCTCCGAGACTCTCTTAGATGGAAGTCCTATTACAGAACGATAGAAAGCAGCTAGAGCTGGTTTCGTTATTTCTCCTTTATCTGAACATAAAAATAGGAATAAATAACTTATTTTCATGTATTAAGTAATTTAATATAATTTTTGTTACAAGTTATAATGGGGCCAGTCGTGGCGTGGCACAAGCAGGCTGTTAACGCGACAGGTTGTGAGTTTGATTCCCGCATGAGGAAATGAAATATTTCGTATTTTAATTTCTTCGCTCTGGTAATGAAACAAGGTTCGGTTTTGAGTTTCGCTACTCAACACGCAATGTCTTCAGATTTTGGGAGAAAGTTGTAAGTTGTAAGCTTGTACGGCCTACTTAATAGTAATAGGCCGTACAAACGGATATGTCGTAATGGGAACAGAATGTCGTTACAAAAATTTCCCAGGTAAGTTCTACTTCTTCTTCTTGACTTTTTTACTTGTCCGCTTCACGTAGAATGCTCCATATATATTTTATTTTATTTCGTTATACTGATATAAACAAAAGAAAACTAAAAAAGAACTAAAATTGTAAAGTCGTCACGTCAATGAAAACCTTGTAAGCAACTTAATTTAAAGTTCAAGAAACTAAACTCTTGTTCAAAGTAAGAATTCTTGTTCAAACCCACCCTGACTAAGTTAAATCTGTTCGAAGACAATCAAATGCTTCAGATAATTCAACAAGGAAAACGACCGTTAGAAAAGTAAAGTCAAAGTTGCCTAAGGACAGTTCCTTTTGGAAACAGAAACTTAATATTGACTTGTTTTAACGATGGTTTAATATGGTTCAAAAGTTACATATTATATAAATAAGTAAATTATGTTCCCGTAAAACTTTGAAGATACTCTGTACTTGGACTTTTTTAATTCGTTCGTGAAGTAAGAAAAAGAAGAAGAGAAGAGAAGCTATGCCGTTGTTAAAATTTATCTTGAAGCTTCATAAAAACCCATGAAAAGTATAATAATCCATTCTTTTCTTCACGTCTTTCAATATGAAAAACTAGGACCGAATTATGCTAAGCCAGATCTAGGACATAACAATTATTTATTTACATATAACTTTTTAAAAATCTTCTATAAATAGCGAAAAAAAAAGGAAAATAAATGAAAGCCTAATTAATTACCGAACTGTTTGTCCTACATTTACAAATTGAATTGGCGTGATTAATTATCCATTTCTCAGAGTTCCCGAAGGCGTATCAAAGATTTGCTTTTACTTCTTTATTTCGTGATAATAATATTACGCATTTAGTATAGAGGCAAGAGGTCAGTTTCTTTTATATAATTTTCGTATAAAAGAAATTGATTTTCCTCCTAATGTTCATAGTCAGTCAAGGTTTATATTATAAGGTTTTTAACTCCATAATTCAATGTTATTAGAAACAAATATAAAGAAATATGAATTGACAACTGCTGTAGCTCTTATAACACCTTAATTAAACAATGTACTATAAAAATTGTGCACATGTGTCCAGAATCCACATAGTTAATTTCATTTCTAGAAAAAAAAATCTTTGATTTTCACGATTTTTACACATTTTAAATGGTCCTCCCTGTATACAAAATTCCTATACATTTTTCCTTAAACATTTTTTATTACTCACTTTCTCTGTCGACGACGTGAAAGAGAATTTTACAAAGATACTGTAAATACAGTGGTAGGTCCACAAATCTTCCCATCTCGCTTATATGTAGAGCCCACCGCGCCAGCCAGCCTTCTAATGTTGTCCTACCTTCTATACCTCCAGCTTCTGGCCCACAAACTCTCCTATAATAAGGCAATTCGGCCCATCTAGGAACAAATATTAGAAAAATATATTGCAAGAGACATATTTCCCAAAATTCCCTCGAGTGAGAAATAATAGTTGAGAATAATAGTTGAGTTTAGTCAAGCATATTAGATTGTATTGTTGTCAAAATTAAAAATATTTTTGTTTACACTTATAAATTGTTACAAAAAATAATATAAATCAAATCAAACTTAAATCAGCAGCAACAAGCTAGGCAGAGGGAACCTACATATTGTTAAAACACACCGTTCCCTCCTTTCGGCCGAATCTTGGAGGCATTGCATGTTGAGGGGTGTAACTCAACGAGAGTAACAGGTGTCGAAGCAAAGCAAGGCTTCGGGTTCCGCCACTCAAACAATGCTTTCGAGAGCGTAGTGTCTTAACACTTGGTTCTCTCTATCTACCCTGCTAATAAAAAATACTTGGTTCTCTTTGTCTACTAAAATAATAATATTTTCATACCAGTTCTATTAGTGTTAATTTGTATTGTACCCGAATAATGCTTACTCTCTTGCAAATTAATACAGCATTTCTATTTTCCGAACAACTAGAATTAATTATAATAGTAATAAATTCTAGTAATTCATTATCGTACCTATTCCTTTGTCGTTGGGATTAAACTAATTTACTTACCTGGCGGGCAACGGGTTGATGAAATGTTCGATAAATTCCCTTTTCACTTCCAACAAAATTAGAAATTCTGACGAGTTGGGCGACCAGTCCGCGAAATGTGCCAGCTTCTGCAAGTTTCTCACAAAATTAATTTTATTGGTCTAATTCTTACGACTAGTTGTTGCAAAGCACTTACAATTGTTTTCATTGTTTTAACCGCAATGAATTTAAATAAAAATATAACTTAATCGCAAAAACCTTTGTATTTTTTACGAAGCTATATATTTTTTAGTTTTTTATAATTAAATTTAAATACAAATTTGATAAATTTAATTAAACGAATAATAAGAGCAGTAAATATAATCTATACTAATATAATATAATATAATATAATATAATATAATATAATATAATATAATATAATATAATAAGCCCCTCATAGTCTAACTCCACGTCCGGCTGTAAGATCTATGCCACGTGAGGGGTGGAACATCGAAGTCTGTATATCAGACGGTGACTTAATCGATGGCCAACGGAGCACTAGCAATCTTCTTAATCATGAAGAGACAATTTAAGAATTTACGTATAGGGTCGCTACCCGGGGGTGATCGCCGGGGCATGTCTGGAGCTGGCGCTGGGCATGACAGCATGCGGACCGTCAGTGGCTCTCCGTTGAACAGGCGGGCGGGAGTCGGGGAAACCGAAAATGTCACAGCCGAATCTGAGGGGAATGGGGTAGGAACGAATGAGACTTTGCCGAGAAGGGAATCTCCTGTCGAACACTCGGCCGGTCCATCCGTGGGGACCACGATAAGTTCAACAACTGCAGGAAAACAAAAGTGGTCACAAGCTGAATTAGAAGAATTGATGTACTGTTATTATAAGGCTAGGAGTGAGGGTGGAGGATACATTAGAAAACTTGAAAATATTTACAAAGAACGTAATCCAACAAACTCAAAAAGTTACATGAACGGAAGTCTCTTATCTAATCAAGCGCGAAGAATCATAAAACAAAATGTATTATCAAAAAATACACTCGATACAATACAAAAAACAATAGAAAATGAATCACAACAAGCATCAACACCAGTCATACCAATCATACATAACACTCGTTCAAGAACAACATCCACATCATCAACGTCTTCCTCAAATCAACCAGCACAAATCAGTATTCGCAAAGAAAGCCAAAATTCAATAAACGTGGATAAATCTCAGGGTGATAGGAGGAGAAAGTGGACACAACCAGAGGAAGAGGAGCTAATGTTTTGTTATTATATGGCGAAACAAGAAGGGACAGAATACATAAGAAAATTAGAAAAGCTATTTAAGGAACGGAACCCTGACAATCCAAAGATACACAAATTCAATGGAAATACACTGTCTAACCAAGCGCGTAGAATTTTAAAACAGAACCTTATATCACAAGAACAACTGAATCGAATAAAGCAGTCTGCTGAAATAGAGATGCAGCTAATACAATACAATAACATTCACACACCCATTGATACTCAGACATATACATCAACTACCTTAAATAATATAATAGAAGAAACAATAGAAGAACCAACAACACTTAATAATGAAAGTAGGGAAACATTTAACCCTGATAATCAGCCAGTTCCTCAAACGGCTGATTATTACGAAAATCCAATTATTAGTCAATTTCTTAACATTTTAGCTGAAACAAAGGAAATAGCTATCGAAGAGCGCGAGTATCTGCCAAAAGCCAAAATTAATAAGCAATATCTACAAAATTTAGCAATTATAGACAACTTTTTACCAGACCTTTTACCAGGTGCTTGCTCCCTTCGAGATACAAACGATATAATTTATTCGGCTGCAAAAACCTTAATAATAAATAATAATCAATCACCTTACACACCTAGTAATACAACAAAACCGCATACAGACCCACCATGGAAAAAAAGAGTAAAAGTAAAAATAGAACGTTTGAGGAAAGAGTTGGGGCAGATGATAGAAATCTCTAGAGGAGTTAATTCAAGAAAAATGATAAAAATCAAAATAAAACTGTATTCTAAGTATAATATACAAAACGAAATAGAGCATAAAAATAGAGAAGAAATGTTGAAACAAAGAATAAAAGCATTAGCAGGTAGGATAAAGCGATATGAGGAAATAAATAGTAGGAAACAACAAAACAAAATGTTTACAGAAGACGAACATAGATTGTATAGAAGTTTAAACAACAAGCAAGAAAATATTAATATAAAATTACCGAGCAAAGACAGTACTGAAGACTTTTGGAAAAACATTTTATCGCAACCAGTTTCTCACAATCGTAACGCAAAGTGGATATCTGATATTAGGCAACACAATGACACAACTATAAATACTCATTTATTTGAAGAAATCACTACTGAACAGATTAGACAAGCCGTAGGTAAAATGTTGAATTGGAAGGCGCCAGGACAAGATAAAATTCAAAACTATTACCTAAAATATTTTTCTAAAATGCACGACCATCTAGCAATGTTATTTACAAATATTCTGAAGGGTGAGGAACCTTTAGAAGACTGGTTAACTACTGGTAAGGTTATTTTAATACCAAAAAATCTGGATACCGAAGAACCTAAAAACTGGCGCCCGATTGCGTGTTTGCCGAGTATGTACAAGCTTCTAACCTCGATATTGGCTGACCAACTTTACAACCATTGTGCTGCAAATAATATCATGGCCCCAGAGCAGAGAGGTTGTCGTCGTGGGGCCCGTGGATGTAAAGATCACTTAATGATTAACAAGGCCATATTAGAAGATGCTCACAAAAGTCAAAAAAATTTAAGTATGGGCTGGATAGACTATCAAAAGGCGTTTGATAGTATTTCGCACGAATGGCTTTTGCAAGTATTAGATATCTACAAATGCCCACCAGCTATCAAATTCTTTCTGGAAAGAGCTATGCCAAAATGGAAAGTTGTGATGACGGCAAAGGGCTCTTCAAACTCTTTTACTACTGAACCGATTCAGATAAAGCGGGGCATTTTTCAGGGCGACTCATTGTCTCCAATGCTATTTTGTTTGGCTCTCAATCCGATATCAGTCATTCTAGGGAAATATGACAAAAAGGGATACCATCTGAAGGACAGCGTGTGGGTTAATCACCTCATATATATGGACGACCTTAAAGTGTATGCAAACAACAAAACTAACTTGAAAATTTTACTGAATAGTGTAGAAATTTTTACTGCCGATATAGGTATGTCATTTGGATTTGATAAATGTAATATTCTTCATATAACTGCTGGACATAGGAATTACACCGAAGGTGATGAACATGTACTACTGAATGGAAATAGTTTTAAACAATTAAAAATAGATCAAACATACAAATATTTAGGAATAAACGAATCGGGGAAAATAAACCACAGTAATATTAGAGATCAATTAACAAAAGAGTACTTTAGGAGGGTTAAAAGCATTACAAATTCTTATTTAAACGCAAGAAATTTGATAAAGGGGATTAATACGTATGCTGTTCCAGTTTTAATGTATTCATTCGGAGTAATTAATTATAAAAATAGTGATTTAAAACGAATAGATGTCAAAACACGAAAATTATTAGCAATAAAAAAGGTCCATCGGCAAAAAGCAGATTTAGAGAGACTATATTTACCCGTAACGAATGGCGGTAGAGGTTTAATTAATACAGAAAATTTATATAAAGCTCATATTTTGAAGTACAAACTATATTTAGATCAGAAGAGTGATTATTTAATAGAAGCAATAGTGACACACGACCAGAAGAGAGAAAAATATTCAATATACAAAGATTCACTGGAAATAGAAACAGAATTAAAATTAACGTCCGGTAATAATCACACTAAATCTGAAATTAAAAATTGCATAATAAAAAAACAAAACGAAGCTTGGAGAAATAAGAGTTTACATGGACAATTCCCTAAAAAAGTTCTTGATCTTGCCAATATTGATAGGGAACTCTCGTTTAAGTGGCTGAAGAAGCAAACTGTTTCACCTGCACTGGAATCGTCCATATTTGCTATACAAGATCAGGCAGTAATAACGCGCCAACATGAGCGAGATATATTGAAGCGGAATGTTGATGGCAAATGCCGCTTGTGCGTAAGTAAGGACGAGACAGTTCAACATCTTCTTGCAGGTTGTGAGAAACTTGCCGGTACTTATTTTGTAAAACGACATAATAACTTAGTTCAGTATATATTCTGGTGCTTGGCTAGGAAAAGCAAAATGGAGGTTAATAAATTGTGGTGGAAGGAGGAATTAAAACAACCAACTGTAAGAGAAAATAGTGTTGCGAAGTTAATGTGGGAATTACCGGTACAAACAGATGTTACAATAGTACACAACAGACCTGACCTGATATATATAGATAAAACAAACAACCATACTTACCTTATTGACATCTCAGTACCGTCTGACTATAATATTGGAGCTAAGGAACTAGAAAAAATTAGCAAATATCATCCGCTTAAAGTTGAACTCTCCAGATTATGGAACACCACAGTCACAACTATTCCGATAATCGTAGGAGCCACGGGAGTGGTATCAAAAAGCCTTCAGCGATACTGTGATAAATTAGATACATACATAAATATTCACATCCTTCAGAAACAGGCAGCATTACACTCCTCCACCATAATTAATAAAGTTCTTGGAGACACCGTTTTCGTAACGCAACTGCAGCAATCATCAATAGCGGACACGTAGTCATCATCCACACACACACAAATTCACATACTTCTGAAATTAAACTCACAACTGACACTAATTTAACAGTATTTTATTTAAATATATGTATTAATTTGATTTATTTATTTACTATTTTAACAAGGGGCAGGGGGAGGGGGTAGTATTAACAAGAATATAGTGAATTTGAATTGCCTTTTTTCCTGAGGGTCTCGGGACGGGGCATTTATTAAAACCGACTAAATCGTGAAAAAGTTGAGAAACCTAATATAATATATAATAATATAATAAAGCGGAAGAGTTTGTTTGTTTGTTTGTTTGTTTGTTTGTTTGAACGCTAAGATCTTTGGATCTACTGGATCGATTTACTTTGTTTTTGTTTTGTATGAAAGCTGCATTCTTCAGAAGTGCTATAGGGTATATAATATTACATTACACATATATACTAATAAATTAAAATACTTTCTAATTTGACATGCAATTTAATCTGCCATGTTAATAACAACCGTCGTCGCTACGCGACCGCGTTCGTTACCGCGTCATTTTGATATTTATCCTTATGAAAATAAATATAATAGTCACTTTTAGCATTTCATCTAGATTGAAATTATATTTGTATAGAAATTATATTCTTATACTTCAAGCAGGCGTAGCCGCGTCCGGGTCCGCTAGTAAATTTATAAAAAAAGGCAGCGATGATTCGCGTTTCTGAATCTATACGTCCTAATGTTAAAAAGTTAAACAATTTGTTTGGTTGAATGAGTTAAGCTCATGAACTTCTAGTCCCAATTCCATATATTGCATGTGTTCATGTTGGATAGTCCAGCAAGGAAGTCTAAAGAGGCAATTTTTCATAGGCATTTTACGCTGAGGCTAGTCGTGGCGCAGGGGAAAAGGAAGGAAATTAAATATTTATTTAAATGCATATTTTTATTTCTTCGCTCTGGTATCGTGGCGTTGAGCTCACCACTCAACACGTAATGCCTCCTGAATTCGGCGGAAAAAAGGGGGAACGGAAAGCATTTTAACACTAGGTTCCTTCTGCCTACTCTATTGTGTGCGGGATGCTCAGCGTGAAGCTCATTTATTTTTACATTTTATTTTTAAGAATTTATAAAACTCGAACCTGTGCCTCTTGGATATTGTGCAAGATTCGCCCTACGTTCAAGGATTCAAATATTTACTATATAATTCTTCTATCCATAGTGTAAAATGTAACACAATATATATCTACCTCAAAAAAATTATCAAAGTCCTGAACGCATATAACGTCATCACGGTCGTGGTCCAGAAGTTCAGTAAAGAACAATGTCATTTTGTCAGTCTGTATGGAACTAAGTTGCGCCAAAGGTTGTTCTTCTTCTAGATTCAAGCATTCCAGGTCCTCGCTGCATCGGTTCACCCATGTCGCTAAAATAAAAGTATTTGAATATATTTTTTTTATTTTTTTTAGTACAGGCGCATGGCACACATGGTCTTTCCAAATTATTTGTTTGTGTTTTAATATGGTAAAAATAACAGTTACAGATAAATATAATAACAGTGTACTCACTCCAAACATGAACACTCCAGCCATGATGTTTGTCTTCCTGACTTTGGGCGGCATCTTGCATTTGGTTTCCAGTATCCTCGGTCTCCGGTAGTGTCTTCCACCTCTTCAGCAATTCTTTAGTTTTATCTTTGGTCTTATCACATGCTTGTTTCCAATGTGTTAAATATTTACGAGATACTTTTGGACTTGATAGCGTTGTTTTAGAATCTTGTCTGTAAGTGTAATAATATATTACAAACAAGATAGGAACTTAAATAATTAGTTAATTACTTATTTCATCTTTTATAGACAAATCTTTAATTTGAATCTTTAAAAAAAATATTACAAACTTAAATTTGTAATTAATTTTATACAAAACTAGCGGCCCGCTCGCGGTTTCACTCGCGTCAACTATGTTATTATTAATTTCTGTCTCCATGACTACGTCCTAGTGACGTCTATGCAAAATTTGAGACTTCTAGCATTTAGAAGCAACAACCCCTTAGAAGTCGAATATTGCAAATTCCCGTCTTAGCGAGCACCTACGTCCTATAACTAACTCCTATGCAAAATTCGAGATTCCTAGCACATGTAGTTTCTGAGATTTCGTGATGAATGAGTGACCTTTCGATTTTATATATATAGATGAGTGCATATACTTGCAAATTTAACTTTTTTCAACTTTTATCCTGAAATTGGTACAATAGCCCCCACAGTATAATTTTCTACAGAAAAACTGGCAAATAATGTAATTATGTTAACCTGGCAGCCGACGTGCTTTAATTCCCAGAGAATGATGGACGAGGTACAAATTACTATTGAGTTGTTAATCTTTAAAAATTGATTACTCGTTGAAAATTTAAGTGATACCTTCATTTGTTATTTGTTTTTTTTTCGCTTTTAAAAGCGGCAAAAGGAAAGAATACTGAAAAATTTTACTTAGAGAATCCAAAAAGCATTGGAATAATTAAGCCTATTAAGCCGTTCGTGGCGCAAGGACACAAGAGTGTGATTGGAAGCGTGGCGAGTGTGGGTTCGATTCCCACTTGAGACAATGAATTATTTATTATTTACACTTCGTCTCGCTGGTAACCAGGCAACGTGCGTTTATATTTTTTGTAGATTCGGACATAAATCATTAATTTATTAATCGTGGAAGGTGGGGAATGTAGTGGTGGTATGTCACGCTACATAAATTTAAAATACATTTTCAATTAATTTATGCACTCGGAGTATTCAAAGCCTGGTAAAAAAAAAACTCTTTTTGAACTATCTTCAACAGTAAGTTTAATTATGGATGTTTCGCGACTCTAGATATTCCAATGAAAAGTTAAATATGCAAACAACCCCAACGCCAACGTCACAGCTAATTTGCTTAAAACTTCATTCTGTTATTAACTTATGAACAAATCTTGTTTTAACTTTTGTATTCATATTATTTTAAAATGTACACAGGTACACCCTGTATTCCGTATGTAGGGTAGGCAGAGGGAGCCTAGGAGGTTGAGTGGCGGAACTAAACGCCGTGCTTTGCCACACCATAGGCAAGAAACGAAAATATTAAATCTTCGTCGTCTTTTTTTGAAATAGTTATAAAAGCTTTATAAGAACTTTTTTACAAATAGATATAGCTTCTATAACTTTTAATATACCTACCTATTTTTACATACTTTTCCACAGATATTTTATTTTTAGCATGTATAACGCTGACCCCAAATTTCATGAATATACAAGAATATGTAAGTTAACTTACCGTTCAAAAGTTTCTTTGGAACTCTCACTCGCTCTTGATAATCTTCTTTCTCTTTTCGAACTGTCTTCAACAGGTGATTTTTCTTGAGGGATTTTCAATTCCTTTTCTGTTTTGTTACTGGACTTTGTTGTCTTTACTTCTTTATCCTTCTTAACGGCCAGGTTTATAGGGGAGTGGTTGGCATCGGGTTGTCGTTTCATCTCCATATTTCAGCGTGGGTGCACATCATCGCCTTTTGCCTAGATGGAAAAGTAAAAATAATTGTTAATTAGAATGTAATTATAATTTTACCATCACTCAAGCAGTTTATTATCTAGATATATCAAAAAATATGTAAATACGTAAGTCCCTACTTACGTATTTGCATATATTGTTGTTACGTATTTATTTGAATTTCTTCATCCTATGGGCAAAATATAAAGAAATACACCGATTTCATTCCATTAACCCATTTCATTTTAAGTAGAGTTAATGCAATTATTTTTTGTATACGAATTTACCGTAAATAAATAATCAAAAGAAATAGTAAAAAAAACATGGAATAAATTAAATAACCATTTTCCTCCATTTCTCCCCATTTTTCATGACATTATGTGGTGGTGTTCAACACCGTGTTTTGTCTTGCCCTTGAGCAGAAATCGAAACTACAATCAATATATCTTATTTACAATTCGACCCTATTGCACTGCATAACGACGACTTCTTTATAAGTAAGTGTAATTAAAAGCTACATTTTAAATCTCATATAACGTTACTAGAAAAGTAAATTTGAAGAGCAGTAAAAGGAGATACCTGGAGTGAACGAAATAATGCAAACATATCTGTACTGTATTTTTTATTTTTTACTGCCGCTGCCTTGGATTTTAGAAAAAAAAGTTAGACTTCTCTTCTTTTCTCTTTAGTGTTCTTCAGGATTCGCAAACGTGAAATGTCTCTCTACGAAATGTTTGTTTAAGCTGTTCGTTAAAAAGTTTTCGAAATTATTTTAGTACATTTGAATTTAAACATAGTTAATTTTTTGAGCTCTATCATGTTTTAAGACGGTGTTTTACCTTACCTAGAAAAAAATGAAAATATTAAGATATGAAAATATTTCATGCTTCCGAGTAGGAATTGAACCCACTACCGGTTAGTACCACGCTTGTGTCTACACCACGACGACGCGACGGCCTAAATTGAACAATTTGAAGGGTCTAATCAATAATTTAAAGTTAGACGTCAAGTTTCATTAAGCAAACTTCGTGGAAGTTACTTTGGGGACGCAACTGGCTTAAACAGTCAAAGTTGATTCTTATATATTACTTTTGCTAAGAAAATATAAATCTTAGTTTTAAGAATAAAAGGTCAAGATCTCGGTAAGGTAAGGCCTCAGAAATATTTAGAGCAACTTTAAATATTTAAGTAGCTGAATTATTTGTTCTTGATTGTGATCTAATGGTCCTTTGAGATTTAAATTTTTGGTATATACATAAGGTACGGTACTTTATTTATAGTATAAAGAATTTTATATAAAACACTAGCTTTTACCTGTGTCTTTGCCCTTGTAGTCGAATGGAAATACATACATAAGTCTATGGCCTTCTTTTCGAACTAATATTCAACTAAATATTTTTTTAGTTTTATAGTAATACATACAGAGGATTAATTTGACATAATAAAATACATAAAATATGCATTATGATAATATCATATATATTATATATATATATATATATTATATATATATATATATATATTATTTCTCACGCAGAGATAACCTAGTGTTTGGACTCTCCGTTCCCCATTTCGAATTTTGGAGGCATTGTGTGGAACTTAACGCCGCTCTTTGCTTTGTTAACAAAGTGTAAAAATGTTAATAAATAATAATTAATTTCGCCGAGTGGGAATCGAACCCTCAACGGTGGCGCTTAGTCACACGCTTGTACCACGACGTCCTCAATTAAAAATAATATAAAAATATTTTATAATAACGAAAAAACACTACCTAATTATTTTTAACCATTGTTAATTCGACCCTCCATCTTTTCCCAGCATACTTTTCCCATTCGTGACCTGAATTATTTTCCACAGTAATATTTCCATAAAGGCACCAAAAATGTTCTAAGAATTTTTTTAACGTACTTGAGACGGTAATAGGTTCCCCTTTTCTCTTTAGTACAGGGGTCGAACGGTCTTAAAAGTTAACCTAATCTTCTTTAGTCGTAATTATATATGTTTATTTTTAAATCTTCATACTTATATTATAAATTCATCGTCTGTTTGTCTATGACAGCCAAACTGCTGATTTCATTGTTATAAAATTTCATATAGAGATACTTGAGGGTCTTGGGATGGACATGGACTACTTTTATGTCATATTTGTAATATTCTGGATATTTAATAAATAATATTATATATGCCCGATATATACTAATCAATGATTTATATAATAAATCAATAATTTAACAAAAATCGCTGACGTGGGTATGAAAGCCGCTATGTTGAAATGGGACTGGGCCGGACACGTCAGCCGCATGCCTGAAGAGTCTTGGGCGAAATCTTCTTCCGAGTAAAAGGAGAATTGGCAGACCAAAACGGAGATGGCGAGACGAGCTGGACCATTACAAGCCTGACTGGTGCTCAATAGCGCGATATAAAATAGAATGGAAGAAGTGAAGACAGGCCTTTGCCCAACAATGGGATGGTTCAGGCTAGGGAAAAAAAAATATATCAATTTACAATAAAACTGAAAGTAACGTTCATTAGATATTTTTAAAAATTACATGTAAAATTATTTATATAGCAATAATATTTAATAGTGTGTAATTTAAAAGATTTATGCAAATGTTGTAACCACAGCTGTCAAACGAATATTATCTCCTGAATGAAACTAAACCACAAATTATTTTGTCACAATTAACGAATGACGTTCATAATTATGTTTTATAATGTGATGAAGTGCTTACAATATAAATTGTAAGTTAATTTTCATAACAAAAAACAATCAGCTTCACGCTATATCCCTCAAATAGCGGGGTAGGCAAAGGGAACCTATATAATAAGCAAGGTAGGCAAATGGAACCTGAATAATAAGTAGAATACTGTTAAGACTCTTCATTTCCCAATTTACGTCGAATTTTCGAGGTATTGCATGTTAAGTAGCGGAAGTCATGCAAGTATGCCTCATAAAAATGTAATTAAGAAATATATAAAAATCTGAACGTGGCGAGACTAAAACCCGTGCCTCCTGGAAACTGTTAAAGTGATGTAAATAATTAAGTTATAGCCATTGATAGAGATGCTGACAACAAAAATATAAATTACATTTCTAAGCAATTCTCTGTCATTAAGTTTGTGAATAGCATAAAAAATATTAAAATATAATATTATTTTTCAGTATATATTCCCTAAATATGTATGTAAAGTCACATATTCCATTAATAAGCGATATTTTTTTAATTTTGAACGAGTGGGGATCGAATCCACAACCTGTTGCATTTACAGTCACATTTGTTGCCTCTACGATAACAATATACTAAAACAATAAGAATATACGCTTTTAAAAATATTGAATTTTATAAAACATACGCTTAAATGGTAAATATATCAAAAGATCTAAAGATCTCTTTTAGCAGTTCCCCATGATAGGTGCTGCAATGATTTAGAGCGGGTCGAACGTACGGAGGAAATGACGTCGTATGAACCTTTTAAAAGCTGAATGCTTTTGAAATTTTAAGAAAGCTTTTGTAATATTATGTGAAATATATAAAATACATGTAGGTTTACTAAGATAAAAAGTTTACTTTTTTACTATATCTATATTATTTCTGAGGCAGAGAAAACCTAGTGTTAAGGCTCTCCATTCCCTAGTTCCGAATTTTCGAGGCATCGTGTGTAGAGTGGCGAAACAGCGAGGAAATTAATATTGAACAATTAATTTCCCGAGTGAATATCAAACTTACTACCATCGTGTTTACAGTTACAGAAAAATATTTTTTTTTCCTAGAACATTGGGTTTTAATTATTTTTTAATAACATTTAAACCCAATATCTGTATGAACCAACATACAAAGAGAAGTGAAGCCTTTTGCTGCCATTCAGATACGACTGTAATTAAGTTCATCAAAGTTAGCTTATTAAATAACTTGAAAGTAATAACTTTATTTAAAGTGCAATAGACAGAGTTGTAAGCGCGGTCCAGCTACAATCTAAACTTTTAATTGAATGCAGTAATATCAAGTTTTCTTTTTGTAGAAAACTGAAATCGCGTAAAAACAACGAAAACATTGCAATCACATAGTGAAAGATTTTTATTTTAGGGTATTTTTGCATATTTTTATTTTAGGGTATTTTTTCATAGACATTCGTAGTCAGTCACTTCAGAATAAGCAAGAAGACAAAACTTACAATAATTTATATAAAGGAAAAAAAAATTGGAAAAATTATAATTTATACGTATCTATGTCACAAAAAAAAATTGAAAATGCTAGTTCATTGTAAAAAGAGCAGCGGAAATTTATATTTATATACAGCACCGAAATCCTGTTAACTGATGTTTGTATCTTAGTACTAAATTTTTAACGAACTAACTTCGCGGCAAGCGTAATGCAGGACGTCCTCCAGCTAGATAGGGTGACGATATTCGCAAAGTGGCGGGCAGCAGCTGGATGCTGAGAGCTGAAGATCGAGCTCAGTGGCGTGCCATTGGAGAGGCCTATGTCCAGCAGTGGACGAGGACAGGCTGATGATGATGATGATGATGATGATGAACTTCGCGGACTATGCATTTAATATGTGATGAAAATTGATGAGAAATTTAGATTTTCAATTTCATTTAATAACCGTTAACCAATGAATATACGTGAATTGATTGGACTGCACAATTAAAAATGCATCTCTCGAGTCCAGAATATCCAGCGATTAGATGAACTTTTATAGACCAATTTAAAGGTGACCTCTGGCCTGTCGCTATATATAACATGTTCCGTACTTCAAACGTACTTCAAAAGAATCCTTATACGATCACTTTCTTGTCCATCTTTCCGTCTTTAATATCATATATGTATATTAAAGTCTATGGCCCCTTAAAGCACAGAAAATATCAAGCCTGATCTCATCAGCGGAGAGAGGAACGAACCGACGACCACCTCGTTTAGGCATTCATAAAAAAATAGCTTTGCAATATTAACTGTTCGTAGCTTAAATTTCTCTAGTATTACATTATTTACGTCTTGGGACCATTCGTGACCTGAATTATAGAAATAATAAAGTCGTATTAAATGTAAGATATTTAGTGTGGGCTCTACCTAGGTACCTAGGTTTTCAATTGTTTAGTGCATCTACGTTTCTAGATCATATTACATTTTTAAGAATTGACATAAAGTAAGTAAGTACGCTATGATATAACAATATTAACATAATTTAAAATAATATTACCATAATATCACTTCAGTATTCAGGGTAGGCAGAGAAATCCTAGTGTTAAGACACTTAGTTCCCCATTTCCTGCTGAATTTAAATTCCGTGATTCTATTTCGGCGGTACTCAACGCGGCGCGTTTGCTTTGGTACCAGAGATAAGAAAATATTCATAAATAATACTTCAATCCCTCAAGTGGGAATCGAAGCCACAACCGTCGTCGCCGTCGCCGTCGTATCAGTCACACGCTGGTACCTTTGCCATGACGGTCACTCGTACCCTTTGCTTGTCTGAAACTGGTCGTCAATTACTCACATGTTTGTGGGTAATAGAAAAATTTCAAATTATAAAATTCCTTCCGAGTATTAAAAATTATTCGAGTTATATAAGCTCGAATAATTTTTATGTATTATCATTTGTTGTTTATATTAGTATCTACGTTTATAATTATCGTCATAAAAGTAATATTATATTTTGGAAACTCCAGTGTTATCGGTGTTTCTAAAAGTTTGTTCATTAGCTTCTTATACACATACATAGCATATTTTCATTTTAAAGTTTTAAATATTTTACTTTATTTTTTGTACACACAGACATATTTCCGTACCATTTTCCATGTTATTTTAGTTTTGTGTATGCGGTAGATCCCTCATTATTTTCAGCTTAACTCTTATTCTCCATATAGTGGGATATGCATAAAAAACCTACTAGAGGCCATCGTGGCGCAGCGGCACAAGGGTGTGACTGTAACGCGACGGTAGTGGGTTCGATCCTCACTCGAGGAAGTGAAATATTTATTTACGTTTATATTTCCATTTCTTCGCTTTGGTGTCGAGGCAAAGCGCGGCGTTAAGTTCTGCCACTCAACACGCAATGCCTCCAGAATTCGGCAGAACATGCGAAAACATACGAAATAATTAACACAAAGGTGTATAAGCATTACAGAAAGTTAAAGCTTCAAATATAATAAGACCACAAAATATAGGTGGAAAGTCATCTTCATCATTTCCTTATTACTTTGTTAAAAATTGTATAAAATCAATTTTCTTTAAACATCTTGGTGAATTCCATTTTTAACCGACTTCTGTAAGAAAAGGAGGTTATCAATTCGACTGTATTTTTTTTTTTTTTTTTTTTTATGTTTGTTACCTCATAACTTTTAACTGGGTGGACCGATTTTCATAATTTTTTTTTATTTGAAAGGTATAGCTTCCCGAATGGTCCCATTTTTTTTTGGTCCATGTCTGACAATGGTATCCATGAGAAAATCACATAAGTCTTAAATTTGCATTATGCATGTGCGCGACTAATAGCCGAATAACTCAATGTCGCGCCAACCGATTTTGATGATTCTTTTTTTATTTGAAAGGATACACTTCAAGGATAATTTGGTGAAAGTTTGGTTAGGTTTCGATTATGGAATCCGGAGAAAATTGAGAAAGTTTGTTTTTTTTGGTCAAAAATTAATTATACTGTAATAGTTACAAGCAAAAACTTTTTAAATTGATGTCAGAAGTGAGATTCCTGATCGTTGCATTTCTTTTCAACCAATCTCAAAAAAGAGGATGTTCTCATTTTCAACCAACTTCAAAAAAGGGAGATTCCGAATTTACCCGAATACTTTTTATGTTTGTTCTTGTCAATATACCAAAATGTAACTTTGCACAAAAATAATAGCTAATTAAATGAAGTTTTACATAGAACAATCACAACCACTCGTTGACAACCACTACCACCACCATCACCACTCGTTCAAGAAGCATCATTTTAAGATCTACCCATCACTAAAAATCGTAAAATAAATTAATTTTTAACAAAAACAAAAACCGACTTCTAACAACGAACTAAAAAGTGAAAAATAATTTTACAAAGATTTTATAATTTTGAAGTCGGTGTCAAACTAATGCTACAACACCTTTACTACAATATCTAATTACTAAGCCTGTTTGTTTTACTTGGGACCGACTTGAAAATTATAAAATCTTTATATAATTATTTTTCACTTTTTAGTTCGTTGTTCGAAGTCGGTTTTTGTTTTTGTTAAAAATTAATTTATCTATCGACAAATTCAATTTCAAGAACGAATGAGCTGAAATCTTTCATACTATTTTAACTTTATCTAATTTCGGAAAACATTGTGGGGAATTGGAAGATTCTGTGCTTCGTGTGATCAATGGCCGTTGTTTTTCAGGTTTTCCCAACGTATTGGTTGATATCATCAATAAATAAGGCTATTGTTGGAAGTTAATGATAAATTGTGTGTAGAATAACAGTATTATTAAAACCATATGTGCAATGTATTTTTGCGAGATTTTTGTTTGCTATAACAACAGAATCGTTCTATAGCTAAATATATTATACATTTAATCCATTGCGGTTCAGTGCACAATAGTAGAGCTACGCAAAAAAGCTTAAAATATAAAGTAGGCCAGTCGAGTCAGTGGCAGCGTGTGATTGTAAACTTTCAGAGATTGTAGGTTCGATTCCCACGCAAGTAAATGATTTATTTAATATCCGCGCGGTGTTGAGGTTGTGAAGAACGAAAGGTGAGATGATTATGAGAACGGAGACATTACATAACAAGAATAAAAAAAGTTTAAAATATTTTGTATAATGAATTGGAATTCCATTGAGAAATTAAAAATCTACAATCAGCTTTACAAACCTAACGAATTCGTTTGGTTGATTTTATAGCTGTCTAAAATAGGCAATAAATAGGTATGTCTTAGAATAGTATATTTAAATAATATAGTTATTTAAACTAAAACAAGTTTCCTTTTCAGATATTTTTTTTTACTATTTCCAATCTACTTTTTAGAGATGATAAACCTTAAATACATACGATCCAAGCCTTAAATAAACATATATTGGAGATGTTTAGTATCGAAAGTCTTATTTATAGGACGCTATGAAAACCCTTTTTACGTATGTGTAATCCAAATCCAGGGGTTATTTATTTCTCTGGTGATGTTATATATATTATTTATATTCCTGTGGCGTATTCGATTTCGCGTTTAAGTGCTCGGTAATGGCGTGTATATTACGTCAGTACTTATAAATCGATTTAACGCTGTTTCCGCACACAGCAGGGTAGGCAGGGGGAACCTGGTTTCCCATTTTCCGCAGGAGTCTTATAATATCATAAGAAAAATCGGTACCTATGCTAAAAGTTATTTCCAATATAATCAAGCGATTTTAAGTCTTTTCTTTTACTAACTAACTTTAATAACAATTTGAAGGACGCAATCAATACCGTTAAGTTAGAAATTAAATTTCGTTAAGTAATAAACTACGTTGAAGTTAACTCTTGGGACCCAATTGCCTTAAATACTAAATGTTGACCGTACATAAGTTCTACGGACGGACAAATGTAAGTTTTGTTTGTATAGAAACTAAATATAAATTTTACTTATTCTTTATGAGTATGTGAAAAAGTCTTCAAATCGTAAAGCAGCCATCCAACGGAAACTGTTGAACAGAAGTATCTTAATAAGAATGGAGTGACTTTACACTACCTTTCCAGGTTCCCTCTGCCTGCCCTTCTATGTGCGTGATGGGAAGGCAAAAAAAAACTATACTTTACAGTATAGGTACCATTTAAATGTTATTTAGTTTTACAAGCGTTCAGCTATAATTAAAATGCAATTAAGTACCGTAGCGAGAAAGTCAATGCAGCGCGCTATAGCAAACAGAGTACGATACAAATAAATAAATAAGGTTTTACTATAAAAGACGTATTTACATTGGTAAATGGAAATGAAAATTAACGTTTGTAAATTTGTATAATATAATGTATTTACAGCTTTTTTTATTTTCTCTCTCTCTCTCTCTGCTATCCACTTTCCGCCGACTTCTAGAGGCATTTCATTGTATTGTGTGATTGTAGGAATTCATCGTGTCATATACATGACCTGTAGAGGCCAGTTGTGGCGCACAGATCCAAGGTGTGATTGTCAACGCGACTAGTTGTGGGTTCGATCCCCACTCGAAGAAATAAATAAATAAATAAATAATAATTTCTCGAAGAAATAAATAAGTAAATTATTATTTCTTCCCTCTGGTGTCAAGGCAAATCAGGGTGTTGAATTCCGCCTCTCAACATACAATGTTTCCAAAATTCAGCGGAAAATTAGGAACGGAGTGTCTTAACACTAAGTTCCCTCTGCCTACCCTGCTGATTTCGGGATATAGCATGAAGCTGCTTCATTTATTAGCATAGCAATAGCTAAATAATTAAAATAAATCATAGTCATTACTTCTACGTGAAATAAATTCTCGTCAGTGACGGCTACTATAATAAATCGCACCCGCTTGTGGGCACCATTTGCTTCAAAGCTCGAAGCACTCAGCTTAAAACACTGCCAATATAAAATATCACTCATCTCTCTCACTCTTCAGTAAATCTAAACATTCCATATATTGCTGGTGATTCGTGATTTCTTAGGTGATAGCATTTTCCAAAGAGGTTTTCCATTTTCGTTGTAAAATATGTTAACTTTCTGTGAGAAATGAAAAGTCTGTCTTTATGAGGCAATATTTTTTATATTATTTTGTTTTGATAGTCTTGAACTCAATGTTACAATTCCTCTTAATATAATTCATTTCTTCAAGAGGGAATGGAATCTGCAACGAACAGCTGCACTGCACCACGACTGCCTTAAAAGGCACCAATATTATTTCACTTTTAATTTTTAATTCATGCAATATGTTTATTTGTAACGACACAATATTACAATTTATTATAGCGATTATACAATAATATTATTGAGATATCTGGTAAACTAACTTGTCTAACTAGAGTTTAAACCATCCCCTTTAATTTTTTTATGGAAACGACAAGGCAATCGAGCGAACAGGTCACTTGTAGCACCAGAGGCAGACTCGTTGTCAGTCTTTACGGTGGAGATGAACGCGATTTTGAAGGTACCCAAATAGTATCGACTTGGAAACACTGCCACAGTTGCGTAGCGTGTGGAAGGAAGTTCCTATGGAATCGCACATGTGGCAAGTGTCGATAATATTTGAGTTTGTGACATACTTTGTGGATAGAAAATTCGGGGGCAGGTGACGATTCAAAAGGTTCCCAAGAAAACTGCAGTGATAAACCCAACAACGGTAACCCTATCAGAGTTTCCATTTAGTCATTTAAACTAACTTTTATCTAAAATGCAATTAGGGATGCAGGCGAATAGTGTATGTTACGTAAACAGGACGCGATATTGAAGTGGCGAGTAAATGGATTACTCGCTTTAACTCTGTAGAACATGGCCACTGGTGAACGCGTCATGTGCAAGTTTATTTAATTTGCTATGTTAAAACGTTTTTAACAATATTTATTGCGAATATCGCTTATTTATCTACACGTATGTAAATTTCAGTTTGTTTCGCTGAGGTAGGTACTGGAGGCTTTAAATTGGGTTTAGAAATCTTTACTTTAAGAAAAGAATTATTATTTTTAATTATATTACTGGCCGTCGTGACGCAGCAGCACAAGGGTGTGACTGTAACACGACGGTTGTGGGTTCAATCTCCACTCAAGGAAGTGATATATTTATTTACATTTATCTTTCCATTTCTTCATTCTGGTTGAGTTCCGCCACTCAACACGCAATGCTGTCTTAACACTACGTTTCCTCTGCTTATCTTGCTTTGTGCGGGATACAGCGTAAAGCAGATTTAATTTTAATTTATTTTTTAAAATTTATATTACTGTCAGACTATGTATAGAGTATAAAGTTTTTGTATTCAACCGACGGACGTATGTAAACTTATATTTTTTTTTATATTTAATCCCACCAATATCATCAAAACCTTGAATATATGACATAAAAATCATAATATAGAAGTTTTATATGCGAAAAGGTAGGTGTAGATAACAACAATAAACGTTCGTCCCGAACCCGTCGACACCTCATTACGTAAACAGCGAGCTCCCTAACGCGTCCTCCTCCTCCTGCAGTCTCTGACATGACCTCTTTTGAAAATATTTCTGAGGTTCACGAAGAATTTTAACTTTAAATCGATCCACCAATGTAGGTCAATTGCAGAATGGCAGCTTGAGGTTTCTTCACTTGAGATATTGTGACGTACAATGTAAATATCAACAGTAATGTTGTTGCGAATCGAAAGCTTTTAAAATAAAATCCTGGTATGATTAGCTCACCGAGGTTTCTGCGAGAATTTTAGGATGAATCCTGAAGTCTGTCAGTCAGCAGGTCAACGGGAAGTATAACTTATAAAATATACTTAAAAACGTTGAAGCAGTGTTGAGTTCTGACACTCAACACGCAGCCTCCAGATACTGGCACTGGCCCAAAACCCATAAGCCACAAGTAAATAGGATTTGCTTTGACTACGATTTAATTTGCCGGTCGAGCGTTCAGGGTGGGTATGATCTCAGCTAATTGCTTCCAATTGGCCCCTCGTGCTCTGATATTAATTGACACAGGTATTACAGGTGGTGGACAGGTAGACTGCAGGTCCTATAAAGAGAAGAAGTTATTGTCAGATATTGTCGTGATTGAGAAGCATGTTGAGTTCTGACACTCAACACGCAGCCTCCAGATACTGGCACTGGCCCAAAACCCATAAGCCACAAGTAAATAGGATTTGCTTTGACTACGATTTAATTTGCCGGTCGAGCGTTCAGGGTGGGTATGATCTCAGCTAATTGCTTCCAATTGGCCCCTCGTGCTCTGATATTAATTGACACAGGTATTACAGGTGGTGGACAGGTAGACTGCAGGTCCTATAAAGAGAAGAAGTTATTGTCAGATATTGTCGTGATTGAGAAGCATAGCTAATATTAATATTACAAATTTAAATATTAGAACAAAAAAGAAGAAGATTAGCACCACCTCGAAAAAATATATGCTACTAAATATCTTCATCTCGTGAATACGAAATATAACCTACTTTATTTAAAACAAATTTGTAATACCTTATTAGATATTCATCGATAGCACGAAATTCCAATAAATCAATGCAATTACTCGAGTCTGTGTCTGCTGTCATGATGCTGCTCTCAGGCGTCAAAATTGATTGGTAATTTGCTCATCGGATTTCCATATAGCTTACGTATTTCGAGGTCGTATAATATAATTATGTCTATTATATTATAATTAATTATCGGTAAAGATGACCGTAGTACGGTTGAGGTAACATTATTTAAAAAATCGTGAATAAAATGCAACTTTTAAGTTCTTGTTGATATAGTTTTTTGGGGTTTCGTACCTTTAAAGGTAAAAACAGAACTCCTAATATGATTACTTTGTGTGAGGTGTGAAGTTGAAATTCAGAAAAAATAAGCTTCTAAGTTAACGCAATCAATAAATACGACCATTTATACATAGTTTTTAAGGCATTTTGTATGAAATTCGTCATATATCAGTTCTATAGAGTACTTCCTATATAACAGATAAATACTATTACAATAAATATAAACAATAATAAAATTAATGTGCCCGAAGCTATGTCAACTATTAAAAGTTGTATTTCCCGTTAATCTACAATCCTGAAATTGATACGGAACCAAAAAAAAGTCCAACTCGTACTTGAGCAGTTTTTTACTATAAATTAATCAAAATTACTTATTTATATATAGGTGTTTAGCACTCGTTGGATCATTCATTGGATCTCAAATCAAAAAATATTAAATATATACGAGTATGTAATAAACGCGGCGTTGAGTCCTGCCACCCACCATGCAATGCCTCCAGGAAGGGAGGAACGAAGTGTCTTAACACTAGGTTCCCTCTGCCGAACCCGCTGCGTGCGGGATACATCGTGAAGCGTGAAGCTGTATATATGTGTATATCATATAAACAATGTATTTACAAACGTAGCTATAGCAAATAGACATAGCAATAAATATGCAAATTTCTACACAGCCGGATTATATTTTAGACTGAAGTGGTAGGCATTGTATCAATTTCAAATCACGATCCAGCAGACAGGCAATCGACCTATATTCTAATATTATAATTTAGGACAGTCGTGACTGGCAGTGGGTTCGATGCCCACTCGAGGAAATTAAATATTTGATCTTCATTACTTCGCTCTTGAGGCAAAGCACGGTGTTGATTTTCGCTCTTTATACGTAATACCTCCAGAATTCGGCGGATAATGAGGAACGGAGTGTCTTAACACTAGTTTCTCTATGCTGGGTATGTGAGGGATACAGCGTGAAGCTGAAAAAAGTTTTAAAACATCTGTGTTCGAAATTAAAATTAGTTATGGCAGTGTTTTAATCAATTTAAGTGCACATTCATTTCAAATAATACGCAAATAGCTTTCAGTCCAATTCATGATACATTTGCGTCCCGCGGTTAGAGAATGGGAATTGGAAATTAAGTAACATTAAAATATTTTATTAACTAAAATCAAATCAAATCAGGTTCACGCTGTATCCCGCACACAGCAGGATAGGCAGAGGGAATATAGTGTTAAGACACTCCGTTCCCCACTTTCCGACGAATTCTGGAGGCATTGCGTGTTGAGGGGCAGAAGTCAACGCCGCGCTTTGCCTCGACACCAGAGCGAAGAAATGGAAATATAAACGTAAATAAATATTTCACTTCTTCGAGTGGGGATCGAACCCACTACCGTCGCGTTACAGTCACACCAATTGAATTATTGTATACCAATCTACCAATTCAATCTAAGAGAAACAAAAACTTTTAACATACCTTTATTCGATTCTGAAAACAATCTCTAGGGATGTTCATATCTTCTATTGCTATTGGAAATAAACTGTATAAATAAATAACTTAACTCAGATTCATCGTTCGTATACGTCTAAGTAAATTGTGTTTTATTACGACTGTAATAGAATACAATTTAGGTCGTCGTGGTGCAGGGGCACGAGGGTTTGATAGTAACGTAAAGGTTGTGGGTTCCCCACTCGGGGATATATATATAACTAGCGGACGCGCGCAGCTTCGCTTGCGTATTTAGGGGTGAATTCTAAAAAACCATGAAACACATGTTCAATTAAATATTTTTAAGAGACTAAACTTCAAATTTTATAATAATCGGTGGCGTTTTAAAGATTTTTCCATGCAAACTTTCAACCCCTTATTTGCACCCTTAGGGGGTGAATTCTAAAGAACCATGAAACACATTTTTAATTAAATATTTTTAAGAGTCAAAATTTTATAATAATCGGTGGCGTTTTAAAGATGTTTCCTTACAAACTTTCAACCCCTTATTTACACCCTTAGGGAGAGAATTCTAGAAAACGATGAAGCACGTATTCAATTAAATGCTTTTAAAAATCTAAATTTCAAATTTTATAAATATCGGTGCTGATTTAAAAATTTTTCCATACAAATTTTCAACCCCTATTTCACCCCTTTAGAGTTAAAATTTTTTAAAATCCCTTCTTAGTGGATGTCCAGATTACGAAAGTAAACATCTGTCCAAATTTGACGTTTCAACCATCGCAGCTGTGCGTGCGTCTTACCTCGGTCAGTGAGGACAAGTCCTTTCATATATATAGATTATTTATTAAGATTTTATTTTTATCGCTCTGGCACCAAGGCAAAAGCCCGGCGTTGAGTTCTGCTACTCAACACGCAACAGTTCGACAAATTCAATGGAAAGTGGGGAACGGGGTGTCTTATTACTAGATTCCCTCTGCCTATCCTGTTGCGGGATACTGCGTGATTATTTAGTTTTTTCTATTTTTCAAGGGCACAAGTAATAAATTTTTAAAAGCGTACTCTAAACATTTCGGCTAACGTCCCTGAAAAGAGGTGTTTCGCTAAACAGTTTCCTTAACCCTTCCAACGAGATATATTTCAGTACCTCATTATGATGCTGGGTAATGTCCTGTGAAATACGACTTGCGGAATTTCTTCATAAATTAAAGGGACCGAAACAGCTGGTGTTTATGTTTGCAGGCTGTGAAGATGTCAATGGGAGGTTATTTAGAAGGAACTCTTTTACCCCCGATCGTTATAGGAGTAAGTTAAGGGTGTATTTTAAATAGAAATTATGTTCGTACGTGTACGTTATCTAGCCGACTTCTAATATTAATTTTAATATAGTAAATATTTTATATTAATAAGAATAATAAAAACAAAACACGGAGTTTATTTCCACCGTCTAATACGCCATATACAACTTCTAAACAATATTTTTATTGAATCTAATCATATTGAATCAACTTCATGCTGTATCCCGCAGGATAGGAAGAGGGAACCTGATGTTAAAGACACTCTGTTCTCCACTTTCCGCCGAGTTCTGGAGGCATTGTGTATTGAGTGAGGGGACTAGGCATTGTGGATTGAGTGAGGGGACTCCGCGCTTTGCCTTGAGCGAGAGCTAAGAAATGTAAATCTAAATTTAAATAAATGTTTCATCTCCTCGAATGGGGATCGAGCTCACGACGAGTTGATTTTACAGTTTATAGTGCCTCTGAGCTACGA
The DNA here is from genome assembly GCF_056956725.1 of Heliconius melpomene rosina. Taxonomy (NCBI): domain Eukaryota; kingdom Metazoa; phylum Arthropoda; class Insecta; order Lepidoptera; family Nymphalidae; genus Heliconius; species Heliconius melpomene. The sequence goes on from NC_140397.1 coordinate 4,943,271, forward strand.
CTGGCCTCATCTTTTCATAAACATGGAGACTTAGGAACCAATATAAGAAAAATAATTAATATATTTTACTTAGTCCAGTAAGGTGTTATATTAAAAGCTCTCGTATTCAAAAAAAGTTTAATTAAAACACACAATTATAAATGCAAGTTAGAGACATCACAGTTAGAGACTCTACGTAGTACGTAGTATGTGGTATGTGGTATATAGGTCAGACCCTCGACCCCGCGACTCATTCAACATTTATATACATTGTTTTAACTGCACTACAGAGGCCTTACTTGACGAATAATGATCCATATATATAAACTAGTGGAACCGAACGCGGCTACGCCCGCTTGAACTATACGTATATTTATTAAATATATTTATGAAATTATTTTCAGCTTTCAATAGAGAGATGCGTTAAGCAAGCTCATTTTGGGTTACGTTTTCTAACAACAAACCTTGCTAATCGTTGGTTAGCAACGGTCGCATAGCGACGGTTGTTATTAACATGGCGTAATAAATAGCATGTAAAATTAATAAGTATTTTAATCTATTGGTATATATCGAAAATATTACAAATATGAGAAAAAAAAGTATCCTATGTTCATCCCGAGACCCTCAAGTATCTCTATATGAGTATTTTATCACAATTAAATTAGCGGCTTGGCCCTGATTGCGTAAAAGACAGACAGACAGACAGAGTTACTTTCAAATTTATAATATAGGTATGGATATACAATATATATTATACATATATTTAGGAATATCACCATTTGAAATAAAAATAAGAGGCCGTCGACAGTGGCACAGCGTGGGCTGTAAACGCAACAGGTTGTGTCAAGAATTCGATTCTCGCTCTCACTTTTAACTTTATTTTCTCGCTCGTAGCAGAGGTAGGCAGAGGGAACCTTGTGTTAAGGCAGTTCGTTCCCCACTTTCCGCCGAATTCTGGAGGTATTGCATGTTTAGTGGTGGAATTGTACGCCGCGCTTTGCCACGACATCAGAGCGAAAAAATAAAAATATAAATTTAAATAAACATTTCATTACCTCGAGTGGGGATCGAACCCACAACCAGTCGATTTTACAGTCAATAGAACCTTATAGTATAAGATTTTTACTTATATATACTGGTTGTGCACTCAGAGGTATGTATTGTAGATAAATCCCTCTAAGTCTTTAATTCATTTTAGCTTTACTTATACTTAGGTTTAATAGAATGGACAACAGTTTTGTTTTAACCGCAGCTAGAAAGTTTGTTTAATCTGGTATCTTCAATTAGTATGTCAACATGGCATATATTTATTTAAAAAAAACATTAAAATAAAATATCATGAAAATTAATTACAATGATTTTTTCATGTTTTGAAGAAATTTAATAGAAATTATAAAGACTTATACTAATTTTTCATACTTTTTGCTTTATCTCATATCTCTGGGGCCAGTCGTGGCTGTGGGACAGAAGCATGCAAGTGTAAAGGCGACGAAAAGCGAAATGTTTAATATTTTGTTAACGAGGCAAAGTGTGGCGTTGTGTTGCGCCACTCAACAAACAATGCCACCAGATTTCGGCGGGAAGTGATGAAGCTAATAGAAAAATAATATAAAAAAACAACATGTAAATAAAAATATCAATAAGTCGCTGTGTCGCTGAAACATTAATCGATTCCCTCGCGTTGTGCGTTGATATCGATTAGTTACCGTGAGGCCGGTGACCCGTGTGGATCGATGCGTTTCTAGTAATCGTGGAGTACAGGCCTCCCTCCAACCAGGTGGACCGACGACCTTAAGAAGACAAGAGGAATCCGCGGGATTCAATGGGCGCAGGACCGGACGGAATGAAAAGCATTAGGGGAGGCTCTCTTCACATTTATAATATATTTTTTTTAGTATTTTCACTATAGGTTCCTGCTGGCTATCCCGTACACAACAAGATAGGCAGACGAAACCTAATGTCAAAACACTCCGTTCCCCATTTTCCGTCGAATCCTGCAGGCAATGCGTGTTGAACACAACTACCCTCATTTATATTATGAGTAAGATAAAATAGAAAATAATTAATAAAATATAAAAGTAATTAGTGCTAACAGCATTGGAATAGTACGACCAGCACGCTGCACGGATGCTGCAATGCGATTATTACAGTTCAATTGAGAGTAATTATCGAGAGTATCTCGCGAGCGCCGGCCAACAAATTGATTAGCTGCAATCAACCGGGAGGAGTATGCTCTAACCCTCTCACAGCCCGTTGTGAACATATAAATAGAACATTATTGTTTATTAGAGGGAAGTTGGGAACCTAGTGTTGGGGCTCTCTGTTTTCGTTGAGAAAATATCGTTTACATTCTCGTGTTGAGTGGCGGAGTTCAACGCGGCACTGTGCCTCATGAGTGCATACCTCCTTAAACTTAAGTTTGGCAATTTTTATAAATTGTACTTCCCGTTGAACAATTTTGAAATTGGTACGGAACCCTCGGTATGCGAAACCGACTCGCATTTGACCCGTTCTTTGCTTGCCATAATTCAAGATAGGAAAGCGAGAAATTAATTTTCTATTTTCTCCTACTAAAACTAACATACTCGTAAGTTACTTAAATTAATAGAAAATAATACAAAATTCTTTTTGTGTTGCTATAACGATTCCCAATTAATCTGAGTGTAGACTGTAGAGTAAACCTGCAGCGGATCTCTTATTTCTGGCACACGCCCAAATTAAAGTACTGAATCCAACTCTATGTATTTTCACATAGGAGAGCAAAATAGTGTAATGCAAACGTAAATGTATGAAAGAAAATATTTTGTATGAATATGTTAGTTATGATTATGTTATCGTATGCGAAGCATTGCTTTGGTTGAGGTGAGAAAATATGAGAAATGGACGATAAGTTATATTTTAAATTTAATCTTAGCATTTGAAAGTGACAATTTCTTCACGCTCTATCCCGCAAATAGCAGAGAAGGCAGTGAGAAGCTGGGAATCTAGTGTTAAGACTTGAGAAAGAGAAAGAAATTTTCGTTCTTCATTTTCCGTCAAATTATGAGGCAATGAGTGTAGAATGGCTTTTTCCTCGGTATCAGAGCGAGGAAATAAAAATATTAAATTGTCTTTGAGTGGGAATTGAACCCACGACATATAGCGTTTACAGTCACACTCTGGTTTTTGTTTTTATTAAAGAAAATAGAGTCACCATTATATATGTTTCTTTATATTATAACTGTATCAGTTTTCTTTACGAGAATGGTTTTGGTATTGGAAATTTGACCTTTTTACAATATTTCATAGGAATATCTTATAAGTATGTAGATACAGCTTTATCTAAACTAAGCAATACATAAAAAACCGATAAATTATGTGAAATAATTAATTATTATTATTTACATTTTACACATAATTTTCTTTACGTAAAAAATAATTACGAAAACACATGAAAAACATAATTATGCATATAAGCATATAAAAATATTAACGTATACAGTAATTACTTTTCCACTAAAGCATATTTATGCACAAACATTGGTAAATCCCTGTTAATCGGATGATCCGGATAACGTTGCCATGGTTACCATGAAGCTCGTGCAGCTTTGTGTTCAATTTTCATATACCCGTATCCTCTAAAGCCTCTTACTATTTTTGTAATTGTTTTTCAGTGTTTTAAATTTTTCAAAATGTTGTGTTGCGCCACTCAACATGCTCCTCCTCCTCCTCCTCCTCGGAAAAATGCCGCGGAAAATTGAGAACGAAGTGTTTTAATGAGAATAGAGAGTTTTAACACTAGGTTCCCAAGTTTCTTCTGCCTTCTTTGCTATGATCGGGTTACAGCGTGAATAAAAAAAAACTTTCTACACTAATAGTGTTATTAGTCTCTTATTATTTTTTAATAATTTCTTAAAACACTAATAACTTACAAGCATATAGTCGGTATTCTCTTTACATCTAAATATGAATGACGCATTGAAAGCAGATTTTCATCTGCATCGCCCTATATTGTATAAATCCCGACTTAATGGAAGTTTAGTTGCGAAGCTCGGGTATATGTGAAACATTGTAGTAAAATGTACGAGTATATAGACGTATTTAATAAAATCTTTATTGGATTAAAAGAGGGAATTATATTAATTTACATCAATTAATACAAACACACGAGGCCCTCGTGGCGCAGTGGCACATGGGTGTGGCTGTAACGCGTTGGTTGTGGGTTCGATCCCCACTCGAGGAAGTGAAATATTTATTTACGTTTATATTTCCATTTCTTCGCTCTGGTGTCGAGGCAAAGCGAGGTGTGAGTCCTGCCACTCAACTCGCAATGCCTCCAGAATTCGGCATAAAGTGGGGAACGGAGTGTCTTAACACTAGATTCCCTCTGCCTATCCTGCTGTGTGCGGGATAGAGCGTGAAGCTGATTTTTTTTATACAAACATATTTATATATGGTGCAAAGCTGACAATAAAAATGTATACATATGAATAGACAAACACGGATGGATGAACGTACAAATACATATATGTTTTAGTTAGCTTATGAAATTATTTAGCAGTTATATAATAAAAGTACTATAAATATTTCCCTCTTTGATTTTATTGAAATCTATTTGAATCCAGGTAATCTTATTTAATAATAACTTTAGCACTCGAATCGCTCTATAGTCCGTCTGAAACTGTAAATAACTTTGACGAGAATTATGAATAGAAAATGGATTTTATTCTTAAAATAACTATTTAATACACCTGTCCATATGTTTTTGGAGGTAATAGAGTAAAATATATGTATGTAATATATAAATATAATTTAGTAATTTATTACATTTTAAATAAAAAAGAATATTCGATGATTTTATATGAAAAGCGCAGAAATAATAAACATTTTTAGTAATATTTATTTTTACATCTATAAGTGGTTAAACAAATATCATATTAAATAAGGTAAATTTTAAAATTACCAATGAAATTTCCACAAATATTTAAATAAATCAAACAATTCCACAGTTCAGAAGGCATTCATTTTGAAGCGTAGGTATTCATGCGGTTCACAATTTAGGCAGCGCCCATAATATATTCGCGGGGGCGAGCATCCAGTAGGAACATCACCTTTTAAATATTTAACCAGCTGTAAAGCCTGAGAAGTTGCAGCTTTAAGCTTTTGTCTGAACTTACTTTTATATTGTCATTTTAGGGCCTATTTTTAAAAGGTTTTATTTAACTTGCAATGTATGTATGTGGGTTCGGGTGAAATCTTGGAGCTCAATTTTGAAGTAGATATCTTCAACCGATTGAGTTGAAATTTTGTATACACGTTTACTTTGGATGACAATGCACGATAACATAAGTGACGTCATTCTAAATGTAATATGGCGGACGATGCAAGATGGCGGAATTGTTGTTTTTAATGTACTTCTACAATATGGGTATCAAATGAAAGGACTCGTTGAGAGCAACTCGAAAAATAATGTGATGTCACTCTAAATCCCATAAGAAGGAAATCGAAGATAGCCGAGTATCTATTTGGTCTACTTCTACAATATAGATATTAAATGAAATGGGTCGTTGACCGTAACTCTAAAATTAATGTGACGTTATACTAAATCCAATATGGCGGAACATCTAAGTTGGCGGAATAGTTATTATTTATGCACTTCTGCAATATGGGTATCAAATGAAAGATCTTGCCGAGAACAATTACAAAAATAATGTGACATCACTTGAAATGCAATAGAATTGACACGATTCAAGTTTTTTGTGCTTTCATATAATGAAAGGTATGTTCGTACGATTGAGCTGAAATTTTGTATACACGTTTGGTTTGGATGACAATGCACAATAAGGTTTGTGACTTCATTCTAAATACAATATGGTGGACCATCCAGGATGGCGGAATAGTCATATTTCATGAACTTCTATAATATAGGTATCAAATGAAAGGGCTTGTTGAGAGTAACTGGAAAAATAGTGTAACGTCATTCTAAATCCAATATGGCGAACCATCCAAAGTAACAGAATAGTTATTTTTGATGCACTTGTACATTACGGGTATCAAATGAAAGGGCTTCTTAAGAGCAACTTGAAAAATGATGTGACGTCATTCTAAATCTAATAAGGCGGACCATCCAAGATGGCGGAATAGTTATATTTAATGCACTTCTATAATATGGGTATCAAATGAAAGGGCTTCTTGAGAGCAACACGGAAAATAATGTGACGTCATTCTAAATCCAATATGGCGGACCATCCAAGTCGAACGAATAGTTATTATTTTTGCAATTCTGCAATATGGATATCAAATGAAAGGGCTCATTGAGAGCAACTCGAAAAATAATCTAACGTCATTCTAAATCCAATATGGCAGACCATCCAAGATAGCCGAATAGTTAATTTTAGTCTACTTCTACAATATGGATATCTATTGAAAGGGCTCGTTAAGAGTAACTCAAAAAATGTGACGTTTTTCTAAATACAATATGGCGGAACATCTAAGATGGCGGAATAGTTATTATTTATGCATATCTGCAATACGGGTGTCAAATGAAGGGCTTGCCGAGAATAATTAGAAAAATAATATGACATCTAGTGTGAGAAACCTTCTTCCTCCTGGCATTAATCCCGGCTATTGCCAGGGTCTGTCTTCCTACTCAACCTACTCCACTTTGCGCGGTATTTTGCGTCCTCGGTGGGTAGACCATTGGCTCTCATATGCGGCATCACGACATCCAACCAGCGCTTCCTTGGGCGTCCAGGAGGTCTCACTCCAGGAACTGATATAGCAAGGCACTTGCATCCGACATAGTTCTTAGACCGGCGCGTAACGTGGCCAAACCATCTCAGGTGGCGCTCTTGGAGCTTATCCGCTACGTTACGGACCCCAAGACTACCTCGAACGAATGTGTTTCGTATGCGGTCAGACCGCGTTACGCCGCACATCCACCTCAGCGTCTTCATTTCCGTGACGTGAAGCTCCTGAGTGTGCCGAGATAGTGCTGGCCAACATTCGCTGCCGTATAAAAGAACCGGTCGTATGATGCTCTTGTATATCAGTCCCTTGAGCTTGGCGGTTTTCTTCGGTCACAGACCACACCAGTGACCTCCCGCCATTTGGCCCAGGCAGCACTTATCCGGCCATGGACATCGTGATCGATGCCTCCAGACTCGTGCATAACGGATCCAAGGTACTTGAACTTTTCTGACTTAACGGCTGGCTCAGGACCTATAAGGATCGTGCTCGAGTCCGGGCTCCCGCAGGCCATATACTCGGTCTTCGACACATTTAGTTTAAGACCGCCGTTCTCAAGCGTACCCTTCCAGAGGTTCACTTTACGCTCCAGCGTCAGTCGGTTCTCGTCAATGAGTGCTATGTCGTCGGCATACATCATCAGCCACGGAGGCTGCACTACATTGAATAAGAACGGACTAAGAATCGAGCCCTGGTGAACCCCCACTGTAATCGGGAAGGGTCTAGTGTCGCCAACAGCATTCCTAACCATAGAAGAGGAATCGTGGTACATGTCTCTAGTATGAGAAACCTAGCCAGTGGTAACTAAAAAGTAAAAAATAAATTATAAGCAAAAAATCATTTTTAGAAAAAGCTTTTATTTAAACGCTTTAAAAAGGAGAAAATAAAATTTGTCTTTTAAATTTTAACTATCAACTCATAACCTCATTGTACACAATTTATATGATCATAAAAGCTTGTCGCGTTAATCAATATTTAATTAAATTGAAACTTTAAAAATTGAAACTTAGCAGATTTTTTATAATTAAATTAGCACTAGTTTAGTTACACAAGTAAATCGCGCGACAAGCTTTTATGATCATATAAATGGTGTACAATGAGGTTATGAGTTGATAGTTAAAATTTAAAAGACAAATTTTATTTTCTCCTTTTTAAAGCGTTTAAATAAAAGCTTTTTCTAAAAATGATGTTTTTGCTTATAATTTATTAACTTTTAAATAATAATTAACAGAGTTACTTATAGATATTTTAAAATTTGTATTTTGTCATCTAATATACGATACCAAGAAAGCTAAAAGAAGAATTATATAATTATGTAAATCGCTATTAATTCAAGTTAATATTTAACATTTGTCTATAATAATCTGTGGCCGTCGTAGCGCAGCCGTACAAGGGTGTGACTGTAACGCGACGGTTGTGGGTTCGATACGCACTCGAGGAAGTGAAATATTTATTTAAGTTTATATTTCCATTTCTTCGCTCTGGTGACGAGGCAAAGCGCGACGTTGAGTTCTGCCACTCAACACGTAATGCCTCCAGAATTCGGCAGAAAGTGGGGAACGGAGTGTCTTAACACTAGGTCTCTACTGCCTACCCTGCTGTGTGCGGGATACAGCGTGAAGCTGATTTATTTGTTTATAATTAATAGTAATTCAAAGTAAAATGTTCGATTTCAGCTATAATCAAGAGCAACTGTTACATGCCATTCAGTAATCGCAGTTCGAGTATTGTTGTTGAAACTTTCATTCGGTTTGCACGAACGGTAATGTTGGTGGAAACTGTACCACCAGGTGCAGCATGGTATGCTCGAGTTTCTCTTCTTCTAGCTATTAATTATATGAAATAAGAGACTGTAATAACTATTACGGAGTTTACAACGTACACTATTAATATAGAAAGGTTGCGAGTTCTATTTCTAAAAGGTTGTGAGTTCTATTTCCATTTGGGGGTGGTTAACATGAAATTATAAAGATAAATAAAAAGCTAATGTCCATCCAGCAGCTATGTTTAGCAGAAGGAATCTGGGAACATAGTGTTAAGGCTCTCGGTTCCGATTACGACACTTTCGTTCTCCACTTTCGGCCGAATTCTAGTTGGCATTGCGGGTTAAGTGTCGTTAACTGTAACGAAATAGAAAAAAATGAATTTCTCCAATTGAAATTGAACCCATAACCTAAGGATTAATTTACACAAATACATATTTAAGCAGATTGTTTTCTATAATTTCTTAAAAGATAAATAAACGATTCATTCATTGTTTTCTAAAAAAGATGACTACAAAAATGACATCAACAATTCATTGTTTTTGTTCTGTTTAATCGAAGCGATCTTTTGTCTTTGAAATCAAAACAAATATTGACGAAACAAAGATGTCAATAGGTCTATTTGATTTGACCTGAATCATAAAAATATATTATATTTATTTATTATTATAATTTAGTAAAAATAATTATAACATGGATATTAAGCCTATAAAAATGAAAAATATGCATGTATTCTTTCTTCTTTCTTCATTAGAGAATGAAGAGAGTCAGCAACATGCTTGTCCGATTTTGTTAATATAAAAAATGGGGGGCATGAGCTAGTGTCAAGATACTCAATTTTCCGCTTTTCGTCCAAATTCTAGACATTAGAAATTGCGCTTTAATTATTTAGAGAAATGAAATTAATTAATTTCCAGGTAGGTAGGGGAGACCTCGGTGGACCTTCGAAAACACAATATCAGAGATACTGGAGAAAGGTCACGCGTTACTGACAGGGGACGAGGCGAAAGAGGTGTGTAGAGACCGGAGAGTTTGGTGCTCCGTTCTCTCTGACTACCCCGCTAAGGATAAAGCGTGAAGCTGATATTATTCCAATTTTAGACTCATATTATATTCCAAGATTTTTTTTTTGTCAAATAAATTAATATTTAATACTATATTAAAAATGGATAAAGTAGGTATAAGATATTAGTAAGAAGCATGAAGAATTTGATTCTTTCCAGTATAATCAGAACGGAACGAAGATGAAGTGTCTATAAATAAAACTGTAAAGTGTATGTAATAAAAATGCAAATGTGCTTCCACGACGCGGCCGATATCAGGTAGCTTATACGAGTTGGTAAAAGAAGTTAATTTTCGTTCGATTTCAATTATTTTTTATATTCTCTTTATTTTATTTTCTCGTTGTATCCCGCACATAGCAGGGTACGCAGAGGGAACCTGAGAACCTAGTATTAAGAGACTTCGCGCCCATCAAAACACTTCCGTTCTCCAGTTTCCAGTCTCCAGTTTCGACACCAGAGCAGAGAATTAAATAAATATTTCATCACCTCGAGTGGGGATCGAACCCACAACCAAAGGGACTGGCAAATATGGTTTATATTTACTATATATTTTTTTACTTTACTAAGAAAATATGGAACAAAAATTACTATAATATAAGCTTCTATAGATACGAATTATACTCAGGGAATTTAACATTGTGCATTCCCTCTGCGCCTGAACTAACTAGCTTTACAACTCTCTTGGTAATGCTAAGTTCTAGTTACATGGTTGTATATACGACTAGAGATCCGCTGGCGGCTTCGTCCGCTTAAGTTACGGGATTATTTAATACGCTAATTTGCGTTCGTATTATAATGTGTATTTTCTTGCTTCACGCTTTATTTCGTACATAGCGTGAAAGGCAGAGGGAGACCAGGAACCGGGAATGAAAAATGGGGAACAGAGTGTCTTAACAATAGGTTCCCACTGCCTACCCTGATGTGTGCGGGCTACAGCGGGAAGCTGATTTTAATTACAAACTGTAATTTATGCATTCCACCCAATTTTAATGGCAGAATTCAACGGTGGCTTTGTCTTGTTCAACTATCACAAATGGGAATCGAACACACAACCGTAAAGTTCATACTTTTATAGCCAGACGCTGTGTCGCTGAGCTACGTCGGTATCAAATGTACTTAAAATAATGACGGATCAGGAACAGAGCATTTAGTGGTCCATTACTGTCTTCTTCTGTATCTACTCTTCATCTTGAGAAACATTTATCCACTGAAATAGTAAAAAAGCTCGAGTAGGTAGGTACATGATTTTCTTCAAGTCTCGCTTTAAATTTTTCACGATTTTAAGAACAGATAGCACAGTAGACATAGGGAAAATTAAGACCCTTCTGCGTCTCTCTTTCCGCTGAAGAGTTTCTGCTAGAGGTATGGCGTGTTGAGTGGTGGAACTCAACACCGCGCGTTGCCTCGTTACTAGAACGAGGAAATTAAAATATTAGTTTAATACATTTCTTCAAGTGGGAATCGAACCCGTTGCAGTCGTGTGTTTCTTGTACTCTTGCACCACGTATTATTTAAGAACTGAATTAGCTATGTAAATAGTATAACGTTTAAATAAATCTATTATTAAAATAAATGTTTAATATGTTAAGAAAACGTATTAAGCAACAAGCTTTTCACAAGCACTTGAAACTGCTCCAGGATAAGTGGAGAATTTTTCATAATACATTTTCCGAAAACCTTTGTATTTAATATAAATTTCTGGAAATAAAAGTTAGAGTAGAATTTTTTTGTTTATTTTTGCTACTGATTATATGATAGGTGTAAAAAACGTATTGATATGAAAGAAAGAATTTATTTGAATGTTAATGCTGGAGACAAGAAGTGTTTTGGTGGGAACGGAGTATCTTACTAGGTTACTAGGTTCCCTCTGCATACCTTGTTCTGTGCGGGATACAACGGGAAAATAAAATAAAGAGAACGTAGAAAATAAATTAAATCGAACGAATATTAAAACTATCGCAGTGCCATGCTAAACTGGATACAAAATACAAGTAATTAATTCTCAGTTAAGTTTATATTTTCTACTTTTTTGAAAATTGGGAGTATGCTTTTTTCACTTTTCCATTAAAGGAATTTTTAAGATTCCATCTTAATATATAATAGTATAGCAGTTGTTGTATATAATTAGGTTTGGCTAGTATTATTTAATTTTTATAAATATTTGGCTATTATAGTACCTGCATATATAAAAAAAATGTAATAAAAATTATTTATAATATGAATAAATGTGTTCATATCCCTATCTATATAAAGCAGTAAAATCTTGTAAATCCGAATAAGAATTCATATGACATGGATTCTAGCCAACTGGCAACTTTCGTAGAGGGAATTTTACACATTTCCTACTAAAAGGAAACTATTCAAAAGATAAGTATATAATGCTTATTTTTACTTCAAATTTCAATTCTATTAAGATATTTATATTTTAGGCAAAAAATATTTTTAATATGTACATAACATACTCATTAATTGAAGTGGCGATTACTAGCTTCCAGAAGCTTCTACTATAGGTTTAGAATTCTAGATAAAACAGAATGGTTCCGTCTATCAATTAATATCGTTATCTCAATATTGGATGCTAAAACTGCATGGATTTGGTCGAGTTTCTCTTACAAGTGAGCTCGTGGAACATCTGCCAATAGTAATGTAATCGATCAAGCTTGTATCTGCAATCGTTATCTGTTGAAGAGCTCTATTCGAATATTAAAGGAAGAGTATTTTCTACTTAATGATATTATATTTGAGGCCGTAGAGGCGCAGTGGCACAAGGGTGTGACTGTAACGCGACGGTTGTGGGTTCGATCCCCACTCGAGGAAGTGAAATATTTATTTACGTTTATATTTCTATTTCTTCGCTCTGCAGTCGAGGCAAAACGCGGCGTTGAGGTCTGCCACTTAACTCGCAATGCTTTCAGAATTCGGCGTAAGGTGGGGAACGGAGTGTCTTAATATTAGGTTCCCTCTGCCTACCCTGCTGTGTGCGGGATACTGCGTGAAGCTGATTTAATTTTTTAATTTTAAGCAAGAAAAGTTAGTTTTAGCGGTAACATCTTTCATTGCCTCGCTCGAGAAACTTACAAAGGTGTAAAAATAATTTTAAGAAGATTTAAATCGTTCCTATGAAAATGTGACAAAGGAATTTCATACAATAACCTAGGAGCTCTGACTACATAAAGAATGGAACTAGGTCTTCACAAACTTGGCGACAAGATCTGCATTATGTAATAGCGAGTTTATTTGGAACACTAAAAAGGTGTATTCTGAATGAAATGTTGCTGGGGAAAGTAGGTTCCCAATTGTTAATGAAATATTGCTGGGAAAAGTAGGTTCCCGATTGTTAATGTAACTGTGATTCATGTAGTTTTTTAACATGGATTTTAAAAGCTTTTTTTATAATAATTCTTAAGTAATTTAATTGTATACTATTAAAAAATACTTTTTTGCCGTTTATCTTAAAAGTGTCAAATTTCATTGTAAAAAACTTAAAGTTAATTAATTAATTAGAATTTCACCCTCGCCTTAGAAAGTTCCTCCGAATTTTATGATGAAGTCTAAAAAAAATTACCTTTTTTGGAGGATCGATTTAATTTGAATTTTTATGTCTTTTTTCTGCTTTTTTACTACTCTACGCTTATATAAAATATAAAGTGGCGGTATAATTTATTGCATTACTTGCACGCTGATATCATAGTAACATTTGTTTTTACAGTATCAATTTGTATAATGAACCGATGTTATTGGAAGATTAACTAGTAGTGTTATAATTACAGGTCAAACAGGTCAAATTATTGTGGCAGCTACTTTTAGTGAAATTATTTTTACAGATACATCTCTAGTATACGTAGAAAACCTAGTGTTAAGACACTCGCCACCGATTATCAACTCAATTTTTCGCCGAATTCTGGAGGCATTATGTGTTGAGTGTGCGCTTTGCTTCGACACTAGGACGAAAAAATTAAATATATCATTTTCTCGAGTGGGAATCGAACTCACACCCTGTCGCAATTACAGTCACACGATTGTGCACCTGGTCACGACAGGCCTCATAAAAAAATAACACCATTTTCCCAGGATTTGATGTAAATTGAAGTGTCGGCGCGGAATAGCTTAAATGTAGAATCGCGTGATCTCTAACCCTATTCGTTTCTACGATAAAGAAAACAACTGAAAGGGAATCAAAGAACATTTCCACGTTTATGGCTCAGGCCGATTTCACGGAAAATACAGGTGATCGATCCGAAAAGCAATCTTGCAGAATAAATTTATGGTAATAATGATATAAAAGAAAAATATTTTTTTGTATTAATAAAATTAAAGTGTTAAGAAAATCCTAGTATTAAATCTATTCGTTTCTATTAAGACACTTCCGTTCTCTTATTTTCTCTAAATTCTGAAGGCATTGCGAGTAAGGTCCTCAAATGGGAATCGAATCCACATCCTGACGTATTTAGAATTGCACGCTTCTACCCCTGCGCTGGTCGCTGCTGGCCTCGCAGCTAGGTATATATAATGTTAAAATATGGAAATCGTATAAGAAAACACACAATAAGATTTTCCTTTGTATTTTCTAAGCCACCAGCTTCTCTATAAACTATTATGAGTGGAAGTCAGACAAGTTAGAGTCGACGTGCAATCCCTCAACTACTATAAACGTCCGCCGTGGGCTCTAATCGAGATAAAAGAATCTGTATTTTTATTTGTTTCGTTCCAGTCATTTGTTGATTGAATAAATATATAAATACATATAAATTTCTTGCATATTTAAAAATACTGATACGTTTTCTTATTATCCATACCTATATTATAAATTCGAAAGTAACTCTGTCTGTCTGTCTGTCTGTCTGTCTGTCTGTCTGTCTGTCTGTCTGTCTGTCTGTCTTTTACACAATCAGGGTCAAACCGCTAATTTAATTGTGATGAAATACTCATATAGAGATACTTGAGGGTCTCGGGATGAACATAGGATATTTTTTTTTCTCATATTTTTAATATTTTCGATATATACCAATATATTAAAATATTTATTAATTTGACATGCAATTTATTCTGCCATGTTAATAACAACCGTCGCTATGCAACCGGTGCTAAGCAACGATTTGCAAAGTTTGTTGTTAGAAAACGTCACCCAAAATGAGCTTGCTTAACGCATCTCTCTATTGAAAACTGAAAATAATATTATAAATATTCGTATAGTTCAAGCGGGCGTAGCCGCGTTCGGGTCCACTAGTTTATTTTAAAAACGAAACCTAAAAGATTTACTATAAAAATGAAATAAAATATCGAAAACGTCAAAACCTAGTAACGGAATACCGTTCCGCACAACCGCGGTTATACGAACATGTTGGCTATATATCTATCATACTCTGTCATTTTTCGCTCCAATTTTATCCGTCACGAACGAAATATAATACCTTCAACAATAAACTACGTAAGCCAAAACATAGGAACAAAGGCAGAGAATTTTGGCTGAAATTTCAATGAAACCTACATTTCGTTAAAAATATTCAACAAAATTCATTTTATAATACTGAATGAACCATTTTATTTGATTTAATAAAATCTGTCCACAGATAAACCTAATTGAAAGCTCAAGCTGTTAGCTAATTAAAGTTATGTGAGAACTTTACAGCAAGTTAGGCGGACGGAACCTGGGAACCTCATGAACTAAGATACTCCTTTCCTATTAAGACACTTCCGTTCATTACTTCGCCAGGCGTTGCGTGTTGAGTGGCGGAATTGAACGCCGTGCTTTGCCTGTTTCCAGTAAATATATCGTTATATTTTGTTACCATCTTCAAAATGGTCTCGTGTGTATTGGCATCTATTCCTTAATTAATTAATCTATATATATAAAATCGAAAGGTCACTCGCTCATCATGAAATCTCAGAAACTACATGTGCTAGGGATCTGAAATTTTGCATAGGAGTTACATATAGGACGTAGGTGCTCGCTAAGACGGGAATTTGCAATATTCGACTTCTAAGGGGCTGTTTTTGGGGTTGAAAGTTTGTCTGAAATTTCGTTAATACAAATGCTAGAAGTCTCAAATTTTGCATGGACATCACTTATAAGATGTAGGTACTCATGGAGACAGAAATTAATAATAACATAGTTCACGCGGGGGAAGCCGCGGGCGGGCCGCTAGTTATTAATAAAAGTGTTAATTAATAACTAGTAGCTTGTTGTTTAATATTGTTATACATATATAATTATGCTACGATAGTTTTTCGTTCAAGCCAGATTTTGTAGACGACTCTCAGCTCAGAATGTAATAGAAGTAACTAATTAAAATGAAAGATGACTTTATATACAAATTACTATATGTATTTCTCTTTTAATTTATAAGCATTATAATAAATAACAATCAATTATATATGGACCAATATTGGACCACGTTGTAGCTCGCTCATAACAAGGTAGACAGAGGGAACCTAGTGTTAAGACATTCTGTTCCCCAATTTTGCGAATTTTATTAACTTTTAACCTTACTATGAATAACATATTCGAAGTTGTTGTATTTATAATATTTATAAAATTTTAAAAGCAATCTATTCAAATGGTTTTTAACCTCGGCCCTTTCTATCAATATTTATACAAAATATTTTTTTTAAAATAATTATTTTTAGTGAAATTTAATTTCAACTTGAAATTAGGATTGTGATACAATTGAAAAAAGTTTGTACTGGCAATAGTTAAGAGAAATTTTAACAAAAATATGTATAAACTGGGCTTTTATACCCTAGTAAAAATGTAAAAATTGTATGCAATACATGTTTTTTCCCCATTTGATGAATATTATAATATGATGAATAAATAATCAAAAACACAGCTTTAGTTGACGTACAGAATAAAGAAACACGGCCTTGTAACAATAATTACAGCCCTAACGTGACATGACGGAAAAACATAATCAATATTATGCCGGTGGAGCGAGTGGCCGAGGAGCGATCGATATGAGGTTTTCCAACGTAATACTATTCTTTTACTATAGTCGCCTTTGAGTAAAACTAAATATAAAAGTAACTTAACGCAAGGTTCCTTACGCACCGCCCAATTTGCGAGACAATTTGTGGAACTTAACGCCGTGTTGCTGCTTGCTGTTGTCAGGGCTAGTAAATGGAAATATTTATTTCGAGAGTGGAAATTGAATCCAGAATATAAATGAAAAAAATATATACATTTATTGTATAAATGCAAATTTTAACAATTATTCTATCTTCAGTACAAATATATACTATTCTAAATAAATGTATTTTCATTTACAATTTCGTATTTAATTAGCTTTAGACGTTTGTTCATAATTTTGCCGCATTATAATGCTTATGGCGCATTTAAATTATGGACGTTTTAATCGTGCGAAGTGAAAAAGTTAAATTTGTAAGGAATAATATTTTAATTTAATTGAGTTATTATATTGCAATTTTATAATGATTTTTATCTTTTTAATATTATATAATTTACTCTTTTTTTTAAATATATAAAATTGAGTCAGATTAGACCTTAAACACTAAATATTCTTAAGTAATAAAAACATATTTGTCATATCATAAAAAAAACAATAGCTTAAGTTTTTTAAAGTTTCTTTAAAAGTGTTATTCCACACTTATTCGCCATTCCCCATATTCCGCCGAATTCTGGAGGCATTTCGTGTTAATCGGCGGTTCTTAACGTCGCGCTATCCCTCGACACCAGAGCGAACCAACAAATCGAACCCATAACCAGTCGCGCTTACTGCTTTACCAATTACGATATTAAATATTAATATTATATACATATATATCTAAAAAAATCATATAAACCTTCTGAAACCATTTCTCACGCTTTAATCTACAATTATAAGCCATTTTTTTATTATATAGTGGAAGTTAAATGGGTCAATATTATTCTAAGGGTAGTTTTAGTAGGGGAGCGAGGGCGGTCGATAACACTGTACACCGTATTAGATAGTTGACGGAAAATTTTGAACTTTTTTAATATTTCATTCGTATGTTTACAGTTTGAACAGCGAAAGTTTCAAATATTTTTAAGTTAGGATACTTATTATACAATATTTATACTATATTACAGTAAATCTATATAATATATATTTTTTTTTTTTTTTTTAGAGTATAGAGTAACGAGGCCAGTTGTGGCAGAGGGGCACAAAGTGTAACTGTGAACGGACTGGTTGTATGTTCGATCCCATAATGGTAATGGAATAAATAAATATAAATTTAAATGAAATATTTATTTAAATTTATATTTCCATTTCTTCGCTTTGTTGTTGTTGCAAAGCACGGCGTTGAGTCCCGCCACTCAACACACAATGCTTTTAGAATTCGGCGCAAATTGGGGACACTTAACACAAGGTTTCCTCTGCCTACCGTGCTGTGTGTAGGATATTGTTTAATATATATATATATATATATATATATTTAAAATACAATTAAAATAAATCTTTCTCATTTATAAGTAGATATAAGTATATTTAATAAAAATATCCACTGATTTGTATTAAATACTTGTTAAATTACTCTATCGAGGCGTCCTCTTATTAATATAGCGTGTATGTTTTACAGTTTGTGCCGGTCAATTAAGGGCTTTAGCCGTATTAAGTATTGGAGAAAGTTCGTGACGTGAAATTTTTAAGCGTAAGTCATTTACAGTACTTATATATACGTTTAGTATTAAATAACTTCAATTTTAACTACATGTTTAGCTGTAGTTAATGATTTTTAACCAATTTGTATTTACTTAGAATGTAAAATTAATATTCCATTTTTTACAAATTTATAATTTTTTAGCTTTACGCTGTATCCCGCACACATCAGAGTAGGCAGAGGGAACCTATTGTAGTGTAGTAGGTAGTGTTGTGACACTTCGTTCCCCACTTTCTGTCGAGTTCTGAAATTTATACTGGTATCTATATATATAAAAGGACTTGTCCTCACTGACTGAGGTGAGACGCACACACAGCCGTAACTGCTGATGGTAGAAACGTGAAATTTAGACAGATGTTTACTTTCGTAATCTGCACATCCACTAAGAAGGGATTTTGAAAAATTTTAACCCTAAAGGGGTGAAATAGGGGTTCAAAGTTTATATGGAAAAAAATTTAAATCGGCACCGATTTTTATAAAATTTGAAATTCAAACTCTTATACGTATATAATTAAACACATATTTCATGGTTTTCTAGAATTCACCTCCTAAGGGTGCAAATAAGGGGTTGAAAGTTTGTATGGAAAAATCTTTAAAACGGCACCGATTTTTATAAAATTTGAAATTTAGACTTAAAAATATTTCATTGAACACATGTTTCATGGGTTATTAGAATTCACTCCTAAATACGCAAGCGAAGCTGCGCGCGTCCGCTAGTCTTCTATATATATAAAAGGACTTATCCTCACTGACTGAGGTAAGACGCACGCACAGCTGCAACCGCTAATGGTAGAAACATGGAATTTGGACAGATGTTTACTTTTGTAATCTGGACATCCACTAAGAAGGGATTTTGAAAAATTTTAACCCTAAAGGGGTGATATAGGGGTTGAAAGTTTGTATGGAAAAAAATTTAAATCGGCACCGATTCTTATAAAATTTGAAATTTAGATTTATAAAAGTATTTAATTGAATACGTGTTTCATCGTTTTCAAGAATTCTCCCTCTAAGGGTGCAAATCGGGAGTTGAAAGTTTATATGGAAAAAAAATTAAATCGGCACCGATTCTTATAAAATTTGAAATTCAGACTCTTAAAAGTATTTCATTGAACATATGTTTCATGGTTTTCTAGAATTCTTCCCCTAAGGGTGCAAATAAGGGGTTGAAAGTATGTATAGATTTTTTTTTAAAATAGGGGCCAATTTTTATCAAATTTGAAATTCAGACTATTAAAAGTATTTAATTGAACACATGTTTCACGGTATATTAGAATTCACTCCTAAATACGCAAGCGAAGCTGCGCGCGCCCGCTAGTTACTATATAAATTTCCATAAATGTTCAATTTTTTTACATTAATAGCTGATTCTAGCTCTGGATATATAACTAACCATATTTATACAAGATATACAATCGCAAAATTCCTTAAGAACTCTAAAAAATAAAAAAAAAGTTAAGCTTCAAAACAACTTACCTAAAATTGGGTTAATTCCTGCACACTAACACAGAACATTGTTATAACCAAACTTTACTACCGCACAGACGAACTAGATAAAAATTCAAAAATTCTTATAAAAAACATTTTCTCCAAACTATATTAAACACTAGTTTTTAAATAATTGTACTAGATATGTAAATTTTGTTTGAAAAGTTCAGAATTACGTATTTTTATAGTATTACGGGCAAAGCACGTGTGAGCTTCACCGCGCTCCACGGAGAACTGGCGTAAGTTCCCAGCTGGAAATTGATAGAGGCTTTCGGGACAGGAACGCCTGCAAACGGCTTTGTAGTTATTATTGGAGTTCTGACAACTATACATATGTCTGGATATTGGAGATCTCGTACTGTGCTGGAAGTCCAATTTTCTGTTAAGTTTTCTTGTACCTTATGCATATCCTTTTTTTTTCAGCTTTACACTGTATTCTGACTGTAGAAAATTGGGCAAAGGGAGCCTAGTGTTAAAACACTCTGTTCCCTAATTTCCGCCAAATAACTAAGTTATCCTATATATAATTGAATTTTTTTACGTCACTTATATTATTCATAAAATACAGTTTTTACTAACAAATAGAGTTAAATTAGGTAAAATATTATTAGAAGCTTTTCCTTTACCTTTGAGTATAATGTTTTATTTTGTAATCTAAAATGTAAAACATATTACAAAGGTCTTTTCTGTGACCTTTGTAACGTAAGAAAGGTTCCTGTATCCTCTCAAACGCCTGAATAGATATGTGACATGGGGCGGGTCAAGTGAGACTTCCTAACAAGACGGTAAAGTTCTTTTGTTGATGGTCTTTTATGTAGAAGATATCATTTTTAGTTAGATCCCCAGAAACTAAAATATTATTATATATATAGAATATTTGGCTATTGTTCCTCAGTGTGACTGTGTCTGTAAATACGATGGTTGTAGGTTCAATCAATCAATCAGGGTAGGTAGAAGGAACCTTAAGACATTACGTTTCGAACTTTCTGTCGAATTTTGGAGGCGTTGCGTGTTGAGTGGCGGAACCCAACGCCGTGCCTTGCCTCGACATCAGAGCGAATATGTAAATGTAATTTTTAAATAAATATTTATCAATCAATGGAAAGGCCACCATCAATTAGAATCTCTTTAAAAATATTGAACACCGAATGAATTATCTCTATATATGTACGCGAAGAATAATATATTTTTTAGCTTTCCTTTTTCTATCTCTACCGTTTTGTCTCACATAGAGTAGAGTAGATAGATAACTTAATGTTAAAACACTCCGTTCTTCATTTTATTCCTAAATTGATAATAATAAAAAATATTTATTTTTTATCTATATATATAAAATCGAAAGGTCACTCACTCATCACGAAATCTCAGAAACTACATGTGCTAGGAATCTCTAATTTTGTATAGGAGTTACTTATAGAGCGTAGGTGCTCGCTAAGACGGGAATTTGCAATATTCGACTTCTAAGGGGTTGTTTTTGGGGTTGAAAGTTTGTATGAAACTTCGTTATTACAAATGCTGGGAGTCTCAAATTTTGCATGGACGTCACTTATAGAACATAGGTACTCATGGAGACAGAAATTAATAATAACGTAGTTCACGCAGGCGAAGCCGCGGGCGGGCCGCTAGTTATCTATATATATAAAATCGAAAGGTCACTCACTCATAACGAAATCTCAAAAATTACCAGAGCTAGAAGTTTCAAATTTAGCACGGAGGTTATTTATAGGACGTAGGTGCTCGCTAAGACGGGAATTTGCAATATTCGACTTCTAAGAGGTTGTTTTTGAGGTCGAAAGTTTCTATGAAACTTCGTTACTACAAATGCAAGGAGTCTCAAATTTTGCATGGACGTCACATATAGGACGTAGGCACTAATGGAGACAGAAAATAACGTAGTTCACGCAGGCGAAGCTGCGGGCGGGCCACTAGTATAGAATAAAAAACCTGTACGCAAGCGTAATGTTAAAAAGCTTTACATTTGAAACTCTTTTAAATATTTAAGCCAAGTCCACGAGCTAAGTGAATTTGCAAATGAGACAAAATGCAAATATAGCCTTAGTTCTGACGCCTTAGTTATAAAAAAGTTAAATAATTCATTCAGTTTTCATTTAATTTTTAGGGAGCAAATGAAATCCTGAGGGAGATCTATTTCATTTTCATATAATTTTTAAATTTTTTATACACGTGAAGCATTTTTCATTTTATACGTTCATGTTAACTAAAAGTGACACATTATAATTAAAAACACTACCTCTCTGTCATATAATATATCAAATATGTATAAGGTAGTGTTTTAAAATAACCTTTTGGGCTAGACCGTTGTTACACAGTGGCACAACGTCTGCTTGCAAACTTGATGGTTGTGAGTTCGACTTCCACCCAAAGAAATGATTTATTTAAATTTTCAAACTCTAAACAAACGAAACGTAGCGTTGTGTTTCACCACTTAATGTGCAATGTCTTGAAAATTTAGAGGAACTTTAGAAACGGAGTGTTTTAACCCCCTGCCTAAATGTCAAATATAATATGCCAAATGTCATAACTATAGGTCGACGAGTAATATAGGTTTTTTATTACGCGGTGAATTTCATACAAAATTCATCAAAAACGATGCAGAATTCCTCATATTTTTTGATTGCTTAGAAACTTGATTTTTTTGTATTTCAAGAACCTCCACGTGATCTCTTGGTCAAAATGGTCAAATGGTCTTGATAGACAGACAGACAAACAACAGTGATGTTATAAGGGTAACATTTTTACCTACTTAGCTACGAAACCCTAAAAAACCCTAATGCACGAAATACGCTTTTTTACTAACAAAATAAATAAAATAAAATAAATTATCACTTCAAAAAGGAAAATCCTTCACCAAATGTAATCTTAATTAGTGGAAAACAACGTACAATGTGTAATTTCCTCTAGGCGAGTCTCGTGCTACATAAGAGTACGAGTCCTTTGTTCCTGCAAATGACAATGTGAGCTAAAGCTGTATATTGTCGATTGTAAAACGGAAATTTCTTTGGTGTTTGTTTTATATTATTTCATTATTTATGGTCTATTTTATTTAATCCAGAGTAGACTAATCAAACCCAAAGCTTAACGCATTTAGCGTTAAGCTTTGGGTTTGATTCCCGCTCGAGAAAATGAAATATTTAATATGTTCATTTCTTCGCTCTGGTGCTGAGGTAAAGCCAGGTGTGTAGTTGCGTCACTCAGCGCACTGTTTACAGAATTCAGCGTAAAGTTGTGAGCGGAGTGTCTTGTCTTGTCGTGTCGGCTTGGCCCTAGACTCCCTTTACTTACCCTGCTAAATGCGGGATGCAGCGTGAAGCTGAAAACAAATGTTGCTTGTAAAGTTTAAAAAAAAATATAGCAAAATTTGTTACAGAGCATAAATAAGAAAATATGTAATTTTTAAATATGATAGACAGAAAGGAAATACCAACTTCGTAATTCAAATAGTAAAAAGTAGTTTAAACCAATTTTAAAACTACTTAGGTATTGCAAAATTTATTAAATTTCTTATAATCAAACAGAGAACCAACAAAAAGGAAAAACTGTCGTAAGTTATTATTAAAGTAAATATAGCTATTTAATTACTTTACAAACAATATTTATTTCGTAAATATGTTCAAGCCCTAATTGATATCTTAAATCTACCTAAATACTTATAAAGAAAAATAATCAAACAAAATTCACCAAACCGAATGAATTGCTCGTACTTTTATTCAGGGTGAAGAACACGAATAAATCTTTTCACTTGAAACGTCTTTTCATTTCATTCGTTTTTATTAACGTTATAGAAAAAAATATAACGGTAATTACTTATAACTTACATATATAGAAAGATATTTATATATATATGTGTTCAGATAGTTTCCTCTGGGAAATGATTTTCTCGGAGCTCTGGCAAAGAAAAGGTGTAGAGTTCCGCCACTCAACCCTAATTGGTGTCTAGGCTAGTGACACTAGTAAGGGTATCTACGCTAGTGTCTTATCATTTTATATAACTTAACTTAACTATTTTATATTTTTGTAAGTGGTGTAGGTTTTCAAAGAATTATTCCACACTTTTTTATATTTTCTGAATTCTCATTGTTTTCCCTATTTCCTTTATTTTACCTTAGGCATACATATTTTATTATTTGAACTGTGGGTTTACTCTTTTACCTTAATTAATAAAAAAATGTGTAATTTTTAATGTATTAAACTCATTCTATTTAGCTAAGTCTAAACGACTAAATCTTTATTATTATATTCCCACTTAGCGAAATAAATAATTTTAATTTTTCTGCTGTAATAAGGCAAAGTGTCTCGTATTTGGATAATAATGGGAAAAAACATGTCTTCACTCTTTTTGGCCAAATACACTGTAAAAGAAAAATTAAGCATTATTACAAAAATATATTTATATAAAATATTTTTATCACAGTGTGCTCCTGCCCTTAAACGACACAGTTACGAGAAAAACAAAATCTAATACGCCAGTAAGATATCCAAAAGAAGAGATTGAAAAGGGTGTACCCGTTGGATATGAATTAAATACAAAAGAAAGAAAACACGTTCATTATAAGACCAGGGATTTTCATGAAACGTGATTTAAGTTTTGCGAGCATTTTATATTCATATTTTAGCAAAATATACTTTCGTCCTTTTGTTTATGAAGGCTTACAGTCAGTGTATTTCAAGAAAATACATAACAGACGCTTGTTATCGCTGCTCCAAGAATCGGCTTAACCGATTTAAATACGATTTTCACTACATATATAAAATATTTTTTTACGCCACTACATTTTAAATTTATTGTTAACTTTAGAATATACATGAAGTAAACTAATAAGTCAAATAAGATAAACTATGGATTAGTTCGCATCCCAATCGAGAAAAAAAATATTTAATATTTTTTTTTCCTCTGGCGTCGAGGCAACATGCTCTGCCTCCAGAATTCGGCAGAAAATGGGGAACGGAGTGACTTAGCACTGAAGTACTTCTACCTACCTTGAAATTTAAAAAAATGTTAGTCATTGATAATTTTTAACATAGATAAATGGAATGTGATAAGTTTTTTATACCTCAATTGTTATAATAAACGTGGTCAGAGCAGAAATAGCTGTTTTTTACTGCACGCGGCAAGATATCTAAGTGGCCGTTCCAAATGACTCCGCACGCCACGTTTTTTTGCTGCTGCAGTGCATTGACTGGAACCAAATCATCTGGCCAATCACCAACCAAGTTCTGAATCGCGCTATAAACATTTTCTTACTCGCTAAGTATAAAAGAAGTGAAGTGAATGTTACTTGCGGGAAGTCCGATGCCGTTGCGAAGACCGGCCGTGGCGAGGGGCCGGACCTTATCCTCGCTCTATCATTAAACAAATTCCGTAGAGAGGCCTCTGCTTCGTGTATTCGCTTGTTAATGTTAATCTCTAGTAGTTAAATTAACCGTATGTATGCGTTAAGATTAGGGACCCTCTTCTTCACCGTAGTCGGTCGGCGGCATGTTTGACTTCCTTTTTGTTCCCATTTGAAATATTTTTTTAAGGAATATTTGATATTTTTAGTTATGAGATCTAGAAAATTTTAAAATAAGAGTATTTGGTTTTCTCTATCTATGTCGGTAGCCATACTTAAGTAACTAATAAATAAATAAAACAAGCTTGACGCCGTTCCCCCCATGTAACAGGGTAGGCAGGTGAACCTAGTACTAAGATACTCCGTTCCCCCACTTTCTGTTGAATTCTTCGAGGCATTCTGTGTTGAGTAACGTAAGTTACCACCGGCGTTTTCCCTGTCTTTGCGGAGTTTTTGTGTCAGAGCAAAACAATAAAAAAAATAATAAAAAAATAATTCATTCCCCCGAATTCAGATCGAACCCACAACCGTCATGTTACAGTAACATCCTTATGCACTGCACCATGACGGCCTTTAGCGTAACAGGTTACTTAATTAGATATAATAGTAAAAATCTTAGAAACTCAGTTCAAGAAAATGGTAATTCCATTAAGAAAATATATTTTACATTTTCTTTAAGAATCATTCGGATCATAACGTTTATAAGGTTTCTTGATGGATAATTTATGTATAAGAATTAGTGAATCGCATATATAGTATTAAAAATCTAAAAAAAATACACTTTTCCTAATTCCTAGTTACAGGAGATGTAAATTATATGGACCTGAGCTCGAATGGCTTACAAGCAACCTCTGAAGAGTGCCATTGGTCTGAAAAACACTGAAATGACCGAACCAGCTCGACGATACCATATTATTTTCTTGTCATACGTAGAACTTCTGAGTATTGCAAGTAGGTCAAATTCAGTTTCTTAGGCCCCTATTTATAATCTGCTCTCAAGTATGAGATCGATCTTGAGAGCTTAGACTTTTGATTCTTTTCTCAATTTTCTCTTCCGCTACTCAGTTTCTGAAAGACAGACAATTATTGGACGACATTTGGTGTTATATAAAAATGTATAGAATATATTTAAATTGTATATATTTTTATTAAAATTTGACTCGACTTACATATATGCATGACTGCCAAGTTCCATCTGACCTTAAATCTTACTAGACCAGCACTGTACTAACTCTGGCTCCGGCTGTGACGGCGAGCGTAGATAACTCTTTAGAAATGCTGAGTTATCTCCTTAATACTAAAATGTTAGAGTATAAATATTATTATATATTTAATATTTCCTTGAATATTTATATTATTATTCTTTTATGCTGCATTTCTCGTGATATATGTATGCAATGTATGCAAATAAATCTGGGAATTTACTGTTAAGACACTCCGTTCTCAATAAAATGAGTTCGATCTCTGGTGAAAAATATGGATAATTTGGTATAAAAATTAATATCTATGATATATTTGGAAAACAAGTTCATAAATTCTAAACTTTTAAAATCGAAGAGCTTTCCTTATTTCAATATTCATACGAGAAATTTTCATAGTTTCAATTTGGACTCGAATTTAATTTAGTAATTATAAATTGGGTTTAGAACTTTTAATTTATTATAATTTTCTGTACACAAATCAGAATTTAATTATATCAGTTATGCTGATTTTAAGGTCGATTAATTAATGGAATAACCTAATATTAGCTGAATAAAACATAAACAACATGAACAATAAGAAAAATATATTTTAAAGATCCAATAAGAATCAGCTTCACACCGGGTAGGCAGAGAGAACCTAGTGTTAAAACACTTCGTTCCCCACTTTCTGCTGAATTCTAGACGCATTGCGTATTGAATGGCAGAACAACGCCACGCTTTACCCCGACACCAGAGCGAAGAAATGGAAATATAAATTTTAATAAATATTTCATTTTCACGAGCGGGGATCGAAACCACAACCAGTCCCACTTTGTGCCCCTGCGCCACGACTGGCTTCAATTTCATAGCATAATTTTCTTGTAAAGCACGAAAGTTCTGCCCATATTCGTATATTAAATAGCTCGACTCAACTTTCATATGTCTACTCAAACAGTACTATTACTTGTTTTGTTTATTCTGCTGCATTCACGTACTAATTGCTAGATTTGTGGGATTCCCCGCCGTCTCCCAGTTGTGTACAGTTGCAGAGAGTTTGTGTAATTAGGTCGTGTGATACACATAGCGTATATGGAATAATTGTGTCAGAGTACAATATTATTTAAATTAATTGCATCGTTAGTTATTGTGTCATTGGTAGATGTTAAGGCAAGAATGTGAGTGGAATCGTAAGTTGTGGATTCGATTACCACTCGAGGAAATGAAATATTTAATATTTTCACTTGTCAACACACAATGCCTCGAGATTTCGTTTGAAAGTAAGATACGGAAGTGTCTTAATGAGAATGGAGTATTTTACTCTAGGTTCCCAGGTTCCGTCTGCCTTCCCTGCTATGAGCGGAATAAAGTGATAAGCTTAAACAAATATTATGAAAGGATAGTATTGTTTAATAGCATTGTACTTAACATCTTTTGTAGATAATTTGTGCTACATGTTATTGCCAATGCTGAATTTGAACCCATTATAACCATGCCGCTCGACTGTTTTGTACTAAATTGATAGATATTTATAATATCTATGAGGCCGTCAAGGCGCAGCAGTACAAGAGTGTAATTGTAACGCGACGGTTGTGGGTTCGATCCCCACTCGAGGAAGTGAATTATTTATTTACGTTTAAATATCCATTTCTTCGCTCTGGTGTCGAGCTAAAGCGCAATGCCTCCAGAATTCGGCAGAAAGTGTTGAACGGAGTGTCTTAACACTGTGTTCCCTCTGCCTACCCTGCTGTGTGCGGGATACAGCGTGAAGCTGATTTTTTTTTATTTATTCATAATATATGTAAAGAGTTTTTTTCATCTTCTCGCTATACCCCACATTTACTAGGAATCGAACTCAAAACCCTCCATAAAGACCTTTTACATGTTTTTTTTATTTACATAATATTTTTCTATTAATCAAACCATATTATATTAATCCTTGGTAAGCTAATAAGGAAAATGTGAAACTATCTAAACCACTTGATTAGAATTAATGAAGCTAACGCACCAAAAAACTAGAGACCGTAACGTGCGACCTAATTTTCATATTACGTATAACGTTAACGTTACGTGGTATCACGTAATACGCGCCGTTGTACGATGACCGTATATATTTTATATGAAAAACTATCGTATATTAATAATGTTAGACTATAATAGAATATTTCTTCGTTTAATTTGATTTTTTCAATATATTGGGGCCGTTTTGGCCCAGGGGCAGAAGGGAGTGAGTGTAGTGTGACAGTTGTGTGTTCGATTCCCATTCGAGGGACTGGATTAATAATATTTTAATTTATTCCCTCTGGCATCAAGGTAAAAGCCCGGTGTTGGGTTGTGCCACTTAAAACGGGAAAAAGTAATAACCGGACTCTACCTAGGATATCGTGAAACTGTGATCTTTCTCTTAAGAAATATCTAAATCTAATTAATTAATTTATTTACATTAATTTTTTACTTTTTATTTACATCTATTCAGTCAAGAAACTCCATTCTTAACTCTACTTTCTATTTCGAATTCCAGATATTATTACTTGTTCAAAAGTGGTTTAACATCACGTAATGGCTTACCAGGAGTACAATAAAATATATCTGGGCCACATATTTATACAAATTATTTATACAGTTATCTTGTTTAATATAAATAAAAATAAACATCATTTAATGCAGAAAAATAATTTAATAAGACCATCGTAGTTCAGCGGCACAAGGTCTGTAAATGCGATGATCTTGGTTCGATTACGACAGGTGAAATGATTTTTTATGTTCCCGATCTTACTAAATATGTATGCCGGAAAATGGGGGACGGAGTGTCTTAACACTAAGTTACCTGCGCTTACTCTTCTATATGGATGGGAATACAGCGTAAAGCAAAAAGTAGATAAAAAAATATAAAATATATAAAGGAAAAATCTGCCGCTATTTTCAAAATGAGAAACCTCAGACAACGCATAGTAGGACGAAGGCCACCTTTATACAGGAACTAGCGGCCCGCTCGCGGTTTCACCCGCGTGAACTATGTTATTATTAATTTCTGTCTCCATGACTACGTCCTAGTGACGTCTATGCAAAATTTGAGACTTCTAGCATTTGTAGTAACGAAGTTTCATACAAACTTTCGACCCCAAAAACAACCCCTTAGAAGTCGAATATTGCAAATTCCCGTCTTAGCGAGCACCTACGTCCTATAAATAACTCCTATGCAAAATTTTAGATTTCTAGCACATGTAGTTTCTGAGATTTCGTGATGAGTGAGTGACCTTTCGATTTTATATATATAGATAGATGAATATTATATTTAAATATGTTATCTCTGTGTACATAAAACCATATTGAAGATTAACTTCCTTATGAATTATTTATTTTTGTTACTTTAGTTCATTATACAAATAAATTTATTGAAATACATAATATTTTTCTTCTTTTTATATTTTTTTTAATATTGTTCATTTTCTTTGAGGTACAAATACTAATGAAGACTTTATGAGATGTCTACCTTATATTACCCAACTTCTATTTAAACAAACACTCGTTAGGTTGCGAAATTCAACGCATCACTTTATATAACCAACTAACCAGACTTGAAAAACATCTTAATTATAATATTCTATAGTTCTAGTGGGAGATAGAAATGACAACTGTTACATATATTAATAAAAAAACGGTTAAGTGCGAGTCGGACTCTCCCACCGAGGCTTTCGTACCTACACCAAGATTGTACTTCAATAGGAAGTACAATTTATAAAACTTGACAAACTTAGTTTTGTAATTATTTTTTTCAATAAAAGACCTATAAATTTTAACTTTTCGGATTTTTTTCTTTATTTGTATTGTTAATTCTCCCTTCGTGTCAAATTTCACAACTGTAGTTCTACGGGTCCATATAGGTTTAATTAATTTAGACAAAATTCCTTAAAAATATTCCTAAAATACTCTCTTATGACCTGAAATATTTGATTCAGGTTTTTATTTTTCTTTTTATTTGATTCTATAAGGGTTCCGTTTATACCCTTTGAAGTATGGAGCCCTAAAAATTAAATACCTCTATTAAATATGTTTAAAAAAGGTATAGTAGATATATTTAAAAGTAAGGCACAAAGCAACTTTCCTTTCAAAGTACCTACACAAGCATATTGCCACAGCCGTGTGTCGCAAAAATATAGGAAATTCTCAATATTGTACAAATATGGTTTCATGAAATTACCTATATATAAGATCATTAATTAATATTTTACAAAAATACCTCATTAACGTTAATCCGTGAAGGGTTTACCACTAAAATTTACATTTCTATATCTTTAAAAGTAATTTATCTCGATTTAAATTTATTTCGAGTTGAATGAAAAATAGAGTTAAATTGATACTCTGTTTATAGCTTAACAGATCTAATATACTATTATATAATAAAAGTTTTGTTTGTAATTATAAGAACTAAGAAACATTAATTGTGAGGCCAGTCTTGACGCGGGGGCACAATTGACTGTAAATGGGATTGGTTGTGGGTTCAATCCCCAGTCAGGGTAATTTATATTTGCATTTCTTTGCTCTGGTTACGAATAAGTAATACATTGAGAATTCGGTGGAAAATGGGAACTTAAGTGTCTTAACACTAGGTTCCCTCTGCCTACCCCGAGTGAATGAAGATAAAAAAGTGAACATAAATCTTACTATAAAAATTTAATATACACGTCCTATAACAAAAATACGTTAGTCGCTATAGTAAAGTAACATAACTACACCGATCCATAGTAAAATACATTGGTGGGTGTCGTAACGTTATCAAACTTGCTGTGAATGGAAACGCCTCAGAACCAACGGGGGTCTTAACTGAGTGACAGTGTGAATAAATTTGATTTTTTTTTATTTCGGATAAAACAAAACATGATGAGAAAAAGTTTTTTATTTTTTTTATTGTTATGCTGCTGTCAGATGGCGCTTCAAGGTTAGTACTATAAGGTTTTAATTGTTTTAATAAATTATTTAGGAAGTAGAGATTTTATTTAATTGTATTAAATATTTAATATATTTTACAATAATTTAATGGTTTAATTTAATTGTTAAGGCCGTCTTGGTGCAGCGGCACAAGGGTGCGACGGTTGTGTGTTCGATACCCATTCGATGAAATAAAATATTTATTTAAATTTATATTTTTGTTTCTTCGCTCTGGTGTCGAGGCAAAAACGCGGCGTTGAGCTCCGCTACTCAACACGCTAAGGGATACAGTGTGAAGCTGATTTGATTTTTTTATATATAATTTAATTGTTTCCTTCTTTTGTTCCTTGTTATTAGATAAATCTATTATATTTATTTCTTTAATTGCAATGCAATGTCTTGAAAATTGGGTAGAAAATGGTAAACGAAGGGTAAATTCCAAATAAATTTATCTAATTAGAAAAATATTATAATATCAACGCGACGCCAAGGCGAAGAATGATAAGCTTCAAATAATATTTCGCAGTGGTTCAGTAGGACAGTAATAAGTCTTAACAGATTCGATTCTCCTGATTCTCGTTAATGAATGCTAGTATTATATTGGCATTATTATTATAAAAAAAATGTAATAAAATTATTGTAATATATTTTTAAAATAATTTAATTTGTGAAATTCTTGCAGATATAAATATATATCTCTTTTTTAATATTATTTCCTTGGCCTAAATTCACTGATAAGATTAATCTCAAAAGCTATTTTGAATTAGAGCATAAAGCTCACCGGCCCTGTGGCGCAACGGATAACGCGTCTGACTACGGATCAGAAGATTCCAGGTTCGAATCCTGGCAGGGTCGCAAGCTATATTTTTCTTTTTTTTTATTTTACTTTGGTACGGAAATGTTTTTTTAACTATTTTTCTTATTTTGATATTTAGGATATATTTTTTCATATAACATTTTTCTTGTTTTGATAAATTCCACTGGGGGTAATTTTTATAAGCAATACGCAACACGACACGCGGCGTTAGGTTCCGCCATCCGTCCGTCCACAGTTGCGTAAAAAATTGACAGTGTAGTAATGAATTACTAGATTTTCTTTGCATCTATAAATAAGTATATTAAGGCCATCTTGTTACATAACTGAACTACATCTAACTGTATTCGTTAGTTGGTTGTAAGTTCAATATCCATTAGAGAGAATGAATTATTTTTATTTCCCCGTACTAATAAAAAAAATGCGGGGTTAAGTTCCGTTACTTAACAAGTAAACACTGACCGTGGTATCTATTGTATCCGCACATAGCAGGGTAGGCAGAGGGAACCTGGAAACGTAGTGTTAAGACACTCCATTCCTATTAAAACATTTCATATTTTCCGCCGTATACTCAAGGCATTGCGTGTTGAGTAGCGGAACTAAACGCCGCGCTCTGCCTTGTTATCAGATCGAGCAAATTAAAATATTCAATAGTTCATTCCCCCGAGAAGGAATTGAAACCACCGGGCCAAAAAAATATTAAACTTTATTTAGATAGATTTAATAAATATAATAAATTATGTTATAGCTAATCTAAAAATGTATTTTATCAGAAAGGCCGTCTTCCTTACTTCATAGATAACTCTATTTTAATTTAGTATCCTATCCAGATGAAATGAAATATCCAGGTGTAATTTTGCATTTAAAAAGCACCTACCATCTCGCAGCAGTCTGAATTTTCTTGAATAAGCTGAAATTACATTCCTTTTAATATCATAAATATTTTTAAAATACATTCATCAACTAATATATTACATATAGTTTTAAAATAAAAAAATATCTAGTGTAGTTTATAAGGCCAGTCGTGGCGCAGAGGCACGTTAATGGTTGTGGATTCGTTCCCCACTCGAGGAAATTAAATATTTATTCAAATTTATATTACCAATTCTTCGCTCAGGTATCAAGGCAAAACGCGGCGTTGAATTCCGTCCCTCAGCACGCAATTTCTTCTGAATTCGGCGGAAATTGGGAACGTAGTGTTTTAGTAGGTTCCCTCTGTCTATCCTGCAGGATACAGCATGAAGCTGATTAAGTAATTAATTAAATAATTTTTTAAAGAGCAAGTTTTTTTAAAGATCATTTACGTCATTATTGCATGAGTTAAGTATTATATAATCCTTTACATTATGCCATTTCAAATATAGTATCAACATCAATATTCTAATCTACCAAGAACGTACAATTCCAGGGGGAGGTAGTTATTTGCAGAATTCACGCTCGACCCCAAATATGTGTGTCTGATGGCATTTCCATTGTCTTAGCAGGAAATCAGTGTTGCCGCATGACCTTAATTTGGGAAATAACCTTTCTTAATAAGTTTGCATACGAGATGATATAATCTACAATGGGTTTTGGGTTCACAGAGTTTGTGAATGTTCTCGATTTGTGAGGCTTTCTGACCTTTAGTGGTAAATAAGTTTGAATTGGGTTGAAATGTGGAATTGATGCAAATATTTGATACTTATTAAAGGAAGTATAGGGTTTTTATAGATTCTGTGTCCTGGACATAACAGAGTAGGCAGAGGGAACGTGGGACCCACCAGGTTCACACTAACAACTATTTCCGTTACAGAAGTATCATAATGGGAACAGAGTCTTCTTAATACTAGCTAAGAAACACTGTTCCTATTAAGACACTTCTGTAACGGAAGCTTTAGCTTCTACCTCGTCACCATAGCTTAGTAAAAAACCTAAAAAAAACTTAGATTTATAGATTTGTCTACTTGCCCAGATATTATACAGATATTATTGTACTGATATTTTAAAGGCAATGTACTGTTTTCTTATTTGATATTATATCATCTTGTCGTTACTCGTGCGTTTAATGTTTTTTTTTTATTATTTTATTTATTTTACAATAAAAGGTTTATTTAACCTTACATTCTTTATATACACATAATTAAGATTTATTTTCTGTTAATGAAGATATGTGCGTTCATTAGAGTGGCCCTCGTGTAATCTCAATGAGGATTGCCTTTGTTATAGATATATATCAGTTACTCGAACAAGATTGTTAGTAAATTTTCACAAACGAGCCTGAGTTATTAAAATTCAAGGGCCTTCAGATAAGAAAATCATATTCCGTTTTAAATTTTAATTTGTATTTAAAATTCACAAAATATAAAAATTGTTTCCAGAAAAATGCATAATACTTATATATAAAATGAAATTATGAAATAATTTGTCCGCTACAATTTTATTTTAATGCTGAGTTAATGAGATAATTATTATATACAATTATTATTTAAAAGCCGTAGTGTTAAATTTTTTTAATAAATAATATTTTATATTTCGTAAAAAAACGGAGTAACTCGTTACGTCCTCAACCGTTTGAAATTTTGCAAGATTTACATTTCGATCTTGAGAGCGACCTTGAGATACCCTTTTCATTCATAAGTCACAATATAAATAGATCAGCGTCACGTTGTATCTCACACTGAGTAGATAGATAGAGGGAACCTAGTGTTAAGACACTACAATTCCCACTTTATATTTATATTAGCGGACCCGGACGCGGCTACGCCTGCTTGAAATATAAGAATATAATTTCTATAGAAATATAATTTCAATCTAGATGAAATGCTTAAAGTGACTATTATATTTATTTTCATAAGGATGAATATCAAAATGACGCGGTACCGAACGCCGTCGCGTAGCGACGACGGTTGTTATTAACATGGCAGAATAAATTGCATGTCAAATTAGAAAGTATTTTAATTTATTAGTATATATGTGTAATGTTATGTTATATTGCCTATAGCACTTCTGAAGAATGCAGCTTTCATACAAAACAAAAACAAAGTAAATCGATCCAGTAGATCCAGAGATCTTAGCGTTCAAACAAACAAACAAACAAACAAACTCTTCCGCTTTATTATATTAAGTATAGATATCAAAATAATTATGATTGTTCTATATTAATAAATTATAATTACCAATTTCAAGAAAATGACATCTCAAGATCGATCTCAGAGTTGATAATGGCTTATAAATACGGGCCTCAGCTGACAGTTCCATTGTATGGTTTTCAAAGTTGTGGTAAGGAACGTCATTATTACGCGTCGAGCGTTAGAAGCTTTGCAATGTTACGCCATTATAAAGAAAGTGAGTTCTTAAGAATTTCCTAGTACTTAAAATTACTTATTTGATTTAAATACATATATAATCTGATAGAAATTGTAGAAGATAATTTATTCGTAGGTTTTATACTCGTATATGTATATCAAAGTTTAAGATAAGCCAGTCGTGGTGGAAGAGTGAACCACCACAAGATGAAATGAAATATTTAAGATTTTTCATTACTTCGGACTGGTAACGAGGCAAAACGCGGCGTTCAGTTCCGACACTAAGCACACAATGCCACCAGAACTCGACAGAAAGTGTGGAAGTGTCTTAACTAGGTTCCCAGGTTCCCTCCGTCAAAAATAAGTTCAACATAAAATATATTGTAAATTGAAGGACGCAAGTGCATAGTGGGGTATACGTAGTTGCATACAAGTGCATTCATTTTAACGTCGCGTCTACATAGAGTTACTTACACGCGTTCACTTTCGATCTCATACCGTGTTCCCAATCGTGTTTCTTTTATACTTCCATTAACATATATTAGTAAATTATAAAATTAAATCCGGTAAATTAATTTTAATTAATGTTAAAACTAATTATAACTTCCACTCAAATCTTACTACAAATATAACTCGAAGGTTATTTAAAAATTATGTTCTTATAAACTTATTGGTTCAATAGTTGAAAGTGTTAAGTATATATTTTATTAGATTCAAACGTTACGGACGATTGGTTGTATATCCAAGAAGGAACCTTCCAGTGGTGTTACTTAACTGTTGACATAACTCGTCCTGGTACCCAATTATCGATACGGTGATTTAGTAATGCATAGCTAAACGATTACAACACCCCACCTAAGCTGGACATGGCCAGTAATAATTGGGTTTCCAGTAAAGGTCGTCGTGTTACGGATTAGAAAAAAAAGGTCGTGCTAAATAAAAGATAAGATAAGATAAGATCGGGAAAAATGAAAGTGATAAAGATTTTTTATATCTGGACAATAATATCGTTTATTGTGTTGCAAAGTGTTATGGTTAGTTCAGAGCAGACAGGGTTTGAGCTTCCGATACAGCTGGTCGGGTTCCCATTCATAATAATGGCTGTGAGGCTCACGAATTTCATCAAGAAACTGTCGTACGCGCTAAGTCCAGGTAAATATTTTGTCAATTTTCTCCGTTATTTTTTTGTTGAAGATAGAAGGCTGTTATAGGAAAACTTTTCTGAAATGATATTTAATATTAATAATCCAGTGCGGTTGGGTATTTTTTTTTTAAATTTCATTTATATGTTACAAGTCGAGTGTTTAAAAAATGGCTTCGTGGGTACTGAACTCAAATTATCTTCTTAAAAAAAATTTTGATAAATAAATTAAGATTTCCATATTTTTCACTTATATTAGCATTTATATAATATTAAATATCAAATATGCTATATAATAGTATTATTAAAATATTACAATATAAAGTTAAAGCATTTAGTAATGGCGTGTGAGAAATACGATCTTAATTGCAGGCTTGGTCAGATGGCCTTCGTTAAAATTGGGAAAGGTTCACGAAAAGTTGTTTCGCTTGCAAAATGTAAATTTAAAATATTTTTTTCCTTACATATTTGATGATGACTGATAGGTTTTTTAGCTATACTATATTGTGGATTAGGCAGAGGGAACGTAGTGTTAAGATACTCAGTTCCCCTCTTTCCACCGAATTAAATGTTGAGTTGCGGAATTTAACGTCGCGCTTTGTCTCGAACTCGAACTGACAGCCGTCGCGTTACAGTCGCATTCTAGAGTCCTTTGTTTATTTTTTTTGTTATATTTTTAAGTACGATTTAGTTTGTATAAGAATTTTATATATATATACCTAAGTTATTAAGTCAAAAAGATAATTTAATGTCATTGTTTGAAATTCTATTCACATTTTTTAGCTTCACGCTGTATCCCGCTCATAACACAATAGGTTTATAAAGGTAACTTTTGAACTTAGTGTCAAAACACTCCGTTCCCTACTTTTCACCGAATTATTGAGGCAACGGCACACAATATTAAGTACTTCGTTACTAGAGCGAGAATAACTTTCTAGCGAAATAAGAAATATTTCTTTCCCCTGACTGGGAATCGAACCCAGCACCGTCCGATCGATATCAATTCACATAATTAAGTGAAACCATTGTGTTTGACTTAAAATGAACAATAGTTGAGGGTTCGAGTTCCACGTAGAGCGATATTTATGATGAAGATGATTCCTCGGTCTGATTACAGCACATTGTTGACTTTTGCATGCACTTTCTCTAAGTAAGCGGAAAGAAAGAACGCATTAAGTAAATATGAGAGACTATTTTAATAGCAGTTTTATAAAGAAAAAAAATAACTTTATTTTTATACTACAAGGATTTAAAACGTTATTCATTTTTACTTTATTTTTGTAGTACAATAATACGTTAAGAAGTTAACATTACTTTCATTGCCTGAATTGATGTCGTTACGGTGTAGTGGTACAGCGTTTGACGGCTAACGCTATAATTGTGGATTCGATTCCCACACGGAAAATAGTTTATTTTCATTTCCCCGCTCTGGTATGGTTTTGGTTTTTTTTACATAATAAATTATTATTTATTTAACTAATTTATATTATTTAAGAAATTATAATTATATGTAATACGCATTGTTGTGTTAAATATTCACATGACTCTCCTCAGTAGATATGACCTTTTAAGTGGCTCTATCAAGCAGCTTTTTAGAATAATTTCACGATTTCTGCTTGCATATGAATATTTTAATATATACGCTTACGAATTACATTTTAGACGAACGTGAGTTGAAAATTCGAGCTGTTTATATGTATAAACCCCTAAATATGTAGATAGATAAATATGTATATAGATAAATATGTATATAGATAAATATGTATATATATGTATCCCTCTATATATGTATATAGAGGGAACGTAGTGCTAAGACACTCTGTTCCCCTATTTCCGCCGAATTGTGGAGGCATTGTGTGTTGAGTGGCGGAACTAAACGCCGCGCTTGGCCTCGACGCTAGAGCGAAGAAATTAAAATATGAAATACTTCAATTCTTGTAATGGCAATCGAACCCACAACCTGTCGCGTTAATAATCACACTTGATGGTTCTGCGCCATAACTGGCCTAAGTGAAATGAATGTATACATATATTACATAGAAGAGGTCAAAACTCAAATGTCATATGTACAATATAATGATTTTCAAGGATTTTTTCAGAATATATTAATTTAATCTATGCAGTCGGGTTTTGTTTATAATTTAGTATCTTAACTTTTTTTAAACTATAAATAATTTCTACAGTTTTTTTTCATAATTTTCTTTAAGTAACTCTAAAAAACAAGGATAAAAATTTCAAACGACGATAAGCATCAAGATTTACGACTCATCTCAAGATGGCGAGAGCTTGTGTCGAGTTAAATAATATTTTGCAATTTAGTATAATGACAATAACATATGGCATCCCCTTTCATAGATAGCATTTATGAGGCGAGTTATATTCAACAGACTACGTAGTGTTGTAGATTAAATTACATCAAAACTAAGGGAGACGTTGAAATTTTAAATAAGTATTTAGAATAAAGTCTTGTAAACTAAATATATCTAGTTAAGTAAAAGATAGAGAATGAATTGCTTTTTTACTTAATTATTTTTCTCTTATCTTAACCTATAATATATAATATAACATGTTAAGCACGTTAAGTTCCACCACTCAACACACTATGCCTTGAAAACTCGGCGAACAGGAACGTTTTAACTGTCTCTAGGTTCCCAGGTTCCCTCTGTCTCTAGCAGGATGCTAGAAATCTTTAAGATAAAAAAAATAAGCAATATATATTAAAATACTTTGTACGAATAAATTGTGGCCAGTACACGCTAGCCTACTTCCAAGTGACCGAGATGACATAACAGTATTGACGAACAAGACGAAGCGGGGACGTCGTTGCGAGCGCACCGACAGACTTACATTTACTTAACGCTACAGTACACGTGGTAACACTTACTATTTATATATATATATTTTTCTAATAATTTAGAAATCAATTTTTTTTTTGGTATATAAAAATAAGAAATAGTGTTTAGTTTTAGTGATAATGGAGCTTAAAAGCGTTTTTCTTGTGTTTCTCTTATTTGTTTTTGTTTATGGACAACAAACAAATTTTGAACTGCCGGTGCAATTGGTCGGTTTTCCTTTTATAGTTGGAAGTGTTAGATTAACTAATTTTTTGAAGAAATTATCGTATTCTCTTAGTCCTGGTGAGTATTGAAACAGAAATATATATTTAAATAATTTTAATTAATTATATAATCTTAACACATCATCCCGGTATATCCCGCATATAGCAGGATGAACAGAGGGAACCTAGTCTGGAACCTGTCTTACATTACGTTCCCCACTTTTGATCAAATTTTCGAGGCATTGCGTGTTGAGTAGTGGAACTCAACGCTTTTTGCCTATACATAAATTTAAAAAAATAATCAAAATGCTGTTATTATAGAACTTGTATTATTTGTATTAGAAATGTATGTATGTATTATAAAAGTTTTCCTTTAATTATTAATTAGCGGTGTTCATTATAATAATTATCCCCTCATTAATATCTTGACCTCTGTAACAGCGATTGGGAAATTAATTAAAAACCTTAACAATCTTAATTTTAGTCATGAAATTTACCTTCAAATATAAACGAAATTATAATTGAGCTCTAAATTTGGTAAATTGTTCTAAAAATCTTACTTAAATAAAATACTTGTAATTTGTAGAATCTAATTTTTAATTATTCTTATATTATCTGCCATCTTTAAATTACGTAGACGATCACTATAATAATAATTAGCATAGCAGGAAGGCAGATGTAACCTAGTGTTAAAGTACTTCTTTCTCTATTGTGGTTTTATGACATTACGTGATGAGAGGGATGACGCCACGGCTTCTCTACGGAGCGGGATAATGAAAATGAGTGAGGATTGAACCCATGACCATCACATTTACAGTCAGATGATGCATATTAAAGGAGATAATGAATTAAAATACATAAAAAGTTCGCACATTTTAGCAATGGTCATACTATATATATAGCTATATCGTTGCAAAATATTAATTATAAAATCGTTTTTTCGCTTCCATTAACCAATTCACCCAATTTCACACTTCAAAAATAAATATTATAAAATAGGAAGAAATAAAAAGCGTAAACACGTACAAAATAAAAGTCATGCAGAGATCGTTTACGGAAACAGCAGGCAGATGCTATCTGGAATCCATTAATACTGTGGGAAAAGCAAATATTAAATGCCGTGCCGTAAATTGAGCCTGTCACGGCATATGCGAATACACGATTCGGGAAAATTTTTTTATTTCTTTTTTTTGTTAGCTGCACGCTGTATCCCGCTTATAGCAGGATGGAGAGAAACTAGTGTCAGGACACTTTATTTCCCAATTTCCGCCAAAGTTTTGATGTATCGAGTGTTGAGTAGCGTAATTCAACGCCGCCCATTTGTCTTGGTACCAGAGTGAGGAAATTAGATTATTAATAAATAATAATTCGGTGCGGTAAGAGAAGTAGGGGGAGACCTCGGTTGACCTTCGGAAACACAGTATCAAAGATTACGAAGGTTACGTAAAAAGCATGAGGGTCTTCCGGAGGGCATGTATGAAGAGGTTGATGACAGTGGACGAGGCGAAAGAGGCAGAGACAGACTCTGACTACCCCGCTAGGGATAAAGCGTGAAGCTATGTATGTGTATGTATGTAATTCATTCCCCCGAGTGGTAATCGAACCCGCAACCGTCACGTTAACAGTCACGCGCCTGAACCTCTGCGACACGGCGGCCTCAAAATTATTGTTATTGCATTCACTATTAAAAAGTGTTTTATAACGTAGACGTTTTATTTTTAAATTTATATTAAAAAAAATATACGTCGTTAGTGGTGGTTTTTTAGTTATACAAGTTTTATGTGAAAATTGTGTGGAATACGAATTTCATGCAAGATGAATTAAATATTAATTATATTCTATATTTTATAATTGAAAGAGGAACTGTAGAATTTTTCCGATTTTTCTCCGCAGAACTGCCTCCTGACCCAGTGGTGGCGGTCCACATTACCAAAGCGAGAAAATGAAAATATGAAACATATCCTCGACTGGAAATCGAACTCACAACCTGTCGCCTTTACAGCGTACAACTGGCCTCATAAATCATTAATTAATGAAAATTTTCAAAGGACCATTGTGCAATGGAAAGCCATTAATACACATAAAGTGTCTTTGTGTCGTAAATTCAGCTGTCGGTCGTGGTACATGTGCGGACACAGGCACAACGCGGCTAGGGTCGTTTCATTGAATTTTTCATAACTGTGCTCGCGATAAAGCTTGTTTTTATATTTGTATCGCATTTGGCCTTATGTTTATTTATTATGTGCCAAATTTGTATGGAATTTTCATTTATTTTTGTTAATATTAATGTAATATAATACATTCCGTTCTTGGAGTGTCTTGACACAAGGTTCTCTCTGTCTGTTATTGGTTTTTTTAGCTTCACACTGTATCCCGCATATGGTAGGGTAGACAGAGGAAACTTAGTGTTACGTAACTTCGTTCCCGACTTTACACCAATCCTTGAATTTTGTTGGGTGGCGGAACTTAACGCCGCACTTTGAAATATTAACTAATTCATTTCCTTGAGTGAAGATCGAACCTCCAACCTGTCACGTCAGTCGCACTCTTGTGCCCCTTCGTCACGACGGCCTCAAATCATATATTGTAAGGTTAAAATACAATAGAAATTGAAAGAAAAAGAAATAATTAGTAATTTTCAGACCAATAATATTAAGTAAGTATAAAAATCACTGAGACATGAAAATATTAAAGAAATAATAAACGAATAGAAGAATGCGGAACCTGACTAACGCGTTCGACTTGCACTTGTCGATTAATTAATTTTTAAAAATATAGTTTATACAAGTTTGTATTACCTAATATGTTACATATTAGTTTACACAGTTAATTAGCTTAAGGCCACTTTTGCGTAATTCGGTATTATTATCTAATAGGAAAAACGCAACTTCAGAATTATAGTTTTTTTAGAAACTTATAAAAATTTGAACGTAGTTGGATTTGAACTCGCGTCTCTCTATGACCACTAAGCCATATGTTCTCATCAAGCTATGCCTAAATTTTAAAAATATTTTAAATAGTTTCAAAAGTTTTTCAAGCATATCAGGGTGGACAACCTACAGTTATGCAGTCGTTCCTTACGTTCCTCTTAATTTTCGAGACATTGCATTTCGAGTGCCAGAACTCAACGACACACTGCCTATATAAAAAAATCATCTCCACGCTTTATCCCGCACACAGCAGGATAGACAGAGGGAACCTCGTGCTAAGACATTCCGTTCCCCACTTTCCGCCGCATTCTGGAGGCATTGCGTGTTGAGTGGCGGAACTAAACGCCGCGTAAAAAATAACATTCGCCTGGTGTTACCCAAATTTAACATGTCTTTAAATATACATATTTATATTAAATATATATGGATGGGGCAAAACAGGCTTGACGTGTTGTTCTGTAACAGCTATTGTAAACAATACTGGCACTTGATTTATAGCCAAGAAAGGGGGAATGTAATTGAGACTAGAACGTAAATATTTTGGTTTTAGACAGAGGGGAGGTTTCATTTACTCTGTTCCTTACTTACTACCTGATGTTGTGAGAGCGGTGGAATTCAACGCCGCGCTTATTTGCCAGAGCGATGAAATGAAATTAATAAATGAGAAAAAAATAAGAATTAAACAAATACTAAATGTTAAGGAAAACTCGCCAAAATACAATATTGAATATTGCTATTAAATCAGTTAAGCCGTTTCTAAAATTACCGTAAATAAACGCACAGATAGATATATAGACAAAATAATTGAAAATAATTATTTTTGGTTCTGTCAAAATTATTTTTTCTTATATATCTTTCATATAGAGACACCAATCCGTGTTTTATTATAAATATAAATATATAAATTTCCAAACTGAAAAAAAAGCGTTCCACGCATAAACCTAATAGATCTTATCAACGCTTTTAGGGTAAGAAGATCCAAGCTTCCTCTTTGTCAAACTATAAAGATAACAAATGGGCCGTAATATATTCTAACTTCCTTATCAGAGGACAGAAATACTTAAGTGCTATAAAATATGATAATGTTATCATTAATCGGGTACGGTAGGGATGAGTCTAAGGAATATTTGGGCAACTTCTCCCTTTCTTCCCGCTTAGTAGGCTAGACAAAGAAACTCTATTGTATTGCACATTTTTTTTTTTTTGGTTATTTTGGTTTGCATTTTTTTCTACTTTTATGACATGTCCAAGTAAATGTTAAGCATTTTTATGGAATAAAGATATTTTGACTTTGACTTTGACTTTGACATTGACTCTCCGTTTTCCAATTTCCGTTCGAATCCCAGATATAGTACCTACAATCAATAATAATTTTGTATTTTATGTTCAGAATCTAGTTTCGATT
Organism: Heliconius melpomene rosina; assembly: GCF_056956725.1. Taxonomy (NCBI): domain Eukaryota; kingdom Metazoa; phylum Arthropoda; class Insecta; order Lepidoptera; family Nymphalidae; genus Heliconius; species Heliconius melpomene. The sequence continues at coordinate 4,987,018 of NC_140397.1, forward strand.
ATATATCACAAATAGTTTCCTTTTCTTACTTTGCAGAGGGAGTTTAGTGTTAAGACACTCCATTCCCCATTTCTCCGCGAATTCTGGAGACATTGTGTGTCGAGTGGCGTTCAACGCTGCGCCTTACCTTGACACCAGAGTGAAAAAAAAGAAAATATTTAATATTTAATTTCCTAGAGTGGGAATCGCATCCACAACCTGTCACGTTTACAGACAGAAACTTATTCCCCTGCAGTGACGCCAGCTTGGAGCTGGCCTAAAATAATTTTATTAAATTTACTATTTTCCTTACAGCGACATACCGTTCCCGTAATCGTCGCGAGCTAACATTCGCAAGTGAAGCTCCCGAGTCGTTCGACGCACAAGAGGTTGAAAAATATATCATAGGAGAATTCGGCGCACGCGCATGCATTTTTGAAAGAGTATGCTCCCATTATGCAACACGAGCTCGGGAACAGCCGAAGCCACAGATGGACTGGCCACAAGTTTTCAGGTAATATTTGGACGTAATCTAGTGTTAGTACTTTTTGTTCTCCACTTAACTTCAGCTGGCTGTTGGTTCGATTCCCACTGAAGGGGATGAATTATTTTCATTTACTTGTGCTGGTAACAAGACAAAGCCCGACGTTAAGTTCCGCCACTTGAATCACAATGCCTCTAGAATCCAGTTGAAAATGGGGAACGTAGTTTCTTAACACTAGGTTCCCCCTGCCTACCCTGCTGTGTTGATAAAAAAATCAATTTCTGCTTCTTTAAATTATGTTTTTATACTACGCTTAAAATAATTAGAAATGAAAAGAACACTATTACAGCGGTACGTCTTATAATTTAATTAAGTCGAGAAACTCTTAAAGGACTGTTTTTGTAATGCGATTCTGTGGAAAAGAATGAAATTAGAAAAATATAGCGAGTGCGAGTGCTAAGTAATTATATTTTGATTAGCAGGTTTTATTTACTTACCTTATAAGCATAAGAAATAATTGTTTTGACGTTATACAAAATATTAACAACTTGAAATGTCTCGTATATCGGGAGAAAAGCTTACAAAGAAGTGTTTTAACACTACTTCACTGCCTCTGATGATGATGAGATGAAGAAATTATTTGTATTTCTTTGCTCTTATAAGAGAAGATACGGCGTTAAGTTCCGCTTCTGAACACGTTACATCTTGAATTCTGGCAGAAATTAAAGAACGGAGAGTTATGAAAAAATATTCTCCATCCTTACTTGAATACGCGTGATACAGCGTGAAATTAATAAAAATAAAAAAAAATTGAAGATGCAATAGACTAGTGAAGTTCGACAACCTAGCTCTATTACAATAGATAACCTTGACCAGCCATCCAAATGCGATGTCTCGCAAGCACTCTGTTACAACACTAATTTAAATAATGTAAAAGTTTTCAAGGACTACCGTCATTCAGGTCAGACGCACAGGTGGTATGAGAATTCGGTATAACTTGCAAATAGTTTTGTTTCGTAATTACTGCTAAACTATAGTTCATTTGGGAACCTGTTTGTCACGTCGGCTAGGAAACATTAAAGGAAATGGTACATTTAAAATAAACATAGATAAATTTTCTTCGTTTGACGATAAGATGTCCAATGTCTACTTAGTTTATTATTGTTGCGTAAAAGTAACGAAATAGTTTCAAAGCTCTCCGTTCTCAGCTTTCTTATCCAAGATAAATTATTGTTTCGTAAATTTTATAATTTATATTTTTCACACCTATTTCTGAATCATAGCAGAAGTCAAAAAAAACTAATTATTATCGATTCGTTAATATCGGTAATTATTTCAAGGTGTCAAGGGGAACTGAAGGTCAGGTAGAAATCCGTTAAAAGCGGGACAGTGATGTCATTGCTATGTAATTAGTCGTTAAGCCGATGCGTCACGTATTTTTTTGTCAACTAGTTCAAATCGACTGTCTATACATACTTTTTTATTGTTTCTTTAAGAAAATATGTATTTTGGCTTTAAATGCCGGTCTCGTATGATATTATAAGAAAGAAACTTATTAAGAAAGTACATTCTGTTAAAACAAGCACCAAAAGCTTTATAAGCCTTACAAATTATACTTTAATAGTTGTACGACGAATTAGGCACTTTTGGTGGGAAGTGGAGAACATAGTGTTTTAACACTCACTAAATTATTCCGTCTATCAATGGAAATGAATTAAAATGTATTAATTACCTACATTTATCTAGATGTTTCTATAATCGAGGTGAGCCTGTATTATACAATACCGCAAAAACTTTCACTGTTCATTTAACTAGCCGGTTAAATAATTTTAAACCCTATAAGTATTGGAGGAATGTCGAGTTTCTATTAACAAAATCTAACGTGGTAAGGCTAATGGTAAATAATATTTTAATTCCATACAAAAGTACTAAGATTAGTTAAAATAGAATTGAATTGTTTTCTTTACATATTGCGGTTACGTTGCTTATTAAGATAATAGTAGATTTCCTTTTAAAATATAATTATTTTATGCTAACATGAAAATTAAGGTTAATTACCATTATTATTGAGAAAATGCAGTGGGCCAGCGTCTGTCAATAAATAGGGAATTGTGGTAAGGCGTTAAGTTCCGCCATTCGACATTCCGCTGTCTTTCCGCGACATTCCGCGAAAAACAATATTCAGATAAGTTAAATTTTTTATGTTAACGTTTTAGGAGTCATTTATTTGGAGAAATCATAAACCATCATCAATCATTGTAGACTTAGCAAGGTAGTGTTTGTGTAGGTCTTGACAAAAATTTTATATGGCTTATTTTTTATATAATTAAAGAAATAATTAAAAACAAGAGAACTGGAACTTCGTTATATAATAACGAAAACATTTAGGCTGTTAATTGTCGTTCGAATAAATTACAAGTAAAAGTTGGTGACAATGGTTCCTAAAGTTATTTCCTGTTAAAGTCAATGTACGATATTGTGAACAATTCGACTTTCGAACCTTCGTTATATTATATATCTTTTAAATTAATTCAGTGCAAATGAATTTTCTAATAATAAAAATATATATATTTATATCTAGTTTAGTTAACAGTGTTACAGGGTCAATAAATAATAAGGAAAAACCAGTAGTTCCCAAACTCAACACACTATATCTAGAATATTTAACGCGCTTGCGGGTCGCAGTGTCATAACTCTATTTTCTCCTTCCTCTCCGGTATACAAGCATGAAGTTCAAAACCATGGACTATTCTATTATAGAATTGATAGTTATGATCAATAAATTGCAATTGTATTAAACTAGTTTTTATGATATATTTATATGATATAACTACTTAAGGCTCCTAATGAAGATAAACAAATGGAAAAAAAGAAAAAAAAAAACATAAAATATTCTCATCAACACCGTATTATTATTAGCATTGACGTTAACCGCATTATATTAATCGATATATATTTTGAAACTAGATATATAACTAGATATCTTATCTTTTATTTATTTTTATTTAACTTGCCAATTTTCATCATGCCATCCTCATCCTACGTGACATTGGCAAGCTAATTTATGCTCCGCTGTCACGCCTAAAACTTCAAATAAGAAAAATAAATCAAAATAAGAAAAATATAATAATAATATATTTTCTATTTACAGCCAATACAAAAATTCACCGGACCAGGCAAAAGAGCTATATTTACTCAGCGTCTTCCTCGGTGACATAGTGGGATCCCCACAGCTCTGTCACCAGCTGGGGAAACGGAGAGGATGCGACGAGAAAATCCTTGGCGACATTCAAGTTTAATTTAGATATTCTATAGATAAATAATAAATAAAATCATCACAGGTACAAAAATGGTCATAGTAAAAATATTTTAAATTTATATTAATATTTCGTTATGGTTTATTTGGATGGTATATACTGAAAAAATTTAAAAAAACCAAAAATGTTATAGACTTTTAGTAGAATTTATTGTATTAAAATGTATATTATATAAAGTTTCATTGGAGAAATAATTAAAAATATTTCCACTTTATTTTAATAATAAGATGAGGTACAACTAATGTGTTCGTTAATTAGTTCATTAATAATTAGTATAAGTAAATGCAATTTCTATTTTTTAATGTTGGTTTTGGATTATATTGTACTATATTAGCAAATATTCTAGAATACCTTTTTCTAAGCGTTTTAAATACTTTTCCTAAGACTATATAAAATATCAAATATTATGTAAAAAAGTTACCATAGATGATAAGAGAAACATAACTTGTAAATATTCCAAGATTTCTCTGTAAGAAGGCTCATTACGAGCAGCTGCAGGGAAATGAGCTCGAAAAAGTCCTAGTGACTTATTATCCAGACTAGACTGAAGAACTAGACTTAAGGAGCCATTCCAAAATGTCATATTAACGCGTCTACTGTAGAGCTCCTTTCTGTACCTAACTTATACAACATTATATATTTTTTCGCTATTCACACAGTACGGTGAACTAGTTGTGGCCGCCCTTGTTAAGTTTTCTGAAGAAATGCGCATTGTTTATTTGAAGAAAATATTAATATGTAAGAAAAATCCTAAAATTAAATCTGGGCTCTCTTCAACAGCTAACTTAAGGGCGGCCACAGCTCTTTGACCGTACTGTAACCTAGTCGTAAGTAAATATAACCACATCAATAAAAGTGATTGTATAGTTATAATTAATAATTAATTAAATGTTGTTATGAATGCTGTTAATATGTTAAATATATTATAATTGGTCTTTAGGATTTGTGACGAAACTCTCCAAATAGTAGGGGACGATCAATATGTTTTTTAAAACAGTTTTTTAATTAAAACATTTATATAACTACAGTTATTTACTATAAAAATATTTTACATATCATAAATTGCGTCTTTATATGTGCGTAATTAAAAGCGTAGATTTCTTAATATAGAATGTAATAAAATAATAATAAAATCAAATGTTATTTCATACGTTTATTTCTACTGGTTTAGTTAAATATAATTATTTTTACAAAATTAAACAATTAATATATCTTTTTTCATAAGTACAGTCAAAATAAATAAAGGATATGTATGGGATGAAATGGCAAGAATTAATAGTTAGGATCTAATAATAAAAAAAAATATTTATAAGTTTGTAAATTAATTAATTTTTTTTAACATCTGTCAATTACATGTCAAGGATAGAAAAATACTTAGAAACATATGAAAATTCGGACGTAGCGGGACTCGAACTTGCGCCTTTCGTTAACCGTGCATCTCGGACCGCCGTTTATAAGAGTACAATTTTAAATATTTTTGTAGCACCTTAATGAAAAATTTCCTTCGTAGCAGATACTAAAAGTGACTAAGAGAGAAGTCACCAGAGGAGAAATGTAGTATAGAATGTCTTAATTTTCTCCCTAGGTATAAGTTCTATAGGTACTATTTTGTACTGATTTATTTAAAAAACTGTCAACAATTATTATTACAGCTAAATTAACTTTAAACGTTAAGTCTATTACTATTAGAAATAAGTAACAATATAATTTTCGAACTTAATAAAAAAAAATACCGTGAATTTTTCCTAAATGTTGCCACTGTATATTTCTTCTACTGTCTTAATAATATTTTATAACACTATTATTTTCTTATATGTATAATGTTATAGATATTGCGATATTTTGTATGTGATAACTATGAAAACAATAAAAAAAAATATATCTTTGTTTTATTATTTTATTTTTTTTGTTACGTTACTTTTAAATGTATGTTCTACATGCACTTATTTCGTTCACATTCAGAAAAAATGCATTTGAAAAATAAAGTGAGAAATAAAAAATAATTATAAATAATTAATTCTAAATTATTATATTATACTAGGTCATGATTTAATTGCGTAATTAGGAAAAATGCATCGTTCGTAATGGCATGACGATCAAACATAAAAACAACTAAGAATTATAAATGAGGCCAATCGTGACACAAGGGCGCAAGCGTGTGATTGTAAACCCGGTAGGTTATAGGTTCGATTCTCACTCTAGGAAATGAAATATATAATATTCTAATTTCGATCTCAAAGAAAAGCAGAATTATAAAATAAACTCACATTCACTTTGAATCGAACAAAACTGTTTGACATAAGAAAAAACATTTCAGTACACATCTGTGACCATATGTAGGTATATATTATGCATAAAAGTCATAAAGGAATCCTTTTATGTTAAATGGGTCACATTAAAACAAAATTTCATTTCTCTATGCTCATTATGCGACATGTTAATAAGGACACCGGAAAGACCTAGCAGCTTCCGGTACAGCTTCGACATCACAGAAAATGCGGTCCATTTTTCTTTCTGGTCCTCCATAATAATTTGTTATGTATTTCACGTTAAATATGAAATTACCTTTTTTTTTATTTTATTAAATTTATAATCGCATTTCTTCGCTCTGGTGCTGAGGCAAGCCGCGGCGTTGAATTCCGCCACTCAACAAGTTATGGCTCCAGGGTTCCGCGGAAAGTGGGGAACGAAGTGTTTTAAGTTTAGGTTCACTGTGTCTACTCTGCTGGGTATGGGTAAAAGTGATTTAGTTTTTTTTGACGAGGATATTTAACTTCATATATGACATACTAAATCTCTGTAATGATAATTAATAAATGGTATTGTACTGCTTCAATATTTAAGGTGCTTCATGGAGACATTCCAAATTATAGTAAGAAGATTCTTGAGAAATATTACTCGCGCCATCTATTATAAAAAGTAGAAAACACGTCGTTCGTCCACAGTTATATTATTATTCTGCTGCATTTTACGGTTACAGTTGAAGAGTTTTCTCTACAGTTCTATAGTTAGCGCTGTTACAAAATTAGATTATGGTAGTTTTTTTATATAATCACACATCACACATCATGAAAAGGTAATTATAAACAATAATATAGCTGGCTAGCATTGATGCTAACATCATTTCATACGAGTTTCCTTCGAATAAGGGCCGTTGCCTACAAGCAACCGCCACAATTGCCTTTTTTTCTAATGGGCTTTACTGCTGTTGACCTGGGATGGTCTTTAAAGCGTCATCGGGCGGAGAAGGCCGGGAGTAGCTCGTAGATGAAGAAAAAGTACGAGCTCTGATGAACGCTCGTGAAGAATTGGCGATCGCAGATTGGCGATTGCTCATTTATCAATTCTTTAAGATAGTCTCAGACCCTTGCGTCCTTGAATTTTGGAGATAAATACTTCCAGAACTCTAGGTTGAGTGGCGGAACTGAACTCCGCGTTTTTCCTCGTTACCTGAGCGAAAAAGTTAAAATACTAAACATTTCATTTCATGGCAAAAAGGTATGTTTAGTATTTACTGAATTTAGGCAATCATTCTCAGGTACCTTCGCTATGTAGAGCAAAAAATGAAAACAAAGATTGAAATAAAAAAAATACATATTTCACATTATCTAAATGATATAGGAAGAATGTGTTGAAAGTTGTCATTAGCAAGTAAAAAGGAAAGTTTCTATATTAGTTTCGATTAGAATTGGTTCATTAACAATAGGATAGGAAATAAGGTAATACAATAAATTGTTATAAAATTATATACCTACTCAGTTTTTATTTCACAAAATAAACGTAATACTTTTATTTGTTTAAATTCTATGAAAATTGCTACTTTCGTAAACTCTTGGGATTGATGGAAACTTTCTCCGATTGGGAATCGAACTCACAACCATCGTATTTACAGTTAAGAGTTTCACTGCGCCATGACAGGATTTTTTAAAGTTTTTTAAAGTTATCCAAAGAGTAAAGGCTCTATTATCAAAACTCCTCTGTGCATCCGTCTGTCTGCCACCAGGACAGCAGACAACAGAAAGTTGGACAGCAGAAACTTTGACAGATGACGTATTTCTGATGCTGCTATAAGAACAGTGGTCACGCTCAGAACGCCATAATAGAAAGAACAGAACAGAACAGAAGAACAGTGGCAGTAGAATAAAGTAAATATTTAATGGGGCTCCCATATAATAAACATGTTTTTTTGCGTTTTTATAGATGGAACCCGTCGTGCGTGAGTCATTGCGACATTCATGATGTATAAGTACCTGCAGAACGCCGTAGGTACCTACTTTCACATAAAGAAATATTTCAGCTATTTCCGAAATTAAATTATAGATATTATCTAACAGAAACATATTTTAATTAATTCATATTATGATTTAGGCAAGTAGTGGCGCAAACGCACAAAATGTGATTGTAAACTCGACAGGCTGTGGGTTCGATTCCCTCTCGAGGAAGTGAAATGTTTAATATTTTCGTTTTTTTGCTCTGGTGTCGAAGAAAGGCGCGGCGTTGAGTTCCGCTACTCAACACACAAGGCCTCGAGAACTCGGCTGAAAATATCTTAACACTAAGTTCCCTTTGTCCCCTAATGTTTGCGGAAAACAGAGTGACCCAAAAAAATGATTAAGGCTTAGCGAGATTTTGCTGCGACTAGACTGGACACTGAAATATACCTGTGATTATAACATACCAGCTATTAGGCAAACAAATTTCTATAACCTATAGCATCTAGGCCGTCGTGTGATTGTAACGCTACGGTAGTGGGTTCGATCCCCACTCGAGGAAGTGAAATATTTATTTACGTTTATATTTCCATTTCTTCGCTCTGGTGGCGAGGCAAACCGCGGCGTTCAGTGCTGCCACTCAACACGCAATGCCTCTAGAAAGAAATCTCCCCTAAATATTAGACAAACGAATTTCTTTCTATAACCTAGAGTCTTCTTGAAATTTAATCAACATTACAGCTTATACTAATAAAGATATTTTGCAACTATTTACAAGGTACCTACATACATTCTAATGACACAACCCTATACAATTTTGAATTGCACCTTAATTATACCTAACAGCTACTTAGGCCAGATGTTACAAAATGCCCGAGAAAAATTTAGTTTTATTTTATTCTATTACTTGGACAAAGCCTCTGTTTTATATTATTAATTTTATATATGAAATTGTGATAATAGAAATTACGAAATGCTTCTTTTAAATCTTCAATGTACATCTAACGCTCAATATTATTCTTTTTGCTTTTTTTTTTCAAATTATTTTGTACTAGGGGACGCGCGCAGCTTCGCTTGCGTATTTAAGGGGAATTGTATTATCCCAGGAAACATGTGTTCAATGAAATATTTTTAAGAGCCTAAATTTCAAATTTTATAAAATCGGTGGCGATTTAAACATTTTTTCATACAAACTTTCAACCCCTTATTGGCACCCTTAGGGGGGTAAATTCTAAAAAATCGTGAAACACGTGTTCAATTAAATATTTTTAAGAGTCTGAATTTACAATTTTATAAAAATCGGTGCAGATTTAAATTTTTTTCCATACAAACTTTCAACCCCTATTTCACCCCTTTAGGGTTAAAATTTTTCAAAATCCCTTCTTAGTGGATGTCTAGATTACAAAAGTAAACATTTATACAATAAATGTTTACTTTTGTAATTAAATGTTTACTTTTGTAATTAAAGTAAACATAAAGTTTCTACGCACAGCGGTTACGGCTGTGCGTGCGTCTTACCTCAGTCAGTGAGGACAAGTCCTTTTATATAGGTATATAGATTAAAAGGAACTGTCGATAAGTATTGTATTTTATCATAGTAAAGTAGTTTGATTATACAGCAATACATAACCCTTCATATCTTTTGAATGCAGAGACTTAGAAGCTTGTGTTTTTTTCTCTTTCAAGGGTCCATAGACCTGAATATTCAACTTGATACCTCCACGCGATTACGAAATAGACAGACGGACAAAAAAGTCATACAAATCAAATAAAATCAAATCAGCTTCACGCTGTATCCCGCACACAGCAGGGTAGGCAGGGGGAACCTAGTGCTAAGATAATCCCTTCCCCACTTTATGCCGAATTCTGGCGAAGAAATAGAAATATAAACGTAAATAAATATTTCACTTCCTCGAATGGAGATCGAACCTACAACCGTCGCGTTACAATCACACCCTTGTGCCGCTGCGCTACGACGGCATCAGCTAACATATCAGGCCGTTTTTGCCTTTTAAGGTACGGAACCCTAAAAATAACTTGCATTTCGATACACCCACATATAAACATAAACGAATAAAAAGTATCATCCGCTAGCAATGTCATTTTTGGTCACAACCAGCTTCAATTACATATTTTATCTATTACCAAATCCAATGTATTTACGAGTATGTAAAGAATGAACTGAATTCGCCTTTCAGATTCCAAGGTTGTATGGAGATTGTCAATGTATCAGTGTTCTCAACGTTAAGCGATATTAAATTATATAGACGGCAACTGTTAAGAACGTCGTTGTTTTACGTTCCGTAACGAGGATGGCGACGCCTATGCAAAGGTAGTTTTTACGTAACTAAGAGAAATATATTTGATTATAAACAGCTTGACACTATTCCGTACATAGCAGGGTAGAGGGAACCTATTGTTAAGACAGTCCGTGCCTTTGCGCCAAATTTTTCGAATGGCGGAATTCAATGATGGGTTTTTGCCGAAGAATTGAAAATCTTAATAAAAATAATTATTCATTACTCAGAGTGGGAATCGAACCTACAAACTTCGTATTACAACCACACCCTGGTGCCTTTGCGCTACGACGGCCAGACGGCGTAATATTTGATTATTTTATAGTAAAATATATAATTTTGAAGTAAATCAAGTCATTGAAGACGTGTACAATCAATTAATATTGCGAATCTGCTATGATTGATGCTCGAGTACGTGCTAGTGAAACATTATTACATATTTACGTAGAAATGAGGATGTTAATAATTTGTGATGCAATATCTGTAACATAGATAGTAACTAGTATTTTTTTTATTTATTCCAAAAATATATACAATTAAAAAATGAAAAGTTTAGTTGACAACATATCTTGAATCTAGTAGTTAGAAGGAATTAGGGTTTTAGGCAAAGGGTAATTTGGGTGGCGCAAATCAACGTCTTGCTTTCCCTTATTAACGGAGCGAAGAAATGAAAATATTAATTAATAATAATTCATTCCCTCAAATGGGACTCGAACTCACAACCGTGGTGTTTACAGTCACATACTTGTATCACTGCACCACGACGGACCCTAATAATTAATTTATATTTCTTAAAGCAGATGAAAAAAATATGAAATTGTTGATTCTATTGTACTAAAATTTGTTAAATTTACTTCAATAATAAAAAAATTATAATTAAAATTGACAAATATATTGCCCCAGATGGCTTAAGAATTTTAAAATAATATAATATAAAAACTTTTTATTATTTAATAAGGTCAACTAATCTATTCTATCTTTACATCTAGTGAGATATATGTAACGAGCCAATTTAATTAAGCCGTGGGAACCTTCGCAGTCCGAAAGTGCATGGTTGAATGAATTTATTGAAATACTTAGTCAAAAAAGGAGGAATTATATTAGAACTAGTCTTCGCTGGTAAATTTGTTTGCCTGGACTGTAAGACGAATTTCAATAAACCTCCTTAAGGCTCCCCTTAACTCCTTAATTTCACGAGGTGGGGAGTTTAGGTAGTTGTCGTTTCGGATCTCTATCAAAATCTGGAAGTTTTTATGATTTTTATAGCTATGTGTAATGCCAGTCAGTCATTCAGTACAAGGAAAAGAGGTATATATTGTTAAAGTAGTTAGTTGACTATTTAGAAGTACTGTTTGATAGTTAAAATATTTATTAAAGTCAATGTAAAAAAGACTATCCTGATATAAATAAGTACCTTCATTTTCAATATAAACTACCTACTTATGATTCCTAAAAAAGTAAACATACTCAAATAAAACACTATCAAAATCGGGATACCACTACTCTCATGCGATTGATATTTTATTAGTCACGTTCGCACATAAAAATAAATCTATCCCGCACTAAGAAACGTGATGAGATTTTTTAACTTCCTTAAGTAAATTCTAAAAAAACATCAATAAACAATGGTTAATTGATGCCGTCTCGGTGTATTTCGGATATCTAACACTACCTACTGCACGCAATAATATTATGTTCCAATGCCAATCGCGGTATTATTATTTATTCATTAACATTCATAAATTAAAAAATTAAATCAGCTTCACTCACACCATACACAAAAGGGTAGGCAGACGGTTCCTAGTGTTAAGACACTCTGTTTCGAATTCTGGAATTAAGTGTTGAGTGGTCGAACTCAACGCCACCCCTTGCGTCGTCACCAGAATGAAGAAATGAATAAATCAGCTTCACGCTGTATCCCGCACATAACAGGATAGGCAAAGGAAACCTAGTGGTTAGACACTATGGTTCCCATTTTCCGCTGAGTTCTGGAGGTATTGCGTGTTGAGTGGCGGAATTCAAAGTCGCGCTTTGCCTCGAAACCGGAACCAAAAAATGACAATATTACATATTTAATTTACCCAATCGGAAATAGAATCCACAACCCTTGCACTTGCGGAATACACTGAGTCACAATGGCCTTATATTATATTTCTTTCTAAAAAATATTATATAGCTGTCAATAATATAAGCTTTACGTAGAGTAAACCAATTTCATCGTCAAATTTTCTTGATCCGGCTTATAGAGCAAATTAGGATATTGATTTTGGCTTCCAATTCTTCTTATTTTTATTATTATAGTGAACCTTAAAAAAAGGCTTCGCTTTTATATACTATATATACAATTTATTTTCTTTAGTTATGTTACGTCAAAAATCATATAATGTTTTTATTATTATATTTAATTTTAGTGAACGTATGTATGTTACTCTACTCATCCTTATCGACTGTATCGATTTGGATGAAATCTTGACTTTATATATATACTGGATGATTTGAAATTAGATCCCATACGTGGTGTGTGCTATGTAATATAATAGATTAGAAATCAAAGATCCGCTACACACGCTCTGGTGCTAAGGCAAAAGCACGGCGTTCAGTTCCGCCAATAAACACGCAATGATTTCAGAATTCCGCTGATAGTGGGAAGCGGAGTGATTTAACACTAGGCTCTCTCTATTTACTCAGAAAAAAAACCATTAATTCAACCCACAAAAATCATGTGTTCCTCTAAATTATCTTTTACTATGTAAAACAGCCTCCGTCCTCCAGCTAGATGGGGTGACGATATCCGCAAATATGCGCGAGCAACGGCTGGATGCGAAGAGCTGAAGATCGAGCACAGTGGCGTGCCATTGGACAGGCCTATGTCCAGTAGTGGACAAGGACAGGCTGATGATGATGATGATGATGATGTAAAACATATACGAGCATATTTATACCAAATTAACAATACGTTAAATGGTTATTCTTATTTCTATTGCAGAGCTTATTCGTAACAGGTCAGGGATATCCGCAAGGCAACGCTAATTATACGAGTAGTACTGCATTGTTCTTCATACATTTTGCGGGTTTCGGTTACAGCGTGTTACGTACACGCGATACGCGACACGGAATCCAGGAAGGAAAGTGTTTAATTTATTATGATAATATCGTTAACTACGGTGTAATAAGAATTAAAAATTAACCATTAAGTACGATTAAGACGTTGTTTAGTCTGTGGTTAATTGTTTAATTGTTAGGTATAGAATCAATCGACATGTAATTTTGAATTTCATCTTTGTTTGATTTTTTTTCTGTTAAAAAATAATTTAGAAAATGCGAGATGGTAGTAACCCGTACCTCTAAAAATTTGAGGTAGTTGCTTTTGAGCACTGCGTCTAATTGGAAGCATGGCGGTTGTGGTTTCAATTCCAAAAATAAGAATTAAAAAATATTTTTATTTTGTCGCCCTGGTATCAAGACAAAGCGCGGCGTTGAATTCCGCAATTTATTGAGTAGAAAAAAGGAAATGGACAGTCTTACTATTAGATTCCTTCTGTCTACCCTTTTATATGCGGAATACAGCATGAAACAAAAAAAAACTTTAAATGTTTGTCATAATATTTATATGGATTAAGTTATTTCGTTAAATAATTCTTAATTGTTAAAAAGTTCTTATGATAATCTCTTTCTAAGTAAAATGAGATGTCAACTTATTTTACTATAACGAGAGCGTAATCTGTAATTTTCATGAAATAACAAAATATTTACTCATTCTAGCTCACTGATCGTCACAAAGCGGCGTGACGTGAAGTGACGTGACGTGACGTGACCTACATACGAGTACGTTACATTTGTCGCATACATCAATCGCGGAATCATTCTGCTATAGCGACAGACGAAGATGATATTGAAATTTTTGTTGTTGAAATAAAATCTATATGAAAATATGTAGAGTTTTTATATCATAGTTCCAAATATAAATAACGCATATAACAAATGGATTTTAAAAAATATTTCTTAATCGACTGATTGTGGGTTCGATCCCCACTCAAGGAAATAAAATATTTATTTATATTCGCTCTGGTGTCGAGGCAAAGAGCGTAGAGTTCCGCCACTTAACAAACAATGCTTCAAAAATTCGACGAAAATTGGGGAACAGAGTGTTTCAACACTAGGTGCCCTCTACCCTGCATATGCGGGAAACAGCGTGAATTTAAAAAAAACAATATATTATTATTATAAACTTAAATAATCATGAAAAATTATTCGATGATTGATGCAAGCTGATTACACGACACCTAGTGATATGTTAATTGAAGTGCAATCATATTATGTACATACAATTGATTGATTGCTTGTATGACACAGCGATTTAAGTAAATATACAATTTTATTATCATTAATATTTATTACTTCATTCATTATTTCGATGGCCTCATAAGAGGAAAAGTAGTCTATTATTGTTTGGTTTATTATGTGGAAGTATTTTTTTTAATATATAATGACAAAATTTAGATTTAGAAGGTATTTTATTTTAACTTATACATGACTTAAAATTGAACCTAAGGAATATTTATTAAACACTGTACGAAAATACGTTTTAAGCAGCGATTTCTCTATAAATTATTTATTATATATCAAAATAATACATTTTTTTTTCAAAATGAGATAAAATCAGCAACCTACCAATCTCTCCGGCCTCAGGGTCATCCAATTACTAATCAAGCGATTATGCAGCAGTTCAGTGTCAACAAACCCTCCGCTTCCCGGTCCTAGCACCCCACCACGTAGAAAGTGAGTGCGCCCGCGCATACAACGCGAACCACACGCGGCTTGGCGGTCACGCGCTACGAACGCCACCGCAAAAAAAACTAATTTCGAATCTTTGTAATTTCTTTTTTACTATCTCGTGCCAGTGTTCTTGATAGGAGGGAAAAATGAAGATCGTTTTGGTGATACTTGGTGAGTTTTCTTTCATTTTATTGTTTTAAAATATTAAGCTTTTTTTATTTTTTGATATTTTTACGAACAAACAATTTGAGAATTTTTTTTATAATGTTCCAAAATAATAGATACAAAAGGAATATTATATCAATCTATTTTTATATAAAAAAATCTATTCTTCAACTGAACAACTGAAGCAATTTCTTAATAAAAATTTGCTGTCAAGAGACTGAAGGATGCTATTCCGTTTAAAGGAGCTTTTGTCATGTTTATAAAGAATTGTAATAAATTTTGTTTTTATACATATAAATAATAATAAGTAAATGAAATATATCTTACATATTTAAGTTATTATAAGGGATTTAATATACATAAAAAAAACAAAATCTAACACATAATATCCTTTATAATCATATTGTACGTAACGTTATAAAAAGTAATAATGTTTTTATTCAATTTATTAAGAAAAACGGCATATAATTGAATGCGTAGTCAGTCAGTGGAAAATGCGTGGGAAAGTGTGTGAAGTACTCGGTAAAGGCATTTTTTAAAGTATCTCTAAATTATTATGCAAATTTTAATTATTTGATATTATACACAAAAGTATAAAAAACAAATACTGCTTCACGCTTTATCCCGCACAAAGCGGGATAGGTAGAGGGAATAATATTTAAAAAAATACCGTTCTCCACTTTCCACTAGAATGCGAGTGATCTGTATGAGTTACGAAACTAAACGCCGTGTCTTAAGTACAAAAATATAAAATTTATTATTAATAGAATAATCTATATAGGGTTAGTAGAGCTTAAAAATATTATTTAGATGTTTCACTTATTTTATTAATTTTACTATAATTCATATATTGTACTGATTGCAATTGATTTAAATATAGGTAATTCTATAGCTTTTCTCTAACAAACAAACATACGGTGGTCTTTTATACTCGTATTTCTAGGAACTTTACGATCACACACCACTTGTTGACAATAATAGTTCAAGAAAAATTGTTTCTTTGAAGTGCTGCTACAAAATATATTTTATTTTAGATATTAAGTTACGTTTTCTCTCATTATTAGATACATAAATTATTGAAATTTCAATTTCTTACTCATCTTTTTATATCTTACTGAAATATTCGCTACTTTTCATCAAATGAATCATTTTAACCCTCCTTTCTTCATTTTTTACCAGAACGGGAAACATTTATGTGCATCATATTGTTTTTTTTTTCAAAGCAGAGTAAAGCAAGTGTTAAAACATTCCGCTCCTCATATACCGCTTAAATTTCAAGATATAGTGTGAAGAAAAAACTAGTGAAGTATTTCACTATTATTTTCTTTTATATGGTGCGTGCGTATCGAACCTATGATCTTTGTTCAATTATAATTTACTGACCGTTTGTGCTATAATGGCGTCTATCGTTACATAAATTAAAAAAATAAAATTGAAAACTCTACATAGCTACTGATAAGCTACTTTTAAAATGCCTGCAGGCAGTTAAAATACTCGTACTTTATAAATTACATATCGAAGGAATTGTACCTACAAGAAAATAATACGGTATAGAGAAATGTACTCTTATAGGTTGTTCTAATAAGAACATAGGTAGCTACTTATTTTAATAACTAAAGTTGTAAATCTTTCTTAGTTTATAATTATGTGTAAAAAATACTATGAGGAAAGTAGTTGGAGATTCTATTCTATTTTAGTTTTTCGTACCATAGTGACTTTTTAAAAACATTTAAAATAATAATAAATTAGGATAATTAATTTAGTTATTAATTTATAAAGGTGTGGTTGCCATATTTTATTTTATTTTTAAATTTATATAGTTGCCTTTTAAATGCGTAATTTCAATATAAAAAGCACAGAAGCAAAGGAAATGCCAAGCTTGTGGTCAATATTATTATCTTAACCGCAATCTACGTACCTACTAATAAAAACCAATTGTATTTTTTGTAGCTTCACTCTGTATTCCGTACATGATAGAAAGGGAACCTGGGAACCTAATCTTAAGACACTACATTTCCATTAAGACCCTTCCGTTTTCCACATTCCGCCAAATTCTGAAGGCATAGCGTGTTGAGTGGGGGAACGTTACGGCTTACCTCGTTACCAGAGCGAAGAAAAGACGAAATAAAATTAAACAAATATATAATTTCTCTGAGTGAGGATTGAACCCACAACCAGTGGCGTTTACAGTCACACACTTTGGGCCCTGCGCCACGACTGGCTTCTATGTTAGGGAAGATTAGGGGAAAAATCAAGGCTACCCACTTTTCTTATAATCCATGCAGACATAGTTACGGGCGAAAGACTAGTCTATAACTAAATAAGCTACCACTTCGCACTGTTATAATGAAGTTACTTTCAAAGGGTCAAAGTTCAATAAAAGCTAAATAACACTACTTTCAAGTCATTTGATTTTAATCGTAGTATATTTTCGTTCGATTACGTTATTTCATAATATTAACTACAATTTTCTTCCACTTAAATTCGCATTTCATAAACAAATTACATTGTGTACGTTATATTACAAAATAGCGGCCTGTCAGCGGCTTCGCCCGCTTGAATCTTCGAATATTTATTTATAAATATTTTAATGTATTTAGGGATATTTGGTAAATTATTTAAGCGATTATTATTTGTACTTTCTTGCAAAAATTGTGATGTTTAATAGAAAAAATCCTATATAGCTGGACGGCAGGTTCAAGGTTAAGCCTAATCCGGGATAATAAGTATAAAAAGCTTATATGTTGCTCCACAACCTACTCTATCTTCCAATGAAAGTTCCATAAAAATTGGTTTAGCTATTCCCGAGATTAACTCGGACAAACAATAAGAGCAGACATACAAACAGATTTTTTTTTGTTTGTATTTTAGTATCGTGTAAATAAGTATATCCACTTGAAATCTAAGCTTCTTCGCTCTGGTACCAAGGCAAAGGCGCGGCGTTAAGTTGCGGTCTGGTTAGAATAATTTAAACTTCACTTAGCACAGTAAAATTGGCATATATCCATAGGTCACCATTGCGGCATATATCTTAGAGCCTTAGAAAATAAATTTAATATTGCATAGGTCGTAGTTAATTAATTATGTCTTAAATATGTCACCTTCAATTTCCTTGGAACAAAATTGAAATTTCCTAAGAAATTTAATTTCCTTCCATGCTGAGGCAATACGGTGTTTCAGTGATATTTAGTTTAAAGCTTTTACTTCTACCTTATTTACTAGAAACAGTTTCACTTTAAAAATTTTATATAAAATTTTACCTTAGTCGTTTTATTTACCTATATATATATACGAGTATATATGCTTTAAGTGCGGAGTTAAGCTCCGCCATTCAACAAGTAATGTGTCAAAAATTGTTGCAAAAAATAGGGAGCGGACTATATCCTAGGTTCATAACTGATTTTTTTTCCCTAGCCTGTACTGTCCCATTGTTGGGCAAAGGCATCCCTCCACTTCTTCCACTCTGGTCTATTTCGCGCTATCGAGCACCAGACAGGATTGTAATGGTCCAGTTCGTCCCGCCATATCCGTTTTGGTCTGCCAATTCTCCTTTTAGAGTTCGGAAACAACTCTGGTTACAGATGAATTCTATATAATGTAATCTATTAAATTAAAATTTTAAATTATATTTTAAATTAATTTTAAATTATATTCTATTAAATTAAAATTTTAAAGAGTTATTCTACACTTAGGAAAGAAAAATACTTATTCTGAAAACGTATATTTAATTTTTTTATACTATGTATTACATTATTAGCGATTAACCCACGTAATTAGAGGACGTAGGATAAGTTTTAATGATATAAAATTAACACATAATATTTAATTATACCCGGTTATACATAGAATCATGACATAAATAGAAAACTAAGCGAACTAGCTATCTCATAGAGATATTTATGCTACAACATGGAAAAACTTAAGCTGTTTTTCTAACAGGGTAAGCGGAGAGAATTTAGCAAAGTCTCTGTTCTCCACATTCTGCTCAAATTTCATAAGATGTGTTTTGAAAGGCAACTCAGCGATGTTCTAAATATAATAATCAAAATCCAATCCATAATCGTAATATATTTTTTGTTTCACGTTATATTGCAAAAGAAGAAGGGTACGCAATGGAGCTTAGTGTTAAAACACTTCGTCCGCCAAATTTACAGAATATTTTCGCATTAAGTAGTTTTATCATATTTTTTTCTTATCTATAATCACTAAATCATTTTTTAAAGAGATTCTAACCATTTCAAAAATTTAAATCTATTACATACATAATATATTATACTTCTTCTTAATTTTGGTGTCCCCTACAAAATCTAATTTACTATTTCAAAATATTCCAATATTTAAATTAAAAAAACTCTTCTTAAATCAAGAGCACTATAATATTCTATTGTATTATTCCTCATTTATTTCCCCCATGACTTACTTAACAATTCCTACATACTATGGTGTCTGTCTATACACTATGAAGGTGGAAACCCCGAACAATTAAAAGATGTCAATCGTTCTCAAGCCGGGCCTTCTATTGTATATTTATCTGTGAATCTGCTACCTGTTTTTGTTTAGTGGAAATTATTTTTATATACTACGCATACACTGATATTCCTACGCTAATTAATTACGAGCTCTTAAATAAGGTTTTGCTGTCGATATATTATGGCAGAGGGAACCCGGGAACCTAGGTTTAAGATACTCCGTTCCCATTAAAACATTTTTCTTCCGCCGAATTCTGGAAATATTGTGTGTTGAATGGTGGAAACCAACATTTTAAATATTTCTTTTGCTCGAATGGAAATCTAATCCATAATCTACCGTACTTGAAATCGCTAGCTTATGAGCTTGCAGACTTTTTTCTTATTACATTTTTTAAGCGTTTGAGCGAACTATGATCGTAACTAAAGTATAATCTTCCTCAATAAATGGGTTAACCACTCTACCAGTTCCTAAGATTAGAGTGCTTAACCAAACAAACTCTTTAACTTCTTTATATTAGTATAGATGTAACAGAGGCTATCAGATTACAAGCGTTACGTGCTTCCGGGTTATTAACATATTATAACTTCTTTTTCTATTACACACGACTTCAAGGAAGTTATGGTAAAAACCACCATTAGAGATGATTTTCTTTTCATATAATTATATAATACATACATATAGCGGCTCGCTCGCGGTTACACCCGCGTGAACTATGTTATTATTAATTTCTGTCTCCATGACTACATCCTAGTGACGTCTATGCAAAATTTGAGACTCTTAGCATTTATAATAACGAAGTTTCATACAAATTTTCGACCCCAAAAACAACCCCTTAGAAGTCGAATATTGCAAATTCCCGTCTTAGTGAGCACCTACGTCCTATAAGTAACTTCTATGCAAAATTTGAGATTCCTAGCACATGTAGTTTCTGAGATTTCGTGATGAGTGAGTGACCTTTCGATTTTATATATATAGATTAATATATGGTCGCGCGTCGCCATGGATCTCATATGCTGTTTTAGTGCATGTCGGTTCCCATAAGATCATCATCAGGAATCTTTCTACCAAAATGAAAAATATATCAATTAAACGTTCCAAAGTTCATTAGGTTCCCTCAGGATACCCTGCTGTGTGCGGGGTACAGTGTAACATTCTAAATTTGAACTGACTCTCTCTCTCTGTCTTACTCATTCAACTACGGAATTTATCACTATGTATTTTAGTTTTTGTTGACGACTAACACGCAATGCCTTCGGAACTAGAACACTAGGTTCCCTCTGCCTGTGTGCGGGATACTGCGTGAAGCTAATTTATTTATTTTTTTATAAATTATTTCACAATATTAAAGTACTTTACGCCTATTCCTTTACTAAAATATGTGACCTTTATCACTTAATCCGATGCGAATGAACTGTCACTTCGGCGAACTTTGATGTTACAAATAATTTCATGGCTGAGTATAGAGTAGGCGTATGTTATTGTATCTTATATTTGATATTTACTTTCTTATTTACTAAGAATCGTTTATGGCGAAATAATTGAATATAATATTCCATTATATACTAATTTAATCGAATTTATATGTTAATAAGAAACTTTTAAAACAATAAATGTCAATAGAATATTGCCAAATCTGCTTCGGGTAGTCCTTAGCAAAATTGCACAAATAAAAAATGTTACTTGATAAACGATTTTGGTGAAATAATTAACAAATAATTACTCATTCCCTTGGACAGTAGTTCAAGACGTGCAAGTTCGAATCCCGCTAAGTTCAATTATTTATAGGTTTTTTTAAAAAATGTATATATTTACATAAATAACATAAAATACATATATTGTCTTTCTTTAATAGTAAAAATTGACATTTCTATATATATCGTACAGAACATATTTTATGCTAAAACTTCTTTCGCTCGCTTTACGTACTACGAGTATTCGGGCTGAGAGATTAATCGAGATATTCGTGGTGAGTCAGGAAAAGTCATTATTTTGAGAGGCGTCTTAAGCTCCTATCGCACTACTGCTTGAGTAACGTTTACTTTTTACTTACCCAATGGAATTGGATTATTACCTTATTTTTTAAAGTGTAAATTATATTAACTTAAATAGTTATTTATAATCACGTGGTTATTTTTTTTATCATTGTGTATTGGGTAGTGAAACCGCATTACCGCATATTGTCTTACTGTAACAGAGAAAAAATAATAATATTAATATAATATTTTTTTTATATATTCTAGGGTTCTATACCTCCAAACGGAACAAATGTAAAATTTAGAAAAAATCATTACAAACTTATAGTTCGTTTCATACTAAATGAGTGCGCGAACTTCCCGTCTACTTTCAATCATGACATTGGTACGGAACCCTCGTGCGAAAGTGGTTTTTATTTTAAAGCTAGACGCTATCCTCCTGCATCATGACAATTTCATTTGCATATTAATTTGTGATTAGGATACTAAAACGACATACCGGAAGTTCTAAATATTAATCTTTCATAGTCTTCTACATGATACTAGGAAAAATATCAATATAGTAATTAATAGGTGTATTCTGATACTTTATACAAGAAGACTAATCATCAGCCTGTTTCACGCTCATCGAGGAAATCGTTTACGATGTAAATTAAACGTGCGTCCTGTACGCGGTAGTGTAATAAGCGCTTAGGAATTCTGGGATGGCTCTGCCTTCTAATAAGGTATGTAAAGTATCTAGGTATTAAAGCAGGAGAAAACCGACACTAAGCAAGTTTTAGCGTTAGGATTTGTATGAAAGAGCTTATTATTTCAAGTTTCATTGTTATATTTATTGCGTGAAAGTAAAAGTTTTTTTTTTTGTTAATTCACACTTTCAAAATCTTCTGGATAACGTGATAGTTGTGGATTCCAAGTATAATAGGAGGAATGATTACTTTTTTTTTAAATTATTTTATTTCTCGTACAAACTGCGGCGGTAAGTTCCGCCTCTCAACACAACTGTATTGATCAATATAAGAACCAAATGTATGTTACAGCTTATAGTTTACGGAATTACCCATACCATAATTTATAGTATTTGTATTATGCATAATTATTATTTAATCTAAATATATTGGGTTTTTTTTTTTTTACTTTTCTATTAACAATTTCTACACAAAAATATTCTCATAATAGTTTTTCATCTTTTAAGTTGGTACTAGGTTAGAGAAGAGCAGAGAAAAAAAATTGCAAAACACTACGAATATCGACAATTCACGTACGAAATTTAATTTGTTCGAGTTGACGAAATTCCTGACATACCTACATACATATGTGTTTTTGGATTAAAGCGTAAAATGTTTCAAGCATTTTCAAATTCACCATGTTTTTTTGCTTCGCTATATTCCACACATAGCAATATATACTATACTTGTAATAGGATAGTATAGGCAGAGGGAGCACTTAGTTCACTTTCCGCCGAATTCTGGAGGCATGTTGAGTGGTGGAACTTAACCCTGCATTCTTCGTTACCAGAGAGATAAAGGAATATTAAATTTCCTCGAGTGCGAATCGAACCCACAATCTATCCCGTTTATAGTCGTACGCTTGTTAGCCTGCGGCGAGTCTGGCCTTAATATATAAATATCTGTAGTTTCAATGGTTTCTACTATTATGGCTATAAAGAAAATTATTTTTTTATTTATTTTGTATGTTTTTATTCGTGATTGTTATATAAAACAGCTTTACGCTGTATCTCGCATATAACAGGATCGGCAGAGGAATCTCTCCGTTCCCCACTTTCCTTCGAATTTTTCGAGACCTTACGTGTTGATTGTGCGTTTTATAATAAGCAGTCTTTATATCTAGTTTTTATATACGAAAGAATGAGAATAAATAACTTTAAATTTCATTCTCCTATTTTTAAAGACAATTTAGATTTTTCTTATCTCCTGCTGCATATCTCTTATTCAATTTTAAAACCAGTAATGGTATCCTGAACTGGGACCTATTAATAAGTAAGCTTGTTAGATTTATCTGGACAGGCTAGTGGAGTAATATCCGCTCGACTCGTAATCAGGATCTGCAATTCCAATAGTTATTAAGTTAATAGTGTATTAAAAGTACTTAAAAGTTAGCATATATTTTGTTTTCTATATTTGTAATATAAATATATATATATATATATATAAAAAAATAGGCCAGATAACCTAACCTAGTGTTACGGCACTTCCATTCCCTGCTTTGCTCTGAATTCTTGAAGCATTGCTTATTGAGTTGCGAAACTCAACGCCGTGCTTTGCCTCGTTACCAGAGTTTATTTCATTCCCTCAAGAAGCAGTCCAACTCACAACCGTTATGTTTACAATCGATTGCTTGTTCCTCAGCACCACGATAGCCTCGTTACAATTATATTACGAAACAATATTAAGACGTTATATAAAACCTAATCCTTCTTTTTACTGACGTTGTCGGGTAATAATTTTACTTTTACCGCAGTACGATCAAAATACTGAAAGCGTAACTTCGTATAGTAATTACCAATAAGCTAATACATAACAGATTTAATTTTTAATGAAGATTTATAATAACACTGATTTAAGTAATCTAACTTAGTTAATTATATAGAGTGATACAACACTATACGATAACTACAGTAGACAATTAGGTGCAGTTAATTAGGAATTATCGTCTTCCTTTCTTTTATATAATATTTCTAAATTTTATATAATATTCCTTTTCCTAGTTATTCGGGAATGAAATTCATATTTATAAAATAGACTTTATTTCAGCTTCAAAGTCAGAAATAGTTAATAAGGTCAGTCATGGCCCAGAGGCACAATTATGCGAATGTAAACGTGACTGGTTCTGGGTTCGATTACTACTTTAGGTAATGAAATATTTAATACTTGCATTTCCTCGCTCTGTAACGAGGCAAAGCTCGGCGTTAAGTTTCGCCATTTAATACTCAACGCCTTTCAGAATTAGGCGGACAGTAGGAAACGGAAGTGTCTTTACAGAAATGGAGTGTATTAGCACTAGGTTCCTCTGCCTACACTATTATGTGCAGAATACAGCATAAAGCTAAAAAAAGATAAGTTCCTGGTTTCTTTTCGGATACGCTTGTTTTTACTCAAGCAATCTTTAATAATATTTATATGTCCAAACGAGCAAAGCCACAGGAAAAAGCTAGTATGCTTAAAATAATAATTTTGTATAGAAATAAGTACTTTGACCTAGTTAATCATAGTTCAGCATTGAAACCCGCCCCCTACTTATAACTTCATCACCGTGAAATTGAATATTCAAATGAAAATTGCAACAAATATGCTTAATATGTACATTAAACATAAACAAACATTGTAAATATTCATAGGTTAAGTGTAGTTGTTTCCTCTATTTGCTAACAAGTGGAGAATTTAAATTTAAACAAAACGATATTAAAATTATAAATTTAAATTATAATTTAAATAAATTATAAATTATAAAGTAATCGTAACGCTATATGTAATGTGTTTTTATTTTCATTCATGGACGAAACATGTTTTAATTTATTATAACATTAATATTTACTAGAGACCAGTCTTGGTGCTTGTGCACCAGGGGGTGACTGTTAATACGATAGGTTATGAGTTCGATTCCCGCTCGGGGTAGTTAAATATTTAATATTTATTTCTTCGCTATGGTGTCGAAGCAAAGCGTGGCATTAATATCCGCCACTCAACTCGCAATGCCTCTAGAATTCAGGGGAAAGTGAGGAGTGGACTGAGATCAGGCAGAGGCATTTTATCTGCAGTAATAGTAATTGAATTTTTTTCTAACAAATACTTTTCGTTTATTATTATTAAGCCTTTAAATTGCAAAACAAAATATTTTTGCAATATACACTTTTCTTATTCAAGGAGTGATATATTGCTTCTTTAAATTTAATGAATAGTTATTTTTTCTCAATAATAGCACCAAAGCTTAAAAGTACCGATGCTAAAATGTTTAGGATTACAGCAGGAATAAAAATATCTATTTTATCAAATCTAGACCTACTGCCATTGCTATTACGCGTAGCAAGCAGCTTTACTTGGTCACGTATTTTCCGCACGACTGCAATGTCAAGGAATGATTTATTTATATTTATATAATAAACCATTTAATAGTACAACATAAAAATAAATAAACAAAATTTTTATTATGTTCTATAATGCCATTTCTATAGTTCCAAAATTGATACCTATTTTTTTTATTTACTTTCAATTCTGAGCCTAGAGCACACAGGGGCCCAAGAGTGTGACAATAACGCGACGGCTCTGGGTTCGATTCCCACTAGGAGGAATTATTATTTTTAATAATATTCAGTCTAGCACCAAGGCAAAAGCCCGGGCGTTGAATCCCGTCACACCACACGCAAACAGTTCGGTGAAAAGTGAGGAACAGCGTGTTAACACTAGAATCCCTCTGCGTACCCTCCCATATACGGGATAGAGCGTGAAGCTGATAAAAAAAAATCTGACATCATTAAACCAAAACACTAATAAGGTACGTAGAATATAGAACATCCTTTATAAAAACTATATAAAAAGCGGAGTCACCCAAGGCATTCATTAAGAAACATCATTAGCACAGAAAGGTATGAGCCGATTGTGTGTGCGACCTTCGAAATTCGGTTAATGAGTGTGGGAACACATACACACATACATACATCGTCCGGTGGTAGTGCTTCTCGGCCTCGCTATTGTTAATGCATTTCTTAATATTGTATAATATGCAATTATATTTGTGGGAATATAATTTTAGTTTGGCACGACCTAATTGTTTTGTGCTTGCCTGTTTTGCAATATTAATAGATCAGCTTCACGCTGTATCACGCACTGTGTGCGTGTAGTGAGGTAGACAGATGGAACCTAGTGTTAAATTCAAATTCAAAATATTATTTATTCAAATAAACTTATTACAAGCACTTTTGAATCGTCGAATGAACATATAAACAAAAAGATACCACCGGTTCGGAAGGCAGTGCTGCTGAGAAGAGCCGGCAAGAAACTCAACAGTTGCTCTTTTCAAAATCAATGGACAATCTATTACTTTAGCTGGCAGCTATCCTGCATTACATTCAATAGACATTAATTCCATACATGCTTATCCTCTAAATATTCTTGAAATATTCTTAAGGCAGCCCGTTCCCTATTTTCCACTGAAGTCTGGTCTCTGTCTTCAAACTAGTTCCCTAGGTACCCTCTGCCTTTCCTGTTATAAACGGGACACAATGTGAAGATTAAAAAGAAAATTTAAAAATAAATTATAGTTAATTAACTAATTTAACAATGAAATATCTTAGGTAATTTTGTTATTTTTAGTTCAATCACGTTCAGTAGCGTCTTGTTAGCATTGAGCTTAATATATTGCGAATACGAATCTAAATCGAAATGAAGGTAGATTTATGCTTACTGAAACAAACGGGTCTAATTTATTGAGAGAAACTCCATAGAACATGTGACGCGTAAAAGATACATCAGCCTAGTTGCAAATATTATAATTAATTCTAAATATACTTATTTTTTTGATAATAATATATAGGTATTTAACCGTAATTTTCTATATATATTTTAATATTTTTAAATGGAAAATTTACAATCATATGCAAGGACATTATTTAGCGTTCCCCTGATACTATAATTGGGACAATTGTAAGGCTGCTAAAATATACCGAGTTTAGAGAACAGCAAGTATGAATCTTCAGACATATCTTCAGATATATAAACCTTTAAAAAATGATTGTGGGCTTGTAGCTACTATGGGATTCATTTATTACTATTATCAGTACTCTCGGATGTCACTACTCGGAAGCAGTCTTGCTATTCTAGTTCCTGGAGCGAGACCTCCCGGGCGCCCAAGGAAGTGCTGGTTGGATATCGTGATGCAGGACATGATAGCCAATGGTCTAACCGAGTCTATAGCCAATGGTCTACCGAGGACGCAAAACACCGTGCAAAATGGAGTAGGTCGAGTAGGAAGGCAGACCCTGGTAACAGCCGGGATTACTGCCAGAAAGAAGGATTATTATCAGTACTCTAAATTTTTAATTTTCTTATGATGTTAAATAAGCTTTTGGAATACTGTATAATACTAATTTAACAAATGAATTGTAAACAAAACCAAAATCCTGACTGCATAAACTAAATTCATATATCTAGTAGCACTTACGCCATCGCAACAAGTCGGAAGACAATTATCATTTATGAAAATAAATATCTTGGCTTATCAGTTACAAGGGAACAAATTAATGGACGTGCATACATACGCCCTACTAACGTAACCTTCCTTTTGGACTTCGACACAGTCGGGTAAAAAACGACCTTTCTATGAAACCCAAAATCTTTGGACTATTTGTATGGCAATAGCGTTTAATCACTTAGACGCGCCCGCTTTGCCTACTAAATCTACATCAATAGAAAAAACAGGTCAGGCTTCATTTACTCAATGAGCATTGAAAATAATATTTAGACCACTTTCTTTAACTTCACTATTTACGTTCATACTGCATTTAGTAGGATAGGCAGAGGGTGCCAAGTGTTATGGCACTCTATTTCCCACTTCCCAATTCTGGAGGCATTTCTAATTGAATGGCGGAACTAAACGCCGTTTTTTGTCGCGAAAAAATGAAAATATTAAATATTTCGTTTTCTCGAGTGGTAATCGAACCCACAACCTGTCGGGCAACAGTTACACTTTTGTGCCTCTGTGCCACAACTGGGATGGGAATCGAACCCGTCGGTCAAAAATAATCATATGAGTCAGGTATCTGACTTTAGAGTTTAGATCTTATGTAATATTCTTTATAAAAACAAGAGAATTAGGTAAAAAACTAATAATCTAGAATTACTAGTATAACAAAACCAATACCGACCGAAAACTCGAAGTGAAAATCCAGAAGTTCCATAAAAAAATATGGTATAGAAATGTTGAAAAAAAAACTAAGACTTATTCATGAATGAGGGAACAACAGGTCTGCAACGAGATTTGCGCATAACGTTGTATTGTTATGCGCTTTTATTTGCACTTTGTAATTCCACAAAAATGAATGAAAGGCTTTTTTTAAATATTTTCAACGTATATTTTTCATATTAAATGCCAGTGGAAAATCTAAAAGAAGTACAATAAATCTTGAATCCATACCTATATTATAAATTCGAGAGTAACTCTGTCTGTCTGTCTGTCTGTCTGTCTGTCTGTCTGTCTGTCTGTCTTTTACGCAATCAGGGCCAAACCGCTAATTTAATTGTGATAAAATACTCATATAGAGATACTTGAGGGTCTCGGGATGAACATAGGATATTTTTTTTTCTCATATTTGTAATATTTTCGATATATACCAATATATTAAAATAATTAATTTGACAAGCAATTTATTCCGCCATGTTAATAACAATCGTCGCTACGCGTTGCTAAGCAACGGCTTGCAAAGTTTGTTGTTTTAAGAAAACGTCATCCAAAGTGAGTTTGCTTAATGCATACATGGCGCGCGCCGATATTGATTTATATACATTAACAAAAATTAGATGATTTCTATAATTTGATATTCATCCTTATGAAAATAAATATAAGAGTCACTTTTAGCATTTTATCTAGATGGAAATTATAGTTTACTGTATAACATTCTAATAAATAAATAAGGAGATGTCACTGATTCCAAATGACCTAGCCCACGAGTGGTATAGTATGACCGACGCGAACGAGCAGATGACTTTGATGATTTTGTAAATTTTTATATATTTTCGAATTACTATTACTTTTTATGTAATTATTTGCTGCTTATAATTAATTTATCTCAGTTCGGTTATCTATACCGATGTTATACACTTCAAATATTTAATATTGTTCGCAAAAATTAATAATTATTTAATATAGAAAAATGTTTAGTACGCGCGCACGGCAAACTTTAGGTACTTTTTCCAATGTTAAGAATTTCCTTTAGTTACTTTTACTTCTTTTATTTGTTCATTTCGGTTACTCAGATATTTTTTCTAATAATAAATCTCCACTTATTATTATTTAACTTATTTTAATTATTTGGGCTTATATTTTCGCGGACGTAGCTGCGTCCGGGCCCACTAGTATGTATATAAAATTAAGAGACCGTAGAGGCGCAGAGCGTGACTGTAATGCGACGGTCGTGGCTTCAATATCACTCGGGGGATTAAATTATTATTTATTAGTATTGTTATTTTTTGGTTCTGGTACCAAGGCAAGAGTGTGGCGTTGACTTCTTCCACGGAAAATGGAGAACGAATTATCTTAACACTAGGTTCCCTCTGCCTACCCTGCTATATGAGCGATACTGGTTGATGGTTGTGGATTGGCCTCTAGTCTTTCGTGACAAGGCGCGGCGTTTAGTACCGCCTATCGGTATATCATTAAGCACGTTGGGTGATAAAACGTTATAAAAGCAACGCTTGTCGTCATTGCCTATATAATTTCAGTTCATTACTAGAATCAATAAAAACCATACAATGACTATTGTCTATATGTAGGTTAATTCGCTTAGTTAAAATATAATTAGCTTTGTAACTTATTACTTATTTGTTGATATGAAATTTTCATCTTTTTTGAGTTAAATTTACCTAATGGTTGTGGGTTCGATTACGAAGTTTATTTGTTTTTTTTTTGTGGCCTTAGGCCATACAGTATTACTCTTTATATAAGGGATACATAAAAATGAAAAAGGATTTAACTAAAACGGCAAAAAGGTTATCTATGCTAATACAGGGTGAGTCATATTGAACTTTCCGATTTCAATAAGGTGTGTATTAAAAACAAAGCGACATGCAGTAAAAATTATTTTATTGTTTGAAAGCACATAACATGCAGTTTTAATTTAGTTGGTTTTAAAAATGATATCCTGTAAATGTCTACCTCCATTGACCACACACTGCTGAAGCCTTTCCCGGAAGTTGTCCATTACTCGTCGAGTCATATTCAGCGGAATAGCATTGATTTCTTCCGTGATTGCAGCCTTCAGTTCATCGATGGTTCGGGGACGATGCGTGTACACCTTTTCCTTCAGGTAACCCCAGAGAAAGAAATCGCAGGGGGTTAAATCAGGTGATCTCGGCGGCCACCCAACGTCACCTCGCAAAGAAATGAGATGACCGGGAAACATTTGTCGCAGGATTTCCATTGAACGCCTGGATGTATGGGCTGTAGCACCATCTTGTTGGAACCAGATGTTATCGTTGTCATGATTCTGCGTTAATTCCTCCAATTTCGGTTTCAGAAAAGTTTCAAGCATGTCGCACTCTATCCACGTTTTCCGCTGACGTTGACGTCCTAATTCGGCCTTGTGGTCTTGTTTTTAATGCTGATGATGTTGCTCTAAAATTTGATACCCAATTTCTGATTGTTGGTCCAGTGGGAATGGGATCACGTCGACCAATAGCAAAATGTAAACGGAACGCACGCTGTGTTGTGATCACGGAGCCGCCATTTTTAATAAACTCTTCAACTACGAACGCACGATGTTGTCCCGACCAAGCCATTGCTCACACTAAAACTGCATGTCATGGCGCGTCTAATGACACCATCCCCACCCTTCTACTCCTTCCCTTCTTCGTGCAACGTCCTTCCAAAACCGGAAAGTTCAATATGACTCACCCTGTATAATAAAGCGGAAGAGTTTGTTTGTTTGTTTGAACGCTAAGATCTCTGGATCTACTGGTCCGATTTACTTTGTTTTTGTTTTTTATGAAAGCTGCATTCTTCAGAAGTGCTATAGGCTATATAACATTACATTACACATATATACTAATAAATTAATAACTTTCTAATTTGACATGCAATTTATTCTGCCATGTTAATAACAACCGTCGTTGCTAAGCAACGGTTTGCAAAGTTTCTTTGTTGTTTTAAGAAAACGTCACCCAAAATTAACTTATATTTTGATATTCATCCTTATAAAAATAAATATATTATATAATATTTAATAAATATTCTTATAGTCCAAGCAGGCGTAGCCGCGTCCGGGTCCACTAGTAAACGTATAAAAATAATTCTTACAGTAATAAAATTAGTTTCAATAATAGAAATTAGATATACTGTATACAATTGAAGGATAATACTTTAAACCTTGTAATTTATCTTTTATGTTTTACGGTTTAACTAAAACCAATAATAAAATGAGATTGAGGCCAATCGTGGTACTAGGGGAAATCAAATATTTTGAAAAGAAAATAGTAAATATTTGATTTTTTTTAATGAGAATCGAACTCTGGCCTAATAAAAATATATTTAAATTTAATATAAATATACAGTATATATATTATCTAAAATACATAAAAATTCAAACGATTCCAGGAAGCGAAAATTCCAATTTACACAAATTCCTATAGTACAGTACAAAGCCGATTTAACTTCGGTCAACATTGATAGGAATCTCAGATTTATATCGGACTATGCAATACTAAATTGAGCTTTACGTATGCAGATTCCACTAGTGCATGTATGTATGCGAGGTATCTACAATCTAAGTACATTTCCACTCTGGATAGGATTTATTCGCGTTAAATTTAGAACATCGATTTTTATTGAAACAGGGTGGAGTGAATAAAAAAATATGTATTTTTTATTTCCCACTCAAGACCGTTGTAGCGGCCCAAACTCAATGGTTGTATGTTCGACTCCCAATCGAGGGAATGAATTATTGCTTATTAATATTTTCATTCCTACGCTTCGGCTAAAAGTAGGGAACGGAGTGTCTCAACACTAGGTTCTCTCTGCTTACACTGCTAAATGCAGAATACAGCGTGAAGCAGAAACAAATGCCTTTTATTTCTTTTTTGCTTCAATTTTTTTTTTAATTAAATCAAAATTGAATCTATCTTTAATCTAGATTAAAAATATTAATCTATATTTAAATATTAACCCAAACGAACTGATGATAAAAGATAAATAAACATAATAATGTTTACGCCATATTTGACTTTTATGACGATAATTTTATTTAAACGAGCATGTGAAAATATTGCTCAGAGGCAGTTTTAACCGCCGACATTACAAATGTTAACCACATTTACAGAGAAAGTACATATAAAATTTATTATGGGAAATTATTACACCACTTGAGGCCAGTCGTGCGATTATAAACGCCACTGGTTCGATTCCCGCTCGAGAAAGTGACGCAAATCGCTCTGGTAACGAGGCAAATCGCGGCTTGAGTTCTGCCACTCAACACGTAATATCTCAAGAATTCACCGAAAAATCGGCAGTAGAAGTGTCTTAATAGGAAGGTAGTGTAGACTAGGTTCCCTAGTTCCCTCTGCATTCCCTTCTCCGCGCGGGATACAGCGTAAAACTAAAAAAAACTTTATTATGGTAAAAACATGTAACTTCTACTTTATTAAAAAATACAGTATCATATTTAGTATAAACTTTCACTGTGCAAGTAATTTGAACTCGCAACCTTCATGGATTATAACTCTGTCGAATCTACTGAACCGCAACGGTGTTCACTATATTATGAAGAAATATTATCATTTATAACTTTTAAGCCCTAAAATACTTGTTAAAATTGTAAGTATCTTTTATTGCTGCTTTGAACTACTAACAACGGTACTTTTCGACTACATACAAGTTTAAAAAAAACACATAAATATATATTTTTTTTAATTTTCAAAAAAAAACACCAAATTACACTTCTTGGTAGTTTAAAAGAGCGAAAGTGCGAGCGAAGAGACGAAGAAAAGAACTAAACATTTGCGACCCAGGGATAATGGATTTTAGCTTGTTTTAGCTGAAAATTAACATAAATCTTCTATTGTTTGGTAAACTAAATATTGCGAATTAGGGTTTCAAGTATGTAATATTAGATGTAAAGGGTCTGTTAGTTTACGTCTTGGAAGTTGTTAACATATTCATAGATTAATGTACGTACACCCAATGTTTTGCTTTTGTTTAAATAAACCATATTTTAGTATATTAACTTAATTAGAATTAAATAGAAACTCATAAAACTCAAAAATTATTATTTCAAAAATAAATCAATTATGTCTTTTTGTATACAAAAGACTACCGTTACAATTTGTCTTTTTACCTAACAGAGCGGAGAAAAGAAAAAAAAATCATTCTCCTGAATAGGAATAGAACTCACTACTTTCTTTATTATAGTCAGACACTGTGCCACTGCGCCATTGTGGCCATAAAAAAAATTTTTTATAAATTAATAACGTTCCGTTTTACAAATTTTATATAGTCACGGTTATCATCATTAGGCCTCATGTAAGAGTTTCGAAACTTCCAACAACATTAATCATAAGTTTAGCTTATAGTTTGACATATTAACCTACGTAGAGGCATTCTATGGATGTAAAGGATATATATAGGATATATATATATATAATTATACTAGCGGCCCGCTCGCGGTTTCACCCGCGTGAACTATGTTATTATTAATTTCTGTCTCCATGACTACGTCCTAGTGACGTCTATGCAAAATTTGAGACTCAAAGTTTCATACAAACTTGCGACCCCAAAAACAACCCCTTAGAAGTCCAATATTGCAAATTCCCGTCTTAGCGAGCACCTACGTCCTATAAGTAGCTCCTATGCAAATATAATTTCTGAGATTTCGTGATGAGTGAGTGACCTTTTGATTTTATATATATAGATTACTTATATAATTATTAACAATAATATTTTTATACATGGTTTCTTATCTTTGTGTCTCTTGCGGGAAAAGCAGAAGCTTACAGCAGTTTATTTGGTGATCTTTCCTTAAATGATTGTAGGTTAACTGGAAGTCAGGTCAGAAGTTAGTTGTTTTTTCTTAAAGGTACGGAACCCTAAAAATAAATTTTTATTTTTCCTCGCATAACAACTTGTTAAGAGAGAACCTACTATCAAGATATTGCAGTCTCCGTTCTCAACCCAAATTTGAGACATTACCCCTAGGAGGAGCATTTCGAGATATTAAAGCTAAGATATAAACAATCTTTTTCATAGCCATTAAGTACACAAACATACATATTTTTGGTGAAAGTTTTACTACAAATTACATAATTATTATTATAGTATGTGCTTAACATTAATGTCAACATTAATATGATACAATAAAAGTTGACAATTTCTCTAACTTTACGTAATATATGCCATTGAATTAATGGTTTCGTTTCTTTTTGTACCCTATAGCATTGTAGCCAGGGAGACGTGAAAGAACTAGTGTTGTGACTCTCCCGAAACTGAATGTTTTACCTTGCCAGAGCTAGAAATAAATTAATTATTTCCCTGATTCTGGATCGAACTACCTTTAGTATAGCCAGATACAGTTCCAATGGGTCGAAGTAATATTTTCCGTGGTCTTTGCAATTATAATTGAGAAGTTATTTTTTTCTTTTTGAAATGAATCCAATACCGTCATGAGGTCCGCACATTCGTAATTTTCGTAGTTTCTAAAGCAATTATCATATAATACATTTCTAGAATTAAATATTTTTAATAAATTTAATGAAATAGATATATTTAATTCACGTTGGCTTGCGGTTAAGCAATTTCTTACGAAGAAATGTCAAGTTTTACCTCAAAGAAAGTAGTATAAACTATAAAGTGAAAACATAGTTGTTAACTTGAAAATTGTTGAATATGCGTTATCATCCCATGTCTATTTAAATTATATAAATTTTGTTATTTTTTTTCAACTTCACGCTGTATCCCGCATACATACATACAGATTATCTTACTTTCACGCTATATCTCGAACATTGCCGGCTAGGCAGAAAGAATTTGGAAACCTTTGGTTAAGACACTCCGTACCTTTTAAAACGCTTCTCTTCTTCATTTTCCGCCGCATTCTAAAGGCATTGCGTATTGTATGGCGGAACTCAACGCCGTTACTACCAGAGCGAAGAAATGAAAATACTTAATATTTCTTTTCGTCGTGTAACAGTCACACGTTTGGGCTCCTGCACCACGATTGACCTCGGGAATTTTATCAAAATTTTGTCTAATTATAGTAAATTTAAGGACTTTTAATCGCCTTTAGTGTCTAGTAAAGGCGATGATTAAGATTCATTTTAATATTGTTACATTTTCATTAACGTTTCGTAATAATTAAAAAAAAATTAAAATAATAAAAAAAACATTATTTCCACAAAAGAAAGTAACTACATAAACAAAGCGTTACATGAGAGAGGCTTGTACAAGTTACACAGTATAAAAATGGTCCCCTACCCCCTAAGCTAGGAACAAACCTGTATTTTAGGGGGAAGTGAACAATTACAAATTAAAAACAATTATTTGTTTATAGCTTAAGCTGTCATACTAATCCTTAAGAATAAAACAGAATTTGCCGTTTTAAGCCTAGTTTACTGTAATTTTTTAAAAATATTTCAGCTAACTGTTTCCTGCATGTAGAGACGCATGTAGAGTTGACAGAGGAAACCTAGTATTAAAGCACCCCGTTCCCCCTTTTCTGTCGAAATATGAAGACTTTCTATGTTGAGTGGCGAAACTCAACGCCGAAATTTTGCCACAAAATAAAAATATTAAATATTTCATTTTCTCGAGTGGGAATCGAACCCAAAACCGGTCGCGTTTACAGTCACAAGCTTGTGAGCCATGACTGGCCTCAAAATATTTATTAATTATCTTAAAATATTTACTAGTCAAAATGCGAAAATTATTATATAAAAATTTTTCACATAGAAAAACATTTTTGTTTCACAATTCATTGCGTAATCGTGTTAAGTGGTTGAAACGGTCGCTTGTGGAGTTAAAAATATAAGTTTGAATGCTGAACAAAAAACGAGAAGCTTATAAAAGCTGAGTAGTTATATGAAAGGAGCTTTTATGGCTTTAATTAAACGTGTTCTAAAGTAAGGAAGGTCTCATGTTCTGGTGGACTAAAGTCGACTTAGACTTATTTGTTGTTTTTGCGAACTGTTGGACTATAATTATTTTTGTATGTGGAATGGAAACCGTTATATTTTTGATACTGGTAATCTTCTTCCTGGCATTAATTTTTCTTAGTGGTAAGTAACTAATTTAGCTTTTCTCTGTATTCCTAGTGGAGTAGTCAGAGAGAACAGAGCGCCAAACTCTACGGTCTCTGCATCTCTTTTGCCTCGTCCACTGTAATCGACCTCCTCATACGTGCCGCCCGGGGGGTCCACATGCTTTTTACGTGATCTTCCTCCAGTATCGTTCATACTGGATCTCGAAGGTTAACCGAGGTCACCCCTACCTCTGGTGTAATCAAAATAGCGAAGTAGTATTTTTCATCACCAATGCAGGGCACTAAGGTCCATATTTATAAACCACTCTCAACTCTGAGATCAATCTTAAATTATTAATTATTTTCTCAATATGTTTCATACAGTATAGCCTCAAGTGGGAGTCGAACTCTTCGCCATGACAGGTCTTTGTTGTTTCACCATGAAAAAAAAAATTTGAATGTCATATGACTATATTATACTTATGTGTATAGTATATAATTTAGTAAGTAAAAGCTATGTCTTAAGAGGCTCTTATTACTTTACGAACTGGTAATTGGTGCTCTAAGAAAAAATCAAGTACAATGTTAATGCAAGCGTCTGTTTTTAAGTGCTATTCCAAAACCCAATTGGTTGAATTTATTTGTTATCTCCGAATATTTAATAATCCTTTTTGTATGTATTCCTCACGCAGCAGGGTAGGCAGAAGGAATGTAGTGTTAAAACTCTCCGTTCCCCATTTTCCCTTGAATTCTGGATAGTTCAGTGGCGGAAGTCAAGGCCGCGCTTTCCCTCAACACCAGAGCGATAGCACCATTTCCTCATAGGGGGATTGAACCTACAACCTGTTTCGTTAGCAGGCACACGCTTAAGCCATTGCGCCACTACTGGCTTCAATAATACATTTTTTTTTTATTTCTATAAAATATATTATACAGAAAATGAGAACATGCTCTTGTGATTACGTGTTACCGTAGGGGATATATGTACGAGAAAAGATGACAAGAACCATCTTATTTTAGACAATAATTGTATTTTTCCTAAGAAAATTGATAGAGATATTGTCTTTGTGTGTTTGAGAAAATCCATCTAATATGTAATATTTTATTTCTAGAATTTATAGGTAACTAGCGACCCGCTCGCGGCTTCGCCCGCTTTAACTACTGAATTATTCATATAATATATGTTTGCAAAGCACTTAAGATAATGTGAAAATTAATTAAACCCTAATGCGACCCGCATTTTCGTAGTTCCAATAAGAATTTTCCAATTGTTTTAAAATAAACACAAATAAGTAACATAAAAGACAGAAAACATAAACGAAAGAAATTATAAACAACAGACTACATACTATTCTCTTACTCCAAAATACTTAAACGAAAGATGTAACCAACTATGTCGCGTGGAAATACATTACTGTTACTTGTTATATATGTCACTAGCGACCCCCTTGCGGCTTCGCCCGCTTTTACTACTGGATTATTCATATAATGTATGTTTGCAAAGCACTTAAGATAATGTGAAAATTAATTAAACTCTAATGCAAACCGCATTTTCGTAGTTTCAATAAGGATTTTCCAATTGTTTTACACAGCAAGGATTTTTTAGTAGGTACCGTAATTTTAAATCTGTGCTACTAATCTTTTCAAGTACTTATTAAAATATATTTAAATTACTATTTTTAGATAGTTAAATGACTATTTTTAAACGGAAGAAATTATAAACAAAAGCTTACCTACTAATAACTACTACAAAAAATATGAAACCAAATATATCGCGCTGAAATAATACATTCAACTCCAATTATCCAATACGTGCAAACGCATCTAAATCTTCGTTGCTATGCCTCTATAGCGGGCGGGTTTTTTTTTTCGAGCTTGTGGTTAATGCTGAAGAGGGTATTCTGTCCCTGATGAAAAGCAAGCACTACGTGGCTGCCTGTGAGGAAAATTAAATAGAATGCATTGGCCGGGAATCGGACCTGGGCCGCCCGCGTGACAGGCGAGCATTCTACCACTGAACCACCGATAAGTCCTCATGACGCGCTTGTATAAGCAAAACGTCGCGGGGCGCGTTTTGCAGCAAAGACGTTTTGATATTGTAACAACTTCTAAAGTACTTATTAAAATGAAAAACAGTAAAAGACAGTTTTGATCTACATTAAATGGCCAACGTAACTAATATACTTATTTATATGGTGAGAGTAAGGGATAAGTAAAACTTGAGTCGGCACAGCTGATGAGTCAACGACGTGATGTGTCTGATGTCGTGATGTTTTAGAAAGAAATATGATCACTACACGTTATCCTTAAAAAATACAAATATGCTGTCGCTGACTTTTTTGTAGATCTTATTAAGACAATACTCCAGTACATTACTTTTATATAGTACTTGCCTTTAAAGCAGCGCATGCGCGAAAGTGTCTCAACGGGTAAGACTTTATACACATTTATCTTATTTTAGTTAATTTACATAAGAATGTACAAATAATAAACTATATATAAACCTTTCCCGAGAAATACTCGACCTAATGGTGAAAACCGTGTCAAAATCCGTTGGGTGGTTTAGAAGAAGAAGAGTTAGAAACGCTAGACAGACACGAAAAGCGACTTTGTTTTATAAGATATAGGATAGGATAGGATGCTAAAATAATGCATTAGTTTAGTCATTATTTTCATAATTTTTTTTTATTGAAGGACAGATTTTATTAACCAAATTAAATAATAAGAGGTTTTACTACTTATGTGTTAATCAAAAAAAAATTAAATCGTCTTTATCTCGGACACAACAGCGTAGACAGAGGGAACTGAGTGTTAAGTCTTTTGCCTTGACACCAGAACGAGTAAATGAAAATATTAAATATTTTATATCCTCGAGTGGGAATCGAACCCAAAACCTCAAATCCCATGCTTCGTCACCTGCGAACTCTACTCTCTTATTCCTTAAAGCCATTCAACCTTCATTTTCTATACTTTAAAAGTAATTCAATAGATATCTTATAACGTTTAACTAAGTTAATTAGTCTCATTAATCGTTTTTGTGCGTACGTGTACGTGAAGCTGTCATATTTCTTTATCGTATCGCTTTTACAGAGCTTTCACGTTTCCGATACCATGGCAAATAATTAATCAGTGTCATGTCACTTCAAAGTAAATGTTGATAAAAATCATTCAAATGTTTAATAGATATAAAAAAAAACAAGCTTCACTTATTTCCTCGTATACGCAAGAGGCATTCTGTTACCCATTTTTTTAGATATTGCGTATGTGGCGGAACTTAACGCTGTGCTTACTTAAGTTACAAAAATATTTTAAATGTATACAATTTGGTTACTAATACCAATTGTCTGAAATTGTAATTGAGTAAAATAACATTTTAGTATAGTTTTTTTACATTATTCACGGGAAATGTCAGGTCA
The DNA here is from genome assembly GCF_056956725.1 of Heliconius melpomene rosina. Lineage (NCBI taxonomy): Eukaryota > Metazoa > Arthropoda > Insecta > Lepidoptera > Nymphalidae > Heliconius > Heliconius melpomene. Next base: position 5,027,059 of record NC_140397.1, read on the forward strand.
TAAGCTTAAAACGAAAGAAATTTAAAAAAACAAATTTTCACCATATCTAATAACTACCTATAAAATATTAGCCAATTTCATATATCAATTTAAATCAATAAGTTAATGTAAAATTAATAAAATTAAATAATACTGATTCACCATGAATCCGAAAAAAATATACAAAAACACACAATGTTGACCAAAGAAGGTAAAATAACCTCTCGATTGATTGATAGAAGGAAATAAGAAACACTCTTCAATTAATTTCTTTCGCATTAGTGAAAGAGGTAAGAAAATACTCTTTCAGCAACGGTATGATTTTTTTTATTTTGTTTATTTTATTGTTTTTCTTTTTAATATACACGATTTATCTATAAAAGATTTAATTTTGAAAATCTTATTATACTTTAAAAAAAGAAGAGGACAGCAATCGATCGCCTCAATGCCTCCAGAATTCGGCGGAAAGTGGAGAGCGGAGTGTTTTTTGTTCTACTAAGCTAAAAAAAAAGAATAGAAACAGGAAGTATAATAACCAGCATCATTTATTTCAATTCATTTTTAAGTATGTAATTAATTAATTTGATCATATATCCTGCAAGTCCTCTCATAATAGGCAATTAAGTCTAATCTCAATTAAATACAATACAATAGTTGAATATTATAGTTTTGTTCTCATATAACAATCACTTTTTGCTTAATAGTGTGAACGACCTATCTATTTGATTAATTGGAGGCCGGCCGGGCCTTGTAATTACATTACAAGGATTAAGAGCTGAGTAGATACGGATAATTGAATATTGCTCCCCTTTTTCTATCCACTAGGGATATATTAAAAGGCAATCAATTAATTTAATAATTATTTAGATTAGGAAGAGTTGTTAAAGTACCGATTTTTTTATATTAACTTATAACATAATCGAAGAAGATTGTGCATTTTTTGTTATAATTTTTTGTATTAAAACAACTAAGAAGATTTTCCTACAACACAAGGCACCAGGGTGCGACTGTAAATGTGGCAATTGGGGGTTCAAAAGCGCAGTGTTGAGTACCACCACTCAGCTCAGAACTCAGCACACAATGCCTGGGGAATTCAACAGAACATTGGGAACGGAGTGTCTTAATAGGAACGGAATATCTTAACAGATGGTTCCAAGGTCATCTTTGCCTACCCTGCTATATGAAACCGCGTGAACTTAAAAAAAACAAATATAAACAACCAAAACCTCATCAAAATCTAACTAGATCATCGAAACACTTGTTTGAGAAACGTCGACCCCATTAAAAGAGCAGCAGTGACTGCATGAGTATTTAACTTGGCACGGCTTAGGAAGTTCACTTTTACTGGTGAGGAACGCGACGTGGTGCACGCAATGCTTACTTTCACGGCCGTGGCCATCGCATGTATCTATGTGCGGGTCTTTGTGAAGAGAAGAATGCATTTTTTTTTTAATTAGCGGTATTTTTTTTTATATTAATTTTATTATTATGGAGGTTGTGGCCCAGCGGCACAAGGGTGTGACTGTAACGCGACGGTTGTGGGTTCGATCCTCACTCGAGGAAGTGAGATATTTATTTATGTTTATATTGCTATTTCTCCAGAATTCGGCAGAAAGTGGGCAACCGAGGTTCCTCTGTCTACCCTGCTATGTGCAGAATACAGCGTGAAGCTGATTTAATTTTATTTAAATTTTATCATTAGTGCCAATGCGGTATATGGTTCGATTTGAAAATAAAATAGGTTTATACTTATATGTGTGTGTGAACTAGTTTTATTTTATTTTTTTCTTATATTGTAGTGTTTTTAAACTTATGATCTAAATAAAAGAGATGCACATTGAATTTGGTAGTATTTGAACAACAATTAGGTACTATGTCAAAAAAAAACAATCATATAAATATTTGAAATGAACAAACACTTTTTTGTACACAATATGTACATATGTACATGTATGTTTGTAAAGATAATAAAGTAAAAAGTAATTTAAAAACCAAATGAAAAATAATAAATGAAAACTTTGCATAAGGCAAAAACTCTTTTCGATAACATTTTAGAGTAAGCACCTGATAAGTAAAAGTTTTTGAATAAAAATTGCTGTAGATTGCGTTTGTTGATTGCAGTGTGGCTTTAGTTTTTCAGTACTATTGGTGTCAGCAATACCTACTGCATTTTTCCAATATGGTTAGTTATATACGCAATGGGTTGAGAATGGGGGAACCTGGGGGTAAAAATAAGGGCTGGGGAGAATATATTCCTTTTCCATATTTTTAGAGACATTCGCGTGTTGGGAACCTGACGCAGCGCTTTGCCTTTCTAACAAGATGTAATAATACCTACGAAAATTATTAACATAGTACTCTCCAATGTAGGATAAAATGTGTAAAACACACATACCCTACTGTTGTCTTCTGCTCCCTCCAGTCTTCTGCCCAGTTTATGAGGCATTGCGTGTTGAGTGCATAACCCAACGCCACGCATTGCCTAGTTACCAGAACGAAAAATGAGAATTCTCCAGAATATTCTCATTTTCTTACTCTGATAACAAGGGAAAGCGGGGTGTTGAACTCTGCCATTCAACACGTAATGCCTCGAGAATTCAGCGGAAAGGGAATGGAAGGGTATTATTGGGAATGGAGTGTCTTGACACTAGGTTCCCAGGTTCCCTCTACCTACCCTGCAGCATAAAACCGATACAGCGTTAAACAAAAAATAAGCAAATTTTATTGACATTATAAGTTATATAATATTTACTTCTATATTAAACTATGCTAGAACCTAACTGCATAACAGTGTATTAAAAGGCAGTAGTTGTCCTCGACATCTTCCGTTCACAACAAATGTTCAACTAAATGTTAACATATAATTAAATTTATAAAATTTAAACATATTTACAAGAAATGAAGACCTTTTTAACCGACTTCTGTAAAAGGAAGAGGTCGAGGAGAGGAGAGGCAAAATTTTGGAGTGGGTGAATTGATTTTGAAGATTCTTTTTTTATTTGAGAATATCATATAAGTCATATAAGTTTTAAATTTACATAGCTTATTGCTTGAATCGGTTTTTTTTGTTAAAAAATATTATTTCCTGCCATCTCTATTATGAATATTCTTTATTTTTTCTATATGAAATAGTGCTTTCGAGTCCACCAGTTAGACAATATCACTAAATAACATAATGAACGGAGAATTATATCACTAAACTCTTAATTTCCACAAAATAGTAAAAAAATAAACATGTATAACGTATTTTAAATCAATATTAAAATAGTAAAATAAACTTTTTATTTCACATTCGCTCTGGCACATCAAAAGCGAAGCGAAGTAAATTGAGTTTGTTGATTGCATGAAGTAACCCAATGAGTCATAGCTGTGTTGGAGTACGCGGCTTGTTTGTTTGCGAATTACTATTTTTCCTTTCAAACTGTGGGAAAACAGTGTTAATTGACGTTTTTTATAAACGGATGCTGTGAAACTGTTATGGCTATTTCTAAGATTTTGACCTTTTTTGATGGCTTAGAGAGTGATTTAGATTTTTTTAGTTAACTTATGGTTAAAAATTGTAAATTGAGGCCACTATGACTGTAAACGCAGGTTATGGGTTCGTACCCACTCGAAGAAACAAGATATTTAACATTTTAATATGCTTACACTGGTAACAAGGCAAAGCGCGGCGTTAAGTTCCGTTACTCAACACGCAATGCCTCCATAATTCGACGGAAAGTAGTTAACGGGAGTGACTTAATTGAAACGGATAACCTTAACATTAGGTTCCTCCTCCGCTTTTCCTGCTGCGAAATACAAGGGGAAACTATGAAGAAAATGGTTATAATTTAACTCTAAAAATAACAATTATCTTCTAAGAATAGATGATAAAATTCTAACAGAAGCAAAACATTATATTATAAATCAAAATATTATATTTCAATGAGCTGCATGGTGTTATTTTAAGCCATCGTAGAATCGAAGACTAGTGCTAGGTGGACTAACATTCCAATAGAAATAATATTTATAATAGGGAAGTTATCTAGAAAACTTAGGTACCATCTTTCATAATTTTTTGTCAGCTTAATTGAATGTTATCTTAGATCCCGTACAAATCAGAGTAGGCAGAGGGAACCTCTAATACTCTCCGTTTCCCATTTTCCGTCGAATTCTAGAGGCACCAGAATGAATAAATTAAAATAAAGGGACCAATGAAAACATTTTATTTCCTCGAGTGCCACAGGTTGGCCACAGAATTGAATGATTAAAAAAATCTTAACTCTCATCTCTCTCTCAACTCTCTCTCTCTCTTTCTCTCTCATTATCTGTTTTCCAACCAAATTGAAGATCTTTTGCGCATAATTGAAAATAATTTAGTGCACTTAAAAGAATGAACCTTCAAGCAGTCACACTGTCAAACTTCATCACCATGATTTGTACCATACCATGTGTTCTTTTTCCTTCACGTAGGTGTAGGCAGAGGGAGCTTGAGAACTTGGTTCTTGGAGACACTCTTTTCTCATTAAGACACTATATATACGTTCTCCATTTTCAACAGATGTCTCGCGGCGTTGCGTGTAAAATGCACTTTGCTAACAGAGCGAGGAAATTATAATACTAGGAGATATTTCATTCCTCCGACTGGAAATCGAACCCGCAACCGTCGCGTTTACTCGCCTCTGCACCACAACGGCCTCAACCAATTCAACCAATTACCTTTCTTAAATCTAATTCAAACTCCATTGCTTACTTTGATGAAGTTCAATAGTTACAAAATGAATTTGCAGACTGCAGCCGAGCGCTGTGATGTAATTACGAAGTCATAACCGTCCTCCCTCAGGTTGTTAAACTGATTTTATGTCTTCATCTTACCATAGCATATTTTTTTACAATAATAATAAAAAAAAATCTAATTCATTAATAACTTTTGTAGCTTTTCGCTTATGTAGCAGGTTAGGCAGAGAGCTTAGTGTTGAAACACTCCTTCGTGTTTGATCCATATTTAGAGACGTTGTGAGACTTTGTGCGGTTAAAAAGATAATGGAAAAAATGTATTTGTTTTTATTCATCTTAACAAGAGTGTGTTAGAATCATGATAGTAGATATAATAAATAAAGATAAATTAGAATAATTGGAAGATTATCGTATCGAATAAACATCAGAAGCGGATGGTAGCCATAAGTAACGTTATGTTACCTTTTAAATGATCTGAAGCTTGGAGCAGTGCCGTGGACTTGTAACCACAATTGTAGGCTTAAGGGATCCCTTTACGTTATAACAACACTCGCCTTTCACTGCTCCAGCTACTGGGCTGATTCATAAACTATTTATACTGATAAATACATATAACTTACCTGTACTATACGTACCACATTTGCAATTACAATAATAGTTGATTCACTTAACATTATAATAATGATCTTCTAACATTTATAATAAACATCGCCGAGGATATATAATACACTAGCGGACCCGGACGCGGCTACGCCTGCTTGAAATATAAGAATATAATTTCTATAGAAATATAATTTCAATCTAGATGAAATGCTAAAAGTGACTATTATATTTATTTTCATAAGGATGAATATCAAAATGACGCGGTAACGAACGCGGTCGCGTAGCGACGACGGTTGTTATTAACATGGCAGAATAAATTGCATGTCAAATTAGAAAGTATTTTAATTTATTAGTATATATGTGTAATGTAATGTTATATAGCCTATAGCATTTCTGAAGAATGCAGCTTTCATACAAAACAAAAACAAAGTAAATAGATCCAGTAGATCCAGAGATCTTAGCGTTCAAACAAACAAACAAACAAACAAACAAACAAACAAACAAACAAACTCCTCCGCTTTATTATATTAGTATAGATTTTCAATAATCCTATAAGTCAAATATTATCGTAATTCCATTGTTTTATATCACCAGCCAGCAAATCATAGGCAGATGTATCAAACTACAAATCCTAGACAAGTGTCCATTATCAATTATAAAATATTATTTATTGTAATTATCATATATATATTATTTATTATTTAATTACTATTAACTTTATAAATCTATTAAATATAATCATAATTCTATAGTAATTCATTACTTAACTACCAAATCATAGATGGATATTTTAAACGCCAAATCGATGACAAGTGTCAAATGTCAATTACAGACATTATTTATGATAACAATCATATATGTATTATTTATTATTTCCATCCATCCATCCATCAGCCTTTTAACGTCCACTGTTGGACATAGGCCTCCCCTAATTCTCGCCACTCCGTCCGGTCCTGCGCCCTTTGAATCCAGCGGATTCCCGCTGTCTTCCTAAGGTCGTCGGTCCACCTGGTTGGAGGGCGGCCTGTGCTCCATTATTAATTATCATTAATTCTATAAAGCTATTAAGTGCAACGAAATTGGGTCGTTCTGAGAATTTGAATCTGTTATCTCCGTATACAAAACACACATTACATTCTTTACATATTACATTAAGTAATTAATATAATAAGAAAATCTTATTATATAAATTATAACCAATAGGGAATTTAAACAATAGCGTTATATAATCGTCCCTAAAGTAGACCTGGTTATTTAACTGATAGTTGCAGAACAAAGGACGGTGACTAATAAATAGAAAGTGATACAATTTCGAAGTTTTAGCTTATCTTGTAGTTTTACATCATATATAGGACTTATATTTAAATGAAGTATATATTTTACCTATATAGTACATTTTTTATTTTCATTGCTCCGAGTAGGAATCGAATCCACGACCCCGTACTGTATATACGCTTGCGCCACGATGGATTCTATTTCAATTTATAATAAAATGTCTTCAAAGTCTTTTGGTGATGGTGATGAAATGGTATTCCACACTGACAATATACATATATACAAAATATTTCACAGCGGGATTCAAATCCGCACCTCTTGGAAATCGACTACCCTTAGATGGCTTCTAAGAGGCGCGAGTACGATGACCACTACGTTGAAATTTTTATATACATTCTTATTTCTTAACCCCTAAGGTTCCCTTAAAACTCAAGCTGTAGGTCACCAGTGAGATCTAAAACCTAGGTATAGGTGTAGGTGCTTACACAGCACAAGACCAGCACACCAGAACAAAACTAATTTACAGACTGCAGGCGGAAAGTAATGCTATTACGAACTTGTAGCCGAGTTCCGTACCACCCTGTCATCTTGTAGGTAGCTCAGTAGAATATTTAATTAAAGTAAAGGTTATTTTATGATTGTTTAATACATTAGTTGGACTAATTATTAGGAAGGTCACAGGTTCTTATTTTTATAATTGGACCTATTAAGTGCTTTTACTTGTTTTTATAATTTATTGTTATTATGATTACGTTCATTTACCGATTGAAGGTTACTAAGCTATCACATATGAACTTATTCCATTGAAAATAGTAGTGTTTAGACACTCCGTAATTCAATTATTTACTTTCCATCGTATTTTCGAGGTATTGCCTGTCGAGGAAATGAAAATATTAAAGAATTTATTCCCTCCCTAGAATTCCCTAGAATTGAACCCACAACTGTTAACTTTACAATCACATGCATATGCCTATTATTTTATAACAATAAAATGGCTAGAGAGATTAATTTTTACTTTAAATTTTGATATTTAAATTATACCTATATTATTTTTACAAAACTGCAGCTTACTATTAAAATTTTTAGTCACATTTCTGAGAAGAAATTAAATATTGTAGAGAGGGCTAGGGCAGGCCACAAATCTCTAGTTCTAGGCATCGCCATGAGCTCGTTTCCTTCTAACGCCATTAGTTGGGCACCCCCACGGTGCATGTATGGAATGCTAAAAATTAATATCAGGAAAAGTCGAAATAAAAAACTTTTACTGTTTCCCATAGCTTTCTTATATACTAATACAACTCCTCCTGTAGAGTGATATATAACTGATATCTTATCTTTATTATGAAATCACATTTCTTTTCTACCTTCTATCGTTTCACATAGCTTTCTTATGTACTGATAGGACTTCTCCTGCAGAGTGATATATCACTTTTATCCTATCATGCAGGGGGTGAAAACATTATGCCTTTCTTGGAATATTTTTTTAATAGTCATCATTATATTTAATGGCAAACATTTGTTTTGGCCAGTTACTCTTACTACTACTTACTAAAAAAAAATAACTCTCTATATGTAAAGTGATTATACACATGATATCTGTAGGTTCGAATCCTATATGGGAAATATTTAATTTATGTACACAAAAATTAAAATTACTTCTTCTTCTTCTCAATATATTTTAATATATAATTACTTCCCAAAGAATAAAATTACAGTTCACTCTTGTACATCTCTTCTAAGCTATTATGCAAATTTGCGGTGGTTGAGATCTCACAATGTTTCTAACAAAGTTTATAATGAACGGATTACAGCTGTGTTCCAAGCTTCTGTCATATGAAAGATTTAATATCTAACACTATGGCAGGTAACAAGAACCAATTAGGTAGATTTTCTAAAATCTATAAAATATATTAGAGAAAATAATTAATTATATTGTTTAATAATTCAAATTAATAATATTTCATTTAATTACTAATAATAATAATCGAGGCCGTCGTGGCGCGGCGCACAAGGGTGTGACTGTAACGCGACGGTTGTGAGTTCGATCCTCACTCGAGGAAGTGAAATATTTATTTACGTTTATATTTCCATTTCTTCCCTCTGGTGTCGAGGCAAAACGCGGTGTTGACTTCAGCTACTCAACACAAACACAAACTCAGCACAAACTGGCAAATAGGTTAATAAAACACATTTTCACATATTTCTCGCATAGTACGTTCAGCAGTTCTACCTGTATAGTAGTGTTAAGACTTTTCATTCCCAATTTTCCCCACGATTTTCCAGTTGAGTGGCAAAACTCAACGTCGCGCTGTCTCCACCAGATCAGGAAAAAGTAAATAATTTAAGCATATTTTTTTCCCCTGATGGGGATTGAACTTACATCCATCGAGGGCGTTAATATACATTTGTATAACACCAATAATATTATAATAATTGATGATATCATTTTACCTCGTTTCTACTTTATAACGTTAACCTATAACTATAACGTTATACAATGCTAGGCGGCAGTTCAAACATAAACCAAATGAAACGGTAGAAGCGAAATGCATAAGGCGAAGATTGCTAAGATTTAGCCCGGTACATCTTCTGCACTTAATGTCAGGCTTCTCACGGAATCACTTGAACTTAGACCTTTGGATCTAGTTCCTTTAATATTCTTTTTTGAAGGTAAACGGATAGAAATATAGGGGGAAAAGTATGACATGTTATAAATTTGATGTCTATATTTAGTATAAAAACTGGTCAAGTGCGAGTGGGACGCGTCCAACCAAGGTTCCCGTTCTAATTCCAAGACATACCTTATTCTATCTCTGTATCTTCTCCTTCTTACATCATGCCACATTGCATAACTATGAGGATTCCGTTTTTTTCTTTTTGAAGTACACAATCCTAATGATATTTGTGTATTTAAATTTTATTTAAAAAATAATGTTTTCGATTTCCTTAGTTTTAAAACAAAATAAAGCTAACATTTACCAAATTATTAACCCTAATAATCGAAAGAAGTTTATCTTTTTGGAATCTTATTAGAACAATATTGAAAATACTGTGACGAATTTATTTTTATTAAAAATAAACAACTTAGTTATATATAATTTAAAATTAAACATATATATAAGAAGAAACTATAAAAATAATCTGTTTGTTACAGCTCTCGCTGTGTGCGCTCGCTCTGAAGACGCTAACAAAAAGGTCGAAGTTCAAAATAAGGACAAAAGGCAGACCGACGAGGGCACTCCACAACTCGTTTATAGGACGGCTAGAAAACAGGTAAGCTGCTATATTATTATTATTTCTTAAATACCTTAAACATTCAAAACTTCACGCTGTATCCCGCATGGGGCAGGGTAAGCAGAGGGAAGCCCAGTGTTAACACACTCCTCTCTCTACTTTCCGTCGAATTTAAATATAATAATTATATAAATATCCGTTCTGAATGGCATTTAAATCCTGTAATTTCAGATCAGAATTGCCTTACCTCAATTAAAATAATTCATAATTATTAAGCGGAATTATTTTTAATCTATATATATAAAATCGAAAGGTCACTCACTCATCACGAAATCTCAGAAACTACAAGAGCTAGGAATCTCAAATTTTGCATAGGAGTTACTTATAGGACGTAGGTGCTCGCTAAGGCGGGAATTTGCAATATTCGACTTCTAAGGGGTTGTTTTTGGGGTCGAAAGTTGGTATGAAACTTCGTTACAACAAGTGCTGGGAGTCTCAAATTTTGCATAGACGTCACTAGGACGTAGCCATGGAGACAGAAATTAATAATAACATAGTTCACGCAGGCGAAGCCGCGGGCGGGCCGCTAGTACAATATAATTATTATTATTTACTCCATAGAGTAAATGATATGAAATATTCACATACTTAAAGTACTGTAAATATTTTTCCGAAGTAAAATTTTCATTCATTTTCATAAGTAACGTAAATTGTTATTCAGATATTGTTATCCACATCTCGTAGCTTGTGCAGTAAATCTTTTATCTAGAAGTCTTGAAACATCGCTATTATTCTGCCTTCCTAATATTTGCATTCGAATCCCATTACCTAAATGTAGTGCTAGTTTTACATACATTTATCAGTGGAAGAAATCTTTATAGAGACTAGCAGCGTAAAATAATATTGTTAACCTTAGATATAAAATTACTATTTTGGTTAATAACTTAATATGTTTTTTTCCCTTCACGCTGTAACACGCTCGTAGCAAAGTAGACAGAGGGAACCGTAAAGTTACTATTAAGACACTCCGTCCCCATTAAGACACTTCCGCCAAATTCTGGATATATATTGCTTGTTGAGTAATGGAACTCAACCACCACCATAGCGAGGAGATTAAAATTTTAAATATTTAATTTCCTCTAGTGGGAATCAAACCCACAACCAGTCGCGTTTACATTTGCACCTTTGTACCCTTGTGCCAAAACTGGCCTCAAAACTGACCGTATGCACAAAATTATAAAAACAACTTAAAGGAGTTGTTAAGTATGAAATATTCATTTTATTATTCACTAACCTCAATAAAAGTTTTAAAAGTAAACAAACCAATTTTACTGAAAAAAAAATACTTCTACGTATTACAGCTGTTTTTGCTGACGCTACTCATTGCCGATTCAATAAAAGTAATAAATAATTATTTATAATAACAGTTATAAAAATAATAATTAATTATTTATTTACCGGTAATAAAAGTGGTATAATAAATTGATTATACTTTATAATATTATCATAATATAAAGGAAATACGGCCATTGAATGGAAACAAATATAATTTAAATACATAATTTTTTTTTCTATTAATATAATATTGTAAATGATTGCTTCTTGCATAATAGAGAGAGAATGCTGCCGGATCTAATATTTTTTTTATAACTACCGTTCATAATGAAACCATCGTGGCGCAGAAGCACAAGGGTAGGGTAGGGTGTAGGTTCGATCCCCACTCGGTGGAATCAATTATTATTCATTTCTTCGCTCTGGCACCAGGTGCAAAAGCCCGGCGTTGAGATCCGCCACCGCCACACGCAATACCTCGAAAAAGTCGGTGGAAAAAGGGAAACGGAGTGTATTAACACTAGGCTTGTATATGCGGGATTAAGCGTGAAATATATGTATTTTTAATAGCTATATTATTTGCTTTTTTTTATACATAAATAGACTTTTAAGCTTAGAAAGCTTACCGAGTCCTCAGTACTATTTCATCCTACGAGTACGTACCACTCACTGTGACCCAGATTTCGTCACCTTCCTCTGACTGTCCGCTGAGCTAAAGACCAGTGATATTTTCCTATACAAGTACACGAAACCTCTATCGAAATAATCTAATAACGATAAGATCGAATGTTACGAAATATGGTCGTACTGCAATCTTTGTGCAGGATGTCTTTGTGTTGCTTATAATAATTAGGTATTTAGGGTTAAGAAAAGGTAGTAAATTAGGGTTTTAAATAAAGTGTGTTTGTTTGGTAACTTTGTTAATCTACATCCCACATATTGCTACCCTGCTGGGTAGGCAGGGGGAACGTGGGAACCTAGTGTTATGATACTCCGTTCCCATGAAGACACTTTCATTCCCCATTCTCCATTAACTTCTGGAGTCATTGCCTGTCGAATGATTCTAACATAACAAAAAATGGTTAACAAAGTATCAAAAATGTTTTATTTCTGCATAGACTTTTTAGCTTTATGCTTTAAATTTTGATTTATTTAAATTTATATTCTCATTTCACACTTGTGTCGAACTAAGCGCGGCGTTTAATTCCGCTACTCAACACGCCATGCCTTCAGTTCAGTGGAAAATGAGGAACAGAGTGGCTTAACGCTAGGTTCCCTTTCCTACTGCTGTATTTTTTATTTCTTTGTATTTAACAATTACCATCTTTGTACACAATTATTCATTCGGGGTCACAGCAGTTTCGTTTCTTATCAACTTTCTCTATAAAACGTCTATGACAATACAATCTCCATTTAATATACGAAAGTAACTAACAACTTGTCATTACTAGAAAAAAATTGACGCAAATGACCAATTTGGAACCTTCAATAAAAGTTGAGTAATTTAAAATTGATAAAGGTAGCCGTTTCAAATGACATGGCTTTTTTCTTTGACTCTTAGTTGCTTTATTTTTTTTATACGCTTTACGCTGCATCCGGCATCCAGGGAGACAAAGGGAACCTAGTGTTAAGATATTGAATTTAATTATTAATTATTAATTAACCTTAATTTAAATTAAATATTTTGTTAACTCTAGTGAGAATCGAACCCACACGCTACGACTGACCACAACTAATTGCCTTATTGCTTTAGTATTGGATTATTTCTATTTGCAAGATTCAGAGATGATATACAGGGTGGAAGAGGCAGCGCTCCTTTTACTGAAACTGCATATAGGGTAAAATATTTCCAACCCGGGGCTAAAGAAATAATTAATCACGATGCCTCAGCAGTTTGGACGTAGGATTTTTTTTTCATTTCACGATTTTTCTCCTACATTCTCCTCCTTCTTTCTCCTGTATTTCGTGTGACGCACACATACATATACTACTACAAAAATACTACGAACCGTTGCCAAACTTCTACTTTTCAATCATCAAAACATAACCGAACGAGAAAGAACGATATCTCGCATTGTTTTTCACGCAATTACCTATTTATTATAATAAATCAAAATAGCGTTCAAAGCTTATTAAATTTTAATAAAATCCTACTTTAAGGCAATTTATTATACCTTTATCTCTTATACCTTTATCTCTTATACCTTTATTATGAAATTATTTAGAAATAATGCATGGTTATTGAACCACCCACAAAATTAAATTAAAAATGATACTGAACTACGAAAGATAGGTACTTACATTTAACATTAGTTTTACATCGTCGTTGTCGCATTCTCCTTTTAGTACCACTAATATTTACATCATATATAATAACAAAATAACAATAAAAACTCAACATTTACTTGAAATGTCTTAAAAGAATGTATGTTTTGATAGTACACTCAAATACTGACACAATAGTTTCACATTTGAGAAAAATACTCAGTAATCAATCACATGTCACATGAAATCCGATTATTGGTAAAATTAATATTAAACAACATCCAAATAATTTAAAACACTTAATAATTATTCAGTGTCTAAAGTCAAACAAAATAATGTAAATACAACAAAACTTAGCCGTTCCGCGGCTAAGTTCTGTTCACACACAGATAATTGTTTTAATAGTTGCCATTAATTAAAATACTTTTAAAATTTTTATTAAAATTTTCATTTTTATTTATATTTTTTTTATTATTTTGATAGAAAATCGTATAAAAATTAAATAGAAATGAGTTTTATAATGTTACACCTACAATACGAAATAAATTAATGTTTAGTAATTATTTGTAAATAGTAGTGATAATTTTATTAATTATTTTAATATCAAATCATGCGTAAAAAATATAATCTACATTTATTATAGTGTTATATTAAACAATCTATCAATATTAAAAAACAATTTTGACATCTCCACATAGACACCCCCCCTCACGCCGCACCGATTCCCGTCGGTAATAGTAGTTGTATCGGACTTTAGCTGAATGTTTATTAAACCATATTAATACAACGAGTTATGGGCTTAGACCATGTAGTAATAATAATAAAGAAGATTGCATCAATCATAGAAAAGTTTCGCTGTTTTAACCTCGCCACTATTTCTAATATTGGCGAGATTAAAACAGCGTTACTTCATGCGACGCTTCGGCATTGGTATTGGAATTTGGAGGTTATGTTGCCGGGAAGGAATAAAAAAGAAGAACAAGCAATGAAATAATCACGATGGAAGGAAACAGCATAGTAATAAAACTGGAAGGAGTAAATAATTGGAATGCTTGGAAGTTCCAATTCCAAACCATAATACTACTATGGAGTGAAATTGTGTCATCATCATCTGCATTTGTTGAAAAGAAATAATTAGTTAATAGTTAGTAGTTAATAATTAGCAATTAATTTGTAATTTAAGTTAAAAGAAATATTAAATATTTCAAGTGTAATAATATGGACAGAAAATGTAATAATTTTTTAATATTGAGTTTCAAAATTTTTTTACGTTTTATGTCATCGCGTGTCTACTATTATATTATTGACAACTAATATTATAAATACTGTATACTTTTAATTTGTCTAAATTACAAAATTAATAAATATATGTGTGTGTGTGTGTTTTTAATACCTCAAATTAAAACAACTTTAATTAAATCATAATTAAAACAAATTGTAACAACAATTTATATAATAAAAAAAAACAAATCTAGATCTACACGTACATACATAATTCTTACATACATTTGATAGCACAAATGATAGCTTTGTTCTAAAACAGGAAACGCAATACACTCCCTCTGTTTCCACATATCTCCTTTCACCGTCCGGGGCTTAGTAATACATAATTATAGCCCTCATTTTGACATAAACCGTCGTCACCAGTAATTTACGACAAGGCTGGTACTTTGAGAATTTAAAATGGTTATTTTGCTTGCAAGACAGCTAATTTCAGTTGTTGTGATTAACAGACTTATTAGATCGTGATAGACATTTAATGAGCTTGACGCTGTATCCCGCAAATTGCAGGGAAGAACTTAGTGTTAAGTTCCCCATCTTCGGTTGAATTCTGATCTTAGATCTCATCGTCGCGCTTTGCCTCGACACAAGAGCGAAGAAATGAAAATATACATTTAAATAAATATATCTTTTTCTCGAGTGGGGTTCGAACTCACAACCAGTCACACTTGAGCCCTGGCAGCACGACTGACCTCAATTTTATTTGATGATATTTTGCTTATGAAGTAGCTAATTTTCATTGTTGTGATTAACTGGTTTATTAGAACGTGATGGACATCTATTGGCTAAATCCACTCATCATCGAGATCGTTTGTATTGTAATGTTGACACTAAACTATGTTTTATATATAAATATTTTATGAAAACTTTATTTAATTCCACATAATTATCATTTTCAGGAACAAGTAGCACCGGTTGAAGAAAATCAAGAAGATGAAAAGGGCGACAGGTAATATAAGACTTCTTACATTTAAGTATATTTATAGTAAATTTATATTTATAAAGTAAAATAACGACAAACACAGTGAAGTGAAACTTAGCCATTTAAAACTATATTATGATGATATCTAAATAGGATATGATACCTACAAAAAACTTTGGTATTAATAAGTTTCCGACAGACAATGCCCAGAAAACAATTGAAAGTAGAAAATTTGAATTTGTGATTGATTTCTCGATATATGGCGTTTCGAGCGTGCCAGTTGAGCACAATTCATTTCGCCTTGAATTTGTGTATGGGAAAACAATTTTAACCTACTTCGAAAAAGGAGGCTATCAATTTGACATTTAAATCAGTTTCAACGTAGGTACGTGACGTTATCGGAATTGGATAATATTTAAGTATGATAATTCATTAATTTCTCCAGAACTGAAAATTATATAGAGATATGAATGAAAGAAGAAGAAGAATATTCCAACTTAGTGAACATTTCAATTTTTATCAAAATCGGTTTTGCTTTTTATGAGTTCTTAGGTATTCGTGCATTTCTGGTGACCTACAGAATTATGATATACTTACCTAGGTATTTAGTAGGTATTTGAAGTCGATTAAATTACTTTTACCTATGTTTTCTATTCTATCAGTAATAAGATACCTACTATTTCTAACAACAAAAAATAAAAGAAAAACAAATATAAATATCCTTTTAATGCTTTTATATCCATAACAATTTTGTTCAATTTATATGACGTGACATACTTAAATCTGGTCGTGACATTGTTATGTTACTGTAGAATCGCTCTCAATGAAAGCACCTACGGCTGTCATGTGAAAATATTGTATTATATTTAATAATTATTGTTCATTGTTGTTTTTTCTATAATTTTTTGTATATATTCTTCTTCAGACCTCATGGTTGATGGCTTATAATAATGAAATCTTCAATTCTACTTTTAAATAAAGTAATAAAATAAATTTATTTTAAGAGAACAAAAAATATATTTATGTTAACAGAGCTTTAAGCATTTTATTATATAGTTCCATAATATACAAAAATCAAGTCAGCTTCACGCTGTATCCCGCACAAAGCAGGGTAGGCAGAGGAAACCTAGGGTTAAGACATTCCGTTTCTTACTTTCTGCAGAATTTTGGAGGTATTGCGTGTTGAGTGGCAGAACTCAACACCTCGCTTCGCCTCGACACCAGAGCGAATAAATGGAAATATAAACGTTAATAAATATTTCACTTCCTCGAGTGGAGATCGAACCTATTACCCAACTAATACAGACGAATTCCAACTGATCCAAGTTAGTCTATATTTAATTAATAGTCAAAATATTTAAAGTAAACATGTGATATTGGAAAAGAAATTGTGGGAAACATCAATTAATTTCACATATGAAATTAACGAACCTTTCTCTACCAACCGAACCGAATCGATATAGCGTGATTTGTACACAACAAAAACTAATTATTACTTTTTTGTAGGAACTGCATATATTGTAATTGGATATTTACTATTACGTTTATTTAAATTATTAAAAATGTGTATTTCTTTAATATCCATATGTAAAAATATATGTAATTATTTCCCATTTAATTTCTGCATTTTCTTCACGACAAAATGCAAAATTGGTGGTAAAATTTCATTACGATTCTGTCTTCGTTATAGCATTAAACATTATATTAAAATCGAATTACGGCATATTACTATAACTCGACGCCCAGTTTTGTATAAACCGCGGCGTTGAGTTACGGTACGGCAGTTGAAAGACGAACGAAGTGTTTCAAAATAGATTACCTCTCCCGAGTAGCAGTGTGAAGAATACTTCTATTATTATTACTACCATCTCATGAAGGATTTTCAGTTAAATACCTTTTACATATTGCATTAACAGCAGTGTTCATAACTAGGTCTTTATTCTACTCCAGAGTTCAAACCCAAGAGTACCGGCCCGGCCAAGTGTTCTCTCTCAACGCACAAGAGCTGTTAGAGCTGCAGCCAGAACGGAAAGCACCAATTCCGAGCGGCCAACAACTGCAACAGCTGTATCAACCAGGCAACCCTCAACAGGAGCACAGGCAAAATTTGCAGCAGTTTTATTATTTAGAACCGCAATTGAGTCGACAGGTATTTTTTTTTAACTATTTATATTGGTTTTTTGTGTATTTATTAATGATATAAAGTCTTACATTCATTATTTATTAATTAACTTCACGCTGTATCCCGTACACAGTAGGATAGGCAGAGGGACCAGGGGATCTAATATTAAGATACTCTGTTCCCTATGTGGAAGTTGCGGTTTGTCTCGATACCAGAGCGAAGAAATGCAAATAAAAAAAAATAATTGTGTTAATTGGAATTGAATAGTAATAAATGGAATGGAAAGAAATATTGCTAAAATTATCATTTAATACTTTAAATATTCATTCTTCATATTCTTATCATGTCGAATTAAAATATATAAAAAGAAATGAATATATACTTAATTATATCTATAATATTAATTACACTCTAGTAGGTAGCTTTATGATATTTTTTTCATCTTGTGTAAGTTATTATAGAAAAATATTATGAAAGCTGCGGTTCGTGAATCGGAAAATTAAACTGACCACTTCAAAAAGAATGTTTTTATTACCGTGTTACGTTGTTATTTTAGCAGTAGTCCTTTTTTTATCACGCTTTTATTAGATCGAGTTCTAACTACCTACATACTAACTACCTACTACCTAAAATAAAACAAACACTAAATAAATGTTAAGAGTAATTTGCTAAAATACTATATTGAAAGCTGCATTAAAGTTGGTTAAGCTGTTACAAATAAATGCTCAGGACAAACTGACATAAATTTCAAAAATTATTATGTTGATTGTTCTATCGACAAATGCTCAAAATAATTCTAATATTTACATTTTTTTTATATTTAAATATTATTATTATTATTTGCAAATAATATAAAATATTCCTGCATTTATTTTTCAGGTAGCACTGCAACCTTCGCACGCAGTGATTGCCCGTCCGCACTTCACGTCGAATGGTGGTGAAGCTTCCGTTGGAGCAGCATTATCAGTCAGCGATACTGGTGCTAATTCGGCTGAATCTCTGGATCAAGAGTTGCTTGCTTTATTGGGTCACCAATTGGCAGGCAGACAGGACGATGTACGACCTCAAACATTTCCACAACAATCACCTCAAATTCAGCCACAAAATATAGCACCTCAGTATCAACAGGTAAATTATATTTAAATATTTAGTGATTCCTGTTTGTAAGATATAGATTTAAGCTAGTAATAGACTCTAGTCACTCTCTCTCCCTTATAATAAAATAAATTTTATATCCTCATCGTTGTATGTACCAAATTTACTACGATGGCGTTAACTTAATTATATTATTATTTAAACATTTTTATTATATCATTATATAAACGTTTTTATATGTTTTGCAGGTGGATGTGGCATATATCCAAAAACCGAATAAGAAACCAACAAAACTCCGTCCAAAAGTCCACGTTGTTCCAACACAAGCCCCAGCAGCTCCTCAACAGTATCTGATCGAAACCACAAATGTTCAACAACAACAGCATCAACAGTTGCAGCCATTCCGTCCTGTTCCTCAAAATCAGAGAGTACCACAGACTCTTCGCTACGCTCCTATTCAATCAGCACCAACCGCCGTGCAACAAACTATTTACGAGCGACCAGAATCTCAAGGTCTTAAAGTAGTGCCAGCACCAAAATTGCAGCCCCTTAACCCACAATACAATTATAGAATTCAATATCAACAGGAAGCGTCACCTAAACAATTCAGAATTCTTGAAACACCGAGAGGAATTTCTATTCGGCAGGAACATCCAAGACTTCTTATAGCGTCCAACGAAAGACCAGTTGCTTATTTGAAGCGTTTCCCAGAACCGGAAAAATTACGAGCACCTGCACCAACCGAACAAACTAATTACGAAACTTTGCCTTCGATTCAACGTCCTACACAAATTGCTGATCAATATTACCTTCGTCCAGTATATCGACCAAATGAACAGCGAAACAGATATGAAATTCCAGCTGTAGCTATGAGGCCAATGGAACAAGGAAGAAGTATGGATTCAGTTAAAGCTCCCTTGTCTGCAATTTATGTAAGTAAAAACATAGCACAAAAGAAACTCGCTAGACCTTTAGTACGATTGGAACAAGTACAACAACCTCAAAGGGAACAGGTATATAGAATAGAACAACAGCAACACTCTGGTACTGAGCAAGTGGCCATAGAACAGCACGGACAGAGCTTAGAAGATCAAAGAGCACATTTGCCTCCACCTAAAAATAATAAAGCTTATACTCCTGAAGAGTTTCAAGCTTTGGTAGCTGCTGGCTATTCAGTAACTCCAGTGCCAGTAGGTCAGATGAACCATCAAGTCGCACAGTCAAGATCAGGATCTGAAACTGTATTAGTTCAACAAAGGAGGCCTGCCTACAGCCGCCGATATCAATATCTTCCGCTAAGAGGAGACGATGCACCTTAAAACCTGAACCATGATGTACATAATGTTAGTAATAATTTTGTAGATTTAATACTCAGTAATACAAACCTAAGAAAATAAACGTTGTTTTATTTACATATGTATAATTTTATAAGAATATTTAAAATAAATACATTCTCACATAAGCAGAAAAGTGGAAAATTCTCGTTTGAAGCAGAAATATTCTTAGAAAAGTAATTAGATGTTACGAAAATAGACCCTTACAAAATGTCTTTGTAAGCGTTGTTATAAACAAGGTGAATGTACTGTCAACGAACTATATCTGAAGAATTTAAATGTACAATATCAACTTATGAAAAGTACGTAATTTTTTAAATTAAATAAACACGTAAGTTCCTTCTGCCCACTAAATTCAAGGGTCGCGAGAATATTAAATAATGGAGGGTATGCAAGAGAATTGATGAAAGAAGAAAATGATATTATACTGAATTCTCTTCACTTATTCTGAACAACCCGTTATTCATTTCCGATAGAGAATAGATTGAATTAAATAGGCTAATAACACATTATTTCTCTAGTCTTTCAAAATATATAATATGTTTTCTTATCTTTACATTTCAGTGTCCTATATCCCCATAAATTACATGTAATTATTAATATAGAATTACAACCAATTCAATTATCCAATAAACAAGGAAGAGCTTACGGCGCCATTATCTAATGGCAAATGTAAACTTGTAACGAACATAATTGGAGATGCAGAGCCAATTAGAAGCAGCTGCATAGTTTGTCGGTCTAATTATGAAAGTGTATAACAGAAACAAGACTTCGAAGAGTATAAATTATTTTCTTTTATAATGTTTATTTGATTAAGGACAAGGCAAACGAGCGTTCGGGTCACCTGATGGTGATCACCGCCGCCCACGACCCCGTGCAACACCAGAGGAGCTACAGGTGCGTCGCCGGCCTTTGAGGTGGAAATAGACGCGCTTTTTAAAGGTACCCATATCGTACCGACCTGGAAACACTGCCGCGGGTAGACCGTTCCACAGTTCGGTGGCGCGTGGAAGGAAATTTCTACGAAAACGCACAGTAGTAGAGTGCCACGTATCCAGATGGTGATGATATTTAAGTTTGTGCCGTGCTGTGCAGTTAGAAAATTCGGCGGCAGGTAACAGGTCAAACAGTTCTTCAGAACACTCACCATGATAAATGCGAAACCTTTCAAGTCCTTATTAAAATTATACGAACCTTACCTTATTAAAAAGGTATAATGATGCAATTTAAGACAGTAATCAGTAAAGATGTAGCAAAAACAAGATAGGCTAGGAAACTAGTGTTAAATGTTAGCGGTAGTATTCATTATGAGTCTATAGTAAAAATGTGTTAGTTAGTTTTGGAGGGAAATTGTACCTATAAAAACATCCCAAAAAGTGAATTGAACACAGTCTTCCTAACGTTATGATACTGCCAGTGCCTGTGAACAAGTGACTTCTCTTCTTATTTGTTGTTTTCTCTGAACTCTCCGAAAAATTTGATATATTGCTGATCTACATTCCTAAAAATTATTTAATTCTCAGTTATTACAATAACTGATTGGGTTACAAGTCATCAATCAGCTTCAGGGTAGGCAGTGGGAGCCTAGTGTAAAGAGACTCCGTTCCCCATAATGCACAAGGTTACATAGGTTACATATAATAAATTCCATATTATTGGTATACTAACAACATTTCTTGCAATTTGCTTCAGAGTTAAAAGGTTTGCGACATTTATAGCTAAGACCGCCATTGCCATGATTATTTCCATTAAGGAAACTATTGTTAGGAGATTTAGAAAAACGTACGTGAAAACTATTTCTAGAACTAGAACCAGTTCATTTCGATTAGGTATCGTTTTATTCGTTATTTTATATTTGTTTCTTCGTAACTCTGTTTATATTTCTTGGGTATAGAAAAACATTATATATTGGAATAATATCGAAATTCGGTAGTGGCTAGGTTCTATATGTTTATAAAAAATATTACATATTATATTGATGCTTCAGTTTCACGCTGTAACCCGCAAAACACAACACATCTTTCATTATTATTTGACGTATGTAAGTGCAGTAATTATTTAGGTTTTGGGGGAAAAAATATACTATTTTAATTAAACACTCTTTAGTGTCAATACAAGAAACCAGCTTCACGCTTTTTGCCGCCATGCAGAGAGAACCTAGTGTTCAGACATTCTTTTCACCAATTTCCGCTGAATTTTCGACATATTTTTGTTAAGTGCTGGAATTCAACGCTGCCCTTATACTGGTGCGGAGATATAAATAAAAAAATAAATAAAAATACTTTATTTCTTCAACAGATATTACACAAAAATAATTGTTACAGAGATCTCCTTTTAAACAAGTAATGCCTGTATTAGGAGACCCCGGTCTTCTAATATAATATCTAAAATATCTGCTATTAACATTAAACTAAAATGCTTTAACATTAAACACAAAAAAAAGAAACATTTTACAAATAAAATAAATTAATTACTTTGTACATAAATATATAAGTTAGGTTGAACATGTAAAAAAAAAAAATATTATGTGGTGTCGTGGGACACCAGGTAGGAACGAAGTTCCTTCGGCTAATGTAGAATCGACACAAATTGCAAAAAAAGTCGTGCTCAATTTTATGTAGGTTTTCTTGATTTTTCTCTTAAATTTTGCTGATTAGTTTTTATTTAAGTACAAGAAAGTATTTAGGAAATTCAGTATTTTAGGAAATAATGAATTACTTAAAATAAAAAAACATCGTAATTCAAATTATCAACTAAAATAACAAAATATGTCTCTTTAATTTTGTTTGACAACATAAAATTACATAGAAATAGAATAGAAAAATAGAAATAAAAATAATTTTAACTCTCATCCCTTCTCTTTCTATTACCACTCCACCCCAAAAGAAAGAGGGAGAAAGAGAAAGGTATTATACACTACTCGTCTGTGTATGCGACTCATTTAACGGTTTTATTCCACGCATTTTTCTTACGGTTTTACTATCACATTTTTTTCAGTTCGGTCACGCAGCGAAATCCCTATCGCTTCCAAGCCTGCCGTAAGGAACTTCGTTCCAAAAATTGAATATTTCCATTCCTCCTAGTAGAAATCAATCCACAACGTTCACGTTCGGTCAGTCTGTCTGTCCTACTATACCTCAAAAATCAATATAAAAGTAACGAAATCGAAAGAAACTCGAACTATCAATAAAAAAACAACAAAACGAATGAATTACGTGTAGATATGTCGTCAACAAGTATTCTATATTGTGTGCTGAAGATATTTGACAGCCGTTAAAACTTTCAGCTGAAGAATGTCGAAGTTTTCTCGTTAAATGGAAACTTGGACGCTTCGTCAACCAAAAATAATAAATTGAATAACTTTCAGGTTCCTTTTTATTTTTGTTTGTATATTTTTATAAAAATGTGGGTGTTTATAATGGAATGGATATCTATATTTACTAACTAAATTATTTCTCATTTGTTAAGCTTCAGATAAGGTCAATACACTCCGTTCTCCAATTTCCATCCTTACCTACTTATTAACCTACTATTTGTTAAAAGAATGACAAAAGTCATCACCACGGTATATCTTAGGTGAGTAGGGTTAAAAAAAAAAATTAAATAAAACAATTCCCATGAGTGGAAACTGAACCCACACCCATCGCGATTACAGTCAGACGCAACCTCGTACCGCGATAAAATATTTTATAAGAAAAATGATTATGTGGTCTTTTTATGTATTTTATGTAATAAAATGTCTTTTTTTATCTTCAAAATTGTTCATTCTTCGACAGATTACTGCCACAATCAAATAAAAGAAACAATTTCCTAAATTATGTTTAGAGAGATGGATTTCTTTTACTTATAGATGATGTTTTTTTTAGCCTCACCATGTATCACGTATGTAGCAGGGTAAGTAGAGGGACCTTAGTGTTAAGACCCTCCGTTCCCCACTTTCCGCCGAATTTTGGAGCCTTTACGTTGAGTGGCGTAACTCAACGCAGCGCTTTTTCCTCGACACCATCGTAAAAAAATAATACGTAACTCAAATACACAATAGGCACGCAGTACACAGTTATATAGAAAACCTATTTTCATCTAGCCCCAAATATAATTTTCACTATATTTCTCTGTAAAAATAGGTCACATCACTTCGCTTGTTAAGTGCACTCTCTTTTATGAACATGGCCTAATAATAATCAAATTCCGCTCGCCTATATCCCGTATACTAACGAACATAGAGTTATTATTCATAGAAGTGATGTCACACCAGTTCTTTCTGTTTCAGGTATGTGACAAACTGTAGTGTAGCTCTATGCCAGGTTTTTTTTAACTAAATTAAAAGATTAAATAATATTACTTAAATTTATATATTCCCTCAAGTGTGAATCAAACCCAGAACCATGATTTGGGCAGTCGTACGACTCCAAATTAACTCATGATACTGTAATTATGTAGCGGATGGGTCCGAAGAGGATCTGAGGAACGAGTGTGGTGGCGAGAATTGGGGAAGGCCTATGTCCAGCAGTGGACAATACATGGTTGTTGATGATGAATGTAATTATATCTTTTTGGATAATCTAATAAGGAAATATTATACCATATTTTTAACATTTTTTCAAATTTAACATAGCGGGATTTGAACTTGGACGGTTTCCAAGAAGCACGGGTTCAAATCCCACTACGTTCAAGTTTTTATACGTTTCTAAAAAAGTACGAAGAATCATAGTAATTTTCTAGCTTGACTCGAATTTATTTAATAAAAATATAATAAAATAAATAGCATATCAGTTGTTGTTCGTGTTTCTAATCTGCGGGAACATTGCCGCGAGCGGGCGAACTCTCATGCAATTTTGACATTACGGTCATCATAATTATTATAGACTATAATTAGCTATTAAATTTAAATAATATGCAATAAAGTTTTTATTTATTAAAAATTAATACCATCGCGGCAAGGTACTGACATAACTGACAACGCAATATACCGTACCGTAAACGCCACTCTGAAGAAAATTTATACGTAGGTAATTTATAGATCAACCGCTAACCAATAAATTTATCGAATAAAATTATACAAATTATTTATTTAATGAAAATAAGCGTATAATTTTGAGAATAATTAATTTATTTAATTATATTTTTTTTATTCACCTTCAGTGTACCTATTCCGAACATAGCACGGTAGGCAATGAGAATCTAGGATTGAGACATTTCGTTTTTGCTTGGATCAGATCTGACGTCGCCCTATATCTTTCCAAAGCTGGAAGAAGAAGAACCTCCTAGTGGAGATCGAACCTACAATTTACATGATTTAGAACAATAAAACACAGATATCATTCAAATAATCCATGACCTTTTAATTTAATTTCCTTCAGATTTATAATAGGCGATCTGTAATAATATTCTTTACCATTTTCCAAAACAAAAATCCTGCATTCGCAGCGGCACAAGGGTGGGATTGCAACGCGACGGTTGTGGGTTCCATTCCCACTCGAGGAAGTAAAATATTTATTTAAGTTTATATTTCCATTTCTTCGCTCTGGTGTCGAGGCAAAGCGCGGCGTTGAGTTCTGCCACCCAACACGCAATGCCTCCAGAATTCGGCAGAAAGTGGAAAACTAGCTAGTCTAACTAGTCTTAACACTAGGTTCTGCTCTGCCTACCCTGCTGTGTGCGGGATTTAGCGTGAAGCTGATTTTTATTAATATTTTTAACCATTTAAATTGAGAATTTTCAACGATAGATGTACACACATATTATTTTTTTATCTACTTAACTACTCATGTATATATATGATAATATAACCAATACTAAATCAGCTATATTATACAGTAACCTTGAAACACTCACGCATGGTATCCTTGGCCTTGGTATTTGAATTACATAGTAATTCCTTACACGCGAACTGAAAATAAATACATTTTGATCGATATTATAAGCTACAATTATATAGTTACGTTAAGTTTCACTACTTAAAACGCAATGTCTCGGAAATTCCTCGGTGCACAAGGGAGTCTTAGGTTCCCTCTGCCTATTTTGCTTTGTGGGGGATACAGTGTGAAGCAATACGAAAAAAAACGCATATTTGAAGTAAATAAA
The DNA here is from genome assembly GCF_056956725.1 of Heliconius melpomene rosina. Taxonomy (NCBI): domain Eukaryota; kingdom Metazoa; phylum Arthropoda; class Insecta; order Lepidoptera; family Nymphalidae; genus Heliconius; species Heliconius melpomene. The sequence continues at coordinate 5,053,301 of NC_140397.1, forward strand.
TAAACTTAAGTTCATAAACGTAATGAATTCGATTCCCAATAGGGGGAATAACTTATTTTTTTAATTCCTGCTCTGGTATGACAAATTGTGACGTAGCCTTCCACCGACGCGGTTCACGGCTTCAACCCGCTGGAAGTACATAAATATTTGTAGAACCCTTATGTTTCAAGAACACCGCTTATATTACCGCCATAAGAATTTTGATTGTTTTAGAAATAAAAAATACATCCTGAGCTGATATAAGTAATGTAACTTTAAATTTCATAAAGTAGTTGGCATTTTACTAAAACAAAACTAAAAGTTGAAATACAATACTGAAATTAGTAAAGAACACAGGGTGGATTAATTCAACTCGCACTTGACCAGTTTTATTTTTTTTATAAAATAATTCGTACAACTTATTGTCGAAATAATTCTAAAACGTTAATTCATTTACATTAAAACAACATTTACCTATTATATTCATTTTAGATAAGATAAGAAAAGCTACTTTCCAAAACTATATAAAAATATTTCTTTTAAATCTTTCTTTCACAGAATCGGCTTTTCAATACTTTTATTTTATACCTTTATATACATTATAAAACATTTCTTAAATAAGAAAATGTTAAAATATATTTAATTTTACTGACAAGTTACATACAACGCCCTGCGGCGTGCCATCTCTTATTTTGATTATATTTTTTTCTGAACGAGATCCCAGGCTAATTTAATTACGAAAAACCAATTCGAAAAGTAATATATTTCTTTTGTCTTTGGTTCTTATAATGAGATTGTTTCTCCATTTTGCTTCGCTAATGAGACTTCTGTTTTATTTAATGGAATATTTATAGAGACATATTGAATAACAATTGAATCATCTTATTGTAATTTTAGTATTTATTTTTTGATTTCTGACTTTAAGGCTGGCTGTTTTATTTTTTAATGTCTGTTTTATTTTGTAATCGTCTCTGGCATTTTGTTTAGAAAAAAAGTTTTTTTATGACAATATTATAGATAAGTAACTTTTTTAGAGTATATACCTATTGCCTGGAACGTAGCTAATATGTATCAGAAAATACCTACAATTAAAATATAATTTTATTCCAGTAGAAACTTCATTAAACTTAATAGTTTAAGGCACGTATTTATAAACTGCTCGAGAAGAACTGTCGATCTTGAGATACCTGTTTTCATAGATACAGGATACATAAATACAGTCTTTAATTTTCATAACTAATAGCAGATGTTTTCCAAGAACATCCATTTTTTCCACAAAAACGACAGTTCTATATAAGAATAAAAATTTTCTTATATCTATTCCTAAATATTCTAATGCCCTAGATAATAAAGAAATTATACCGATTTTTTTTTCTTCCATCCATTCCATTAATCTTGTTTATCAAATAAACTTCCACAAGTTACGACTTTAGTTACTCGACATTATTGAACTGTCTTCTTTATGGAGCTAACACAAACAAGGTGTCTGGTATTTTTATAAAATAGGCAAATATTTGTTTTCTTGTATTGCAGGAAATAGAAACTATTTTTTTATGTAAATCAGGTTCAGGAGGCAGTCAATCATCATATTTGCTTAGGCGAAGAGTCACGTCTGTCCAGAACAATGTATTATAGTTATATATGAGACGTACGCTGATTTGTGCCTTAAATATATGAACTAAGTTTCATATACTTTAAGGTTTTATCGAAATTAATTATCTTTAATTAATTTAATCTACACTAATTAACTAAAAAATTACAAAAATTAGTTGGGTTAAATAACTACCTATAAAGGTAGCAAATACTTACGTGGCTTCGCTCGTTTATTATATTATAGCCAAATCATTAAATCTTTACATAATTTATAGCCTATGTGTCATTCTGATGTATAAGCAATATTACTGTAAATTTTCCTTCAAAACCGTTCAGTAGGCTTTACGTGAATGTGGAACAAACGCTCATCCTCAGAAATGTCCACATTTTTAATGATAATGGGATAGGATTACTTCACGCTCTATCCCGCAGACATCAGGGTAAGCAGATAGAAGGTAGTGTTAAGACACTCCGTTCCCTACTTTCTGCCAAAGTCTGGAGGTATTCCGTGTTGAGTGGCAGAACTCAACGCCGCGCTTTACCTCGACACCAGAGCGAAGAAATATAAACGTAAATAAATATTTCACTTCCTCGAGTGGGGATCGAACCCACAACCGTTGCGTGACAGTCACACCCTTGTGCCACTGCACGACACCCTCAGGATAGGATAGGATATGTGAAATAAAAATAAATCAATAAAGGTTGTCATAACAAGTACTCTTCACTCGTTGAAACGTTTGAACTATCGGTTTAGTAACTGAAGCTTTCATTACAATTTCAGTTGCATGAATGTTGAACTGAAAGGTTTAGTTTACTTTTTTCCTTTTATACACCCTCGATATTGGAAATTTAATGCATGGACTGTCGATAGTGTTGGAACAGATTTAAATTACAAAATAGAATAGAAATAGAAGAGATTATAAGTTTGAAGTGTCCGTGTATGTATGTATTCTTGCGTTAATCCCGGCTGTTACCAGGGTCTGCCTTCCTACTCAACCTACTCCACTTTGCATGATCTTTTGCGTCCTCGGTGGTTAAACCATTGGCTCTCTTGTCCTGCATCACGACATCCAACCAGCGCTTCCTTGGGCGTCCGGGAGGTCGCGCTCCAGGAACTGGTACAGCAAGGCACTTGCATTCGACATAGTACTTAGGCCGGCGCGTAACGTGGCCAAACCATCTCAGGCGACGCTCTTGGAGCTTATCCGCTACGTCACGGACCCCCTATTCTGTGGTGTCATAACTCCCAAACAGATAGATTAATTTTTATTTACTTTTTCTGCGTCCATAATTTAAGAAAACACTAACCATGTCAATTTAATCAACTAACCACTCCTACTGTAATATGACATCACACATGTATATTGTAAAGCGCAAAAACTCGCCTTAGTTTGGAAATGACAATAAATAGAAACCAGACACCTTCCTCTAGTAGGGATACATTCCTATCACAGAGCACTTACGACCGCTATAAAAATATAAATATAATATTTTGAAGTATTCATATGACAGATCTTTTTTGACTGAAATTTATCCGAGACGGCTGGCTATTCAAAGAAATCGTCGCCATTTTTAATTTTAACCATACTACCGTCAATACCAACCTGAGATGACTGACGACTAAGAAAAAAAAAACATTCCGACAGATTAAAGAGATTTTTTGGTTCGCTGCGCATTTAAAAAGCCAGTTGGTACATTGAGAACAACTCTGTGAAGACTGTAAATTTTAGTTTTCTTAAAAGGGGAAAATGTGATTTTATCTAATGCAGTTCTTAAATGATGTCATAATTCAATAAAAAGAAAGAGAAAAAATGTTATTACATATAATGCAAAAGTTTCTATTTTCTCACACCAATAGATTGGTAGAAATCTCTGTTAGAAATAAATTCACTTCTGCCAATAATATTCTGGATTATGTATGTATTAGAAAATTGCAATTAGATATTCCTGACAGAATTGATTTATGTCAAATTAAAAAGTTTTTCAGTACTATTAAGATTAACTAAAAGTCAAAAACGTATTGGAAATTTGAAATTGATTCAATGCAAAAGAACTTGCTTAATACAATTTTCAAGCATTATGAGCCCTTGTTGTTCTTAAAAAAATTTTTATTAAAAATGAAAGGAAGCTCCACAAATAAATAAAAAGTTTTAATTTGCTTAGTTATACGAATTATGAATAAACTTGTAATAAAATATCTCGTCAACGAATAATTTCTATGGCGTGATTGGTTTTAAGTTTCAACATTTCTTAGATTTCTTTCATTATAAAACAACATTTTCCGAATTGAAAATATCTTATAAATGTAAATATCTTAGAAAAAACATATAGTAAATTAACAAGAGAGATTTGTTTAGACTTTTTTACTTTTTGAATAATATTTTGTCATAATACAACACACGCAGAAAATCAAATTAACTAAAGTTGTAAATATAAATTTAAAATAATAATTTTAAGAATTCTCTTCATATTTCTATTATAAAAATATATTTTTCATTTTAAAAAGTAAATTAATTTACAAATTAACAAAGTTCTAAAAACTAGACTTTATATTAAGTACATATAAAATATATTAAATTGGAAACGGTCCAAGTTAATAATTTGTATGTGTCTGGGGCGACTGGTGTTTTTACAGAAGTGATTGCTTACTGTGAAATTGTTTAATTATTCTTATCATGAAATGGGAAACATAATTTATTTTTAATTCATTATAAATAAGCTAAAAACGTAAAAAGATATTGACATATTTAACAATATTTTAAAGGAATTCTATATAAAAAATTACAAGAGTAGATTTACGTCCTTGTTAATATCGTCTTGGATACAGATATATATACATTTATTAAATTAAAATAAAGTTCTAGCGTTTATTACTCTGCAAGCCGTGTGACGTCACAAGTTAGTGATATCGTCATATAAGTTTAACCTACTTGTGGCGACCTTTTTACCCTTTACATGGCGTTAACATTTTTATTAATTTATTGTATTCATTATTTAGATTTTTTTTTATACTTATGCCTACGTTGAACATTTAAGAAATATGAAAAAAAAAACGTAATTATATAGTTATATATAATATTTTTTTTAAATAAATAATTAATTTCAATTTAGTTAATTTCTCAAATCTATAGCTGCTACAAGCTTTTTTCATATAGCAGGTTAGGTTAAGAGAAAATAGTGTCAAGATACACACAAATAATTATTATTAATTCGAAACAAGAACCTTGTCATTAAAATAAAAAGAACATCTAACACATGAAACTGATAAGAGTTATATATACACACACATTTCCCAGACATTAATTATATATGTGATAAGAATTATCTCATAAGGACCGTTGTGGGAGTATCTTGCGCCCACTCGCTAGACCAAACAGGTTCTTGTATACTAGGGTTGTTTACTAAATGAAAATCTTCTTAGAAAATATAATTTTTATTTTATTTAGGGTAGGGTAAGATCTAATAATAAACCTTTCATTTATTCAGCTAGATTAGAATAGAATGTGTACGGAGTTATAAATATATGAGCCTTAGAACGAGTGATTTACTAGGAACCTATGAAACCTTGCAATTTCTGGTCTTGGGTCATCATTGGATCAGCTCCATGATACCATATCATTATTTAGTAGGTTACTTCTATGTTAGCCAAGTTTCATTATTGACAATTATTTATTACAAGCGGGTAATAAATATTATATTGCATAGTTACAAAATTAAAAGTCAATTTAATAAAAGCTTCTTAGAATATAAAAAATGCCTTATTTGTCGACTATGTAACTCTTTTTTAAAGTACTTGAATCTATATAAATTTATATAAAAATAAATACAAAATAATATAAGTAATTGACGACCCTAGCATTTTTCATAGATTCGACAAAACCACTCAAAGAGAGAACTAAGGGGACTTGTGAATTCTTTTGCATTATAACAAGTTCGTTTCAATACTCAAAGTTCAATTGTACAATTATTATAGTCTTGTAATTGTATTTTTATGTCTATTTTTAAATTATATTAATAAAATAAGTTATAGGTGCTTTCGTTTCACAATATGTAAGAGCGTTTTTCTATAAATCTTAATGGTATTTTCAATGGAAGATTTGGGAGCAATAATTTACCTAAATATGCTTAAATAATAATAATTAATAGTATAGATCAAGCGGGCGTCGCCACAAGCTGGTCGCTGATATAATAAAAAGTTTAATAATATTATAGAGTTAGAATGACGACGTATAAAATTAATGTTATATAGAAAAATACTCGAAAATTACACAGTTTTGAATTGTTCACGTTCAAATTACCAATAATTTTAAATAAAATTAGAATTTCAAGCTTGGCTGCCATCACTCGCTTATCAAGGGGGTAATTGGATCATATATTATTTATTATGAAGAACAAGAACCTTCTTGGAACAATGAGATTCCTATACTAATTTCGATATTATTATGCGGTTATGCATAGATGCCCTAAGTAAAATTATTTAATAAACATAAATAAAGTATCTGTTAATGTTTAAAAAAATAGATGAATAATTCCATTTTATAATTTTGTTTTCCATACATTTTGATATCTATGAGAATAATAAAACTGAAACTCACCTCTGTCTGTGTATGGAAGATATATGAGAATATTTATTACTGGGAGCATTTATTGATGTAATAGAATTCAAAACAATGATTTTAAAATTTTTGTTTGCTGTACCATTTTTTATTTCAGGCTAATCACATGGACAGCTTAACCAATTTAAACTGGCAGAGCCGCAAGCAGGTCGATAGTAATAAACTTAGCTAGTCCGCTTACTAGTACACAAATTTCATATGTAAATCTATGAAAATTTGACAAAAACATTAAAAGCTACAAAAATTTAAAAATCGGCATTTTCATCATACCCACCTACCAAAACAATTTTATTAAGTAATCTGAAACGCGAGTGGCCGCAATCTCGACTTCATAGATGTCTTCCGTCAAACTCCGATTTCCATTTATTGGTAATTTCAAGCGTGAATACACATAAACTGTGACCCAGTTTCGCCTGTATTCTATTATCGAGTTTTAGAAATTATTCCACAATTTAACTGGCGGAAATTAAAATCTTGATGAAAATCTGCATTTGACGTTCAATTTTCTTCATTTAAATTTTTTAAGAAGCTTAACAATTACTTTAAATATAAAATACTAATGAAGTATTATTAAATTCTCTGGTACTATTTTTAAGTTATTGTTTACAAATTAGCTAGTGAATTAGAAATTGTGATTTTTTAACATAATATATGAGGCCACTCATGGCACAGGCGCACAAGCGTTATGAGGTTATGAGGTCGATTTCCGCTACCGAAATTTTTTTATATTTTCAGTACCTTGCTCTGGTAACAAGGTAAATCACGGCGTTCAGTTCCGCCAATCAACAAACGTCTCCAGAACAGACACTAATATGCTACGACTTTGTTATAATTATAGATATAAAGAAAAAATATTAAATTAAAGTCACCAGCAGGCAGAAGAGGTCAATTAAGCTCGAGCTCGCGTAAAGCTCGACAAGCTCGTCCGCTTTGTATAAATGAGGCACACTCTATTTGTTATTGGATTTTCATTTTATTGGGAATTGTATTATTTAATTATTAAGGATTACGTCTACTTTTAAGGGTTCTGTACATCAAAAGGTAAAAACTAAACGTTTGTAGAAACAATAGGTAGTTTTCTTACAGAATAAGTACCCAAATATTTCATATCAAAGAAAAACATTGGGTTATATCTCTACTTAAGCTGTTATTTATGATAAGAAATAAAAAAATATATTGTACTACATATAGAAAAAACATATAATCCTCTTATTGATTATATCCATTTTATATACGTAAATAAATATATTAGAAAACAAAACTACCCAATTAAAATATACTGTGGGATTCTCAAAGCCCATTCGCATGGCCACCATAAAGATAAAATGTAAGGGGAAAAGGTCTTTCGCGGGTTATCTGACACATGACGAGACCCGAGAGGATGAAATGTCAAACATTCGTGGAACGTGAAATACGCTCGCGAGGCTTTTACTGGTGAAATGTGTTCCCTTAATCCGATTCTTATGTCTTTCGAGTTTTTTGGAAAGACAGTTTGAAATATTCTATTAGAGTTTTTTTTTATAATGTTGTTTTATTTCCCAATCGTGGCTGCACTCGACTGGTTGTGAGTTCGATCCTCAGTCGAGGAAAGGAAATATTTATTTATATTTTCATTTCTTCGCTCTTTGCCTCCAGAATTCCATGTCTCCATGTCTCCAGAATTCTGCGGAAGGTGAGGAACGGAGTGTCTTAACACGAGGTTTCCTATGCCTACACTGCTGTGTGCGGGGTACAGCGTGATCCGATTAATGAAGTCGTTGCTTACATCTCTTATTGATAGTGGTTACTAACAACCGTTTTAATACAGAATTATCAACCAACCTGAGGCTTCGCCCGCTGAATCCCATTGTTAAGAAATAGCAAAAATATACAAGATGTTTATATAAATTGTAGAACATATGCATCTAAGCCGATTCATAGGTGTATTTTATTTTATTAAAAAAGTATGTTTTATATTAAAAAAGCAGACATAAATAAACAAACTACCAAATTGTGATTCATTTCATTATTTTCACCTTGAATAGAATCTGACGTGACTATAATAGGATTTTCTCGACTGAATGGAAAAATGAAATATTACGCCTGTAATCTAATGAGAACTTTTTTCATGAAAAATAGATATATATTATACCACCAGGGCCCTGGTGTAATGAAATAACGTAGTTATATCTATATAATATTTATAAATTACCTTGTCACCTACAATTAAATGATTACTTTTTCAAATTAAAATCAACTACAAGTGCTGTAGTGTGCTCGAAGCTAATTGCTAGTAACCTCTAAAGAGTTCCACTATTCAGGTCCTAGCTCCATCATCAGACTAACTCAATGATATCATGTTGTTGTTTTATCACCTAGGCTAGCTACCTTCCTCCTGTACCCCTCATATAGCCCTACTATAGGCACAGCAACCTGGGAACTAGTGTTAAGATATTTAGTTTTTCTATTAAGACACCTTCGATCCATACTTTCCAACGAATTAACGACGGAACTACTTTGGCAGTTGTCAACGTATAAATTCTTTGCTACTATATTTGTTCTTGTATTACTTCAAATTTTATTGCTAATAAATTCTATTTTATTCATATCTTAAAAGTAATTTGACTTAAAAATTGTAAATAAATTACTTTATATAAAATTTTCTCAAAACCATTCAACTAAAGCGAAACATCCCATAAGTTGCGACAGTCGTTAAATAAGCAGACAAGTGATCTTTTTGCGGATCGAAAGCCTCGGGGGAGGAACGTCAAATTTTTGGAGAGCAATATTATATACTCACAAAACTTTTACTGCTTTATTTTCTTAAAAACATATAAGAAAAGTTTATTAAAAATGAGGATGTAAGTTCGATTTCCACTTGAGGAAATAAAGTATTCAATATTGACATTTCCTCGCTCTTGTAACGAGAATTCGGCGGAAAAATTGATTAGGTTGTCTATGCGGGAATGAAACTAAAAAAAATAAAAAATAAAACAGGTTCTTAATTCGGAAATAAAATAAATAAAACACTACATATTCTTTAGACATTTATTACTTCATATTTATTTATTATTCGTGATTCGACAGATCGTTACTAATTTACATAAAGGAACTTGAAATAATTACATATAATTAATTAGAAAATAAGAATGTCACAGCTCTTATAAAAATGTTGTACTATACCATAACAACGTTACCTAATTCTACTTTAAATTGTATCTACACATTTAAAAGATCTACAAACAAAAACAAAACAAAGAAGTTACCTTAACTAACATTACAATTATAACTAAAATCTTTATAAATTTAAATAAAATATATAGAAATACAACAATAATCACAAATATTAGGCGTTACATAATTAATTTAAATAAATAATTCTATCGTATTTATATAATAAGCATTTTAAACGTGAAGATTAGTGGACAAGATGTTTCATGGACTTACTAAGAAGTTAGCTTCATTAAAAAGGTACGGAAGTATAAAAGGTCAGTAAAAACACTACAAGGTCTAGAGTAAAGTACTACAATTCGATTATAATTATATTAATATTCACATGAAAATCTCACTACGGCTTTCTGTTTAATCGCTTTGGCGATATCCTATTCTATTGTAGAAATATTAATATTTGTATAATTTATATCATTTTTAGTTTAAATATTACTCTTATACTAAAATTCGGAGTAGGTTTGGTCACCCACAAAGATGCTACGCTATATAATATTAGTTTTACTATAAATAATTAAAAAAAAACCACTTAAACTAAAAGGGACTAGTTCATACTGGTGCTTTGCACTACATTACATTTACTTTCTAATTTCTAATATAAATAGTCAATTACTTAGATAAATATTTTAAGAAATTTCACAATAAACTTTATGAGATCAATATCGCTTCAGTCTTTACTTTTTACCATTTTCAGTTTTGATGTTCTTAACTATTTCATTCACATTATTCATTGTCGAATTAAATCTGTTTACAACGTCTCGCACTTTACCTTTATTGATAACAAGTTCCTTATCATAATTAGGAGTTATTAGACCTTTCTCGCTTCCATTACATACTTGTTTATTATTAGGCGTTGATGCATTTATTTTCGCTTCAGACAATCTGAATTCTCGTACAGCATTATCTATATTATTTATGAGATCTTTTGCAACGAATGTAGCTATTTCATGTTTAATACGATCCCTCTCAGCTAGTATTTCTGTAGCTTTGTTACTTAGTTCTTTAGTGCCATTCTTTTCTGGACTTTGACTGTGGGTTAGTGAATGGGACGCAGGACTATCTGGTCCTTGAAATGTAATACTAGGATTGCTTACAGTGTTTTCATTGTAATTCATTTGTTCCTGTCTATTCGATTCCTGAAATGATTTTTCTCCCAGTAACCAATATGTTGTCATTTTGCCTTTGCCCTAGTAAAAAAAAATACAAATTAACAAAGTTCTAAATTAGGAGGCAAAAGATTTTTGAAAATATCAAGGACAGTAATGCTACAAACCGATTTTTCTATAAAATAGCTTATATTTACCTTCATAGTAATTTCGCCTCGGCATTCCAGGTCAAAACAATCATACAAATCCAATACTTCTTTAGTTTTGGGACTAACGTGGATCTTCAATGCTTCACCATGAGACTCCATCCTTGACGCTGTGTTAACAGTATCCCCAAAGAGGCAGTATCGTGGCATTTTCAAGCCCACCACACCAGCTACACATGGACCTGTTTATTATTAACACAAATCATGTTAATAACAATTATAAAGATAATTATAACATTGTTATCAGAATACATGGAAAAGAAAACTAAAGGAAAATTCTATGTCATTATTTCGGCTAGTGTCGTTGTGTTGAAAGATGTCAGATTACAGCGTTATTATATTTCTAACTAAACCTAAGCAGTATTTCTTAGAAAATAAGCAAGAATCACAAAGGTGATATCTTCAAGGTAGAATATTTATATCGTAAATCAATAATAACCCTCGTAGTATGAAGAAGATATTAAAAGTAAGGCGGTATGACAAGGCATTATAATTACTATTAAATCTATCTATCAAATAATTGTAGTTATTAATGAAGAAATTATTCTAGTGATATTTTTTTCTACAAATGTATGAAATATTTTGGAAAAGCGGGGCCTTCTTACACAAATACTAGTGTTTTACTACTGGATTTGGTCTCATTACGTCACATGTAGTTGAAAAAAATTAAAGTAAAATAGATAAATATTTTTTATATAATATATAAAACTGTTCCAATACTGAGTGTGACTTGACTTTGACTTTTTGGAGACTATAGAGGAGCAATAAGAAAATATTCCTCGAAATACTTACGAAAAAGGAAAAAGCTAGATTTTTTTGTTTTATTATAACGTAAAAGAAATTGCGGGAAACAACTAGCCGTTAATAATTTAATAGAAAAGTGGAAAACTATAGAAAATACATGTTATAAATACTTAGGAAATCCCAGAAATGGATTGGATATCCATTATGGCTATTGACAAAGAATAAACCGTCTCAGATCAGACAAACAAGTACATTAATTCCCTTTCAACTTTCATCACAATATTATTGGTTCTATCGAACGACACAAAAAGAAACATAAAAAACCTACTTTAGATAAAATAAATTGGAACATTGAGGAAGTAACTATAGAAAAAACATTGAAACAAATAACTATATAGGATTTACTAGCTATTCCCTTTCCATTTCTTCGGTGTTAAGTTCTCGGTAGAAAATGGGGAACAGAGTGTCTAAACACTAGGTTAATATATCTACATTGCTGTATGCGGATACACCATGAAGATGATTTGTTTTTTTTTTTAAATCTATTCTTGAACGTAAGTACTTCAGACGTTAAGGTTATTTTAGCATATTTAAAGTTTTGTCTATATATAGCTTTGAAAAAGTATTAAAAGTTAATATTTTAATAAAAAAATATTAAATATTAATTCGTTAAGTATGATATATTTTTATATTTAGTAATTAAGTATATCTTATTTCTGTTTATGTTTAGAGCTAACGTTCAGAGGTTGTAAAACAATCTAAAGTAAGTCTAATTTGGAAACATTTTTATTTTTTACAAACATATTTGAATACCTAATTAAGAAAATTTTGCATCCGGTTGAAATTCTGCTACATTTTTTTGTTAGCGCCTCTATAGAAATATCTTTACTTAAGTTATTTAAATTATGATGATTTACCAAAAAATATATATTTTAATATAATAACTATAATAAATAATTTATATTTGAAAATCATAATAACATGTTCTGTTTATAAACCATACATTTCAGAATAATATTCTGAAATACAATAAAATTCCCAGCTTTACGCCGTATGTAGCAGGGTAGGCAGAGCGAGCCTAGTGTTAAGATACTCCGCTTCTCACTTTCCGTCGGTTTCTGGAGGCCCATTTCCGACACCAGAGTAAGTAATACGAAAATAGTAAATATTTAATTTCCTCGAGTCGAAATCGAACCCATAACATGTCGTGTTACAGTCACTCGCTCGTAACCCTGCACCACGACTAGCGCTTTAAAGAAATAAAATTCCTTTTCAAATACAGCATTTCTCTTCTAAATTACATCAGAAGTAAATTAAAAATTTCACCAGCAAATAAACGCTTTGAAAACCCAACCCATTAATCATGAAACCAGAACGAAACTATAACAAATTGCTTTCAATATCCAATATACCTGTGTGCATTCCGATCCTCAAAAGCAATCTTTCACCAGGTCGATGTGGAACGGTTTTCAATCGGACAGCCCGGAGCAATGCTAGGGACATACGAGCTATTTCAGCTGCATGCCGATTTCCATTTCTCATTGGCAGACCAGATACTACCATGTACGCGTCACCTATCGTTTCCACCTGTAAATAAGAAAATACTGTGTATCTTTTTATATTTATAGCAAAATTTATCTGTTAGCATATATGATTTTTTTATGTCAAACTAGCGGCCCGCCCGCGGCTTCGCCTGCGTGAACTATGTTATTATTAATTTCTATCTCCATGAGTACCTACGTCCTATAAGTGATGTCCATGCAAAATTTGATACTCCTAGCATTAGTAGTAACGAAGTTTCATACAAACTTTCAACCCCAAAAACAACCCCTTAGAAGTCGAATATTACAAATTCCCATCTTAGCGAGCACCTACGTCCTATAAGTAACTCCTATGCAAAACTTGAGATTCCTAGCACATGTAGTTTCTGAAATTTCGTGATGAGTGAGTGACCTTTCGATTTTATATATATAGATGACCGTGGTTCTTGTTAGAAATACGAAATGGTTTGCGTATATCTAATTTAATTTCCTATAGGTATTCATTATTTAACTAATATCTAACTCTCAGAGTTGTATTAACTTTAATAAATAACCTCGTCAATCCATTTCAAACTGTTAATTAACTAAATTCAAATACCAAAGTTCGGATCTCATGTTGAGGTAAAATGCGACGTTGAATTTCACCGCTAAACAAGCAATACGTTTAGAATTCGGCGGAAAATGGAGAACGGAGTGTCTTGCGGGATACAGCGTGAAGCTGATCGCTTACATAATTTCCTATTTATTTAACTGCTATCTAACACTCGAACTCATCATACCTTAAAATGTCAAACTTTTAATTAACTAAATTTAAATACTCCAATCTAGATTAACCTTTACACCTTACCTTATAAACGTCAAAGTTTTCAATAATAGAGTCGAAGCTTGTATACAAGTCGTTCAACAGATCCACAACTTCGAGAGGCGTGGACTCGGCGGAGAGTTGGGTAAAGCCGATTATGTCGCTGAAGTAAATTGTCACCTGGTCGTACGTTTCTGCCATCACGGGCTGGCCCATTATAAGTTGTGAAGCGACTGATCTAAAATGTTGTTTTTTTTAAGCAAATCGATTATATATTTGTTAAACCAAAATTACGATTATCGATAAGTCTAGATTATTTGTTTTTAATTTTTTTAGGTCGTCGTGGCATAGGGGCACAAGTATGTAACTGTAATAGATTTAGTAGATTGTGGGTTCGATTTCCACTCGGGGCAATGGATTATTATTTATTAATATTTTCATTTCTTCGCTCTGTTAACAAGGCAAAAAATGAGACGTTAAAGTACAAAGGTCAAAAACATTGAAAAAAATATTTGTTAGTAATTTAAATTCCCATAGTTTTTCTCGAAAAGCAGTTCAATAAATGTTGCTATAAAAAATGAGTAAATTTTTTTCCAAATATACTCGTCAGTAGTCAGTTAAAGCTCACTTTTGCAAAGTAAAGACAGAAGTCACTTTCGAAATCCTCATTACAGCAAAAGAACATCTAAAAGAATCCTTCCGAGAAAAAAGATTGTCAAAATGTCTACTTTGTTTATATCAGCTGTAATATTTTCCCTTGCGGCGAATAATCCTTCAGCGAAAGAAAAACAAAATCTTATTTCAGTAGACAGCTTTTAAGCTCCAAATCCCTTTGCAAGTGAAGAGAAATGTTTAGCGTTCTTCTAAGGTAACATTTACCTTTAATGTTTGTATATATGCCTATTTTGATTATAAAGTTCGACAGTCTTTGAAGATTTAGCCAAATTAAGTTAGTCTCGAAAGTTTCGGACCTGTATAGATTTAAGCTTATTCGCAAAAATAATATGTAGAAAACTCAGAAATGTTTAAATGAAATGAAATATATATTTTTTACTTTTGTAGGACACATATTTTCTAATAATATTAAAAAAAAAATCAGCTTCACGCTGTATCCCGCAGGAAAAGCAGAGGGAACCTAGTGTTAAGACACTCCGTTGCCCATTTTCCGCGCTTTGGCTCGACACCAGAACAAAGAAGTGAAAATATAAATTTAAATAATTAATTAATTATTATTAATTATTATTTAATTCCATTTCCTCGATAGGGACTCGAAACCACAACAGTCGCGTTACAGTCAAACCATTGAACCACTGCGCCATGACGTCTAATATTACGTGTTATTATAATAATAAAATATATTTACTTAGGTAATAACTGGTACAATAACTCCTCGCATTTCCTCTTCTCCTCCAAGTAATCTGAAGTACGTTCCTCGACTAAAGCTTCCAAATTGTTAGCATACTGCTCCACTTGCGTCAACAGCATGTCCAGTCTCGTGGATGTCTCGCAATCCCTTTGAAAATGATAAATTACTTTGGAATTACTTATTCTATCTATATTTAATAGATTTGTATCTTTCATACATAAAATATTCATTTATATTTAGGTTTTTAAATTGTGTGTTATTTTGACAGGCGGAAGTTCTATTTTTTAATTTTTAATATTTGTTTTTACTAAAACTGTCGAACGCTACATTCAAACAATAAAAAAATAATTGTTAAAGTTAATTGAGGACTAGAGAGCTTAGAAATGTCATCCAAACGTTCAAAAATTACATGAAATTCCCAATAATAGATGATAATATAATAATAATTTTAATTAATAAATTAAATATTTAATTTTTAATTTTCGGGATTTTTACACATTTTTAATGAAATATTTTTAATGGAAAGCCCTCGTTTTGAGAATATAACATAACTTTCATTAAAAAAAAAGTTTCGCCTTATATCCCGAACACAGCAGATAAGAAGCCTAAGAAGGAACCAAGTGTCAAGACACTCCCATGTTCCCCATTTACATACTCATCACAAACCATAGATAACAATTGGAACAGCTATGTTAAAATCTGCCAAATTAGTTACTTATAAAAATAATTACCATAGCAATTATTTCTGTTAATTTATAAGAAAAACATTTCAGAATCCCACCGGCTAATTGATGTACGAAATAGGGTCTTTATAAATTCAGCTATAATGAATCATAATTTAATTACGAAGGGACTAGGGAGGGTCCAGGAGCATAATATATATCATTTACAAATTTCAATAACGATTTTGATATAAACTCGTAATTTAATACTCTTCATAAGAATTAGAGTTGAAATTTATGTTTTATAGCCTATTTTTAAATAGTAATAATACTTAATTTTAATGGGTCTTTCATATCTAAAATATTAGTAAAGGCCAGTCGTATTGCAGCAATTAGTTGTGGGTTCAATTCCCATTCGTGTAAATTAAATATCAAATATTTTCATTTCTTTGATGTCCAGCACGCGATGCCTCCAGAATCCGGGGGAAAATGGGAAGCAGAGTGTTTTAATAGCAAGTTCCCTCTGTCTATCCTGCTACGAGATATAAGCTTGATGCAAAAAATAAAAAAAAGAAGGGTGTAGTAGGCATGTCACAAGTTTAAAACTACATCAGTTATCTAGAAGGGTGAAAAATATTTTTCTTACTTTTACTAGATACATTTTGCCTTAGATATTGAAAAGTAAAGCGGTATTTCGTTTAATTAGACCAAGAAGACAAAATTATTTAAAAAAAAATCTAAAATATTTCGGCGATATTTACCAATCGATGAACAGGAGGGAATCGAACCCATAAAAGTCATAGGTATAGGTATATTAATATACAGTGAACTTTATGTTTAAAATCTATTTATATCTAATGTTTTCAAGCACAGTAAACTAAAATGAAACTTACTTATTAATCCTGTGAATATTTTCCTTAAGTGCTGAAAAGTCCGGTCGATCGTCATCCGGTAGAGCCCAGGGGGGTTCCCCCGTAAGGGACTGACGCGGTGACACTGATAAAGGGGATGTACCTCGGTTCCGCATATCGGCATTGCCTGTAAATTACTTTCATTTAATTATTATATTCATGTTTTCTTTTTAGTACATAATTAAAGAAAGAGCGATATTAAGTAATGTTTTAGTTTCTTTATGCCTTAATTATTAAATGTTTCAAGATATTAAATAGAGAACTAAAACATTAGAACTTATAAGATGGTTGCATGTGCAACGGTTGTGGGTTCGATTTCTGGGTGATTTCTCAAAAGTGGGTGGAGAGTGGAGAACAGAAAGAATAGACATAGAAGAATTCTATTTTTTCTGGTATATTTTAATATCGACGGAAAGTGGGGAACCGAGTGTCTTAACACTAGGTTCCCTCTGCCTAACTTATTATCTTATATATTTTTTTATTTTATCTTTTAATAAACATTTGTATATAACAAACACTATATGAATAAAATAGCTAATATTCTCTAAAGTGTCCCCGTTAGAAATATCACAAACTTTATAGCTATTTTCCAACTTTGATAAGCGTGTTAAGCTTCAGCTTGACACATCGTTTCAACACAAAGGGACTTTTGTAATACACGTTTATTTTAAACATTTTGCATATGTCGCATGAATGACACAATAACATGGAAAATTTACAATAACTAATATAATAAAATTTTCTTGCTATCTCATTACGCTTTTCATTATATATTTTTTTCAGCATCACGCTGTATCCCGCACACTGCAGGGTAGGCAGACGGAATCTAGTGTTGAGACACTCCGTTCTCCACTTTTCGATTAATTTATGGAGCCATTACGTTTTTAGTGGCGAAACTCAACGCCGTGCTTTTCCTTAGTACAGGAGCAATGAAAATATTCATAAATTCATTTCCTCCAGTGGGAATCGAACCCAGATTTGAATTCCGCCACTCAGTACACAATTCTCTATGCGACGGATTGCATTAACGTTAGGCTCCAGTGAAAAGGCTGTTTCTTTTATATAAGTCATAAATAATATTAAAAAAATATAATTACATTTAGTATTATTTACCTATAGATTGTGATAAATACCAAAAAAGTAATAGCCAATTTAGTGTTCTTTTGCATCCAATATAAAAAAATAAAATGAATAACCCCAATTCCATCTAAAAATTCGTTTAAAAATTTTCAACTTTTGTAAACATCGACGCTGCTTGGAGAAGTGTAAAGCTTATTCGCAATTTCAACTTGTTTGGTATATCTGAGAGTCGCACTCAAAGTGAGGCATGAATTTAAACATTATCAGACCGTACATTTCGCAGCTTTAGTGCTTAAGACATACATACATATATGAAATACTATATATAATAGTTCTGCTATTGTGCTTTTCTTAAAGCTTTTGATTCAGTATTGTTATTTACATCTTTAAAGGAACAGTATATTTTTTACGCTTTTCTTCACGCACATAGCAGGGTAGGCAGAGAGAACCTTGGAACTTAGTGTTAAGATACTCAGAAGATACTCCGTTCCCATTCCGTTCTTTCGTTCATTTTCCTTCCGTTCCCTACTTTCTGCAGATTTTGGAGGCATTGCATCCGAGTTTGATTGACGGAACTGAACGCCGCGCTTTGGCTCTACACCAGACCAGAGCGAAGAAAATAGAAATTAACTAAATGAATTTTCTCTATTTGTACTGCTTCTTGTCAAATGTTATAATTATAACTTCACTGGAAGTACCCTATAATTAGATAATGCGGAAATTTTCGTACAAACTGGTGCAAAAATGATCGTATCCTTTGATTGCGTTGACTTAGATGCTTATTTTTCTGTATACCAAGAGACAATAGAAGGCAATATTTGATATGAATATCAGTTTGATACCTCTTCTCTTATTTTCTCAGAATGAGAACTCGACAGACGAGAAAAAACGAACTCCTTCTGAAGTAAAAACCAAAAAATCAATAATCAAACCTACAAACAGAAGCAAGCATACACGATATATATAATATATACATACGTCTAAACTTATCTTCCAATATAGCAGCGCAGTAATCACACGCCAGAGTACAGTGTGGTCTGCGTGACTCCAGTAGGGGGCTGACGGCGCGCCTCGGGCTGGGCGAGTCCGCGCCGCCCGGCGGCACCAGCGACATGGCTCTGTTGGGCAGATACGTTATTAGATTTGGTATTTACTTACTTAGTTTAATAATAGTTTTAGTTAAATATTAAAGGGTTATGGTATTTTGTTTTAATATTAATTCAAATATTAGCGTGTGTCTGTAAAAGGATAGGTTGTGTTTTGGATTTCCGCTCCAGGAAATTAATTATTTAATATTTTCACTTCTTTGCTTTGGAATCTTCAAGGCAAGGTGGCGTTGGGTTTCGCCACTCAACACGCAATGCCTCAAGTTCCTCAATTTGGCGTAAAGTGTGGAACTGAATCGTCTTAATGGGAACGGAAGGTTCCCAGGTCTCCCTGCTCTGCTATATTTCGGAAGGCAGTAAAACCGCAATAAAAAATAATCACTATGTCTAGGCTAATTAAGCAAAATGTAATATAGGTATAATACACAATTAATTTTGAAGCCGTCGTGACGTAAGGTGTAAGGGTGTAAGTGTAACCCGACGGTTGTGTGTTCGATCACCAATAGGGGTAATTAATTATTATTTATTAATATGTTAATTTCTTAGCTCTGGCACCAAGACTAAAATACAGCGTTGAGTTCCGCAGAGACAAAAATTTAAACGAATAAAATACCAAGAGTACGAAAATAATATTAACTTATGTATGATATTTTTGATATTTTTTTTTGCATATTTAAAATATTATTCATAGTCATCTGAAATATGCCTCCCAAATCCCATATGCCTCCTTTTCAAGAAACATGAATTTGCTATTCTTATTTAATAATATTTTGTACTCTATATGTATGTATGACCTGTACAATAGCCCCCGAACTCCCTGACGTTACAAAATCCTTAGAATAGATTTTTGATTAATCTATAAAACTTATGTAAAGGATGACTTAGAGGAAATTCAATCAAAAAGCTTATAAAAGCTCCCACATAATATGACGAACATGTCATGTTTCACTTAGAAATTATTTTTCATATAAAATGTCAAATATAACAAGTAATTTGGGAGCTACATTTAGAATTTCTTAAAAGCATCTAATTCCAGGGTTTCTTTAAAATCGTGATAGTATTTTTTTTACATTTCATTGAATAATGTCTTACTTACATAGTATAAAAGTGAAGAGTTTGTTTGGTTAAGTGCGGTAATCTCAGGAACTAACAGTTTGAATTATATTTTTTCCATTAGATAAAGTAAGTATTAAACAAGCAAAAGTTAGTATTATTTATTTTTTCTCAGCTTCACGCTGTATCTCACTACATCAGGTTAGACAGAGGGAAAATAGTGCACTCTGATCTCCATTTACCAAAATTCTGAAAACATTACGTGTTCAGTGGCGAAACTAAACACCGCGCTTCGCCTCTACAATTTTATATACTGGTGATAAACCACTACTTTTTATTTCATGACTAATAATTCTGTCAAAACTAATTTTAATTAATTTAATTGCTATTAAAATTATTTTAATCACAATCAATTCGTGTAAAGCTCTCAGCACAATTTTCATTTAATCTGCGATTACTCTTAATGTTCATTCGACGATTTAAAAGTGTTTGCAAAGCCTATTTGAATGAAAATTATTTTGAATTAAAATAAATAAAGGATTTTTTCTATTAATAGGTATACATACTGTTAATAATTTATATTTTAAATTAATAAAACTTTTATTTTAGGTGCCTCATGCTCGTAACATATTAATTGATTAATAATAATTCGTTCTTAGATAATTGAAACTGAAATAGTCATTGTAAAATGATTACTGCTTCTAAAACGTATAGTATATTTAAAATTTATATATTTATTTTGTATTTTAATTAGAAAGTTGACATTTTAACTTTCAATTAATATTCAAAATTATAATTTTCTTACAAATTAAAGAAAATTTAAGAATAAGGTCAAATAAAATCTGAAATAAAAATAATTTTCTTGTTGATTATCTTAATCTTAGGCTTATCTTAGTAAAATAAGATAATATATGTATATATTAGTAACGTATATATTATACATTTTATTTAAAACGCGCGGAGCGCGTGGCCAAGTTTTTTTACGAACAGAACTGGCGAGCAGCACCGTGTGTTATTTTACACGAACCATTTGAAGCCACTTTTTACCTATTCGAAACTCAAAAACTATTCCACCTAAACCTATCATATTTGGCTCAAATATTTAGACCCCCTACCTGTATACGTGCATTAAATTTCATAAACACAGCTCAAACAGTTATTTAGATAATGACGTCCAAAAATCGTAATTTTTTAGGGGGGTGACTGACCTATAGACCTTAATGTTAACCAAGTTCCAGATGACCTGGAATGGTGAAATTTAGCATCCGGTTAAGTAATTGGGTGTATGTAAAGGAAAAAATCCGAAACTAGTATTTTTTTAACATTTTCTTATAATTTTTCAATAAATAGATTCAATTAGGTACATTTACTTATAGTGTAGCGCCTGGCATAATATAAGAGCAATGCATTATTTATATATTGTTGCTTTTATTTATGTCACACGTTAGTAAATATTTTATTTGTTTTGTAGACTAACTTCACTATTACTTACGTAAGCCATCTACAACAACATGATGCTTTCAAGTATATTTTAAGATAAGATATGTCTCCATTTGTAGCTGAAAATGACTCTAATTTATGTCCTGAGAAAGCCTGTCATCATGTGGACTTCAAGGGCTTCACGTAAAAATATAAAAATATAATAAATGGATTAACATCCTTCATTATTATTTATTCCTAGCGGACGCGCGCAGCTTCGCTTGCGTATTTAGGGGTGAATTCTAATAACCCATGAAACATGTGTTCAATGAAATATTTTTAAGAGTCTAAACTTAAAAAGTTTATTAAAATCGGTGGCGGTTTAAAGATTTTTCCATACAAACTTTCAACCCCTTATTTGCACCCTTAGCGGGAGAATTCTAGAAAACTATGAAACACGTATTCAATTAAATACTTTTAAAAATCTAAATTTCAAATTTTATAAAAATCGGTGCTGATTTAAAAAAAAATCCATACAAACTTTCAACCCCTATTTCACCCCTTTAGAGTAAAAATTTTTCAAAATCCCTTCTTAGTGGATGTCCAGATTACGAAAGTAAACGTCTGTCCAAACTTTACGTTTCTACCATCAGCGGTTACGGCTGTGAGTGCGTCTTACCTCAGTCAGCGAGGACAAGTCCTTTTATATATATAAACTAGCTTTAACTTGCGGCTTCGCCCGCATGGTTAAATGGAAAGTGTTTTTAAAAAAACATAAAAGGTTAACATAAGCAAAAATGAAAAATCTAGCCATCAAGTTCAGACTTGAGAGCGGACGATCTGTTGTTTTCATTCATAAATTACATATGTATCTATTAATAAAAACGGCATCTCAAGATCGATCTCAGACTTGAGAGCGATTGACAAATACGGACCTTACAGTATTTTTACTCTAAGATTTTCACCATTTATTAAAAGAAATAACCTTTACAGCTTTTTAGAACCGCTTCATTAAAATGTTGACACATTTATATATATAGCTATACTAGCGGACGCGTGCAGCTTCGCTTGCTTATTTAGGAGTGTATTATAATAAACCACGAAACATGTGTTCAATGAAATATTTTTAAGAGTCTAAATTTCAAATTTTATAAAAATCGGTGGCGATTTAAAGATTTATCCATAGAAAATTTCAACCCCTTATTTGCACCCTTAGGGGGTGAATTCTGGAAAACCGTAAAACACATGATCAATTAAATATTTTTAAGAGTTCAAATTTAAAATTTTATAATAATCGCTGGCGTTTAAAGATTTTTCCATACAAACTTTCAACCCCTTATTTGCACACTTGGGGAAGAATTCTAGAAAACCATGAAACATGTGTTCAATTAAATATTTTTAAGAGTCTGAATTTCAAATTTTATAAAAATTGGTGGCGATTTAAGAATTTTCCCATACAAACTTTCAACCCCTTATTTGCACCCTTAGGGGGAGAATTCTAGAAAACGATGAAATACGTGTTCAATTAAATACTTTTAAAAATCTAAATTTAAAATTTTATAAAAATCGGTGCCGATTTAAATTTTTTTCCATACAAACTTTGAACCCCTATTTCACCCCTTTAGGGTTAAAATTTTTCAAAATCCCTTCTTAGTGGATGTCCAGATTACGAAAGTAAACTTTTGTCTAAATTTACCGTTTCTACGCACAGCGGTTACGGCTGTGCGCGCGTCTTACCTCAGTCAGTGAGGACAAGTCCTTTTATATATATAGATAACTAGCGGCCCGCTCGCGGCTTCACCTGCGTAAACTACATTATTATTAATTTCTGTCTCCATGAGTACCTATGTCGTATAAGTGACGTCCATGCAAAATTTGAGACTTCTAGCATTTAGTAACGAATGACAAAGACAAATTTAAGGTAGAGTAACGAAGTTTCATACAAACTTTCAACCCCAAAAACAAACCTTTAGAAGTTGAATATTGCAAATTCTCGTCTTAGCGAGCACCTACGTCCTATAAATAACTCGTATGCAAAATTTGAGATTCCTAGCATATGTAGTTTCTGAGATTTCGTGATGAGTGAGTGACCTTTCGATTTTATATATATAGATAAATGGATTAACATCCTTCATTATTATTTATTATAATTTAAACATATGTTTTAGTACTTATTATACTAAGAGTATTTGCATAGTCGATTAACGTATTTGATATTAAATTATTATTACAATATTTAAGTACTAAGTCCTATATAAGATCCTATAAGGGTTCTGTTTTATTGCTTTCGAGGTACAGAACCCTAAGACAGAAAAAAAATACACTAAAAAATAAATATAAAAAAAATATATATATTGATAGAAATATATATAAAATGTATTAATAATATACGATAGTATATTATCTGTAAGGCCAGTCGTGGCACCGGGGCACAAAGTGTGTGTGTTAACAGTAAAAATTTAAGTAGTTGTTAATAAAAAAAATAAGAGAACAAAAGAGAAAATTAAAAATTACTTAAACAAAATAATAAAAAGTAAATAAATCTGCTTTACGATGTATCCCACACATAGCGGGGTAGACAGAGGGAACCTAGTGTTAAGACACTTAGTTCCCCTCTTTCCATCGAACTCTGGAGGCATTGCGTGTTGAGTTATTCCAACAAAATAATAAAATTAGAAAAAAATAATTATTATTATTTCAGATTTCTAAACGCAGCATACATTAATTACTTTCTAATCTGACAACTGTCATTTAATCAACAAAATAAAAACTATAGTCGAGATTCATAGATAAATATAATAAATTTTCATATATAGGGGAATTGTGCTCAAGATGGCATCTATACTAATATAATAAAGCGGAAGAGTTTGTTTGTTTGTTTGTTTGTTTGTTTGTTTGTTTGTTTGTTTGTTTGTTTGTTTGTTTGTTTGTTTGTTTGTTTGTTTGTTTGAACGGTAAGATCTCTGGATCTACTGGTCCGATTTACTATGTTTTTGTTTTTTTTGTTTTGTATGAAAGCTGCATTCTTCAGAAGTGCTATAGGCTATATAACATTACGTTACAATTATGTACTAATAAATTAAAATACTTTCTAATTTGACAAGCAATTTATTCTGTCATGTTAATAACAACCGTCATTGCTAAGCAACGGTTTGCAAAGTGTCTTTGTTGTTTTAAGAAAACGTCACCAAAATGAACTTATATTTTGACTAGTGGACCCGGACGCGGCTACGCCTGCTTCAACTATAAGAATATTTATTAAATATATTCATGAAATTATTTTCAATTCTAAATAGAATTAGTAAGAAAATATAAGCTCAAATAATCAAAAAGAATAATAAGTAGATACACATTATTAGAAAAAATTATCTGAGTTATTGAAATGAACTAACAAAAGGATTAAAAGTAACTAAAGGATAGGTATTCTTAATATTAGAAAAAGTACCTAAAGTTTTCCGTGCGTGCGTACATAGATATTGACTCTACGAAATAACTAAACATTTCTCTCTATTAAGTATGATAATTTTAGCGGGCAATATCAAATAAAATAAGAAGAGAATCAAAGTGTATTTTAAATTAATTATAAACAACAAATAAAGTTCGAAAATGTATGAAAATTTATAAAACCGTCAACGTCATCTGCCCGTTCGCGTCGGTCATACTGTGCCGCCCGCTAGGTGGCTAGGTCATTTGGAATCAGTGACATCTCCTTAATTATTTATTAGAATGTTATACAGTAAACTATAATTTCAATCTAGATAAAATGCTAAAAGTGACCATTATATTTATTTTCATAAGGATGAATATCAAAACGTCGCGGTAGCGGTCGCGTAGCAACGACGGTTGTTATTAACATGGCAGGATAAATTGCATGTCAAATTAGAATGTACTTTAAAATATATTAGTATATATGTGTAATGTAATGTTATATAGCCTATAGCACTTCTGAAGAATGCAGCTTTCATACAAAACAAAAACAATGAAAATCGGACCAGTAGATCCAGAGATCTTAGCGTTCAAACAAACAAACAAACAAACAAACAAACAAACAAACTCTTCCGCTTTATTATATTAGTATAGATATTCATCCTTATAAAAATAAATAAAATATTATATAATATTTAATAAATATTCTTATAGTTCAAGCAGGCGTAGCCACGTCCGGGTCCACTAGTACTATGATAAGATGACACACTACCAATATTGATGAAACTATTAGCGTTAAGTGCGATCTTGTGACGTTTTAGAGAGTGTCTGTAGATGCAGCTAGTGCTTAAATTCAGTATGGCTGAAAGTGAATGCAGATGGGCAAGTAATTCATGTTTTCGTTTTTTTCAATTGCAACAAATTTTTCTTTCGCTTTTGCTTGATGGTGAAAAGACATGTAAGATAAAGATTTTCTATTTGAACTTATTATAAATGTAAAATAGGATTATTATATGACACAACTAACGCTAAAAGCGCATCCTAACCTATAAACTTTTGTCACAACGGTTAAAATTAAATTCATATATCTATTGGGTAAGATGACATACAAAACGTGAGTATAAGATGGCATACTATCTTACCCTTATAAATAGAATCGATATATTTTTTTTGCTTTACGTACAAAATGCCTGGCAATTACAAACGAATATATATTGGTCACAAGAAGACATGGATAAGGCTGCTAGAGCAAAGGCATTCAATAGCCGCAGGTGACGAAGTTTATTTCCCTTTTGGAAAAGGAAGTGACTGATAACGGAATCCAACCTCATAAAATTTGCAACATGTATGAATCTGGCGTTAATACTGTTTAAAAGCCCCTCAGCAAAGAAGAAACTATTTATTTGTGAACTATGCTCGACATATAATGATGGCGTTTTTATGCCACATACTAAGTGGCATACTAAAAAAAAAAAAAGTATGTCATTTTACCCTGTAGATATGTCGTCTTACACTGGTCGACCTAAGTGCGATTTTTGTTTGTTTTTATGATGTTTGAAAGATGATTGTTCTGAAACTAAAATAATTTCGTTGATTATGAAATATATAATAATACGCAATATGCTGTTCTCAGATGACTTTATTTATTTGAAATATTTGTCTTCAAACAAAAAGTATGTCATCTTAAGCACAATTCCCCTAATTAAATATCGTCTTAAGAGTAATAAAACATAATATTATTGACCATAATAAAAAAGTAAATACCTAATTATATTAGATATATTTTATTGTACGAAGGCGCTTATATTTTAATGGTTTTTTTGGCCTGGGTTTCATGATTTTACTGGTTTTAGGAACACTTGTGAAAACGGCAGAGAACGAAGTCGACCTTGGGATCATATCAATTCAGATTGGTACAGTCAGCACTTAATAAACTTATTGTTTATATTTTTTCCAAGACATGTTGAACAATGAGTCGTTCAATAGAATTGCTTGTGGTTGAAACAAGAACTTACACCGAATTGTTCCAATGCCTCCCGATGGGAGCTGTCTCTTCCATGCTATTGCATATTCTTTGTTTGAGCGTATTGATATACAACAAACTAATAAATTGCGCGAGACTATAGTAGAGTACGTATGTCGTAACTGGAATGATTTAAGTATCTACACTAGCGCTCGAAACGGGAATCCTTACTCTTCTAAAGAAGACATGCTTTGCTTAACTACGTACGGAGCTACTTCCGAAATAAAGGCTGCAGTAGATTTGTACAATATTAAGATAGAAGTGTATTATCACAATGGTGTCCTACTTGGTTTATTCGGCGAAGAGAAATGTCCTATGAAGCGCTTACTCTAAACTATGTTTTAAAAACAGCAACTCTTGAGTTTCTTGCCGTAGTAGCTTCCTACAGGAAAAGTACTTGTAATCTTCCTACTTATAATTTCTGAACAAAAAGTAATGATATCCCATCAAAAACATAAATGTAAAATGAAAGCCAAGTTTTTTAATAAAACGTATCCTTTCAGCGATAAAAGAAGTGAGATGTAAATGTATGCCAAGTTCAATGGTCAGTCCTGAAATTTATTTTTAACAATATAAAATATTTTATAACAACTGAAAATGCCCATTCTTCTTACAACTTGGAGACTTTATTTATGTGTAATATCTGACTTGGCTAGTTTTCAAATTAATTTACATCGATATAAATGAATGTATTCAAATTCTATTCTACTCAGATTCTACTGTAAATTCTTATGAAAACTAGCCAAGTCAGATATTACACATAAAAAAAGTCTCCAAGTTGTAAGAAGAATGGGCATTTTCAGTTGTTATAAAATATTTTATATTGTTAAAAATAAATTTCAGGACTGACCATTGAACTTGGCATACATTTACATCTCACTTCTTTTATCGCTGAAAGGATACGTTTTATTAAAAAACTTGGCTTTCATTTTACATTTATGTTTTTGATGGGATTACATTTACATGTATTGGTAACCATAGCGATTCATACAAAATGCTTCTTTCAAGAAGACTGAACTTGACAGGTTGACAGGTGAATAGCAGGTACGCTTACAAAGAATAACGCGAGTTTCATGAAAATTAGGAGCAAAAGGTTATTTTACTAGTTATGAAATTATTATTATGTGACGCCAGTAGTGACGCAAGGGCACGAGCGTGCGGCTGTTGCGGGTTTGATTCCCACTCGTGGATATTAAATATTTAATATTTTCGTTTCCTAGATTTAGTCTCGAGGCAATGCGTAATATGAATTCCGCCCTTCAACACGTAATGCCCTGAGAATTCGATGGAACGTAACGAAAGTGTGTTAATAGGAACGGAGTGTTTCAACACTAGGTTCCAAGGCTGCGGGATACATCCTTAATCCTACAGCCATTTTGCCATTGAGTTTATTTAAAAGGTTTCTTTATATTATAAAATAAGAAGAGAATTTACAATAAAAAAGAAGCGAGAAAAAAATATCTGAAAAACTTTTCTATTTATCTAAGCAAGGAAAGTTAGCAATCAAGTGGTAAACAATAGAAGGCCGCGTTGCAGGCGCCAACGCCAACACACCTCTTTTAAACTGTAATTCTCAAGTAAGTTAAGCATTGCGTTTTTCTTGTAAATATTTTTCTATTAAGAAAATATAATAATACTTTCTTTTTTATTTTCTTTATTATATTATAATTACTATAAACGTGACGGTAGTGGGTTCGATCTCCACTCGAGGGAATACATTATTATCTATCTATATATATAAAATCGAAAGGTCACTCACTCATCACGAAATCTCAGAAACTACATGTTCTGGGAATCTCAAATTTTGCATGGACGTCACTTATAGGACGTAGGTACTCATGGAGACAGAGAAATTAATAATAACATAGTTCACGCAGGCGAAGCCGCGGGCGAGCCGCTAGTTTATTTATATTTTTATTTCTTTGCTCTGATAACAAAGCTAAGCGCCTTCACTCAGATTGAAAAGGAAACCAAAACAATCCGCTCTCTACTTTCTGTCGGATTCTGGAAGTATTCCGGCACTCCAGGCGGAAGAAATGAAAATATTAAATATTTTATTTCCCCAAAATGGAAACGAATCCACAATCTCGTTCACATTCTCACGCTGCGCCACTCTACCTCATAATTTACATTCAATAGACAATATAAGGCCTAGAGGCACTAAAAGGTAATCCGCTTGGATAGGATTTATGTATAACACTGAAAAAGCAGTCGCGGTCCAGCAATTCAGATTTGTTGACCCAGTTTAATATTTCTGCTATTATAAGTACTGAACACATTTCTTTAATACTTCAACTTGTTTCTATGTTTAATGAAGGAACATTATATATTTTTTTAGGGAAACCACGAATTACCCCAACATATTTATTGGGGTAATTCGTGGTGCAGAGGGAAGTATTTAATAATTACATTACTTTGCTCTTGTGTAAATTCTGCCACTCAACACATCTATCTTAAAAAAAATTGATGCTTAAAACAAAATTTGTAGCAACTGTATAATAATTTCTCAGTATTACAACAGTCAAAATAGTTTCTACGTTATTATTTTAATGTTCATTTTCAATACAATTCCATATATATATTTCATATATCAATAGGAATTTAAATGTGCTATATTAATATTCTACAGTCGTAGAAGTTACTAAAATCAAATCACAATGCCATTTGCGACCGGAACGTCATTCTATGCATTAGTATAGGAAAATCTTAGTAGAAGCATGCAGACGACACTCATTTACATACTAAGGCCAGTGGATTTCTATCCCAGGACTATAAAGGACGCTGAGTTATCCATTATAGCTTCGTCCTCACTTAAATCTTAAATTCTTTAGAATTTCTGAAGCTTTTCCTTAGTTATCCTTTTTCTTAATGTAATTTTATAATTATCAATCCAATATTTGATTGAGGTTTCTTATTTTATCCTTCTACTGATGGCTATATATAAAATATATGTAAGAAAATCCGTTCCGTTCCACTTCTGCCAAAACTTAATATATTCCTTGTCATCTTATCTAAATGAGGAAATGAAAATAATTCAAAGCCCTAAATGGGGATTTAATAACTTCAATTGGTTTCACTATTTATTTTTCAGCTTCACGCTGTATCCCGCATATAGCAGGGTAGCCACAATGAGCCTAGTGTTAAGACACTCCGTTCTTCATTTTCCACCAAATTTTGAAGACATTACGTGTTGAATGGCGAAGCTCTACTAGGCATTTTGCTTCAACACCAGTCGAGCTTATATATACTTTTCGCCATATAAATATATTGAATATTTTGTTACCTTAGGTGGACGAAACTGCAACCTTTCGCGTTTACAACCACGATAGGCCTATACTAAACCTCTACTAATTCTATACATTTTTGTTAGCATAGGTACATAAAACTCAGTACAATACATCTCTATTTATTTTTGTCAACTCAGCGCCTATGACGCACAAGACGGCTTCTGTTTAAATATTTTATTTCACCTTTCAAATTGATCGATAACATGATATCATTTCTATTTTAATCGTTTCTTATACGAGTACGTTTTTCGTGGAAAAGATTCCATTTGAGCTCGTTGGCTCCTTAAATAAATTATAAGCATGTCTTAAGTGCGGTCTTAAGAAAAATTAGGGCTCTTGGGCACGCAAATGTCAAGCCTAGTTGGTAGAGTACATTAGTTCAGGGCCTCATATCCTTAAATTCGGGGCCCTTGTATGGTCGGGGCCCTGGCATTTCATGTAAATTACATACACAGAGTGTGACTAAAACGACTCGGGGAAATGAATTATTATTTTCATTCTTTTGCTCTGGCACCATGGCAAAAACCCGGCGTTGAATTCCGCCACTCAACACGGAATGCCTCGAATAATTCGACTGAAAATAGGGAACGGAGTACTATAATATAAGGTTGCCCCTACCTACTGTGTGCGGGATACCGCGTGAAAACTGATTTATTTATTTATATTTAAATTCAATAACCTTCAAATGTATCCTGTAAAAAAACATATAAGGGTCATAATCAGAAAAAGTGTCCTTTTTGTGTCTTTTCTTGTCCCGCTACTTTGAATGCGTTTTAAAAATACAATTTTAAAGATAATTTAAATATTTTGCCATTTACGATAAATTTATTTATTAACTTAAAGATTTTTGTAATATTTTAAATGTATTATGGCAAATAATAGTATTTGTTGTTAGTTGCAAAAAACCTTTCAAAATGCTTCCATACAATTTTTCGTGTCCCATTCACCACTTTACTTTTTAAGAATTGATTTGTTACGAATGTTTATGGTTTTATTTGATTTCAGATATGTTTATATTACTTTACTTTATGCATAATATTAAATAGAACTACTTTTATTGATACATTATTTAATAAACAATATATATTAGTTAAGTAAATTTGTCCCAAAATATTGTCTTTTTGTTACTCAGGGCTAGTAACGTACAATTAAATGATGAACGCAATTATTTTGGATGGTGTTTAATATTGTTTTTTGTTGTGGCACCATAATTCTAAAAGTCAATGCTGTCGTAGCTACAACAAGTAGTGTTCTCGCTGCAGTTGAGGGGTTCAAATGTTTTAGAGGGAATGCGTGAAATTACACCTCAGGGTTATAAACGGCTTTTATTTTGGTAAGTATTCTATAATTTCGTTTTCTTGTTTATGTTATTTGCTTCTTTTTACAAAATCTCAAAAAAGAACTTCAGTGCTTGCAGATGCAACACGTGGCTTATGAGCAAATATTTAAAAGGGTTAGAATTTCTCAGATTTCATTCTCAATTTCGTTATATTTCGTTACGTAACGAAATTGAGAAAATATGAAGCCTAGTTCACAATTACGTTACCAATGTTTTCTTATATATGTTTATAATAAAATTGTATCGAACCGGTGCTTGTATATGGAAGATATGTATATAAGAAAAAAAAATTGCTGGCATATGAAAAAAACTATTAGTGACTTTTCATAAAGTAAAGTAACCAAAAATAATGATTTTTAAATTTTTTGCTTGTTTGCTTGTTTGTCTGTGTACGCTAATCTCAGAAACAGCTCAACCGATTTAGTTAAAAATATTTTTTATTCTGCCTGAAATTAGTTGTGATTTTGTGATTATTATTTTTTGATAAATATTTTTGTATTTTCAGTAAGCGTCATGGCTCCTATGTCGCGTGCTGAAATACATAAAAGATATAGAGAACGTCTTAAAAAGACCAATCCTATTAAATATGAAGATATGCGGAATAAACACTTACAAAGAATTAAACTTAATTCCAGTGATAACGACTCAAATTTTGATATATTTTAAAGTGGATTTAATTTTATCATTAACTTTGTGATCTCTAACTAGAAATATAAGTTTATTACGTTACTAACTAGCATTATTATATTGTTCATATTGTCAGTTTGTTACGTTTTCTTCTTACATTTATAATCTGTTAATTCAACGATTGAATCTTTAAAATTTTAATCTGTGTCTCATTAAATAAAAAAAACAATATTTTATTCATATAATATCCTTATTTTGTTGTGTATAATGCCTTATGACATCAGTTTCGTAACAAACATTATCAGTGTTGTTACTTATCAGTTACGTTACGAATTCGAAAATGTCCACTTTTCTGATTATGACCCATAAATCTCCTCTATAAATCATTCTTTAAACACGAAAACGGATACGCTCTCGAATGCTTCGGAGTTCGGACACTCAATTCATCTTTATCAACGAGGCAAAGCTGACCTCGTTTTGCATTCAATAAAAACTAGAACCAATGCTGAACGAACGTATATGTATATGTGAATGGGAATACATACATGCATATGAATCGTTTTTTAATACAAGAAGAATAATGCAGTTTTATTTTTCATTTTTGATGAGACCTATTGAATTCGTTGATAAACCAATACTTTTAAAAGTAAATATCGTTCATTTATTCTAACTATTAAGTTTTTGCACTTAGATAAGAAAGAAAATATGTCGATATGTGGATTTTTTTTTAATCGTGGGGAGGGAAGAGGGTCCTCTGTCCCTCTTTAAAATCTGCAGGTGACTTGATATTTACATCTGTATATTTACAATAAGTGAAAACAAAATGTTTAATTTTTTAAATATTAAATATAGTTTTTGGCATAAATAAAAAAACAGACTTTTTGAGCTTTCAAACTAAATTTTTAATTTTAGTACAAACAACTAGCAAATGTTGAAAACTGTAAATGATGTTACTGCCAATTAAAATGTGACATCCCAGGGTTTTTATGTAGAAACAGTTTCAATATAAAACTTTATGAAAAATAGATAAATAGATATATTCAGATTACAAATAAAATACAAAATGTATATGCTAATAAAACTATTGCGTAGTTTCTCACAGCATATAAAAACGCTTTTTAAGTGTTATGGATATTTTTTCAGCTTCACGCTAATTCCCGCATGTAGCAGGTTAAGCAGAGGAAACCTGGGAACCTAGTGGTCAGGCACTCCACTCCCATTAAGCATTTCCGTTCCCCACTTTCCGTTGAAATATGTATTTTTGAATAAAAATAAAAGTTGGACTACCAGCTTTTAAGCGGAATGCAGTATTTTATTTCCACTTATAAAGTGCAAAGGCTTTGAAACTTAAAACCAACTCGATAGTTGTGCTTGGGATTATTCCAAAGTAACTTTTATTGAGCATAAATCTAACTTTTAAAATCTTTAATCTTATAATAATGTCAGTTTTAATATGCAAAAGCTTATAAATTATAGAAAAAATTTGTGATTATACATAATTAGTAAATATATCATAAATTTGCACTGAAAAAAAAAATTATAGAAAAAAATAATCTGTTTTCTTCTTTCTTTGATAAAGGCGTTATGAATATGCCAGTGGAGCACTAAGCGAGGTTCCAACTCGGAGAGGAGCGGACCCATTAAGGACTACCATTAAGAATTACCAAGAGTAAAGAAACTAGATGATTATACTAGATATTTCCACCAATAAAAAGTATGGCACTAGTACCGAGGAAGCAGAGCAGAGAGAAAGAGAGAGCTTGTTGGAAATATAAACCTATTTTATTAAAAAGAATTCTATTCTTAAGCCATTTTTTAATTTCTAATCAAAATATAAAATTGTTATCTAATACAAATTACAACTTTTGATTTTAACAGAAATGTAATAAATAACACAATATTGCAATAATTAAAAATATTCTATATTAATGTTAACAAAACTATTTACTACACTCTCACATTTAATACTTAAAGACAAAAATAGTATAACAGAAAACAATTCTATTCATCAATTAATTCGATAATTAATTAATTGAATCTAAGGTTATTATATAAAGCCTTTAAGCGATATATATGAAAATGAAGGTTTCGTATGAACGTTAAACAACTACTGAATCCACCTATAATTGAAAATGTCATGAAGAGAATGAATTAATGAATGGTTTCCAATTTGGTTAATTCGATTGTCATAATGTGGATAGTATTCAGCTCATATTTAGCAACGTGGTCGTTTGTATAATTTATACAAATAAATATAAATTTCCTTTTTTTAAATTAAAATTGTAATCTTTATTAAATTGCTTAACTTATATATAAAACAATGGTTGAGTGGTATGAGAATACACAGCCAAAACTACTCCACTTAGAATAAAATTACTTTGATAGGCAGAGAGAATAAGATAATAATAAGAAGAGATTTTTGGAAATTCTTTCAGGAATGAAAAAACAAGAGATTTTCCTTTTTAAATCTTAGCAGACAAAATTGCGGGCTACGACTGCTATTAGTAAAAGATAAAGGATAAAATTGACCCAAAAACATATAAGCATAATTTCAAATGAAAATTATTGTCAAATTATTGTTGTTTTTGCGTATCAGCTACGATAAAGAAGTCTTCCGTAGTACCAAGCATGGATTTGGTCCATTAACTAACGTACTTTTACCTAAAACTTTTACCATGAAGTTCAAAATACCTTTATAATAAAACAATATAACTTGAACGGAATTGACAAAGTAACTAAAGCAATCCGACAGAAGGCAATACAAGCAAACTCTCGCAAACATATATAGGCTTCAAACCTACTACATATCTATATATGTCTATATCTATATCTATATACAAAGGAAGTGGCGACGCTGATTGTAAATCTATTCGCTTGACAGTTAACAGCGCAGTTCCCACTTTGTTATCGACGAAGCGTGATATTGACAGAAGAATGAGAGCGAAATGGGTGCAATAGAAATGCAATTTCTTTTAAGGGAGTTAGGTTAGTATTATTTAATTATTAGTATAAATAAATACATTTATTAGCTAAAATATTTTAAGCTTCATTATATTCTGTATATAGCAAGGTAGGCAGATGGAACCCAGTGTACAGGCACTCCTTTCACCACTCTCCACAGAATTTTCGGGGAATTCCGTAACGATAGATAGATGGCGAAACTCAACGCCGCGCTTTGCCTTGTTGGCAACCAGAAAATAAAAATATGAATTATTCTGTCAATGAAGTCATTCTCTCGAGTGGGAATCGATTTTTGATCATTGCCTAAAAAATAAATATATACAAAAATATTATTAGATATATTATTAGATATAACACAACTTGAATTTTCACTTACAAGTACTTATCTTCACTTAAAGCTTCTTTATTTTAGGTTCTCTACCGCACATGCAATGAATAATTCAGCAATAGCGTTCCGTTCTTATATATGTTAAAATTTTCACGTCGATCTTTTTTAGAATATTTGGCATTCTCTAAATATATTTATTTATATGAATAAAAGTGACTACAATGAAATTTTATTTCACTCATTCAATAAAAAGAAAAATGTAAGATTTTCTAAAAATATATTTGAAATTTTCAATTTCAATAATAAAGTTGTTAACTCTAGTTATAAATATCTTCTATAGACACCGTAATTGTTGAATATAATATTTATTTCAATACAAAATATGAGGTCAATGTGGCGTAGGTTTTGTTATGGAACATAATGCTAAATAAATATATGATAATAGTAAAAGGCTTTATTTCATTAAAATATTTTCCATTAAAAACGTAAATAATATGTCATACAATAATTTACTTAAAAATAACCATAAAGTTTTTATAATTTAAATATTTATTCATTATATTTTAATAATATTTATTTAGCATCACACTGTATCACGCACAAAACTGAGTAGGCAGAGTGAACCTAGTGTTTTCTGCCGAATTC
Source organism: Heliconius melpomene rosina (assembly GCF_056956725.1). Taxonomy (NCBI): domain Eukaryota; kingdom Metazoa; phylum Arthropoda; class Insecta; order Lepidoptera; family Nymphalidae; genus Heliconius; species Heliconius melpomene. The sequence continues at coordinate 5,089,328 of NC_140397.1, forward strand.
TCGAGGTATTGGTTGTTGAGAGGCGGAACTCAAAGAGGCGCTTTACACGCCTTAACTAAGCGAAGAAATGTTATTATTAAACATTTTTCTCGAATGGGAATCGAACTCACAACCTGTCCCTATCAACGATTGGTACACATTTATCACATACCTATGTATATAATAAATAAATAGAATTTGTCTATGAACTTTCTATCTATCTATCTATCTGTCTATATGAACGTAGGTTGTTAGTGGTTATGAGATATATTAGTTTCGTATAATGTTATGCGCATAATTTATTGTTATAATACATATTATAATAACAAGGTTCCAGGAAACTTTGCTACAGGTAATGAGTTTGGTGCCTGTATTACCTCAACTTTGCACTATATTCATATAATGACAATTATATAGTAACTAGCGGCCCGCTCGCGGCTTCGCCTGCGTGAACTACGTTATTATTAATTTCTGTCTCCATGAGTGACGTCCATGCAAAATTTGAGACTCCTAGCATTTGCAGTAACGAAGTTTCATAGAAATTTTCAACCCCAAAATCAAGCCCTTAGGAGTCGAATATTACAAATTCCCGTCTTAGCGAGCACCTACCTCCTATAAGTAACTCCTATGCAAAATTTGAGATTCCTAGCACTTGTAGTTTCTGAGATTTCGTGATGAGTGAGTGACCTTTCGATTTTATATATATAGATTTAGGGATTTTTTTGTAAGCTTCACGCTTAGTGTTAAGACACTCCGTTTCCCAGTTTCCGTTGAATTTTTCATGTTGAGTAGTAGAACTCGACGCCGGGACTTTTGCTTTGGAAATTTTGCTTTGGTGCCAGAGCGAAGAAATGAAAATATTATTAAATAATAGTTCATTCCCCCGAGTGGACATCGAACCTATAAGCACGTTACACGTAGAGGTTAATGACTTTTATCTTATTTCTACTAAATAAAGAATCCATTTATAAGAGGAAATAGTTTGTGATATAGTGTAAAGAAATCAAACACCTCGAGGCTTTTACAGAACTTATATTTCTTCCAGGGCTAAATAACATTAGGCTTGTACAATTTATATCACAGGACTTTTACAGAACTTATACTTCTTCCAGGGCTAGATACCATTAGGCTTGTACAATGTATATCTTAAATTATAATACAATATTTTATTCTAGAGGACCACTTTCCTCTTCAGCTCCAAATCTAATAATGCGCATCAGAATTTTCAACACATCAAGCGTCGCGCTAGTTCTATGTATTAATTTTCAAATATATCTTTTTATTAAACAAAGAGGTTGATTTACATTTTTCTATAACAAATTATCGTAAATATAAAAACTATTTATATAAAATCATTACATTCGGCCATCCGACTTCGTGCAATCTCCCGATGCACGACTACTCACAAAAACAGTACAAATCAACAATGTATTATTATAAGCTCATTACATTCGGTCGATTACAAATAATATATGTATTGATATTGCCGCAGCCTACTTCACATCACTAGTTTCAACAAATATACAACTAATTAAATCATTGCGTCTTGAGCTAGTACAATCATATTATAACAAAATGCGCAATAGATACTAGACTTAACATATAATTTACAAAAAATAATTACTTTTGAGACCAGAAGACTTTTGGAGTTCTCTCAGAAGTTTAACCATATGTACATATAACGAAATTGTAACTTATCGCTGCGTGGAAGAAATACGAGAAAATCTATCAATAAATAAAACATGTTTTGTTAAAATGTTGTCTGTCGGTTTTGTCGGTTTATGTGTCCCTGCGTTTGTCTGTACGCATATCCTGAGATTATGAACACTTTAAACATTTTTAGTAATAAAAGTTGAGCAAGTAAAGAAATATGTAGTATAAAGTTTAGTTTCAACTAAAAGTAACATCAATAATCTTACACACAAATATAAATATTATGTTCTAATGTCCACTGGCTACATGTTTGTTTATCTCTACATATATTGCACTCTTTACGTACATACTATTTAAAGTTTATTTCTTGCTATTATTATCTGTCAGTTCCGTTATAAAACTTTAATTTCACTCTTAAATATATAAAATAATAAGGATAGCGTATTTATATTTGAAACTCCGCTAAAATTACAAATATCCTACGAAATACTTTATTGTCCATCATCAAATAAAGTGTAGTAAAAGAAAATGCTTCACATAAGAAAATGCACAGCAGGCGGCCTTATCGCTGTAAGCGATCTCTGCCAGGCTACCTTAAGGTGCACTCGGAAGTGTATGTCAATCGGTAGCCTACCGCTGCTTTATATCCTTATACACATACGTAATATATCCTATTATATTGTATAGAATTATTAATTATAATAAAATATAATTTCTAATGTCAACAAATATATATAAATACGGTCACGTTAATTTGTAAAGAAAAGGATACAAAAACTTAAATATGTCTAGGTCTAGGTCTTGGTATAAGGATACCTAGGAAATATTATTAAGCAATTTTAATTAACACAATAGATGTATGTTGATAAGTATGTAAAAAAAATCCATAACAGTACGTTCAGAAAAGTAAAAGGATCAACGATATTACAGAGCCAAGTAGTGTGCATCTAGCTGGGCTAATATAATGTTTGGATTGAGAACGTTACATTCGATAGGAATACAGCGTCGAGCTATTGGCATCATCAAAAATAAATATATATATATAATAACAATTTTGCAGTTGAGTTATAACAATTACTTCACATACATACTCATAACAAAATCGTAAGAGGTTCGGTCTTTACTTGAAAAATATTTTTTTTTTAAAAAAAATGTTATTAACCTAATAGAACCCAAAACAATTATTTTTGAATGTTTGTTTATTTGTCCGTTTGTCTGTGTGTTTGTTATCTCAGAATCGACTTAACCGATTTAAATGCGGTTTTCACTATTGGGTTCTGGCAAGCTCCCGAAAACATATAGGGTTTATTTTATTACAATCGGTTCATAAACAAAAAAAATAAAAGTTATGCCAATTTAAAGTATTTAGTTCGACAAATTTGCTAATTGCCGTAACAGTTATTTTATACAAGTGTTTTACTGAACTGACTGAATCTTTAGTTTTCAATTCCTTTATTAATATTTCTATTTCAGGCGGGCGTAGCCCCGGACGGGCCCACTAGTAGTAAATAAATTCTTATGTAATGTAAAGAATAACCTCATGAGAAACACTATAACGATTTTACAAAGTTATTTTTTTATTTTAAAATCATCCAATATGAGAATTCCAATTTTAATTAAGTAGAACAACATGTTCCCTGAACTATTCAAGACCGACCTAAACACAGCAATCCCTAACCATGCCACGGAACGACATGCAAGGAGAGTTGGCTGTGGCTGAAATATTCGAAACGATCATCTGTTGAACTATATTTACATAAAAGTCTTAAATGACTTCAAATTTCTTTGCGTTGTAAAATTTACTCGTTAAAGAACCGATTCCGAAAATTCCTCAAATTTTTGCAATTGAAATTTACTGAATTTAGGTAAAAAAAATACATATATATATATCAAGGACGAGTAATTTCGACGGCTAAATCAAATTTTAAAAACTATGATTTATATAAATAAAAAATAATTTACCGTATTATTTCTTAACGTATACACAATGCTACAAAACTATTTTTTTAGTCCTATGTAACTTCCCTAGTAATTTCCTAAAAAATATTTCTTTTGAGATACTTTAATTTTTATAAATAAATTTAGAAATCTTTATTGCCCATTTACGCTTAATGACTAGAATTGGTTTATGAATAAAAACGTTATGTTAATATGAAGCACGTTTGTAAGACAAAATTGCTGCAAAATAACTTATTGAATCGGCTAAAAATGTAATTTTCAACGTATAAACATTTTTTCTAAGTCTACGTTGACGATGCGGTCCCAGAACGAAAATACACTAAATTGTGACCACCATGTTGTCATAAGGGGAACAAAATCGCGTTTAAATAACTACGTACGTAGCAGTTATTATTATTTACAGTTACCAGCAAACAAATTGCGATCTTTTACGAGCTACCAATTGTTAAAGTTTCGAGTTCGTAAGAGAGTAAACATCTATCTTCGTGACAAATTTGACTAAGACAAGGTAAGCAACAAACGCGGAACGCCATATTTTAATGCAGTAAAATCTCATCTACAACTAGAGCACTAACGCCTGCCTAGTCATCAGATGAATTTTCAAAAGGTAAGTAAACCCCTGGACAGAGGTCCAAGAGAGGTGAAGAGAAACTAACAAGTTTACTAGTCTTAGTTTACATGTTTATTAAATTTATGAGCTTAAGAAATGCAGATATTGACACTCGCTCTATGTGCGTTTCAATTCGCTACCATAAAGAAAATGGCAGAATACATAAATATACATTTTGTACTAAATAATATGTTTTGGAACTGGAGAAAAATATATATAAAGACAATATACTACCTTTTTAAACATAGCGTTTAAATAGTGCGATAAAATAGTGAATACGTGTGAATACAAAACCAACGTAAGAAGATAATAATTGCTATAAATCAAAGCAGACTGGATAACGCTAAAAGACAACAAAGTGAGATGATTCATTAATTGTGACTGTCGTTTCTCTAATTTACACATAATTTGCAACGTCTGTACATATTGTAATTATGCTAGTAATAAAATTGTAACGTGTGTATGCTAATAAACTCTTATGTACATAGAAACAAATTTAATTAATTTATTCCAATCACCCCAACCCGATATAAATCACATATATGAATTCTACTGGAAATAAAAAATGTCGAAACTTGTAGGTGGTACTACACTGGTGGCAGAACCTAATGCTGTGACTTTGTTATCGTGTTTCTATTTATCTTGTTTAATATATTTGTTGCCACAATAATTGATACATAAAAAATATATATCTTTCAATATATAAAATTTTGAACTAGCAGACCAAACTTGTTAGTTTGGTCTGTTATGACCTATGATATTTATGACACTGACGGTACCTGATCCTGATCCTAATCCTGACCCGATACCCGAGTGAGACTAATTTTCTACTTTTAATGCATGATATCTGAGATAAATCAATAAATCTTCTGGTTTTTTTACATTTCTAATAGGTTTATCGAGTATCCTAATACAGAAAATAGCTTTTTTCTTTCGTTTTAACCAGATCTAAAAGTAAAGCTAAAGGTAATTTATTACAGAAATATTGATGTATATTTTTTTATTGTCTAGTATTAGCTTTCATTTCTTTGAGAAGCTGATCATAATTTCGCTCAAAGCACTTTATTAAACTTTTTGTAGATACGAATTTTTTTCCTCACGAGACCCATTATAAACAAACGAGCAAAATTTATACACTCATTTACTTATGTAAGCCAATTTTCTATATGTCACACAAACTGCGGAATTACATTTAAATGTTATCTATTAACTTTTATAATACCAGTAACTAAAGTTTAACTTTAATTCTTATCTATTATACAGAAATTTATAAATCTAAACATTGCTTTTGTATACCAGTAAAAAGTTCCTTTGCTTGTCTTTATGTCACCGAAGCGCTTTATCACATCAGATGAACCGCTCATCAGAAGATGTAAATCACTCCTACGGCCGCGAAGATCTCGAAGTTTTGCATTTTCGATAAATTCCCTCTTTTTTTTTTGTTTGTCATTGCCATCATTCCACTGGGTGGTTCCTCTAGGGTGCGTCTCAGCATCCGACTCCATTTCCCTCAAATTAATGCAACAAATGTCATTAAAAACTAATAATCTTAATAAATTAATTGGTGTATTTATCAATTCAAAAGCATTCTCTTTTAAATGTCATTCAAAAAATATTTAAAATGGATCGTCAAAATGTCAATAAATAAATCAGAATCAATCAAAAGAAAAAAAAAAAATACTAAAATAATCAATATTAATAAACAAACATAATAATTTAAGCATACATTACTTACAAAGACTACTACACATTATGCCTGACTGCCGCAATCATCAGTCACGAGCAGGCGCTTACTTAATGTTTTACTTTACTACTACGCCCGACATACCGAGGCCACCACCAGCCTCGAGCAAGCAGGCTCTTACTCTAAATACATAATATCAATCATCAATCTTCGGCACGCTGACCGATAATTCATCTACGGCACGCTGACCGTTAATTCATCTATGGTATTCTAACCATTCTTCTGTGGCACGCTGACCACTAATTCATCTATGGTATTCTAACCATTCTTCTGTGGCACGCTGACCACTAATTCATCTATGGTATTCTAACCATTCTTCTGTGGCACGCTGACCACTAATTCATCTACGGCATCCTTAGCCGTGTATCAATCTTTATACTATTCTATAAAATATACTTAATCTTCATACTATTTTATAAATTATACTTAATCTTCATAGTATTCTATAAAATATACTTCATCATCACACTATTCTATAAAATATACTTCATCATCACACTATTCTATAAAATATACTTTATCTTCATACTATTCTAATAAAATGCATAATAACTCTTAAAGTGACTAAATTTTCAATCAAAAGCTCTCCGATCAATAATATCTACAAAAGCTAGCAGTGGAAAACTTGATTTCCATGTTTTTGTTGTACGTACCTCACTTTGGGGCTGAGTCTGATCCCACTTCTGAATTGTAAAGAAATCAAACACCTCGAGGCTTTTACAGAACTTATATTTCTTCCAGGGCTAAATAACATTAGGCTTGTACAATTTATATCACAGGACTTTTACAGAACTTATACTTCTTCCAGGGCTAGATACCATTAGGCTTGTACAATGTATATCTTAAATTATAATACAATATTTTATTCTAGAGGACCACTTTCCTCTTCAGCTCCAAATCTAATAATGCGCATCAGAATTTTCAACACATCAAGCGTCGCGCTAGTTCTATGTATTAATTTTCAAATATATCTTTTTATTAAACAAAGAGGTTGATTTACATTTTTCTATAACAAATTATCGTAAATATAAAAACTATTTATATAAAATCATTACAATAGCATCTATTTTTATCTAAAAGGTAACTGCCCTCATCTTATTTACGAAAGATTTTGAACTTCTAACGAGAATTAGAATTTCTTTTGAATTTAACGAGAAAATGACATTTCCTTATATAAATATTAATTTTTATTATGAAATTTCACTTGATCCTAACTTTAGAAATTGAAGAACTCGCAAACTTTCGTTTCGGTATAAACGAGTTAGAGTAAAGTTGTTACTGTGTATTCCTTAAGGAGATGTTTCCCTTTAAACGCTATATTAAATTCCTCATTAAAATATATTTTACATTGCTTAATGATTTTCTAAATTATAATAAAAGCGACCATCTGACACTACTGGCTGTCGTGGTGCAGGAACACAAGCGATAGGTTGTAGGTTCGATTTCCACTTGACGAAAATAAATAGTTTAATATTTTTGTATCTACCAAGGCGCGGTTAAGGTCCGTCCGTCCGTCAATCCTCAAAAGTTAATACAATTTATATAAAGAAACTTAATATTATAACGTTAATATGCCACACTTATTATACTCGTATAGAATAGCTTATTATATAAATTACTTTAATCGAGTTGCTGAATCGACCTTGAAGATATTATCGATTTTCCAGTAGGTACACGTGAAGGAAATTGATAGTTTACTTTGTAGGTATTCTTTTAAACTTAAATTATAAGACATAAAAAAATTAAAATAGTATAAAAATCTAATATTGTTTTTTGCAATTTTTTTTAAATTCCATTTATGTTAAACAGGCTTAGAAAACATTTATATAATCTATTATGCAAACTACTCGTAGTAGGCAAAGGCAACCCATTATTAAAACACTACGCCCAACACTTTCCGCCCAATTCTGGAAGCATTGCGTGTTGAATTGCGGAACTTAACGCCGCGTATCGCGCGCCGCCCGCCATGCTAACAGTCACACACTTGTACCACACGTACCCACTATACATATGAACTATATCAAACTAAATTGAACTGAAGACCCTGTGTAATGGAAAATCGAGTTTAATTAACGTTGGCACGGACTTCCTACAATATGTTTGATTACTAGCTTCGCTCGCTATATCTACATATATAAGAGAATGAACTACGATTTTGCTGAACCTAGGGAAACGGGAACCTAGTGTTCCAGGCTAGATGCCTAGTGTTAAAGCACTCCGTTCCTATTAAGACACTTCCGTTCCCCATTTTGTAAGCATTTCTTTCTGTGAGCATTTCGTTTTGAGTGACGGGACTTAACGCCGCGCTTTGCCTTTTTACCAATGCGTAGGCACGTATGTGTATAAATATATATTTCCATTTGGATAAATGAGGATCTGCAGCTGAGGATAGAGTATCGTGGCGAGAATTGGGGAAGACCTATGACCAGCAGTGGACAAAAGATGGCTGTTGATGATGATGATGATGATGATTTGAATAATATGAATATGGATATGAATTGTAAGTAATTTAAACTTCTTTATAAATTCTCTATTTCTTCTGTTCAAAAATGTACAAGCAATTTACAACTTTTACAGTGAACTAACCATTTCATTTTATTTGTATCGATCGCAATCAATAGTCAGCTTATTCTTTTGTTTCCGTGTTTGTCTAGACGCGCGCGTCGTAGAAAATAGATATAAAATAAATGTACATTTATTATTTAAAACTGCACATTTGAAATAGATTTATCTAGAGAATAAAATCTCTTTTAACGATTTTTTTAAAATATTTTTGAAGTCGATTGTTGTATAAATATGCAGTTAAAGTGCTATGAATATTTTTATTTAATATTCTTTCTGTATTTTTTACCTTGACGCTTTATCTCGCAAAGTAGGTGAGAACTTAGTGTCAAAATATTCCGTTTCCAACTTTCCGCCGAATTCTGGAAGCATTGAAAACAAATGAAAGTAATTCATTCTTTTGAGTAGGGACTGAACCGACAACCTCAAGCGTGATGCTTGAGGTCTTTCTATAGCACGGCTAGACTTCTCCTACTTCTTTCCAAGTCAAATAATTTATATATAAATATATATACTAAAAAACACCAGTAAAAAACGTTTATAAAATTAAATTTAAGTATACTACAATTTTAAAGAATTTTCTCATAGATTTAAAAATTGTCTATAATTCTCAAGATATAACAAAATTTTAGTACGTCGTAAAGTTGAATTTAAGTATTTGCATTTACGATACTTGGCAATGCGCCATGCACCCTTATAAAACCCTTATCTGTTACATTTTATTATAATGGTTCGTATTGAAACTTGTATTGATTATCGATAAGTATGTTTAATATTATATATTATTTATACACAGAGATTTATAATTTACTTTAAAATCCTCTTCATCGATAAATTTCAGAATTTTTACATAAGAAATTGAAGAAAAAACTGTAACTACTGAGCCGAGAGACCTAAAATTGGGCATATAGTTAGTTAGTTTTTTGTTGGTGATTTAGACTGAGAGAGTCTAGTGCTAAAACACTCCGCTGTCTACTTTCCAGTGAAATCTAAAGGCATTGCGTCTTGAGTATCGAGACTTAACGCCGCCGCCCAAAACCTGTCTCGTTCTATTGTAACAGTAGTAAAATACACGGGGAATATTACGTTTAACAAGCGAAAAATTGGACGACAACTAGTTTAACGTGAAATTTATTTCTTTGGGCGCCGTCGTTTGGAGTATTTGATTGTACTCGGTTCTAGCCTTGAATTCTACTGGAGTATTATATTAAAATATTTAAAATTCTCCACTCTGCCACCAATAAACAAGAAAAGTTTAGAAATTGAATAAAAAAAATATACTTAACTTGTATTTTCTCGTTAATATCTAAAATTATATAAATAAAATATATACAAATATATAAATAAATTAATGATATATCCAACCGTCTTCCATATGAATGTTCCAAGTAGTCTAATTTACTCCAGCTCAAACAAGGAAAGGCTTTGGGTCTACCACCCATCAGTTAATCTCGTAGAATGACCGGAAATAGAGAGATAGCTAATTTATCTTTTGCTTCTCTGTAAATATACATGTATTTTAATCTATAGTAATAAACATAGGCCAATTGTAGCACAGGACACAAGAGTGTGACTGTAAACGCGACTGGTAGTAAGTTCGATCCCCATGAGGGAATGAAATAATTTTATTTATATTTTAATTTCTTCGCTCTGGTGTTGGGGCAGAGCGCGGCGTTGAGTTACGCTACGCAACACATAACGCTTCTAGAGTTCGGCTTAAAGTAGCGATAGGAGTGTCTTCACACTAGGTTTCCTCAGGTCTCTGCTATGTGCGGGATACATATAGCTTAGTGGTCAGAGCACTTGGAAGGTTTCGAAGAGGCGCGAATTCGAATTCCACCTGATCCAAATTTTAGTACGTATCTAAAAAACTAAAAAAATACTTATTCTGTGAGGCGATTAAAGAAATAAAATAAAAAACTCAACAACTTTAATAATTTTTACGTTGAGAATAAATTATTAACAAAATCTTAATTACTGAACTTTTGTAAGTGCAAATTACGTACGACCTCCGGCAGCCGAACCTTCCATCAAGACTTGACCTAAATTACCACGTCCACATTAGAGTTTAGACCTTATCCAGACCTAAAACTTAAAATTACGTTTATATAATTAAGTTTAGTTTACAGGCTAGTCGTGGTCGCAGGGGCACAAACGCGTGGACTGTAATTGCGACAGGTTGTGGATTCGATTCACACTTGAGGGAATAAAATATTTATATTTTCATTTTCTTTAACTTCCAGTCGAGTTCTACTGTTCAACATGCAATGCCTTAAGAATACTGCGGAAAAAACAAGAACAGAAGAGTTTTAATTGGGAATAGAATGTATTAACACTAGGTTCCCAGGTTCCCTTAGGTTGCTAAGAGTATGTGCGGAAAACAGTGTGAGCTTAAAAAATATATAACGTACTAATTTAACGATAAAATATATCATACGAATAACTAAGTTTCACTCTTAATTATCCTAATGAGATCCTAATTACTTAATGAAAGGCAATTAAATGGTTATTCATATTTAAATTAGTATATCTCTTAGTAATATATTCCATCTTTGATAATTTTATCAAATAAATTAAATTAATGAACCTTCATCGCTACATGTGCCATTGGGTCGCGTCTTACTCTAAATGAAATTGTTACAGGTTCGATTCCCACTCGAGAAAGCTAATTATTTGTATTATTCCTATCTAGTAAGATAAAGCAAGGTTTTGAGTTCTGGTACTCAAAAAATCAATACCTCGTTTTGGAAAAATAGCTCTTAAATGGCTTATTCGATTTTCCTCAAACCGCACTAAAATCGATTCTTTCATTGAGACAGGTAAAACTTCTAACACCCATCCTTTCGTGTCAAGGGTTTCCAACGACTTATAAAGAAAATATTTTCAATGAATACACAAACTCTTGTCCCAACCTTTCAAAATGTAAAATTAATAAAAATGATTGATGAGTTTTATTGTACGTAGTTATTGAATGACAAAAGCTCATTATAATACCGTCTGTTTGCAGTACAGAAATTATTAAAATTTCACATTTTATTTACAAAAATTCATGAAAATTTGAATTACAATAGAAATAACATTATAAAGAGCATACAATTTGAATGAAATAAATAAATCTAAAAAAAAAATTACTATCATGACGCAGTCGACTGCATTTCACTGCATTGGTGGAGAGTTCAATTTCAATGGTATATTAATTAGTAAACCCCAATACTGCATTAATGGCCATAGCTCGTTAATTTTTTTTTAAATATAAAGAGACTAGATATTAGGTGTATTTGTAAGCTTCATATTGTATCCCGTACTTATAAGGATTCGCAGAGGTTAATTTTTCGCCCAATTTTCAATACATAGCGTGTCAAGTGGCGGAACTCAACGCCGCCCTTCATATCGTGACCATAGAAGAAGAAGTTTACTGCTTATAAATAAGTTATATAATATTTATTGTAATATTCAGTAGCGATAGATATAAACGAATACTTATAAGATGCTACAATTTATTTTAAGACCACAGTCCAAAAGTTGATTGATATACATAATTCAAATGATTAATGTTTAATCTTTAGATCCTCAACTAAAGTTACGAACAATATCTTATTCAGGCCGACCCCCAACTTCTCGAACTCGGCAAGTTCGCTTCCGCAAATCCTCTTTATTCGGATTTGGCAGAACAATTCGATAATTAAGATGGACTCTTCGCTTATCATTTATTATTTGGGTCGTTGTTTGAAATTAAATATTTGGTATTTATTTTATCAAATATCGAAACTGCTACAGTTTACTACAATTTTATTAAGTTTTTATGTCCTCGAATTTAGGAGAAAAATTGAGAACGTTATTTCTTAACATTAAAAAATAAATTAACTAATCGTAAAGAGTCACTGATAATTATATTATGATAATCAATATTTAATGATTAAATGAATTTAATTAATAATTAATGTTAATAAAAAGAAAAAAATCACTAACATTTTTCTTACTATTATTAACTCTTAACAAATATTGAACCAACGGAAGTAATTCAAACGAAGGATTATCAACCAATTCCATTGTCATATAAAACCAATTAACAGATACGTCCAGCAATGAGTAATGGATCTGGCAATCAATATATCAAGCTCGTCCCAATCGCAAGTAGGTTCCCACTACCCCCCACCCAGAAGGCGTCCGAGATTCGATTCATCTCAATCAATGTAGGTACTAGTGCTGAAATGGGAAATTGTGAATGAAATATCCAAATATGTTGTGTATTCATTGGAAATATAGTTATACGGTTTATTGGAGAGATGAATGGAAATATTATATGGAGATATTTGGGATATAGGGTTAGTTAATGTTTTTTTTAATATGTTTTTTTTATTTTATATTTTTTCGTGGCGCAGCGGCACAGGGGTGTGACTGTAACGCGACGGTAGTGGGTTCGATCCCCACTTGAGGAAGTGAATTATTTATTTACGTTTATATTTCCATTTCTTCGCTCTGATATCAAGGCAAAACGCGGCGTTGAGTTCTGCCACTCAACACGCAATGCATCCACAATTCAGTAGAAAGTGGGGAACGGAGTGTCTTAATAATAGTTCCCTCTGCTTGCCCTGTTGTGTGCGGGATACAGCGTAAAGCTAATTTTAAATTTTGATTTAAATTAAAATTGGTTCACGCTGTATCCTGCATATATCCTTAATATATAAGGGGAGGAGCAAAAAAATGAAAATAATTCATTCACTAAATGGGAATCAAACCCGCAGCCGTCGTTTAAGACAAGCTCGTCCCAATCACAAGTAGGTACCTACCTACCCCCCGGAAAACGTCCGACATTCGATTCATCTCAATCAATGTGTCAGTGCTAAAGTACTCGTGAACGAAAAATCCAAATATGTTCTGCTATTGGAAATATATTTTTATGCTTTAGCTTTAGATAGCTGATGGTTTTAATTCGAGATTGGGAAGGGAAGATGAAGATGTGTGGTATATAAAGTTAGTAGATGCTTTTTAATATATTGCATAGGTTCAAAATGACGCATTTATGTGGGGGGGGGGGGACCCTAATATATGTAGGGGTCCCCCTTAACATTAAGGTTAACTTCTTAACATTAAGGTCCCCCTTAATGTTAAGACACAAACCTAGAACTGTCGCTTACAGTCAAATTTTACGCTACTGCGCCGCTAACCTCGATATTTTATTTAAAATCCCATTACATTTGTACTAAAATAGATTTTTTCCTATATGCTCTATAATCTTTATAATATAACGAATGTCACGTAATTTTTATTGAAGAAACCCGAGTACACAATGAGATCCTTCAGATAAGATAGTTCGTCCAGAATTTTCCTTTCAATGAAGAGACATTATATGAGGGAAAGTGATAACCATCGCTACATACTGTCGAGATGCACCAAGAAAACATCATTGTAGTGTTAGCGAATTCGTGTAAAAGAGGGTAGATTTAGGTGAGAAATAGTATATAAGCAGTGTAATTGTGTAAATCAGGGGCAGTTCCTTGTAGGCAAAGGCCCTGATTAGAAGGAAACTCGTGTAAAGTGTTGTTATTGGGTGATACATATAATTTATTAGCATTACGTAGAACCTCTTTCAGAATAATTTTGGAACATATAGACGATATATGTTTCTTTATTATCTTACTTTATTTTTAACGATTCAAATCCACTAACATAACAAATTAACATACACATATACAAACTTCACTATTAAGGCGTGATTCAAAATCTTTCAGTTCCACAGTGTAAGCTCCAAGTCCTTTAAAACCGTCGTTTCTCATTTAATGTTTAAAATATGGTAAAATGTTCATTTTAATAATGCCGTTATTAATGTGAAAGCTTGCAACCTTTCAAGCTTTCGTTGCTTTTTATAAAGCGAAACCTCGGAAAATATCAAAGAAAGCTACTACATTAGCCTAATATTAATTTCCTTAAAATGTTTGCTTTTTATATATAGCTTCATGCAGTTTCCCGCACACAGCAGGGTAGGCAGAGGGAATCTCGTGTGTCGGAGTGTCTCGGAGTGTCTTAACTCCGTTTCCTACTTTCCGCCGAATTTTGGAGGCATTCCGTGTTGAGTGGGGGAACTCAACATAGGCACACACAATTATTTTTTTAGACCAAAATGTTAAAAACGAATTAAGCGAGCAAAGCATAATATACTTTGGAAAGAAAAGTAATTTGAAATGTAACATTTTTCTTTTGCCTTTCAGAAATATGAAACACTATTCACAGAAGGAAGTTCCAAGCTTCTATACTCGTATAATCAAGCTCAATTTTATACAATCAAACGAAACTCCACGAAACGTAAATATTTCAGTCGTAGTTCCCGAGGACGAAGATAATTTTTCCTTTTCACAACTAAAATACTGAATGTTAAAACTTGGAACTAGTTGTTTGGAAATTAGTATTGAAATTTGTTGGAATACAAAATTTGCTGCTTATAGGCCGCCTGATTGTAAGCGCGGTGGTTGTGGGAACCCTCTCACTTGGGTGAATTAAATATTTAATATTCTCATTTTCACTCACCAACTTACGAGACGGCAGCGTTGAGTTCCGTCAATCAAGACGCAATGCCTTAAAAATTCGGCGGAAAATAAGGAACGGAATGTCTTACCACTAGGTTCCCAGGTTCCCTCTTGCCTACCCTATTATGTAGGGTTTACATTGTCAATATAATACAGTATTATATATATATACAAATTCGATCGATGTTTCACGTCAAACAATTATGGACACTCAGTCACTAGGACATGAAATTTGTTTCATTAAAAATAACATTAAAATGAAATAAATAAATTTGAAACTCCAATAAATGGATAAATAATTAATAACATTTTCATTATTTTTTTTTATCCCAAATTTGGCGTAAGAATCCCGCCTTACATAAAATGTTTAAAAATCCCCCTTTTTGAGATAAAATCTAGCAACGCTGATATGTCTAGTAATGTAGTAATCCCAAGCAAAAGGTTCAGATAATCTTTAGATATTCATGGGATATTCCAACCAAATTTAAAAACGCCGGGTCCAGGTCATTTGTCTGTCTCCCTGATTTACGACCTAGTACTTAACCCTAGTACGCCGTCTTGCTAATACAAACAGTGGAAACAAAACGAAAATAATAAAAAAAGAAAATAAGAAAGAGCAGAAGAAACTATGGCAAGAAAGAAATAATTTTTACTTTAACTTATTTTAGTTTATGACAAGTTGAAATATATTTGTTCTTTTTTTGTTACAGCACTATTATTTTACTGTAATTGTGAAAGTTGTTTTTTTCCTTATACAAACTGTTATACATGTAATATAGTAGATTAAAAAATATATATCAGCTTCACACAGCTAGGTAAGCAGAGGGTACTTAGTGTTAAGGCACTTTGTACTTATTTTCCGCCGAATTCAGAAGGATTCATTGCCTATTGAGTGGCCAAACTCTACGTCGCGCTTTGCCTCGACACCAGAGCACAGAAATGAAAATATCCATTTAAATTAGTATTTTATTTCCACGTTATCTTATAGAACTAAGGAAAAAACGGAGATATTTGTCACCAAGCTCTTTTAATCTTATTTTATACGAATATATAAAGATTATGTTCTTAAAATTTCTTACTTAAAATTTTACAAAAAAATGCTGTAGAACAAACTGCAAGCACCTTTATACTGTTAATATTTCACAAAAAGAATTTTTAAGTCACTAATGTATATTTTTGTTCTTAGCCACCGTGTGTTTGGAAGTTTTCCTCCAGAAGCAATAAATAATTCACGAGAACGATTATGCACCTAAAAGACTACTTTCCACTTAAATTTTTATAATGAAACGTATTCTTTTTTAGTTTGCACATAGTAGGTTAGACATAGGGAACCTGGGAACCTAATGTTTAGACCATCTGTTTTCCGATGTCCGCGGAATACTTCAGGCATTGCGTGTTGAGTGGCGGAACACAACGCCAACTAATATTGTAAACAAAACGTAAACTAATTTCATAAGTCAAAAAACCCCCTTTTTTAGATAATTTACGTATCAACAACTCAGTAGAATATTGGCTTAATAGTTATTTCATTCTGCACACCAGGACACTCCGTTCTCTTCTTTTAACCTGAATTCGAGACATGGCTAAGTGGCGGAACTCTACATATCATTTTGCTTTATCATATCGCGAAAATAAAAATAATTCGATTTCATATATAACAGTGTTATTATTTAAGTTTTAATATTGTTATTTTATTTTCAGTAACCTATTTGATTTAAATAAAGTACTAAGCCTTGCGGAGCTTAGTCCCCCACTGAGAGGTTTATGTTGATTATTCCTTATAAAGATAAAACTTCATTACAACAGAATATCTTATAATAAGGCTAGGTAAGAAAGGACAACGTTTATTTATGAAATTGCTTTTCCTCTTCCTTTTATGATAAAGTCTATGTAAGTAACAATTATTACTTATTTTTACAATCTTGTTATATATTGGTATTTATATATTTATAGGTATATATATATGTAAAACGGTTGAGAATTCGATTCCCATTCGGGCTAGTAAGTTTACATTACCTCGTATTGGTAACAAGAGAAAGCTGGTAGAGCTCCACTGTATAAAATGCAATGTCTCGAAAATTAGGTCCCCTAATTAGGAATCGAACCCATCGCCGTCAACCCTGTAACCCACCGGCCTCAAGCTTATTTAATATTTAAAAAAACCGTTTTACACTATTTAAAAAATAAATAAGAACAAAAACACTCGGAGGTCAACGAACTCGAATAAAGGTTCGCATCTTTTAGATTAAAGAAAATGATCCCCTGCTCTTTGACTAATGAGTTACTCAGGGATTTTCGTTTACGCAAGCGTTTATACAAAGCTTTATAATACAAAGTTGTAAAAAAAAAGGGGGCACTTGTAGGTTCGATTTTCAATCGGGGTGATGGTGGGTGGATTATTTTTGTTTACTTGCTCTGGTGTTCTAACTCCGTTACTCAACACGCAATGTTTCTACAATTCGTTAATTAAGTGGGCGAGATTCCCTTTGCTCCCCTAAGGGAAGTATGAAAAAATTATACATAACCATCTCCTAAACAGCCCTATGACTTGCCGCTGCGCCACGACCTTCTAAGAAAATAGTACCATCTTTATTTCTTTGTTGTTTTTCCTTAGAATATTTTAAAGACATTTAGATTGTTTTTAGACATATTACTACGATTTTACTACTAATATCACAGCTGCTAAGAAAACTGTTTGAAAATATATTTTTTTATAATGTCATATAAATATACGTATATATTTGTAGTGTTTGTTTTAGCGCTAAATGAAACAATACGTATAAATATTTCCAATTTCCTCTCCATTATCAAAACAAATATATAGCAATATTTACTTTAAAAGTATATTTTGTTTATCTAGAAATGTTATACTAAAACACGTTGTTTTAGACCTCATACAAAAATATACCCGAGAGTCATCGTTATGCATCGATAAATCAGTCCCATTGAACCATTCGTTATTTCCATTTTGTTTTCCCGTTGAATTCATACGGAATATGTTTCCGTTATGTTTGTTTTTTTTTTGTACATATTGATTATATTTGTTTAAGCACGTTTGTAAACTCTCTAATGGGATATGAATGTGCAATAAAAGTGTTTTTTTTTTATATTTCTCCTTTTTTTTTTGATAGCTTTACGCTATATTCTGTAGGGTAGAAAGAGGAAACATATTGTTAAGACACTCCGTTCCCTATTTGCAGAATTTTAGAGGCATCACGTGTTGGATACTCAACACTACCAGAGCAAAGAAATGAAAATATAAAATATTTCACTTCTTCGAGTGGAAATCGAACTCACAATCTTTCGGTTTGCAGTTTCGCACCACGACTGGTCTCATTTTCAGCCATATAATCCTAATACGATACATATTTTTTATGAAAAGTAGAAAATTACTATGTCAACTAATTTAGCATTAAAATCTCTAATTACACAATATAAAATCTGGCGGCCGACTAAAGGGAAGTCGAATAATACAAAAATTACGTAATAATAAAAAGAAAAAATTATGCTTATCAAAAAAGGCTTAAGTACTAAAAAATTTAAAATTCCATCAATTTTAACACGAAGTAACAAAGTTAATTTAGGTTAGAAGGAAGTTGCAACTGAATTATTCATTATATTGAAGAAAAACTTCAAAAGATCTTTAAACCTCAAATAAATTCAGCTTATTTACTGAAACGGTTTTTAAGCTAATTGCAACTTCTATGATTTTTAAAAAGGAATCACCACATTCTTAACACAGCCACAGTTCTTGGCTTTATCGTCACATGGCATATTTTCGTATCTCTCTCTCGGTAGTTTCAGGATCGTGATCAGCATCAGGGTTACATGTAGAGCAGATGATCAACCACCACCATCAGTTTCTATCCAGCGCGACCCTCATAACCTATTAACCATTATCCACCTACATATAGCTGATATATGTAGGTGGATAATGGTTTAATATCAACTTAGAATCTTAATATTAATAGCTGTACTTTACGACAGCTAATAATAGTTTGTTGGTGATAAAGATTATAGTTATTGTCTATATAAAGATTTGTGGTTTCAATTGTACACGATGATCGTGGGTTCTATTCCTGATTGCGGGAAAGCTTAAGCTATTCTTGTTTCTCGGTCGCGTCAAAAGCTGGGTGGGGTAAAGCTAACCGACATTTATAAGCTCTCAGTTCGCACCATGTTAAATATGAACGAATATAAAAAGAAAATCCATGTCACTTTATATTTTTTTTTATCACCGTAATGTATTTGGTACATGTTTTACTGAATGAAAGAAGAAAGAAAAAGATATAAAGAATATACTAATCGAGAAATTACTGTATTAGTTAAGATAGAAAAAATGACGCTAAAATGACATCGTTATCTTAGCGCTAAATTATCTCAAAATATAATATCGCTTTGTCCATGATTATTGCCCATCAATTTTTGAGGCAAGACAAGACAAGAGTGTGAATGTAAACACGGCAAATTGTTTCGAAAAAGCACGGCTTTTAGTTCCGCCACTCAACAGGCGATGCTTCCAGAATCCGGCGGATATAGGGAGCGGAATTTCTTAACACTAGGGTTCCTCTGCATATCCTGCTACATGCGGGATACAGCAAGTGATTGATTTTTCTTAGTTTCACTATGTAAAATACAATCAACGTCAAAATACAAAACTACCATAATATTATAGTTTCATCTAAAAAGATCATATTTTTCTTCATCCCATAAAGCAATTTGTTTGTAGAAAACTATTTAAAATGCAACTACAGTTCAGTGAACTGCTTAAGTTATGGTTCCTTAAAGAAATGCCAGACATATTTGGCGTTCGAAGATATTTTATGTAATACTTACATACAAATTTAAAATAGAAACTCACAAATATGTTATAAGTATCTATAGAGGGAACCAAGGGGGAACCTAATGCTAAGACACTCTCTTCCCTAATTAACGACCAATTTTTAAAACGGTTTTGTCTACCAGAGTTAAAAAATAAATAAATAAGATTATCGAATCATTCTCCTATGTTAGAACCGAATCCACAGCTCTAGAGTCAGATGCTGTGCTAGTGCGAATTCTAATTCTTTTATAGAAATAAATGTTGAAATATTTAATTCTATAAAAGAATCAGGATTGAGGCGCAGGAAGACTAACATGTGACTGTAACGCGATGGGTTTTGGTTCGATTCTGAAAGAATTACGATTTATTAATATTTTAATTTCGTCGCTCTGGTACCAAAGCAAAATGTGTGGCGTAGAGTTGCGTCACTCAATCCGCAATGCCACGTAAATTTCGAGTGGAGGTTCCCCACACTAGGTTCCCTCTACCTACCCTGCTTCAAAACTTCAAGAAAATCAAAGTCAAAATTCACCTTCTGCATGTTCAATTTCGTTTCCTTATTAAGAATTTCCACGAAACTAAGTTTGAAAGTCGCCTTATAAATGTTACGTAGGGTATGGCGTGACAAAAGCTCTTCTTGTATCGAGACGACCTTCACAACATATCGACAGACCATAAATAATATGCGTCACGCAGTGCTTTAATCACGGTTTTCAAATAATATATGTCACGCTAACACGTTTTCCATTATTATTATAGCACGTAATTTACTAATTATAGATGAAATGGTTGTATTTTTTGTGAAAACAGAAAGAGTTGAAATGTTTTGTTTTCTACGAATATTAAAGATATCATTGTTTTTTTACATAATTAACAATTATTAAAAAGTTTCTGTTTATTTTGTCTTTATTATATTAAGAAATAACATACGAAAAACTTTAATAAAATTAACAATAATATGATTTTACTTTAGAACTAAAAGCAAAATATCAGCTTCACGCCGTATCCCGCACACAGCAGGGTAGGCAGAGGGAACCTAGTATTAAAACACTCCGTCCCCCATATTAAAAGCAAAATATAAGCTACGTAAATATAAATTAAGCCCAAAAACTCGAAACAAAAGGAAAAAGAAAACCCAAATTACCAAGGTAGCAATTTGAAGGCAATGTGTTTTAATAAGCAATCCATATCGGCCCACTTTCATGACTGTGGAAATACAGTACAGTATGCCGAGTTCACATAATATCGTCATCACATAATATTCTTATATGGAATTCTTTTTGTTTATATATCTATATCTTAATAGAATATATGTTATTTTTAGATTTTAATACTAGCTCGTACCGGTGGCTTCGCTCGCTTTTTCAGTAGAAATAGCCGCAAGTATTATGGCTTACATTAAATGATTGAATGACGTAATGATTACTGTGATACAGCCTAGCCTTAATCGTTAAATGGGTATTTTTCTATCCAATAATGTATAGTTCCTGAGATTAGCAATATAAACAATTCTGTAGTTTTATAATATTAGTATAGTACAATAGTACTTAAAAAAATATAGATGATTTAATCAAGAAAAAGTAAGAAATTGGAAAAACGTAGTGTTCCGTAATTTAAGGAATTTAATAAACTTAACACATATTTTTTATGAAAATAATATTATGTAATATTCTGTGTAAGAATATATTTATTACGAGCAACCAAGGAAAAGTATCAAAGTAATTTAGCCTAATTAATTTTTATACATCGCACTCATTGTTTGAGTGTTACAAGAAATATCCATTAGTGGTGTTCCATAGCTTAATAAGGTTCAGTGGCCTTAGCAATTAAATGCTTTAACGGATTTAGACGCAGTTTAAATATCTTAATGTTACTATCAGTTTACTATGCGATAAAATTAAATGTATTAAAAATATTGTTTTAGGAATTTAATTTAAATAGAAACTTCAGTTTATGCTTCTTATCCAAAGAAAATGAATAGATGTTTTCAGATATTATTTTGATATAAAAAGTTATAGTATTAGAATTTTAAAAGTAATTATTAAGCTGTAAATTATTATGAGGTAGTAAATATTCTTTTTACACTTTGTTTTTACAACAGCAAACTTAAATCCTGAACTGTACACAAATTTTATCTGACATCATCAATATTTCATTATTTGACGCCCCTTATTTACCACACAGCAGGGAAGGTAAACGGAACCTAGTGTTAGGACACTCCATTCCCCTTCTTTACCATGCATACCAAATGAAAAATAAATATATAGTTAACATAAACATACTACACGAAGCTGTCCTTGAAAAAAGAAGAAATAATTATATTCTACCAACGTACTTGTCAATTTGCCTTAGTATAATAAAATTGTACCCCGGACCCTTTAGGATACAAAGAAATTTGAATATATGGAAATGACGGCTCTCTTCTAGTATTAAAAAAAATCAGCTACAATTTTAATGGATCTGAGTTATTTTAATGTAAATATTTATTAATTAAACTGTAAGAGATTTTTTCTTTAATTTACAACAAAAAAATATTTTTTAATTTTTTATGCAATTTTAATTTCCTATTATTACGTTTTCTCTAGTAGACCAATAAATCCACATACACATACTTCCTATAACATATCCACCAGGTAAATTACGTGGTGAGTTGTTAAAATAATGAACATGTCAACATTCCAAGCACGTACCGGTACGACGACCCACACGCAAAAATGCAAGAATACACAAATGTTGCAAGAAAATTCAAAAACTACAAGAATGTGCAAATACATTTACTCACGTAGCTCCTTGCAATCAATCACGTGACACTACACAAACGAACTTATATATAACTTGTTATTGTTTATTGCGTACACCGTGTCTACGAGCGTAGCGGGCTACGAGCGTAGCGCGACTGTCGTAGACGCGCTCAGCCTACGGCGGCTGGCAAGGAACTCTGATCAATGAGAATTCACGCCTAGCGCCCCGAGGTACTATTACGTGCAATGATTTACGTTATAAACTTTTTATAACGCCTTCATATTCCGATAATATCGGTGAAGGTGCGTATTTTCTTTGTAAGAGTATTTCTGGTATGTGGGCTGTATAATATGACGTTATTTTAACATTTTACGTAATGTTACTGTATATATTAGGTTAATTAAATGTCCTTATAAAATATGATATATGGGAAGAATGACTATTAATTCTATTAAACTACCGTTGGTAAAATTTATACGTTTGTTGTTAAAAAGGGGTGTTAAACCCCGACAAATAATAAATGGCAAACAAAGATAAAGGCAACTGGTCCAGCCAACTATTAATTTATAGCGGATTAATTATCAATTGGTTTCTCAAATTCGAACGCAACATAATAAAGGAAGTTCCTAAAAGCTTATTTTATAAGCTACCTTTATAGATTTTTCACTTTATACCAACAGAGAATGTTGCTTATTTGAAAGATAATAAATTTTAATTATAATTAATTATCTAAATTTAGATAATTACTAAAACAGGCGAGTAGAAAAGATTAAATTTCTTTATATAAATAACAGCTTTTTCAAATATGAACGCAAAATACGAGTAGAATAAAAGTAATTTGCAAATATATACATATATTTGATTGTAAGAAAATCATATTACAGTACCGTCTTTTATCCCTGATACATTTTACTTTGAGAACGAAAAATGAAACTGACATCTCTTTTTCATTTTGTTGGAAGCGTTATTATAATTTCCGCTTCCCCTGATTTTCGGCGTAAAATTGAGGAAGCTTTAAGTACTCGGATTGTAAAAAGATATAAGTGATTTTTACTTCATAAAACAGCTTTATTTCCTTATATTATTTACATATAAATGATACATATTTGAGTTAATTCTTTGATTTACTTAATAATGGTGAAAAAAGCAGTAATGTTTACTGTTTAATCGTTTAACGTTACGCTCAATTCAGTTCAATTTTCACAACGAATGAGATTAAAAAAATAAATAGTTTCTACAGAAACATTCCTTAATTTCCAAAATTCATAACTGTAGGTTCACGGGAAGTGCCCTATAGGTTTTGATTAGTATTAAATCTATTAAATCATATAATTAAATCTAACATAAATGGTCATCATATCTTTTGCTAACTACAAAGGATCATAAATCTAAATATTTTATATTAATCTTAATAAAAATCTTGATACCTCCATGCAATCTCAAGATAAATGGTCGGACAGGCGGACAAGAAAGTGACAATACAACGGTTCCGTTTTTACCAATCGAGGTACGGAACCCTAAAAATGACTTAAAATTTAACAAAAAATAATACAAGCATTAAAAAAAACTATGTTTTTAATAAAAACTACATCACTCACGCCAATTTCTTGTAAAATAATTGTATAAGTTGAAACAAGTTTGCAAAATTTAATAACTTTCAATATAACGTTTAGTGGGAAAGTTTGTACGTGTAATGGAAACTTATAATTGAACTGCCTTCAATAGTTTCGTCTCGATTGAAAACTGTAAAATAAAATGTTTATTATATGAAACTTTTTTTTTAATTTATGACTAAAATAATTAATATTTAAGGCTGTCGTGGTACAGTAGCACGAGCTTGGGACTGTTAGTACGTTGGTCGTGGGCTGGTCCCATTTGAGGATAAATTAAAGTAAATTAAACCCAGCTGTTTTCTAAAAAAAAATATATTTTTTTTAAAAAACTATCCTTATTTATTATGCTTTATATTCATGCCTACCTAACTCATCAAATATTCCCACCTAATCTGGTTATACTCACATATAGTGCCTATCCTAGAAAGGCTATGTTGATGACGCATGCCAAATAACATATAGAGTCATTCGGTTCAAGTGGGCGCATTTCACCTTTAAAATATCACTTTGCAATAGAAAAGTGACATTAAGGAAAAGAAAATATTATTTCGAAATAAGTTTCTACAAATAAAACTGAAAATCTGTTTGTTTCTTATTTTTGTAGGAAACATTAAAAAATAAAAGATTGAATGGAATGAATAAAGAATTGATTAAAATTCAATTACATACACAGGTGGATTCCCGCGCACAGCAGGATAGGCAGAGGGAACATAGTGTTAAGACACTCCGTTCCTCACTTTCTGCCGAATCCTAGAGGCATTGCGTGTTGAGTCCATTGTGCCGCTGCGGCACGACAGCCTCATATTTAAACAAATATAATAAAATTTTGGTGATACAGATATCGCCTTCTAATTAATCTCTCTCTCTCTCACACACACACAGACACTCACATACACATATGTATATACATGATTTAAAATTAATCTCTAGAGCTCAATCCAATTGAAAATCTGACCTAGATGTCATCGAAATCGTATCGAAATGAAAGTGACGAACCTCGTTTGATCACATACGAGTATCTATCATATTTTCGCTTGCTTTCTATATTTCTATTTTTTATTATAAGAAAAGAGAGACTTATCACTTGGTTTTCTAATAACAATTGCAATTGCCTTTTTATATTTCATATTAAGCTTTACTTACAGTCACCCGTTAAAACTTTAGATGCTCAATTTTTTTACATTTCAACCATCAGGCCGTCGGCAGCGGCACAAGGGTGTGACTGTAACGCGATGGTTGTGGGTTCGATCCCCACTCGAGGATATAAAATATTTATTTACGTTTATATTTCCATTTCTTTGCTCTGGTGTGGAGGCAAAGCGCGGCGTTGAGTTTTGCTACTCAACGCACAAAACTTCTAGAATTTGGCACAAAGTGGGGAACGGAGAGTCTAGGTTCCCTTTGCCTACCCTGCTGTGAGATGCGATATACAGCGTGAAGCTGATTTATTTATTTTATCAATTAATATTGGTTTTAGTTAAATAAACAGTGGAAATAGTCTTATCATATCACCCTGACTACACGGCGACTATTAGTTAAAATTCTACTTAGGGTTTTCCATTCCATTAAAATACAAAAAAAAAATCAGCATGAAAGCTTCGCAATTGAATATTTTAAATGGAAACAAGAGAACGAAATGATGTCAAATATGAAATTGTTATTACTTCTTCTTCTTCATTATTTAAATTCACATTGTATCCTGCACACCGCAGGGTAGACAGAGGGAAGAATTTAGTGTTAAGACACTGCGTTCCCCACTTTCTGCCGAATTCTGGAGGCATTGCGTGTTGAGTGGCAGAATTAAACGCCGCGCTAAGCCTCCACATCAGTGCGAAGAATTAGAAATATAAACATAAATAAATATTTCACTTCCTCGAGTAGGGATCGAACCCACAACCGTCGCGTTAATCACACCCTTGCCACTGCGCTATGACGGCATTGTTATTTAATTTAAAAAATATCAAAAGATATATTTTATAATTTCGTGTCAGTATTTTATATATTTGTAATCTGTTTAGACATTCCAAAAACTGAAAGCGACATGTTTACATTAGGTGTACATGGGACATGCCAAGCTAGAGTCCAGTCGGGTAATTGAATTTACGTAAGTACGGCTCGTATGATTCGAGACAGTTTTAGATTATTTTTCGTTTATATAAGTATTTAACATCTTCTATTCGCTAGAATAATTTAACAAATATAGGTTTTAAATTCAAGTTATCGAAGTGGTCAGATAAATTATTTCTCTAATAAATTTCACGCTGTATCCCGCATATAAGGAAAGTCTAGTGTTACAACACTATTTATTTAGTTCGTCTACATTTCTATTAACTTTTCTTTGTAACTGTGAATATTCCGTCCCTCCAGTTGAACTTCCACCCAGCGACGGCTTTCTATTTTACGAGGTCTTTAATTTTAACAACGCCCCATATATTCCTTTTATTAAAATTCGCAATAACAATCGCAAGCTTTTGCCAAATTCTAACAATTTCTTTCTTTAAATAAATTCTGAGCGCATAGTAATAAATAATAAAGTGAATTTATTTTCGTACATAAATTTAAACTCAGTTTCAAGCATGAACTACTTCAAGACTGAGAAACATATTTTTCCACACATATGAAACTAGTAATAGAATTCTATCCAGGTAGTCTGTGATAATATACTGTGATTTATAAGGGCTAAGGTCAATGAACTATAGAGTTCATGTTGAGTCTTGGCCGTTAGCCAAACAACTTTAGCTACGAAAGTAAAATAATGGATAAAGTATAGAGTTTTCAGTCAATATCATAATATTAATTACTATGAGTCAAGTTTATGGCAGTTTGAAGTAATGGTTTGGAATTTCATAGATATTTGGATCGTTTTATTATATTATTTTTTAATTGCCAATTCAGTTCTAAGTGATGAGACTGTATTTAGTATGAAAATTTAATAATTTTT
Organism: Heliconius melpomene rosina; assembly: GCF_056956725.1. Taxonomy (NCBI): domain Eukaryota; kingdom Metazoa; phylum Arthropoda; class Insecta; order Lepidoptera; family Nymphalidae; genus Heliconius; species Heliconius melpomene. Next base: position 5,116,477 of record NC_140397.1, read on the forward strand.
TATTTTCATATTAGTGTTTTTTCGATTCAAATTCCACACGGAGAAAAAGGTTTAATAAATAAATATAAAATGTTAATATTTTTTTGAGTCCCTTCCTTATGATCTCTATCTATATTTTTTAAAAACTGTTTATTTTGTAATTATTATTTCTTCTGTACTTTATGTCAGGAATTTATAATGAAACTTATTCCCAAGATGTTTATTTTTTAATCAATTAATTCTAATTCAATACAAAACATATGAATTTCAAATGATGTCAAAAAATATAATATATAGACTTAAATAAAAACAATCAACCATTTTGTTTAACATTTTAAGTTTATTGTATCCAAGACAATAACTCATAGAACGAAGCAAATAAGTATTCGTCCTCAGAATATATTCAATGAATAAGCGTAAAACATTATCTTGGTTTGTATGGCAATATTTTACTTAAGTAATACTGTGACCTAGAAAGAAAATAAAATATTTATATATAAATAATATAATATATGTATATTAGACGTTGATTGAGGTGGTTGTGGCACTGTGTGCAGAAAGGTGTGACTGTAAGCGCGATGTTCGTAGGTTCGATAGCTACTTGGGGAAATAAAATATTTAAAATGTTCCTTTTGTCGCTCAGGTAATGAAACAAAGCGAATGCGAACAAAATGCTTCAGAATTGACGGAACGACAAACGGCGAACTTAAATCGAGGTTCCCAGGTTCCCTCTGCCTACCCTGTCTTGAGGAATACAGCGTTAAGTAAAATATATTCAAATGACAATATATATTAAAAAACCTGCAACGTTTAGGTGTTAAATAAATGGTGGTATTTCGTCATAGGTATATATATGGTTATGTTATAACGCGGCGGTCGGCCGGAAAATTGTCATACAATTACATTACGAATATAGCGCAAGCATGGATATTTAATAAACTGTCCCCCGGCCTATGGGCGGGCGGTGAACGCTCATTTATCTTTCATCCAAATATATTTAGCTTGTTTTGCGAAATGTGCCCAAAATGTTTAGGCAATTCTGCATTAATTAATTAGAAACTGGAACCTGGTGACTTAGATAGATATATTTTTATCCGGCGTTGAGTTTCGCCACTAAACACAAGTCGAAAAATTGGGCGCAAAGTGGAGAACGTAGTGTCTCCATTGATTTTTTGTAGTTTGTAATTAAGGTTGGCTGTTGTGGTTGGACTTATTAATTTCTTATAAATCTAACTACCTTATTTAAGTTTTCTGTTAAAAGATTTAAAGAATAAATTATACAAAAGAAAATATTCGCCGTAATGGCGCAGCGGCACAAGTGAGTGACACGGCACAAGTGACAATATTAAGTAAATTCTACTGCTACAAAGCTCCAAACGTTAGTTTCCAAGGACGTCAATCTCTCACGAGTATGGAAATGCAAGGCGACATAGCATTAGCAGAGCGCGACCACTCGCTAAATGCTTTTCCAATATCGCACTAATGGAACTGTGGTTTCAAATGTATGTAACCTAATGTGGACATATATATGTATGTTACAGAGGTTTCTAGCTGTCATGCTTATATATGGAAAAAGTGTAGAAAATCAGGTTCTTTCTGCAACTCGCACTCAGCAGGATAGGAAATCTAGTGTTAAGATACTCCGTTCCCCAATTTCTGCCGAATTCTGGAGTCATTGCTTGTTAAGTGACAGAACTCGAACGCCTTGCCTCGACACCAGAGCGAAGAAATGGAAATATAAATTTAAATAAATATGTTATTTCTGCGAGTGACGATCGAACCTACAACCGTCGCGTTACAGTCACACCCTTATGCCGCTGCGCCACGACGGCCACTCAAAAAATTTTTTTAGATAGTAAAATTAGATGTAGAACAAGATTTTTTTTTATTTTCGTTCATATTAGCGTTTTTGATAATATTAGCTAAAATCAGAAGCTGCAAAAGGAAAAACACATACAATACTTTTAATAATATAAACTATATAGTCTCTAAAGCAATTTGTACACTAATGATTTTTTATTTGATTAAATATTGTTTAAAATCCATTTTGCCATAACGAAATATAAGCAAAGGAGGTAATTTAGTGGACTAGGGAGGTAATAAATAATAATAGGAGGTAATGTACTAACGTCCCTTAAATATTGTTTCTCAAATACAGAAACTAAAGGTTACCTTGTTCCTTTATTATTGCAGACCTTTAATATTTCCACTAAAATTAATTTTCATTATATTTTAGAAACATTTTGCTGTGTTGTTTTTGACATGTTATAACTATGAAGGTAACGTTATTTCAGTAGTCATTTCTCTCTTTGATCTACTTGTATAATTTGCTTTTTAATTGACTTTTACAAGTGTTAGAAACCACGGATGTTTTAAAGAATTTTTTTTTCAATATCACGCTGTATGTGGCACCCAGCAGGGTAGGCAGAGGGAACCTAGTGTTAAGGCACTCTGGTGCCCATTATCCGCCTAATTCTACAGACACTATTTCATGGTGAAACTCAACACCGACACCGGAGTGAAAAAAATGGAAATATTAAATATTTTATTTCGAATAGGAATCGAACCTAAAGCCTGTCGTATTTAGTCACACTTTGTGCCCCTGCGCAGCAACTAACTTCTTAATTATTGATTAAAAAAAAATACCATAGAACATCATCGAATTTATATAAGTAAGATTGTAGGTAGGAAGCTCTGCATCCTTACGCGACTCTCGTGGGAGACGCCTTTGTAACAAGATCCGAGATCCTCGGGACCTCCTCTTCAAAGCACACAATTCCATTTTTACTCAAATTTCAAGCATTTCCCCGAAAGGCACTTTTGTATAGTGCATTTTATTTCAAATATCTTCAGTTTGTTTTAAATTATATTCTGAATATATTATTGTCTAAAGTTCACACACCGACTTAAAATTAAATTGTATTTTAACAAATTTAAGCTAAAATTGTTTATGGTATATTAAGGTTTTTATAAAAAAAGATAAAAGATCGAAATTAGTATACAATATTTTTACGTTATATTTCTTTAGTTATGTATAGGGGCTTTTTCTACTCTTTCAAACACCATTATATCTAATTGACATTGACGAGGGGAACTTACTATGTGAACTTTACTGATAGACCGACATCAATGTTTATTACAAAAAAAAATACTAAATGGAACAGAATTCCTATCTTACACTGTTAAATGGTTCTACCTTATATCATCATCTTCAGCCTGTCATCGTCCACTATTGCATAGGCCTCTCCAATGGTACGCCATTGAGCTCGATCTTAATAAAAATACCTCACATATAAGGTAAGCTACCTTATATGTGAGGTATTTTTATACATACCAACTTGATTATTATTAGTACTATAAAAACAGTTTAACTATAAAACACTAAATAAATTTAAATATACATATATATTAAAGAAGCTCGTATAAACAAATAGTAAAATATATTTTAATGTCACATGCTCTTATGTTGGACTCCAGGGAACACTCCTCGTAACCAGACTGGTGAGCTTAAGGGACAACTTCGCTTGAGAATTCCATTACCCAGCAAACGTTACAGAGGTAGGTGCTCCCAGGCGTATACAAACAATTTCACAATAATCAAATATTATTAAAATATATATTATTTTATCAATTTTCTTTGAATATTATTACTATAGATAGAAATGTTTGCTCTTTAATTGAATGGGCATTCATTTAAATAACACTTGGAAATATCTTTTAATATTTTTTTTATTTATACTGACTTTTAAATATTTTTTTCTGAAATAGGTAACTGAACAGCAAACTCTTTTTGGTTCCGCGAAAAATGACACGAACTTATTGTCTCGTATTGGGAACGTGAACGTCCCTTATCCTACCCAAACAATAATATAAAGGAAAAAGATAGTGTAGCATATTGCACCCATACATAAGATAAGTTGAATTAGATGAATCAACGAACTAACGGGCACGTCGTTTTATGTTGTAATAAATCCACGTCTGGGTTGTAAAATATCTTTATGTGAAAACTGCTATGAGAAGTAATAGCAGCTAGTTTAAGAACATTCTTAAATTTAAGTTTAATTAAGGTTTTTTAACAAATTATTCGCATATGTTTTAAATTAATAGGTAAAAACCGTTTTGTAGAGTAATTGAATGTTATAAAGTTGCTTGTACAGTATCTTCGAATAAATATACTTTGAATATTTGCACTGTATAGTTCGATTTCTCCTCGGTTGAATGAATTATTATTTATTCATTCTCGTTCTCCCACTCAACACTTAATACCTGAAAATTTCGGCGAAAAGAGGGGAATGGAGTGTTTTAACACTAAGTTCCCTTTGCCTACTCTACTATATGAGGTCTTCGTCTCCAAAATCTAACATTAAAACGATATACGCCTTTCTTAAAGTTGTGATTCTTCCATTTCTTCGGTCTGTTAAAAATAATGACGAGTTAAATTGTACTACGAGTACCTAACAAGAAATATTTGGAAAATGCACTAAAAATGTAATTATTATCTTTAATACTGCAACACTTTTTAAGGGGCATAAAGGCAAAGGGTATAAACGTGCGACTGTAAAACTCTAGGATTACAAACGCGAAAGGTTCTGGCTTCGATTCCCAGTTAAGAAAGCCTCGGATCTCTGAAGCTGATTTTTAGTTTTAAAGACAAGAATCAAGTTATATCTTCTCTTTAACTTTTTTACAGCCAGATACTTAAAAGATATAGTAATGTCGAATACGCCTTTATAGCGCGTTGTCTAGACTGAGTATACTTTGGTTAAACTGTTTACTTTGCGCTTTCCTCTGATTACAGTCGCTGGTTGAACTACGTATTTATTTTGTGGGTGGTAAAATACGAATTTTTCTTAGTCGGGATGGTTTTTTTAAATTAGTGTCTCAAGTTTTTGATTTTTAGGGTTCCGTGCCGGGAAGAAAAGGAAAGAACGAAACTCTTTGTTCTCTCTCGAGATTGCATGAAAGTATTAAGCTGAAATTAATATCAAATATTCAGGTCTACGCAAATAATCAAGATTTTCAGTAATTGCAATCGAAAGATACGAGCATTAATATGCATTGTTTTACAGCATTTTATATGAAATTCGCCGCGCAATCAAAACCTATAAGGTTCTGTAGGTCCACAGAAAGTAGGGGGTTACTTCCTGTAAAGTTACAGTTATAAAATTTAGCACGAAGTGAAAATGTATACAAAATTTATAATATATAAAAAAATCTGAAAGTGAGATTTTTATAAGAAATTCATAGAAAAAAACTATTACAAATTTATATTAATAGTTCATTTCAAACAAAATGAGTGCATATGTCGGCAAATATAAATTTGTTAATCACTGACAGAGACAATGAAAACTAACAGCTATTGTGATAATAAACACCAAATACCAATAAATCGAGAGGACGTTATAAATTTTAAAAGGATCGTTAATCTTTTTCATGTCCAATCTTTCACAACACTTTTGACACAGCATCATGCATTTTGTGATGAATTATATAATATAGGCAGATATAGTACCGCATTACGGTATTTGAACTTAATGAAGATGAGCTCATTACTTAAGAAATTAACAGGGATACCTGATGAGTAGGTGCATGGCCAATAATAAAAGTATGTACTGTTTGTTATATAAAGTAATATAGAAGCCGGTCATGACGTAGAGGCACAAAAATGTGCTGCAAAATCGACGGGTTGTGAGTTCGATCCCCACTCGACGATAGTAAATATTTATTTAAATTTATATTTTGGTTTCTTCGCTATGGTGTCAAGGTTAAGCGCGGCGTTGAGTTTCGCCAGTCAACACGCAATGCCTCAAGAATTCGGCGGAAAGAGGAGAACGGAGTGTCTTAACACGAGGTTCCCTCTGCCTTCCCGGCTGTGTGCGGGATACAGCGTGAAGCTGACCTACAAGTGTTTTCTGTACAGGATCCTTATTGTGAGAGAATAATCTTTTTCGATCCTTCGTATTATTCTTTCTAATAGCTATACTTTGTGAACACAAATGAGCTGCAATTTCTAAGTGTAAGTAGTTTTTCTTGCTAGTTCTTCTGTCTATATATGAGTATAGCAAATTTATCTATTTTTTACAAATGAGTACAGATGACTTAAATTTGAAGAATCTGAGATCTTTTTTTAGACAAAGACCCTGTTATATAATAATTTATTTTCTAGAAAATTTCGGTTATATGTAATTTTTCTTTCTTAATAACTAAACTAACTAAAAAAGAGCAATCATCAAAATTATTATATATTCAGCATCCTTCAACTAAAATATATTTATTTTATATCATTTACTCGCTGTCTCGTATTGTACTCGGTTCAGAGCGAACCTAGTGTTAAGATACTCCATTCCCCATTTTCCACAGAATTCTGGAGGCATTACGCGTTGAATGTCTCCACGCTGCGCTCTACCTCGATTAAATTTTTCATTTCCTCAAGTGTGAATTGAACACACAACCCTTCGCGTTTGCGTCACACTGTGCCCGTGACGTATCACGACTGTTCTCACTAAAATAAATAAATATAATATATCTAAAGTAAACAAGATTAATTCGTTGCCATTTTCTCCCGTTGCTTGACCTTTACCTATTAGAATCTACAGAAAAGAGCTACAATGTATTTCTATACATTCTGTAAATTCTTTACAGAGCATTAAACGTGATACGACGACGGCCATTAAAAAAAACAAATACTTTATTGAAGTAACATTCACAGGAGCACAGAGTGTAAAGGTACATGTGACAGCATGTGGGTTCGATTCCCACTCGAGGAAATAAAATATTAAATATTTCCATTTTCTTTGCTGTCGTGTCAAGAGAATGCCTTCAGAATTCGGCAAAAAATGTCTTAACGTCTATCAGGTTATAGGTTCCCTCTGTTTACCCTTCTGCGTGCAAGATATAGCGTGAAGCTGATTTATTTATTTTATTCCTTCTCAAATTGTATTTCTTAAAGCACCCTTATTTTACTTAAGAACTGAAACACTGAAATTCAAATTTTAAGTATTTACGGAACAACTTTCATACTCGAGTGATTCATATTTCAAAGCTATTATGTTGCGTTAATGGAAACGGTAAATTACTAAGAAAATTATTATTAAATCTAATCTTAACTCGTCCCTACTGGATTCGTAAGTCGAAAATTTAATAGTAAAATGTATCTTGTTTATTGTTCCTTCTCCAGTCAAGCTTAAAGTAATTATAATTTATGAAGATTTAATTAATATTCAAATGAGCATTGAATATTTTATGTAAGCTTATTTAAAAATAAGCTTATTTTAAAGCGTAAAAAAATAACAAAAATAAATACATACGTATTTACAAATAGAGATTCTAGTCAGTAATTTTGTTCTTAATATGTTTGAGATACGGTTATTTATATTTTATACATTATTTACTTGCACGCGTGATATATAATGGAAATATTTATTTAAATTTATATTTCAAAAAAAAATCTGCTAGGGTAGACAGAGGGAACTTGGTGTTAAAACACTCCGTTCCCCACTTTCCGCCGAATTCTTGAGGCATTGTGTGTTGAGTGGAACTCAACGCCCCCCTTTTCGTGGACACCAGCCCAAAAAAATGAAAATATTAAATATTTCATTTCCTCGAGTATGAAAGGAATACACCTGTCAGGAGGAAGAAACCTGTCAGTGCCTCCGCAAGGAATGACTGTTTAATATGATTGGCCATATTGAATTTAAACTGAAGTAATTATCACTCTGCATTCTTATCAGCATACCCCGTTAATTAACTTTAAAAAATATCTTATTTACACACGTATAGTAAGTACTTACAAAGACGTAAAGTTACAAAAAAGCTTGTAAAATGCCGAATTAATGCATTAAAATCTATTTTTCACATTAACTAAAGTCTAAATTCTAGTTATAAAGAATGTATTTTATTCTGTTACCTATTAGAACATTTAAACTTCGTTTAAAATATAAGATAAAACATTTATTTACTTTTTAGATAAAAATTGCTGCCAGAGTACGCTTAGAAACATTTGAAATTTTAAATGGAAGCCAAGTCAAGCTAATATTTCAAAGAAAATACTGACTGGGTACTATGTGAATGTGACAGTGATAAAGAAAATAGTCGGTTAGATATATATGAAACCTAATATTTTCTTATTTTATGAATCTTTGCAGAACCAGCTAAATTTATAATTAGTTAAAAATTGTACTATTTTTCTTGAAAATTTGATGGTAGTGAGTTCAATTCTCATGTGGCTGAAAATGGGTGAAGAGTCTTTATTTAGATATTGCCAGATATTGCAAGACGTGCATTCTGTTATTCACTAGGAATATAAAATTATTTTTAGGAAATATATAGGAAATTTTCAACGAAACCACCTATCCTCTTCCTCCTCCCCTTCTATATTGAGTTCCTCTAAAACTTTTATACATTTTCTAAAAATATAAAGGTAATTTATCTAGAGGCGTTAGAGAGCCTCTTATATTCATATATATAGTAAATCCGTTAAACTGTAGCGTTTTTCGCCTCATTCTCTTTTCATACCCCACTACGAATACTTAAATCATTAAGAAGAAAAAAAAATCTAAATTAACATTTGAAATTTGAACCCATAACCATTACTTACCATTGCCGTAACACGTCAAAACATGTTTGTTTATTCATCCTAATATTCATAACATAATTTATGTACGCCGTGTTCATCCGAATTCATATGAAAATGTATGAGCATAGTCCAAATTTATTGACAATCTGTTTTAATCAAATGCTGTAATAGCTTTATTTGGGTTGTAAATTGTACGTCAGTATGTTAATAAAATTAATTGATGTAGAACGCTGAAAGGTAAATTTTGCATAAGTATAGATTTAGGCATATAAGTAGAAACTCGTAATATTTACATTAAAGTTTTTAATATCTAAGCACAAGCGTGCGACTGTGAACGCGAACGATTGTGGGTTCGATTTTCACTCGAGACAATGCAATATTTAATATTTTAGGATATCCAAGAGTTGCAGGTTCAAATTCCGCGCTACATTCCTAAAATTTTACACATTTTCTATATAAATATTTGTCTTTCGTAAATATGGAATAACACTTTAATTTTTTAAAAAAACCTATAGAAATATATTTGAAATAAAAATCCAGTTTATAAGACAGTCTTTATTTGTTAAGTAGTCAGCGTATAACAATTTACAGCATCTAAATCAACAGTTTTACTTTATATCAATGCTTTAAGCACTATTTGTCTAACTAGTCATTAAAAATTGTATAAAAATACTAGCATCACCCAAATTATAAGGAATATTTTTACAATTTCAAGAACATCTCTTGATATGTCTCGTATTAAATGGTTGCAGTGTAATTTAAATATTTATGTACATATGACGTGAATAGTGAAATTAATTACATTAAAAAAAACCTTATAAATATAAAATACAATCGGTGAGTTTATAGGAGAAAGCCTCTAAAATACAATTAACAAAATATATAGATTCTTTTATATAGTTTATTTTGTGTATGTATATTTTTAACTATATATCGTAAATGAAATTCCATTTCAATTTTTTAGGTTTTTTCTATTAAATAATGGCCTAAGAAATTGAACGACAAGTTAAAATACTAATTGAATTTAGTAATGTAAGTACTTTTTAAAATTTGCATTTGAAAAAATTGCATAATACAAACAGAGTTAAACTTTAAAAAGAAAACCTTGAACTTTTGAATTCAGCCTTGGAGGTTAGAACTTCACCAACCATATTATTTTTTTAATGTATTTGCTAAACTTTTAATATTTTAATCTAATATCTCGATCTACTATGGAAATGATAGTTTCAATTTCATAGCCACTGAATGCAAAAGAAAAACATTTAAAAATCATATTAATAATAGCACATTTAGTATATTAATATTAAAATTGATTATTATTTCTCATTTAATTGAAACTGTATATTATTAAAATACATAAAGTTAAAAGAACATATAACAGAATGACAATAAAACTACAAACATAAATAATACGTTTTTTTTTCACGTAGACAGATTAAAAATAAAAATGCCAAAAATTTGAACAGCTAACTAAAATTAATACATCATCTCATAAACAATATTACAATTAACAATATAAAAATACAAAAATTCAATCTATTCTAAATTACAACAATTCGACTCAACATGAGTCAAGACGGCATGTCGAAACTCATTCAACATTTCAATATAATTCATAATAAAAAATATATATAAATATAAAAATTGTATGCTTTAATATATTTATATATGTATGTTTGTTTGTATAGCGAAGGCACCGCTATTTGTACTGCCGTTATGAGATTTTAGCACTATTCTATCTATATTCTTATTTACATGGCACATAATCATTTGAATAATAAAATATTTTAATTTATTTTCAATTAATTCTAGGTACAACTATAAAATACTATACATTACAACTATTACCATGGCACTGGTTTTATCAACTACGTAGAAGTTATTAGATGGCGCGATCAATATGAAAAAATAGTGTAAATGAAAATATTCAATTATAAATATATAGAAATTCTCATATAAAATCTTTGTCATTTTTGATAGTACATGAAGTTGAGTTAAGAGAAGAGAAATTTCCATATATTTATAATTCTTTATACTTTAAATTATGGTTATAATTGTAAGTTATACTCAGTTATGTCTAATTGTCTATCAAACTTTGGAGTGAGAAATATGTGGACTGGCACACTTTAACATAGCTGGCCAATTAAATAAACACATTACCATTTCACAACATTCTTACTATCTACATTCATTTTATCACAAATAAAAATGTGTCTACTCTTCAAAAATATTAAAGACAATAACCTCAATAAAACAATAATATGAAAACTTGTATTTGAAAATTCAAAGAAAGGATAGAAAAGTAATTAAGCTCAAGTACTATTAAGGATTCAAGAACCATTTTCTTTTTAAGGCTTTCATTTTATCGGCTTATTTTTTTTTCTAAATTAGCAATATTGGTAAAAATTCATTGTTATAATTCATTCTGTTAAATGAAAAATACTTTGCCAAATTGAGTTTGTTGACAAAAAATAGCCCTCTAAGATGTCTACTAATGATTTTTTCTAGAAATCTCCCAAAAATTGCTTTATTTAAACTCATTCAATTAATAAATATATTTTTACTATTATTAATAAATTAATACATATTTACTTTCTCTACTATCAATCAAGTGTTACACAACTAATTAAAACGTACATGGAAACCCAATGTTGGAGTATCATCAAGGGACTGAAGGGTACTTGATGAGATAATCTATTTCTAGGTATTGCTGTATAAGTACTAGATAGCGAGTAAGGTTATTATTATTCGAAATTAGATAATTATTTTCCTCATATTTGAATAATACAAAACATTTTGGGTAGAATTTAAAACTGTTCTAAAGCGGAGTAATTTATTTCAAAATAATGAAAATATTTGGATTTGCGTAACAATAATTAAGAATGGAAAATAGTTTATTTACAATTAAAAACATTATTAAATTAAAAAAGAAAGAATATATATTAAACGATCTTATTTGTAGCTCTAAAAATATCTTCACTATTCAGAATTCTTTTACGTTATCCAAAAAACCTAATTTCAAAAGTAATACAAATAGAAATAACTCACAAATTGGCTAAAGAACTTAACAAAAGATTGACCGTATCGGAATGATATAAATAAATCCTACGTAATCTAAAAATGGTAGGCTATTGATACGATGCGAATACGTCATTTAAAAGGTCAAAAGTTGTTTTTCAATAATATGAGCTGATAGATATTCAAGGTGCTTCTATATAAAAGCTCCCTTTAACGTTAATTTTATTTTTAACCTGCGATGTTTGATGTAGTATCATTTAATCTTGTTAGCATCCATAATTAGAAAAAGCGGGATAGATATATCCAATACTTTTTTTTTCAGATTAGCTGTAAGTTAAATTTAATTATAATTATTCTTGTAAAGTGTCTCTCAATGAATATATTTATGATTCTAATAGTAAAAACAGAGAGAAGAGTATCGACAGATCGTTAATAAGAAACCTTGGAAACTTCTGAATACATATACAATCGTAACACGCATTCCCTACAGTCCATATATTCTAAACACCCTTCACTCTACATGATGTATCACATTACCGAGAAACAGATATATTTCTATGGAATCCAGAGGGATTCAGTTAATGCAATCTGAAATAACTTTTCGTATAAATTCTATTCGGATAAGTCCAAAGATAAATATAATAAATTGTTGTTAGCATACGAGCATGTTTTGAGACACTATTTATATTTAAAAAAAAATATATATTGCCTTTTGACGTTTTATAATAGAAAATATCTTTAAGTTAAACAAAAAGACAAAAAAGGACTATTAAACATAAAGTACCCTGTAAGTTTTATCTCAGTGTATCTGAATTTATATAGCAAAGATCTAATTACGATAAAGTTAGATTGCCTAACAAAGGCTAGTCTTACAAATACCTTTGAGAAAACAAGACTTAAAATGGTTCTTTTGAGGATATTGTCTATAATATGTTTTGTATGTAAAAATGTACAACGATCAAAGGTGATCCCAACATTCACTCAAAATAATAAGTTTGACTTTACTTAATTTGCAAGTATAGCTTTAAAAAAATTTTTAAAATTAGTTTCATACATTATAATCACAAAGACCGCAAATCTCACATAGAAAAATATTTCAAAGAGCTTAAAACTTCAGTGTATAACAATTTTGTGGTTTTAATAAAGCTCATGCTGAAATAACACTGCAGGTGTTAAATTTTTTCATCTTTTGTATATGAAACAGTTTGTGTATAACCTTTGATTGTTCATAAAATATGTATAAATATATCTTACTTTTCATTCAGGTTTTCTGAACTTGAATTCTTCCAAAAACCTTTGGAAGAAACTTTTTAACCGGATTTATAGCGTATATTTTAGTGTTATTGACTCAAGTAGACATCATGCGTGACAATGGACTATAGGAAAATGTTCAAAACGTTGGATTTCTTAAAAATAATAACATTAAAATACGCACTAATAATTCGGCTAAACAGTCCATTAAAAACGTATAAAAATATCTGTAATCCAAGTCCAAATCTTCAATAAAACTTATCCTCTTCCATATCAAGATTAGTTTTATTATTGGGCTGGTTGGAATGTCTCCGCAGTGTGCCCATAGAGTCGTATTCATTGGCAATGGCCTTTGGATACAATTTGGGAGTCGTCATAGTGTTGTTATGATTCGCATTCGCGATATTATTGCTTTTTGAGAGGAGAATACCGCTTGAATTGCCGATACCGGAAAACGATGGCTGACGTTTCGCTTTACGTGGCTGTAAAAAATAATTATTTTAGTGCTCGCGTTTCTTATAGCAATACAAGTCAGGTTAAAGGAAAGCTATAAAAAGTTGAATGGTTGGTAATAAAAGAAATAAACCAAATATATAATATCAGTGGAAATTATACAACTTTTAAGTAATATTTTGCATTCCACTTTTAGACAAAGTATTTTTATTTAATAATTTTTTTTGGTAATTTTTGATCACTTTCCTAAATAAATACAATATTTCTAAGCATTTTAAAATACAGACCCGCAATGTCAATGTAAAATAATAAAATTACGTTTATTTTGAATCTGTGACCTGTAACAATGCACAGCAGACGGTCATTAAACATTTAATAACAGTAAAAACATAAAGTATCTAAGTTCAACCATTTACTGGACACGCTCGGAAACTTTGTCCTAAAACGTATTGATATAACAAACTTGAGAACAGTTATATTTGTTCGACTCCAAATAGATTTAAAGAAGTAAATAGTGTGAAACGAAACTTTTATAAGAATTCTTATTTTACCGCACAATTTAACCTGGCTTAATGTTTTGAAAGAAATAATGTGTTTATAATATATAAAAGAAACATCCATTTTTTCATTTCATAAAAATAAATGATACAAAAATAATCGTCAAATTGTATAAATACACAAAATTAACCGTCCTGAAGTTAGTTAGTGTTTTGGAAGCAAATAATCAAAAGTAACAAAAACTGTAAAACCCAAAATATATATTTTGAACACAAATGTATAAAAAAAACTGTCAGAAAGTCGAATTAAAAACTTTATTCTACAAAAATGCTGGTCAGTCAATGTTTGTTAAGTTTTTATTTCACGTAACACAGCTTTATATACAATGATAAAAATATTTAGTAAAACACAATTAAAATTTTTTAATTAAATAAAAAACTCACCACTTCCTTTAGAGGAACAGTGACATAACTATTCTGTTTAGTTATATAGTGAGGACTTGAGGGGACTCGCGGCGTTTTGTGCCAGGGTAGAGATCCGCGACGTTGGCAGAATATCACTCCGGCCAAACATACCAGGCAACCTGTTAAATGTAAAATGTGTTAATTCGTTTTTTTTTATTTAATACAAAATGGTGTTAGGTTCCACCGCCCAATACGTAATGGAACTGATAGTAGGTCTTCTTTGCGTAAAAAATATTGTCCTTATTACGATACAAATTTAGTTGAAGTATTAATTAATGTTAAAGTACGACGTAAAGTATTAATTTGTAATATTAGGTATTATAAAATTATATATAATTTTACAATTTTAAATTTGAAATAATAAAATTTAAAAAAATCAAATAATATTTGAAAAAAAAAACCGTGGTAAAGACTTCGGAAGAATCTTCACCATTTTCGTGCGTCTGCTCCTTATAAAGGAGAGTTAACTCTTATGAACAAACACACTATTATACCAAATTACTTTTCTTATATACTAAAAAAGATTAAACATTTCGATAGCGTGTTTCAGAATTTTTATCTTTCAGGAACATAGAAAGAAAATTTAACCTGTTTAATTTGATTAAACCTTTTAATAATGCGGTACAAACGTTTATTTTAATATATTTCAAGGAATATTACTTATCATTGTAAATTGAAATTAATTTTAGCATAAGAAATTAATATTATTGTAAAATTAAGGCCATCTTCTGGTGTACGTAGAAAATATCTCGTACCGTAACTTGTATACGTAACGTGAGTGTAGATGGCAGTCTACCAAAAAGTAAATATTAAAGGAATAAAAGAAAATTTCATTACATTAAGGTCATATACTGTAGCCCATAGCGTTTGGCTATTATTAGCCAAGTTAAGGAAAAAATATTAAATACTGTCAATTGTATTGATTTTTATCTCAATACTATCTTTTGAAATATTGCCAATTTTTTTATAAACTGTAACTACCTCTAGTTAGAACTAAATGAGCGATATGTTTATATTACCATTTGTCAAGAAATCATAGTGTGCGGAAGTCCGCTACAAATTCAATAACATAAATGTTATCAGTAATATCAACGTTCGGTGCATTTAAGAAACATTGGGTATTAGTTAGCGGAACCTAACACCGCATCAAATTTATTTATTTTCTTTTTTAGGTGGTACATTTTATAATACTCACCCATAACGAAAGCAGCGACCACACAACCAACGATCCCGCCAATGCCTAAAGATTCCCTCGGCATAGTTACGAAAGACGCCATTTCCACATTCTGACTATACGCCGGCATGGCATACAATTCTAGAAAAAGAAAACAAATAATAAAAAATATATGTTTAAAGAAAGGTTTTCTATATAAATTATTTTGAGAATATTTTCTAATGGTATTTCTTAAATACCAATTGTAAGTAAATGTTATTGATCACGTAACTTTTAACTGTAATATAATGCACACATCTACTACTTGTATACTGTTAGTGCTAAATAATATATTTAAAATAATAAACATACAATGAAAATAAAATTCTACCTTTCCTCTAACACCTGAATTCGCAACAAAGCAAAAACACCATTACAAAAAAATCCCCTACCATTATCCATATCGCCATCGTCGCAATTGGCGACCTGCAGTTGCGCGCCCACGCACGCGCCCGCCTCGCATGCGCGCCGCCGCACGCGCTCGCCGCCCGCGCACGCGCCCCACGAGCCCCACGCTCCCCAACCTATCTCTGTTTCTATTGGGGAAAATAAAAAAAAGATTTCCTTGACTTGATTCTTTTATCCTTATATAAGTCTAAAATTAGGAGGGAAGCATAGAACGTACTATCTTGACTAATAGCTCCTGTATTCAAAAATAAAATATAAATAAATCAGCTTCACGATGTATCCCGGACATAGCAGGGTAGGCAGAGGGCACCTAAGTGTTAAGATGCTCCGTCAGTTTCACTTAAAACTCCTAGTTTCTAGAAGAAACTAACCTGCACAATTGTTAACACAAATTCTTCTCTCTAAAGCAGCGCCTGCATCCGCACAACCTTCTGGTGACAAGCAAGTACGAGAGCGGGTTCGGTGCCCGGTCGTGTCACAATCCCCACTGCATTCACTCCATTCACTCCAGCATGACCATTCACCTATAGAAAAATACGCTTTGGTTACTCTCTTCAGAAGGACATACAAATTTTCAATAGGAAACTTGTAAATTTATTTTTAGTAATCTGTAATTTAGTTTTTCAGAAATACTGATGCAAACGCAATGTTCTTAAGTTTAATCAAAGCAGCCTTGGTATAAGCGTATGGGTTCGATTTCCACTTTGGCGAATTGATTACACACAGGAGATTCAATTATTTAATTTTACATTTCCTTCTTTTTGTCTAGTAAGGACAAAGCACGGCGGAAAAAAGTGGTGAACTGTGTCATACATGTATACGTATGATACAACGGTATATAATTTTAGTATAAAAAATAGACTAACCCACACACGCTTGCACATTACAAGCCCGCAGCATATCCGAGGGGCCCTCACAGGGGGGCTGGTGGCAGTGGCGGGTGCGCGCCTGCTGGCCCCCGCCGCAGGGGGCCGAGCACGCCCCCCACGCCCCCCAGGCTCCCCACGACGTGTCGGGCGGCGTGTTACTACAGATACCTCTGGCGTTGCAGTAGCGTTCCTCTTCACGTGCGAGAGATAGCTATTGGTTTGATATTAGTTATTATTAGGTTTAGAGACGTATCTACAGATATTTTCTTAAGGGACGCTGTCTTTAGTTTTGAACATTAAAGTAAAGTAATTATGTAAAGTTTTTTTTTCTAGTTTTTTAAGTTTAATATTCTGATTTGGACCCACCACCGACTACACAGCCCCTTCCATATCTACGCTTATGGTTCCGAGGAGAACCATTTGAGATATTAACTCTAACGTTAAAAAATAAAGCATCTAACTTTTATATATATTTAACTTAATGCTTGTGATAAATCAGCTCTTATTTTTATGTTTTTTTTTAATTTCAAAATTATTATTTTTTGTTAAATTATTAATTACCAGGATTATGAAAATTACTTATTCTTTACTGGAATAAGTGACAAATTGATTCATTAAATTAACATTATTTCATAAAAACAACTAAAATATTCATTCGCCTACCGTATACATATTACCGTATATATATTTTCTGTTTTTTATTATGATATATTACTAGCTGTACAAAATACTAATATACTTACTCTAATTTGTTCTGGAGTAGGCGCTTTGCATAAAAATTTAAATCTTTTCTCGCTGTAACTTCCATCAGATGCATTACCTGAAACAATTAATTATGTTTTTTTACGTTTTAATTCAATATATTGTAATTAATATTTTTCAAAGAAACATCCATATAATGTATCAAGCAAAACACGAAAATTTCAATAATATTTTTTATCTGTAAATCTATATCTGTATATATCTGAGTATCAACACAAATGTAAAAATCTAATTCAATAGGTACAGTAAGGTTGACTAGTCGTGGCCGCCCTGGAGTTAGGTTTTCTTAACTTTTGCTGAAGTAGCAGTAATAGTCAAATAGAACAGTGCTAAAATCTAATCTGTGCAGCCATCTTCAGCTAGTTTCAGTACGACCACCACTCATTGATGGCACTATAGGATAAGCCTAGCAAATTTAACTAATAAATTTATTTAAAAAAAAAACTCACTTGGTATTTGCACCCACGGCGTCCAAGCAGTGGCTTTCCTCAATTCACAAGGGCGTAAATCACATGTTTGCTTCTCACTTTTTTGACCTTCACATTCAGCACCACCGTGTGTTGGCGATGGGTTGTCACAGGTTCGTTTTCTTTCTTTAGTCCCAGATCCTGGGCCGCAGCCGGTACCAGTGCATGGAGACCATGGACCCCATGACGACCAGGCACCGTCGATTGGGGCTAAAGCTGGGTCTGGATTGAATGTTTTATTATGTGTTAATTTTTAAATTAGATTTTCTGTTTATGTTTTTTTAGGTATTTTTAAGTAGTTTTAGCAATAATCTTGAAAAATAAGGTGACCATGCCGACGAAACTCAGTAGATGGGACAATTTCGAATATTTATCTGGGAAAATTATTTTACCATGCTGACCAAATCCCATAGATTATATAACTTGTTACTTATATTACTTATTATTTGAAGCCTAAACAAAACGGATGGTGATTACACCATGATATGCCTCCTAGAACTCTTTTTTTTGACTAATAGTTACTGATACACAAACCTGGACAAGGAGGTAGCTGGGTGCAGTACATATCCTGTACATCAAGTCCAACACAAACACGACCCCCGAACTTGGGCTCAGGGGAGGTGCAAGACCGTCTGCTGGACTTGACAGCAATGCCGCAAGAAGCTGAACACTCCGACCAGGAGGACCACGCAGACCAACCCCCGTGGACTGTGCAATTAGTTACTGATATGCTTGCGCCTGCAGATAATTAAGGATATTTTTTTAGTATTATTGATATCTTAGTAAAAATTAAGAGAAAATTTATGAAGTCGAGAAGTGTGTAACAATATTAAACATTTTCGAATTTTTTTTTCACTTAAAAAAAATAACTATTGTCAATTAAAATGGGGAAATTAAACCCCCCACTGGTTAGACAAAAACAAACTCAACATGCAATGTCTCGGGCGGAATATAGACATCGGAGCGTCAAGGTTCTCTTAGCTTCCCCTTTTATATGCTGGATACAACGTAAAAATAAAAAAACAAATTCAAGAATAACTACACTAAAGAATTTATAACTATTAATTTAAAATCTCACCAATACAATTCTGTCCGCCATTAGCCGGTTTAGGGTTATCACAGCGTCGTGTCCGACACCAACACATGTCGGGCTTGTCGTCCCCATAGGTTGAGTGTTGAGTACTGTCTTGAGCACAATGCTCCCATTCCGACCATGACGACCAACCGCCGTCCACTGGAAAGGAAAATAACAATAAAAGTAGGAAAACTTTTAGAAAATATATATATTTTACGTTTATAAATTTGCCTATGTTGATGTAATTTAATAATATTTATTTTAAGCCAATACATGGGCTAAGTGGTTATGGACGTACACATCACTTATTATATTTATAGCTCCAATCATTCAATATGTCTCGAAAATTGGGCAGTGTATGTGGACAAGGCAATTCTAGAACGTGTGTGGGAGAACAGATTGTCTTAACACCAAGTTCCCACTAGATGCGTGGTTCCCTCTACCTACCCTGCTGTATTCGGGATACAACTTAAAACCAAAAACAATCTAAAACTTACCAGGCGCACTAACAGACGGACAACTCCCAGTGGCTTGAGTGAAATACGGCTCATGTATATACGTAGACGCTTTAACACAAATCTCCCTTGCATCATCCCACCCACAATGTGGGTCTACGGCGTTGACACAACTAGATCTGGTTTTATATCTTGAACATCTTTCACTGGATATACGGAGAACTCCTGAGTCACTACCTATATAGAGGGACATCTGGAAATTAAAGTTTTTTTTTTTAAATATTTGTTTTTTTTTATTATGTACAGTGAATTTTGTGATCAATTTTTTTGGGGTGAGGAAACTCGTTTATACATTCTTACTTTAAGTGGAATTCGACACCACAACATTAAAAAAGTATATCCGGAAATCTGTTTAATAATTTACTCATGTCATTCATGTCGACACCACAAATTTTAATTAGTGAAATTTAAATATTTGGTGATTATTACAAACAAGACAATTTACTTTCTCTGAGCATCTTAGTCGCCGACCCAACGTTACTCGAGTTTAAATATTTAGATTAATTAAAATTTATGGCATTCGAAGGTACGTCAATTATTATTTATATTTATCTAACTAATAAAATTACTTACAGTATCCTTTACAAACTGCATCGACAGTATATCAAATCCTCCTTTCTCATCTTTCAATTTCCAAATTTCCGCCACACACGCGCCCTCATATTTGGGCAGTATTGCCAACTTTAATATATCATTCTTCTGTGTTGCCACAAACACAACTAATTGTTTATTAACATGTTTAGTGTTGGCAACATCGACTGTTACGTGGGTAAAGCGTTCTAGTGTAGCTTTGTAAACAGGTTCCCCTGATATAGGTTGTATAGCTTCATACATTAAGTAATATTTATGAAATTCTATTGATTGATGCGATCTGGAATAGATAAAATAAAATAAGAAGGCACACTTACTTCCCAAACTGCCAAATATTTGTCTTATCTATCTCTTTTATAAACTTAACGCTTAATCTCGTACACAGCAAGGTAAGCAGGGAAAACTCAGTGTCAAGACACTCCCTTCTCCGATAAGCAAAGTATAGATTTTTATTTAATGTCAGGTCATTGTTATCTAAATTTTATATAAGAAAAAAAATTAAACATTTTTTCTACAATCATAATATTTTTAAGCAAATATTCAATGCGAAACATTTAACTGCATTAAAATATTTTAAGTAAACCTTTTTATACGGGTATTGATTCAAACATATTAAAATGTATTCTTTATGAGCTTTTAAAATAACATTTTTAATTACTCTCAAGCCTCAAGCTATAAAATAAATTATTCAAATTTATTACGAGTCTTTGATAACTTTTGTGAGTTGTAAATATATTTTATTAAAGTAAATGGACAACACAAAAAATAATATATAAACACGTTGTTTTTCTTAGAATAAGAAATAAAGAATTAAACTTGTTGCTTAAAAACTTTTTATATTTTAAACGCTTTCTAAACAAACTGTAACTTCATCACTCATCTTTCATAAGCATGCAAAAATATTAGAAATCGAATAAAAACGTTTATTGAAAATCTATCGAGTAGTTTTTGTGTCAACCACAGACAGTAGAAACTGTATTACGTATTTTTATATTACTTCTAAAGATATTAGATAAAAAACAAAATACAAGTAAACTGTTAGTCATCGACAAAAATACAATCGAGAAACTGACCGACAAACAGACCCTTAAAAGATAACAGTTTAAAATACTTATCAAATTATTTCAAAAGCATAATAATGACTCATTACATTCTCTTAATATATCCCACAAATGGTGTGGAATGATAATTTTAGGCGTATAGTAAGGTCGATAA
Source organism: Heliconius melpomene rosina (assembly GCF_056956725.1). Taxonomy (NCBI): domain Eukaryota; kingdom Metazoa; phylum Arthropoda; class Insecta; order Lepidoptera; family Nymphalidae; genus Heliconius; species Heliconius melpomene. Next base: position 5,137,830 of record NC_140397.1, read on the forward strand.
ATAATGGCCGTCCTGTAGTTAGCTGTGTTGTGGGTTGCGGCACAAGTTTAATTTTATTATTTTTCTTATTTCTATTATTGAGTGAACAACGCGCATAAGTTCACACAACATAACAGGTCCAGCGGCCACGATTTGTCAACCGTACTATACCACATACTGTAAATTTGCATATATTTACATTGCTGTATTAACAATAACGTAATGGTAGCTTTTAATTTTGAATACGCATAAAGGACGTTCAAATAAAATTGCGAATCTTCGAAAATTTCTTTTTAGTATAAATTAAATTTAAATTTTTGTCCTAAGTGTTTATAGTAATATTTCTTTTTCTTATTTATTCGATCTTATTTCTTAACGGAGTTTAAAACAATTTAACAAATAATTAAAGATTCATCAAGAGAATTGAAATAAATATATATTTATCCACTAGATTTTAAGCTTACAAAAGAAGATGCCATTTTCCCCACATAATTATTATACCTTAATTATTTTAATTTAGTGGTTTTGAGTGGTAGTGTTATGGTTTAGATAAAAAAAAATGTATATATATGTAAAGAAAAAAAATAAATAAATTATAATAACATGTGAAAATTGTATTTCCAATTTAATATGTATGTAGTAAATTTTACTGTAAACTTTATTTATTTTTGTAAGATGTTTATTTTTGTGAAATGTGTAGAATTTTATGTTTATAGGAAAATAAAAGGCTTTATTATTATTATTATTAATTATTTTAATTTCTCCGCTCTGATAAACCAAGCAAGGAATTCCGCTGCTCAACACGTCCGGCAAAATGGAGAGCAAATCATTGACATTAGGTTCCCTCTGGAACCCTGCTTAGACTTAAAAATATACGCTTTAAAACAATGAATCAACAATTTCTAAATAACTCACATAGCATCAGAGTTACATCTAAAGTGCTCCCGGGCCTGTCGTGTGGGCGTCCTCTGCTCCCAAGTAGACATAGGTGAGTCTTGCACTTTGTATGGACCTTCAAACGCTAAGTGAATGTCTGACATGTTGTATATGCATACTGCACTGCCAGCTATGCTGTTACTGCAATAAAACGTAAATATTAATTTATTAGCGATTGAGCGGCGTTAAGTTCCACCACTTAACAAGCAATGAACGAATTGTTACATTTGGTTCCCAGGTTCGCTCTGCCTATCCTCCTGTGTGCGGGATATAGCATGAAGCTAAAACAAATCATATTTAATTTTAAGTAGTTTTATTTTATACTAGCGGCCCGCTCGCGGTTTAACCCGCGTCAACTATGTTTTTATTAATTTCTGTCTCCATGACTACGTCCTAGTGACGTCTATGCAAAATTTGAGACTCATTTGTAGTAACGAAGTTTCATACAAACTTTCGACCCCAAAAACAACCCCTTAGAAGTCGAATATTGCAAATTCCCGTCTTAGCGAGCACCTACGTCCTATAAGTAACTCCTATGTAAAATTTTAGATTCCTAGCACATGTAGTTTCTGAGATTTCGTGATGAGTGAGTGACCTTTCGATTTTATATATATAGATGAAAAAGGCCGCTTAAACCACTTACAACTCTATAAACGCGACAATATTTTTAAATTCTTATGGTTTTTTTATTATAATAAAATAGTTTAGTATTTAGTAGCCATTAAACCAAACGGATTTTTTAAAGTTCTAATAAACTTATCATTCTTCCCCAATTTTACGATATATTGCGACAAAAAAAACCCTTTCATAAATTTTCATATTGTTTATTGACAACATTTCATATTGTTCTTTATCGATTGAGACCTACAGAACACAGCCAACCAACCACCACGATAGGTATATGAAACTATGACGTCATATAATACTAAAAAATATTTAACTTCTATATCCAATTTTCGTGTAATTCCATGCAAATTGAATAGAAGACATAGAACTGTTTCATTGTAAACGTGACATGATTAGACCATCGTCGTACACGTGACTTGAGGGGTGACAGCTGTTTGCAACTGAAGTGTCTTAGCAACGTGACAATTAGAGTTTAGTTTTAAAAGTTTATTTTCTTAAAGAAAAACTATTTTTTTTGCGTCACGCTATATTCAGCAAACAGTAGGGTGGGCAGAGGGTACCTAGTGCTAAAACACTCCGCTATATTCCGCCGAATTCTAGAGGCATTGCATGTTGAATGACAGACCTCAACACCGCTCTTTGCCTCGACGCCAAAGCCAAGAAATAAAAATTATTAAATATTTCATTTTCTGGAGCAGGAATCGACCCCACAACCAGTCTTAATAGTCACACTTCGTGTCCCTTCGCCACGACTGGCTTTAAATTGATTAAAATGTTTATGTATTTCTAAGTACATATACATTATTTTGGTTATCATGCATTTCTACGAATCTTAAACCATTATTTTTTTATCTCTGAATTCGTTGGTTTTTTTTTTTGTTATTATCAATAACAATTATGCATTTTAATATATTATTGCAATATTCTAATACTTCTCAGAATGTTGCCATTTGTAATATAAAATTAAAACATTAAATATAGATTTTGGATGATAAGTATATTACCTACATACTGTTTAACAAATATATTTTTATTATTTTTAAATAAAGAAAAAGAAAACAAATAAAAACAATAACTTACGTAGGAGTACTAAACACAGCAACAAGTATTTTCTCCTGTGCCAAATATTCTACACTTTGCACTTCATCATAGTTGAAAGGTACGTCTCCGGGCACCGAGCACTTGAGCCTGGCCTTCAGAAACGTCGTCCAATTGTCCTTCATCACTAGATGTCCGCCTGAATCGTTCTTGCACACTCGGGCTATGCGCGAATATATTATCTAAAATGCATAATACATTAAATTTATTAATATAATTGGTCAATTACGTGTCGAGCGGCGAAACTCAACACCGCGCTTTGCCTCGTTAACAGAGCAATGAAAAGAAAATATTAAATATTTCATACCCTCGAGTGGGAATCAAAACCACAACCATCACTTACATATTAAATATGTATGTATATATATAAACACCTCTCGAATTTCGCAAGAGTAAATCCACAACACTATAGCTTTCTCCAACCCCCATATAAAGACATACATATATCATTACTACCATAAAACTCACCTTTCCACAATTCAAGTATTCCACAGCGACTTCTCTAAATACGAAATATACGAAGAAATCATCCTCGAAACTCCCCACGAATTGCGGTTCGTTCAACCAGTTGAAATCGTACTGGGATGTCCGTAACATGCCTGATTTTCTAGGGGATGCCCCTTGACTCCTAAAAAACCATTTTATTGTATAAATTTATACTCAGCTACATTTTATCTTTTTCTTTTTTGAAGTCTTTTATATTCTCCACTCTCCGCAAGATTTTACGAGACAGTGTGTTTATTAGCGGAACTCAACGACGCACTACACTTCTTATCAAAGCGAGGAAACAAAAATAGCTTAATGGGTAACAATGTCGAGAATCGAACCCACAATCACCGCTACAACGGATTCTTCTACTACTATAATATATAACAAACCTGCATATAGCTGTGTCAGAGCTGGTGAAATCAGTAGGTGTCCCCGCGTAGTATTCTCCGCTACTTGCGAATATTGCAGTTACGTTGGAATTAGGGTTATGGGGACAGTGCGCGACCCCCGGCACCCATCCAGATACCATGTTTAGTGATTCAATCTGATGGAAGGAGAACAAAATGTTAAATTACTTTAAATTGGAATAATATGTTTTAGTAGGTAGGTAGGAACCAGAAAACTGTATTGAGACTTTCATTCTAATTGAGACATTTCCGTCCAGGAGGCCTTGCGTCTTGATTAGCGGATTTCAACGCCGCGCTTTGCCTTGTTACCAGAGAGTACAAGTGAAAATATTGAATATTTTATTTACTCGAGTGGGAATTGCTCCTATAACCTGCCTTAACAATCGCATGGTGGTCAATCACGACAGGCCTCTATTATTTAATTTTTTTGAGAGAATATAATATCGTTAGATTCTTCATATGATAATTGAAACTCATTTAATTTTTTCCTTAAATTCACTAACATATCTTCTTTCTATATCTGATTTTATATTAAAAAAATCATAAGGGAAATTGTGTCTATACCGTTTATAAGAAATGTCAGGTACCAATTTTCAAATACTAGACAAATATTAGACTAGATACAATTAGTTCTCATTTATTTCGATAAAATCGCTCAAACCAGACAAAAATAAATATTTTCACATTGAAAACACAAACAATTAAAACAAAGAAGTAAACGAGTAAATTGAAGCTAAAACACGTTAAGTGGAGAAATTCTAAATATTTGTCACGCATTATTAAGACGTGACAAAACAAAGTGGCCCACAGCTAATTGCCGGCCGGCCTTGTTTCTCAATAAAAATTAATACTATCTCACAGGTTCTTGAGATAAGATAACATCTCACATTGACAGTTCCCAGCAAGTGCTTTTTTTCTAAAAAAACAACCGCTATCATAAAAAATAGATAATAATTTGCATGTTTAAATGAGAATCTTATTACTTGTGAATCGCTTGGCCAATTAAGAAAACCGTTTTTTAATGTAAATGATCCTAAAAAAAATATTCTAAAAGAAATATGAGTATCGCAATAAGTTTTTTTTAGCTTCACCCTCTATCCAGCACATAATAGGGTAGGCAGAGGAAACCTGGGGGCCTAGTGATAAGACACTCCGTTCCCATTAACTTCCGTCCCGCACTTTCCACCAAAACCTGGAGGACATTACGTGTTGAGTACAACAACAAAGAAGTAATTTCGACAATTTTCTCATTATTATTAACTAATTCTAGATTTTCTAAACAACAAAATCAACTCTACCCATAACCCTATACAACAGGTTAAAAACCATACAAGCATTTTATAGTAAAACAGCGTAAGAACACGTATTAGCATATAAGTAATATTTACACAGATATACCATACTGGAGACTGCTCGACGCAAATACGTAGTTACTGAGATTATGTTGACGATACATTATAACGCAAATAGCCAAAGATCAAACGAAACAGACAACTCTCTCCTGCTATAAACCTAAAGAAAGATTATATATCTACTGCAAAGACACTAGCATCTGTAATTTCTAACTAGTATATTGCTTCTTGCATGTATGTGGTACTACTAGAGGCTAGTAGTAAGCGAGCGATTAAGCGCAACGGGTTGTGGGTTCGATCCGCACTTTACATTTCTTCGCTCTGGTAACGACGCAAAACACGGCGTTAAGTTTCGCCACTCGAAACGCAATGCCTACAGAATTTGGCACTGCACTTAGCACTAAGTTTCCTTTGCCTATCCTGCTGTATGCATGGATAGAGAAGCCAGAAACCAATTAACCAGTGATACCAGATCGAAAAAATGAAAATATTACAGATTTCATTTGCACGAATGGGAATCGAACCCACACAAACTTGTGCTCCTGCGCCACAAATGGTCTCATTAATACAATAAATATAAGTATTCCAAATCAATCAACAAATACTTCACCTCTCTCCAGCTGCAAAGTGGGCTGAACGCGTTAGTTCCACACGCGAACAGCTTGTGTCCATACGAGAGTAACACTTTAACGTAATTATGGCAATTATCTTCTGTTTGCCCTTTGTTTTGGCACATCTTGGTCTTCTCCACCGGCGCCAGCCATTCCGCTCTCTCCAGCTGGCGTAGGCCACGAAGTGAAAGACGGTATAGGGTGTCTCTGTAAACAAAATTTTGTATTGTAATATATACGGATAAATATTTACTAATATTAAAGCCGTTATAACGCAGTGGCACAAACGTGTAGCTGGAAATTCAACGATCGTGGATTCGAAAATAAGGAAAGTGTGTTAACGTAAGGTTCCCACTGCCTATGCTATATGTGGGATACAAAAAATGCTATATGTGGGATACAAAAAATGTGTATTAGGTAGTACTTTACATATATATAATAATTTAATAATTGTCCACACAACAAAATATTCCTATCTCTGTAACTTATTTTACGTTTTGTGAATATTAGTACACTACCTACACTTTAAAAAATTCGTTACTTATAGTTTTAGCTTTCTCCATGTGCTGATGCTGATGGGTTTTATGAAACTAGCTTCTATTACTAATAAGGCTTCAGCCTCAACAACTTTACTGCCTTCAATCACCTTAGTACCTCTAAAGGTAATTCTATTTTATAGTCATGACCTAGCTTAGGAAAATTAAGAAAATGCCTCAGTATAGTTTCACTGTATATAACAGTGGATATCGATATTTTGTCAACAAGCTACAGAAAGTAGATTCGATACTCACTGGAGAAAATTAATAAAATATTTAATATTTTCATTTCTTCGCTCCGATGTCGAGGCAAAGCACGGTGTTGAGTCCCGCCACTCAACACGCAATTCCTTTAGACTAAGGCAGAGAGTGAGGCGCAGTGTTTTAACACCAGGCTCTCTCTATCTACCCAGCTACATGCGGGATACAGCAGTTGAAGTATATATATATATTGATCAATTATTAAAGTTTATTTCTGACTTTTTATTTATACTCTTACAGGTACATTTAACATCTTAATGCGAATTTAAAGTAAATCCTTAATTATATTTTTATGTCCAAAAAATATTTAAATTAAAATAACTGTATAATATAATTATATGGAATATACATATGTTTATAGTTATCATTATTAAGTAATACTTAACAAAGCCAATACGAATACAAACATATCTAGGTATTTGTGGACGCACAAGTGTCAACTATCACAAAACACCCACGAGTACATGAGTTCAAATACCAACACCATCAGAAACAAAACACTGCAACAATCTTGAGAGTGCATTTTATCATATTACATGATGACATTAATAATATTACCTTTGCTATAAAATATATACATATACCTATCTCTTGTTTATATTTTCCACATACTATATGTAATAAACCTATGCTGCTTATAGTTAAAAAAAATCTTAATTTTTTAAACAGCTTCACACTGTATCCCAATCCCTAAAGATAAAAACGGATATGAAACTCGTACCTAATAATCACCAAGGAAATGAGGCCAGTTGTGCCACAGGGGCACCAGGTTACAGGTTACAGGTTGTGGGTTTCGCCACTCAACACGCAGAATCCCGCGGAAAAATGAGTAACGGAAATATCTTAATGGGAACGAAATGTTTCCAGGTTTGCAAGTTCCTATACCTAACCCGCTGGTGTGGGATAAAGCGTAAAACTAAAAAACGAATTTACAAAGATTTATCAAATATACCGTCATCATCAAAGACATATCCAAGCAATTGAAGGTTGATTTCACATTTTGTGGTTGACCACGGATCTTGCAGAGGCAATATTCTGTAAACTAGCACAGTGTAACACCCAGTGATATCACATTTCAGTGCGATACCGAGTAACTGTATAGTCCTAGGAAACTATCAATCCTAAACCTCTCGGTCCACTGGATACTAATGCATTTTAATGTTGATTCTTGAGATATAGATAACTTTAAGTATATCGAAAGTACCTTATTTATAATTTTTGATATAAGAATAAACAAAATTTGATAGGTTTGCTACATTTGAGGTGTGGATATAATTGTTAGTCAGCTTGACGCTGTATTCCAGCACACAGCAGGATAGGCAGAGGGAACCTAGTGTAAAGACACTCTGTTCCCCACTTTCTGCCGAATTCTAATGATCTAACTTTTCACTAAATCATTAGAATACAAAAAATAATAATTATAGATATCTTTTGTATAAAAAAAATATAGTATCTTATTTAAAAAAAAACATATTTTATTTCAATTATCACTTCCCCTGTGTGAACATCAAACCTAAAGCCATCGTTCCCATTCTGACACTATATCACTCTACAATTTCCAATTAAATAAAGAAAAAAAATCACAAAATTAATAATAAATGGAAAACCTCCCTAACCAGAAGACCAATCCGTTATACGAGCAGCGGGCCAAGAAGGTCACGCTTTGTGTAACTAGTACTGTAGGTTTCATAATACTTACTAGAGAAATTACATTCGTTCGGGACGTTCGTAAATACAGCTTTATTGGTTATTGATAACCCATAATGGATGTAGAAAATATTAGTTTTAATATCAGTCAGTATAAACAAATGTTTGATACGTGTTTTAGATTATCTATTATACTCGTAGAATATAATTTGAGCTAATGCTTTAGAACAGTGGTTCCCAACCAGTGGTCCCCTGACCACCAGTGGTCCGCAGAAGCTTAGAAATGGTCCGCAAACAATTAAAATTTTAAAATTTAAAAATTAAAATTAATTTTGCGGTGAGGCGGTCACAGTTTATATTGATTATACCTCCAGAGGTCTCTGCTATATTGATATAAAAGTGGTCCTTGAGCAAGAAAAGATTGGGAACCTCTTCTTTAGAATTATAATTGTAACCGTGTTATACAAAAAGACAAAAATGGCTATAATTATTAAAAATTGCCATTAATAATAAAATAATACCTAATTTCACAAACAAGAAAAAAACAGTTCTTGTTATTACAAAAATATTATTACGAATAGAAAAAAGTGCAATGATTAATTTTTAAAACGATTTCTTACAGGCAACCAAAAATGAAATAAATTTTATGAAATTGTTACAAATAGTGATTTTAATTTAAATAAATTGGCATAAAATGTTTCAAATCTTTCTAGTTATATAACTATTTAATAAATCTATATATATAAAATCGAAAGGTCACTCACTCATCACGAAATCTCAGAAACTACATATTCTAGGAATCTGAAATTTTGCATAGGAGTTACTTATAGGACGTAGGTGCTCGCTAAGACGGGAATTTGTAATATTCAACTTCTAAGGGGTTTGTCTTTGTCATTCGTTACTAAATGCTAGGAGTCTCAAATTTTGCATAGACGTCACTAGGACGTAGCCATGGGACAGAAATTAATAATAACATAGTTCACGCGGGTGAAACCGCGAGCGGGCCGCTAGTAATTTATATATACGTATGAAACTATTAACAATATTGAGGTCAGTCGTAACGCAGTGGCACAAGCGTTTGACTATAAACGCGACAGGTTCGATTCCCATTCGACGAAATGAAATATTTACTATTTTCATATCCTCGCTCTGTTACCGTTACCACCATTTAACACGCAATGCCTCCAGAATGCGGCGGGAACTGGAGAACGGAGTGTCTTAGCACTAGGTTCCTTTTGCCTACCCTGCTGTCTGCGGGATAAAGCGTGAAGTTGAAGAAAAAACATACACTAGATAATTTATAAATATACTTATGCTATTACCAATCAATTACCATTTGAAACGCAAAACTTTCTAATCGACAATGACAACTCTTCAACCTAATGAACATCTAATTTACATTAAAACTTGCTATTAAAATATGCAAAATCAGTTTTAATTTATTTCTACAAATGCGTAAGAAGTGTAGTCTACATTTATATAAATTTATTGATAGTATAAAATCGAGTGGTCTAACACAGCAATATACAGCTTTATAATTGGCCTGAAATCTAAAGATATGTTAGTCTTTAGACACATTTATCACTAACCGCGACCTCGTTTGTGATAGTGTAACCTAATTAGAGGGTAATCAGCAGAGGGAACCATTCCCTATAATTCACCGAATTCTAGAGTCATTGCATGTTGAATCGCAGAACTTAACGCCGAGCTTCAACTCGAGACCAGAGCAAAGAAATGACAATATGAATTAAAATAAATATTTTATTTATTCGAGTGGGAATCGAACCCACAACCAATCGCTTTTACACACTTGCGTCCCTTCGCCACGATTGGCCTGATAATTAGACGTTAGTTAGAATATTAGCAAGATAAATATTATCATAAGGAAATAATGATAAATGCGAACGTTATATCAATGTCATAAGAAATCTTAGAACTGGAAAAATCAAGCGTAAATATAAATCTTAATGACCATTCTGAGATGTAATGCATTAATTGCAAGTCGCGATAAGCAAATATTAGCTGTTTCTATTTCTAATATTTGTAATAAAATGTATAAAGTTAATTAATCTTTTTCAAAATCATTCTCCTCCGCCTCCAGAATTCGGCAGAAAGTGGGGAACGAAGTGTCTAAACACTAAGTTTCCTCTGCCTCTCGAAGCACATTTTTATATAATAAAAAGCTTCTTTTTGCTTGTTATCTAGATTCTAGTAGTTTCAATATGGGAAAGAAGACCCGTTAATAACGTTGTAAATTGAGTCAAGCAAAGGCGAATAACTTCAATGACACCTTGTTGATACTGAGATGTTACAAAATTTTCATCGCCTTTAATTTAAGGGATGACATGTGAGAAAAGAAAGATAATAAAGAAAAGATAAGAAAGACCAAACGAGTTCAACTTAAACTATGACAAATATGGTCACCTAACTAGAATTCGATTATATGGATTCTATATAATTCGATACACTTTCAACACTAAACAATTTGAGAGAAGTCAGTCAATAAATATGGCCAAGTAACGTAAAAGGGTAAAGGAGCTGCATTGCTTTCCTTTCCAGCTACTGTGAACAAGCGGTATGTTTTTTTTTTACTGATAACTCCATATTTTTATAGGACTCAAGTACTGGAGGCAGGTAGAGCATTCTTTACATTTTAAACGGTAATTATACCATAGTTCAAGAGTAGAATATCTAAGCAGTATTTTAAATGTTATTGTTAAATGATTGGTTGATTTAATATATTTTGGTCGAAGGTCCAGAATTTGGCGGGAAGTGGGGAATGGAGTGTCTTAAGATTAGGTTCCCCCTGCCTAATCTACTGTGTGCGGGATACAGCGTGAAGCTGACAGCGTGATATTGACTTTACACGTAAAATTATTACAATACTTAATTCATAGTTTCCATAAAGTTAAAAATATACGAATAATTTCTTTTCATTATTGCTATAGAAACAATATTATAAAGATACATAATTTTATAAGCTTACAATCATATTTAGAACAGAATCCACGATCTTCGGCTTAACCCACCATCAGTAAACATGAAACCAAAAGGTCAGTCACGTAAGTAAATTCAAGGGCAAAAAGGGAACCTTTTGTTATCGAAACAAAAAATGACCAAAAATAAAAGTAGACTTAGATGAACCAGTTTGATATGGAGTTGGGAAGCACTTGAGCAAACACCATGTTTTAATAGCTGTTTGCTGGTTACGTACAGACAGGTTACACAGTGAATTGACATGATGAGGCAACCATATTTGGTTACTTTGAAGAATACCGCTGGCGTTAAGTCTCAACCACGACAGAAATTTAACTATTAAACTAAAATTTGCGTATTTTAAAAGAAGTCCATGAGCCTGGGCTCGCCTTTAGGCACTTTAAAATTTAAAAAAAATCAGCATCACGCTGTGTCCCGCACACGGCAGGATAGGCAGTAGGAACCTAGTGTTAAGACACTCCGTTCCTCACATTCCGCCGAGTTCTGGAGGCATTGCGTGTTGAGTGGCGCAATTCAACGCCGCGCATTGCCTCGACCACACAAAAATTATATAACTTACAATAAATATAAAATATTTTTATATATTAAATTATAAAAACATATTTTAATAGTACTAATACTTATTTACGAAATGGCCACTTAACTTTATGTATAGAGGTACCATATTTAGCAAAAAAATCGTGGGCTTCAATTACATTTTATACAATAACAACTCATCTTAGTGTTGTCTAACACGCCTTCGCCTCTAAAAAAAAAATTAAATATATTATGTTTATAATTCATTAAACACATTAATATTCACATAAATTATAAGCATTTTGTTTATTTCTGACGACCGTATCGTTATGTTGCAAGAGGTACCATATTAAATAACTAAATACCGGTCACGTTACAGAGGCAGCCTAGTGGTAAGACACTCTGTTCCAGAGAGGTTATCAGAGGGAGAAATCGAACCTATAACCTGTCGTGTTTTCTGTCACACACTTGTACCCCAGGGCCAAGGCTCAATCAAAATAGAAAGAAATCTGTCGCCAAACTAGACTGGATCGACATACTAATTATATATTTCTGAAGAAAGCTGCTATAAATCTAGTCTAGTCGTATTAAATTTTAAGGAGAACAAGTTATATAACAACACAATATGTTGTTTTGATTTTAAGATACTTCCGGTCCCAAATGGAGGCATTACGTGTTGAGTGGCGGAACTTAACGCTCAAGGCTCAAAGCGCGGCCTTGACGTTTTATAGTAATAGTAATAGTAATTTAGTAAAATATCGTAATAATTCAGTTCTATTTGTTCTATAATCTTAATGGAAATTTGTATTTTTATGATTTGGACGAAGCATATTATTTTCTAGCTATTAGATAAGAATAATATGGTTATACGTAAACAAAAAAAAACATTTATATGACCTTATTGGACATGTAAATGTTTTTTTGTACGATTTGAAATCAACAAGTTTATTGACTAGTAGTTACTACGAAAACGATATGAACTAATTTAAATAATCTAGAGGTCACTTTCTTGGAATTGGCTAACTTAGAAAATAGTTGCTACATTGTTTTTAGCTTCTCGCTGTATCCCGTACATAGCAGGATAAACAGAACCTGGAAACCTAGTGCTAAGGCACTCCGTTCCCATTAAGACATTTCAATCCGCCACATTCCTTCAAATTCTGGACGTATTGCGTGTAGAGGGACGGAATTTAACGCCGCCCTCGGCCTCGTTAACAGAGAGACAAAATGGAAATATTAAATTTCCTCGAGCGGGAATAGAACCCACAACCAGCGGCGTTCAGATCCACACGTTTGTGCCCCTACGCCACGACTGGCCTAGCTGTTACATAAAAAGCGGTATTCCTTTCAAACACCGCCAGTCGACAGATTTTAATAATATAATTACTGTTTCTAACATAACATGCTTCTTTGACCTACCTTAACGATTGAGACAATTTATTACAAATAAACCTGTTACATATGCTAATACCGCGTATACCCACACTACGTTTGCGTAACATATGGGTATTTAAAATATAAAAATGTCGTAAAATCTTTATCGTACTGGCGTTTTATTTAATCTCTGTCGTCTTATCGAATTAAATAAATAAATAAAATGAGGAAAAATATGGAGATGTGCGGTGTTTATTAAATAATATTATGAGGACATACTGATTTTGTTATATCCACATTTTGTGTAACGGAAACAGGCGTGGTCTTTTTAGCAGGGTAGGTAGAGGGAACCTGAGAACCTTGTTAAGACACTCCGTTTCCATTTAGACATTTCTCCACTTTCCACTGAATTCTGGAGGTATTGCGATGCTTGAGTGGCGGAACTCGACTCGACATTACCAGAACGAGGATATGAACTTATTAAATATATATTTTTTCTGTTATCTGTATTTTTGTATTTCTTCATTTTTTCTGTGTCCAATAAAGTTTTTTCTATTTTATTCTTTTCTATATATTCAATTTCCTCAAATGGGAATCAACCCAATACTATCGTCAAATAGTCTGGTCCCATCAGAAACAGTATTTTTACTGTGTATAACTAAGAAAATCTCCTCATAAGCATCGATATTATCAAAACGGATACCATAGGCATGTATAGACGCTTCCGTGTGTAATATATAGGTATGGAATAGCAATATGCAAGATCTTGTTTGGTTGTTCAATTAAAATGTATAAAGGTAAACCACTATACGATTTACTATTATATACGTAATTCAGTGCTATTTTTAACTCCATATAGCTGCAGGTTTTATCTTTATAAGATTCAAATTATTTATTTTTTTAACCTTGGGAACCTAGTGTTAAGACACTCCCTTTTCCATTAAGACTCTTCTGTTGCCTTCTTTTCGCTAAATTCTTGAGGCATTGGGTGTTGTGTGGTGGAACTAAACGCCGTGCTTTGCCTGGTTACCAGAGCGAGGAAATTATATTATTATTATATATTCCATACCTTTAATGAATATTAGTATTATTATTGATTTTAAAAGTTCATTAAACCTTATACCGTATCGTAGATTAGGAGTGCTCGTGCCATGTGGTCGTGATAAAAAAGAATATAACTCACATAAAGATAATAAGTGAGCTTTACAAATAACTACAATTAAAAGTAAGTACGATTTAATGACTTTTTGAGGAACGGTAACCTGGTCTGCCGTAAAAGTTGTATTTTTTATTACTGAATTGTAATTTTTATTTTAAGAGCCTTCGCTCTCTGTAGGTAACAGAGAAGAATGAAAAATGTTATTTTTTTGTTCAGGATTATATCCTGTATACAAAAAAGTTTCTTTTTCATTCTTCTTCACTGCTACTTAGGTACTTATTATTAGCATCCCATATTAAGATCACGAGGCAACAAGAAGTGGACCTACGTTTAGTCTCTACTACTAGATCTAGTAAATATTACGTGAGTGGCGGAACAGAACGCCGCATTCACTCTTCTCACTTTTTTATTATTATAAACATTAACCAAGATAGGCATTGAACTCACGACCTTCGCTTTCAGTCTTATATACCAAACAGCTATGACATTATTTATGTATTGAATACCATATTAATAAAATAGATTCCATATATATTTATCTTAATTCAACTTTTAATGACCACATTCGATATCGCCCACAAACCAGATGGTTAACTATGGAACACGAAATGTTTTATATCAATTACACAATTGTTAACTCAACTTCTACAATTGTTCTACAAAATCAAAGTTTGTATTTCAGCTTCACGCTGTATCACGCATGGAGCAGGATAGGCAGAGAGAACGTACTATAAACACATCTCGTGTCCATAATTGGACAGAAAGTTTCCTACTTTGGCATTGCGTGTTGAGTGGCGGAATTCAACGCCGCGGCTTGCCTCGCTGTGATTTCCTTCACGATTTGGTTAATTCGAATTAATAGTTTCTGAGATCAGGGCATTCAACCAAACTCAATATAAGTTTGACGAGAAATAATATGGTTTCTACGTATTACAACGTTCTGTTATATAAGTCCAAACAGCATTTACGTATAAACATAAGGTATATTTAAATAACTATCAACGTTGTTTAACAAACGAATCGCATAGCTCTACGCATATCATGAAAATAAATAGACCGTCGAGGTGCAGTGGTAAAAGCGAGCGACTATAAACGCGACGGTTGTGGGTTCGATCCCCATTCGTGGGAATGAGTAATTATTCATTAATATCTCCATTCTTCGCTCTGGTAACAAAGCAAAGCGTGGCGTTGAGTTCAACCATTCAACACTCAATGCCTCAATATTTCGGAAAGTGGGAAACGGGGCATCTTAACGCTAGGTTCCCTCTGCCTCCCAATAAAAATAGACTTCCTCGATTCCTTCCTAGTACCGACCAATTTCCATTTCCACATACATACGTATACAAACAGACATATAGACTACATGCCCAGCACTAATTAAACAGCGTTCACACCGTACTCTCGGAACCAGATAGCGATCGTTGATTTCGTTCTAGCAAGTGTTTAGTATGCATTAGTGTTAGAAACACCGTTACGAGTTCACTCCTAGTTGTCCTAGTGAGTAAATTCACTTATTATTTGCTTAGCTAAGTCAATTTATAAAAGCTTGTTTTACTTAGAAAAGCTTTATGCAGAAAAATTGGTTATGTCTGAAATTAATCTTAAATATTTTTTCTTTAAAGTATATATAATTTTAATAAGGTAATTTATTGTTGTCAAATTAAAATTTCCTAAGAAGTAATAACAATATATGTATTATAATATCGTCAATTGAGCTTATCATTTCTAACCACCTTTTCTATACAGTAAATATCAGGTTCCCTCTGCCTACCATGCTACTTGCGGGATGCGAATAGCGTGGTAAGCAGAAACCTGGGAACCTAACATTAAAACACTCAAGTACCGTTCCCCATAAAAGTAATTATTATTATATAAGCTTAATAATACATTTTTTCATATAAAATATCCCTAAATTTAATTACAATTACTTTAACTGACAAAGTCGGTCAAAACCCGTTAGGAACCTATCTCAGTGATAAGGAACCATATTTTATCAAACAAACAAGTGAATGACTAAAAAAAAACGTATAATCGGTTAGCAAGGGCAAACAAAATTATCAACATTTAAAATAATGTTAAGATAACGTTTTATAGCCTGTAAGTCATCTCTGTTAATTTATTTGGCTTATGATTACTGTATAGTTTAATTTTTTATATTATTTTAGTAATTTAGTATACTTAAAAACTCGTTTGAATTAGTGGAGGTAATATAAATTGTAAAAAAAAAGTAAAATTTTCATTTGTTAAATTCGATTAGAAATATGATACCTAGGACAGTCGCATAGAACAAGCGTGTCCACTGTAAATAACAGATTGTGGGTTCGAATCCCCCTCGAGTATTTAATTTTTTTTTCTCTGGTAACGAGGCCAAGAGCGGTGTTGAGCTACGCCACTCAACACGTAATGCCTCTTATGTGTCTTAACCTTAGGTTCCCAGGTTTCCTGCCTACACTGATATGTGCAAGATATAAGAATGTCAAAATCTTTTAAGTATTTTGAGAAGACCTTTTCAGCACATTTCAGCAAATTTATTTTCACATAATACTTACTATGAAATAATAAGGATAACATATTTTAAATTACATTAGAAAAGAAAACGTTGTATATAAATATAGCTTATATTAGAAAAGTTACAAAATAACTAAGAACATTTTATATTGACTATAAGCTATTATAACAGATCATCTAAAAACATAAAAGTTAACTTAACGCTACACCTACACTACGTATGGGAAAGAGTTCATTTTTTTCATATATTCCGTTCAATTCCACTTACAAGTATCGTGAGACTCAACACAGTTACACAATGACATGAATCGAAATCGAAACACTCGTTTATTTGAGTTTCACGCATTATCCCGCACAGGCCAGGGTCGGCTCATATTCCGCCGAAATCCGCATTGCTTGTTAAGTAAGCGAAGCAATTAAAATATTCAATATTCAATTTCCTCGAGTGGAAATCGAACCCACAACCTGTGCTTTTACAGACACACGCTTGTCCCCTGCGCCACGACTGGCCTTAATTGTATAATTTAAGGTGATTTTAAAAACATAATAACATGCCAATATTAAGCTTATAAAATTAGCATATTTTTCTAGATTTTTGGAACGAAGTTCCTTACGGCAGGCTTGGAAGGGATAGGGATTTCAGTGCGTGACCGAACTGAAAAAAATGTGATAGTAAAACCGTAAGAAAAATGCGTGGAATAAAACCGTTAAATGAGACGTGCGCAGGCGCGACAGTCGCATACACAGACAAGTAGTGTATAATACCTTTCTCTTTCTCCCTCTTTCTTTTTTTAGTTGATAAATTGAATTACGATGTTTTTTTATTTTAAGTAATTCATTATTTCCTAAAATACTGAATTTCCTAAATACTTTCTTGTACTTAAATAAAAACTAATCAGCAAAATTTAAGAGAAAAATCAAGAAAACCTACATAAAATTGAGCACGACTTTTTTTGCAATTTGTGTCGATTCTACATTAGCCGCAGGAACTTCGTTCCTACCTGGTGTCCCACGACACCACATTAATTATTTTTTTAGAACAAAATTGTCATCAAAGGAGTGTAGTGACTAAGTTTTATGTTTGAAAAATTTAAATATTTAATTAATAAATGTTGTTATAACAGTTAAAGCTGTATCATCCGCGACTAATGTGGACATATTTTACAATTTATTTGCATCGTTAAAATTGAATTTGCTTACTTTAGTTTTAAATGTGTGATAAAAACTGCTATTTCAATGCGACAATTTCTTAATATTGAGGAAACATTAAAACGATTCATATCTATATACTAGAAATATTTGCGATTAAGACGTAAGTTTAGTATTCATTTCATTTGAATTAGATTGGATTGAATCGATTAAGTCATTAATTATTATGGTCTAACGGTTAAAAATCTATTCATTTGCAAGACGTATAACGGCAGATGCCAATAACCCTGTGAAAGAGGAACCAAAAGGAACCACGAAGAAACGGCAGAAGCAGAAGAAATGCCGTATTAAGATAATATGTTTAATTTTTTTAGGTACTACTAGTCTATTTTATAAGTTTTTTTAATATATTTCTTTTAATAAATGATATTATTTTACTCACCTAGCACCCACGATGACTTGGTCTCTTGCAACATCAAAAAGCAGTTGCGAAAATGAGTTGCTCTCCTTATCTTGGAAGATATCGCTGTCCGACGCCAGCAGGTCTGCGAAGTGTGATAACATGTAACGTTATAGTGTCGCATGTGTTTATCACTATCTCTATATTTATCACTAGGTTCCCTTTGCCTAACCTGCTACGGGATACAGATAATGATGTATAAATCAAATCAAAACAGCATCACGCTATATCCCGGACGATTGAGTGGCGGAACCCAACACCGCGCGTTGCCTCGACACCAGAACGAAGAAATAGAAATATGTATAAATTTAAATAAATATTTCATCTCCTCAAGTGGGGATCGACCCCACGACCAGTTGGTTTTACAGTCACTTTGTGCACTAAGTAATACGAGTAAATAACCCTTTGTCAAACAATCAAAAATTTAAGTTATGTTATAAACAAACATACCGACGTCGCTAATTTTTAAATAAATATTATACAAAAATAAGACTTATATACATATAATATCTACGCAAAACTCGCAAGAGCAAATACCTATATACCTATATTAACATCCAAATGAATTGTAAATATTTAATCTATTTGATTTTCAAATATTGCTTTGCCATTATTCATAATAGTCTAAATACTGGAATGGCCTCGATAAAACTAGTAAAACGGTTAGTGATTACGACAAGAATCTTAAGAGCTTTCGAGATATCTGTTGAGCTGTGAACATTATTGAAAATTACGTCGCCTTCCCGAGGGTCTTTATGGTGTACAGCTTCCCGCAATATCCCGCACACAGCAGGGTAAGCAAAGGTAACCTAGTGATAAGACACTCTGTTCTCCATCTTCCGCCGAATTCTGAAGGAATTGCGTGTTGAGCAGCGGAACTGAACGCCGCGTTTTGTCTCGACACCGTAGAGAGGAAATAAAAATATACAAACGATAAACGGTTTGCGAAATAGGTTTGTATTAAATATGGCACCTTCGTGGCGCAATGGACGTCGTTCAGTCCTAGAATGACATATTGGTGATTATAAAGTCGTTTTGAATAAGACAAATATACATTTTGACGTTTGGCGTTAATAGCCAAAAATGTATGTTATTTTAAATGAAACTATCACGTTCTATCACGTTCTGAGGGATGTCACCTCAGTCTTCTCGTGTCCATGGACTTGACATGGAGCTTGAAAAGGAGGTATTTTCAAAAAAAAATATAATATTAAATAAGTATATGCAATTATCAAAATCTTAATCTTAGTAAGAGATACGTTATTTTATTAGAAGGGAGACTAAAAAATGATATTTCTTGATAGTAGACGGATCCCTTCCGAATAATAAGAGATTTAATAAAAAAAAAATATCACAACTTATGCCTATATATGAAAATTGCCTATATATAACCTATATATGAAAATTATATTATACCCCCTTTTTGAAAAGGGGGTATAATATAATTTTCAACAAGGTTACTTCATTAGTAAAAACTATAAATGCCTAAAATATAATGTTAAACTAGTCTATACCTAGATGCTATGCAATTCCTACAAACGACATCCTGCCATACATTCGCGAGGTCTGTCAACTTCCTTTACGATAGGAGCTCTACTAATAGCTCAGAATTCAATATTAAATATACAATATTAATATACTCATTATCTCAAAATAGCAATTTGACACGCTTTTCTATCATGAAAAATACATATTTAACTAAATATATTCTTAATTTATTATTAAAATCTTATTGCTTTTTCATCGGTCGGTCCATCTGTCAAGACCGTTTTCATGTTGTCTTGGAGATTTGAAAATCCAAATTCAATTCAAATCAAATTTGTAGACCTCTACAGCTTAGGGGGTATAATATAATTTTCAACAAGGTTACTTCATTAGTAAAAACTATAAATGCCTAAAATATAATGTTAAACTAGTCTATACCTAGATGCTATGCAATTCCTACAAACGACATCCTGCCA
The DNA here is from genome assembly GCF_056956725.1 of Heliconius melpomene rosina. Taxonomy (NCBI): domain Eukaryota; kingdom Metazoa; phylum Arthropoda; class Insecta; order Lepidoptera; family Nymphalidae; genus Heliconius; species Heliconius melpomene. The sequence goes on from NC_140397.1 coordinate 5,157,897, forward strand.
TACATTCGCGAGGTCTGTCAACTTCCTTTACGATAGGAGCTCTACTAATAGCTCAGAATTCAATATTAAATATACAATATTAATATACTCATTATCTCAAAATAGCAATTTGACACGCTTTTCTATCATGAAAAATACATATTTAACTAAATATATTCTTAATTTATTATTAAAATCTTATTGCTTTTTCATCGGTCGGTCCATCTGTCAAGACCGTTTTCATGTTGTCTTGGAGATTTGAAAATCCAAATTCAATTCAAATCAAATTTGTAGACCTCTACAGCTTCTTTGAGCATAAAAAAATTAAACTACAATTAACTTCTAACGAAAGATACGAGCATTTATGCTTTTGTTTTGCCGCATATACCTACTATTACACAATAATAAAATAAATAAGCGAAAAAATTAAGCAACAAAAAGTACCAAATTAAATATTAGCTTTTAAGCAGTGAAGTATAAAACCTACTTAGCATATCGCGTATCTGTTATTAGCATTACAGAATAAATGCAAAAATTTAAATATCAAAAGTCTATATAATAATAAACTAGTTCCAGGTTCCACTAAACTAGTTACTTTCCACAGAATTTTTAGTGCTAAAGTAAAGAAATTAAAATATTAACAAATAATAATTAATTCCCCGAATGGAGAACGAACCTACAACACCCTTGTGCGCCTGCGCTACGAGGCCCTTATTATATTTATATGTTTTCTCCAAATTATCTTCTACAATTTCCATTGTATTTTCTGATCGATGCATGACACAGCACGAGTTATCAGAGTTACGGTTGAGGAAATGGTTACATTCACTTGGAATTAAATTGGTTCTAGACGTGCTACCTTCCTTCACATATTTTTTTTCCTATTTTTTACTCAACGCTCTCAGTTCCGCCCACAAAATGATTACTATCTTAAACAAAAACTATTCATGGAAACGCACTCGAACATGACTGGACTACAAAAAAGTTAACTCATTTAGGGTTAAGCAAAATAATGCAGTAAATTATTTTTGGGTTAATAATGAAACCAGAATATTCACAAGTGACTGTTTCTATTGTTCATGCAAAGGGGTCAACTATTCGATTATTAAGCAGTTATTTTTATTGAGTAACATATATATTTTTAAAATAAACTTTTTAATTTACTACATTAACTACATAGCTTTTAAACTATTTATTTTTTTAAATAGTTTTTAATAAGAAGAGCAAATATATTTACGTATTTAAAATTAAGTAACGCTTTCCTTAAATAAACTTACTACATTTTTTTTTCTATACATAAACATTAAATGATAATTATAAAATACTATTCCAGATGCTATTAATATATAATTCGTTCTTCCAATTACCTTGTCTGTTAATTATCCTGAAGTCATCCTCCGGAAGTTCACCTTTACTGAGGGCGCCGAGAAGAATTATCGCAGCTATTTTGTATAAAGATAACATCGTTGCTTAACTGTGTTTACTCTGGAACAAGTGATAAATAAAGTTAAATATAGCACTTACAAAATTTATTAAAAAAAAATATGAGGTGGTTGTGAGAAGAGAGGAGTGTTTTAACGTTAGGTTCTCTACCCACTGGTATGGAAAAATATATGTACATTCAGTCAGCTCCCTTATTAATATAATAAATTAGTGAAAAAATATACCCAAAAGTATTTAAAAAATAATAAAAAAATATTAACATTATGAAATTCGAAAGACCATATATACTAAACTAGAGGGTAGCTTCACACGTTATTTGTAGACGGGCGCTCGATTGATGTTTTTATCAAATTTCTCATTACTCGTAATCAATTATATTTGCTAAAACAAACAATATACCTATTACAAGAATTCCTAATTTATTTTTCAATAACTATTATAATATTAATGACGCCTGTAAAAATTTTCCACTAAATTTAGTAACCATCTCGGCCTAACAAGTAGTGTTAAAACTGATACATTGTGGGTTCGATTCCCATTTGAGAAAATTAAATATTTAATATTTTCATTTCGTCGTTTTGATATGCAAACCGCGGCGTTCAGTTCCGCAAATGATAAGATTAAAAAATTTAAATAAGCTATTATTGCATATTTTTGCAAATTCGCCAACAAATTCAAAGTGAAAGTGCACTAACTATTACAATTGTTAAGTTATTCACTCTATCACTCTGTCAGTCACCGCGTCCATTTGCCTATCTCCATGTCAGTTGTTTTATCTCGCACAGCTAAAAACACTTTATACTAACACCGATAACTGACTGACCACTTACAAAACTAAACAATCTTAATAGTACTTATTAGAATTCTATCGATTATTACTTTAATTATGTCGATAGTGAAATACCACCTGCCTTTTACTAGGTAAGTATATCGGATAAGTGAGATTTTTATGTCGGCAAATCTTTTTTCTTATTGGACAACTTTAATTCTATATGTGAACTAAGAAAATAAATAGCGAGATTTCTTTATTTATTATAGAGTTGTTAACCTGTTTTTGTTTGCAATACATACATACATACATAGAAATTAATAGCGATTCAAGCATTATTCACGTTTCATTTTTAAGTGTCTAACAACTCACAAAATCCATTTTTTAAAATCTAACTATTGCTTCAATAGAAACAAGTGGTTACAAATAAAAGTTTAATAAACTTTGCCGGAACTGTAATAATAATAATAATATAATAATAAATTTATTTATTTAAGACATTAGTCCACTTGTTAGTAACAATTAAAACTTACCCTATGTTAATGCCAGTTCAATACAGGATTTGAACCCGGAAATGCTACTTTAAGACAAGAGAACACCTCATCGTAAAATACTAATACATGAACAGATAAACTGCTTTCAAGGTATTTGAAATTATAATGTGATATAGGAATTACATATAAATAAATAAGCTCCCATATGTCGATAAAATAAAAAAAAAGAAAAATTGAGATCAGTTGTGGGTTCGATTCCCACTCGAGCAAATATTTAATATTTTCATTTCTTCGCTCTGTATCGAGCCATCCATCATTCAAAACGCAATGTCTCCAGAATTCGGCGGAAAATGGGGAGCAGAGTATCTTAACACTAGGTTTCCTGTACCTACCCTACTACCTACATGCGAGATACTGCGTTAAACTGATAGATATTAGAAAAAAAATAATTGCTCCAAAAAAATGACAATACTTTACAAATATTTGCCAAAAAAAAGTAATTACCGCCAAAACCAGTCAGTCTCTATAAGGAGGATGTTAGTTTTTGCTCCGCATGGTCTAATATCGAATTTACGTCCCACTAGAACCGGAATCTAGCAAAAAACTAAAACACCTGTTACCCCTCGGACATTCCGTGCACCAACAAAATGATTGAACGCCATTACCACGACAAATTAATATGGCTTAATCGAAGCGGGGGAACGTTTTCTTTATAATTTATAGCGTTTATCGCTTCTATCTTAACTTAACGTCGAGTGCTATTAATTGGTGTTATCTGGTCTCTTGTTATTGATGTTTAAATGTTTGTATTTCCGTAAATAAATAAATACTAATTTAAACATATAGAAAAATAGTGAATTATAGTGTATTTGTAATTTGGAAATTTCAATAAAAATATTCGTCAGCCTTCCTTAAAAAAGACATCAAAGGTTGTACCTAATATCTACATTTTTTTACGCAGAAGAGTAAGCAGAGGGAACCTATTGTTAAAACAGTCCGTTCCCCATTTTCGTATATATTTTTTTTAATATAATTTTTATAATAAAAGTAGCCACTCTTTATATAAAATAAGTTGCAAACTATGGCAAATAAAAATATCGAATCGATCATCGGTTTCAAAATCGCTTAAAATGACGTTCACTTTAATGTAACTACGAAATAAAAATTAAAAAAAAAAGTTTTACTCTACAAGTTTAAAAGCTGTGAAAAAAAATACTGTGCACAGAATAAGCCGTAAAAAAGATGCTAGTTTTTTTATTAAAAAAGCAATAGGCATACGAGATAACAAGTATTGATTTATAGCAAAGTAGTTCTTGTCTATGAAGCGATATTTCTCACGACTGGTTTATGAATGTTTCTTCGAGAGCATTTTCTTCTTGTAAACATTAATTTGTCTTTTACTGTAGACCATAAAATTATTAATATATTATAAATCAAATTATTTTTTTACTATTGACAGAAGTTAATATTTATTTAACAGATAGCATAATTTAATTATTACCGTTGCGTTTCTCCACTCAATACGCAATGCGTCCATAATTCGGATTCTTAACATTAGGTTCCCTCTGCCAACCATGCTGTATAGCATATCTTACTTAACATTATAGAAAAATAATCCACATCTTTAAAGTAATACTAAGATAAATTATAAGAAATAACAGAGTCAATTTCGGGTTTAACGAGTCCATGGGCCCAAAAACCATTATTGAATAGAATCCCAACAAAAAACCTGTAACCATACCATTATTATCGCTCCAAAGGCCGAAGCCCTCTAGGAAACGATACAAAGCATGTAATTTTACATTAAAGTGTGTTATACAAAATCGTTAGGCAGTTACGTGTACGAAATATAAATTGTAATTTTTTTTGTTATTATTATCCCGTATATAGCAGGGTAGGCAGAGGGAACCTAGGAACCTAGTGTTAAGACACACCGTTCTTATTGAAACACTTCCGTTCCCCACTTACCGTCGAATTTTGAGAGCGTCTTGAGTCGCGGAACTCAACGCCTCGCTTTGCCTCGATATCAGAGTGAAGAAATGAAAATATTTCATATCCTCAGTAGGAATTGAACTCACAACCTGTCACGTTTACACGCTTGTCTCCCAGCGCTAGGAATGGCCTTTTTGTTTAGCACTCGATCAAAATTAGTCTGACGACACTAATTTTTGAATACCGTTTTAATTGCTTATTGAATTTGTTGGAACTGTAATAGTGATTTATTTATGAATATTTAAATTTATTAATGAAGTGTTGACTATTTAATGAAGAAAAAAAAAACTAAATATATTGCTAAATTTTATAATTAAAATATTTAATTTTATTTAATAGCCACTAGAATTCGGCGGAGAAAGGGAAACGGAGTGTCTAACCACTACAATTGTCAGCCTTTCTTGCTGTGTGCGGGATATAGCGTGAAGCTTTCATATACTATCTATATCTTAGGACGAACAGATAGAAAAAAATATTACACCTTACACAACTGTAAGGAAAATTAATTAATTTCTAGGATTATTATTTTTATATTATTTAAACTAACTTCCTTAACAGAAACCATCGATAACAATAATATGTAAGCAAGTTTGTACTCATCTACGCAATACATTCAAGTACTGTTAATAGACTTGCCCTACTTATACAGCACTTATTGAGTCTAATATCTACAGTAGCATTTCACTAAATATCTACGTCGAGACGCATTGTTAGCATTGATTGGTGGAATTGGAACAGCTTTTTTTGGCTTCACGCTGTATCACGCATAGCAGGGTTCCCTACTTTCTGCTTTATCCTGGAGGCATTGGGTGTTTGGTGGAAGAACTCAGAGAGCGATGAAAAAAAAAATATTGCCTTTCCTCGAGTCAAAGTGAGGATCAATTCGGCGGAACAGATTGAAGCTGATTATAATTTAATAAAATAAATATTCCACTCGTACTTGGCCGGTTATTTACCTAACATTTTTTTTTCATACAGCCCATATCTAGTCAAGTAGCTACAGGTGTGGCAGGTTCAGAAGCAAATTTATTGATATTACCGATTAAAGATAACGTGATCTATTTCTACAGCACTCGTGGGTTGATTGCCCAAGATTATTTAGCCATGTTACGATGGTCGAGTGTTTACTGAGATAGTAGGTTTTAACCTAATTGGCGTTTAAAAACCTTAGGAACGAGCGGTATTTGTGAACAGGCTTCTATTAGATTAGGGTTGTCACTTGTTGAAGCGCAAAAATGAAATACGTGGAATAATGTTTGAATTATTAAGTTATTTTTAGTACACGTATCTTGATATACGTATATCCTGCTTATACCCTACTGTACACAAATGGAACCTAGCGTTAATACACTCCATTCCCAATTTTCCGCCAAATTTTGGGGGCTTTGCATGTTTAATGGTGAAAGTTAAAATTACGCCAGAGTGAAGAAATAAAAATATTAAATATTTCATTTCCTCGAGTGGAATCGAACCCATAACCAGTCATTCACTATAAACGTCACACTTTGTTCCCCTGCATCACAACTGGCCTCAGGTAGAAATGTACAAAAAATATATACTGTTAAGTGGTAGCCCTAGGTCAAGCAAGCAATGTCATTGTCGCCTAGGAAAATGTTAGCTAATCATTTAGAAATATCTGGGTACTTAGGTCTTTACTGGACTTGCGGTATTTCTATGGCATAGAGTAGAAGCCATTAATTAAGTAAGCACTTTAAATGTTTGTTTTTAATAAAATGTGAAAACCTTCTCATTAAACATACAAGCAAGATTTATTTAATTAAATGTCATTGATTTAGGAAGTTATCTTAATTTAATAAAGTAAACATTACGTTGTAATGCTAAAATAAAATAGGTAAATATTTTCTATAATAAATGTTATTATACAAAAGGAAAATGACATTACTTTTAAAAATTCTATGAAGGTAGTCCCAGCCCAGTAGGTATAATGAAATTTTTTAATTATTTTTTTAATAATAAATTTTATTATGCTAGGACAAGGTTCATAGATTCACGCTGTATGATGAAACCTAGTGTTAAGACACTCCGTTTTCAACTTTCTTAATGTTTAATTGAGTAATGAGTACTAGAGATCAACGCCGTGCTTTACCAGATCAAGAATATGAAATTAATTATAGGATCGTCACAAATTCAAGTACAAAATAAATAAACACTATCAATTTTAAGTAACTTCTTTGTAAATATATTAAGGTGTATAAATATTACATAGGTATATAGGTAATTTTGAAGTATTTAACAATGATAAGCGCAATCAACCCGATTGACCTGCATTGATAACAAACGATGTTTACTCATAAATAGTAGTAAAACTTCTTAACTGATAACTGATAAACTGATAAAGTCCTCGGCACGTTATTGTGCCGAGGAGTAATACTGGCAAGTAAAAAAATATTTTATTTTAATCTTTCAGAGTTTACATATAAGATATTTTTAGAAAACTTAGTGAAATATCACTTTATTTTACACTTAATTCCTATACATATAAATTATATTGTATAATACCTTAAAATGAAATAAAAAATATGAATACATACCAAAAGAAGACGATTTGAATCGACAACTACTTACTTGTTTCTATTTAGAAAACGGTCAGTTTATTTTTAAAATATTTAAATCGCACTATTAGTTCTTTTTACACGTAAAACACATAAATTTATTATTATACAATATACAAGATATCCATTTAGTTGTTTCTTTAAAGCGTGTCTTTTAGTAACTGATGACGAAACGTTTGACGATTTTAAATTAATTTTTTTGCATCTACCTACAAAATATCTGTTTTCACAACTTTTATACTTATTGAACATACTGTTTACAATGATTATTTCAAATTATCATCCAGGTTAATTCTAAAATTTATATCGTATAGTAGGTATTATAATATGGGTTTATAGTGCAAATCTGCTAAGTCCGTTTTTTGTATTTTCATTATGTATATTTTTTATGTTAGCTTTTTTTAACCATTTTAAAGTGTGAAAAAATTTAAAAATTACATTTAAGTATATAGTAGAGAATACAAATTAATTTTCAAAATAGTAAAAACGATCTAAAAATGCATATACATAAGTATAATTTTTAAAACTTTTTTATCTCTCATAATAATTTACTTATATTTTTTCACACTCATCAGAATAAGGAATTCAATACAAGAAAGCCACTATAAAAAACAAACGTGTACTTAGACGAAGATCTAACATGTACCCAGCAGCTTACGGTGAACTTCTAACTAATTCCACACACTTAGTTTAGTAGAAATTGCAAACGTGACAAACACAAAGCATTTTACACCACTCACCGACAAACTATACAAAAATACTTAACAAATAATAGAGAAAGGACCTAAGAGTTTTCACGTTGACTGTACAATAGCGAGCTACGTGCCTGCCATCATGTCGGTCAACCAAACATATCGCTAAAACAACTATTGGCATTGAACAGACATACGAACAATAACCTCTCACAAGTGAAGTCGGTTACAGAGAGCTACTGTTCCAGGACACGAAGACGATGAACTCCAAGATCAAAGCTGGTCTGGTTAAGATCACGGACGCAATCAAAGTTTATAAGGCGTGTAATAAACTGTACGTTTATAGTACAGTCAACGCCTGAGCCCTAATAAAATCTATTTTTTTCGATTTAAAATGGATATAAAATTGATAATACAAGCTGTCTTTTTAAAGTTTTATTTTTATTTATTTTTTTGTTACATACTTACTAAAATACATTATAACTATATAATTGTTTTACTAGGTAACTGAAATTTTAGAATTAACATATACACAATAATTTATAAGAAAAAAGTACATTATTGAATTGTTTATTATTTAATTATTTATTATTAATTTAATATTAATAATAACTGAAACGAAACCTATGAAATATTAAAATAATCCATAGAAATATCATACTAGATGTAAAATAACGACCAGAAACAAACTGTCGTATATATAATGAGAGTACAAGATATTTGTAAACAAAGTTATTGTATGCAGATAAGGCGAAAGCCGTATTTCGTAAATATCTAAAGGCTAAACGCCAGTAGTGCTTAATCGTTGGATATCGTGTTTGTCATAAAGATATTTATGGCTACTGGTGAGCTAGTAAGGTTTTGTTGAAAATTAATCGATAACCCAGTTTCTTTATATAATTAAAATTAAATCAGCTTCACGCTGTATCCCGCACATATCAGAGGGAAATTAGTGTTAAAGCACTCCTTTCCCCACTTTCCGCCGAATTTTTGAGCGATGAATTGAAAATATAAATTTAAATAAATATTTCATTTGATCGAGTGGGGATCGAACCCATGCCCGTCTCGTTACAGTCACACCCTTGTGCCCACCCTGCGCGACGATTACCCTTAATATACGATTTCTTTGTTTATTTTTTTCTTCTTCGTGTATATTTTGAGATATATGTTAAACATATATTTAGATACTATGTGAAGCAAGAGCAAACTGGACTGATAATTTACTAAATTCATTTTTTACCTCATTTTTCGAAATATTGCATGTCAGATTCCATTTCTTCGACCCTTTGCGTGCCTACTAAAATAATATTTAAAAAAAAACAATCACATCTGTTGTATAATATAGCTATAATCATGATAAATTAGAATAAATGATATTATATGTTTACGTACGACAACGAAATAAACTAGCTATGTTTTTATAGAGGCTGTCTCCATATGGAGTGTAGACCATAAAGATAGGGTTCCAGAGGTCAGACGCTTAGTAAAACCGGTATCTTGGTTCAAGGTGGGGTTCAAAGGAACTGGACTTAGGCATTATTTATTGGATGAAACCTAACACTCAGGGCAGCCTATTTGTTGATACGAGCTGCATGGGTGGGATGGCCAGGAGAGCATGACTTTGATAAATTTCCACTTTAAGCTTTGCCAGGTCTTTAGTTGAGTTTGAATAATATCTCTAAGTTTTAGATTTATGAAAATGGGTAAGGTTGGTTGGTCTGTTCGTTTAAATATTGTAGATTTGTTTTTAAAGTTAATACATGTAAGCTTTTTATCATTTTTCGGGAAAGGAAATGTTCAATTATTTTAAATGGTGGCTTATCATAAATGGTAAAAAACAATTTATCTTTATTCGTTACATAAAAAAAATCTGTACATATTATATATTTAAAAAAAAACAGTTTCTTTACATTTTTTAAATTACTTAAGCGTTTTATTTCAATAAGATTTTAAAATTACAAGTGTTCATGTTATATGAAAATTATTTATTAAAAAAAATCTTAAAAGGTCAGTAGACGCAACGCAATCAGTTCAAATAAATCTTACAACTAAATGGAGATAGAGAGAGAGAGAGAGAGAAAAAAAATTTTCCATATGTCATCATAAAAAATGATAAAATCGTGATGTATCCTTAAAGATATTCTACTCATCAACAGCGAACAATAGCCTTATAATAAAAGCGTGCCGGTCTCATGTTATTGTTAGATCGAGACAACCGCGCGAATAAACTTTGAACTTACTTGCTAATTTTCCAGTTTTATTTATATTAAAATAATATTTATAAATATTTTTTGCTTTTTAATATTGTAAATTAAATTGTACAGACTTTCTTTTTATTTTTTACTTTTTGAACGAATTCGTTTGTTCGTGTGTTGGCGCAACAGTTGAGCGGAGAAATTAGTATAAATCACTCCGTCGAGTTAGAGATTGAACCCACTACCACAGACGCTAACCACTGCTCCAGTATGGTTTCAACACAATTTCAAAATAAATAATAATAAAAAAATTTTTTAGAGTAATAAATATTAATAATAAACATCAATAATATATAAAAAACCACATGACATTGAAATATGCGGCATTGATATGGGTTCTAAAACCCGCATTGTTGCAAAATTTTGATATGGTCACTAAGATATTAACAGGAAGTGATAATTATTTATATGTATATATAATATAATTTTGATATCATATTGCAACATAGCAAAACACCTACAAGCCTATAAAAAGTTTACTATATAAATACCTAGTTATTTTATAATAAGTTAAAATCTAAATTAAGTAGGCAGAGGGAACCCAGTGTTAAAACACTCCGTTCCCCACTTTCCTCTGAATTCTAAGTAATGTAACTTTTTTTCCCCTTGCTTTCTGTTTATTATTATTTTTAAATTGAATAACAGTAGTACTAAAACTAGCTTGAAATTGGGAGAGAATTGTTGTAATTTGTAGGTGGAAAAGCAAAATATATGAATCCACAACCATCATGTTTTACAGTAAATAGCTATGCCACTGTGCCGCAATAGCCTCACTATTATGAAGAGTAAATCTAAAAAAACAAATATTTTGTTCCCAATTACATCATACAGTCAAAATATAGTAAATAATAGAAATGAAATACGACTTTCAACTACAATCGTACCAATCATTACTTTGGCCTCATCTAAATTGCAGCTCGGCCTGTAATGACTCTTATTGTATTCATTGCAAGCAATTTGCATGTATTTGAACTGTCTACTTGAGAAATGTTCATAATCTCTGTGCCATTGTATTGTTCAATGAAGACGTTACAATACTGAGCTTTTCTTAATTTTGTTTTGTTTGTTCAGCTTTTATGATGTTTGTTTAGCTTTGAAAAAATGGAAAAAACATGGAAATATAATTATTGTAGTATTTTGTCATAATACTAAATAATATTGTTGTTATAAAATAAATATTAAAAATGTAGTTACAGTAGTAAACTATAATTTTGCATTTTGCATTTTTTTTATATTTTTTAAGTCAGGAAGTAAAGCAATTAAAATATTTTTAATTGATAAAATCTATAGCCATTCATTTTATAATTTCAAATATTTGTTAACACATATTTTTATATTATAATATAATATTCTGAAGGGCAAAATTTTTGTACTTCCTATTCAATTAGGTTATATTATAAAAAAGTTACATAAGTGAGATTTCATATTTTATTAAAAAATGTAAATAAAGTTTTTGTTCATGAAATAAATACTATTAAATAACATGTCTTCTAAGTAGGTTAAATATAAAGCAAACAATAATTAAAACACAAAAATGAAACAACTTTCATAGAAAACTATTAATATATTTGCGTGGGCCACAAGCCGTACAGCCTACCGCAGTATTGCAAACTGGAACCTCAAATTATATACCGAAATCACAATAAAATACATTATACAAAATGTTTATGACGAAAAAAATAATAAAAAAAGACTGGACAACTTGCGAAAAAGCTGATTGTTACGAAAGAAAACATGAAACTTTTTACTTACCATAAAAGTTATGTGGGTGAAGCGGCAACTCTCGCAACAATATTCACGATCCAATGGCGATGAACGAAGCCCATTCTCGTCCTGGATATCCAGTTTAGGCCATTGTATAATTCATCACAATACTTTTTTGTTTCAAACCTAACCCGTCCCGTACACTTTATTTGTTGACACTGGCAACAGCCTCCAGATGTAGATTTCACTTCCCGTTTTATAACTAAAAACTTATGTAAGCACTAAAACTAAGTTTTTAACTTAAATTGTTTTAAAGTTCACTATTTTAAGCACCCGCAGGTAAAAGACGACCGAGCAAGTGGCTTTGTAAGAAGTTGAGAAAAAAAAAACAATAAAAGTTGCGGAGCGCGCCACAACAGTAACACGACGCTTAACGGACGCAAGAGTGTGCGTGAATGAGTATGCGGGCGCGGGGCCTTCTTGCCCGGTCTAGATAATGTTACCAGATTCCGCTTTAATGGGCCTGATAAAATATTTGATTAAAGAATAAACATACATGTTTTTTTTAAAAGTGATAATATTTTTTATGAAAAATATTATTACACTAATATTTTTATTGAGATGTTGATTATTTGAAATTATTTATATATCGATAAATTCATCTAGTGCTAGCAAAAGTTTATACATTATGTCGAAAACATTATTTTAGCTTCAAGCTATATCCTGGGTGCACCCAGCAAAGAAGCCAGGAGAAACCTTAGGGATAAGATACTCCGTTCTCCATTTTTATCAAATTCAATGCTTCCAGAATTGTGAAAAAGTTTTGGAACTCAACGCCACGCTTTGCCTCGACACAGAAGCGAAGTGATAAACATATAAAATATTTCATTTCCCCAAGTGGGAATCGAACCCACAAACCGTCGCATTTACAGTCACAAGCCTGTGCCGCCACCATTTGCCTCTAAAATAATATCTATAATATCATTTAAACCAACACTCACATAGTCACCACAATTTTTACCCAAAACATTGCAAAAACAAAAAACCTAGCAACATTAAATCACAACGTCAGTTACCAAACTCCCGTACGACAGTGACACGCACACACACACACACACCGCCGCCCGCGCACCAACGTCCTTGCGGCCACCGACCGCTTACCTCCCAACTATTTAATACTTAGAAAAGAAAACAAGCTTTCGTTACTTATACATTGAATGGATTCTCTGAATAAGTTGAGGAAGTTTATTCTAATTTCTCCAATGGATGCTATTTAATATGTTATAGCTTTAATATCGGGTTTCTTTTAATGATAATAAATTAAAGAAATTATAAACACAAAAATGGTTAGACATTACATAACAAAAGTCAACGTGGACACATGGCCATAACCATAAAAAAATATCTTAAATATTTACTTTAAAGGTCAAACAACGATTTTTGTAGTAAAATATAAAGAATTGCTTTATTAGAAGTTTTACTTTAAAGCTTTAAAGCATATAGCATACTCATCTTCTTTCTGCTTTGCACACTGCAGGGTAGGCAGAGGGAACCTAGGTACCTAGTGTTAAGACACTTCGTTCTTTATTTTTCCATGTTCTTGGTTTTTTATATAATAAAAGTTGTTAATTTTTTTAACTTAATTATTAAAATCGATTTTTTTTCTCCATATGTCGCTTTGAGTTGTCATGGCGCTCTCAACTTTCTGGACATTCAGACAATGCGGGTTAAGTAGCTGATTTCAAGCTGCATTTTATCTCATCTCAGTAAGTTAATGAAAATAAATCAATTTCCACAAGTGAGAATCGAACTCACAACGCCATTACAATCAGTCGTTGCACTGTGCCATAACGGCCTCAATATTACACTTAAAGCGACAAAAAATAAACGTAGTGAAAATAATACGGCCTAACCTTATTAGGAAGTTTTTTTATTTTGTTTTCCTTAAAGAGAACGCGTTTGTTTTTTTCTTAAAAGATGATATCCATAATACGGGTGCCACTTGGTTAAGCTTTTCAACTAAAATTACGGAGGAGAGGCTTGTCGTGTCGTAAACGGAACAAGTAGTGGGTTCGATTCCCACTCGAGGAAATGAGATGTTTAATAGACAGAGGCAACATGCGATGCCTCCAGAATTCGGTTGAAACTGGCGAAGGAAGTGGTGTCTGGACTAGCCAAGGAAATAAAAATAATGAGAGTGGAAATCGAACCCATAACCGTCGCGTTACAGTCACAGCTTGTGCCGCTGCGCCATTACGTCCTCACACTTACTTTATGTAATAAAATATAAATAAAAGCTTACAGTACTAATAATAACATTAACATTTCTTATTGCTTCTAAAATAAGATGTATTCATATAGGCACACATCAATTACAATATTTTACAAATGGCGGTATTGGAAGGAATTTGAAGAATTAAATTCCTAATGACATATCTATAATACCAGCAGTAGCAGATGCACAGCTGTGTAAACCATGAAGAAATGAACCTATCTATTGTTTACAGCTTTTGAGTAGAGTTAAATGAATTGTCGTCGATATATTTAACAAATGATACCTACATATAGCATAGCTTCATAGCAGGGTAGACAGATTGAACTTGGGAACCTAGTTTTAAGACATTCCGTTCCCACTAAGACATTTGAAGTTATCCGACAGAGAACCAATGCTATCGATATAGCCCAAAGGATTAGCAGGCTGAAGTGGCAATGGGCTGGTCACATTTGCCGCAGAACCGATGACCGTTGGGGTAAGCGCGTTCTACAGTGGAGACCACGCCTCGGCAAGCGTAATGTAGGACGTCCTCCAGCTAGATGGGAGGACGATATTCGCAAAGTGGCGGGCAGCAGCTGGATGCGAAGAGCTGAAGATCGAGCTCAGTGGCGTGCCATTGGAGAGGCCTATGTCCAGCAGTGGACGAGGACAGGTTGACGATGATGATGATGATGATGAAGACATTTACGTTCCCCACTTTCCGCTGAAACCTAAAGGCATTGTGTGTTGATTGGCGGAACTAAACGCTTTGCCTAGTTACCAAAGCGAGGAAATGAAATATTTAATAGATAGATAGATAGATAGATAGATAGATAAAACTCTTTATTGCATACATAGTGGAAATAAGACATTTTACAAGACAGATAGGAATAGCAATATAAAATAACACATAAATAAATAGTTAAACATAATAATAAACACATTTAGCGCATAGAGTAGTATGCAAAGGCGACCTTATCACTATTAGTGATTTCTTACAAGTAACCTTATCCTAATAATTGATCTAGTCGAGTCGAGTAACCTTAATAATTGATCGAATGGGGATCGAATGCACTACCTTTCGCGTTTACAGTCGAGCGCTTCTCTCGCGCCACGGTAGCAAAATTATTATTTATTTTTAGTATAAATTTGGTGGAATTTAATAAGATAATAAATTGTCATACCTTGCCCCAGTATTCATATACTTTTTGGAATTATTTTTATTCTCTGTTTAATTTACTTAGAATATAACATCTACGTACACTTCCTATAAATTCTTAAACATGAATAAGTAAGTACACTGTACGCATATAAAAATTTTACGACCTTAAAGTTTAAAGTTATAATTAAATCGAAAGAGGAATTGATTTTTAGTTGTTTTCCATTAATGTGTCATATAAAACATGTAAATTAATATTAAAAGTATAATGTAGATATAATATGTGTGTAATTTAAAACAATAAACCTACTATTATATCTTTCAATATGCAAAATAAGACACCATCGACTCAGCATGCAGGTGTTCTTTCAGAAATATAATATTACACCGAGATTCAAGTGAGTTGATAAATTATATAACTAAATAAATTAAATCAAAAAATTAAATCAGCTTCACGCTGTATCCCGCACACAATAGGGTAAACAGAGGGAACCTAGTGTTAAAACACTCTGTTCCCCAATTTCTGTCGAATTCTCACCTCAACGCCGCGCTTTACCTCGTCACCAGAGCAGAGAAATGGAAATATAAACGTAAATAAATATTTCACTTCCTCGGATGGGGATCGAAACCACAACCGTCACGTTACAGTCACACCCTTGTGCCGCTGTGCCACGACGGCCTCAATAATATAACTAACTGCATTCAAATGCATTTAAATATTACTATAATTCAATGGTTATACATTACATGTGTTAAATCCAATAAATTTCATGCAAAATAAAAAAGAAACTTCTTTCTATATATTAGAGGAGAAATATAATATTATACCAACATTATATAAGAGAACCAATTGATTCTTCAAAAACAAATAGTTTTTTTAGCTTCACGCTGTATCCCGCACACAGCACTGGAGGTAAAAACATAATGATAAGACACTCTTTGCGTCGGCACGCTCGGCAAGAAAAGAAAATGGGTCAATACATAGTAGTTCTAAATTGGCATTACAAATAAAATATTTTTCAAAAAAAAAAGCAAGCATTTGCAAGCGGGATCGACAGGAACCTAGTGTTAAGATACTTTACTTTTGGCGTTCCCCATTTTCCACAGAATTCTGAAGGGATAACGTATTGAGTAATGGAATTCAACACCGCACTTTGCCTCGACACCAGAGCAAGGAAAAAAAAATATAAAATTAAACAAAATATTTAATTTCCTCAAATGGGGATCGAACCGACAACCAGTCGATCTTATAGTCACTCACTTATACCTCACAACAAAACATTTTTCATATTTCCTCTAATGAACTTGATAATTAGATAAATACAAAACAATTCATAGAATTGGGTCAAGCGTGAGACGCCGATAATATGAGCAATAGCCTCTAGAAGAGGTTATCGGTATAACATTATTAAGCTTTTTATATTAAAATGTACGTACGTTTTAACATGTGTTACTATTTGTATAAATACATATATTTAACATTAATTTTTTATCTATATATCTATTTTTTCTTTCTTTTTTTAGCTTCCTGCTGTATCCCGCATATAAATAGCAGGCTAGGCAGGGGAAACCTAGTGTCGAGACATTCTCCATTTTCAGTTTATTTTTTAACGCATCGCGGAATTAATAGCGCAACTCACGCACTATGGGAAAATAAAAAGAGTTCAATCCCCCGAATGGGGTCGAACCCACAACCGTTGCGTTTACACTCAGATGGTCTTCTAGCTAAGTTTATTTTTTAAAAATATAACTTCTTATGTAAAAATCTTATCAAATTTTGTCATTTCTTGGTAAAACTGCTCGTACATGGGATTGTATGATGTCATAAAGTTCAGATCTTTAAGGATTGTATTTTATTATGAACCACATATTTGGACTACAATAATAAAGTTAGCTATCTTACACTCTTTTATCTTGACATATATATGCATTTGTATATCTAAACTGCATTTAATATAGTTTGCAAAGCGGATAGATTATAGGATTTATTTTCAAAATGCCATAGTATATTAAAGCCAGTCGTGGCGCAGAGGCAAAATGGTGTGACTGTTAACGTGACAGGGGTTCAATTCCCACTCAAAGAAATGAAATATTTCATATTTCGCTCTGATGCTGAGGCAAAGCGGCGTTCAGCTCTACCAATCAACATAAACTCAACACAAATGCCTCCAGAAGCCGGCGGAGAATATGGAACTGATGGGAACAGATGGGTATATTCCAGAGTAATAGATTCCCAGGTTCTGTCTGCTCTCCTCTGATGAGCTATGCAGCATAAAACTAAAACAAAATATACGTTTTGTCAATAATTCAATATTGACCAACAAGACTAAACACGCCTCGAGAAATCTGAATATCTAATAACTAGGCCAGTGATCTATTGAAAGTGTTACCAGCATTAAATTACCATTTAATTAAGTTTCGACAAATTCAGCATTTGTATCGTTCATACATAGCGTGGTCTTGTAAATTAAAGACGAAGATGTTATTAATTACCTTCTTCTCCAAAAAATATATTTTTTTATTATTTTCTCTGTGGTGTAGAGGTAAAATGAGGCGATAATTTTCGCCACTCGACGTAAGCCTCCAGAATTTGGCGTAAAGTGGAGAGTGGAGTTTCTTCTTCTCCAATAGGCTCCCTGTGCCTGTGCTACATGCGGGATACAGCGTGATAACTGTTTTAGTTGTGCAATCAAAGAATACACAATTTTCTTTATGATTTCTCTCTATCCCTATAATATCTTTCGATAGTAAATAGTTTCGACAAATTCAGTATTTATATCGTTCATAGTGTGGCCGTGGTAGCGGCGCGCACATAAATCTGCGCGGGCGCCGCTCGCCAGTCTCACCTCTAGATATAAATATTAATCAGGAATAGATCTAACTAACCTATAATTATACGACCTAACTATATTTTATTGGCTATTCTAAGAAATACATAAATACCACAAATAACAATTGTCGTAGTTATAAATGTTTAATTTAATATTATTCAGATATTTTATGCTGTGTAATACATATATAAAATGAATGTAAGTTTGTTATAAGGAATGTTATATGGAATTTCATAGTGGAGAATGATGATGATATTTTTTGCTGATGAGATGTCCGAAAAGTACTAAAATTCGAATAAATAAAATAAATAATAAATATGTCATAAGATATAAAAGAATATAATATAGTTTGGAGGCCGTCGTGGCCCAATGACACAAGAGTGTCATTGTAACGCGACAAGTGTAGGTTCGATCCTCACTCGAGAGAGTAAATTAATATTTATTAATATAGAAATAGAAATTTCTACGCGCTGGCATCAAGGCAAAATTCTGGCGTTTAGTTCCACCACTCAACACACAATGCCTCGATTGGCGGAAAATGGGGAACGGAGGGGCTTAGCTGAAGGTTCCCTCTGCCTACCCAGCTGTGTGCAAGATATAGCGTGAAGCTGATTTTATTTAATTTTAATTAATGAATCTAAAATGTGAGCTGAAGCTTTGTTCCTTATTACAATTAAGCTGTGGGCTTACATTGTAACAATTTGTTAAAAAATAATAATTTAGTAAAAACATTAATAATTTTTTTTTTTTTTTTATTAAATTATAATTTATTTTGGTCATTTTTTTTTATTTTAACATTAAATGCAAAATATTACCAAGAAATAAGATATTAGTATAAAACAAATGCCAGCAAACCAAACCAAACGTACCTGACGCCCACATCTGTATTTGCTTAGCCCGCTTACATTATAATTACTCCAATTCTAAACAAACAAAAAGACATGTGAATTGTGTTCAACGTTTATATTATAGCAGAGTTTGTTCCGCCATGGCAGAGTCAATATGAGAATAAAGAAGTATGTTTTAATTAAACATTTAAATAGTTACAGGATACCTTACATCGTGTTTGTAGTACAATTCTGTCAATATTTTCAATTACTTGTAAATGTTATTAATTACAAGTAATTTTTTAAATATATATTTTTATTATTTTCTCTCTGGTGTAGAGGTAAAATGAGGCGCTAATTGTAGCCACACAACACGCAATGCCTCCTGAATTCGGCGGAGAGTGGAATTTCTTAACACTAGATTCTCTCAGCCAAGCCTGCTACATGCGGGATACAGCGTGAAGGTGTGCAATCAAACAATGGAATACATTTTTCTTTATAATTTGTCTCTATCCCAATAATATCTTGCGTTCTCCAATTTCCTCTTAAATTTGAGACACTGCTCTACAGACAGAGAGACGAGACAGAACCTCGAGTGGAATTGAACCGACAACCATCACGTTTTTGGCATCAACAATAAAAATATAAGATTTTTTTCATACAAATCAAGTAAAATTAATTACATAGAATTTTGCCCATATAATGGACAAATCTTATTAATTTCCTCTTTAATTAGGACACGAGTAACAGATGTTACAATTTACGAGTATGTAGACTGTCACAGCGGTAAGCGTTTTAACTAATGGCAATTCTCGTTAATTAGAGAAGAAACCTAAATTGCTAGCCGCAATTTTGTATGTTATTTACTATATATATATATTTAACTTAAAAGTAAAAATATAAAAAAGGTACAGCTTTGTTTTTTATATCGTTAATTAAAAAGAAACACATGTTATTTAAAGACAACAACAGTTCTGATATTATATCTATATGTAATTTTATTAGCTTCACAATATATCCAGAGGGAACCTGGTGACCTAATGCTAAGACACTTCGTTCCGCACTTTCCCCTGAGTTCTGGAGCCATTGCGTGTTGAGTGGTGGAACTCTACATTGCTTTCCTGGAACTAGGAAATGAAAATATAAGTTTTATTTCCTCGAGTGAAAATTACACCCATAACCTATCCTTTACCCCACTTTAGTCTCACACTTGAACCCCTCCGCCATGGCTTTTTATCATTTTTTGCATAGCAGCTACACCGTGTTAGACACTTTCCCCAAATTGTAACATGGGAACCTTTCACTATAGCCTGTTCTTATAAGCAACTAGTATTTGACCCTAACGACCTATGCAGTGAGACTATCGACAGCTTTATTGTTAGACTAGTTGTCAGAATTATACAGGCTTCTAGTATAGACTACTATAAGTCCGTAAGGTAACTTAAGAAGTGATAGGAACTTAATTTTATAGTTCTAGTAAAATGTTATTTTATAATTGTTTAAAACTTTTTTTATATTATGCCGATTTTTTAGATTTTATAAACATAGCCAAAAAAAGTTGTGATTAGTAGAACATTTGGAGATCGCTGACGTTATATGTAGGTACACTTTTCATTCTGCACATATGCAAATTTTAAAAACAACGATTTAATATAGCATACATGAGGCACAAGCGCGTCGTTTAGTTCTGCCACTCAACACGCAATGCCCCCGGAATTCCGTAGAAAGTGGGTATCGGAGTGTCTTGACAGTAGGGGAGAGCGGGGCCAAAAGTTCCGATTTTTTTTTAACCTCAAATATTGCTACGAATACTTGATTTTAGTATTTATACAATATAATCAAATTGAACTTACATATCTAGACTTGCAATTAAAACAGTAGTTTGGGGTATTCTTTTTAAGACTTTTTTATTATGATTTTTTTTATGACTGAAGTCGGAAAGTAACAACTTACCCCGACTTGGGGCAAGTTGTTAACAGACCGGGGTAAATTGTTACCATATTTTAAAAGCTATTATTTGCAAAATAAAAAACAATAAATAATCGAACAAAGCTTGTTTATTTAAGGAATAATCAACAGTATCATAATATCCACCAGGCGCTAAAGCAAATCTTTTTTAACCGACTTCTGTAAGAAAAGGAGATTATCAATTCGACTGTTTCTTTTTTTTATGTATGTTACTTCATAACTTTTGATTAAGTGAACCGATTTTGATGATTTTTTTTTATTTGAAAGGTAGTGCTTCCCATGTGGGAACCAATTTTTTTTGGTCTATTTTTGACAATGGTATCTATGAGAAAATCACATAAGTATTAAATTTGTATTGGTACGTGTGCGACAAAATGACGAATAACTCAATATCACGCCAACCGATTCTAATGATTCTTTTCTTATTTGAAAGGATACACTTCAAGGATAGTTTGATGAAAGTTTGGTTAGGTTCTGATTATAAAATCCGGTCAAAATTAAGAAAATTTGTTTTTATTTTGGTAAATATTAATTATACTGGAATAGTTACAAGGGCAAACTTTGTTAAAATTATTGTCAGAAGTAAGATTCAACCTCAAAAAAGAAGTTTTCATTTTCAACCGATTTCAAAAAAGGGAGAGGTTCCCAATTCGCCCGAATATTCTTTATGTATTTTCTTGTTAATATACCAAAATGTTAGTTTCCACAAAAATAATACCTAATTGAGTCAAGTTTTACATATCACAACAGATGCCACTCGTTAACAAACACTACCACCACAACCAACACTCGTTTAAGAAGTATCCTTTTAAGGTACTTATCACTTAAAATCGTAAAAAGAATTAATTTTGAACAAAAAAAAACCGAACCGAAAAACAACGGAACTAAAAAGTAAAAGATAATTTTACATAAAATAAAACTTATTTTGATTTTGTTAAACCAAAATAATAAACAAAAATTTTATACCTTTAGGTTTTCGCACTTAATATGTATATGTAATTCTTTGGTAACAGTTTTTATCTTATTCCTGCAATCTTTGAAAACTACATCCTCTGCTTTTTGCATCAACTCATATGACACATAACCTCGAGTTGATTTCCGAGCATAAGTCCGCATGTTACTAAATTACAATATTTTTTAGTATGAAAAATTACAATATTTACATCTCATTATTGGTACAAATGAATTGGCGAAAGTTTTTCGTCACTACAACAGGTCACAACATGCCCCAAAAAAAGGGAACATCTAGCCCCAAAAACACGTGTTGAAATAAAATTAAATATAAATAAGATATAGAAAACATAAATAATTTACAAATAGTGTTCCGAAATAGTAGGTAATATAATGTAAAAAAAACACTAACATACTCGAGGCTAATCGTTAAAATTTGTGAGATAGACCAAAAATATGAAATGCAAAAATATTTACAATCGTGCACCAACGACACCCGTGTGCTATTCCATTGGTTTCGGGTGCCACTGGATTGTTCAATATGCTGGCCACGGGTGCGCTATCACATTGCATTTCACTATATGTTTACTAAATATTCCTATCACTTTTCTCCGCGAAATTATTTCCATCGGAACAACTTACCTCGGTAACTTTTAGCCCCGCTCTCCCCTAGGTTCCCTCTGCCTACCCTGCTGCGTGCAGGATACAGCGTGAAGCTGAAGCTGATTTAATATAAAAAATTCAAAGTGATTTTACAATTATATAATAGTAACATTGAACTGCATTTAAAGTTTATGAATACTATATTTTAAAAACTTCTTTATGTATTTCTGTTCCAAGAATCCGGAGTTATAAAGTATATTATGTTATATGAAAGCACACTATATGCGAGCTGCATTATCGCTATAGCAATGCGTAAGCACTTATAGTATTACACTTGTTTCATCTTCTATATATATAAAATCGAAAGTTCACTCACTCATCACGAAATCTCAGAAACTACAAGTGCTAGAAATCTCAAATTTTGCATAGGAGTTACTTATAGGACGTAGGTGCTCGCTAAGACGGGAATTTGCAATATTCAACTTCTAAGGGTTTGTTTTTGGGGTTGAAAGTTTGTAGGAAACTTCGTTACTACAAATGCTAGGAGTCTCAAATTTTGCATAGACATCACTAAGACGTAGTCATGGAGACAGAAATTAATATTAACATAGTTCACGCGGGTAAAACCGCGAGCGGGCCGCTAGTATACTATAAGTATTTACACTACATGTACTGTTCTATATGGTGTTACAAATTCAATACAGAAATACAGGCCAGTAGTGGCGCAGGGGCACAAGCGTGATTGTAAACGAGAGGGGTTGTGGGTTCGATTCCCATTCGAGGAAAGGGAATATTAAATATTTTAAGAAAAATATATGTACAGAGAGTTTTACATGTTATTACAAATTCAAAGGTATAAGCTGATTGTTATAATTTAATACTCGAGAAATTATAAGTACATTAACATATATTAAAAATATTTAATTTTAAAGCAACAAGATATTTTTCAGCTTTCTCGGACATACGATTGATCATTGGGATTTCTATAAATACTGCTTCAAATCTTCGACACTACGCTAACCCTAATATTTAGAGAAATTTATTATATACTCACAGAAAGATAAAAGGCAGACCCAGGCAACAGCTGAGATTAATGCCAGGAAGAAGAAGAAGAAAGATAAAAATGCATAACCTTAAAGAATTTCTAAGTTAAAATATTCTTTGTAATATTTTGCTGGCATGTGCCACACATGGACTACATGACAGTGTTATCTCTTGTCAGTCTTATCAGTTTATCACAGCAGGTCGCTTATCTCCTATCATACAAATCAGTGATGTAATATTTGAGTACACAGAGCCTACTGACTTTGGTTACGCATCCTCTAACCTTGAAATGATTTGCTTAACTTATATTGTTATTTTTTACATTTCACTGTTAATTTAGATTTTCTATATATGTCTTTAATTTTTTAAAAGAAAAAAAAAACAGCTTCACGCTGTATCTCGCACACAGCAGCGTAGGCAGAAGGAACCTTGAGTTAAGACACTCCGTTCCCATCTTGCTTTGCCTGGATACCAGATCGAAGAAATAGAAAACTCTTTTTTTTAAAGAGTTAATTTTAAAGGAGTTTTGTTTGTTTTTGTAGTCTCTGTAATAGAAAAAATCAAAGAAAGGACGAGACTTTGGATTTTGGAGAACTTGTCTTTCTCTACGTTCCGCCCATTTATCTGGGCAGTTGCTGAACTTAAGAAAGCTCAACTTAGTACTCACAAGCATTATTTACAAAAAATACAAAGAACAATTAAATAACGCCATTATTTTTTGTTAATTTTAATTTTAACTGACTTTCTCCCACACTTATTTACATAAGTATTTAACTGACTGCAAGCATCTACTTTAATTCTGATACCAAACCCCTTATATGGCATCTACAATCTACATACAAGTATATCTACATATAATATAAGCTGCATTTCAACTCAATTAAGCTTGCAATCAATGTCTATAATAAAAATGTACTTAAGTAACGAGGCGTGTAAAACAAAAAGGATCTGATTTCTTAAACATAACCAAAATAAGATTGTGATTTTATTTTCCTATATAATTACAATATTACAGATTGCTGGCATTTTATTATTGCAGTTGAATTGTCCCTACATATCGCGCTTTTAGAATTATAGTGAACTAATAAAAAACAAGAAAGAATAATATAATATATAATAAATAATAATAATAATGTCTACTATATCATTTAAAATGATTTTGTAAACCTATTTAAAGGTAAAGTGGTCTACGAAGTGTCTCCCTCAACCCTAGGTTCCCAGGCCAGGCCTACTCTGCTATGTGCTGCGTAAAGTGTAAAACTAAAATTTGATGAGAAATTGGCAATTCTATATTGTAATCTATATATGGTACCTACCCATATACTATGTAATATTAATTAAGGTGCCGTATTTGTAGGGATATCAATTATTATTACTTATATCTCAATTACGTAAAAGAGGACAGATGAGGATAAAGATAAAAACCAGGTACAAGTTTTATAATATCAATTAACACACAGTTAAATTTTTATGTCGATAAGTGACATTCTTTAACAACTGTTAGCAACTTATAAATGTTTTTTCATTTGTTTTACGCTAATTCTTACAGTTATATAAGTCAATTTTCTTATATATAATAAATTAATTTTTAACAAATAGAAAAACCGACTTCTAACAACGAACTAAAAAGTGAAAAATAATTTTACAAAGATTTTATAATTTTGAAGTTACCTTTATCAAAATCGGTTCGGGTGAACCGATTAACTGGGTAGTTATGAGGTAACAAACATAAAATATATATATATATATATATACAGTCAAATTGATAACCTCATTTTCTTACAGAAGTCGGTTAATAAGTGTAATAATATAATTAAATGTAAAATTCATACTAAAACAAAATGGAATAATTTAATTTTATTATTAGAATTTTAACTATCTGTTACATTTAGTTATAAAACTTGTATATTTAAGTAAGTTTTCACTCCTATAGCTTTATAATATACCTATTCCTTTTAAGAGCCCTATAAAAGATATAGTATAAAATTATTCTCTATTTTACGCAAGAACCATCTTATCGTATCCAACTCCTGAGCTTCGGTGTGGTCCGATTACAAAATAGTTAACAATAATTTCCATGTTCTCAGTAAAGGTTCATATGCAGTAATTTGTAGGTTGTCTACAATTCAAATTAATCTCGTAATGTATGTATATGTAAATATATGAATTAAATTACTATTAAATTCACATGAGGCCGTGTACTAGTAGGATAGTGTCAGATTGTAATCACGGTGATAGTGAGTTCTATCACAATGTGAGACCTCCCGGACGCCCAAGGAAGCGCTGATTGGATGTCGTGATGCAGGACATGAGAGCCAATGGTCTAACCACCGAGGACGCAAAAGACCGTGCAAAGTGGAGTAGGTTGAGTAGGAAGGCAGACCCTGGCAATAGCCGGGATTAATGCCAGGAGGAAGGAAGAAGTGAGTTCTATCACAATTGAGGGATATGTTGGAGGAGGAGAGTAAGCCACCTCGTTACGTAACGCATCGTTACGGCACCAGTCTGTCTGGTTTCCGCTTCTATGACGCATAAGGCAGCGGCAGGCCCCTCTTCTCTCACTCTATCCCACAGCTATTGCCCTATATTATTCCTTATACTAAACACCGAACTGAATTCAGCCGCTCAACAGGCACTGTTTTAAAAATTGGACGTATAGTGAGGATCGGGGTGTCTCAAGTCAAGATGTTTTTGCCTTCTCCTTCTGCTCTGCTAGGGAAAACGCGTGCAAATTTTTTATTAATTACTATTAAATTTCACAAAAGTGAACCTCCACTTTTGTGGTATTTAAACATCTCCTGTATTTACATTGTAAAATGAGAAGCTTGAGTGATGTATGATGCTGATGTAGCTTCGAAGCGAAGAGAGCGAGCCTTTACTGGTGACATATCTGTAGTTTCTCAGTGTTTATTGTCTTATCAGTGTTAATTTGTTTTTTTCAGTTCCTTTTCTTCGCCATTTCCGCCATTTTAGACAGTCTCCACTGGTCCATTTTTGGTAGGCAAAAATATGGCAAGAAAATAAAGATTTTCTTATGCACCACCGTTTTATTTATAGAGAGAATGGTTATATTACCAATATCGAATGAATAAGTGTGAACGCAACCTATTCGCATTTAGATTATGCGTTTGCTAATGAACACTAAGAGTATTATCGGGTGTAAACTAATTTTAAAGATTATCGTCTTACGGTTTTCTTGCAAAACGTTGAATGCTGGAAACAGTTACACTATTGTTTAAACTATTTTAATATAACTTTTTTTTTACTTCACGCTGTATCCGGACACATAGCGGGGAAGGTAAAGGGAACCTTGTATTAAGACTCACCGTTACCGTTACCTTGCAGTGCTTCCTTTTTGCAACAACACATGTTGATTGGTGGAACTTCATAGTCATAGTTAATTTCCGGCTATCTGGCGGTTTGGGACAGCTTTCGACTGTAATCTGTGGGTTCGATTATCATTCAGGGGAATTATTCTTTTTCACCCTTCTGTCACGCAACACGCAATATTTCGGATTCAGGGGAAAAGCGATAAATGGAATATCTTAACACTAGGTTCCCTCTGCCTACTCTGCTCTACTATATATATCATAAAACATAATGTAATCTTACTACACCAACTCATTAATAGAGGACAAATAAATTTCACACAAAAATAAATAAATACAGTAACTAAATAAATCGCGGCGTTGAGCCTCCAGTATTCGGCAGAAAATGGGTAGTGGAGTGTCTTAACACTACGTTCCCTATGCTGCTGAATGCTGGATACAAAGAAGCTGAAAAAAAGAAACATCACAAAATATAAATAACTACAATAACATAAAACTATAAGTGCATCGCTTGTAATAAGTCTTGACGTAATCTAACAGCCAGGATTAAAACAAAATGTACCTGCAATGACGTCAGCTAACCTTATCAAACGCTTTCTTTTATCTATTACAAATAAGCCTATCTTATCTTTTTATGAAATGAAATCTATTTGTAGAGTGAATGTTAATAATAATATTGCTTATACTAATTGCTGAAAATATAATTACTCATAATAACCATACGAAAGCGTGCAAATGTAAACGTGACAGGTCGTGAGTTCGATCCCCACTCGATTTCGTAAATAAATATTTTCTACAAGACCATAAGACCAGGTTTTCTTCAAAGATTATGATTTTTGTTTCGTTTCTATTGTGATAAGAATGTGCATCTTGAAACCACATGCGAGTTTGTAAATCCTTTTAGAAATATTTTTATAGCTTTCACGCTTTATCCTGCAGGGTAGACAGAGGGAATCTGTGAACCTGGTGTTAAGGCATTCCATTCCCATTGAGTAGGAGAAGTCAACTTGGGAGGATTTCCTCGAGTGGGAATCAAATCCACAACCTGCCAACGTTAACAGTTCGGTCTCAAATAATCCTTTTCATATTTATTTCGTCATCACAAAACGTCTTGTACGTATACAATGACTTCCCTTCTCTTTTATCGTGGTTAAGGTAATATAATAAAGGCGCATATTGTTTTACTTGCAATTTAATATTTAGTAAGCCCGTGAATACTTATTCTATAACAGCCTTAAATATGATAGATAGAAAAAAAACTTAATAACTAACTTAACTTACTAACTTTTGAAAAGTGGGGAACGGAGTGTCTTAACATTAGGTTCCCTCTGTCTACCCTGCTGTGATACAGCGTGCGGGATACAGCGTGAAGCTGATTATTGATTAAAAATAAAAAAAATGTTTTTTACTTATT
Organism: Heliconius melpomene rosina; assembly: GCF_056956725.1. Classification (NCBI taxonomy): domain Eukaryota; kingdom Metazoa; phylum Arthropoda; class Insecta; order Lepidoptera; family Nymphalidae; genus Heliconius; species Heliconius melpomene. The sequence continues at coordinate 5,186,178 of NC_140397.1, forward strand.
CCAATGGAAATTTAGTCTATTGTTTTTTATGCTAATAATTATTCACAGCGTCAAATTCCAATTTTTTTCAAGAATACATACATACATAAAAGAATGTTTTCAATAGTTAAAAATAGCATAAAGATTTGTATGTAATGTATATTTTATTTACTTTTGAATTCATTGCCCTTGACAAGATAATTTTATTTCAGAATCGAGCTGTTTCTTTTAACGATTTTTTTATTTTGACTAATAAAATCGTATTATATGTTCCATGAACGTTAAATAGGTGCGACATATTTTAATCAGCTTCACGCTGTATCCCGCACACAGCAGGGTAGACAGAGGGAACCTCGTATTAAAACACTCTGATCCCCACTTTCTGTCGAATTCTGGATTGAGTGGTGAGTTCCAGAACTCAACACCACCCTTTGCCTCGACACCAGAGCGAGGAAATGGAAATATAAACCTAAATAAATATTTCACTTTCTCGAGTGGGGATCGAACTCACGACTGGCCTCGCCTTACCTTTTAGTTATGTCTAATTTCGATGTGATGAGTAATACTAGATATTAACTTCGTATTGTAGATATAGAATTGTAATTGGATTTATACAATTTATAAAATAATATTATTGCTAACCTATAGGTTGAAGGTAACAACTGATGCCAGTATTATATTTCTGGTGTTATGCGTGTCCAATTGCAGGTTGTGTTGAATCGACCTTGTAGAGATAAATATCGTTTTAAATATTATGCTAATAGAAAAAACCTATTTTTGTATGGCTTCATTACTTATTTTTAGCTCTACGCTGTATCCCGCACATGGCAGGGTAGACAGAAAGACCTTAAAACCTAAGGCACTACGCTACCATTAAACGCGATAAACATTTTAATTTCTTAGCTCTATCACCAATGGATTAACACGGAATGTTTTGAAAAATCGGAATTAGAGTGTCTAAACACTACATACCCTCTGCCTTTCCTGATATGTGTGAAACGTAAAGCGGATTTATTTTTATTTTAAAAAAATCTAATTACAATTCTCTACCTACAATACGAAGTTAACATCTAATATTACTCATCAAATTGAAATTAAACATAAATAACACGTAGCTATCGTATCCTCCCATCGTTGAATTTAAGAAATAGGTTCTACTCGAATGCGTGAGCGTGTCTCTTTAAAACCTATAATCATGCCTAGAATACAATAAGGTAAATTCAAAATTTTAAAATATTCTCCCTATATTATGAACATTTCATTTCATCGAGGGGGGGATTGCCCACCACCAGTCGCACTGTGTCCCTGCGCCACCATTGACGTTAACTATGAAACTCATCTATTTCTATATAGTCATATTAATTAATATTTTTAATTCTTCCAAATACAATAATCCTAAGAGATATGTACAGTACGGTCAACGAGTTGTGGCCGCCCTGAAGTTAGCTGTAGACGGCTGCGCAGATTTGATTTTAGCATTTTTCTTACTTTTAAATATTTTTTCCCGATTGAGATATCTGCATAATTGGAGAACAATGGAGTCTGTAAATACGAAACATTATCCAGGTCTTTATTATTTTGAATTTTTCTTGAGTTTACGCATACCAAAAAAAGTGAAAAACAAAAGCTATTTAAAATATAACATAAACGATTGTTAGGTTTTTCAAAATGTGAATTCAAATTTAGAAGGTAGTTGTCACTTTGACAAACAAAGGGGGGTATAAAAGGGATGGATATCGCCAATGCGAGGGGTTATTCCGGACTCGGCATCAAGACTAGACATATAAAGTATCACTGGTCAAGGAATAAAGGAAGCGTTCATAAGCAAAAAGTGACTTTTATTTGTGTTCTACTATACGATGTCGATTTTATACAGATACTAGTGGACCCGGACGCGGCTACGCCTGCTTGAACTATAAGAATATTTTCGCGTCGGTCATACTCATACTATGCCGCCCGAAGGCCAGGTCATTGCGAATCAGTGACATCTTCTTAATTATTTATTAGAATGTAATACAGTAAACTATAATTTCAATCTAGATAAAATGCTAAAAGTGACTATTATATTTATTTTCATAAGGATGAATATCAAAATGTCGCGGTAACGGTTGCGTAGCGACGCGACGGTTGTTATTAACATGGCAGAATAAATTGCATGTCAAATAAGAAAGTACTTTAAAATATATTAGTATATATGTGTAATGTAATGTTATATAGCCTATAGCACTTCTGAAGAATGCAGCTTTCATACAAAACAAAAACAAAGTAAATCGGACCAGTAGGTCCAGAGATCTTAGCGTTCAAACAAACAAACAAACAAACTCTTCCGCTTTATTATATTAGTATAGATTGCAATAAGGTGTACAACCCAGCACAGTATCTGTAACTTCTGCAAAGGTCAGCCTCGATACTATGATAAGACTGATTTTATAATCTCATACACATTTAAATATTCCATTTACAGTCATTACTGTCTCGTACCTAAGAGAGGAGCCATTTTTTATATTCTTTATGGATATTTCTTTTTTGCAAGCATACATATATACAAGTAAGTGTTTGTTCAGTTTGTTCTTTTTTTTTAGCTTCGCGCTGTATCCCGCACGTAGTAGGGTAGGTAGAGGGAGGGAGGTAGTGTTAAAACTCTCCGTCATCGCATTAAAGAATTTATAGCGATTTTTGAGTGGTAAGCAAAAGAAACTTTGTGATACGTCGTTCTATATTTTCTGCTCTATAAAGAATCGTAGTGTCAATATTTTTTCCTTAACCAGATCAGGAAAATTAAAATATCCTAAATAATAATATTCTGTAATTGGAAAACAAACTTACCCGATATCTCTTAAACAGAAAATTCTCAACGTGCAAGTATACATTTAAAAATAATTTATTGACCCAACCAGACACTCCGTTCCCCCACTTCCTTGCCCATCGAGTAGCTTTTCAAATATTTTTTTATAATATAGAATAAGAAAAAAAATATTATATTTATCCCACGAAGTAGTTCTAGTAGTTAATACACTATCTAACAATCAGCTACCAAGAAATACTGTGTATTTATAACTAGGGATTTAGTTCTAGAATAGAAATCGATAACTTTATGTGACAAGAATTATGTACGTAGGTATATTATGAAATATAAGAACTATTTCTTTTAATATTAATATTATTATTTAAATTTTGACGTACTTTTCTCATAAATTTATGACAAGAATATAACAAAATCTTTAATAATAGTTGATGCCTATAATTACGTATATGTAAATCGATATAGTTTAATTTTTAAACCTGAGGTTTCATCTTATTACATAAGTTTCTTACTTGTTAAAGAAAACACTACATAATATTTATATAAATTGAAATTATCTATACTTAGAAAGTTGTAGAAAATTATTAAAAATATATAAGCTTAAAGTACATTCTAACGAAGGTAAAGCTTTATTTAGCATAACTAACATTAAAATAAAACTATATTTTTTAATATTTTTAAATGAAAAAAAAGAGATAAAACCCTGATTATCTTATATGAGTAGAAATCTCTAGTGTTTTAAATTTTTATTTACATACATTCAAGTTAATTGTAGATAATGTAATCTAATACAACTTTTTACACATTAGACTTGTAATCGTGCTCGTACAAATGTAGTGAGAGTATATCGAATTGACTATTTAAGGGTCATTTATTAATAATAATAGTAAATGAGGTAGTTAGAAGTAGTACTTGAGGCTACCATGGCGCAGCGGCACAAGGGTGTGACTGTAACGCGACCATTGTGGGTTCGATCCCCACTCGAGGAAGTAAAATATTTATTTACGTTTATATTTCCATTTCTTCGCTCTGGTGTCGAGGCAAAGCGCGGCGTTGAGTTCTGCAACTCAACACGCAATGCCTCCAGAATTCAGCAGAAAGTCGGGATCTAGGTTCCCTCTATCTACCCTGCTGTGTGCGGGATACAGCGTGAAGCTGACTTGATTTAATTTGAGTTTTTTAGAAGTAGAAGTACGAGTACAGTAAAAAATATTATGATCGACACAGTGGTTGTGGCTTCAAAATTAAATGCTTTAGGATATAAATATATACATGTTTGTTTTGATTTTTTATCTTGCTGGTATTTTTTGTTATTAGTTTCACTTCAATATTTAGTTCACGATGTTTTCACCATAAAGCAGGGTAGGCAGGGAGAACCTAGAGTCTGTTTTTAGCTTCACGCCGTATCCTTCACAAAATAGAGTACAAAGAGGAACCTGGGAACCTAAACCTAAGTGAGAAGAAACTGCATTCCCATTAAAACACTTCCATTTCTCACTTTCCGCCGAATTCTCGTAGCGAGTTGAGTGGCTGAAGTTGTCGCATGGCGTCATGACTAGCAGGTTTGAAAGCTGATATATTGCTGATTGAACCCAGAACCATCACCTCCCAATCACTGAGCTGAAGGAGTTTCATTAATTATTACACAAATATGAGAAAACTAAACAAATATTAATCTATTTTCTATAGTTACAAATACAAAAAACATAATTAAGTTCAAGATCAAGAATAATCGATTATATGAATGCTCAATAGTTCAAGTAACAACTAACGTTAGTTTTATAGCTTTGGCCGCATTACGTATGAAATGAACTTAAAAAATTCTTTTATTAGTTTCGAGTGCGGATGTTCTAATGCAAGGCTGTAAAATTAGATTACCAATGCACATGCTAATGTACGCTTTGGCTAGGGTAGCATGTATTTTTGATTATTTGAGACTATTAACTATGTTTTTTTTAATAATTTCAATAATAATATTATTATATTTAAGCTATTTATACGTCTTTAATGTTTAACAAAATCTCACATCGTAGTGTAACCTAGTGACAAGTCACTCCATCACGTTTGAACATTGCGTCCCGGCTGCCTAAACTTAACGCTGTATTTTGTTTTGATTTCTTAAAATATTGACGCCTTCAAACGGATACTTGCTTATAGCGCTACGACATTTACGCTGTATCTCTAGTGCGGTAGTCAGAGAGAAGAGAGCGCCTCTCACCTCGCCTCTTTTGCCTCGTCCATTGATTTTACTGATCTAATGATATATTTTTTTATTGTAAAAGTAAAGGTAGCTCTACGGATATTTATAATAACAGAAAAGTTACGTTATTACATTTAAGTTACATTATTTGAAGTGAACACTATTCTAGACGTCTTTCTAAGCTTATAAGAAAACAGACAGACTTAAGACATACATATACGAATATTATAGAAGCCATATAGCAAATTGACTTAATTGACGAAAACCCATAAATGTTCTATATCAATCCACATGACTTCATCGAACACTTACAATATTTCAAAACAGTGAGATTTCACTTAGCAACGTTGTTCTAGATATTAAATATACAATTTTGACATCACGATTACCACCTACTACGAATCCAAGTAACCCAAAGCTAACGCAATATCCGACAGTATACTGAAGTGTGGTAACCCTAAGATCAACTAACAAAGCTCAGTCACGCAAGCTTCTATTGCCATAATTCCAATTTAATACTATGTATTCAAATATGAATAACGAAATGTATTAAGTTCTTTTGAGGCCGTCGTAGCACAGCGGCACAAGGGTGTGACTGTAACGCGACGGTTGTGGGTTCAATCCTCACTCGAGGAAGTGAAATATTTATTTACGTTTATATTCCCATTTCTTCGCTGCGGTGTCGAGGCAAAGCGCGGCGTTGAGTCCTGCCACTCAACACGTAATAACTCTAGAATTCGGCTGAAAGTGGGGAATGGAGAAACACTGGCTTCCCTCTGCCTACCCTGCTGTGTGCGGGATACAGCGTGAAGCTAAAGTTCTTTTGTACTTAAAGTTAATCTTGCGTGCTCATTCAATTTATTCTTAAAGCTATTGAGATACAGGTTTACGAAATAAACGCAAATCAAATACGATATCTCGATTATTTGTTACAATTTCTTAATTTAAGCTAAAAGGGATAATAAAAAGAGATATTTAATTTTATTGTTTTGTTTCTAGAGATTTCTGATTATTAAGTCTTAATGTTATTACAATTTTATTGGTTAGTTATGGAAGCGAGTTACATATAATAAGCAATTATCACTATATAGAGTAAGTATAACAAATATAATCCATACCTATATTATAAATTCGTAAGTAACGCTGTCTGTCTGTCTTTTACGCAATCAGGGCCAAACCGCTAATTTAATTGTGATAAAATACTCATATAGAGGATACTTGAGGGTCTCGGGACGAACATAGGATACTTTTTTTCTCATATTTGTAATATTTCCGATATATACCAATATATTAAAATACTTATTAATTTGACATGCAATTTATTCCGCCATGTCAATAACTACCGCCGCTGTGCGACCGTTGCTAAGCAACGATTTGCAAACTTTGTTATTAGAAAACGTCACCCAAAATGAGCTTGCTTAACGCATCTCTCTATTGAAAACTGAAAATAATTTCATAAATATATTTAATAAATATTCGTATAGTTCAAGCGGGCGTAGCCGCGTTCGGGTCCACTAGTACGTTTATAAGTAGAAAGTAATAAACAAACATGAAATATTCCTTTCTCATTGCCAATTAACAAGAACCTAAAACGATAGCATACATCAGCTTTTATCTAAAATTTAAATACTTGTAATACCCAATAGATGACTTATTAAATATGATATTTTAGAGACCACAGTCAGCCTGCCCACTCGATATGGTAACTACGACTTTCTACCAACATGCCAACATAACAAGAGCTGTGGTCCAAAACCTGAACTAGATAGAACATTGGATTTTTATTCCAAAGGTAATACACTAGCGCCATTGCAAGTGTCCAATTATACTGGCGACATGTCGTTTTCTCTTCACTTCTGTGAGCCGCGGGCGCAGCTTTTATTATTAAGTGCTTAACCGAATCGATCTCTTTGTGGCGGTCTAGGCGCTAACGTCTTTATTGGTATATAAATCATTGCTCATATATAACTTTTAGATGAATTCAATTTGCAAATGGCTGTAAAATGGCATTTAGGTTTACTTGTTGCTATAGAATGTTATAGATTGTAATACCTCAATCATTATTAAGGACTTAATGAACTTCACGTTTTGTTGGTATCAGCGCTGTCATCAGCTTCACAGTAGGCTGGGAACCTAGTGTTAAGGCACTCCATTCCCTAATTTCCACTGAATTTTTAGAGGCATTGAGTGTTGCAGTTGCAGAGCGAAGGAATAAGAATATTAATAAATGATAATTCTTTACCGCAAGTGGGAATCGAACCGGTGATGGCCTCTGTGCCGAGCGCTGTGATTACTAAAGTAATTTTGTTAAGTTACATTCCATTCCATCCCTATTTAAGTTATAACTTTACACATCATAATTTTTATGGGAACCATGAAACGGATGTAGCCCGTTCATAAAAAGAAACTGTCAGTTTGACCTAAACTTTTATACACTGGCAACACAAGTAATAACGACACTTAGGTGAAAGTTCTCTAATTATAATTAGGCAAGCTTATAATTTCTCTTGACATGTTTTCATTGAATGTTCCTATACAAATAAAATTAAATTAAAAATTACATTCACTAAACATTAAGTTATATAATATATTCTTTCAATTATTTAAAAAAAAAAACGTTGATTGTAAACATTAAGGCTTAATAATTATATTTTATTTAAAAAAATATATCTGTCAGCAGGGGGCCAGTCGTGGCGCAGGGAGAAATGTGATTGTAAACGCGACAGGTTGTGGGTTCGATTTCCACTCGAAGAAATAGAATATTTTTTTTTTAATTTCTTCGCTCTTATGTCGAGGTAAAGTGCGGTGTTGAGTTACGCCATTCAACACACAATGCCTCGAAAATTCGGCGGAAAGTGAGAAACGGATTGTCTTAGTTCTGTGAGATACAGCGTGAAGCTGTAATAATAATAATAAATTAAAATATCTACCTAAAAGTTATTTACCTTAAAATAAACATATCATAACTTAGTATTTTTATTCAGGCTTATTTTCCATTTATTTTTAATTATTTAACGATAATGATCGACCGATTTTGAGCACGTTTTATCTTTATTTGCTTTAGTCGAATAAGGAAGTGAGGGGTAATGCGTTGACCGTGATCTGTACACCAGCCGATGTGTTAATTGCGTTAAACTAAGGATTCCTCTGGCCTTACGTATGTACTATGTATAGTATTATCGTTGAGTTTTTGTATACTAGTATAATTATTTATTTATTTAAGTTAATATTTTAATTAAATATATATTTAAGATTGAATTGGGACTCGATTACTAATCTATGGAGATTTTATGATTCTGTGTACTTAAAATATATATCTTATTTTTATATCCTTTATAAATTTTTATCACTATCAGGGTAGCCAGGGAGAACGGGGTGTCAAACGGTGCTGTCTCTGCATAACTCTTTCGCTCATTGACTGTCATCAACCTCTTCATATATACCCTGGGAGGATTACGTAAAAAGCATGAGGGTCCTCGTGACCTACCTTCAATAAAATCGGTACTGTGTTCTCGAAAGTTTGAGGTTTCCCTCTGTCTCTCTTACCACTCACTTTTGCTTCATAAATCTCTTTTTGCCATTTTTCCATCACTCATTCTCTCGATGTGCCCAAACAACCTGAGCACGTTCTTCTTCATTGACACCGATAGAAGCATAAATATATTTATGAGCTAATAATTTAAAGTGATAAATATTTTCATCATAGTACTAATTTTAGTCCGACAAATAGAAATTATAATTGAGTTGTAAATATGTAGAGAAATTAACCTAAATATCATTTCATTATCATCTCCACAAAAACCATGTTTACAAACTTGTTCAGAATTAATTATATTTGTAATCTATACATATATATAAATAAAATTGAAATGTCTATCTGTGACTTCCAAAAAAAACTCTGTTTATTGAAGTGGAGATATATTTACAAACGATTTGTGTATCTGTCTGTCTTTTAAGCAGAAATATTAATCCCCGGAACAGCTGAACCGATTTTTAAGAGATTTTAAACTGAAATTGCCTATGTAAGGCTACTTTTATCCCAGAATTCTCGTAGGATCAGGATTTACACGGGAAAAACTCCGTTAAACAAGCGCGAGTACCTACTTCCAAAGATTTTCTTAAAGCAAAACATTAATCTATTAAATATGATAATTTTTGCGAGCAAAGAAAATTCTATGTAGGTATATTGTATGGATGACAATATACATAAACATATTTAAATAACCAATTAATTTTTCCTTAAACTTACTTAAGTAGTATTTTAAAAAAAATCGTATCGTATAGTAAAATCGGGCGAAGCCGCGGGCGGTACCTAGTATAAGCTTTGAAATTTATAATAACAGTAAAAATTTATGATAGCGGTGTTTAACAAAAATTTAGATTACAATTATATTAAGCTGGAGAGGTTTATGGAATTGGCTACTGTAATATTAATATGTTTCATTATCATATCTCTTCTGTATTTTGCCAGGATCTCAGGACCCTCAGAATTATTTATTTCAGCTTCACGCTATATTCTTTATGCAGTTGGGTAGGCAGATAGAACTTAGTGTTGAGACACTCCGTTCCTCACTTTCACCTCGACCCTTTGCGTGTTGAAAGGAACTCGGCATTAATTTTTGGTTTTTTCCTTGTCGAGGAAATGAAAATATTAATAAACGAGAACCAGAACCAGTGAGGATCGAACCCACAATCCACGCCACGATGGCTCTTTGCTCTATCCAAAATGATAAAACAAGAAAATCAAGTTACAAGTTTTTACAAAATTCTTAAAAACAATCCTGGTGGCCTATTGATTGACTAATATCATTATGCTAATTCGTGGTAGAAATAAGTACCTACATACGAGTATATATAAAAAATTCGAACACATTTCTCACTCTAAGAATCTAGTTTGACAGGTGATAAATCTAAAGATTAACTTGGCGCCTATTACAGCTCTTAGTTACGTTTAACTGGAAAATAATATATATCTATGGAACGACGTACATTATACTGTATCGAACGACGTAGATTATTCACAACCTGTACTATAAATTGGTCATAGATCTCAAAATCTCGACCACGCGTCTGTTTAATACCGATATATTGGATTCACGAAGCAGACGGACATTTTAAAATATCTAAATATCCATACCTATATTATAAATTCGAAAGTAACTCTGTCTGTCTGTCTGTCTTTTACGCAATCATGGCCAAACCGCTAATTTAATTGGGATAAAATACTCATATAGAGATACTTGAGGGTCTCGGGATGAACATAAGATACTTTTTTCTCTCATATTTGTAATATTATCGATATATACGAATATATTTAAATATTTATTAATTTGACATGCAATTTATTCCGCCATGTTAATAACAACCGTCGTTACTAAGCAACGATTTGCAAAGTTTGTTGTTAGAAAACGTCACCCAAAATGAGCTTGCTTAACGCATCTCTCTGTTGAAAACTGTAAATAATTTCATAAATATATTTAATAAATATTGGTATAGTTCAAGCGGGCGTAGCCGCGTTCGGGTCCACTAATATATATGTATATATATATAGTGGATTAGGGAAATTAGTTCGCGAAATCAATATTTTATTTAAACTAAGAAGTAACCCGTTAGAAATGTTTATCGTTTCCGGTTTTCTAAAAAACGATTCTAGAAACAATTTACATGATCCTTAAAATTGAATTGTGATTTAATATTTTTATAGTGTTTTTTAATATATTCTCACCATAAATTTAGAGCGAAAGTAGAATATCTATATATTGTAAAACATACACACTGTATCCGGCATTCAGCATAGTAAGCGGAGGGAACCTGGGAACCTAGAACCTAGTGTTAAGACACTGGAGGGTTATATTAAAAGTAATAACACTTCCTAAACTTTATACGTTACAAAAATTAAAGTTATTAATAGTATTTAAGTAATTGATCATTCTACTCAGTTGTATGAAACATTTATTGCGTACAAACTTGTATAATTAAGGAAGACGTGCTTAAAATTCGAGAGCTATAGGTAAAATCGTGATATTGCAAAACAATACTTACATAGGTAAAGCTGATGTATTTTTGGTTGGAGACGAATTTTTATCAATGAATTAAATCTGTACATCATATCGTTTATTGGTATAGTGATGACCAAGGACGTAGAGGTCGTCAGTTCAATCTCTATCCAGAAAAAAACATTTGTTTAGTAAATATGTATGTTCCATGTCTTCAATTGTCCTCAAGCAAGGGCACAAGCGTGTGGCTATAAACGCGACAGATTACGGGTTCGATTCCCAATCGAGGAACTGAAATACTTAATATTTGCATTTTTTCTGGTAACGTGGTAAAGCTCGGTATTGGGTTCCGCCACTCAATATGCAATGCTTCCACAGTGGCTTGACATTAGGTTCCCAGGTTCCCTGTGCCTACCCTATGCCCTTTATTTTTTGCTTTACAGCGTAAATAAAAAAAAAATATGAAAAAACATATATATAAAAAACATATATATAAAAAATATGTAAGGGCTTGTTTCTTGTCTAGATACTCAAAGATTCATCATAATAATTTATATTTTACACACGCATCTCTCCCCTTTATAACATATGCTAAGTAGCGGTAGGCCTCTGCGTCTTTTGTCAAATGTTGGAGTTACCAAACAAGAGAAAAATGTGTTTTTTTAAGCTTCATGCTGCTTCCCTAATATAGCAAGAGAGAAAAAGAGAATCTACTATCAAGACACTCCATTCTCCATTTTCTCAGATTTTTCGTCTTGCGTCACCAGAACTGATAAATGAAAACAATTCCTCTAATTTGAATCTAAACCCAACTCATACGATGATATCATCGTATATTAAAAGGAAATATTAATGTGGACTTTTTAGAAGTGACAAAAGGTTTAATTAGTTTGCGCTTGACAGCTTTGACAGTAATAAATCAATCAACTAGTTATACAACCTACGAGACAATCTAACACAATATAATACTATTGAATTGTTGATAAGTATGTGCTGTCTAATATATTAAATTTTAAAATAAATTAAATTTTTAATTATTAATTATTTCCAGAAATTGAATATGGGAAAGTAAATAACTTTTAAATTATATCTGGCTAATTAATTAAAAACTCTATTTTGCGGTATGACTGCTTTTAATTCTTCATTACAAGTTTTCTATGAATTAGAATAAAAAGGGTAGTTTACAAAAATTGTTATTGTGTGTACCTACGGGTGTATTTCTTGCAAGAACATGTAGAGGCGTGAAACTAACATTATCATCATATTTGCATTTGGAATAATACTATAAATTTTTTATACTATTATTCCATACTTAGAAAGTAAACTGATAAAGATTTATTTTTTGTCAGCTTCACGCTGTATCCCGCACACAGCAGGGTAGGCAGAGGAAACCTAGTGTTAAGACACTCCATTTCCCACTTTCTGCCGAATTTTGGAGGCATTCCATGTTGAGTATATAGATTTCTTTCACACGTCGATAAAGAAATTACACAAGAATAATATTTGAATTAATTTTAAACACTCGCTATTAACACTTTTAGTTTCCACCTGCAAATAGATAGTAAAAGTAAACAGCGTCGGAACATAACCAACAAATAATAATTAAGGCAATATAATTGGAAGGAAGTGTACATACCTGCACTACCGGAACCAGCCATCGTTGCTTACTTTGCTCTCGTTTCTCATATCAACTATATACTTTCCAATCTTAAATTGGACGTACCCACATGTCTCTCAGCGAATGCGTATAAAAAGAACAGCCACTATAGACATAACCCGTTCATTAATGATTTCTAGCCACATTAACGAGCTAGAACGTTTGAAAAGCATTTTTTTAGGGTTCCGTGCCTCTAAAACAGAATGTAAAAACAGAACTATTACAGGATCCCTTTTCTGTCTGTCTGTCTGTTAAGACCATTTATCTCATAATTGCGTAGACTTATGAAGATGAAATTAACATCAAACATAGTCAACGCTATACCGACTCGCACTTGGCCGGTTTTTATCATTCTAAACAACTCTCAGCAATTTCAATGAGTATTTGACGAAACTAAATTGCTGCGAGCGCGGACTATTAACACCACGTTAATTGATGGTTTTCGTCCGTTATAAAATGGAATGCACGATCATATTTTGTAAATAAAATCCTCCTATATATCATCACCACATATCAGGTTAAACAGAGGGAACCTAATAATAATAACAATAATCTAATACTTTATTGCACAAATAAGAAAGAAAAAAAATACAGTTCATTAGAAACACGATTAACAAGTGTGCAATGGCGGCATTATCACTAAAATCGATTTCTTACAGGCAACCAAAGAAAAAATGGAAGGATTCAATTTAGAAAAGAAGGCGGAAAGGTGCAAAAAGTAGGTACAAAAAATATAACCAATATTTAGAGAACACAAAATACCTAACCTAGTGTTAAGACACTCCGTTTCCCACTTTTCATTGAAGCATTGCATATTCAGCTCTGATGCCGAGGTTCACCAGTAAGGATCGAACCCACTGCCGTCGCGTTACGACATATTGTGTATTTCAAATGTATTCTGTTCTCTCAGTAGTATGTCACAATTGATATAACGAGTTCTTATACTGTAATCGGCGACGTCCGCCATTCAGCGTTCAACCGCGAGCCATCTCCCTACGTGATTTAGTTCTCAATGAAAAGTTGCACATCACTATAGCACTCAAAGGGATTGGACAGTGCTATGGTTAAAGATGAAAACCTGTCTAGATATCTTTCATTCTTATTTGTTTAAACTAAAGCTTCAATTTTTTTTAAACTTATTGTTAATCTAGAGGCCATTCGTGACAGGGATACAAGGGTTTACACTCGAAGAAATGAAATATTTTAATTTCTACACTAAGGTAAAGCGCGGCGTTGAGTTCTGCCACTCAACTGGCAATGCCTAAAGAATGTTCTGGAAAATGGGGAGCGGCGAACACTAGCTCCCTCATCCTACCTCGCTACATACCTTGTGAAACTGAAAAAAATAACAAGATATGCTGCTATATCTTGCACTCTAAATTCTTTACATCACAATCACTTATACTTCCTCTATATAAAATCAAATCATTACACACAATTAATAACGAACTACGAATCTAGCATTAAAAACTCATGCAATTTAATTTTTCAATCTAACACATACCTATTTATATAAATAAAAAAAACATATTAACTTTGACCTTCTCAGAGAAGAATTCAATGGCGGGTTTAGTGTGATCAATGGGAACAAACTAGAAAGCAGGCGGTGACCGCGAGGCGGAACGTCGCCCCAACGGCACTATATTGATGCATTCCTGGGACCAGGACAGGTCTCCTTAGAAGGAAGAGGCCCTGGACGCACTAACTGTAAACCGGCTTTGTAAAAAGATGTATAATTGCCAACCATCCTGCACCCTTCACTCCACTCCGCGTGAATTCCGGCTACTGATGAGGTAAGAACTTATGAGTCCATTCATGGCGCAGGGGCCCATGTGTGACTGGTTGTGGGTTCAATCTCTATTCGAGGAAATGAAATATTTATTAAAATTTTTATTTTTATTTCTTCGATCTGCTGTCGATGGCAAATTTCGGCGGAAAATGGGGAACGGAGTGTTTTAACACTAGGTTCCCTCTGCCTGCTATGCTGTGTGCAGAATGCAGTATAAAACTGATTTAATTTAAAAATTTCACGAGGTAAGTGAACTCGAGAGTCGAGACACACAAAAAAATCGCTACCTTTCGTTCGATTCGAATCAAAAGACTAGTTTCGCCGACGTTCGTTAACATGCATTAGAATAAATAATAAAGACAGCTCGCATTTGATGGATCGTGTGGACCTCATTTGGAAACTAGCGTATTTATATTGGCAAGTCCTATTTGAGTCAGTTTTTAATGTACCCAATTGAGAACACGAGTGGCATACTTAATAACATATAATTTGCAAGAGAAATAGAAATAATTTTCAATCTACAAACGAGTTGGACTATATAAAGTGATAAGTTTTAAAGACCATTTTCAATGGACGACTAAATCTTCTATAGAAATCTCAAATTTTGCATAGGAGTTACTTATAGGACGTAGGTGCTCGCTAAGACGGGAATTTGCAATATTCGACTTCTAAGGGGTTGTTTTTAGGGTTGAAAGTTTGTATGAAACTTCGTTACTACAAATGCTAAAAGTCTCAAATTTTACATGGACGTCACATATAGGACGTAGGTACTCATGGAGACAGAAATTAACAATAACGTAGTTCACGCAGGCGAAGCCGCGGGCGGGCCGCTAGTATTATATATAGGTATTCGTATGTCAAAATATCAATTCAACATTAACTCTACGCTCTCAGAATAATTCTGCAGCTATAGCGCCGTCGAAGCCTTGTTATTAACCGACATTTTTTCAAGTGGTCGTGTTTCGCACATTAATGGGCCATTAGAGGAAAAAACCAGAAGCAATATAAAGAATCAATGAGACAGCGAGCCACTTGAGATTCGGGAATTCGCGATGAAGAACGAATCTTTGAATGAAACATGTTTATTGCTTTGTGTTATATAGTATATGTATATGTTGGTACTTAAGTATATAATTTAGAGTTTATAAAAGTGAAAAGCCTGTAAATGTGACAGGTTGTGGGTTCGGTTCCCACTGGAGGAAATTAAATCTATATATATATATAAAATCGAAAGGTCACTCACTCATCACGAAATCTCAGAAACTACAAGTGCTAGGAATCTCAAATTTTGCATAGGAGTTATTTATAGGACGTAGGTGCTCGCTAAGACGGGAATTTGCAATATTCGATTTCTAAGGGGTTGTTTTTGGGGTCGAAAGTTTGTATGAAACTTCGTTACTACAAATGCTAGGAGTATCAAATTTTGCATAGACGTCACTAGGACATAGTCATGGAGACAGAAATTAATAATAACACAGTTCACGCGGGTGAAACCGCGAGCGGGCCGCTAGTATTTAATATTTTCATGTTTTCGCTCTGGTGTCGTGGCTAAGTGCGGCGTTGAGTACCGCCACTCAACACGTAATGTTTCCAAAATTGGTGAAGCTAAAAAAAATAATTCTTAATTACAATTTCTTATCGTGTCGTCTCGTTTTATCGGTTTCGAGATAAACGAATGGCATAATAAAATGTATGCTTTCCGCCCAAAATGTGTGAAAGCAGGTCAGCTTAACACTTTAAACAAAAATATATACTTTTGGGTTTTTTATTTTATATTTCAAAGCTATCAGATAAAATTAAATAAATAAAAAAAATCAATCAGCTTCACGCTGTATCCCGCACACAGCAGGAAAGGCAGAGGAAAAAGGGTGTTAAAACAACTCTGTCCCTCAATTTCCGCTGAATTCTGGAGGAAAAGTGGAAATAAACGCCATGCTTTGGCCTCGACACCAGAGCGAAGCAATAAATTTAAATAAATCATTAATTTCCTCGAATGGGGATCGAACCCATAACCAATCGTGTTTCCAGTAACACTTTGTGCCCCAGCGCCACAACTGGCCTCAAGCTATCAGATACAGACTTGAATAAAAGGGACACCCTCTATATATGGAACCATAAGTTATAATGATGCGACGTTAACTAGACTAACAGTGAAGCAAAACACTGTATTTACCGCTTTTAACTGCGTCCACACTCGATACTTACATGGTATTGAATATTTTTCTCATCGACTACAGTTAATCTTGATGTGTCATTTAGTTATATAAGTTGTACTTTAATCAAGGTTGTAAATGGCGTTTAGTTACGCCACTGAACACGTAATGCCTTTAGGATTCGGCAGAGAGTGGAGTTTTGTTTTAATGGGTATCTGGGAGACTACTACTGTATCTGGGAGATCTAGAGCTGTCAGTGAACCTATTAAATTAAACGTTAATAATATAATCTTAAATTCAGATTTAGAAGTGGCAAATACTTTTCAAAAATTTTTTTCTGATATATCAACTGAAGTAACACGTTCACTGCCATCATCTCCTTTGGAAGCAGAATTAATACTAAAAACCCATGTAAATAGTTGTAGACAAAATTTTGTGTTTAAGAATGTGTCACCAGAAGAAATTGTCACAACTTTTAAAAGCCTTAATTTAAAGAAAACTGGTGACTTATGGGGCATGTCTGTTAAAGTTTTTAATTCAATTATACCTAATATTGCTCCTTACCTTGCTTTAATTTTTAACAATTGTGTAGAATCCGGTACTTTTCCTGATTTAATGAAATATAGCAAAATAGTGCCGCTTTACAAAAGTGGAGATAGATCTGAGCCTGGAAATTACAGACCGATTTCTGTTTTGCCATCCTTAAGTAAAGTATTTGAAAAAATAATGTTCAACCAGCTCACAATTTTCTTAAATATTAACAATTGTTTCCATAGTGAGCAATATGGTTTCACCAAAGGCAAGTCCACTACGGATGCAGGTGCTGCACTCCTAAAGCACATTTATGACGCATGGGAGAGGTCACAAAATGCAATTGGAGTGTTTTGTGACTTATCCAAAGCCTTTGATTGCGTAGACCATGTAACTCTGTTATTAAAATTAAAACATTATGGTATACAGGATACTGCCCTTGACCTTATTGCCTCATATTTAAACCAAAGAATCCAGAAGGTTAGTATAAATAATGTAAAATCATCTGGATCTCCTCTAAAGATGGGCGTTCCACAAGGATCCATTCTTGGTCCCCTTTTATTTCTTCTTTACATTAACGATCTACCTTTTTATGTGAAGAACCTATGTGATATTGTACTTTTCGCGGATGATACCTCTTTAATATTTAAGGTTGACAGAAATAAAATAAACTATGACGATGTGAATAGCGCATTATCGCATATTCTTCGTTGGTTTGATGTTAATAATCTAATGTTAAATGCTAAAAAAACTAAATGTATTGAGTTTGCTTTACAAAATGTTAAAAAAAATAATTTCAGTCTACTAATTAAAGGAGAAACTCTCAATTTGTCGGAATCAGCTATTTTCTTAGGTGTAACTATAGATTCCAAACTCCAGTGGAACGCTCATCTGGAAGCACTTGCAGATAAACTCAGCTCTGCCGCGTTTGCAATTAAAAAAGTAAGACAAATGACGGACGTTGACACTGCCCGACTAGTCTACTATAGCTATTTCCATAGTATTTTATCTTATGGAATGCTGCTATGGGGCAGTGCTTCAGACATAAATTCAATATTTATCCTCCAAAAAAGAGCCGTGAGATATATTTATAAACTAAGAGCGCGAGATTCTCTGCGAGATGTTTTCAAAGATGCAGGTATTCTTACAGTTGCTTCCCAATTTATATTCTATAATATTCTCTTTGTCCGACAAAATATACATTGTCATAGTAAACATAGTGACAATCATACGATAGAAACGAGAAATAAAGATAAGATTGTTACTCCAAGTTTTCGCCTCCAAAAAGTTAATAAATCTTTTATGGGTCTGAGCATACGTGTATATAATAAAATTCCACAGTGTATTCTAGATTTGCCACTTCCAAAATTTAAAATATCAGTAAAAAAAATTCTAACAAGTAAAGCTTATTACACTGTTCAAGAATACTTAGAGGACAAACATATATGGAATTAATGTCTATTGAATGTAATGCAGGATAGCTGCCAACTAATGTAATAGACTGTACCATTGATTTTGAAAAGAGCAACTGTTGAGTTTCTTGCCGGCTCTTCTCAGCAGAACTGCCTTCCGAACCGGTGGTAGCTTTTTGTTCATATGTTCATTCGACGATTCAAAAGTGCTTATTTATAAGTTTATTTGAATAAAGAATATTTTGAATTTGAATTTGAATTTGGGGACAGAGTGTCTAGACACAGGTTCCCAGACCTACCCTGCTATTTGCGGGATGGCAGCGTGAAGCTAAAGATTTTTTATGGAAAAAGGACAAGGCAAACGAGCGTTCGGGTCACCTGATGGTGATCACCGCCGCCCACGACCCCGTGCTACACCAGAGGAGCTACAGGCGTGTGAGGAGCTAAAGATAAAGAAAAAGAAATTTATAGATTTTTCTGTTAATAATTAACTAATAACTAATCATTATCGACTTGACGGTCCAGATTTATCAGTTTTTTACACATTTTGTTCATTACAGAGACCAGTCGTGGCGTACGGGCACAAGCGTGTGAATATATACTCGACAGGATGTAAGTTCGATTCTCGCTCGAGCCAAATTGTTAAAAAGTGACTATTTATATCCCAATTTATTGAGTAAATAAATAAATATGCTAGTTCTGTACTTATGTTCAATTAAGCTAGAGTGTGAGCCAAGCAGTACTCCGGAGTGCGGACAGATCTAGATTACGTCGGGATCAGGCCAGGTCACAGGTGTGGTCACGTGACTAAACCATGCTATAATAGGACGTGGATTATGGGAAATCACTTTTTATATACAATTCATACAATCCGATTTAAAAATTACTGTTAAAATATATATGTTTGTCTTATATACGGAAATAGCATAGGACCTATGGGTATTATTTAATTTTGTTATTTTAGATAGTGGTAAATTCCTTAAAATTTTTGTTCAACATTTTCTCTATATTTCTTCTTCATGCTACATGCTGTATCCTGCACATAGCAGGGTAGGCAGAGGGAACGTGTGAACCTAGTATTAAGACATTCCGTTCCCATAACGACACTTGCGTTTCCCACTTTCCGTTGAATATAGGAGGCGTTGGTGGAACTTAACGTCGACTTTACCTCGTTACCTGAGTGACGAAACCTCGTTACCTGAAAATAATAAATACTCATTTCCTAGAATGGGAATCGAACCCACACTACACGTACACTTGTGTTATATTACGATATAATAAAAGAAATACTTAGTGAAAAAAAAATATGATTAAAAAAATAATGCTATAACATTGAATTTAAGGCCGTGGCCACAATCAACAGTAACAAAAAATATTTACAAGAAAATTATACGGGTTTGCAAATATAATTTAATATTTATTAAGTAATATAAGATTGTGTATGTATGTATGTATGTTGCTTATAACTCTGTAACTTAAATTAAGCTGTGTCGTACAAAATCATGTATGGTAATGTAGGTAAATAGCTGTATCCATCAAGATTATGATATCTTTTTGCATCATTTACGTAATCTGTCTGCAAACTTTATTAAAACTTTAAAAAAAATTAAATCAGCTTCACGCTGTATCCCGCACTCAGCAGGATAGGCAGAGGGAGGCATTGCGTGTTGAGTGGTGGAACTCAAACCCGCGCTTTGCCTCAATACCAGAGCGAAAATGAAATTAATTATACGATTCTATCCTGACAAATTATCATCACAATTTCTTTATAGGCCACAGATGACATGACACACAATTTCGACATAACGTTCATAAAAATAATAACTAAAATCGATTAACGGTTTAAGGGCCCATAAAATGACCACATTCAATCAAATCTGACGAATGATTCTTCTATTATAATAAGGTATCTACAGGCATCAGCTATTTGAATATGCGCTACTAAACTAAACGTAATGGTACCTGCCTACGCGTTCCCTTCACTCGTCATTACCTGTAACCTACTGTTCTGGCGAAGGGCAGGCGCACTTGCCACTTGCTTGCTTTTATTTTTTATATTTTAATCTATGTAGTTTTTTGATTTGCCTTGATTAAATCTGTCAATTTGAAGATTATTAGCTCTTTTCTTGTTGTTTGATTACTTCTTATAATATTTAGAAAAAAAATAATGGGGATTTTCAAATATAATTTAATATTTATTAAGTAATATAAGGTTATTCTTAGAGGTTTTAGTGTTGGGAGTTTTTAATTATCAATTATTATTCTTTAGTTCAATATTATAACTAATGTAAACTATATCTTACATTAAGTAGGTTGCAAACTATAATTATTATCATAAATATATGTAAACTTTAATAGAAATTATTAAATATTTGCAATTTATAACATATTAAATGGTAATTTAATTCCAATAGTTTAATGGCAGACGCACGTCAACAAATATGTGAAGGCAATTACCAAGTTTTATCTCGGCACGGGCTTCAAGCAAGCGAGTGAACTAGAAAAATCCTTTATTACAATTAATTTGTTAAAAATAAAATCTGTATAAAATTTCATGGCCAAGTTGTATAATTATTATTTTTAGCTTCTCTCTATATCCCGTACATAGCAGGGTAAGTAGAGGGAATCTAGGAATCTAGTGTTAAGACACTCCCGTTCCCCATTTTCCGCCAAATTCTAGAGACATTGTGTGTTAAGTGGCGTTACTCGTTATCACAGCACAGCGAGGAAATAAATGAAAATACTAAATATTACATTTCCACGAGTTCAATTCAAATCCACAACATATATAGCCTCATTTTTTTTCACTACGAATGGCCTCTAATAATATTTTAAAATATTTTTTTATAAATAACTTATTAACCGACTTCAAAAAAAAAGGAGGTTCTCAATTTGTCAGAATTTTTTTTTATCATAAAAATGTACCTAGTCAAGCCACTATACCACTAGCAGTTCAAAGGCAGCACAGCTCAATCATTAGGCAATCGTAAGCGGTCTCCGCCCGCGCCGGCGCCCCGACCAGAATAATGTTAGTCGCGTTTTAATTGCTACTAATGTAAAACCTGCATTCTATTATCGCAATCTGTATTTGCAAAGTCGATGAGTGATTAGTTAACTGCCAGCTTCACGCTGTATCCCGCACATTCCGGTAGGCAGAGGGAACTTAGTGTTAAGACACTCCGTTTCCCATTTTCCAACGAATTCTAGAGGCATTGCGTGTGTAATGTCGTTTTACATCGACACAGGAGCGAAAAAATGAAAATATAAATTTTAAATAATTATTTCATGTTCTCGGGTGGGAATCGAACTTACAAGCAGCTGCGTTTACATTGCTTGCTTGCTTTTTATTATTCACATTCTTGTGAATAATAAAAATTATCTAATTCCATAATTTGCTATATTTTTCATGAAGGCACCGAAAGCGACCAGTAAATATATAATGAGTATACATGATAAGAACTCACCAAGACTTGGAAGCTAGTCGTGACGAAGGGGCGCAAGCATGTTACTGTAAACGCGTCAGGTTGTTTGTGGGTTCGATTCCCAATCAAGGGAATGAATCATTTAATGTTTTAATTCCCTCGCCTGTCACCAATAATAAGATATAGAGATTTAGTACAACACACATGCTACAAAAACAAAAATAGTCTTGTTTATTGTAATTGTAAGTTACATAGACTATAAAATAACTCTTATTAATACGAACGTTGAGTGGCGGAACTTAACGCTGCACATTGCCTAAACACCAGAGCGATGAAATTAAAATATATAAATATTTTTTGAATTTGAATTTTCTTTATAAATACTATATATAGAGCAATAACAACTCTAACACGTAAATATATGCTATCACGAAATAAACTGTAGGCGTTTATTAAAATCCTTGGAATCCAATTACAAATGTCGTTTGAAACGACGAGTGTGTCGAAATAGTACCTAACGTTACATTCCTATAAGCAATTGTTTAGGCTACGACATTATTAGAATACTTCGACACCCATTGGAAACAACGGAACAACGAAACGGACTGACGGTATGTCAACATGGCCAATTCTATTTAAATTTAAACTTTTATTTATAGCAATAATATAATATAATATAAGCTTTAATTTTAGACTGTTGAGGCGCAGAGACTGTAACGCGACAGTCGTGTGTTCGATCCCTACTTGAGGCAATAAATTATTATTTCTTAATATTTTCATTTCTTCGCTCTGGCACTAAGGTAAAAACCCGGCGCTAAATTCAACCACCTTGTCACTCCACTTGCGGAATTCGGCGGAAAGTGGAAAACGGAATGTCTCAACACTAGGTTCCCTCTGTCTATCCTGCTATGTGCGGGATACAGCGTGAAGCGTGATTTGATTTAATTTCATTTAATTTACATCAATCAGGGTCTAGAATGTGGCATAATTTTGCCACTCTCTTAATCGATACGTAATTTGCCTAACAGACCAGTTTCGAAGTCGGTTAAGCTAAGGACGAACTAGATTCTAAAAATAGAACACAAGGTGCCATAGTTTCCTAATCTCAACGAGTTATTATTACATCAGCGACAAGTGACTGAAATTTTCTATTTAGGTATTAAGTAAACTAATTATTGGAAATAAATAATGTACTATTGACTATTATTGAGCTCGGGTTCCATCCCCACTCAAGGCAATTATTAATTATTAATTCAATCCCCCGAGTGGGAATTGAACCCTATCCTATTACAGTTACACGATAGTATCCTTAAACCACGACGATCCGACCTCATACTGATTGATGATTTTATTTTTGCATATAAGATCGTCGTTTCAAAGTAAGATATTGTAATAAATTGAAATCTGTCTGTTTCCAAATATTGCTACATACTAGAGTGTCTATTAATGGAATTTACTTAATATGAAACCCAAACAAACTATTATTAAATATCATTTAGTATAATATTGAGGTTTTTGCAGCTTTAAACACTAATATAGGTACATTAGATTCACTCAGCAAGTCCTCTTAGTATTTAGAAAAAAGCAGCCATTAAATCAATTTAAACTTGTAATATTATATTAATAAAGTTTATTTTTAATAAAATTTACATATTTATTGCTATCATGACATCCTGCGGATTATATATTATTTTATTATTATCACGCTATCGACTTCCGTTGTGGCCTAAATGATGTTGAAATATATTTAGTGATGAGAGGAACTCTGACAATGTGGGGTCTTCTCGTTTTGGTTACTCTGGTTTTAGGGTGTGAGGCGAAAAATTATAAGGGTAAGTTTTTTTTTATAATACACGTATTGCATATTTGTTTGCTACAAAATAATATAAGATTGTCATATATGATTCCCATTCCACTACACCTCCAGAATTCGGAAGTGGGTAGCGTAGTGTGTTAACGCTCTAGGCTCCCCCTGCCTACCCTGCTATATACGGAATACGGCGTGAAACTGAAAAAACAGAAGCTCTAACCACAACCAGACCTGATAAAGTACCAGTTTTTATTATTACAACGAAAGGGCTTTTAAACAGTTTTTCAAACGACAACATTTTTTTCACAGCGGAACTTCTCGATCCAGAATGGCAGGATCTGGTCGCCGCTGGTGGAATGCACATCGGACACGGACG
This sequence comes from Heliconius melpomene rosina, assembly GCF_056956725.1. NCBI lineage: Eukaryota > Metazoa > Arthropoda > Insecta > Lepidoptera > Nymphalidae > Heliconius > Heliconius melpomene. The sequence goes on from NC_140397.1 coordinate 5,210,306, forward strand.
CGCTAAACGGTTCGTGGAGCTCAACGACAATCAGGTACACCCATACTTCTTATAATAAATAGTTATCCTCATATTAGCAGTTAGTTTTTAATATCACTAATTTAATTATGTAATATGCAATTACTTATTTGTGGATTTTTTTACATTTATTCAAATAAAAATAAAAGCCCGGCGTTGAGTTTCACCACTCAACACAAAAAATAATGTGGATATTGGAGAACGGGGCGACATGAATACGCCAAAACGGAGTTAACACTAGGTTCCCTCTGAGTACCCTGATACATGAGGGATACGGGAGTTAAATAAAGCTAAAAAATTATCTATAAGTAAGAGCCGTCTCTATTTTAGCCTAATGTACCGCATCAAGCCTGCCTGCTACCAGATGGCAAGCCGGGGCATTGTCGCCACTTGCACTACTGCATCCAGGAGGACTTCCAAAAGGACTTCATGAAGTTCATGGACTATCTTTGCATTATTAAACATTCGTATGTATTTATAAAAAAATAGATTTTATAATTTTCCTTAAAACTTAAATACGGTAGAATTGATTTGCATGGTTTAGTATAAGATAGTGTTAAGACATTCCACTTCCCATTCTAGTGTCACTCGCGTTGCCTGTACGCGACGACTAGGTTCCTTTACATGGTTTCCCTTCTGCGTGCGTTAAGCAGCGTGAAGCTAAAAAAAATCATTTATAAATAAGTAGCTTATTTAAAAGCAGTAAAAGAAAACATTTTATATAATTATTTCTCGTCTAAGATCATAAACCCTTGAAACGTCAAAATATGAATTTCTGTAAAGCTATAAATATTTATGCATAATTAAGTGTGGTTACCAGAATAGTACAATAAATGCATTCACAATAACTCGTGAGTCGTGCTTACTGTTTAACTAACTTAACACAATATTTATCTAAACCTTAGAATTCTAGGTTAAACTTAGAGCTAACATTTATCAGTGAAATCCATATAAATAATACCAATTCCAAAATAAACTAACACACTAACGAGAAAAATCTTATGAGTTAGTTGACTATAAAGACGCTGTACCAGGCACACAAAAGGCTGGGCAGAGGGAACTTGGAAATCTAATATAAAGACATTCTGTTCCCAATAAGATATTTCCATTTCCATCTTTTTGCCGAATTCTGGAGGCATTGCGTGTTGAATGGCGGAGTTCAAAGCCGGGCTTCGCGTCGTTACCAGAGCAAGGAAGTGTCAATATGAAATATTTAATTTCCTCAAATGAGAATGGAATCTCATCTATCAAATTCATGTATATAATACCAATATTATAATTAATTAATTAAGACCGTCGTGGCGCAGGTGCACGAGTGTGAATGTAAACGTGACGGTGTGCTGGTTCAATCTCCACTCGGGGAATAAATTATTATTTATTGATATTTTTATTTCTTCATTTTGGGACCAAGTTGAAGCCCAGCATTCAACACGCAATGCCTCGACGTATTCGGCGGAACGTGGGAATGTCTTAACACTAGGTTCCCTCTGGCTACACTGCTCTATGATGCGGGATACTGATTTGGTTTAAATTAAATTTCTTGTCTAGAGCAATCGGTGTCTGCTGTCCAGACAAGTTAGGCGAAGGCGCCATAGATGCTCTTGCCGGTGATCTCCCCGCGACCGCACCTAAGGATGAAAACGAAATTGTGTTCAAAATTGAACGAGCCGAAAACCGAGGTCTGTAATATATATATGAAAATTATTAAATATTGTTGTAAAAATAACATTGTGTTTTATTAGTTGTGATTTTTTTATTTTACATTTTAGACATATAAATAAAATTATCTAGATATATTATCTGTGTCGTAAATCCGGATTCAATTTTATTTATTTCTATAATAAGTTTGTGTTTTTATAAAAAATTAAAAAATGCTATAAAATAAGGAAAAATATACAAAAAATAACGGTACACGTTATATATTACTTGTGACACTTTAAATCCTTTCTTTACTTATCAAAACCGTGTGTAAAAAAAATTAAGTTTAATTTCTAAATAAAAGGCAGTGTCACATATTGGCTCGCATAGTAGGTAGGTAGGCATAGAGAACAGTGTCAAAGCACTCTACACCTCCCCGTAATATTTTTTTTATATTATGCAGGCTGCGGTCTCAGTACTCGGGCTCAAGGTAGGGTTCTGGGCTCCCGGCCAGCAAGTCCAAGGGAATGGCCATGGATGGCATCCGTCACTCCTGAAGGCTTCGAACAGTACTGCGGAGGCGCTCTTATCACTGATCGCCATGTTCTCACTGCTGCCCATTGTACTCGCAGGTAAGTTAGAAATATACAATTATATATAAGACGGTCCTATTAATTTAATAGATACCCTACTCATCTAAAGTATAATTTTTATTGTTACAATTAAAAAATCATTTATAAAATATTGTTCATTTTTTTGCTAAGTACCATTTGGTTATTATTTCTGATTAAATTCCAATGAAGAATTCTATTTTTATTTCTATATACATTCTTATATCCGACTCTATTTTACATTCGATACTAATAAAATTAATAAACAATATACATACAGACAAACAAACGCATTTATTTTTATATATATATTAGATAGATGAGTAGATATGATATGATATTAGTAGATATATGTATAAATATTATAACAGACTAAAATAAAGTTTTAAAAGAAACCTAACTCTACCTCTACACTAATAAAGGTGGAAAGCCGAAGAATTATACGTACGACTCGGCGAGTACGACCTGAAGCGTACCAACGACTCTCGCTCCTACAACTTCCGCGTGATAGAAGTACGTCAGCACGAGCTCTTCGACCACTCCAACTACCATAACGATATTGCCATACTGAAGCTGCATAGGGCTGCCGTCTTCAACACCTACGTGTGGCCCATATGCCTGCCACCTCGAGGGTTGCAGCTGGACAACGAGATTGTTACTGTTATAGGTATGGGGTTTACGATATACTGTAAATACTTATGGCCGCTTTCTACAGTTTAGACCGACGATTTTGGGTTCGATTCTCGTACTGGATAATGAATTATTTTAATTCTCGCCCTAGTAACAAGACAAAGCCTAAAAGAAAGGAATGGAGTGTCTTACCACTACGTCTCTTTGTCTATGCTGGTTAGAGGGTAAAGCTAAAAAAATATGATATCATTTGTCATGTAAATAATACACATTATTTGTAAATAAGAATAACATTTTGTATTTAAATTGGTTTTCCCTTAAAAAAATACTCTAATAAAACTTGTATCTATATGTTATTTTTAATGAGCTTTTATTTCTTATCTTCAAATTTTTTGAGGTTGGGGCACTACGACCTACGCTGGACCTTACAGCGATGTCCTAATGGAAGTCTCTGTACCTGTATGGAACCTGCAAGATTGCGTCAGCGCCTTCAGTGATTCCGTCTTCAACGAGACTCTATGCGCCGGTGGAAAGGAAGGTGGCAAAGACTCTTGTCAAGTGAGTGGAATAAATTATTTTTTTTAATAGTATATTCATATTTAATTAAAATTTTATTTATCTATATATATAAAATCGAAAGGTCACTCACTCATCACGAAATATCAGAAACTACATGTGCTAGGAATCTCAAATTTTGCATAGGAATTATTTATAGGACGTAGGTGCTCGCTAAGACGGGAATTTACAATATTCGACTTCTAAGGGGTTGTTTTTGGGGTTGAAAGTTTGTATGAAACTTCGTTACTACAAATGCTAGGAGTCTCAAATTTTGTATGGACGTCACTTATAGGACGTAGGTACCCATGGAGACAGAAATTAATAATAACGTAGTTCACGCAGGCGAAGCCGCGGGCGGGCCGCTAGTTTTAAATAAAATTTCATTTGCATACATGTTATAAACATATGTTTTATTACTGTGTTATATTTATCTTTTATCACCAACAAATATTCTATTCTATTCCATTGCAGGGCGACAGCGGCGGCCCACTAATGTACCAGATGGCCAGCGGTCGCTGGGCGGTGGTGGGAGTGGTGTCGTGGGGCCTTCGCTGCGGTGAACCCAACCACCCAGGCCTCTACACCCGCGTTGACCGGTATTTGGAGTGGATATTAAGGAACGCTATCTTTTAGATAATAAATGATATGATTGCTTGGTATTTTATTAGTTTTTTAGGATTTTTTTCACGAAAAGCGAGCGAGGTGTGCAGAAAGAGCTTAGTGTTTAGATGTTCCGTTGTCCATTTTTTACCTTGTCTTCTTTCCTTTCGCTTATTTGTCTTCTATATTTGTATTTTAAAGAATCTTGTGTTATTAGTTAACATTCTCTTCTCCACTGTAACATTTCGAGTTATTGTGTAAACTAATGTAAGCTGGTGTTTTTGTAATTCAATTCAGTTGTTATCAAAAGGTGCTGTCCCATTGCGCCGGGATAACCTCAGGGTTGTAAATGACAGATATATTTTTCAATGAATACATCAGATAAATAAATTATAATACCTACTATATTTACTATAATTATTATAAATTTGCAACTTTTATTTATATGATAATGATTAATTTCAATTCCCTTAATTTCTAAAATCTCAATAACATGTTACTTCTTATTTTAATTTATAATTAATGTTTAAAGATCAGCAAGCGTTATCGTTTCACCACATTCTTCAATAGCACTAAGAATCTCCAGAATATCATTTTCTTCTATAACAGGATGGAAAGTGAAGGCTAGTCTAAAAAAGTTCTTGTACTGTCTAAGAGGAGTATATGCCACCATGAGACGTGAACTAAGAGTTAGTAACTCCTTGATTTTCGGTGTTATCTGAAAAAATGATTAAATTTTTGTTAAAGTATTTTCTGACTGATGATGATGATGATGAATGGGAGATACTAGCGAGAACGTCACGGTGAGAATGAAGAACGTGCTTAGCTGGTTCGGGCACGTCGAACAAATGAGTGATGAAGGAATGGCAGAAAAGATTTGGAAGAAAAAGTGATCGGTAAGAGAGGTAGACCTTCAAAAACACTTTCTTATACAAAGTCAGCTAAAATTGAAAAATGTCATTAAATTCTTACTTTATGCATAGTAGCCCACCACAGCTCGTTTTCCTCCTGATTTCTCATAAACTTCGGGACGTACCAGAAGCAGACGTTAGGGCACTGTATGGACGTTTTAACAAGTCTAAATCCTGTATTATTAACGATTGTGTTTAAACAGAATTCCGCTATATCCATGACGTGGTCCATTGAATGACTTAAAGCAACATCGCCTCGAGCCTTCCATATCATCCACAATTTGAAAGCGTCGATCTACAATTATAATATCATCTTTTTTGTGATGTTGGAAATGTAGAAGGAACTTAAAAACATATATAATAATGTTTTTAGTTCATTTTTTAGCTTCACATAGGGGATAGTTCAGGATATAGATCCTGGCGGATACTGTATTTTCGAAGGTCTATCGACTTCCAGTATATTTATAATTTTAAGATTTGAAGTTTGAAGCCAGTTCTGACGCAGAGGCACAAAAAGTGCGGCTGTAACGTCGCACGACACGCGACAGGTTGTGGGTTTGATTCCCACTCGAGGAAGTGAACTATTTAATATTTCCATTTTCCTTGCCCTAGCGTTGCGCCACTTTACACGCAATGCCTCCAGAATTCGGCGGAAAGTGGGGAACGAGGTGTCCTAACACTAAGTTCCCTCTGCCTAACCTGCTGTGTGCGGGATACAGCGTGAAGCTGATTGAATTACCAACAAATAGTTTTCTTACAAGTACTAACTAAGTAACTACAATAATAAAACAGATATTATGTTTACACAAGGAATAATTACAATGAGATATTCACATTAACATATAAAAGGAAATTGATAGGAGAATAAATAAGGCCATATTTTAAATAATTATAAAGCAATAACAGATAAAGTATTATTTGTTCAAGACCATACCATAAATTGCCTACCATTTACAAGAGAACTGACTCATTAAGTTATTATCTTATAAGACTTAAAAGCAATTAGTTTTGCCATTTATTTACGTATGTTTTTTTTAAGTAAATAGTATATTTACTTTATATAGTTTTGTTTTATTTCTTAAGTATCTATAATGAGGATGTTTTTTTTTAATTCCAAAGGAACGTTAATAACAATTATAAACAACTTAAAGTCGTCCTGCATAGCAAGGTAGAAAGAGATAATGTCAATTCGAGACATAGCGTGTTGTGTGGCGGAACTTAGCGCCGCGATTTATCTTTATCAGAGCTAGATGAAAATATATCATTCACGGAGTGGAAATCGAATCCACAACCTGTTTTCCATCTATTGCTTTTAATATAAGACACGGACTCACTGTGCCACAATGGCTATATTTTTGCAATTCAATTAGATATTGAATATAAGAATGACGATATAAATATAAGATGCAATTTCGACATAGTTGAGAATTGCCTGACTGATGGTACTGGGTTCAATCCACACTCGAGGATATATTAATGTCTGCCCCGAGGAAGATGGAATGGAAGGAATTCTTAAAGAAAAATAAAAATACCTTCCGTCCACACTGAATACTTTTGTCCCCGGTATCGTATCTGACATCGTAGAATTTGTCTTGCTGAAATAAATACTGGGCGGCGGCAGAATTCGCTTCATGCAACAACCCCTTCTCCCTCAATAAAAACACCGAACACTGTAATGGTGCCCCCATCATTTTGTGAGGATTCCAAGATATGGAATTTGCTCTGGAATTGTTTTTTTCTTCATTTATAATAAGGAAAAACGTAATTAGCATTGAAAGTAGCGATCAATGTCAGTTAAATTAATATAGAAATTGTTTTTTTTTGCTCTGTATCCAGCACATAGCAGAATAGGCAACTGGAAATCTTGTGTTAAGACTTCGTTTCCATTAAGACACTACCGTTCCCCATTTTCCGCCATGTTCTGGAGGAATTGCATCTTGAATGGCAAAACTCAACGCCCCCTTTGTAAAATTATATTTAGACATTATTTATTTATTTCTACACATACTCGTATTTGTGTACCATGTAAGTGCTGTAATAATAAGAGCTTACCGTTCAACTCCTTTCAATTTATTTCGAAATTTAGATGACAACATTAGACTTCCACCCCAACACGCCTGGAATCGTTAAAAAATCATTAAATCATATATCATAATTTTTAAATTTCATTTTAGTTATACAAGGATATATCAAGAAATTTAAAAAATAAAATTATTAAGCATTTTTCTTACAAAAATAATTACTAACTCTATAATAGGTTTGAAAAAATATATAAAATTATAACTTACATCAACATGCATCCAAATTCCATATTTTTCACATATATTGGCCACACCATCTAATTCATCAATAGCTCCAAGTACCGTCGTCCCCGCTGTCGCGTTCACTAAAACAGGGTACCTTTTCATCGATAATTCTTCTTGTATAGCTTTATCTAATTCTTCTAGAAGAATTTCGCCGCGATCATTGGTTTTTATAACCTTCACATTTTCTGTGCCAAAACCTAGCCAATGGGCTGCCTTCATGATTGAATAATGACTCTTAAATTAAAAAAAAACTTTAAGAATAAAGGATAAATTTCTGTCATATTGTAGAAAGGAACAGATATGTGAAATCTACATACATGTTGACATCAACATAAGTATTATTATCAAAATCCTTGGAAAATATTAAACTTTTATCTTAATTGCTGTAGTAGTACTTTGAACTAAAGTAATAATTTTCAAACTTTTCTCGTAAAATATATGTATTATATATAATAAAAACAACATTATTGTTAACAAATAAAATGGTTAACAATATGAAATATAACGTATGCACATATAAATTTGAAACGAATATTTTAATTTCCATTTGTTTTTTAGGTTCACGCTGTTTCCCACATAGCAGGGTAGGCTAGGGTACCTAGGGTACACTAATGCTAGTGGGAGACGTGTTGAGTGGTGAAACTCAACGCTCGTCACCTAAAAATATGAAATACTTCGTTTCTTCAAGTGGGAATCGAACCCACAACTTATCGTGTTCACAGTCGCACGCTTGAACCCTTGTACGCTTGTACGAAATATGAAAAACATAATAACATCCAAACTCCTTACATCTTCTGAGGTAAATATAACCATTTCCGGTAAACCCCTCATCCCTTTCCTCTTGACTTCCGGAAATGATTTGAACCTTGCGGCGACCAACGCGTACAGCATCGAGATACTTCCACCAGGACTGAAGATACCATCTCCATCAGGAATACCGAATAAATTAAGTATGTGATTCAATATTTTTAACTCTATCAAAGTAAATACAGGTGCTACTTCAAATGTGTATCTGAAAGTTAAATATATTTTTTGCAATTTTAGCCAGTTTATTTTTTAGAGTAGATAGACTTTTTTTGATTTCTAAACTCTTTTTTTTAGCTTGACTAAATAAATTATTATTAAATATTTCTTTTATCGAGCGGGCATCGAACCCATAACCTGTCAGGTTTACAGATCACATGTGGCCTCTATTTTCTATAACTTTATTTAAAAAATATAAATCTGTGAAAAGATTGCACATATACATATTTTTATGGTCAAAACAAAGACGACCGGTCGTTAATACTTATTACTATAATTTTTTATGCATTTAATGAGTACCTAGCAGTACATTTTAAATAATGTTGGATAATTAACATTATGACATACTGTCTTATTAACGGATGAGCTAATTAGCTAAATTGTTGTTATCATGAAATTTTCCGCCTTAATTGATTATATAAAAATATTTACTTAGAAATTACAAAGCTGATTTAAGCATGTAAATAATAATAGACTGAGATCTCAGTGCCCCTAAACTTTCGTTATTTTAGCAAAGCTGAAATTTTACTAATTAATACACAATTAACTTAAGTTAGTGAGTACATATACTGTGTTAACTAAATATTTGTCTAATAATCCTCAAAATTTCAGCTTTGCTAAAATTACGTAGGTCTGGGGGCCCTGGGATCTTGGACTATAAGTAAGGATAGGAAAATCGAGAACAATTTCGCTTTTAAGTACTGCAGTTAAACTCAAACACACTTATTTCGATAGAAGTGTTTTATATTTGTAATCTTGACCGGCGTCTTCTTGACTTCTTGACACTCAAGCGTTGTTTACGCATCACAAATATTTACTCAAACGGGGAACCAAACCTTGAATACCGGCTAAGTTCGTTAACCTAAAGAGGACTGACATAGGTCAGTCAACTTACAAAATGTATTCAAAATTTAATATACTTACTGACTAGTGTTAAACGCCTCTGATATCCAGGTACCAGCTAAGCCATACGGATCTGGTCCACCGTACAGTTGGTTTCGAAATGTCACTTTATTTGTCTTCACACTGTATTGTAAAATTTTACGCACACTTTGCTCAAGTTTATTATTATCAACTGCCTTTGATATATCCAAATCTTCCTTTAAGATTTCCTGTAAATATATTTCTTAATAAATTAGGTTTTGGGCTATTGGGTAAACACTTCTTTCACCCAGCCTAAATAGTCTATCGCCTTTGATTCCATGGAATATTTAAATATAAGCCTCGACTATATTATAATTGCATTTAAATATTTAAACACGTTTAGCGTTTCTATTTTTTTTATCTTAAGGTAAAAAAATATATAAAACTAATAATAATATGCTAATATAATCACCTGCAACTCTTTAGGATGCTTAAATTGTATGAGAGGTACGTGACTGGCCGTTTCCTCTTGAAGAATATCAAATATCTTATTCAAAAACAATTGTCCGTCGTTCTCCATTTTTAATTAATTTTTAATTTCGTATAGGTTTTACAATATAATATATATAAATCACATTTTTTGTCACAAAAGCCCGTTGTTCCATCGGAGGACTACGCGCAACTGGATCTATGAGTGGAAAGGCAAAGCTTCATTAAGCTTAGTACATAATATAGATATAAGGACATTATCGTTATAAGAATTAGTATAGAATAGAGTTAGAATATCTATGGAGGGACAATGTTTTTTTTTTTCTTTTTGTTCTATAGCATGAACTGTAAGGACCTTTGTTGCGCAGTGGCGTATCTTCTGACCATAAACGAGGTGGGTTCGAAATGCGAGGAATTTTTAATAAATTGACGATATGTAGGAGAACGGAGTGCCTTACTTATAAGTTTTCTCTGTCCACATAATGCAGAATAAAAAGGATAAAAAATATTTATATTAAATATTTACGTCGCACTTAATGTTATGCACTTGCCTTTAGATAGCGCGACCGTATACGCTCCTACAGTTAATATTTATTAGTGCTTATATTAATAATTAATTTATAGTGATGGCTACTCGCATACATTGTGCACGTAATACGGGAAGCAAACGACGCATTTTTTGATAGAAATGACACTTATTCATGAATTTACTAAGATAGTAAATAAAAATGCATAACATAGCCATATAGATTTAATACAGGTTTAGATTCAGTATGATAGACATATAATTGATTACACATTTCAAGAAAAATTGTTAGTAAACTAAAAAAAAATGAATTTCCGAAGGTCGAGAGCTCGTTCACGCAGAAACTCGTTAAATATTATGATCAGTACAGAAAAATGGCGAAGCTACAGCAATAAACTATCAATACAGGATACAAATTTAGAAGAAGATTCTGAAGATGATATACCAAGAACAACAGACTTTAAAGGCTGGCTTGATGAATTATTTTTACAAAAGAACGATAGTAACGACGCTGCAGATCAGGACGTTGAAGTCAACCTAACAAAAAAACAAACTCTCATTTTGTCAACTTTAGTGCCAGATGAAATATTACATATGGAAAAGTAATCAAATAAAATTTAAAGTAATTTATAATATTATTTAATGCTAAATAAAATCACTATATTCATTGCAGTTTTAAAAGCATGGACTCAAAAAGATTCGTTGGCGTGTTACTGATGGCTGATGTATCTGGATATACTGCATTATCTGAAAAATATAACAGCATGGGAAAAGGTGGCACTTACAGGTTAACCTTCACTTTAAATACTTATTTAGGATCTTTAATAGAAGTTATTTATAATCATGGAGGTGATATAATTAAGTTCGCTGGAGACGCCTTCCTAGCTCTTTGGAAAACCGACAAAAGAACATTCTTGTGTCACACAATTCACACAGCAATTGCGTGTGCCCTTATTATACAGCATTCTTATGGATCATACGAAACCGATGTTAAAGTTAATCTAAAAGTAAAATTAGCCATTTCTGCTGGTAATCTTATATTTGCACCAATTGGTTCCGGTATAGATATGAATTATATTATTGTGGGATTACCTGTTCTTGAAGCCAAAGTTGCAGAGAGTCTGTGCACTTCTGGTGAAGTAAAATTGACTCCCACAGCATGGGGTCATTGCTACTCCAGAAATTATGACCACGTCATCAGCAGTAATGGATATGTTACAATAAAGTCTATACTATATGATCCACATGAAAAAGATGTAAGTAAACCGTTTCTTGGTTTTGCAGCTATGATTCGACAAGTGAATAACCCAATGATTTCTCTAGAAGACCTCACGGATTTTCTTTTAGATGATTCTAAAAATTTAAACGCTACAGCGATATTGAAAAAGAATGAATGGCTAAGCTTACGGAAAACTATTTTAAAAGCTGAGGAGAAAAATATGGGTGCCGATATAAGAAATTTCATGATAAGACCAGTGTTAACCCAAATCGATGCGCACCAACCATTAGAATATCTGACAGAGATGAGACAGGTCTCAGTTTTATTTATAACTCTTAAACCCAGAGATTGTCCTTTTCAACAACTCATAACTATTGTAAATAACTCGTATCAAATTACATGTGAAATTGTTTATAAATCTATGGGTTGTGTTAACAAAATTATTTTATTTGACAAAGACATCATGATTTTAGCTATCTTTGGATTGCGGGGATTTAAACATGAATCAGAGGCTCAAGCCGCGCTTAAATGTGCTTACAGTGTTAAAAAATCGGTATCAGCACTTGACGGTGTTCTTGAAGTATCTATTGGCGTGACTACTGGTCAAGTATACTGTGGTGTAGTAGGTCATCCTCTTCGCCGAGAATTTACTGTTATTGGTACAATTGTTAATAAAGCTGCACGGTTTATGTGTAGTTTTCGAAATATGATTACATGCGACGAGGCAACTTATGTAAAAAGTAAAATGTCTAGTAATGGATTTACTCTGCAACCACCCACACAATTGAAGGGAATAGTCCACGCAGGAAAAATTTTCGAATATACTGAAGATATTAGATTAAAAGAACTCTTTGACATTCCGTTAATACCGCCATTACTTAATCGGGATGAGGAAATGCAACAATTTGAAGCTTGGCTGAATTACAGCGACTTAACTACTAGAAATTTTGACGCATTTTTGCTTATTGGGGAAAGCCGAATAGGCAAAACCCGACTCTTAGAATGGATGGCACGATTTGTCCGAAATAAAAACTTAAGGGTATGTTATTTGTCTTTAACTTCAATACATTCTGCAACACCGTATTTAGCGTTAAGTCAAATTTTTGAACAAATAATTGGACTCAAAGATCAATTAATCAGTGGATTTGAAAAAGAAGAAAAAATTGTTAATCTTTTAAAATACTACAGCGAAGATTTGTGCTATTTAAATAGTATTTTAAAAGTCCGGTTCGCGTATCACGAAGGAGTTTACTACCAGGACGAAACCGTAAAAAAGGAAAAAGCAAAATACATTTTCAAGAAAATTATAGACTCTCTTTCTGATACACATATAATTTTTTTAGATGATTTACAAAACTTAGATTCTTTGTCATGGGAATTTGTATCAATTATAATAGAATCTCTGAAAATATTTACTGTGATGACATTAACTAAAGGTAAATATGGCAGTATGCATTATTGGCTTTACTCAGTCTTTACCAACAGTAATATTAAGACAATTATATTGGGCAGTTTAAGTTCGATCTGGACAGCCCCACTAGCTTGTCAAATATTAGACGTGCATGCCGTATCAAATGACCTGTGTGATGCTCTCAATAACAAATGTAAAGGTATACCAGGACTTATAGAAAGCTTTATAGTTCGTTTGTTTTCAAATGGAGCCTTGGAGATTGTAAAAATTGAGAAAAATGGACTAGACAGTTATAAGGACGAAGATTTACGTTTTCCAAATCCCACATTGTTACACCCCATTGCGCTGGAGTGTAAGGATCAAGTAACTCTGAATGAATTATTACCAGAAAACTCTACAGAAGATATTTCTATTTGTCTTATTACAAAAAAAGATGAACTCAATATAGACATTAACGTACAAAATGTAGATGCACTTATCATGATGCAAATAGATTCTCTTACTCCATACCAACAACTTCTTTTAAAAATCGCCTCAGTCATAGGAAATATACTTTCCAGGGACCTTTTAGAAAACATTATGTATGAAAATAATCCATTAACTACGGCAAAAGCAATTAAAAGGCTGTTTGCAATGCGCATACTAAGCTGTGCAAATTTTAAACACAATAAAAGTTCTACAACAAACATTTTTGGAAGTTACATAGAATCTTCGAGCTTAGTGTGCGACTGCTTATTTGAGTATGATCCAGAATCATATAATAATTTACCAAAATATGCATTTTGTAAAGTCATGAAATTTAAAAGCAAAAACTCGAGAAAAATATTTTATGAATTACTACCTTTGAATCAAAAGAAAGAATTTCACTCTCGTATAGTAAACTATTTAGAAAATATTAAGCAAAAATGTCTTGACTGCGGTGGTGTTCTTACAGTTGTCCAGTCTACTTTTAATTTGCAGCCCCAGATTTCCTCCAGCACCGAATACTCTACAGAGTATAGTACCCAAATAGAACTTCCATTAAAACGTAAAGCATCAATTGATAAAATATTAGAATCTAATAAACCTTTACGAGATTCACTTGAAACACGGAAGGTTAAATCAGAATCATTAAATCACTCATCTTCTAATAATGTGAAACTAAATTCTGATGTTAATATAACAAATTATTCTGACAAAAAAATATCCATTTTAAAAATGAAGTCTTGGGAAGATGAGGATATTCACTTGCGAAGAAGATCAACAAAAAGAGTCACGATGACTGATGCAACAATTAAAGAATTCAACTCAGAAGTATCAAATACGAGTACTATTTTTGACAATCTACGAGACATTATAGAGGCAAAAAGTATAAGCGATTGGCATAGACTTGGCGTAGTGGATAGCGAAGATTATCTTAAAATTGATAAAAATGTTAAACCACGAAAATCTCTTTGCATAAATCTAGAAAAGGGAATCTCCACAATTAATTTTAAAAGATGTACATGCGCACAACTAAATATTATTATTTATGAACAGCTTATCAAACATGCCCAGGAAGCTGAAATGAAGACAAAAATGCTAGAATTTCTCATACACTTTTGTTATTTAAATATATTGGAGAATAATTTTAATATAGCCATACCAAAACTCGAAGAAGCTGAAAATATTTGCTTAGAAGAATCTGAAATAAAAAAAATCGGTTTGCATATCACCCGATTTTTAGGTAAAATATATTCTCTAAAGGCGGCTTCATTTTTGTTAAGCGGTAAATTAATTGCAGCCAAAGTAAATATAGAAAAAGCTGCACAAATTTATAACTTCAATTTGAAGAAAATAACAAATATTCTTCAGTTACGAAATCTATACACGACTCTCAAACTAAAACGTAAAAAATATAACCTATATAATATACTGATCAAAAAAGATTTTGTTTACTTCTTAAATATTGCAACTGTTTTATATTCAACTTTAGATGACGAAAAAACATCTAGAATGGCAGCTTTTCGATCAATTTATCTCGTACAAAAAGTGGATTGCAATATAATCGACATTTGTGACGCATTTACTAATGCTATTCAATTGCATTTAGATAGAGGAATAACAGAATTTACTATGGATCTCGAAAGAATGGCTTATAAATGCTTAGAAAGTGCCCATCGACCTATTCGCCCTGACGAACTGTTCGCCATTGGCAAATTAATAATGGCAATATTTCGTTCTCGTTCAGTGCGAACTTACCTTGCTGCTACAATTAGATCTGGATTTAGAGCTCTTGTCATAAGCCGTTTTTTGGGTGCTGATGAAATATCTGTTGATATTATACCAGATCTTTTTTATTTATTACTATCTCGATGCCGCATTGAAGAAGCTGTTAAAGTTGCACAACTTCTTTTGAAGCCGGGAGAAAACCTTGGGCAACAGGAAAGCGAAACTTGGTATTATGCTCTCTGTATGGACATGATCTTAGATGGAGGATTTCAACTGGAATCTCCATATGAAATTAGCAGTTTTGCAGAATTTTCTATTATAAAAGGTAAAGAAGGCGGTGAAGGTCGTCGAAGATTAATTGTAGGCTTATGGACCTATTGGTTACGAGCAAGTTCAGAAAGTAAAGCGAAACGCTATGAAACAGAATCGTTAAATTGGTTGGTGCATAATTCTGATGAAGGCTCAATGAAATCAATTATAAGTGCAATGAGGCTTGCTGAAGGCATGCTAGAGAGTTTAGCAAGAAAAGTTGACGACTTACGAAAAGTATGTACTAAGTACTTAAAATTTAGGAACAAATTAAATTCTTTTCGTCTATTATCATTAAGTATTTCTTATCAGATTGTAGATCTTATGGAGTTGCGTTCTTTAGCTGACCGGGAACTTACTAAACTAGAAAAAGATGCACGTACAATACGAGCAATTAATCCGCGTTGGTTATTATTGAAAGCAAATTCTTTAAGATTATCCGGACGCCAAGCAGCTGCGAGTCTTTTGGTCAAACAGGTATATACATGTACAAAGCTCTCTTATCTCCTTAATACATTTTTTCTATCATTTTACACGTTTGTTGTAGGGAGATGTATTCGTTGTCAATCTAACTTCGTGACAGGAATGTCATTGTTATAATAAGAAAAATCAGCTTCACGCTGTATCCGCACACAGCAGGGTCATGGGCGTAGGAAGGGGGGAGCCGCTGAATTCTGGAGGCATTGCGTGTGCAGTGGCGGAACTTAACGCCGCGCGTTGCCTCGACACCAGAGCGAAGAAATGAAAATATGAATGTAAATAATTACTTCATTACTTCGAGTGGGAATCGAATCCACAACCAGCTGCGTTTACGGGCACTCTTTGTGCCCCTGTGACACGACTGGCCTCATCTATCGTTAATGTTATATTAGTGAAATAAATAGATAGGGTCAATTTATTAAAAAATTAATTGTATCAAAGTTAATGTCATTATTGCATTTTTTTTTCTTTTATTTTTGTGCAATAAAGTATTCTTATTATTATAGTACTAACGTATATTTTACATTTTCTTTTAAAGGCTTTGGAAGAAGCTCGGAAAATAAACAATCGACTAGAAGCTGCTCAAGCACTCGCTATCTCTTCAAGTTCTCAAGTTTGGCATCAAAATGCACGAAACGGTCATTTTTTATCCTGGGACGACAGTGACAATCGCTTTCGAACTTCATGGCACAAAAGTTTATATAAAATTTCGGCTAAAAGCTTATAATACGCTACTAAAATAAAATCCTATTGTTTCCTTTGTTTCATTGAAATTTTGACATGCTGTTTTTCCTACATGTAAAATAAACTCATCACACCTCAACAAATATATAATACGGTGTTACGATCTACAAGTCGTGGCCGCCCTAAATTTAATTGTAGATAAAAATATATATATATTTTTCTTACTTTTAACTAGAGCAACGAGCTACATAAGAGCGTATTAATATAACTGTACAGAAGCTAATTAATTCGTGTCTGACCATAACACATACTAACAAACATAATAACAAATTATTGAGAGATTGATGAAATATTAACAATAGAAGACTATTATTGAAAAAGTTATATAAGAACTAGCGACCCTCTTGCGGCTTCGCCCGCTTTTACTACTGGATTATTCATATAATGTATGTTTGTAAAGCACTTAAGATAATGTGAAAGTTAATTAAACCCTAATGCAACCCGCATTCTCGTAGTTTCAATAAGGATTTCCCAATTGTTTTACACAGCAAGGATTTTTTAGTAGGTACCGTAATTTTAAATCTGTGCTACTAATCTTTTCAAGTACTTATTAAAATATATTTAAATTACTATTTTTAGATAGTTAAATGACTATTTTCAAACGGAAGAAATTATAAACAAAAACCTACTTACTAATAACTACTACAAAAAAATATGATACCAAATATATCACGCTGAAATAATACATTCAACTCCAATTATCCAATACGTGCAAACGCATCTAAATCTTCGTTGCTAAAGAGGCAGGCGGGTTTTTTTTTCGAGCTTGTGGTTAATGCTGAAGAGGGTATTCTGTCCCTGATGAAAAGCAAGCACTACGTTGCTGCCTGTGAGGAAAATTAAATAGAATGCATCGGCCGGGAATCGAACCCGGGCCGCCCGCGTGGCAGGCGAGCATTCTACCACTGAACCACCGATGCGTGTAAGGAAGGCGGGCGCGGCGGACGCATGGCGAGTGGCGAGCCGTTTCGCAGCAAGCATTTTTTGATATTGTAACAACTTCAAAAGTACTTATTAAAATGAAAAACAGTAAAAGACAGTTTTGATCTACATTAAATGGCCAACGTAACTAATGTACTTATTTATATTCTGAGCGTAAGGGATAAGTGAAACTGGAGTAACAGCTGATGTGTCAACGGCGGGATATGTCAACAATTACATGCGTTTTTCTGTAAAACTATTCGCAATTTCGAAATAGTGTAAAAAGCAAATTTCATCTTCATTTAACGTAGAAAATTAATAAAGTATTTTAAAGGATAAGGATTAATACCATTATGGAAAAATATTCCTCACAATAAAAAGTATATTGAAATTATTATTTTTAGACAGAAAAATGATCACGTTATTCTTAAAAGATACGAATATGCCGTCGCGGACTTTTTTGTAGATCTTATTAAGAGGAACAATACTCCAGCACATTTTTTTCATGTAGTACTTACCATTAAAGCAGCGCATGCGCGAAAGTGTCTCAATGGGTAGGACTTTATACACATTTATCATATTTAGGTTAATTTACATAAGAATGTACAAATAATAAACTATATATAAACCTTCTACGAAAAATACTCGACCTAATGGTGAAAACTGCATCAAAATCTGTTGGGTGGTTTAGAAGAAGAAGAGTTAGAAACAACAGACAGACACGAAAAGCGACTTTGTTTTATAAGATATAGGATAGGATATGTAGATTAGATTAGTCAATGTTAAATACTGAATTTTAAAATGTTCTAGTTCTTAATAATTGACTACTGTAGGAATCGTGTTTTCCATTCAACGTGACATTGGCGAAGTGATTAGTGTTGAACTAGAACGCTCGGATCGCCATAATTAAAGAACAACAACAACAATTGTAGGAATCTTTGAAATTATTATCGATGTGATCGTTTACTCTTTTACAGATAAAATTTTGTTATCATCTATGCCAAATATGTTGTTGTTGTTGTTCTTTAGTTATGGCGTTCCGAGCGTGCCAGTTCAGCACCAATCACTTCGCCGATGTCACGTTGAATGGAAAACACATGTCAAATATGTCATATTAAAAGTAACGAATCAACGTCTCTTTTTTTTACATGTATTCTATAATTGTGTATATTTATCTTTTTTATTACCGGTCAATTTCCTACCTGTGTTTTCCATACAACGTGACATTGGCGAAATTAATTGTGCTCAACTGGCACGCTCGAAACGCCATATAATATCAAGAATTCAATTCAACGAACTGTCATTAAATTCATTTCACAGATTAACTATCAAATGAAATGACGACATCCTGACGTTTACGGGCCTGTGTTATGAGTTATGAAGTAATAAATAATAATATTCAATAATTACGAATTTTATCATTTTATGCGCGACCTAAAACATTGTTTCATTATCTTATCTTATGGAAGAAGTCCTAACGTTTGAGATTTTCATTCGGTTTTTAGTTCATGTTTAAAAGCAGACTGAATATTTTATTTGGTGAATTTAAAATTGTATAACATAAATAGCAAAGCATTTTATTTACAAAAATGGGACAAAAAGACATATTCGTTGGAGATATTGTATCGCCGAAATCTTTAAATGAATTATATTGTGCAACAGGATACCTCCAAATTGAAGATGGAAAAGTAAGTATTTAAATTAAAAAGTTAATAATATTAATAAATGTGTTTTCCATGTTGACTGAAATTTATATGTTAGATTTATTCATTATTTACTAAATGATCTTAAAAATAATTTACTATTTCTACCACATATTATAATAAGTGTAATATAAAATTTATTTCAGATAACAGCGATAGGTTCAAGAGATGAATTCGAAGAATTACAAGCCAGTGGTCAAACTAAGGATTTCAAAATCAGATTTTTAAGTTCCAATCAATTTCTAATGCCTGGCTTAGTAGATTGTCATACACATGCTCCCCAATTTCCAAACATTGGCCTTGGACTTGATCGACCATTATTAGAATGGCTGGACAAATACACATTCCCTTTGGAAATCAAATATAGTGATAGAAAATTTGCCTCTAATGTGTACAATCAAGTTGTTGTAAGTATTAACTTGATTACTGTAAGGATTAATAGTTATCGACACATATATGATACATGAATAAACAATAAAGATTTTATATCAATATGACAAAGATCTCTTAAACTAATAAAAAATCAAATAGATAGATAGATTTTAATAAAATTATTATAGTTTATAATAATCCATAACCTCCTTATTTTACTATCAAGCAGTTAAAATCATTGGACAACATAATCATAACATAATTTAATTAAATAAAAATTTCAAAACCATTATGGCACAGAAAAATGTCTGAATGTAAACATGATGGTTGTGGGTTCTATTACCACCCAAGGGATTAAAATATTTCGATTTTCTCTTTCTTGTAGTAAGACCATACACAGTGTTGAGTTGAGCTTAAGTAGCTCAGCACACAATAATTTAAAAAAAAGGGTAGAAATCAGTAAACACTGCCTTAACACTAGTTTCCCTCTGCCTACTCTGCTATATAATGCAAAATACAATATGAAATAAAAAACAAATATTAAAACTTATTTTTATTGATCAGAAACGCCTATTAGCAAACGGAACAACTACAGCATGTTACTTTGGATCTCTTCACTTAGAAGGTACTCTGGAACTTGTAAATAGTGTTATAAGTCACGGTCAAAGAGCTTTAGTAGGTAAAGTCAGCATGAACATAATGAATGGTGCGGGCTACTATAATGAGACTAATGAAGAATTACAACAAGTTGATATGTTTGTGAAGAAAGTTATTGAATATAAGGTAATTTTTTGGTAATATCATTACGTAAAATTTTTACAATTTTTAAAGGATCACACACTAAGCAAAATCACCCTACATATAAATAAATGAACATATCCAAAGAGATGGTTTATAGGAGAATAAAATGTATAGTAAAATAAAAGTTAATCTGACTTTCAAAGTACAACTAAATTATCAGTATATATCTACTAATACTCCAAATTTTACTTTATTTTTTAAAAGCAAGATGAAACTTTATCCTGTTTTCCATAAACTTTGTTTTAACATGATAAGTATATGTAAAGACAATCAAGCTAATATTAGATTAGAGGCCGTAGTGGCGCAGCGGCACAAGGGTGTGACTGTAACGCGACGGTTGTGGGTTGGATCCCCACTTGAGGAAGTGAAATATTTATTTACGTTTATGTTTCCATTTCTTCGCTCTGGTGTCGAGGCTAAGCGCGGCGTTGAGTTCTGCCACTCAACACGCAATGCCTCCAGAATTCGTCAGAAAGTGGGGAATGGAGTGTCTTAACACTAGGTTCGCTGTGCCTACCCTGCTGTGTGCGGAATACAGCATGAAACTGATTTAGTTTAATTTTAATCTAATTTTGATTATTCTCTGTTCTCCATTTCAGAATGATTTAGTTCAACCAATAATCAGCCCAAGGTTTGCAGTAAGCTGTGATAAGGAGCTTATGAAAAGCCTCTCACAAATTGCTAATAAATACCAGTGTAGAATGCAGGTAACTTATAATCTACTTAATTTTGTATGTGAGCATGGACTGTTTTAATACTAGGTTCCATTTTTTTACCCTTTCTTTTTTTTAGCTTTATGATTATTTAAATTATTTTTTTGCTTTATTTTTTTATGACTTTAGCTTATATAGGCAGCAGGGTAAACGGAGCAAACCTAGTGTTAAGGTCCCACTCTACGCTGTTGAAGGACGGAACTCAACGCCGCACTTAATTTTGTTATAAATTTTCATTACCATATAACCAATATAATTTTTTTATTACTAATATCTTGCATATGTTATTATAGAGCCATATATCAGAAAATCTAAAAGAAATAGAATATGTACTAGAGATGAATCCGTGCTGTACTTGTTATTCTGATGTCTATGAAAAATGTGGTATGTTTGATGAAAAGGTGAGTTATTAATAAAAATAAAAAAAATATATATTGTTCAAGATATTTATTTTTATATTATTTGTATTGAGAACTGGGCTTATTTCATGTAAGTTTTAAATAACTTTTTTATGAAAGGTAAAAAAATAACTTTAAAAAATATATATACTTATAATTATTATGTAGATGCTTTTTTTAACTAATAAATTATTATTTTTAGTGCATAATGGCGCATGCAATTTACCTCAACGAGAAGGAAATGAAGTTATTCTCATCCAAAGGTGTAGGTGTGGCACACTGCCCCGCTTCCAATACAAGGCTGAAGTCCGGCCTATGTCCTGTCAGGAAGTTACTTGATAATAATATTAGAGTGGGACTCGGTACTGGTGAGTTAATTTTGTTATAACTTTTTATTTTATGACACATTTGTGATTCTACAAGTAACCTTTATTATCCGAATTAATTGAGGGGTAAAAGTGTTTGGATATTCATTTTTTTTTGGATAGTCGTTATGGGCGTAGGATAAATTTTGCCTAATTACGACTTTTCTATTCTTTTTATGCCCTACAGATGTTTCGGGCGGTGATAATGCAAGTTTACTAGATGCAATAAGAAGGACAATGGACGTGTCTGAACATTTAAACTTGTTAGGCGCCAAGGAATCTGCTTTGAACTGGAAGGAAGCTTTGTATTTGGCGACGCTAGGTGGCGCTGAAGGTCTGTTATTATAACTATAATATTGAAGCTGTAAACGTGACGGTTTTTGGTTTCAATACTCACTCGGGGGGTACTTCTCCCTGATTTTCTCATTGTGATAATAAATTATATGATAATAGACAAAATAAACACAAAACTTGTTCACAAAAAATAAACTGGTTTAATTTGAAATAGTAGCATAACTTTATGATTACATAAGCAGGAAAAATAAAAGATATATAATCTACATTTTGACAATAGTATTATAATTGATCACAAACATCTCACAGTCAGATTCCTGCCAACTGCATATTAACTATATAAATCATCTTTACAGCTTTGCAGTTAAATAATGAAATCGGTAGTTTCGAGATTGGCAAGCAGTTTGATGCACTCCTAATAGATGTATATGCAAAAAATGGACCAATTGATAAATACGATTATTCTGTAGCGGAAAACGAAGAAGTTTTATTAGAAAAAGTGCAAAGATTCGTTTACCTGGGCGACGATAGAAATATAAAAGAAGTGTATGTCAAAGGAAAACAAGTGAAAGGCAGCCATGAAGGAATTGCCAACGGAAATGGTGTATCTTAGATTATTTTATATAATTATTACTTATACTTATATTATTGCTTATGTTTGAGACATCAAAAAAATATATTTAAGATTAAACAGTGAAATTAGATTATAATAAATAAAACTTTAAAACTTTACATACACTACACATATTTTTTAAAAATAATAATAAGAATTAACGCAATGTCTCGAATTCGGGCTTAAGGGGAATGGAGTGTCTTGACACTTTGTCCTCCCGGCTCACCCTGCTACGCAGAACTTGAAACTACATTATACAATGTAATATTAATAATAGAAACCATATAAATTTAAGTTATTGAAATTGATATTATTTAAATAAAATCGGGTTCAAAACCTGTCGCCATATTTTTACATTCCAAATTAATATTAAAAGAGTTACTTTTTAACCTAAATTAAAGTTAAATATTTTTATATATTTACATACATACAATTTTTTATATGGGATGGGACCAAGTAATAGTAGAAGTATATTTATATATATATTTTCACCTTTGTTGTTATGATGTTGGTACTAATAAACACATATGAAACATTTTGTTTTTTTTTATATGTTCTCCCAATTTACTTGTATTTAAAATAATAAATAGTTTTATTTATTTCATGATTACTAAGATGGAAGGACTTATTAAAGTAAACATAAAAAAAAACTAATTAAATTAGAAAATAAATAAAATCCAGTATATATTCCGTATATCTTTTATTCTCGTGTAATTCTTTATAACTTGTATAGAAAATGTGCAAATATAAAGTGACAATTTAATACAACTTAATTCACAAAAGCGAATACCATAGTACAAATACTCTAAAATAAATTACAACTAACACTATATAATATAGTATAAAGAAAAAAATGGACTTCAATAATTTTCGCTACACCATACGGTTATCGTCCATAAACTCAAGTTACAAATAAAATAACATGTCAACTTTATAATTATACAAAAACAAAAATTTGTTCTAAACACAACTAAAATAAAAACAATTTGTTCGTGACGCCATTAAAGCTGCGAGATCTACGCTTAATTAATATAAGTATTAATTAATATTTTTGCAGCAGACATTAATACACCAAAAAACGCCTCAATACTAAAGTCGGTGGAATGATTAGACATAAAATATTCGAGTTAATAATAAAAAATACAATTTAAGAACAGTCTTATAAAAATCAAATGTACCCAAAGACTTGCAATAACTTAGCTTCATTGTACAAAAATTTATAATCTATAATAAAAAGATAATACTCGAAAGTAGTTTAAGAACGAATAGGACGCACATTATAAAAATAGTAGTAGAAATAGTTGGCATAAAATTGTAAAATTTGTTGCGATCGCTATATTTTACGACTCCGACATACGTAAAATGGCAAAAGCAACAAATATATTTATTACATTAACTATAATTACTACTCGTCTATACATCAATACAATTATTATTATTAATAATAAAAATAAAACTATTAAATTTATCCTAACGTTATTCAATGAACACAGGAACTTGGACGTCCAAAATCCAAGAAAAAATTTCAACTTTTATCAAAAATTAATTTACTCGTAAATCGTAACGACTCGAGTGAACTCACCTTGTGTTGCCAGATGCGGGTTAACAAAAAAATCAATAACTAAAATAAACAAATTAACTACTTATTTATACTTTAAACTAAATAACAACTGACTGACTGGCCAGTTAGCACTAAACTTCACTAGAAATCATAGCAACATATGGCAACACCGGTCCATACTATTAGTTATACATATTATAAAAATGCTAAAAGAATGATTAGGTATTTTACATAGGGCCACAAGACGCCTTCATGTAAACCTACTACGCCACAACCGCTAGGAATTCATTAATATATTGAGCTGCCTGTAAACTATAATAGCATCATATAAATATGTTTAAATACGTACGATTTTAATACAAAAAAAAAAGTTAAAATCAAATCTGTGTTACTATTGTAATAAAATTCGATAGAATGTCGATTTAAGGAACGAATGATTTCATTCATTCTCTATTCGGGAGATATAAAATCGTACACATATAAACGTAACTTAAAGAAATTACAAGTTTTGCATTGAAGCTAATTCATAATACATTAAAAGAATAAGAATTATCTTAAAAATATAAACGCGTGCTCATTCGTGTGTAGTGAATGTGAATGAATTGTTAAATTATATACACGACTCAATGCCTGTCTTGGCAACCCTACGAAGGCTAGTTTATTTCAGTTATTATATAACAATTTAAAATAACTGGGTATTTATTAGTTACTTTAATTAAATCATATTTCTCATAGTTAAGATAATACAGGACAGCCTATTCAAAAAATAATTTCAAATATTATCAAAAAATCTATAATTAAAATGTATTTTACTTTAACAAGGTAATATTAAGAATAATTCCTAGTATATTATACGAGATTTCACAATCAACTAGCACCTATAAATTATATAAGAACTGTTTGTATATTTTTTAACCCAATGTCCTAAGAAAGTGATAAGTTTGTACTATATAATATATAAATAAACAATAAATGTAAACTTTCTATATATCTATTTTTAGATGAAATTGAAATTAATAATTCATGTTTGTCAGTCTTTTTAGATTAAAATAATATTCATACTGAATTACTTATATATTTGAACAATCATTGAACAATAGAATTTTTTCAATTCAAAATTAGTAATCCATACAAAAAAAAATAAAGAATGTTTTTAATGTGATGATAAAGAAATGAGCAAAATATTATAAAATAATACATGTATATGTGAGGTAGAGAAAAATGCAGTTATGTAAGTTACTATAATACTTTAGCACATATTTATATGAAAGTGTATTAATATAGTCAAGTTATTTTTTCTTTCATTAATCTATAATAATTATTTTCATTCATTATTTAATCATATTTAATATACAGGAATGTTTAATAAATGTAAAAAAAATGTCGTGACTGTCAGTGAATGTTGTGTAGTTTAATGGCACAAGTAATATAAAGCTTTTATATAAAAATACAAATACCTATTAAATATAGATGAGAGTAAGTAAATGCACGATGGCAGATATGGGCTGTTGCGTATAATGACGATAATAATAAATCATTATATGTACCATTTCTAAAGTAACCAAATTATAATTAATAGCTGTGATAAGAATGCAGACTGAGTTACTCGCGTGTGCCAATGGCCTGACAGAAACTGATATGCCAATGCATTTTTTTATTTAATTTAATGTTTCCCATTTCTCAAATTTCGAGAAATTTTCTAATTACTGACAGCACCTAACACATAAGCTACTAACCAACTCATTTTCTTTCGATCGTTGGAACTTCACTATGTCGAAAACAATTTAGAGAGCACATACATAAAAACTAAGCTACTATTGTTACACTATGGTTGTAGCTTATAGAAAATTTGTTTATAAATATAAATGACAATTCAACCAATAGTTTCAACCAAAAAACCTTATCTATAAGTAATTTTCGCAAAATTAATTATAATTTATCTGAATTATATATATGAAAATTATTTATATACAATATACATATTTCAATTTTTTTATAACATATGTCAATTTTATATCCTTTAAATTCATCTTCATGTCCTAATTTTAACGGACATTACTATAAAAAGAATTGAGTAAGTAGGGGTTAAAGTGATTAGTTGCTGAATATATTTTGGTGGGGTACATATAAAAAATAATCATAACAATTGAAATATATTTATGTACGTGTAAAGATTTTTGGCACAAACGTAATGGAGTAATGGAGAATACAGGAGTTTTCATATCGCATTTATATATCGCATTAACATTACAAAATATGTCAAGTCAAGTATGATTCGTTTTAATATTTTTTTTATACAAACAAAAGTACAAGAAATTGTATGAAAATGAAAACTTAAATATTCCTTTGTAAACTAATTGGGACAACTACCCATTGTTAAATATATTAAAGCGAATCATATAAATTAAGAAAATCGAAGTACATATGTGATTTATAATAATATAACGTCGGTTCAATAGAAAAGTGCCATAGTAAAAAAAAATAAAAATCAAGTTTCAGTGTGTGAATCAATATTTTTTTATATAGATTAAAGATATTTTATAAAATAACGCGCCTAGGACACTTAATTACATTTTACGTTTTACAATTTTGTAACTTTCAATAAAAAAAAAGTATAAACAAATAAATTGTATGTAGTTTTATAATGTCACTTTCCTATTTTACCGAAATGTGATTGGGGACTATAACGGGTGAATTTTAAAATGTATAGTCACATATATGGGTGTGGTGTGGGAGTTGGTTTGTATGGGCACACGTATGTGTGTGTGTGTGTGCGCATCACTCGGTGCAAGTGTACAGGATGCACAGAGTAGACAAGGGTCAGTGGAGTCAGGGGGGTCACGCGGTCACTTGACGAGGCTGGAGAGCGAGCGGGACCTCAGTGTCGGAGTGCGTGAGGGCGCGGCACAGGCGCGCGCGCCGCGACCGCCGCCGCGACCCGCCTGGACGTACCACCATATAGGGTTATGTATACATTCCACTTATTGATAAACATTTATACAGATATTGGTTAGCTTTTTGATATAGTTTTTTTGTTACTTTAAAAAAAAATTAAAGATAAGGTAATTTGATTCACACCTATTATTTTTCTTATATAGCAAACGGATTCAAAATACAATATATCACTTGTATATAAGAAACGGGTGCATATTTGTGCATATATATCTGTATAAATGTCACATATATTGAATATAAATAACGACAAGTATTGATATAGTATATCATCTAATTAGGTAAAATCAAAAACAATTTTACGCATTTTTTCCAATACCAATACGAATGTCATTAAACAAGTTGAAGTCCCACTTAAAAATGTCGATTAGCATTTAACTGTCAAATATGATATATCGATTTAATGTAAATTAAAATCTAAATGACGTTTCTAAGTGCAACCATTAGTTTGAGAATTTAAATAACATTTAAATCCCACAAACTGACAACATCAATAACAAATAACGGAATAACGTCATGCCATTTGCCAATATTTGCATTCTCTGAAGTATCGAAAAGCGTACATACTGTCAGGAGCACGTTCTTATTTTATATTTACAAATTCGATTTAAAACAAGCAAAAACATATTATAGAATCGTATTTATAAATATAGAAAGCGAGGTAAAACGATATCGATGAAAACAGTTACTACCTTAAAAAGCATATTTAACTAAAAAAAATATGCGTAATTGGAACTTTGACAATTTTTAAATGTCCAGAAAATACTTTAGAGGAACTTAATCAAATAACTATGGCAAAAAAAAAAAACAATTTAAGCAACGAACGCAATTAATGTTGTACCTGTGACGTATTTATTTACCAAATTAAAAGCAAAAAATCGCAAATATTCTAAACATAAAATATTTTGAATAACATTTAAAAAAGATAAATTACGAACGGCTCTATCATAAATTTAATTTAATTTCAATGGTGTGCATTGTGAATTTCTTATTTTGTATAATATATAATCTATAATATTAGATTAAACAAACAAACACTACAAGCAACGAATACCCCAAACCCACAAGTTTGTAGAAAGATCTAGAAAGAAAATGAGAATGATTTTTGCATATGAGTACAGATAGTGCAAATCATGCATAAAAGTTAACAGTGCGCATGCATAAGAAAAAGCAACCCCCTCAGCCCATTCACTGTGACAGAAGCGTTGAAGGCATTTCCCTTTCGGCTACATATAATAAAAAGTATATAAATAAGAGAAAAATACAGTATATATACAGATACATTACATAAACATATATAAACAAACTAAGCTATAAATAAACTTAAACATACCCCTTAACTTCTATAATTAAATAAACAAACAAACCCAATAATACATAAAAATAGTAAATAAATAAATAACACAACCTAAAATCCATAACCAAAAACAAAAAGCCGAAAAGGAAACGTATCCGTATTGCAACTTGAACACAGTACCAGTTCACAAGTCGTTATCCTCATCCATAAAGTCCGAATCAGAATAAAAACTCTAGGCACGCGACGAGCACGTATATCGCCTTGTTCTCCTGGGCGCAGGGGGGATGGTGGCGCGGGGGGGTGTTGGGGGTGAGAGCCCGGGGGGTGTTTGGGGTGTCGGGAGGCGTACTTGCGCGCGGGCGGGCGTCCAGCGAGGCGGCGGGCTGCAGGAACCACTCGGAGCGCGTCCGCATGCGCGCGCGCTGCCGCTCGTGCACCTGCGCACGCGCCGAGTTACGCTGTTTTACCCCCTTTTACCGCTTTGCGCTCACCGTACGTACGCTCGGATTATTATATAAACAACTTTATATTTATTCAAGTTAAAAAAGTGAACATTGATATATCATCATATACATTCATATATAAAAAAGTTATGATATGACGATTTTTTTATATATTATTTTTTATGCTTTATTATCTTTATTTTAATCATAGAAAGGTAGTGAAAGACAGTTACTCGTTCTACAATACAGCCTCTAAATATATATTATACTTTGTCTACTGCCAATAACCTCTTTAATTATACCAGTATTTTTAAAGGACACATTATTAACACTAATACTAAAATATTATTTTTTTATAAGCATTATTTTTAATAGCAGCAAGGCGGTACAACGTAGAAACATATCAATAAAGTTGTTTATACTTCTAATCGAGCTTTATTTACAGTGAAATACAATATAGAATCCCATATACCGTTTGTTATTTACAATGTAAATTTAATATTTGGCAAAATATATAATTCTAAATTTCTATAAATGTTTCAAAAATTATTACCAATAAAAATTAATTCACAACTACCCACCTTACAAGTAAAATACTGTTTTATAATGGATTAGTTTTAATTATTTAAAAAAAAAACGAAACATGTTAGGAACATTAGTGAGTTAATCATTAATAATTAGTCATTACACAAATACAAATACCTCTAATAAACCGTTGCCATCGAAAAATCAGTAATATTATATAAAAAAAATATATTTGTAATTTTATTGGAAAAAACACAACCACAAATTGACAATGCTTTTTGTTTAGTACAAACTTAATACAAAATTTAGTCTAATGTTTTTTTTAATACCACACAAAAAATATAAGATAGTAAGAATTTGTATCTTTTATTAAGCCGTAATTAATAAGCCGTAATTTTTTTTCACAAATTTTTAATAAGTTATATTAAAAAACGTCCTAAATACCTTCAAGTGAGAACATATCATACATGCAACAAATGAGCATGAACCACTGCATAACCAATTTGACAAAAACCTATTAATACCTACAATATTACATATAAATTTAAGATAAATCAGTCTGTCGGTATACAATTAAACAAAATATTATAATAGATTTTACTAATGACACCTTTTATAAAATACATATAAGAATTCCATACAAAAGATGTTCTAAAGATTTTTAAAACAACTTGAACATTATTATAATGATGTGATATCGAAAATTAATCTCTATTCATATATATGTATTATAAATTAATTTATATTTAATAGGGTAAATAACCTTAATTAAAAAAACTTTAAAACGTATTAAAATTATATATGGAAAAAGCATTTTAAATACAATTTAGTCAGTGGTTCATGCTTATGAAACAGGAAACACAAGTAGGCAAGTTACGACAATGTCGTCGGGTGTACTACGGGTGGCTACAAATCAAAAACTCGTCACCATTTCTTAAACAATAACCAATCCTTTAGTGTGCGCTAGAATTCAAACATATATATTTTTATATGCAAATTTTGATATTTACATAACAGAATCCAATTATTGTAAAAAAAACTGGTAAATTTTTTTACCCCGATTATTTTTTAAATCCCGATAACGAATTAAATATTAATAATACTGGCTCATTTAGTTTAATTTTAAAAACTTTGAAATTTCAAAGTTTTCATCAAATAATAAAAAAATAATAATTTTATATTCTAATAAAGTACGCGTATGAGTAGAGGTTGCTAGCGTATTTAATATGTAGTGATGAAAAAAAGGTTGGTGTGATTTTTTTAACTATGTCAAATGCGCACAGAAAGTAAAACAATATTATTAAAAATTAAGTCTAAATATTGATTAACAAAATTAATTGAGACAAGGAGAACTTTACAATATGATTTTGTAGCAATTCACACAAATACACTACATCTACGGATCAAAGTAAATGAATATTATTAATCGTTTTGGCATATTAAGTTTTCACTATTTCAATTAAAAAAAATAGTTATAGGTATATTTAAAAAAAAAATGTTTTATCAGTGTGAAATCTTAGGATCGTGGAACTACCCTAACATTTTTCATATACAAATTAATATAAGATAAAAAACTTAAAAATTAGGAAAAACCAAAAAATAAAAAAAATCACTTTACCTGTGGCAAATAGGAGAGACTTTTGGTACTTTCCGCATATTTGTTAATAGCGCGAAGCTCTTCTAACGTCATATGCGGGCTGGAATTGCTGCGTGATGATTGTGATGACGAACTGACTGATACCTGGAATTTTTTCGTACATTATAAATTATTGGAATAACTCGTATTTTCATGATTTTTAATAGCGTACCGGTTTTTGATACACATTACTATACACGCTCATAAATTGTTAAATTAGAACAGCAGCTCCAAAAATATGTATTTTTAAATGTCACGAAATTTACGATCCTTTTCCACACCTTGTCACACTAACTTGAACTCCCTCCTTCCCCTAAACGTGTGACGTACAGTAACGTCCTGCGACTGGACATGGCCGTCTTAAAGCTAGGCTTTTCTTTTTCTTGTAAGAAAAAGGAGAAGTAGCTAAAAACTCAATAATAAGAAAATACCCTGAAGTCACATCTGTGCAATCATCCACAGCTAACATCAAGGCGGCAAGCACTCGGCAACCATGGCCCTCACGAGCTCACCAATCAACTAGAACTCGATGATCCTCACCTTGAAGACACTCTCTTCTAACGAGATGGAGAGGCGCGTGCAGGAGTCGAGCAGGCTGTGCTCGGGTATGATGCCGAGTCCGGCGCCGCCGCCCGCCGCGCCCGCAGCCCCTACCAGCGCCGGCATCGACTGGCACTCCTCTGACTTGGATAGACCTGAAGATTTCAAGTCATCAACTTTTATGACTTTTGACTGTACTATACTGAAGTCGTAATTGGTAAAGAACGACAAATTCTCAACGAGGTATCCCCACCAATTCAGGAAAAATAACGATTCCCGGAAGCTCCATTCATTGAATTAATTTGTATACGAACTACCTAGGAGTGAATTATTAAATACCTCTTATCAAAAAAAATGTTTACAAAAGACATACACAGCGGACTTGGTAGAAATGTTGACATAATATGAAAATCATCTTTGAAATTCTACAGACCATAATATACTTCATATAATAATGTGTTCATATGTATTTTAGGTATTCTTTTAAAAAATACCTTAAATGTCAATAAAATGTATAGCATAATAATTTAAACATATTTATTTTAGTATAGTGGTTTTAACTACAAAATTATAAATTTTAAAAGAGTGTGAATTATTGTTGCAAAGTTATCAACAACAGTAACAGTGCTAACCCAATGTTATTTTTGTATAAAAATATTTTTTTTATTTAAATAATAAATTGATATGTTCACAAATACATAATATTAATTAATAATTATTAATGTTAAATGTGCCACCATTTTGGTCCGATTAATTTCAAAACTAAAGTGTAAGAAATATCTACTTTAAAATGTGATATTATTAACTCGCAAAATACAGGGACTCACCGAAACATAACTTATATCAAAAACTTAACAAACTTGACTTTAAGAACTTAAATGTTGTGGACCTGCGGAAATATTATTCTATTTAATCTATGGTCGCTTAATAAAATTTAATATATATAAGCGCTTCTAACTTTTATTTATCAATACTAATATTATATGGGTTATAATAAATTCTAAATGGAATAATATAGTTAAAAATCGTTAAAAATTACATAATATGTTTTTCTAATAATGTATTAAAAGAAGAAATATTAGTTAGTCAAACAAAGCTTAGTCTCTTAAATCCAACCTAGACAGATATTATAAATTTCTAAAGGTAAACAAAGAGGCCATCGTGTCGCAGAATATGGGATAGTATCTAAATGTGAACGCAATGGGTTCGATCCTCCAAAAAAAAATATTATTTTCAATTTCCTAATTTGGTAGCTTAGTAACTGTTATTGTGCCTATTTCGGAATCAACGAGTATTAAACTTTAAATAACACTTTTTAACAATTATTTGAAAAATTTGTAATGAAAATACAAACAAGGATTGGAAAACGCAGTGTTTTAACACTAGGTTCTCCTATCTTGCTACATGTAGGTCACATCACTAAAAGAAAAAGGTAAACAAACATACAAGATAAAATTCTTTAACCGTTTAATGTGTGACATCGTCAGATTAGTGTAATTCCTTAGCTTTTTAAGGTTTCCTTACCTTCTAAATTGAACTTGTTGCCCCAACGGTCGCATTCGCACTGAAGCCATGTTTTCTCAGCCTCCAGCGACAATTGACCTGAAATATGCAAGAATGAAATCTTATTTTGCAATTCTTTTTAGATTTTATGAATTATTTTATTGTAAAAATTACTAGCTTATATATTTGTAGAAAATACATAGTGATTAATTATTTTGTACTCCACTTCTATTTTAGTAATAATTAAGTATTTTTATCTAACCTTTTTTAACTGGACTGTAAAAAATTCTTGTAATTCATTATAAATGATAAACGGTTTTGGAGCAAAACCTTTGCCTACCATATATAATATTTTTTTGTTATACTTGTCGATAAAGCAGTTTTATTCAGAAACAATATTTACAAGGTTCCCGCATATTTCTAACCATAATATACTGTACCATCTGAACTAGAACGAAAGCAGTTGAGTTTCATTGTCTAAAAATTACTATAAACAATCAAAATTCAATAAAAAACACCGCAATAAACTTTAAAATATCAAATATTAATAAAAAATAAAAAATAACTGTACAACTTGACTAGTACAAACCAAGTGAATTTCAAAACTGATTTCTCTATCTTATCATTATAAAATACTTAATAAAATTATATATAAGTGAAATATCTTTGATAAAATGGCAATTTCGATTAACTTTGCCATTGAAAGTAATAGGTATGATAGATAACGATAATTAATTATATCTAAAGCGATCAACTTCAGTCAGTGTATAGTACGGCCGACGAGTCGTGCCGTTTTAAAGTTAGCTGCAAATGCATGCACAGACTTGAAACGTCGATCTTAGGGTTTTTGCTTACTTTTGATTATTCTTTCCAAGCGATACGCAAAAGTTAAGAAAACCTAACTTCACAACAGCCACGACTTGTCAACCGTACTATACTATACCCACATACTATAAAGCCTGTTTATCAAACGAGTTTCAGTGGTAATTTTGAAGAAGCAATAAAACGTTTCTCAAGAAATTACACCAAGTGTCCGGCTCAATTGATCCGCTACAATTGGCACAACTGGATTTGCAAGAGGTTATTAACTCGTTAATTGAAACATCTCCCCCTCCCCCCACAAGGTTATTGTGCGACCATTATTAATAATTGGTCGTGTATTATTTTGGTGTTGGTGGCATTGAGAAAGTTAGTTTTTTTTAAATTAGTCGATTTGAAAACTTTCTCCAGAAAAATCTACGCATTTTTATAAACAAAAAAAATGTGTGGATTGATAAGACCAAATAAGACAGTGTATGTCTTTAAACGCGCCTTTTTTGTTGGCTTTAGGAAATTATTTTATATAGGTATGGATTTTTGCATTTTCTAATCTGAAAACGAAAATCTTATAGTTATTTTCTCTCTGTCTAGCTACGAAAGAAGAAGAAGAAGAAAGAAGAAGTTATAAAAAAATATACATATATAGTTATAGTATATCATACATAGTTGCAACGTCCGAATAACCTACTTGGTATTAGATTACCCTTTATCATTATTTTGTTTTGCTTACTTTAAAGACAAAAGACGATAAACATAACTGAAGATGACGAACAATTACTTCTAGATCAACTATAAAAATCAAGTTACTTCAATAAATATTCCTCAAATATAAAAAGAAAAAATTAGCGTAACATTATTTTCATTTCCTCTTTTTAGAAAGAAAACATGTTGAATTTCACGACACAACGTTGGGCACAGAGTGTCATAACACTAAGTTCCTTCTCTCTATCCAGCTGTAAGCGGGATACAGCGTGAAAATAAACCTGAAAAACACATAAATACAAATACATACGCGCATACGCCTCCTGGTCCCTATGGTGTCGGGGCGGCGGCGGGTCCCTGAACGAGCATATCCACTCGTCTCTAACCCGCAGTATCCTGCCCGTAACACGCGCGTAGTACTCGTAGTTGTCCCTCCCGAAGAGGTCCCCGGCGCTGAACTGCTCTATCAGTTGCCTCATTATACGTGTGGCCACCTGGTTTATGATATAATATGTTTAAATATTTGTAGTGGTTTAATATATATTTAGATATTTACACACAGTCATAGAGTTGACGAAACGCTGCTATGAAGTTAGCTGCAGATGCCCGTGCAGATTTGGTTTTACGATGTGAAGGATGCGTAAAAGTACAGAAAAACTAACTTCAGGGCGTATACGCCTTGTCGGTTATACTGTATGTTTGATTAGAATATATATTTATATCTAATGTGTGAAAAGTATTTCGATTCTAATGTGACATGCCATATGAAAAATTTAAATCTACGTTTATATACAAATAGCCCTCAAAAAAACATAAAATAATAGTACCCAACTTAACTATAAAAAAAGCATTTTTTTTTTTTATTTCTCATTTTTTCCCCCATAACAGGACAGAATAATGTAAAAAAAAGAAAAATTCAAATATGACAAAATTAAAAAAAAAATTACATTGTAGGTACATTTATAGGTCCCGTGGAATCTCTTTCTATTAAAGTAAGTGGGCAAGGGAGATGAGTCAAGGCGAGCGTTGAAATGACTGACTAATTCAATTTGTGAATCAAGTGCTTATCTACGGAATGCTGGGGTCGGAAATTGTGACAAAAAAAAAACATTAGAAGGACGACGATGTAATGTGACTAAACTTGGGACGATTTCCTAACAACATCTTACTTGACCTAGTGTCAAGACACTACGTTTCCATTTTTAATTTTTGGAAGGATTTAAATTGATAGATCAGAGCGAAGAAATCAAAATGTTAAATATTTCATTTCCTCTAGTGGGAATCGAAACCACATCCTGTCGCATTTACAGTCACACTGTAAAATAATAGCTATTTTGCTTCAGTAAAAACGATTGACAAGTATGCTTAAACTATTTCGTAAAAGAAATTATATGTACATTAGGAGCCATTTCTCACAAATATTTATATACAAAATTACCAATACAAATAATTTTAAATATTATAGAATACAAAATTGACAACTATTCAATAATAAAACTATAATTCTAAATTCAAAAGTGCAACAGTTCATACTTACAGAGACCTCCGCCTTTAAGCAGCAAAATTTAAATATGTTAGTAAGCGATTGTGTAAAGCTATTTACATGTAAATAAAATAATTATAAAAAAAGTCACAAAATTTACAATATATGTAATATTCACAGTGTTTACAGTTATTTTTAATGCAATTACTCCAAACATAACATAACCATTGCCTTCTGGAGTTAAGAATGTCGATTATTAATATGGAATAAAAAAAAAGCTAAATAAAATTATAATAAAATAAGGAGCTATGGTAAATTTCACAAAACGAACAAACAAATGAATAGTTTAATTTCACTTTTTAAAAAAATCCATATAGATACTGAAGAAGTGCAATTATTTTAGCGAACACAAGTTTTGTAATATATATAAAATTTACAATAAAGACATTTAAATAGATACATTTTTGGATAATTCTATAAAGTTTGACAACTATCGCTGCTTCGAATCCAGCTATGTACTTTACTAGTACATTTACTAGTATACTATATAGGTACATACGTCAATAAAAAGCAGTAAAAGTCAAAAAGGAATATTCAAATTCAACCAGTGGCAAAACTAGCGCAAAACTAAAGTTGTAAATAATTATACTCGTATATATTTAACCTTAAAACAAAACAACTCACAGTCCTCTTAAAAAAAAGATTTCAGTAATTATGAAATTACAATATACCTAAGATAAAAAAATAACAAATTATTACATATAAAAAAATAGAAAGATAATTCTTATCAGTTCATTTCAGACGTAGAAATGGCATTGTGGGATCTCGATACTGATAACGGTGCCAGCGAATTGCATCCGCCAAGACTGTAAACTACTTAACGTTCGAGCTCTTTGACAACACAAAACTTTGCGCCAACTATTTTAATAGAATGTACGAAGCCATCAGATGAAATTAAAGATGTCAACTAACGTTTAACCGATTTAAATGTCTATCTCTAAATTTCGTCTCTAAAAGTAATTGTTATGTTATATTTTTTGTTATGTTGAAATAAATAATTTAATTTTTTTTTTATTGAATATCGAAAATATTTTCCAAATAATAAATAAAATGACAGGTACCACAGATGATTTAAATGTTCCGGTAAAATAATTCGATATGAGAAACGCCCACTAGAAATATGACATACCTATCCCACACATCAACATATTTCGGTGCTCGTTATCGCTATATAATAGGTAATTATTTTAAAATGATCATTTTTATTTATTTCATGTAAAAAAACTTCATGTACAAAACGAACAGAAGAGAGAGTTATAATCCCTTTTTTTCTTCGTTTTTGTTTTAATTTTGAAATATCCTATTTTTAAGCCTGTATTAATAAACAACTCTCATGTATAAGACCGATGTTGAGATACCATTAATAGGCATAATATAATTAATAAACGAAAATGGCATCTCAACATCGATCTCAGACTTGAGACCAGTTTATAAATACAGTCCTTAAAGCTTCCTCACTAAATTCCTGATTTCCACACCCAATAATTTCATTGCAACCGCGTTATCAGTAAGTTAAAATATTATATACAATACAATAAACACCAACAAGATTGGATTACAATACTGTGTCACGTCCACACATTATCCACTTAAGTTCCGACAGTCTGTTGTAACGGACATACATACATACGTATATTGAACACTAACACTGACAGAACTGACCTTGAACCGCTGCACATCCTCCATTGTAGCCGTCTTCCCGTCGGACACGCACGAGTGGAAGAAGGACGGTGCCACGGACACACCCAGGGCCTCTGATGTCATACCCGTACCTACGAAGGGATATGTAGTTATTGATTGCTTAAATAGGATTAGTTTATCAAAAAATATATTTTTATTTATGCTTTTTTAATGTCCTAAATGTCCTGAATCAGCTTCACGCTGTATCCCGCTAACAGCAGGATACGTGGAGGGCACCTAGTGTTAAGATACTCCTTTTCCCACTTTCCGTCTCTCAACTCTCTCAACGCCGCTCTTTGCCTCGGTACCAGACTGAAGAAATGAAACACATAATTTAAAAGCCACTTCCACTTAAGATACGTGGATTTTTTTACTATATTACAATTATTCGTAATAGCCGTTTTTGCTACGAGTGTTTGTTCTTAAGTAATTGCTCATCTTTTCTTGGTTTATATGATTTATGTGTTTCCGAGAATTTACGACCGCTTTATCTATGTGCGTGTTAAGAATTAATAAAACTAAAATAGTAAACCTACCTACTGAAATTAGCAAATGTTACACACTTACATAACAATAATAGCAGTGGGATATCATTTCTGCTTTGATTTAAGAAATTTAATAGGGATTTTCAATATGTTTAGTCAATTAGATTATTTGTAATTATAATACTTATAAAAAAAAACATATTTTTGTATCTTTCTACATCTCCCCCATGGAGCAAGAATAAAGAAGAGACCTTACTGATTATAAATATTTTCATTTCTTCAATTTGGTATCAAAGCAAAAGAGCGGCGTTGAATTCCACAAGGCACGGAGTATCTTAGCACCAGGTTCCGTGTGCCTGCCCTACTATATGCTGGATATAGCATGAAGCTGATAATAAAATCGATTGTATAAACAAAATAAAGAAGTTTCAAACACAAAACCAAAGACAAAACATAAACAACCATTCAACCATAGCCTGGTTGAATGGTTGTTTATGTATGGTGAATCCAAAGAGCAAAATAACATCAAGATTATATAACAAAGTGACATTTCATATAAAATGCCACCCAATACCTAAAAGCGTGTTAGAAGGGGGGATAGGATAACGTGGTTAATGGACCGTATGCCTTTGTGATAATAATGCACGCTTTTATAACTTAAACGATGGTTGCTCGGTCTATTTATGGAGGCCGTTGGGGTACAGCGTTGAAGTGTTAACACGATAGTTATGGGTTCGATCCTCGATCACGACAATTAATTATTTTTATTTCGTCGCTCGAGTAAGAAGTTAATTATTGGCAATGTTGTGCCAATGTTGTAAAAATTTGGCGGTGCTTGAGGGAACGTAGTGTCTTAACGCTAGCGCTCGTATTTATAAATCGCTCTCAAGTCGAAGATTGATCTTGAGGTGCCGTTTTCATTCATAAATTAATTATACTGTGAGATAAGGAAATTGTTGGCAGAAGCCAAATTACACCAATGTTAATAAGAGACATTAAAAATCAATTTAATGGGTAAATTTTATTAGAAAATAATCAATACATACTGTATTAAACCATTAATTTAGTGATAAGAAATTAAACGGTAATCCAATTTTATTATTATTTCATGCAAAAAATAACATAAAATTTAATAAAAATGTTATAATAATTAAAATTAAGAGAACTTGTTTCAAAGAATCCAAGCGTATTACGCAAAAAAAAACAACTACACAATACAGATAAAAAAGTATATATCAAATTAAAATTTAAAAAAAAAATCGCAACATCCCATTTATATTGATTAAACTAATGCTTCTTCGACATGGATCAAGATTGGGATAGATCTAAAGAATTATATTCGCCATTCCGCACGGCCATGACACAGTAAAATTAATACGAAAACGAAAATAGTTTTTTTCAGAGAGCGCCTCCATGATATCCGCCATTGTTAATGAACAGCCATTAAATATAACAACATCCTTTACATTCAGTTTGAGCTATTTTTGATTATTTTTTTTATTTCTATTGTGTTTTTACATTTATGAAACGGTGTACGAGCTTGTGTAAACTTATGATAAAATTAAATATTTAATATTTCCATTTCATGAGTTCCGCCAATCAACACGCAATGGCTCCGGAATTGTGCAAAAAATGGGGAGAGAAGTGTTTTAGCACTTGGTTCACTATGCCTACTCTCCTGTTTGCGGGATACATCGTGAAGACAAAAAAAAATTATATAAAACAACATCCATTATATTGAGTTTACGCAAATTTTAAGTAATTTTCTCTCTATTGTTGATTAATATTTATGAAACCTATTATCTAGTATGAGATAAAATGATTCAGTAATTATATCAAGGTTAGATGATGATTTCATTCGTATATATATATATACGCATGAAATGTAGGTATTTATAGTTTTAATACGTTTATTGTTTCATATATAAATAAATAAATTTCAAGTCATATTATTTATGCATTTTACATGCATTTACAGAGCAAGATGGACGTTAATCTAAATATAAGTTAACTGCAGTAGTAAATAACTATACAAACCTATACATACTAAACTAGTCTACTTATAGCGAAGACATGACGTACAAAAGACAATAGAATCGAATACAATATATGACTTAAACATGGAACTCTATGGAACCTTACCCACCATTTAAGTACTGGGAATCGTTGAAAAAACAATTACCTCTCCCCTCCCCCATTTCCTAATTGGTCCCCTTCATTGCGCACGCAACAGATGAGCTAATTAGAATATTTGATTTGGCAACCGAAACGTTCAAGTGGTTGACCCATAAAAATGTAAGAACATCCGGTTTTTGTCACTTGTCGGCATGTCTAAACTACGGTACGATGTCCGAAATAACACTTATAAAATATATAATGTTTATAATTTATTGCCTTACGTTTCCTCTTAACATTGTGGAGAAAATTATTAAATTTTATTTTAGTGTTGATATATAAAATATTAAAATTCGTTTTAAATTTTGAATTTTTTAAATGTATGAGCGTCTTTGATTCGTTACAAATTTTGATTACCAAAAAGTTTGAAACAAACTATAGATATATTGCTATAAATTTAGTTTCGAATTGATCAATATTAAAAAAAAATGCATTAAAATGTCGCCATTCAGTATGCAATGTGGTAAACCAAATAGAAAGTCATAAATAAAAATTCGTTAAGCAACTGAATTCTATAAGCATGAATAAAAATTCTATAAAAAAACCAAGAGCACTGTGTGGGTGGGTGGATGGCACAGTGGGTTCGATTCCCACTCCGTCCTCCGTTGAGTTCCGCCATTCAACAAGCAGTGCTTCCAGAATCCGTCGGTAAATATGGAACGGAGTGTCCTAACACTTAACTTGACCTCTGCCTACCCTGCAGAGTGCGGGATACAGCATGAAGCTAAAATCAATCTATTACGTATAACATATTAGATTTTATATACTTTTTTTTAAATATAAATCGTACTTAACTATAGATAATAGATACCCTTTTTTAGATACAATAAAAAATACCTCACGCACGCACACATACACACACACGCACACATACGTTATATGGGCGTAACAAAGACATTAGCTACTAAATAGGTCAACCACGGTGAATGAACAACTGAAAGATTAAATAATAGCACGACGCCCGCTTAGCTTGTTGCGTCATTGGATCACTCGACGGTAGTAGCTTCACGCTATACGAGTATACCGCACCTAGCAAGGTAGGCAGAGGGAACCTGGGAACCTAGACTTTAGACTCTACTATTAAGACACTTCAGTTCCTAACTTTCTGGCCAATTCTACGAATGAATAGTAAATTTGAAGCAGTAGAATTCTCAGTTTTTAGGGTTCCCGTACCTCAAAAGGAAGAAACAGAACTGTTATAGGATCACTTTTGTCTGTCTGTCTATCCGTCTGTCAAAACCATTCATGTTGGGATCGCTCTTTAAGGTGGCCTCACTCATCAGTCATCACTCAGCTTGTTACATCATTAGATCACCCGACGCCAGTAATTGGCGAAATTACTGTAATTATTTCCAATACACCGTTGGAGTAAATGAATGCTTATATTTTTTTTGTATAATTCATTCACCGTTTCGTATGTTGCAGGCACGCGAGCTAGATACAAATAGTTTTTTTTACGTTATATTTCACATATGCATAACAGGATAGTCAGAGGGAACCTTTAGTTCCCTTGCTATTTAGTTCCAGTTGATAGAGAGTATTTCGAGACTTCGAAGTGTGTTGAGTGGTGGACTTCAATACCGCCGCTATGCCTTGTTACCAGAGCGCAAAAATAAAAATACTAAATATTTCAAATCCTCAGAGTGGAAATCAAACCACAACACCGTGTTTACAGTTACACACTTGTGCCACTGTGCCACGAAGGCCTCTAATTACTTGAACATGAAATTGAAATGTAATTTGTTATTATAAGCAGTTATCATACCAGCTTTATCAGCGTTCGAAGCCATAACCCGAAAAGTTCCGAAGAGTAGCACCAACAACCTCTGCGTGCAAACAGGTAGAGACAGTAGCAGCCTGTGGACAAAACACATTTTACTCAAAAATAATATTAAAATAAAAATCATAAGTAATTTAAGTTAACCTGGCCTGGTAAATATAGACCCTTCAGACACCTCTGTCACTGCCTAAGTTCCGTCACTCAACACGCAATGCCTCAAAAAATTCGACAGAAGTGGAAACGGAATGTCTTAACACTAGGTTCCCTCTACTTACACTACATAATGCGGGGTACAGGCTATAACAGTACAGGTTCTCATCAAAAGAGCCGTCGTCATCATATTTTATGTAATACAAAATTATGTAATTAAAGCGAAAGTTGACGGTCTTTAATGATCGTAATGACCTAATTCAGGAGGAAAATTAAAAGCTCGACATAAACAAGAGGTCAATTACCCCGCTCAAATGTCCAAAGCAGTCTCGCACCATACTTTATTTACTAGATAAGACGGAACAAGCTTAATAACAATTGAAACATCACAGTGTAATTGGGACTGAGGTCTCACTAATTTAGTTATGGCCTTCTCAATAAGAAAAATGTAATATCTGATATACTTTTTGTTTACTAGAACTTCAAATTTGGTTCCATTAAAAATATAATTTAAAAAAAAAGTACCAGTATTTTTCATAATTTTAATTTTATAACAGTTAATGCCAAAATGGTTCCAATATACGTTTCTATTCATTATAAAAATGTCATTTGGTTCGATGGTGGCTTAAAAATTCAAAAGTGCTTGTGATGATCTAATTGAATAAGAAATATCTGGATTTTGATTTACTGACCAGGCCAAGGC
The DNA here is from genome assembly GCF_056956725.1 of Heliconius melpomene rosina. Classification (NCBI taxonomy): domain Eukaryota; kingdom Metazoa; phylum Arthropoda; class Insecta; order Lepidoptera; family Nymphalidae; genus Heliconius; species Heliconius melpomene. Next base: position 5,253,507 of record NC_140397.1, read on the forward strand.
CCACCCGCGGCTGTAGTGCTTTTGATGGTGATGATGAATTATACTAGATGATGATGATAATGATACAATTGCTTTTATAAAACATATATTAATACTATAGGTTTTTTATTTACATCGTATATATTACAAGTAACACTTTTACTTTTCAGGTGTAAGAATTTGCGTAAACATATTCTTAGGAGTCGCTTTCATTGCGTGATTGTAAACTCGTTGCTTCCGTACATCTTTGTTTTCCGTTTCTTTTATACCTACGCTATATGTAATACTTTTGTACTGAATATTTCAAATATAAAAAAATATGTTCCGTAATATTAGAACTCGATTCACTCGTTAATTTTTGTACTCTACCTTGCTCGGAAGTTAACATAAAATAATTAAGCAGTAGTATTTCCTTTACAGAGTCCCAAAAATATATTCGATATATATAAATACTTTTTTTAAAGCACATGATGACGGATAAAAATACTAGCAATAAAATTAGGTAAATCAAAATATTTTTGAAACACAAAACAAAAATTTTAAAAATGTAAGAAAATTATATTTAAAATTGAAACTACTGTAATTTTAATTAACATCAATTACCTTCATTAATATAAGGAAACGAGCAAAATTGTAAGATGTGAATGACAATTTGAATAAAACCTTGGCACAAGAGACGTTCGTGAAACTATTTTGAATATATTATATGTATGTTATCTTAATAACAAACAATAAAAATATAATTGTACGTAATCATAAATATATGGTCCGTCAAAAACTATGGCTTATCTTATCGTATCGTATCGATACCTAGAACACATCGATGTGACGATATATAAGGGGAAAAAAACTTCAATTTCGATATTTTCATCTAATTTATTACTCATCCTAGTGTATTACAAGATAGAATGCTGTTCAGTTCTTTCTTTTTGTTAAAAAAAAAAAGAACTGCACTCCAAGAAAAAAAGGAGAAAGGAATCAAGAAAAAATATTCGAGAAATATTCACACCACATTCTATCTAAGCACTGTTAACGACTTTAAAAGAGAAAAATAATTATAATAAAAGCTAAATATTAACCCCATTAAAAAATGAAAAATATTTGACTTTAAAATTTAAAAAAATATATAAAAGCTAAATATCAATCCCATTTGACTCAGCCATCATTGAGATTGGCATACGTAAACACGTATTGTTCCTAACATTGCAGCTTGACGTCGAACACCATGTATAACTAAACAATGACACTGAAATGCATCCACAATGTCTTTTTGTTACGCAAAGACATACACACCATAATTATTATAGAGATGTTCAATTATTTTTTTTTACTTTATGCTCCATGTTATATTCTGGCTAAGGAGACAGACAGGTGTTGGGACAATCCATTCTCCACTTTCCGCTGAATTTTTGAGGCGTCGTGTGGCGGAACTTAACCAAGCATTTTACCTCATTACCAGAGCTAAGAAATGAAAATATTAAATAATTCATTCCTCGGAAAGGGCATCACACCCACAGCCATCGCATTTCCAATTTTTGTTAAATAGTTTATTGACTAAAAGTTAACCATAATATATAATTGTTTCATAACATTTTGCTTGAATGAAATAGTACCGATAGGTTAAACGTACCGTGAAACGGATATAAGACGGTTATATGAACTGACTTAGTGAAGCGTTAGATACACTTATAACTAATTCAATTTATTTGTTATAGTAAGTTTAAGACAAATTGATAAAAATATGTTGTCTATAATATTAATTAGGTCGTTTTTATACTTAGACTACATAAGAAATGTATATATTTTAAAATTATTAGTTAATGTTGTTAGCCCTATTGGCGTTTACAGCGACACCGGTTGGGTAGGGAAGAGACTACTCAGTCCCTGAAGAGAGGCAAGCATTAAGTGGCTGCCTACTGGAATATGTTGGGTGGTGGAACTCAGCATAACATTTGTTGTGTTGCTTTTAATAAAAGATTATTTTCAATAAGAATATGCTAAATTTAATTGCACTTTTACAGTTCACTAAACTGCAGCAGACATTATTTTACAATATTTAATTTTACAATGAGATATTCAAATAAGATGCAACCAACAGTAAGTAAAATTATTTCCAAATAAAGAAATCCTTAGTAAATATAAATTTATAAATATTACTCGCCTTCTAATAGCATCAACTTGCTGTTCTCCAGGAAGCTCTACAGCAGTAAAGAGGTGCATCTCTCCTTCACGACCAAACACTCCTCCAGGTATCTTCCTGTGTAATTACAGAAAACTTTATTTTTATGAACATTTTACCATGATTTGAGTATTTATGTTATAGGCAAATAAATCAAAACAAAGCAGCAGCTCTATATATGTTTACCCTGCAAATAGCAGAGTAGAAAGGTATTAAAACCTACATCCTATATCTAATTTCTGTATAATTTTAAAAAATATATGTGTTGGGTAATTAAATTGAATGCTGTATTTTATACTGAACTAGCGACCCTCTTGCGGCTTCGCCCGCTTTAACTACTGGATTATTCATGTAATGTATGTTTGCAAAGCACTTAAGATAATGTGAAAATTAATTAAACCCTAATGCAACCCGCATTTTTGTAGTTTCAATAAGGATTTTCCAATTGTTTTACACAGCAAGGATTTTTTAGTAGGTACCGTAATTTTAAATCTGTGCTACTAATCTTTTCAAGTACTTATTAAAATATATATATATTACATTATACTGTGTATATATGCTATGTTAATATTGCAATGCTTCCAGAATTCAGATTATAGTGGGGAACGGAGTGTATTAACACTTAACCCTCTGCCTATCCTGCTTTGTGCAGGCTACAGTGTGAAGCAGATTATTATTATTTTTTTTTATAAAATGTTTATTTCTTTTACTTTAGACTATTATTTGAGTATCATTGCTTTACCTTAGGAATTTTTTGAGCACACTGGCAATTGTATATACGGAATAGTTATCGACATTAACGAGTCGTCCAGTTTGAAGAAAGTGTATGAGTTTCTTCATAGCTCCCTGGTGACCGGGCGCGCGAAACACATCGCGCCGTAATGGTGCTTCTTTGTTCAGTTTCAATATCAGCACCTAAGGAAACCACTTTTTAACATTTTTATGATAACGATACGCACTACTTGATAATTTAAATTTTAAATACCACAAGGTTTTTCACATAACATTAATTATAAACATTTTGTTTCAAGTTTTGATATTATAAATTTAACTCTCTTATGTACACTAGTTATTAAAACGACTAACAACCACGAAAGCGGCAAATTTTTGACATTATCACATGTTTAAATATTATTTTAATACTAACAAGTAATGGGCCTGGTATGTCATCCTTGCATACTTCGTGTAAGGGTACACCAAATTTCACTTTTTCCAATCTCCTGGGGTACGGTAAAGAGTTAGGATGACCACAAGATGTAACCACATTGCTTAATGTAGCAGCTCGCCGGTGCATCCGCCTCGCCCAATTACTCATTTTGTAATACAAGAAGAACACTAACGAAACTCAACCTTTAAAATATTTTATATAGTTAAGTTGAATGAAACCATTTCCAATTTAGAATTTAATCCATTTCTTCACAAGCCAATATTATCGTAATTAATTGTTTTCTTTATAACGTGAGAGATTTGCATTTTTGTTTTAGCGCCACCTCCATTTTTGTCAGATCGAATATATTTTCTGTAAATCAAGCAGTTTGACTCGCTCGATACACAATCAAACGAACAACGTTGAACCGCGAATGTAATGTACGGACTTTACGATTGAATGGCTTTTATGTAGTATGTATATAGTATACACGTAGTATGAAAATATCAAATAATTTAGTTAATAACATGTAGTTATACAAAGATTGTGATCACCTTGCCAGAGCAAAGCGTACTGTCAAAAGTGTCAAAACTCAAATCAAAAGTCATTTTATTTTTGTACAGCCTAGACTAGAGTACTCAGAGTATACAGATTTAACAAATATATCAATTTCAAACCTAAGTAAGCCATTTTATTTCACAAAAAAAATATAATTATATATATGAATATCGTTTAATATCATCCAAGAAGTTAGCACCTATGAAATAAAATGTTTTGAAAAAGTAATTATATCGATTACTAAAAAAAAGCAATACAATTTGAAAATATTTTATGAAGTTTAATATTATAATTCAATATATGCATTTATTTCATGTTTTTCATTTTTACAACTATAAATTTAAATGTCTACAAAATTTACTTACAGTACTTTAAGAACCTTACGATACAGTACCAATATTTACGTTTATTGAGCTTTAACTGACAATTTTATTTATTATAAAATTTAAAATATTATTAATGTCTTAATGTGTATAATATGTTTAATAAACATTTCTATTTCACTTCGCTAATTTACTTTTAAACATGCTAATAGTACTAAATAGGTTTATTTAAAAGTATTCTGTTTAAAGTTTGGTCAGAAAAAGAACTAAAAAGAAGTTAATATTGTAACTGCCAGTGCCGTACCGTAGTTGAAGAACTAGAGTTTTATAAAATACAGTACGTTTTTAAATATATTTTATTTATATATGCATCTGTAATTAACTTTTTTAAAATTTTTAGTCTGTGTGTTTGTAGCGAATAAATACTCACTGTATATAATTATAAAATTCAAAAATCAAAACAAATATCTATGAAAATTGTACTGCATTTATTTTATGATATATAGAACTACTTAATTAAAACTTACATATATTGTTGCTTTCCTAAAATAACTGCTTAGGCAAGTTATTTATTTCATATATTCAGTAAATCGGCAATTAAAATGTCGGACTGGGAAGAAGATCCGCAAGATACTACTCCTATTGCAGTAGCACCACCACCAATATACAATGCTAGAGTGTTTAATTCTTCATTTGGTCGTGGTCGAGGCAGAGGTAGAGGTTTCAGAGGACAAAGTACCGAATCAAATTGGAGGACACGTGGTGGTGAATCTAGAGAAACCCGAGATGATCGCCGCAATTTTCGTCAAAATGATGGAAATAAAAAGATTATTAGAATTCCATCTAATAAAGTTGGGCGTGTTATTGGAAAGGGTGGCACGAAAATACGTGAACTTGAGTACGAATCTGAGGCTAAAATAAAAATTGGTGATTCTAATGGAAATGATACTGACGTAACTCTTATAGGGAGTGATGCTGCTATTGCTAAGGTAACGAGTATGATATATGATCTCACTGAAGAAAGTAAGCCAGTGGCTCCAATTGAAAATCTCAACAATAGTAATGCAAGTGGGACCTCTAATGAATTTATGAAAGTGTCTGAAGATGGAGCAGAAGTCATTGATTGGAATAAACTTAACAACTTTTACGACAATTGTCAGCAAGAAAGATTTAGCAACTTACCACCTATTCTTAAAGATTTTTACAAAGAAGATCCTGTTGTAAGTAAGATGAGTCCAGCAGATGTGACTCGTTGGAGATTAGCTAATAATAATATACAAGTAAAAAGAACATTCGATGATAAACCTGATTCGCGGCCTGTGCCCAATCCAGTATTGACATTTGAACAAGCATTCAAAGATTATCCTGAAATATTAGAGGAAATTCGGAAACAAGGCTTTGAACGACCATCCCCTATCCAAAGTCAAGCTTGGCCTATTTTGCTTCGTGGTGAAGATCTCATTGGTATTGCCCAAACGGGCACAGGGAAAACTTTAGCATTTCTATTGCCAGCATTAATTCATATTGAAGGACAGGTTATTCCAAGAGAGCAGAGGGCAGGTCCAACAGTGCTTATATTGGCACCAACAAGAGAACTTGCACTTCAAATAGAAAGAGAGGTATCAAAATATCACTACAAGGGAATAAAATCAGTTTGTATATATGGAGGAGGTAATAGAAAGGAACAAATCAAAGTTGTTACTGAGGGTGTTGATATTGTGATAGCAACACCTGGCAGGTTAAATGATCTTGTTCTGGCGAGGTATCTAAATGTCATCAATTTTTCCTACATTGTTCTGGATGAAGCTGATAGAATGTTGGATATGGGGTTCGAACCACAAATTAGGAAGTCTCTTTTTGATGTAAGACCAGACCGTCAAACTGTGATGACATCAGCTACATGGCCCTCAGGTGTTCGCCGTCTTGCAGAAACTTATATGAAAGATCCAGTCCAAGTTAATGTGGGCTCCTTGGATCTTGCCGCTGTTCACACAGTTACACAGAAAATTATGTTCCTAGAGGAAGACGATAAGGAGCCTGCACTCTTTGAGTTTATCCAAAATATGGATGAGAATGACAAGATTATCATATTTTGTGGTAAAAAGGCTACAGCCTCACATATTACTTCAGAATTGTGTTTAAAAGGAATAATGTGTCAATCTCTTCATGGGGATAGGGAGCAAAGTGACCGTGAAGCAGCTTTAGAGGAGATGGTGGATGGCACAGTCAATATTTTGGTAGCAACTGATGTTGCCTCAAGAGGAATAGATATAAAAGATTTAACGCATGTTGTCAATTTAGATTTCCCCCGCCACATCGAAGAGTATGTTCATAGAGTAGGAAGGACTGGGAGAGCTGGTAAAACTGGCATAGCTTTGTCTTTCGTGTCCAGAAGTGATTGGGCACATGCTCAAGAATTAATAAAAATACTGGAAGAAGCTAACCAAGAAGTACCTGATGAGCTAGTATTAATGGCTGAAAGGTTTGAGGCTATGAAAATCCGTAGAGAGAGAAATTGCGGAGATAGGCGGGGACGGGGCAGGCGTGATCGCTATTAATAAATGTTCCTATTAATCACACTGTATATATAATATACATTATTCTTATTGAAAAAGAATATGTTCTTGATATAATAAAATTAAAAATACAGTGTGTAATCTGTGAAATTAGAATATGATTTAATTTTTTTTATTTGTACTTGATATCTTATGGCCCTATTTTATTATGCAACTATGCTCAAAATAAAAAACCTTCAGGGGCAGATGCATGTTATAAAATATATTTATTAAGTGTTTATCATTCCTTAGATATAAGAACTATTAGTGACACCTACACTGTGATTTCATCATAACTTATTGTATCGTACTTTTATACAAGAAATGGAAATATTTTTTTTCTATTTAGAATCTCTAGTTATGATAGTATTTAACTACTTATGTGTACTTGCTTTAAGCAAACTTAGTTTACTAAATGTTTAGTTAATAAGTACAGTTGTGGTTGAATTAAAACCACATACTGACATATTTGTTTTCTTTTTTTTCAATAAAAGTCATCATTCTTCATTTTAGTTTATTATTTCACATTAATAAAATTGAAACAGTTTTTCAAAGATATCTTTATAGAGTAAACATTATATTTTTTAAAATACAACATCAAGCTTCGCCCAAAACAATACATATAGCATTAGCTTAGAGTGGATATTCACATATTACTTACAATAAACAATGGACACGCTTAATACTACGACTGAGTGCTTTGCAAATTATATTACACATTGAGATTATGAACGATATACAAAAAAAATAAGGCGTCTGTCAGTGTTACAAATTTTACAATCACTCGAAAATTTTAATATACTTACTGTATATTGGGTCGGACCGAAACAATAGAAAAAAACATATGGAAATAAATAACATCGGTATAATTACTAAAAGACTATACAAAGTGAACGGACAACACGAATTTTGAGTGTATTTATACAATTTCTAATCGTTTCATCTCTTTGAGCAGTTCGACGCCCATTTTGGCGGGAGAGCGAGTGACAATGACGTTTGCTTTTTCTAAAGCTTTGATTTTGTCCATGGCACCGCCTTTCCCGCCAGAGATGATGGCGCCGGCGTGGCCCATCCGCCGACCTGGCGGGGCGGTCAGGCCCGCGATGAATGACACCACGGGCTTCGCTTTTTGACCCTGGATTATATAAAATATATTAGAACATTTTAATGTACATTTTTAAAGTGTTATTCTACAATGAGGACAATAACATATGTTTGGAAACCTTATAAAAAATTCGACGTAACAGGACCTAAGTATGCATGCGCTTTTTTTTAAAACGGTTTCTTAGATGAACAAGTACGAGAGCATTAAATATAATATAATATTAGAATATTAATCTCCGATATTTTCCTTCAAACTTCAACTTAGTTGACGTTTAAACATTATAAACAAGTTAATAAGTTGTCAGTAACAAACGACTTCGATTCAGCTTACACTTTATGCTTATTAAATGCATATTAAATTCACGTCTTATTCCACATTCATATGTATATGGCAAAGGTAAGCGAAAATACCTAACGACATAAATCACAAATTGCGTATGAATATCCAAATATATTTAAATTTTTTTAGCTTTAAGCTGTATACCGCATGTAGCAGGATAGACAGAGGAAGCCAATTGTTAAGATACTCCAATTCCGAAGCACCGCCACCGTTCCCCAAGAACTAAACACTGCGCTATAAGTACGTCGACACCAGAGCGAAGAAATGAATTAAATATTTTACTTCCTCAAGTCGTCGAGAATCGAACTAGTAATCTGCCGCATTTACAGTAACGCTGGTGCCCCAGCGCCACGACTGCATTTACCTGGCTCATTAGATATATGAATAGTCAAATCCACGTGATATATTTTCGTTAATTAAACGAAAGCGAAAACTGTTTCATAACTAATGACTCACATATGTATGTAGTTACGTATTTACGTATTTTTGTTTAATCTAATGATTACATCTGCATGGCGTGGTCTATCAAACGTTGCGATATGATATTATATCATTATATATCTCTTGCGGACTGATAAATTTGTTTACTTAAAAAACATTTTAAACATTACAAGAAATTTGCAAATGTAGATTTTTTAAAGCATTTTTTTCTTAAATATATTATTGTGTTTGTGTGTGATTGTAGGAAACAATTTACGATATCTATTTTATTATATTAATTATAAATAAAAAATTTAGTTTTGTTTGTTACACTTTCATGCCAAAATTACTTAACTGATTATCGTGAAACTTTGTACATATATTCTAAGAAGTTATTAGAAAGAATATAGAATTTTTTTATTATAAAAAATAATGGCTTTGGCCATAATATAAAAATAAATTTAAGCGAGAAAAGCCGCGTTTGAGTCTCTAGTATTTTTATATTTATTTCACAACTCAAAGCACATCATTGAGTTCAAAAAAATACAAAAAACTTACAGTATTCATCTGAGTTAAGTAATCAGAGGCAAGCTCCTCAGCATTTCCTCCAATTTCACCGATTAAGATGATGCCTTTCGTGTTGTTATCTTTGAGGAACACTTCGAGACAGTCGATGAAGTCCGTACCGTTGAAGGGATCACCTCCGATGCCCACACAGAGCGTTTGACCCAAGCCCGCCTGGATAGTTAAAAATATATTATTTTAAATCTTGCTAATATTATAAATGTAGTTTGGGATGTTTGTTCCACTTTCACGCAAAACCTGCTGAACTGATTTAACATCAGAATAACACATCTATATTTACATATAATAATATTTTTGTAAAGTTTTTATATCATTTGGCTATGATATAATAATAAGTTTAAGCGGGCATAACCACGTTAAGGTTGAAATATATTATACATCTCTTTATAATGAATACTTAGCTTATTGGCTACACAGAAATCACAAAAAAAGTATATACATTTTTAAGATTAATTTTTTATTAACATATAATTATATTTATTACGCATAGTACAATAGTTAATGATCAATAAAGGAATGTCTCTTTCAAAAGAATTACGAATCAGAAAGGTCCATTGACTATCAGTTATTGATAAAGTTTTTATGTTATTTAACAAGAGTTGTCATTATCTGTATGCTTACAAATGAACTAGAATTAAATACATATTAAAAAAAACTTTCTACAAGGATAATTGAATGTATATACTGTATATAATAATACAAGTTATTTCCGTCAGTTACCAAGCTAACAAAAAGGAAGCATTTCATTACTTTAATCTTTACTCATGTCGTTATGTCGGTATTTGTTATAAACGTACAGACAAGGTTGACTGGTTCCAGGCGGTTATCAATCGGAAATGAATAAAGAATTGACTTATAACTGCTAACTCGCTAACAAAACTAGTTGGATACATAATTATTATAGTTAAAATTAACGTATTTAATTTTACTAGGCATTTATTGACCTAAACATACAATTTTATTGATCATATATAAAATCATAAGCTTGCCAATAACACGTATTTTTGCCAAAAACTGTGCTACATAAAAAACTAAAATTCTGCATGTAGTTTTTCAAGCAATGATTTATCAAATTCATAAGATAACAAGATTTGATGCTTCCCTACACAGTTATCAGCCATAACTTTAAATATTATTTTTTTTAAAGATTAAATTAATTTCCATACTCACTTCAGTAGTCTGATGGCAGGCCTCATAAGTCAATGTGCCTGAACGAGACACTACACCGATACAACCTTGTTTGTGAACTGCGGCTGGCATAATACCAATTTTGCATTTTCCTGGAGCAATGATACCAGGACAATTGGGTCCTACAAGACGGGACTTGTTTTGACGCAAGAGCGCATGTTTTACGCGCACCATGTCCTGAAAGTTTTTGTAAAAAAATTATATAACTGAAGTGAATGTGACTTTGTGAAGATTGCGAGTTGAGAAAAATTAGATAATCATTATTTTCATTTGCTCACTCTGGTAACAAGACAAAGCACAGCATTAAGTTGCACCACCCAACAAGAAATGTGTTGATAATTAGGTGGAAAGTTAGGAATGGAGTGTCTTGGCACTAGAGCTCCCTATTTCTACCCTAGTATATGCAGGATACAGCAATAAAAAAAATAATTAAAAAGCAATAAAAAAAGAAATTTAAATATACTTTTTTAACTTTCGTTTTTAATAAATGTACAAATTCGGTCATTTATCAACTTAATATTTATCTTTCATTGATTGAATAATGGAACAGATATAAACAGTGCGCAAGTAGATAATCAATGTAAACAATTGATCCAATTGCAATACAGCAAATATATGTAATGAATACTTCAAAGATCTTTGTATATATCAAGGTTTAATTTACATAGAAATGTCAATGAAATATGCATTTAATTATGAACTTGACTGAAACCAATCATTCAAATAAATATTCTGATAGTTATAGTTCTGTCACTTACACTATGTTAATGGCTGACTGGAAGACAATGGTTGTGGATTAAATTCCTATTCTTGATATTGAGCTATTTTATTTCCTACCTTTGGTACACAGAGCATGAGGTTGAGTTACACCATTCAATACACAACAATTTTAACACTATGTTACTCTGGCTACCCTGCTACAAGCAGGTTACAGGACAAAGCTATAAAAAAATTAACTACATACATGTTGAGGAACACCCTCAGTAATGCAAACAATGAGTGGTATTTCAGCTTCAATAGCTTCTAAGATGGCTGCCGCAGCTCCAGGTGGAGGTACATAGATGACTGATGCCTCAGCACCTGTTTTCTCTTTAGCTTCCCTTACGGTGCCAAATACTGGCTTGCCAAGATGTTCTGTACCAGCCTTCTTTGGTGAGACACCTCCGACAATCTTTGTGCCATAATCGAGAGCTTGCTGGCTATGGAATGTGCCCTGTTTGCCAGTGAACCCCTGTACAATGACTTTAGTTTCACTCGTTAGTACCAAGTTTTTTCGTGTCTCAGCATATGGTGTGCTGCTGGAATATCTTAAGTTGCCAAGCTTTAAGCCATCTACAGATAAAAGTAAAAAATTATAAAAAATAAATACATTACATTAAATTATTTACAGAATTCAAAGGTATTTAATATTTTTTTTATGTATTTAGCATGATAATTATTAAAATTTGGCACAATAACTCATAATTGTTAATTTATGTAACACTTAATACATTCTATTTTTTATTTCAACAGTTACTGTTAGTTATTTATGAAAAGATACTACTTATCTTTTTAACCAAAGCATAAATTAGATAGATCTGTTTGCCAGCTGTCATTGTTCAAAGGTCAATAAAATATTGATCCAGAATTTGTCTCAAGGAATAAGTAATAAATGAGACAATACATAAATATATCAATGTAGGGGTATTAATCTAAAGCCTTTATATAAAAGTATACATAAGAGAATCTAAATAAGTATATTTATAGACGAAGGTTAAACCTAATTAAAATGACATTGTCAATAGTATAGTACATGAAATAAATTATTAAAATATTATATCAAGTTACGTTAAAGTATAAATTTTAGTTATTTCAGCACAAGACGGTTAATACTTACATTTCAAAGGAGAAAAGAAAAATTTTACAAGGTTACTATCAGTGTCACGGTTACACAAAAAAAAAATATCGAAACGTTTCGACAAATATGGTAGATATTATAAATGAGTTTAATAATATTATGAGATTTTAAAACAAAAAACAAGATAAATATTCACATATACCTTTGCAACGAGACAAAATCCGCACCGGCAAAGCCATTGTATAACAGGTTAAGGGAGTTTTCTATTAAAATTTTTGTGACACTGACAAACCACCAGCCATTACGTAATTTCACAACTGACAACATACGTCAATTTAAATGACAAGTCGACAGTTGTAGCCAATATTATAAAATCAATTATTGGCACGCTCGAAACGCCATATACCGAGAAATCAATCAAAATCAATTATTTTATTACATTTTAGTTTTTCATTAGGTGTTATATTTTGGCATTTTTTAAATTATTATAGTATAATACTGTGTGTAATGATAAAATTTGTAAATTAAATTTTATTAACTAAAATTATCATGCATTTAATTAATCTAAATCTCTATCATGTATTATATAAATACCGTACACATTTGCTTAATTGCAACATTTTATATATTTAATTTCCAACCTTACCGCTTTTTTTAAGTGTTTTAATTCAAGTGCGTTATTCTTGTAAATAAAAATTAAAAAATCATTTATTTATTTATTTGACGTTAAATTATGAACGTAATTATTTACGGTACGCTACATGACGTTCTCAAGTCACGTCTGTCAAATGTTTCTGACTTTCTGTTATCACTTATCTGTGACTAATACTAGCGTTTTGTGTTTTATTTACTTCGATAACAATTAATAAAAGACCGCCACGTATGAAGATAATATAGATTGTACAACCATAGTTACTTTTATTCTTTGCCACGGAGGTCTATATTACGAATAAGAAAAAATATAAGAAAATATGTGCGGATCTGATAAGAAATTGGGTGAAATACGTGCCCTTATCCTAGTCGGCGGATATGGGACTCGTCTTCGCCCTTTGACTTTGAGTAGACCTAAGCCGTTAGTTGAATTTGCTAACAAACCAATTTTAATGCATCAAATTGAGGCATTAGTTGACGCAGGAGTAACACAGGTAAAAACAAAATCTATAAAATTACTTTGCTTTTGTTTATGATTTTATTGCTATACTTTTTGAAAATTTCAGCTTTCTAGTTGTCTACTAACAAAGTTTTTCTCTAGGTTATTTTAGCTGTGTCATATAGGGCTGAAGACATGGAGAAAGAATTAACTGAACAAGTTTCCAAATTAGGTGTATCTTTAACATTTTCACATGAGACTGAACCACTTGGTACTGCTGGGCCTCTAGCTTTAGCTAGGGAATTACTTAGTGCAAGCCCTGAACCCTTTTTTGTTCTGAATTCTGATGTTATATGTGACTTCCCATTTAAAGAGCTGGCTAAATATCACAGAAGTCATGGCAAGGTACTGTTTTATAATATATATCTATTATTAACTATTAGATTAATTAACCAGAATAGGAATATACTCCTTTTGACAAACTTCCTTGACAAAGTCTAATCACATTTTTCAGAATCACAAATAAGAAAGAGCAGAATGCAAGATATGATGATAAGAATAAAAACATTTTTACTCTCTTTAATATTCATATTTGTCTTAATTTTTAGGAAGGTACAATTGTAGTAACAAAAGTAGAAGAGCCCTCAAAGTATGGTGTTGTAGTATACAAAGGTAATGGGGAAATTGAAAGCTTTGTGGAAAAACCACAGGAATTTATATCTAACAAAATAAATGCAGGTATATGTTTCTTTGTCATATGGACCGTTTATTTTGAAAGTGGTGTAAGTCCATTTTTGAGAAAAATGAGTTATCACGTAATTCATGCTTAATTTAATGTAATTTTTTAATATATAACTCAGTCAGTGTTTAGTTTCTCAAAAAAAACCCATGTTTTGAACAACTTAAAATCGGTCGGTAAATGAAATTGCATAATTATCGTCATACTAACCTTTAATTTTCTCAAAACAAAGAAAATGGACTTACACCACTCTCAAAATAAACAGTCCATATATTGTCAGTTTATTATTCAACTTATAAATGATAGCTTCATGTTACACAAATTTATATAGGCAAAGAGAACTTAGTGTTATAACACTTCATTCCTCACTTTCCGTCCAATTTTGGTTATATTGGATTTTGGTATTTGGTTATTGTGCATGTTATGTGTTAAGTGGCCTAACTCAGTACTGAAATTTGTTTAAAGTATAAAAATGTAAATACCTGAGAGAAAAACATATTTATCAAGTTGGAAATGAAACCACAACCAGTACACCAAACCAAATGCTTTATTGTTGCACCACAATAGCCTAAAGTTTTGTATATAAACATCATAAAATAAAATCTTTTATTTCAGGTATGTACATACTCAATCCATCTGTTCTTGACAGAATTGAGTTACGTCCCACTTCAATAGAAAAAGAAGTATTTCCTTTTATGGCAAAAGATGGTGAATTATATGCCATGGAATTGCAAGGCTTCTGGATGGATGTTGGGCAGCCTAAAGACTTTCTAACTGGTATGATTTTGTGGGCATATTATATATAGATATTATTTATCAAATATTTAGGAAACAAATGAGTTTTTGTCCATAGCACAATTGTAACCTCTATTTTAAAAAATAATTATTAAAATTACAGGAATGTGTTTATATTTAACTAGTCTACGTCAAAAGAATTCAAATATGCTACATGAAGGAACAGGGGTGGTTGGTAATGTACTGATCGACCCTACTGCCAAGGTTGGCAATGGCTGTAGAATAGGGCCCAATGTGACTATAGGACCCAATGTTGTTATTGAAGATGGTAAGTGAAAATTATTTATTTTTTCTAAATCCTTTTTCTTTACGGAAATACCAGTATTAATATTATAATTTTTTTTTATACCTTACGGAAACGGAATAAAATGAGTAGAAATATAATCTGAATCTATAATAATAATAAAATCTGAAGTGTTCTATTTGTCTTGTAAACATAACCACACTTTACATACTATTAGTTAATAATATTTTTTGCTGTTTTATAATTTATGTATATGAGTATATTGATTGTTCTGACTCATTTCCTTTAGCCTTAATATTAGGTTCCCATGTTTCCTCGCTATGAACGGGATACAGTGTGAAGCTTAAACAAACCATAGTAAATCAAGTAATACAAATATTTATTTTTATCAGCAAAACTACACAAAAATTAAGATAGGGAAATGATTTTTATTACTTTCAAAGTTTTTTATTCATGAATGACATATATCTGAAATCACACTTGTATTGTAAATCAACATTGTGTATTATTGATATGTATATTAAGAATACTTAATGGACAAAATTGATTTATCATAGAAATGTTTAATATACTTTGATAAAACATAAATATGTTATGTTTAATACTATTCAACCTAAATTCAAGGGTGGGTTCGAATCCCATTAGAGTTTTGAATGGATTTTTATATGTCGTGAGTCATGAACAAAAAAATATACACTGGTGTCCTTTGAAGATTTCTCAAAACAAATTTCTTTGCGACATAGCCCACTTATTTATATAAATCTTTTAGTTATATAAAGCACGACATTTAGTTTTTCTACCCATATCGTAACGTATGTACAATACTGTCAACGAGACGCTTTGAAGTTGGGATTTTTTATTTTTTTAATTAAAAGTAATAAAAAGTTTAAAAACAATTCTGCGACACCCATCTGCAGCTAACTTCAGTGCGGCCACGAGGCCACGACTCGTCGATTGTACTGTATGTGAAGAATTTATCGATCTGTTCAACGTCATGCGGACATAAATATGTATAATAAATATTATCTGTACAATCTTGGTTATTAACAATTATGTGTATTAATGAACTCTTTGTGACATGGAATAAGATTATTTTTATAACTGGCAATAACCTCAACTCTATTAAACGCTATAGTACTTCTAAATAATGGTTTCAGTAATAACTGTAAATTACATTAATTAATT
The DNA here is from genome assembly GCF_056956725.1 of Heliconius melpomene rosina. Taxonomy (NCBI): domain Eukaryota; kingdom Metazoa; phylum Arthropoda; class Insecta; order Lepidoptera; family Nymphalidae; genus Heliconius; species Heliconius melpomene. The sequence continues at coordinate 5,269,775 of NC_140397.1, forward strand.
AATTTATTTTAACAATCTTTCAATTATTCAGGTGCGTGTATAAAACGCAGTACAATACTACGTGGAGCGATAGTGAGACAACACGCGTGGCTCGACGGTTGCATAGTTGGGTGGAAATCAGTCGTCGGTCGGTGGGTCAGGATGGAAAATACCACAGTGTTAGGGGAAGACGTTATAGTAAAAGACGAGCTTTACGTTAATGGTGGTCAAGTGCTACCACATAAATCTATAGCGTTGTCAGTGCCAGAACCACAGATTATAATGTAGAGAAATTGAGGTCTATAATTTTTTTCTATTACTTTATTATCTATCTATAAATGTTTTTTTTTTAAATATATTTTAAATTGTAAATAATATAATTATATTACACTTTATCCAGTGCAATAGTTAAAATGAACTGAACTTATTACTTGGGACTGCTTATACTTACTACTTACTTGCTACTACTTATACTTGACTTGCCTTGAAACTATTATTCTAATGAATATTTTTATTGTCCTTAAACATTTATGAACTAAGCTATGTATCTCTTAAAACTTCTTTTAATTTTCTACATTTCTTGTCATCACCTTATTTAAGATGCATTTGAAATAAAGACTTATAGTTATATGAAATTAACGAGTAGATTTGAGTAATTGGTATAGCACAAATTATTTATCACTCTATATGTTTTTTATCTGCTAGTAAAACAATTTGTATAACAAAATTTACTAAATTAATACCAATAAATCAGTTTGTATTATGAGGTGGATAACCACTTGATAAAATGAACTTATTAATATATTAAGACAACTAAAAACTTAATTATATTAGTTAAACAATGAGTCCAACTATAAAAAGATTGATGAGATAATTTTTCTACCCTTTTTACAGAATTAATCTTTTATAACCGTGACAATTTAGATAATGTGCATATTATAACTTTTGGTGGTGTAGGGAATTGACCTACATATTACAAAAGTGGTTGTTTAACAACAAAAAAATTGAAATTTAACATAAATATAATATATATATACATATTTGAGGCCTTCGTGGCGCAGCAGCACAAGGATGTGACTGTAACGCGACGGTTGTGGGTTCAATCCCCACTCGAGGAAGTGAAATTGTTATTTACGTTTGTATTTCCATTTCTTCTCTCTGGTGTCGAGGCAAATCGCGGCGTTGAGTTCTACCCCTCAACACGCAATGCCTCCAGAATTCTTCAGAAGTCTTAACACTAGATTCCCTCTGCCTACCCTGCTGTGTGCAGGATACAGCGTAAAGTTGATTTAAAACTTAACATTTTTATTTAAATAGTTTTTTGTTGAAATGATGTTTGCTTTTTATTTGACTGTTCCGCTTTATTGGATATAACCTTGAACATTGTAATATGTGGATTGACTCTCGTAACTACAAAACCAACAATTTTTATAACACAATATAATACAGTAGATACAATGAGATTGTGATATTGTAATAACTATTCCTAATTTCTATTAAATAAATCAGTTTAGTTTTAATTATTTATATATGGAAGTAATGTCATAAGTTTGGTTCTTCTTTAAATAAAAAAAAAACAAATTTATTTAATATTTTTGTCAATATATTTTTCGTTTTATTTTAAAAAATATTTATTATAAACTTTAATATGTTGTCAGTGACTTAAATTAAAATTTAATTTTATTCTTTGTAATTTAATTTACGTAATAATTCTATCACATTCCTTTATATTATACTACTTGTAACTTTAAGTTTTCCTAAACTTAAAATTTTTATTTTTGCCATTGTATTCATGTTTTACACATAGTAAAACAAATCCTTTAGTTATAAGCAGTGTAATAGTTGCATAATAAATAATATTTTCCATTCTGTAGTTAATTTTATTTTTCCTTCAAATAATTAAAGAAAAATAATTTTTAAAGTATTTACACATACATTGTGAATTAATATATGTCCAATTAAATATTTCTTTAGCTTGTTTTCTTTAAAATACAATGTATTCCAACTCTATTGACACAGATTGCTTAGACAGTCGTTTTTGTTAATTAAGTACATATATTCCGTATGTATAGTTCCGAAACACAGCCGCATTTTCTAGCTTCACGCTTTACGCCCGAATGTAGTAAGCAGGGCAAGCAAAAATAACCTGAGAACCTAATGCTTTGTTGCCGTTTAAACACGTCCGTTGCCCACTTGCCGCTGAATTCTGGGGGCATTGTGTGTTGAGTGGTGGAATTCAACTCCGCGCTTTACTTCGTTCCCAGAGCGACGAAATGAAAATATTTCATTTCAGCGAGTGGCAACCAATACCACAATTGTTGTGTTTACATACGATATTCACATTCACACGCTTGTTCCCCTGCGCCACGACGCCCTCATTTGTTAAGACAAAAAATGCTTACAAATAAAATAATTTCCTTATCTCCTCAAAATGCTAGTGGAATTCGGACCTACAACAATCGCATTTATTAAGACATTGATGTTCCTTATTTTCCACTGTGTTTTGAAGTCATTGCATGTTAAATGGTAGAATCTAACGTCCCACTGCCTCGACATCATAACGCAGAAATGTCATTCATTTTCACATTTTTATAATATAGAAAAGAACAACTTTTCTTGTACAATAATCATAGCAGTTCAACGACGATTTTAAAACGTCTTTTATTTTATTTTTACTGACTTAACGTTCATACACCACCAAAATTAATACAAACCAAAATGACTAGATATTATGATATAGAATACTTTGGTTGGATTGAATATTTGATTGGTTGGAGTCACCTCAGTTTACTGGTATACTTTTAAATTTTAAATATGATTATTTATATTTTCGGACTTACAATAAACATCAAGTTGAGCTTGACAAATGTCAAATTTTGATTGTCAAACTGTTTTGTATATTTGCGCCAAAAAGCAGCATTTTTGTAATTTTAATATTAATTATTTTAATTGATGTAGCCTATATTAAATTAAACAAACAATTTATAGTATTTCAGTTTAATAAATGTTCATTATATATTAATTTCATATATTTTTATTCACAAAATGTCTAAGCGCAATAGTGCAGCAGCTTCTAACACATTATTTAATTACTTTACTAAAACTCCTCCCAGTAATAAGAAAGCGAAACAAAACAAAGATGAAGATAATAATAAATTGAATACTTCTCTGGGCAACAATGATATCAAAACAGAGAGTGAGTGTTTCTTTTTTGTATAGTTATTTTAACAAGTGTAAATAAACTATTATTTTTTCCATTAATCCTGTTATTAGGCAAAAAAAGAGAAAGAACACCAACTCCTTCACCTAAAGTTGATAAAAGTGAAAATGATAGTGATGAGGAAGCCCCAATCACTATTAAAAAGAGAAAAAGAATTAGATTGAATCCTGTTGATTCTGACGATTCAGATGCTGAAAATAAAGGTAAGCAAATGTTAATACTACTTTGTTACATATATTTATTCATCAATGTAAGTTCCATGCACTAAACACCATTTTTAAAGATGCTGAAATTCTTGTCTTACTCTGAAGTCAAGGAAAATGATCACAGAATTTTAAAAAAGATTAAGAAAAAATAGTATGTAAAGTTAGTTTAGCTAATCAAATATGTTATAAGTAGATACACCAGTCTATCATTGTGTATCACATGTGACATTGTATTTGGGTGGTATGGGTTTCAAGAAAATGAGTGATGAAAGAATGAAAAAAAGTTATTAGTCAGTCGTAAGATACAATGAAATCTTGGGTGATCTTTGAGATCTGGAATGGTACAGATATTATGTAAAAAAATAAAATAATAAATAATTGCAGCAGATAACAAAATTGAAAATAAAAAAGTTTTGGAGAATAACAAAATCTCAATAGAAAAAAAATTACAAGAAAGCTTCACATATGAACCTGGAAAATCCCCTAATAGTAAGCCTAGGAAAAGTGTGCTACTGAATGAGTAAGTTAAAAATACTTTTTATATTAATAACTGGTGACGAAAACATGGCTTCACTCATTATACTTATTCTTATATCATATATGAAATATACAAAATGTTTATGTAAATAGCATATGTTATTCTCTATAAGCCATATTACTGTTCAGTTTCATCCAAATCTGCTTAGCAGTATTTGCATGAAACAAACATCTATCCTTGCAAACATTCACAAAATTACATTTACAAAATTGTAAAATAAAATTTTAATATCTAAGATGTATTTAATAAAAGATGGTTTGCCGTTGTGGCCCAGCAGCACAGTGTATGTCTAATAGTTATAAAACTATGAAGATGGTGTCTACAATTCCCAATATGGGGAATTAAATATTTTCAGATAGTAAAAAGTCAAAATGTTGGTGTATCTGCTAGTCTGCTGCATATTGAGTGAAAGTAAAAATCTTTAACTTCTTATTTTTCACATATTTAGATCCCAAATTAAATTAGAACAAGACGAATCACAACCTCTATCAAATGAAGGCAATTGGAACCACTGTAAGCTAGACTGGTTGAAACCTAATAAGGTAAAAGATGCAAAAGGGAGACAACCTGACCATCCTGATTACGACCCCAGTACTCTGTATGTACCACCTGATTTTATGAAGAAACAAACGCCGGTAATTACTTTTTATGCGAATTATTCTTACAGGAATTGCTAACAATACACTAAAAGCTGTTGAAAGAGTATTTCCACTATGTATGATTTTTAGGCTTCAACAGTTATCATAAGGTGAAGCCTTGGGGTGGAGTCCCACTATGTTCTAAATTATTTCTTTCTTATAATTGCATTAAAAAAAACTAACTTCTTCCTTATATCCTTGTGTAAGAGAGGTTTTTAAAAATATTTTATACCTTTGAAAGAATACTTTAGATATCTTATATAGACAAATTCTAATTATAATATTAATATTGAGTTTTTATTACTATTAGATGCTCTGTTCAAATTTTTCTTTTTTCATTGTATTTTTTTAGGTTGTTGTTGCAGAGCTTTAACTGGCTATGGTTGTGAGTGTGATTCTCAGTCTAGGAAATTTTCATTGTACAGTTGACATTATTTACAGCATTGTTCTATAGGACATTATTGATAAAGTAAAACTGTGCTGTCTTTTTTTATATTTATGTAATAAGTTAATTTAAACTAAATATTTATTACTACAGGGTCACAAACAATGGTGGGAAATTAAATCTCAACACTTCGATTGTGTGTTGTTCTTCAAAGTGGGCAAGTTTTATGAATTATATCACATGGATGCATCGGTTGGTGTCAATGAACTTGGATTTTCATATATGAAGGTAAAGCTTATATAATTTTTTATGTATAATATAATTATTTATGTATAACAAGCCTTGAGTTCATTACACTTGGTTCTCTATGACTATAGCTGTATGTGGGATACTGCATGATGCCGAAGATGATAATACAATAAAATGTTTTCTTTCAGGGCGATTTCGCACATTCAGGTTTTCCTGAAAGTGCATATTCTCGTATGGCGAGTACTTTAGTCTCAAAAGGCTTCAAAGTCGTAAGAGTCGAACAAACTGAAACACCGGATATGATGCAAGAGAGATGTAAAAAGAGTAAATGGTTTTGTTTTTTGTATTATATTATTGTTTAAGACCTTTGGGGCGTAGAGGCAAAGTGAGTGACTAATCTTGACGGTTGTGGCTTAGATTCCTGCTCGGGTGATTTATTCTCGTACAACAATGAAAATTTTAAAAATTATTACTTGTTATTTTTTACATTTTTAATGTGTTATTCCTCACTTTCAAATCTTTTTGAAAACATGTATAATAATTTTAATGTAGCCGGATTCAAATACAACTTGGAAACAGTCTCTTCACTTTGACCAGTTAAATTTTTATGTGTTCTAAAAATTAAATGTTGCCTACATTTGTAACCGCCAATAATTAAACAGATATAAATAGATAAAAAAAATAAACTTACCCTAGTAGAACCAACCTTACTGTAAGGTTGGTTCTAATCTAATCTCAAATTTAGGTACTATTTCAATAATGGTATAACTTTACAACAATGCTCTTAAAATATTACGGTCTATAAAATATAATGGTCGGTATAAAATATTAAGTTAGTTTTTTTTTAAAAAAAAACGCAAATTCAAATCTGCGCCATCTATATCTTACTTTAGGGTGGCCACAAGTCGTCGATTGCACTGTACTGTAATAGTGGCATCGAATATTATCTCTAAATTAATATTAACAAATATTTATAGATGGTCTCACTAGTAAATTCGACAAAGTGGTGAGACGCGAGGTGTGCCAAGTTAGTGTGAAAGGTGCTCGCACACTTGGCTTGCAGGACTTGGCACCTGTGCAGTCTGCTGCTGAGTTCATGATGGCTGTTGTCGAAGAGGTTGGTTATACTTTTATAAACTATGTTTCACGAGAAATATGCCGTTGTGGCGCAGTGACACAAGCGTGTGATTGTAAACGCCACAGTTGTGGGTTCGATTTATAGTTGAGGAAATGAAATATTTAATATTTACATTTTCTAGCTGTGGTAATAAGGTAAAGCATGCCGTTGTATTCCACCACTCAACCCGCAATGCTTCAGGAATTTGGTGTATAGTAAAGAACAGAGTGTCTTAACACTAGATTCCCTCAGCGTACCCTAATATATGTGGAATACAGCATGATTATTGCTATATCGAGTCCCTACTAAGAATTTTATATGTTTTCTTAAAATATTATTGAAAATAGTATTTTCCTTTTTTCAGGAACACAATGGCGACAGTACATATGGAATATGTTTTATTGACACCACAATAGGACAATTCCACATGGGGCAGTTTGTGGATGACCAGCACTCGTCCAGGCTACTTACTACGTTGGCTCATCATCCGCCAGCTTTGGTAATATATTATTGTCATATACAATAATTATTTATTCGACAATAGCAGATTGTCTTTGCGCAATAGTACAACATCTGATTTTAAACGACGGTAGTGGGTTCGATTTAAACTTGGAGAAATTATTTATTTATAACAAGCCAAAGCGCGACGTTGAATATCGCCACTACAAAGTAAAAAAAAAATTATAGTAAGAACATCCATATAAGAAAACTGAATGTTGACTTAATAATGATTTTAACACATGATTATTTGGCTTAATTGCCTATTTTTATTTAGTTATTGTTATGAAGTATACAGCTTAAAATAAATTCGCTATCACAGATAATATACGAAAAGAAAACGACAACAACAAAAACAACAAAGCTGATATCCACACACTGTCATACAGCAAGACTAGAAGCAATACAAATGTGGGCTCCGGACAAAACACTCAAGTTATTAGCAGAAAAATATTATAGGACGAATTTAGATGGGGAATGGCCTGAGGGACTTAAATGTTTTTTGCATGAAGGTATTTATTGCTTTTTGGGATTGGCACTTGTGACGTTTTATTCTGTGATTGAAAGAATTTATATAGGAAATGGTCTGATAGACTTAACTATTATTTATAAATTAACTAGATTTTTTTTTAAATTACCAGACACCAGTTCTAATATTTTATTCTTTGATTGAACAAATTTACATAGTACCAGCGGTACATTAATGTTTGTTGTTTCAAAGTATTATTTTTACTTTTTGAGATTAATTTGTAAGCATCATGATCGTTGGTTAGATCTCCAGTTTAGGCTTTGGATTGTTTTCGCTCTACAAATATTTGGCAGAACATGAAATACAGAGTGTCTGAACACTAAAAGCTATATGAATTTTTACGAAACCATATTATATTTAATTTTCCAAATACCGATCTCAATGAAGATTGCTTTTTTGTTTTAATTTCATATGATTTTTTTTAAATTCATTAATATATTTACGAATTCCAGGCGACGCCCTAGGCCTTACACCAGCTCAAAACAATCACTTAACAATAAAAGCATTAGGAGGTTGTATAGCTTATTTAACTAAATGCCTCTTGGATATACAAATACTTGGCATGTCCCAGTTCATTGAATACACACCCGCTGATGTACTAAATAGCACCTTATTGCCTGAAGATAATGTTGAAAATGTGTGGAAAGGTGGTAATACAATGGTGTTAGACGCCATAACGCTAAGGAATCTCAGGATAGTACAAGATGAAGGGTGTTTGTATGATAAATTGAATTTCTGCTCAACTCCAATGGGGAAACGGTTAGTGTTTCTAATAAGTTTTTTATATTTTAAATACACATGTCAATCTATGCTATATTTATAATGGTTGTGGGTTCGATCCCCACGCGAGGAACTGAAATATTTATTTAAATTAATATTTTAATTTTTTCGCCCTGATGTCGAGGCAAAGAGCGGCGTTGAGTTCCGCCACTCAACACGCAATTCCTCCAGAATTCGGTGAAAAGTGGGGAACGGAGTGTCTTAACACTAGGTTCCTTCTGTCTGGTCCTGGTTCCTTCTATTTGGTCAAAATTTTAAAAAGTTTTTTGAGGACATGACGTAGTGGGATTGTGTCTTACTGTTAATGCGATAATTGTGAGTTCGATTCTCACTTGGAGAAATTAATTTTATTTTCATTTCCCTACTGCGTTCCGTCTCGAATTCGGGTAGAAAGTGTCTTGTTGCCTGGTTCTCTTTGCCCTAATTATCTATAATTTCTAATATATAGATTATTATACCAATGGGTATGTTCGCCAAGTTGTGATTTAACAGTCATTAAAGAAAGGCAAGAAGCTGTCAAAACATTGTTTGAAAACCAAGAGCTATGTCTAGATATGAAGAATTTGTTGACTACACTACCTGATCTAGAGCGACTTTTGGCCAAGTAAGTGTGTCATTGTAATAAAAATACGATTAAGATTTTTTCGAAGGAACTTATTCTTATAACAAAAACTTGTGTGTTTTTAAGTTTTTTTATCATTTAATTAAAATTCACTAATGTATTGCGAAAATCCTAAAATGGATATAAATCAATTCGTTTTATCAATAATTTTTATTTTATCGTGTGTTTATTTCAGAATACACGCTCTCGGCAATTCAAAGAAGGCCAAGGACCATCCCGATTCTCGCGCCATATTTTATGAGGAGAAAACCTATTCGAAACGAAAAGTATTAGATTTTATATCGGTTCTGAACGGTTTTACTGCTGTTCTTAAATTATCTGAATTATTTTCAGATGTCGATTCCGATTTGTTAAAGAGTATAACGCAGTTTAGTCCGGCGGGCAAGTTTCCAGATTATAGGGAAACTTTGAAATTTTTTAAGGTATATTTTTTGTATGAATTGTTAATTTATCACTCTTTAAGGGCATTAAGGCGTAGTTTGAAAGGGTGTGTTTGTCTGCTTCTAAACGCGACGATTGTGTGTTCGATTCCAACACGATTTTTTCTTTTATTTTTTTATATCCTCCATTTGTTTTCAACAGGATAAAACGCGAAGTTAATTTACATCTCGAAAATTGGGCGGTGCATGAGGAACAGAATGTCTCAACACTAAATTAATTCTGCCTACCTTCCTCTAGGGCGTATACAGCATGAAGTTAAAAATGAAAAAGATTAGTTAATTTTTTTAAATTTGTAATCTAACTCCTTTGCCTCAGGAAGCATTTAATCAACAAGAAGCAGAGAAAGAGGGTCGTATCCTCCCCGGAGCCGGTGTGGACCAGGAATACGACGGTATATTAGAGGAAATAAAACATATTGAACAAGAGCTTAAAGATTATCTAACGCAACAAGAAAAGTATTTTAAATGCAGGGTAATTCGAGTTTTTTTTTGTATATGAGTAGTTAAAATTTGTATAATATGTATAGCGATATTTTAATATACTGTTGGTATTAATTAGATTAAATTAATTTACTCGCTCTGATAACGAAAGAAAGCGCGGCGTTGAGTAACGCCACTCAACATGCAATGTCTCGAATATAAAGTGGAGCATGGGATAAAAAAAACTAATTATAAAGATAACATATATTTCTTAGCTAACATATGTGGGGTCAGACAAGAAAAGGTACCAAATAGAAGTACCTCAGAGTGCTGCAAATAAAGCCGGACCGGAATACAATTTGGAAGGAACCAGGAAGGGGTTTAAGAGGTTTTCTACTACTGAGACTAAGGTATGTTATTTATTATATATTTTCTTATAGTATTAAACTAGCTACCCACTGACGGCGTTTTAACTGCACCATTATTTATTTTTGAATGTAAGTTGCTGTCGTGTTTTAATAATATCATTTTAAAGTAAAATCATTTAATACAAAAAATTTAGCCAATTCTATAGAATAGTCATTTTATTTTGTTGAACAAAATACTTATACTTGAGGCCAAGCGTGGCGCAGAGGCACATGCATATGACGGTAAACGCAACTGGTTGTAGTTTCGAATCCACTCGAGAAAACGGAATATTTAATATTTTCATTTCTTCGCTCTGGTGTCCAAGCAAAGCGCGGGGTTGAGTTCCGCCACTCAACACATGTGCGGGATACACATGTGCGGGATACATGTGCTTGAAAGAAATTCTTCACATATATTCAATCAGTACAGATTATACATAAAATAATCATCACCAGGATTTACTCGGACGTATGATCGCGACGGAGGAACAGAAAAGCAACGTGCTAAAAGACCTAAGTCGTCGAATCTTCGAGAAGTTCTCTACAAATTACAACCAATGGGAAACAGCGGTTAAATGTATAGCTGTTTTGGATATTTTACTCTCATTTGCGGAATTTGCAAGACAACAGAGTGGGGAGGTCTGCCTGCCTGAAATTACTATGCCTAAGGGACCAGAGGTATATAATGTTATTTTTTTAGTAATGATTTTATCTATAACATCAATTCTTTAATCAAACTCTTTAATCGTTCGTTTGCCAAATAAAATATGGTGGTGTAATAATTATTGTACTAAATACTTTAACTACTCTTTAACGGGGTTTTTTGGTATTACAAATCACTATTTGCCTTTTCTTTAAGATTTTTATGTCCAATTTATCATCGATTTTTTATGTTCTATCATCCTGTGTTTAAAAAATTAAAGTTGTATTATGTTAAAATTAATATATATAAAAACTTGAATTAAAAACAAATAAAACTACTGAAATTTAAAAAAAACTTTTAGGTTTGCTCAAGCATGTAAAAAGTAATCAATTTAATACCAAAATTAAATAACTTACAGGATATCTACATAGAAATAACAGAAGGCCGTCATCCCTGTATCCCCATACAAGAGGACTTCATACCTAACGGCGTTAGTCTCCGGAAGGCTCGCCTCTTACTACTAACTGGACCCAACATGGGCGGCAAGAGCACTCTCATGCGACAAGTTGGATTGTTGACTGTGCTTGCTCATTTGGTGAGAAATTATCTTTTTGTATATGAACTCATGGAGAAATATATGTTAGTTATCAAGAAATGTATATGTTTTGATGGGAATGGAATATCTTAACACTAGGTTTCCTTTGCCTCCTTTGCTATGTTGGAATACGTGACGCTAACGTGACTAACAACGTGAAGCTAAAAATATTGAAAACATATATGTAGGCTTTGAACAAATAACCTCCATAGAAAATGAATTTATATCTTGACGATTCATACCTCTGAGAGGCTTACTTATTAGCTTTCATAGATATAGGAGAAAGCGTATACTCATGCATGAATTGACTGTAGGCGTGGGGTACACGCATTTGACTATTAACGCGACAGGTTGAGCGGTCGAGTCCCTTTTGAGAAAATTAAATATTTAATAATTTTATTTCCTCGTTCTGGTGACGAGTTCACTCAACACGCAATACCTTCAGAATTTGGCGGAACGAAGTGTCTTAACACTCGGTTCCCTCTGCCCACCTTGCTGTGTGCAGGATACAAGAGAGTAGTAATAAGTTAATAAATATTTATTTCAGGGTAGCTACGTCCCAGCAGAACAGTGTCGTCTAACGGCCGTGGACCGCATTTTCACTCGCCTCGGCGCCCGCGACGACATCTTAGCGGGACAGTCCACTTTCTTAGTGGAGATGTTGGAGACGGCCGCCATCTTGAAACACGCTACCGTGCACTCGCTCGTTTTGTTGGATGAATTAGGTGGGTAAATCGATAAGTTTTTTTAAAACATTACTATTAATATCTTTATCTATTTAAATATATATATATATTCAATATTTAAATTTTTAACTGACTTCAAAAAGCTGAACGTTATTGATTCGGCTGTACGTATTTTTTTGTATTCACTGATTACTTTATTTTTTTGTATTTGAAGCCTGCAGTTAATATTGCTTATAAATAACTTTATTTGAAGTCCGCCATTGGACTTACAAATTTATTAAAGAAATTTCCATATTTTCTTCTTTCGTTCAGGTGAATTAGTTCTGTTAGTGGTATATATTTTTTAATCAACATATTTAATCTAGAAACCTATATACATAATTGTTTAATAACTTTTATATTGATTATTTATAACTGTCTCCCAGGTCGCGGCACGTCCACGTACGATGGCACGTCGCTGGCGGCGGGTGTGGTGCGCGCACTGTGCGAACTGCGCGCGCGCACGCTGTTCTCCACCCACTACCACGCGCTTGTGCACCACTTTGGGGACGATACGCGTGTTGTTCTTGGACATATGGTATGTATAGAATGAAATGTCGAAACATTTAAATTGTTGGCCTTTTTATCATTAATTGAGTGAAAAAATGGAAATATTAATAAACAATAATTCATTTCCCCGAGTGGTGATTGAACCCATATCTATCGCATTTACAGTCGTACACTTATGCCATTGCGCTACGATGGTCTTCATTAAGTATTAATCAAGACAGTCATTAGTGCGATTCTCACTAGAGGGAATAAAGTATTGTCGTTTCGTCGCAATAGTAATATAACAAAGCGCATCATACAGTTCTGCCAGTCAACATCTCCAAAAATGAAATATAGTAAATATATATAAATATAGTAAAACAATTAATTTCCAACAGGCATGTATGGTAGAAACAGAAGAAACACAAGACGACACAGAGGAAATAAAAGAAGAAACCATAACGTTCCTATACAAGTTAACCTCAGGCGCGTGTCCCAAGTCCTATGGGTTTAACGCCGCAAAATTGGCGGGGATACCTCGTGACGTTACAAAGCGGGCCCAAATTATAGCCAGGACTATAGAACGGGACGCTGCAATGTTGCGTACTTGTAAGGATATGTTTAATAAGAAATTGGGTAATGCGTCCGATTTGAGAGCCATGTTGTCTAATTTGATAATTTGATTTTTTTGCAAATAAGTACTTACATATTCATATAAAATATGTTACATATATTATGTTATGTAATTTTAACATTAAATTTAGTGCTTCTATATTTTATAAGCTTCTATATTTTAGAATCTCTTAATGTGTATGAAAGATACATGTATGCCCTAGGATGAGATTTTGAAAACAAAAAATCTTTTGTTAAGTTGCCATATTCATTTGATATTTAGATGAATAGTGATAGATATGTTATAAAAATAATTTTCAGCTTATGTGTAAAATCGTAAGTAAGGACATATTATGAGAAATCCATTGAAATTCAGCTACACGCACAGACGTTCATTAACGTTTATCTTAAATAGTACAAACTGACAATACGTTCCCATTTAATGTCAGTTAAATATTTTTAAAAAAATTTAGATGAGAAAATTTAACTAAGTTGGTAAAAACACTTGAGCTAGAATAAACCTATGGTATTATTATTTTAAATGTTTTGTATTTGCCGCTGTGATTATTAATAAGTGTTACCAGTTAATTGTGAGGCTGTTGTGGCGCATCGGTATAAGGGTGTGACTGTAACGCGACAGTTGTGGGTTCAATCCCCACTCAAAGAATGTTATATTTCCATTTCTTCGCTCTGGTGTCGAGGCAAAGCGCGGCGACTGACTGACGAGTTCTGCCACTCAACACTCAATGCCTCCAGAATTCGGCAGAAAGTGGGGAACAGAGTGTCTTAACACTGGGTTCCCTCTGCTTACTCTGCTGAGTGCGCGATATAGCGTGAAGCTGATTTAATTATGATTTTTTACCAGTTATTTGTTACACGTATTCCAAAATAATACCATTCTGTTCCCATCGAATTCCTGTGATTAATATTAATTAGTTATGTTGTAATCTGATTTTTGAACAATAAATTTCTTTTTTATTACGTTTTTTTATACATCTTTCTTTTTCCTGATTAATAATACATAAAAAAATATTTCAGTAATTTTTAAATAAAAAATTATAACATTTAATCTCCATTTATTATATCTAAATCACAAAAATGTTTTATAGGCTTATAAATAAAATACTTTTAAATGCATTCACATTGTTATCAAAATTCGTCATATAAAAATAAAAAATTAAATCAAAAATGAAACTTCGCCTAATTACACATAATAAGTCTCATTCATGAAGATTGGTTATAAATTTTGTTCAAAGTAACGACAGTAAAATCAATATTATCAGTAAAAATAATAACAAAAGTAGAAAGAACAAGGATTTATAATATATAAAACTTAAATTCTAAAATACTTATTAATAATTGATTTATTAAAATTTATATGAAATTACTTAGTTTGTAACAAGGTTTTGACTAGGCTTAATATTACACTGTTTTTGTATAACTAAGAATTTCGAACAAATTCCTTTTGCACTTAATTACTTACTGATTGTGATTTATTTCACATTATTGCCTCGAAAGTGGCGAAACATTAATATATAATACATTGCGGAATGTACAGAAGCGGGTCAGTGTTGCCAGTTAACTATAACCTAAATTCCGTTCATTTGTCACAGATTATATAAATTTGAGACTAAAATTAAATGTCATTCAAAATAAGCAACTAATTTTATAATTATGTATATAATTGGATACATGTCTATTTGTCTTTATATAAAAATATTATGAGAAAAAGGTGTATTGTTTAAATATACGAGTGATATTATTGAAGTATACTTATAAACAAAATGAAAATTTTAATAATAAATTACAGCTATTTGCTTATATTTAATAAAAAAGATTTAATTAAATTATGTAGGTACTTGTATAAAAAAAATAAGGCACGGAATAACCACTGAATTAAGTAATAGAAAACATATGGTCTTTATTAAAATTATAATCAGATAACTTTTCTATTTTTTTTATGACTTTGAAGTTGTAAATTACGTTATAATTTTTTAAATTTCAGTTTACATACACAGCAAGCATACGAAAAGCGCACACTAAGTAGATTTTGTCTTTCTTTTACAAATTAATGTATACAAGTCACATTTATTAAATTTAACAGTACATTTGTACTTATATTTTCAATTGAAAGAGTAATATTATAATTTATCTGTTATTACTACTCTGCGTTTAGTGGTCAATAAATTAAAAGTCGTCTAACGACGATTCTAGACATGTAATCATATGTAAACTTATACATACACAATATATATAGTTATTAAGTTTAGTTTAAAACTATTTACATTAAAATCTTGCAACATCGCGCCAGTCTTAGCGTCAAAAATTAACTTATTATTTACATCGCAGTAAATTCATACTTGTAAGTATACCATACGTTTATTCCAATCCACCAATTAGAATTTATTCATACAATTAAAAAGCACTAATATTAAAATCACTGCTCTAAAAATTGGTTTAATATTGAAAAATTTGCTAATTTTTTTTTTATTATTTTCCTATACAAGGACTACAGCACCAATTATTCTATTTTTTTTAACTAAATCGGCGTTTGTGGCCACGTATATACAATGCAGGTTTCTTAGACTGAAAGTTAAGTACCAAAACTAAATATTTACATAATAAACTATTTTATGATTTTTTAAAAATGTTTTATAGAAGATATCAACTAAAGTGGTAAGTAGGTTCAAATTGAGCCCTAAGTATCTCTAAGCATATATAAATGAAATGCTTAAAAAGAAATATCAGATTACTATAGCATACTTATTTACTGAATTTTTAAAAATTTTTCATATACGTCAAGAATTAAATCTAGAGACGAAGTTCAAATATTAAAAATCGATCATATTATATCAGAGGGACTTATAGCATATATGGGCAGTTATAATAAAAACTTGGAATCTAAAAACCTGAACCAGATAATTAACATAAATAGCTGTACTTATACACCTATATAAACATAGAAATAGTAAGAAATCACTACAAAAACTTAATTAAAATATAATTTAGCACATAGTTTAAAGGCATCCTGCATGTTTAGTGGCCGTTTACACTCACAGTTCGTCAAAGGACGAGCTCTCGCGCTCGTCGAAGGGGCGCGCGCGCTCCCCCCAGCGGTCCCACCTCTCCGAGCTGAGCAGCGACTCCGTATCCTCGTCCTGATGCGGAAGCGGGTACACGATGCCGTCACCGAAGCTATATTTTCATATTTTCTTTATTATCACAGCGTGTTTTAAGTAAAAATATCAAAAATAACAATATAAACAGCTAACAAGCATAACTACTTACTGTTATAGTTGGTATATTTTAAAAGGAATAAATTAAAACATGTATACTCTTTTTAAATGTAAAATGCACATCTATTAACATTTACTATCGCTGTACAAATACAAATAAAAAAATCAAAATAATAAATAAATTTAAATTGGTGTTATATTACAATTAATCTAGAAAATATCAACTGGTTTACTTAAATTTCAATATTTAATATGTTCTATTGATCATATTTATGTTGATATTGTAAAACTATATAGTTACATTAATATTAAAAATTAATTAATAAAATGTAATGTTTTTTTTTATATTCTAACAATTACTCGTATCATAAACTTTCAAATGACTAATAAATAAATAACAATGAAGTATTCTTAAGTGTGAACTGAATGTATGTAATAAATTAAATGTGCAAAATGTATAGTACGGTCAACAAATCGTGGCCGGTGCCTGAAGTTAGTTTTTCTGAACCCATGCGCATTGTTCACTTGGAAAGTAAATATTCACAACTAAGAAAATTCCTAAAATCTAATTTGCGCAGCCGTCTATACCTAACTTCAGGGCGCTCACGTCTAGTTAACTGTATAGTAAAATGATGAAATGCACATATCGCTGTCGAGTAAAACGTGTATAGTACAAGCTGGTGCCTACTTTGTGCTTTTATCTACATACCTACTAAACTTAATAAATACGCGCAAAACAATTTTCTCTCATTATTCTCTCTCTAATAAAATTTACAATAAAGTTTGCACGCATTTAAAATCAAATACAATCTACACTATAAAGTACGCAGCTAAAAAATATTAGCATGCAAAAGGACACAAAATTTTTATTTCAAATCAAATCAAAATCTCAACTGAGCACGACAAAAAGAAGTGAATGACGTTCAACACTCAGGGCTCGGTGACAACTGACAGCCGATGAATGAAAAGCATGTTATCGTTCGAATGGTTTTTATTTAAATATATATATATATGTACTGTAGTAAAAATATTATGAATTAGAAAAATTAATAATTATGAAATGCGTATTTTTATTTTCCTTATACTATTTGCGGGACGGTCCGGCCCCGTCGGGGGCAAAGTCTCCATCTCTCAGTCTCGTGTGCCATCTCCACGCTAAAATATTAAAAAGCTCATTCGACATTGTTCTGTTGTGTTATCATCAACAGGTTATTATTAGAAGTGAGTTAAAATTTTGAAAAAGTAAATATATCCCACGGTGCTTCTTTCATTTATTTTATATAAATTATTAAAACCAATTAATTAGTCTAACTTAATGTAATAATAGAAGCCAACTGTAAATCAATTACTTAATTTATATTGAAAAGGAAAAAACGACAAAAAAGCACCGTATTATAAATAAAAGACAAAAAGACCAGAAAGAAGACTGAGAGAGAACGAGAAGAAAAGTGAACAAATAATTTTGACAAGTGAAGAATATACATTAAATGCCAATTGGTAAGTATATGCTCTTAATCGGCCGCGCAGTACTATGCTAATCATTTACAAGCTTCATTCCAAAGCGAACGTTTGTACAATTAACTAAATAAATATTTACAGCAAAATGTTAAATTTAAAATAAATTTTACTCATTTATAGATAGATAGGTTTTATTATCTATAAAATATCATGTTTTACAAAAAAAAAAAACTCGATCAATATTTTCTCTATTACTGAAGCAACAGCCAACTGAGAGCAGTACATAAAATACCATACATCGCTTATACATCACACAGACGGGTTAAATTTAAGTAATAAAAAAAAAAGAAATAAAAAAAGAGAAAAATAAAAGTAATGTATCCATTTGCTTGCTAATTCTCGTGAACTACATTTGGTCTAAGGACAAGTGTTACTAAGTAAGTGACATAGAAAAATGTACAGATAAAAAATAAATTAAACAAAAACATAAACAACAAAACAGGTTTATTGTGCACCAAAAAAAAAAACATAATTACAAAACATGAACATACTCCTTTATGGCAATCAGTCTTGTGTGTTGTATATAGCTCGCAAAATATAAATGCATTAAAAGCTAATTCAAAATTGCATATAAATATAATTCTTAAGAAATTCATCCATATTCGTTTGTAACCTCCGCACATATCTTGAGCACAATTTTTATTAACCAATTAAGATTTATTAAGATATATTGTTTATAGCTAATACGTAATTGATTTTTTTTTTCAGCTTCACTTGTATCCCATAGATAGCAAGGTAGGCTATCAAGGTAGGATAGCAAGGTAGGCGGTAAACGCCGCGCTTTTGCCTTGGCACCAGAACGAAGAGAATATAAATATTCATAAATTCATTCTCCGAGTGGGAATCGAACCCACTACAGTCGCGGTACAGTCACACGCTTTTGCCCCTGCGCCGCGACGGCCTCATATCTTGAATCTAATTTTGTTAACTAATTAAGATTTATAAAGAATATTATTTAGAGCTAATACTCAATTGAATTCGATTACAATAATTAAATATAATATGTGTATATATTTACAAATACAAAGAATAATTATAATATTATTATATAGAACATAGAAATTACCTAAAAATTTAACTAATAACTAATAAGTAATCATAAAATTATAGCATAATTAAGTTTGGCACGTGTCAGGCAAGTTTATGCTTTAAATGTTTTTTTGTCTAAAAAAATCTATTACTGTAAAGCAAAGCTTTGTAAGTTGCGTAATAACATTTTATTAAGTAAAAAAATAGTCACTATAATATCATTATTTAAGTGCCGAAAAATATAAAATAAATTTTGGTGTTGGTGGTAAATTTTAGTTTTGTGGTCTTTTGTAATAATAACCAGTGGAAATACTAAAACACCTTTTTTACGATTTTTTTGTAAAGTTTCTTTTCTTTTTAAATGTATCTACTGGATATGTTCTGCTTAAATGTCAACAATTACAAATAATTAAATAATAATTTTACAAAATTAACATTTCTGGAATGTTATAATATATTAAATAATAGAGTTTCATAGTAAAATAAATTCAATTATCAAATTATTCTATCTGATAAAAATGCAAAATTTCATTCATACAGTGAAGATGCTAACTGCTATCCAATAACAAAAAAAAGTTCCAATTCCAAGTTCAAACAAAGCACCAACACAATAAAGATAGTGACACACTATCAATATATAAATATTGCAATTTTAATATTGTTTAAGGTATAATTGACGTATATTTTTATAATATTTTAGAATATAATTAGTAATTTAGTGTAATTATGTCAAGGTATGTGAGGCGGGTCTGACCTGGAGCGCGTGGTGCCCATAGAGTCGTAGCGCGCGTCGTGCGGCGCGAACGTCTGCAGTTGGTGCTCGCGGCGTACGGGGTATTCGCACCCGTCGCCGGCGCTACACGCAAAACACCGGATCACACTTGGCTTTTTTGTAGTGACGCGGGATAGTTACGATTATGTATATGAAATATACGTTAATATATATTTTTTTTAATTTTAGGGACATTAGGCTGAACGCGTTTGGATCTGTTATTTTTATTTGTCAAATGTGTTCCCACTCTTATAGATGACATGATTATATGAATCCAGTTTAAGTTTTTCATTTAAAATGTTAATAAATAAGTACAATATGTTATAATATATGTAATATTTAAATTTTATGATCATAATATGGGAAAATGAATTTCATTTATTATCCCGCGCCACTTTGTTCCTATAATACATTTTCTAAAGACTTCACTTACACAGAAGCTAAAACGATTTATATACATTACACATAGATAAACTATTAAAGGTTATATAATGTAGGAGAATTAGGGCTACCAACATTTCTTCACCGAAATATAGTATTTTTTTAAACCACTGCCATGCTTTATCATATATTTTTTTCATGTAAATGATAAGCTAATTTTATGAGAGTAAATTAATAAAAAAAAATTGGTACATTTTATTCAGCATTTTTAAA
Source organism: Heliconius melpomene rosina (assembly GCF_056956725.1). NCBI lineage: Eukaryota > Metazoa > Arthropoda > Insecta > Lepidoptera > Nymphalidae > Heliconius > Heliconius melpomene. The sequence continues at coordinate 5,290,076 of NC_140397.1, forward strand.
AATACGCCGTTATATTTTAATTTATTCGTTATATATATGTTTTTAATTTCATACTTTATACCTAGCGGGTAAGCAAGTTAGGACGGAGTGCCAAACGCTGTGTATATATTATTATTGTGACTACATAGTGCATAAACTATTAAATTTTCAACCAAAACATAAGATGTTGAAAACATATTAGTTTTGCGGACTAAATATTTCTTCAACATATCCCTATATAGTACAATTAAATTTATATATGATAAAAATATACTACTATATGTATATTACAGTACAGTTGGCAACCCTAAAGAGAAGTGACAGTGTTAAAAATGATAAATAGCAAATGCAGTTAATCCGAGTTACGTTTTTATATAGCTCGATGATTCATGATATGATATAATGAAAATGTCGTTTCTAATCCATTCGTAATAAAAAAATATAATTTATTTTATACACAACTTAGCAACAACTTATTTTAAATTCGTTAGAAAAAACATGTTAGTTGGACGCTCTGAAATAGATGAAATATTCTAATACTAGGCACAGTTAGGTTGTCATTCACTTCTTTTTTCACACTCCAACATGCACATGTAACCCAACATGTATATTGAGACGAATTTCCATGTAAATTGACACACACATGCATGCTTATACATGCCGGTTAAATATAGGCTTATTATTGTTAATATCACAATCCCATTTATTAAAAGTAAATTCGATTCCGATTTTCTA